>NC_086182.1:36170000-37370000 GCF_023053635.1 Elgaria multicarinata webbii
CTACTGAAATGAACAGGATCTGTACAAGGTGGCTGGCAGGGCCCACATCTTTCAGAATATGCAAATAGAGTGAAAAAAACCATCATTACCTAGCCTAGTCACTTAATGGCCTCACGCTTCCTGCAGAAGATATTCAAGCTGGAACCCAGGGAAGAAGGAATTCCAGAGTCAGTGGTGTACGATCGCCTCTTAAACTTTTCTGTGTATGCCCTCGCGGTTGGAGCTTGTCACATAGGTGGTGTCATTCAGAAGGCACCCTCATGGCAGATACAGGGGACGGAGGGTCACTGGAGGCCACTGGAGGACTCCAAAGACCAAACTTCACATCAAGTCCAACGGGAAGGGATACTGAAGGTATCGAGTTGACGGATCTTCCCAAAGACTGGTTTCTAACACTGGTCCATAGCTGATCTATTTTTTTAATTTAATTAAACTTGAGTCTGTTCATTTTAAAAATGCCCATATGGCACCTACAATGAGCAACCCGCCCATCTTCTTGAGGGTTATCAGAACTGTATATTTTTTCAGCCTCCTCTACCACAGAACTCCAGATATGTGTCTGTTTATGGGTTTGTTTGTTTGTTTGTTTGTTTACTACAGTTATTTACATCCTGCCTTTTAGGATAAAAATCCTTCAGAGGCAGCTTACAACTAACATCAACATGTGAGTCTGCATCTCAATAAGCAATATTAACCTATAAACATTCTTTGGCCTCCTCCTGCAGGGCTCTAGGGGAGGAGGGGAGAGTGCAGCTAGGGCAGCAGCAGGCAGCCGGAGTCATCCTCACCTGCCCACCTCCCCGTTTTCCCTAAAATTCTTTTCAAGGGGCAAATTATGGTTGATGGCCCTCAGGTGGGAGGGGGATGGCCAGCTAGAGCAGTCTTCTTTGCCTTCCAAGGAGGGGAGAGGCCAGAGGTCTTCTTTGCCTTCCAAGGAGGGGAGAGGCCGGAGTCTTCTTTGCCTTCCAAGGAGGGGAGAGGCCAAGGGTCTTCTTTGCCTCCCAAGGAGGGGAGAGGCCAGGGGTCTTCTTTGCCTTCCAAGGAGGGAAGAGGCCAGGGGTCTTCTTTGCCTCCCAAGAAGGGGAGAGGCCGGGGGTCTTCTTTGCCTTCCAAGGAGGGGAGAGGCCAGGGGTCTTCTTTGCCTTCCAAGGAGGGAAGAGGCCAGGGGTCTTCTTTGCCTTCCAAGGAGGGGAGAGGCCAGAGGTCTTCTTTGCCTTCCTCCCTCTCTCCTGCATTCCAAGGGCTTCTAATACCAAGTGCCCTGAATGGGGAAGGAGCTAGAAAGCCCCTGTGCTATAATGGTGTGAGAAACTGGCAAGACCAACTTTTGGATGCCTACATAGCTATGAAGCTTTCACCGGATGACCTTGGACCAGCCACTTCCAGCCTAGCCTACTTCACAGGGTTGTTGTGAGGCCACGGTAGAAGAAAAACCTGAGCTCTTTTGAGGAATAGAAGTGTGATTAAGTTAACTCTCCTTTGATATGTGGTTCTCTTAATGTTTTATAGCAGCAAGATGCCAAAGGGAATACTTTTGGCAGGTGCCATATTGATGCTCCACCAAAGATGTAATTTTCGCTAAAAGAACATGGCTAATGATCCTTTTCTGACTCCAGTTTTTCCTGCCCAGACTGGACCAATCCATGTCCTGAATAGAAAATCCCTCTCACCCTCATCAGTTTGGCCCACAGGATGCCCAGCCAGTCACAACATAAAGCAGCAGCACCTTTGATCTTTGATTCGCTTTGAAGTCCCACCTTCGATGCATTATTTACCATGGCTCCTAGCTCAACTGCAAAAGGCAGGTTTGCTGCAGTTCAGCAGCCTCTGCTCCAGCCACATGGTCCCTTCTAATCATTTGCTCTTCATATTCCGATGACGGCGTCTGGCATAATGCAATAATCCTTGGGAGGAAGAAGTAGACACTCAATAAAGGGCTTTCAACTCCAGTAAACAGTTTTGTTTTCACCGAGGTGTTTACCTACCTTGGCAGTTACTTATTGGCTCTTCTTTCCTCGCTTCCAAACATTACGGCTTAATTATATTTCAGAAACTCAGCACTTGAAGAAATACTGAGTTTGCTGTTACTGCCAGATTGGGCCTTGGATATGGTGTTGTTTCTATAAAGCGTAATATACGTTTATTTGTTTTCTGCTATACTGAGTTAAGGCATAAAGTTTAGATGTGAATCCCAAATGGAGGGCAGTACAGAGGCAAGGCGCTGGAAAGGCAATTCAATATGGCAGGGGGCGTGGGCGGGGGGGGGGGGCGTTCTGAGCAACTCCAATAACTGGATTTTTGCCCCTGACGACATCTTGACATTTCAGAAATTAGCTCTTGTTCGGAATCATGACAAAAGGTCGCAATATTGGAATATTGCCTGGGACGAAACATTGCAAGACCCTTTCAGGTAGTCATGTGTTCGTGCCATCCAGTTATTTCGTCTATGGAACAAATATTTCCACCTTGGACATTAGAACTGGTGATCCTATCGACACAAATTGTTTGCTCTTTGCTTTTGAAATTCTTTGAGCTATGTTACATATACTCATATCTCAAGGTGAATCTCAGCTAAGTCTCCTCTGTGTGTGTGTGTGTGTGTGTGTGTGTGTGTGTGTGTGTGTTTTAAAATATTATATCTGGAGTTTTTTTTCCCAGAGAAAAAGAAAGGGAAAAATAGGAATCCTCCAAAATATGGGTCACATGAAGAGCTCTACCTGGAAGATCCTCATTTAGAGTAGTGCGTGAAACAGTGGAGGAAGGAGGGCAACGTTGAGGATCGCTGTTGATGTTGCTAGGAAAGATGTAGAAGGCAGAACTGGACTGCTGGACTGTGCTCTACATGGGGATGCCTTTGAAAAGAGTTCTGAAACTTCAGTTGGTGTAGAATAACCAGACTGTTGACCTGGGCTGGTTGTAGAGAATGTGTGCAACTCCCTAGTTACTTACAACAGCTTCATTGGCTGTCTCTGAGCGCATTCAAAGTGCTGGTTCTAAAGTCCTATCCAGTATGGGACCAGGCTACCTGAAAGAGGGCCTTCTCGGTGGCTGCTCCCAGACTTTGGAACTCCCTACTTACGGAGGCTGGTTTGGCCCCCTCTGTTGTCCTTCTACCAGCAAGCAAAGCCATTTTTATTCAGGCAGGCCTTGGCATATAAGCTAGTCTGTTGGCGGAAACGGGCTTCTGTTCTGAAAGGTGCCCAAGAAGTATTTTAAATAAAGTAAATTGGTTTGTTGCTGTGTATTTCTTTTATTGTTGTGTTTTAATTGTGTTTTAATGGATCTGTTTTTATGTTATACTTAATTAAGTTTTTGTTTTTAATTTGTATTTTAGCTGTCTTGAGCCCTATTTTGGGCAAAACAGTAGGATATAAATTAGACAATCTTGGGAGAAACTTCACCCACAAAGCCTAGGTGTAAACGAGGAGAGAGAGAGAGAGAGAGAGAGAGAGAGAGAGAGAGAGAGAGAGCTCTGAAGTTGCTGTTGCAGAGTGGTGGTTTTTTGCACATGGCTTGAAAGAACATTCCAGATCTGGGACTGGTGGTCCTCAGTGTTCAGATGATTCACAGAGGTTTCAAACTGAGGCTGTTAGGGAGTGATTATCCTCATCAGAAGATTTAAAAAAGGGCCCTGCTGGATTAGGCAAAGGGTTCATTTAGTTGGTTCTGTTTCCAGCCAAATGCCTCCAGGAGGCCCCTAATCAAGCCATGAGGGCTATAGCCCTTCGCTATTGCATGGCTCCCAGCATTTGGCATTCGGAGGTAGACTGCATCTGACCATGGAGGATTTGTTTAGCTGTTATGGCAAATAGGGAGCAACAGCCCTCTCATCTGCCTCAATTAATTTGTCTAATGATCATTTTAAGCCACCTAAGCCAGTGTGGCTATCTCGGTATCCCAAGGCAGTGAATTTTATAATTTAATTGCACACCGTGAGAAGAAATTCATTCTTTTGCCTGTCCTGGATCTGCTGTCGTCGGTTTCACTGGGTGCTCTCCTCACCCCCACTGTGCCCCAGATCTCCTTCAATCTTCACTGCAGCTGGTGGCTGGGATCCGCCATGCGTAGTTCTGGGTCTTGTTAGCCAAAGCCCAAACCACGAATTTTGCAGATGCAAATTCCGCCTTGCGATGAAGTTTCTTTCACAGTTCCCTCAGGGCAGAGCTCTGATCCTATCATTTACTCCGACGGGTATCTGGAAATGAAAGCAAAGGAAGCATGAAAGCAAAGATTTTTGCTTTGCAAGGCCAGTAATCGAAAACTCCTGACACTAAGCAGAGATGAAAACATTAATGGCCAATACTCAGAGCAAATGTTTTCCATATGCACACGACAGCTCTGGGACGAAGAATACAAATATCAGCAGAGCTACAGTTTGGTGGGGGGAGGCGGCGGTGGCGGCAGGGCGGGGGAACTGAGGGAATGGAGAATGTGGCAAGAAAGCAGACGGTGTTTCCACTGTGCGTCCAGTTCTGCTTCCTGTGACTTGTTGCCTGATCAGGTTTTCCTCCACCTGCCAGGAATCCACAGTTGCCCGGTGGCAAAGTTTACATCTTTTGGCCAAAGTTTTCTGTTGGCCAGGGTGGGCCGGAACAGGGCTGCCCACCGATTGCCAGGGACTCTGAGATATCACCCTGGGAAGGGCCATCGCCCATAGGGTGACCATATTTTGGAAACCAAAAAGGAGGACAACATGGTCGGCCCCCAAGGGGGCATGTCTAGCACCAAGGGGGTGTGCCCACCCAAACATAGCCTTGGTCACATGTCTGATTTTACAGCACACATTTAAGACAAATCTGTTCTACAAAATAATTTTAAAACCTCAATTTTAAAAAAAATCTTAAAAAATCAATGGATGAATGGATCTGTTTCAAATTTGGTATGTCTAAAGCTCTACCTAAAACCTATCATGGTGCAAAGTTTCATCTCTTTATCTTTAAAAATGACAATTTTAAAAATAATAATTTTAAAACCTCAATTATTAAAAAATTCCTAAAAAATCAATGGATGAACAGATTTGTTTCAAATTTGGTATGGCTAAAGCCCTTCCTAAGAGCTACCATCATGCCAAGTTTCATTTGTTTATGTTTAAAAATGACAGAGTTATAAGCATTTTTGTTAAATCCCATTAGAGCTGCTCTTTGGCTGGGGAAGATTGGAAAAAATCCGGATTTCCCCTCCCCCTCCCAGATTTGTCACCAAAACCCCGGACAAATCCAGGCAAATCCAGTCATATGGTCACCTGGGCTGTTCACAAAAATTAAAACCATAATAAAATAGATTGTAAGCCTGTGGGCAGGGACTGTCAAGAAATACTTTTGTAAGCCGCCGTGAGAGCCTTTTTTGGCTGAATGGTGGCATAAAAATCCTTAAATAAATAAATAAATAAATAAATAAAACAACCAACAGGTTAAAAACACAAATACAAAATACAGTATAAAAGCACAACCAGGATAAAACCATGCAGCAGAAATTGATATAAGATTAAAATACAGAGCTAGAACAGTAAAATCTAAATTTAAGTCAAAATTAAGTGTTGAAATACTGAGAGAATAAAAAGGTCTTCAGCTGGCGATGAAAAGAGTACAGTGTAGGTGCCAGGCGGAGCTCTCTGGGGAGCGCATTCCACAACCGGGGTGCCGCAGCGGAGAGCACATCCCAAGAGAACTCCACAGATCACAAGCGGTATGGAAAATTTGGATCAGGGCTAGATCTGCATTAGTGCTCTTTATCAGTACTGAAGTGCACTGATAACTGTTGGGGCGCTTTACGCATTCCGGATACCGCTTTTCTAGTATTATTTCTTGCTTTTTGTTCCGTATTCAAAATACTGCAATAGATGTCAGTGTGTGCACTACCAAGTAGAAGTCCTCAAGAGGGACATAGCGTTACCACGATGGAATCGTATGAGTGTGACATGAGGTGTAGATCTGTCACTGGCTGTAGCCATCAACTAAGGGGCCGTGAGCTGGAGAACCCATTCTCCACTTCTAGATTAGGCTACGGCTGCCATGCATCATGGCCCTGATAGCTTGACACTACAGTGGACCCCACTGAGTTGTAGAGGGGATACAGGCGCTTCTGATATTCTGGATGGAAGTATCTGCAGCATTATTAAATTCTTTAGTCAGCTAGCAGTATTCCCTCACCAATGAGTATTATTTTTGGCTCTCAATGTGGGCCCCCCCATGGCTCATGTCAACATGTCCAGCCTTGCCTTTGCTTGTATATTCGTGCATTTGGAGGAGCCTGTTGAAGTCTGTGAGCAGCCCCCTTATCCAGTGGAGAGGAGCCAATTTTGTCTGTTAATAGATAGATCAGGAAAAAACCAGCTCAAGAGAGAGACAAAAATGAAGAAAGCTCAAATGAAAGCAATATCCATTAGCTCAAAGCATTCAACACTACCATGGATTATTGTGTTGATTGGAGGAGACAGGCCATAAATTCCTCTTATTAAACTTCTTGACTCACAATATGAGGCAGAGACTAATGACTTAAAAATAATATGCACAAATGTAGCAGGAATACAGACTGTCTCCTTCAATGGGCTCTGGGGAAATTAGCGTAATGCTCAGCTAAGGGTGGGCACAGAAGAAGGGTGGATTTTTTTAAAAAAACAACCCAACACTTTCAATGGCCCTTAAATGAGGGTGCCTTTGGGACAGTTTAGCACACTTGGCATTCTCTGCGGAACAAGACGACCCCAAAGTTCTTCTTTCCTTCTTTTATGACAGTTCACACACAACCACCTTTTCCTCTACACCGTGACTTCACCTATTATTGGCAAACAACGCAGGTGCAGCCTGTTCTTGGGGACAAGAGAAGAAGCTGCTGCTGGAGCAGACGAACAGTGCAGTATTCCATCCCCAGTAGCAAACTTAACGTATATGTCACGAGTTACAGATCCCTTGTATATTTTTTTGGATATTTAAGGTCTGGTAAACTGTTGATGCTATTGTAAGTTTTGTGAAATTGATTGTGTTCTGTGTTCCTGGGTTTATAGTGAACTAGAGTTAATCATCTTATTCTTGCATGTATCTACCTTTGTCGCAAGTCAACCAGAGAACTTTTTTGTTACTGTTTGACATGTAAAAGCCATAAATAAAACTGTTCAGAATCAGTCTACCTCTGAGGTGCGGGAGGGAGCTCTCGCCTGCTCAGAAGTTTCCTGGAGGCATCTCGTTGGCCATTGTGGTTGTGAAGAGAACCCTCAATGAAATGAACCTGCAGTCTCAACCAGGAGGGCTTTCTTATGTTCTTAATCCGGAGGCAAGCTTAGAGTCCCCATCTAGCACATCAAGCACAACTCTTGTGTGACCATGTCTTTCTTCTGCGATGGAGCAGACCAGCTGGAGAGGAGCCGAACGAGACACTCCAATGGGTTCCTCCCCCCCCCGTTCAATAGACCTTTTTAGTAAGAAACAGGAAGGAGGAGGTCTTCTTTCTTCTATTTTTCTTACTATTAACTGGAATTAAAGTTTAAATGTGAGCTCAAAACAATAAAGGCATGAAAAATCTCAGAAATAACTTAATTAAGTTTTTAAAGATTTCCATGCTTGAATAAATTAGCCTTCCTGAAAATGTCACAACAGTCAGAAAAAAAAATGCAATCAATGGAGTATAATGCGATTCTGCTCTTTATTTAAATGAAAACTCCAACCGTGCAGCTCTTCAGGCTCTTGTCTCTCCTCCCACCTCCTCCATCATGTGCAACTGGGGCGGGGGGGAGGGGGCAGGGAGATTGGAAGGTGCGGCAGGGGCGAGGGGGTGGGAGAGACTTCAAAATCCAAAACATCAGCAGGTTTCTTTTTTCCTGTTGCTGAAATAAATCTATAGAGATTTCACTGCTGCTACCGAAGCCGCTTGTTTAAGAAATCTAGATTTCCCCCCGTAGCTCTGCAAGTCAAACAACCCGGCAGAGAAAATGTGCTGTGCGTAATTGACAGAAAAGAACCAAAAGAAAGCACATTATATAGAACAGAAGAGTTTGGAAAAGATCAATATAGAGCTGACCCAAGACATTATGATTTGATTTTATTTAAAATATTTATATAATGCTTTTCAGCAAAACATTCTCAAGGTGGGACACACAGCAAAATAGGGTGACAATGAAAACATGCTAAAAACTTCTTAATTCTCAAACCTTTCAGTTTGAAGGCCCCGTCCCCCTTAAAAGCTCTAATAGCTTTTTGCCTCTCCACACTGGACCAGGCTGTGGCTGGAATGGCAATTTATGGTGAGAAAAAAAGTCACCCTCAGCCAGGTCTGACAACACACACACACACACACACACACACACACACACACACACACACACGAAAGCACACACACGAAAGCACAGAAAACATTGGAATGCAACACTTTCAACAGAGCAGCCTTCTCCAGCCTGGAGGGAAGGGGCCAAAGTTCAGTAGCAGAGCACACATTTTGCATGCAGAAGCCCCTGGTTCAAATCCCCAGCATCTCCAGGTATGGTTGGAAAAATTCCTGCTTAAACCTCGTGGTTTGCACTGACAGAGAAGGGTAGATCTTTTTCCAGGCTTCCCTTAAACCCTTGTTCAAAGGTTTAGTGGTGGTGCCCATCCTTCAAGGCCTTTACTGCTAAATTCACCCCTGCCAATTTCCTCAATGCCTGAAGTCTCCACTTCCTCCCCCAGAGACCGTCTTACAGAGAGACCTTTCCCCACCACTGCTAGCAAAGAGGGACTTGCATCAGGAACACTGAGGGGTGTGTGTCTGTGTCTGTGCATGGTCCTGACTCCCAACACATGTGGCTCAGAACCCTGGCTTATACTACTGGTGAGATGGCTACGGCAGTGTGAGCATGACCAGGCCCAGTGACCATACAAAGAAACTTGATTAACTTCAGAGGTCCAATTATACGGGTTTCTTTAACTTCCAAGTAAGAGAGTGGGATTAATATCAAGTTGTATCAAAGAAGCAATAATGGCGGAGATTTTCCAGCCAGTCTTGACACTTGAAAGTTAGGTTCAGTTAAAGCGAAGCGTCTCTCCTCAACTGCTATGCCAACAGCATGGGTCTCGCACACGCCTGTGTGAGGGGAGTGTGCCCAACCACCCAGGTGGAGAGTAGGCTTCCCTTACCACACCTGAGATGCCTCATGGAGCCAGAGGAAGCCATCATAAGCACTTACCAATGTCCCGGCAAGGTGCCCCAGAGGTGTAAATGGGAACATTCACAGTTTCCTGGGAGGCTGGGCTGACTAAGGCCACAGCTAGACCGAAGGTTTATCCTGGGCTCATCCAGGGTTCTCCCCTGCCTGAGCACTGGATCCCCTGTGTGTCACCTAGATGAACAGGTTTGACCCCTGGACGATCCAGGGATAAACCTTAGGTCTAGCTAGGGCCTTAGAGATGGTTTTTAAGATTGTGTTTTTAACAACATTTACTTAGGGGGGGTGGGCGTTGTTCATGATTTTTGTTTTCTGAATTTTTGTAAACCGTCCTAGTTGATTCCAGAAAGGTGGTTTAGAAATGTAATAAATAAATAAACGAACAAACAAACTTTGGTGGATTGATGCAAAATGCAGCCAACGTGCTGACTTGCCATTGCAATCATGGACAAAGGTGTCTTGGGGCAGCCACAGGGAACTTAGGAGAATAAGAATGCAGGAAATGGGGGACTCGCTAGTCATGAATCCTGATGGCAGGGGTTCACTCCGACGATTGACCGTCGCACCAATTGCTGTTGCCCCATGTCCTGCCATGTCGGTCCCTGGCCGATGGCCGGTTGGCCACTATGTGAACAGAGTGTTGGACCAGATGGTCTGGTCCAGCCTCAGGGCACTTCTGATGTTCTTATGCCAGATAACACGAGTGCGAAGGTGCTCTTGCCCTCATGTTCTACTTGTGACTTCCCTTTGGGGCATCTGTTTGCCAGGCTAGAGAGGCCGTGGGTCTGATCCAGTTGCACTGCTCATTTTATCTTCTTCTATTCTTGTGAGCGAAACGAGCATTTGGAACTTGGGTTTGTTACACTGTCCACGCAATATTTTAGCCTCTGGTTCAATGCCAAGTATTGTATTTAATAAATCAGTTATTTTGCATCTGGAAGCGAGGAGGGAGTTCTTTGTTTAAAAAACCCCTCAGCTCCCCCACTGATCCCCTAGGTGCCACCTGTGCCACGCCACCCTCTAGCAGGCTCCACCACCCAAATTAATCCAGAATGCCCCAGGCCCCCTCCCCGTGAGCAATCAAAACCAGCTGCTGGCATTGCCCACTGCACAGCTATTCTTTTTTCTTTTCTTTTTTTAAAATCACTTGCTGGCATTAGCCCTCTATGGATCCGTGATCTTTGCCCAGCAGAACTGGTTCCCTGTAAAGCTCAGTTATCGATCTCCTCTTGGTCACAAAGGCTGTGGAAGCCCAGCTGGAGAGCTCTGTCATGTCTAGATTCTACACAATAAGACATCTGCTGTTGTAGCAATAACCCCGATAATCAGGCATATAGGAAATTTATCCAGGGTTGTTTTGAATGCCCTACAGAAATCTGTGGCCAGAACTGGAAATCCCTGATGGAATCAACACAGCAAGCAGCCTGGAAGAAAGGGAAAGGGGAGAGGTTATTTCTTCTCCAAATCAGCAGCCAATTAGATTTTTCAGGCCAATAAAAGTGAAGGACAAACCCTATGACTAATGGCTCTTGTCGTCGATCCCATTAATGGTGATGTGGAGCTCATCTCTGGCGGCGGCTGGTGTAATACAGCCATCAGGGTTCCATGGGGAGAGCTTGGGAGAAACGGTGGCTGTCTAAACAGAAGTAAAAGATCCAGGGAAATCAGGGGGAAAGAACCAGAGGCAGGCTTTCTGGCAGACGCTCTGGAGAATTCAAACTCTTTGCTTTTGCAACTGGATTCTGCATTATTTATTCTCCGCGTCGCTCCTTCGAAGCATGTGGTGTGTGTGTGTGTGTGTGTGTGTGTGTGTGTGTGTGTGTGTGTGTGCAAGCGCTCCCTCCCAAGCAGGGCTGCTCTGATTTGGTGCCTCTGCAAGTGCATGACACAAACGTGGGAACAAAAACCTTGGCTTCCTGAGCCTTTGGACTGGAAAGAACTCCTGTTCCCAAGACTTGTGGTTGCAAGAGGGGAATTGCATATTTGTAAATACAAACAGCCTGGTGCCCTAGGGTCAGGGCTTCTAGGGGTCAGGAGTCCTTGTCCAGGCAGCAGCCCAAACCCCTCTTGTCCGGGTTGCCCTGGCGCTCTCTGCTCATGCCCCGCCCACCACCATTACAGCTGAAGGGACGCAAAGGGCCTCAGCCAAGCTGCATGGTCCCCAGGCCACGGCTACTGGAAAGCAGCAGGCAGCATTACTGCACTGAGTGGAGCAGTCGTGTTAATGGCCATATTTATTACATGTTTATAAAGCATCTTTGAAGCGAGGCGCTGCGCAGAAATCAACAGAGTGATGACCGAAGGAAGACAAGGTGGCCTTGAGGGATGCAAAGGAGTGAAGCTCCACTTTGGGTGTTTTCCACCAGCTCTAAGCAACAGTTCCCACCGCGTGCTCCAGGCTCCAACCCTCCCAATGCTCAGCCTCGACCCATGGATGCCGGCCCTAGGCTGCCCCTTCTCAGTTTGCCCTCCTGCCTGCTCTTTCTCCAACTGGCCTCACCACAGACTTTTCCCTCATCACAGGACTGACATCGATGGTACATTCCTGGCAGTGCTTGAATTACAGGGGGAGGCAGAAGGGGGCGACCCCTTTAACATTTGAGACAGCTGTCCGAGCTCCTTCAGACGGGGGGAAATCGCATTCCCTTAATGTGCTTCTGCTTCCTGCCTCTCTTTCGCTTCTGCAGCGAGCTGTAATACATGAGGAAGACAGCAAGAAGAGAGTGGTTTGTACAGCCTCAATGTAGTTGAATGGGACAGCGCCCTCACGTGGGCATTTTGTAGCACAACTTTGCCTGCACACGACAGGAAAACCCGACAAATATCGTTTTATCACCAGAAGAGTTGGGTTTTCTGATATTTTATTTTTAGCGTTAAAATGGGGAAATGGAGCGGGAGCTACGCAGGAGGCTGATGGCATCGTCGGAATGACCTGTGAACATCAGTGAGTGGCCAGTGATGAGCTTGCTATAAAACACCCATTTAAAGAAGAGCTTAGAAAGCCTCTTGGGGATGGGTTGGCTAAAACTGGGGGAGTCAGGGGGTGGGATTTGCAGGTTCCAGCAACACTCCCACCACCACCATCACCTCCACCACCACCACCACACACACACACACACACACACACACACACACACACAATTAGAGCACTGATCCCTAGGACAGAACAATAGAATACAAGAAGGATGCCCTGGAGAGAATATTTCCACAGAGAACTGGTCGGCTAAATTAAAATTCACATGGAAATTGTAACACATGTGGTGACTTGCAGGCGCACTGTATTGCGTGTGTTGCAGCCTTCAAGCATCCTATTTTATTTTTATTTATTACATATCTATCCTGCCTTTGTTTCATCATAGAACGCAGTGTGCAAGGAGTTCCCAAACCCTGTCCGGCAACTTGACTGGCGATGCCTTATCAGCGTTAGCATCTGGATTTTCATTTTGAACTGAATTTAGTGGCAAGCATTCTGAATTTCTTTTTGAGGCTTCTGGCTATTTCATACTTTTAATCATTTTCTTGTTCATACCGCTACACAGTCCACACAAATTCTTTCATGTGCATGTGTAAGACCGACACTTGGGAAATAAGAAATGGGTTAATTTAAGCCTTTCTTCCATTTTTGAAAACGTCAAAACAAACCGTCCACAAGAAAAACGGACCCGACTTATTGTATCCATTTCTTCCCTTTTGGGATCGGTGCCCAGCCCACTAAGATATCGCTTGCTGATCTTCCTAACGAGACGGCTGCTGATCCTGAACAAATGGTGAAATTATTTAATAATTATTGGGTAAGGTCCTTCGATGACCTTTGCGTTTGTCAGCAGCCTCTTTATCATTAGCAATGCATGGAAGAGCTTGATTGTTTGAGATCCGCTTAACTCAACCTTTTGACACTGTAGGGCCGCCAGTGCTGCGTTCTCAGCTTGCCACCACACATTAAGATGACAGTCAAGCACAGAATCCTCTTCACATTTTAGTAATGGGAGAATTGCGATGGATCACCTTGAACTATTCCCGGTTTCACCTTTGGGCTGCTTTGCATGGTACAATGAAGTTCAGTATAGTGCAGTACAGCTGCAGTTCAGTATAGATATGTTACTCTCATGTTGCCACACGGTATTTGTATGTAGTGGTCTTGTGAACCTGGAAGCCCCCATGTTGTTCGCCATGGAATCACCAGGCAGGTAGGCTTGAACTGTTTCCCTCAACCTAACTTCCAAATGTAGGGGGCAAATCCTCAGGGGTCCTTCTCCGTGAGCCCCTGCCAAAGGAAGTGAGGCAGGTGGCTACCAGGACCAGGGCCTTCTCTGCTGTGGCACCCTGGCTGTGGAATGAGCTCCCTAAGGAGGTTCGCTTGGCACCTACATTATACGCTTTTAGACGCCAGGTGAAGACCTTTTTATTCTCCCAGCATTTTAACAGTCTATAAATAAACTTTAACTTGGTGTTTTAAATTTGTAATTTTGCATTGCTGCTGTTTTTATCTGGTTGAGCTTTTATATTGTATTTTCTATTATGGTTTTATACTGTTGTTTTATAGTTTGAATGTTTTAATTTTTGTGAACTGCCCAGAGAGCTCCAGCTATTGGGCGGTATAGAAATGTAATAAATAAATAAATAAATAAATAAATAAATAAATAAATAATAAATACTGACCTCCCTTATAGAGTTGATGCAATGGCTACTGAAATGATGCTGAAGACTCAAAACTTCTTATATACATGGCTCCTCCTCTTCTTTCTTTATTACCCACGTGCCTAGTTTTTGTTGACGTTGTTGTCACTGTTGTTGTTTGCTCCAGATTTGTGGCATGAAAGGGTTTTTTGGTCCATTTTTTTTATTGTTTCGCAAACATACATAACATAAAAGCATTACATAATGACATCCAAGCTAAAAGGGTGGGGGGGGGAAGGGGAAAAAAAGATGCACACACAAAGGTTAAGTTATATTTTCGGCTCTCTACATATCATAAATGTGGCATGAAAGTTCACTGGGAAGTTGGCCTCATGAATTAGGAGTAACTGAAGTCCACTCTGGAACAAAACCTGAATGAAGGCCCCCATGCTGGAAAGTGTTGTCAAGCCCTGGGAGCCACAGATGAGCAGGACGTGTTTGCACATCTGCTTTTTATTTGCACAAGAAGAGTCCTCCCGGTTCCATTTCCTCCAACCACCTCTTTCCCAGACAGATGTCTCTGAGCAGACAGCATGCAGGGCAGGATGCGTGCCCTTGCCCTGTCCCAGGTGTGGCTAACCCACTAGCCGGCTTCTCTGGCATGAACATGCAAAGCCACCTCCTCGGCCAGGACTGTTGACCCTGAATGGCAGCCGCTCCCCAGGGTCTCAGGAGGGGGTGTTTCCCAGCCCCGTAACTTGAGCTCTCCTGAGCTGGGGATGCTGGGAGCTGAACTAGGAATGGTATGCAGGCATGCAACATGTCGAGTCTCCCACTGCCCTATAAGGCTGAGCCCATTGTCTCCCACATCATTATTCTGTGGGTAGGGCTGGAGTAGCTGCAGCAGGGACCGGCGCAAACAGCTCATCACAGGCTCCACCCCTTCCTTTTGCCTTGCTGGGTTGCTTGCCCATCTGAGCCTCCAGCTGGGACTCCCCTGGGCGCCCACAGCTGCAAGGCCCTTACCAGAGGCCTCGCGACCCCCCTTGGGTGTCCCGTTTGTCAAAGCGTTCACAGGCTTCCTTTGCCTTTCATTTCCTTAATCTTAAATTGCATCAATAAAAGGCAGAGATTAGAGGTAAAACCTCAATAAGGGACTGAACAAAAGCCAGGGCCCACATCGCCGTCTCTCAGCTCGCTCGGCTTTCTTCTCCCCTTCCTTCCTTGCAACTGACAGGCAGAGTGTTGGAACCTCTAAAAAAAATCTTTAGATTAAAACACTATTTAGAAAAGGCCCTGCCAGTTTGAAATCACCTGTGGTTCATACATTAAACATCAAATGTACATTAACTCTGAATTATGGACATGAAAAGCAAATCCTTTAATACCATTCTCTGTGTTCCAGTGGCTGGAGCTTAGCGTTTAATGGGCCTCGTTGCAACACAGGCAATGGAAAACTCCTTCGTTCGTGTCTCTTCGAATTCTCCAGCGCTGCCCGCTGCCATGCAGCATTGTAAGCCCCATCACATCGGGGTCGAAGCGCACGGCTCCTGTCGCTTCTCTGTCACCGCTCCCACGTCGCTTCCTGAAAACAGGAAGCGCCGAGGCCCATTCAGTCCAGCAGGAGAGAGCAGCAACCGGACTTCCTCTGGGTTTTTTTGCAGCGCAACAAAGGCCAGAAGGGGCGGACGATGCGAGAGAGGCAGACGACGTCATGTGAGCAATCCGTGAGGGCCCAGTCAGGAGCGTGCAGAAAAACGCCGGTCAGATGGAGCTTTCTGTCTTTGAGGCGAATCACAGGCAGCCTAAGGCAGACCAAGAGGCTCAGCCGCTCCCTGCCTGGATGGGCATGGCTTTGTTTTCCAAACACAGGGTTTACATTCCTAACAGGAGTGATCTGAAGTCACTGCAATGGACTAAAAACAAAACAAAACAGGAAAACCTCTAAGTCCGGAGACATTGGAGAAAAGAATTCATTTCTCAGGGCTGGGGGCTGCTGCTGCTGCTGCTTCTTGCCTATGAAACGGTGAGAGCCATGTGGTGAAGTGGCTGGAGTGCTGGACTGGGCCTGGGGAGACATAGGCCATAGCTAGACCGAAGGTTTATCCCTGGATCATCCAGGGGTCAAACCTGTTCATCTAGGTGACACACAGGGGATCCAGTGCTCAGGCAGGGGCGAACCCTGGATGATCCCAGGATAAACCTTAGGTCTAGCTGTGGCCTCAGATTCTAGTCCCCACTCAGCCATGATGCTCACTGGGTGACTTTGGGCAAGATTCCTAGCAGTTAGGGTGGGTTTTCAGTGCCCTGTTTGACCCCTTGCTCCCATCCATGGCTAGTAAATCCTGGGCGGTTCAGCAGTGATACCCCAGGTTTGGGAGGGCCCCTTCCTTCCCAGGATGCCTCAAGCGGCCCCCACTCTGCTGTCTTCCCAACATCAAGCAAATAGCCATCGAGCTTTTAAACTTTTGTTGATCTGTTTTGTTTGCACGTTGCTTTTATTGACTTTCTGCTTTTAGCTTATTTTAACATGTTTGTTATTTTACTGTGTTTTCAGTATTTTATTGCAAGCAACCCTCATAATGTATTTGATGGGTGGGATATAAATCTAAATAATAAATACATAAATAACCACACAATAGTAATAAAACAAAAACAAAAAGCAGAATGAATTATGCAAAGTATGCAAACTTGTTCAGTTTGCGAAACCTCCATAGGTTTGCTGCTGTTCTTGGCACAGAATTTAAATGAGAAGGGGTTTTGTTGCTGTTGTTGAAGTGCGGAGTACATATGGCTGGACCATGTCCAAAACTGGGCTCATGCAGAAGCGCAGGCTCCCTGGTGATGCATCTTTGCAAAAGTGGCTCCCTCCTCCCCAGGACTCTTGCAGAGGAAAGATGCACGTTCAGTCGTACCAGGTCCCTGCATGCATTCACATGGGCAGTGCTGATCTTCTTTTATGCAACATCTCTCTTCAACATTGCGATTATTTTCTGCCTAAGGGCCTGTGACAAGTGAACTATGGACAACACCACAATAAATAATAAATACAAAATACACTGCCTCTTTGATACAACCTGACAATTAATTAAAAAGAATAGCAGTATTCACAATGGCGCTGGACCTCTCTTTTTTGAAAGAAAGAAAGAAAGAAAGAAAGAAAGAAAGAAAGAAAGAAGCAGGTGTGTTCATGGGTTTGCCTAGATGCTCCCCTTTCAATTGCCTGCGTCTCAGAGGAGGAAATTACCCCTAAATGTTCCTTAAATTTTAAGTATGCATGCAGACCATCCCGTATAAAATGGGCATCTTTAACTCCAGGATTGGTGTCAAGTTCATGCAAGCTCCTTTTATTTCAGAATCCTACTGAAAGTTGTCACAACTTGTCCTTGTTTATTATTAATAGTATTAACATGTAATAAAGTGAGCTGGGAGCATCACGCTGAAATCCTGGGAGATTAATTTATCCAGGCAGCACAGGGCAAAAGAGGCTTGGTGCTCCTGCAAATTACCACCAGTTACAAACTGAGAAGACTTTTAGAAGCAAAATGAAGCCAGTGAGGATGCTGAGCTGGGCACCCCCAGACAGGGCCACAGCAAGGAGGGAAGGGTGACCCCAGCTCTTCAGGATTTGCTC
Source organism: Elgaria multicarinata webbii (assembly GCF_023053635.1). Lineage (NCBI taxonomy): Eukaryota > Metazoa > Chordata > Lepidosauria > Squamata > Anguidae > Elgaria > Elgaria multicarinata. Next base: position 36,187,385 of record NC_086182.1, read on the forward strand.
TGGGCCCTCTCTGTACTGTAGCTCCAGCCAAATCTGTCAATCATCACTCCTCCTTCTCATGTTTTCTTCAGCCCCATTTTGCCAATGCAGGTAGGCTGGAAGGCCTGGAGCTGCTTGGTGTGATGCAGGTCTGTGGACGCTATCATGTGACTTCCAGCTGACCCACAGCAGCTCCAGTCATCTGAGCCAGAGAAGCAACCTGTGTGGGTTGGGTTTCAATGTGCTCAAGAAGGGCGTGGCTGCTGAACTGCCAGAGCAAAAGAAACACATGACCAAAAAAAGAAGAGAGAAGAGGGCACCAATTTCCTTAAAATCTGCTTGGGCTGATGTATACACATAGATGCTGATTTAGAAATAGGTATCATAATTTAAATACAAATACAGCCCATCTCACCTAGTGCGGATGACCGTGACCAGGTGAGCTGTGCACCTGGCTCACTCTGCTGTCCAGGTGCTGCTGAAGGGCAACTTCAAAGGCCCTTTAGCTCTTCCTTCTGATGATCCTTTATCTTTAAACCGAACTTTGGCTGGACAGCCCTTCAAGCAGAGGATGACTTCAAAATAGAGGGCGGTCCTCTGGCAGCCATTCAAGCAGAGGACTGTTGCCTGTAAGAGAGGGCACATGGCCACATTAGTGTAAGAGAGAGAGAGAAGGAGGAAATTGTTGGTGTGAAGACTGTGTTGGGCTGCGCAGGAGTTCCAGACCCGCTGCTGGGATGAAGTCTTCTGCTAGCCTAAACAGAAGTGGCCGGAGCAGCATTTAGGATTCCCAGAGATCCTTTGATGCACACCGTTTCCGTGGGGAGAGAGTGGTCAGCAAAGCAAGGATATCTCTTGGCTCGACACCAAGTCTGCTTCTTTCAAGAATGCAAGCTCTGAGCTTCCCATCTCAGTCACTCACTTGGATGCCAAATTGAAATGAAAAATAATGATTAAAAAAGAAATGGAAAAAAGAATTAACCAGCTCAGGACCAGAAAAGCACACAGTGTCTGCCAGCCATAGATGTGACCAATGCAAACCCCCCTCTTTCCCCCCCCACCACAATTTTAAAAAGATGGATCTGCAAACATCTTCTGAGAGGGGGGAAGAGAGAGAGTCTCCAGTGCTGTAGCTTTGTTGCCCCCCACCCCCACCCCTCCGCCCTGCACATGCTCTTTGCAAATCTCAGCTCCCTCGGTGGGACTTTAACCCAATTTATGGCTGTGGGTTTGTTTTGTTTTCGGTCGTATCCGCCCAGCATTTCTTTTCTCCTGTATAAATATTGGGCCGCTGGATGGGTGGGTTGAAGCCAGCCAGTCCTTAAGCACAGGCAAATTGCAGTGGTGGCACTTTGACTGGATTGGTTTTTAAATACAAATGTGGACCGGAGAAGCCCAGCCTGGCAGGATTTCCAGAGTTTTCCTCTCCAGCATTTTATTTTTCATTCATAATGGACACGTACACAAATTTGTGCTGTAATGTTTCGCAGCCTCCTGCGCCTGGTGGTTATAGCGCCTGCCAAGACAAGAAAAGAATGATTAGTTATAAAAAGGAGAAATGTTCCTGCCGCGCGTTAGGCAAGCAGCCCCTGAGCTGGTAGAATTCACGATAAAATATTACCTTAATAATGTACTCGGGGAGACCAACATGTAAATGGAAGCAGCTGCTTCTGTGATGACCAGATTACAAATGGTTGCAGCCTGCATCATTAATATTGCATTTCGACAATAATATCTTGATTTGCTGAAAGAGCTATAGCCTTGCATTATTTCACCAAATGGGAATTTGCTTGCCTTTCCCCCTCTTTAAAGGAAGTTAGTAACATTACAGTTATATTTCACCAGTCACCAGTTAAGTGCCAAACAGAAATCAACTCCATTGCAGAAGCAACTGGTGTGTCCGCAGGAGGGCTGCAAATCAGCGTCGGGTCTGGGGTAATGGGAAGATGCTGCAGTTTAGCTTGGCGGTGGACAACATCGCTTGCCTTGAAGAAGTACAGCTGCTGCTTTGGAAGACTGGGTGGATGTTTAAGCCAGATCAGAATGCAGCAGGACAACCGGGACACCAGGACCATATTCCACCAGCACTCCAGCATCTGCACTCGCTTCCTGGGCCCTAGCAGCTGGGCCAGCACCAAAGGTGGGCATCTGCCAAAGGTCTACACCCCAGGACAGGTCCATGGCAAGAGTTCAGCTGCCTTGTGCTGCCTCTTGCTCTGGCCCAGGCAACAGAGATGGTGAGAAAGAGGAACAGGAGATACCCCAGCCTGCTCACTCCCTGGCTCTCTGCCTGTCAAGCAAGCAAGTGGGAGCAAAGATGAGAAGGAGGAGGTGGAGGTGGAGCCAGAGCAGCTCTTGGGGTCAATGGCAGCGAGAAGGGAGACTCTTCAAGGCCCATGGAGGGTGCCTTGCCCCAGGGACCTCTAACACCTGGCACTGGCGATGTCAGCCAGGCCTGATTGAAGGTGCTGGTTTAAAGTGTTAAAGTCCTAAATGGGTTATGCTGACAGTTTCCATGAGCCTGCTTCCACTCCTGTGACATGCCGTCACCTCTAAGTTTGACCGACAACACTCCTCATCAGAACAGCTAGCTTTTAGGGTGTCCATGAGTCCTATGATGCAGAGGACAGTTCTTTATTTGAAGGGATTTGAAAGCATCTTCCCTTTCAAGGACATGGTCTCCACAGCCAGGCTAGACAGCACCACCTTCCCTTTGCCATAGCCCAGACCTGACACCGATCTGATCATGGCCACAGGGTCTAAGGGCCCTGCACACCTTGCAGAGCTTAGAAGGGGAAGGACAAAGACATCACAGCAACATACTTCATGCTCATCTCCTGCATGTTTGTGTGGGTGCTTTGCCCTTGCAGCTAGGGGTATATAGACTGAGTTAAATCCATCCTATCTGTGTTTCCAAAGATTGGCATTCCATTGTCTGCTCGTCGACAGAATCATATTGTCTTATACAAATTTCGTTCCTGTTCGCAAATGCACATGTGTTTTTAGCCATGATTAGGTGTAATTTATGCCACACTTCCACATTAGAGTGTGTGCCCATAGATCTAAGGACATGGGGGCAATGATCATACACACCCTTAATGGGGTGTGTATGATCCTCATTGGCTGCTGAGTAAGTCATAGTCCAGCCTTCCAATGACATTGTGGGGTTACAGAGATGGGGAATCTCCATTGACTACATTGGGGGAGTTCCCACTTACACCTCTTCTCTTGCTAGTGTAACATTACACTGGTACAAGGGGGTGGGAGCGAGTACTGGGTGAGCAAAGGATTTCTGACTAGGCCCTGCTCCTCCTCCACTCTCTCTCCGTATTGGACCCTTGTGCTATACCAGTCTCATAGATTCCCACTGAGCAGGAGGAAGAATCATAGAATCATAGAATCGTAGAGTTGGAAGGGGCCTCTGAGGCCATCGAGTCCAGCCCCCTGCTCAGGAATCCACCCTAAAGCATCCCTGACAGATGGTTGTCCAGCTGCCTCTTGAATGCCTCTAGTGTGGGAGAGCACACCACCTCCCTAGGTAACTGATTCCATTGTCATACTGCTCTTAACAGTCAGAAAATGCTCTAACAGGCAAGGACAGATTCACACCACTAGTTTGAGTTAATTCTAGTAGGCCTTCATGGGATGTTCCGAGCCTTTAAAGATTTCATTCTTACTTGGTTGAATCTTCTGGCTTGGATGGGTCACATATTTGTTGTTTTATACTGTATGCTTTTATCTGTACGCCACTCTAAGATCTTAATGATATAGGGCGGGATATAAATGTTTTAAATAAATAAATAAACAAATAAATAAATATTTAAATTAGATAAAAGCATGTGAATCTCCCTTCTGTTCCAAGAACATGCCATTTTACTGGGGTAATCCCAATGTGGACAAAACGTATTGTTGTTTTACATTTCAGGTGACTTGGTCACGTAGTGATTAGGGTGACCATATGAAAAGGAGGACAGGGCTCCTGTATCTTTAACAGTAATATGGAAAAGGGAATTTCAGCAGGTGTCAATTGAAGAGGGTGAAATTCCCACTTCATCACAACAGTTAAAGCTGCAGAAGCCCTGCCCTCTTTTGTATCTGGCCACTCTACTCTAGCTAGTGTAGCTTTAACTGTTGTGATGAAAAGGGAATTTCACCCACTTCAATTGACACCTGCTGAAATTTCCTTTTCTATGCAACTGTTAAAGATACAGGAGCCCTGTCCTCCTTTTCATATGGTCACCCTAGTAGTGATGAATGCTTCACCTGAGGAAGCTTCATCTCACTTGGTGGTTCCTGCCTGCACTCTGACACAGAGACAGCTGAAGCAGGGCAAAGTCATGCTATTGTTTGAATGGGTTGTTGGGATCTGCCTTGGAGACCTGGGAAAAGTGGGGTAATGATGAAAACAAATACATCCATCCGTTTATTTTATTTTTGCTACCCACGAATAAAAGTTCTGTTGCACTCAAAAGCGTGTATTTCCAAGCATTTTAAGCCTTTTGCTGGCCCCACAAGGCTATTGCCTCACTAGCTCTCTGCTTTCAGTTTTTTTAGGGGTGGTGGTGGAGGCGGCAGCACACCTACCAAGATCCTGATCATCAAGAAAGACAGAGAAGAACATTTTGCACTGATTTATTTTTAAAGACTGCCATTCAGGGGTGGGGGTAGACAGCAACGCTCCTAGCAAACGATGGCTTGGTGGTTTGTTTTCGTACTTTTGTCTTAATGAACAGTGGTGTTTATTATCAATGGCATTTGCTCCTCTGAGTGATACACTCCGGGAATGTTTTCTCCAGCCTGTTGTTTTCCTGGGCACCACCAAATGCTTTGTAATTGCAGCTCATAAATGCACCGGACAGTATTGCCATGGAAAATAACTCCTTGCTGTAAATCTTCATAATAAAAACCACCAGACCTTTTCTTTTCTATTTGGACACAATGCCCCAGAGAAAGCAGCCAGGCTGATGCCTCGCTTTAACACTCCCATCCCTCCCTCTTCAGGGCTTATTTCAAGCATCCAAGGGGTGGAGAGTTTTATGGCAGGTGCCAAGGAGGGGTGGGGGTGAGGGTGGGGAGAGAATCCAGGCAGTCCCCTGCTTTGTGCTGGAAATGCTTTTAGAAAGCTAGATATGGCTCCTTTCAACCCAACCCAAACCCCACCAGATGCCAGTCTGTCCTGCAGCTCCAGATGGAGAGAGAAGGTTGCTTTTAACCTTTCTTCTTCCTCTTCTTCTTTTTTAACAGAGTTGGACGTGGCGGCATGGGCTAATAGCTGTCCCTGCCCATCATGCATTCATTTCTTTTTGGACCATTCTAGACTCTGGTTGTCAAAGAGGTTTTTGAAGCATGACAGTGTTTGACTAGAGCGAACAGTAGAGTTCATACACAGGAGTGTGTAAGCTCAACACATGGGGTGAGAAGTGGGATCACACTTGCTGTCCCTGCTCCTTGCTTCCATGGAAGATTGGACAGCCATACATGTGCACTACTGTGTGGGCTTTTGTGGCTTCTGTGGCCCTGCTTTTGCAGATTTTTCATTGTGCAGAAAAGCCTATGTACATACAGCCTCACAGTGGCACAGTTTCTTTTCAGAACTTCCATGAATGCCTGGAGGTTGTGTGTGTGGGGGGGATGTATCTCCATGACCACAGTCCACTGCCTTCGTCTTCCAACTGGCTACCGAACTCTGCTTCCACATTATACATGTCAGTGGGCGTTGCATCTTTCAGAAGGCATTCTGCCCATGAACATGGTGATGCCACTGTAGCCATTGTGATTCATGTGGGGAAAGGGTTATAGCTCAGTGGCACCCTGCATGGGGGAGGGGCTGTGGCTCAAAGTTGGAGCTCCTGCATTGCATGTAGAAGGTCCCAGGTTGGGCCCCCAGCAGCATCTCCAGGTAGGGCTAGGGAAGAATCCTGCCTAAAATCCTGGGGAGCCATAGCTGCCAGTTAGAGTTGGCAATGCTGGCCTAGATAGACTGATAGTCTGACTCAGCGTAAGGCAGTTCCTTCCTGTGTTCATGACAGCCATTGCTAGACCTCTCCTACATGAAAGAGCCCAACCCCCCATCTTCAACGAATCAATTAGCAGTTCTCTCTCCAGGTTTATTGTTAGCCGTACTCAAAAATGTAAATATTAGGCAGGCAGAGCCTTGTCTAAAGTAAAGTTCCACTGACAAAAGTTGAAGGAAAAGTTCTGGCGCAAAGAAGTTTCTCTCACCTGAACTGACAGCCTGCCAAGCACCTGAGATGGCTCTTTTGATTATATTTAATATGGCATGGAAATCATGTCGTCATAATGACACTGGATCACTCAAGAGGGCTGGGGAGGCGACGGCCAGGTGCTGGAAGGGAATGAATTATGACTTTTGACAATGGGTCTCTCATCACCTACACAAGTGCAGTTTTTGAAATTCCCATAGAAGATTAGAAGGGTATAAGACTGTAATGGTAAGAGCAGTCAATAATTCAAGGGTTATTGATTGAAGCCAGCTCCATTCTTCTTTTTTAATTTATATTTTATCCAATTTTTTTCTCCATGTGTTTTATTTTTTTATTCATCCGAAGACTCAAGAGTTTTCTGCCCAGACAAAGGCATCTGCTGGAGAAGATTGGATCCTATTCAACTTATTTTTTTCCTCCCTTTTCTTTAAATTGCTGAGGTAATTCATATAGTTGGTATGGAAGTGGAGGAGGGATGGTGACAGAAGAGAAGAAGCAGCATTTGGGGGGTGGGCAGGCCGGAAAGTAAACTGCGTGAAGTTCTTGCATCTCAACACTGCATCCTACAAACATCAGTCCCATTTCATGGAGTGGGACTTTGGCCACCAATCTCCTGGGACGTTCTCCTGTGAAAGCCCTAATAAAGTGAGTGGGAGCTCTACACTTGCACAAGACAGCCTTTTGGTAGATTGGACCAGGTCGAAGATGGGAGATCCCTGTTTGGATCACAGCTTGGACTCATCGAGTGACTCGTTTTATCACACAGCCTCAGTTCCCCCACCTTTAAAATCATGGGAAGACTTCCATTGTAGCTGCTACCGCTGCCACACGGCTCTCAGGTAGTCAGACCACCACATGGTAAAAGAAATGTTCCATGTGCCAGACACTACTCAGAGTAAGTGCAGGGAAAGCCACACGGTACTCAGAGAGTAATCTCCCCACTGTTCATGTGCTCAAGGACTCATCCCCTATGGTTTAGTTCACTATTTATACTGTGTCTTTTGATTGCAAGTGAGACCTCCAAAATCGCCAACAGCCACACTGTCACAGAGAAGGCCCCCTCCCTCATACCCACCACCCAATTACTTCAGCTGAAGTGGGACATGGAGCAGGTCCTCCCCAAAAGATCAAAGCAAGCAGGTAGATCCATATGGGGAAAGGCAGTCTGCAGGTATGTGGTGGGAAATTCTGGAGCACAGGTGCTCATAACAACAGTCCCCCATAGCCACACCTCCAAGGAGAGTCCAAAATGCAGGCAGCTGTGGTGATCCTGATCAACGAACCAGTTCTAGGAGCTTCCAGTTCCACCAGGAGCAGGTCATCTGCAAATGTCATGGGTCTGAACTATCAAATATCATTCTAGCCCATGCCATCCCAAAACATTCTGCGTTGCAGCAGGGAATGCTACTGTGAGCATTGCAGCAAAGCCCAGAGGGAAGAGGGCCTTCTCTGCAGCAGTGTGATTGTTCAGTGTCTCTGTTCACCCAAAAGTGTGCCAACCCCCCCCCCCAAGGCCAGGCTCCCCTGGACCACTGATGGCCCCTGAGATATCCTGGTCCATTTAGGGCTTTGAATGCTAAAACTGGCACACTGGCTTGGTCTGGAAGTAAATGGGAAGCCAGTGAAGATTGGTGTTATATGGACCATTTAATTTCAGCACAAACCAAATGGGCATATTTGGCTTGTGGGTTTTTTCTAGGTGTAGGGAAAATGTAACATAAGGAACATAGTAGGTGGCATTATACCAGCTCAGACCCTTGGCCCGTCTAGCTCAGTCTTGTCTACACTGACTGGCAGCAGCTCCATGGTGTTTTAGACAGAGAAAAAGCTTTTCCATCCAGCCCAACATGAAGATGCAAAGGATTGAACCTGGGGTCTTCTGTATGCAAAGCTTTGCTACTGAACTCTGGCCCTCCCTCAAGTGTAAGGAGACAAGCATATTTGGAAACACTCATTAGAGAGCCATGACTGGCTGAAACCCCTGACTGAGTGTAGTGTCAATGGCCAAGCTGGGTCTACTGCCGTGTCACATGTGAAATGGTCTCATTCCATGGCTGCTTCTCACCTGTAATTTTGAGCCTTGCCAACTCTATGGCAGGGGAGAAGAGGCTATGCTGTACTCCTCTCCAGTGCATTGATTCCAAATTGGGCTAAATGTGTGTGTGCATGCGCATAGTCAACACATGGGATGAATGTCTCGGCCTTCCTAATGAACTGTTCATAATCCAGCCATTACCTAGGCAAATGAAACCAGCAGCTTTGGAGGGTGTGCTGTGTGGAAGAGAGATTCTACTTCCCATATCAGGGGGCTGTGATAAATCACTCTGAGGTTATCTCCAGGCAAATGTTCTCCTAGAGCCTTTTCATGCTTTTTGATAAGCGCTATTCTTTGCTCTTTAGCACATAATCATGATCAGAAACACCGGGACCTTCCTCTAGTTCTGATTCAATACCGGTAGGAAGATGTAGCTGCTGCCAGACTTGCTTTCATCAACAATTCCTCAGGTCAACTTCCCTGCTTTAGACGGATGGGTGGGAGTAGGAAGGAAAGGTGCGAGAAACAGGGCAACTGCAGAGTAAATTACGGATCATGTTTTACAACATCTCCCCCCTCCTTTTCCTGTGTGTGCAAATCAGAGGTTTTGGGACACATGCCATTTTGCAAGAACATGGAAAACACTGCGTACGTATTTGCTGTGTTTGCAGTAGACAAGCATGTCATGTGTGTTTACTTGAGCCATGGGTCTTGTGACTGGGCAAACATCCCCGTTGGGTGTACACGTAGTGACAAGCACTTGTTTGTTATTTATTTATTACATTTATATACCGCTCCATAGCTGAAACTCTCTGGGCGGTTTACAAAAGTTAAAAACAGTGAACATTAAAAACAAATATACAAAATTTAAAACCATCAAAAGCATAAAATACAAATAAAAACAGACAATATCCACTTAAAACAACTATCCTGGGGTCAGTTAAAAAACTCAGCATATGCTGTTAAATGCCTGGGAGAAGAGAAAAGTCTTGAAAAAAAAAAAGGAAAGGAACCTCTCGTGCAAGCACTGAGTCATTACTGACTCTTGGAGGGACACCAGCTTTCGCTGACGTTTTCTTGGCAGGCCTTATAGTGGGGTGGTTTGCCGTTGCCTTCCCCGGCCGTGATTACTCGGGAGGATGGAAGGCTGAGTAGACCCGAGCCGGCTGCCTAAAACCAGTTTCTGCTGGGATCGAACTCAGGCCGTGGGGAGAGTTTCAGCTGCAGAAACTGCTGCTTTACCGCTCTGCGCCACATGAGGCTCTTGACCTGGCACCAAAAAGATAACCATGTTGGTGCCAAGCATAATGTGTGAAGTGGCCCCAACTGACTTGCCCATCTTGACTAAAGTTGACCCAACATTGCATGAAGGCCAATGAGCAGACCCCAGGGATTGTTTTCTTGGGGCTCAGATGTTATGCCCCAGTAAGATGTTGCACAAGCAAGAAGAGCCATGCGGTGCAGTGGAGAGGAATTCAGATGGAAACCTGGATTCATATCCTGCACCTGCTCTGGAATCCCTTATTTGTTTTAAATGTTTGAATTAGTTTTATGTATTTTATGTTGTTTTAATTGTGTTGTACCCCGCCTCGATCCAGAGGGAGAGACGAGTAACAAATTATTATTATTATTATTGTTATTATTATTATTATTATTACAATGACCAAGCCCTGGAAATCCTTTCCCTAGTTCTTGTGCATGGAGGTTACTTGTAATTATACCAGAGCTAAGGAGGAGATTCTCCCTGCTTCATGTGGTTATGACTTCATATGATCTTAAACACAATGGCCAATCGACCTGGGTGATTTAGTGCAGAGGAAGAGCACATCAGGGTCATTCATGACACTTGACATTGTTACCACTCCACAGCAACAATGCAGCTGCCCTCTCGAAAAGGTGCATTTTCACAAAGTCATTTTGGAGCGCCTTTCCTCCCCTTAAATGTGGGTCCTGCTCAGCTCCACTGCAGTGTGCCCCTGAATTAAATCCTGCATACTGGGCATGCCTAGGGGTGTGTCTTCTGTGAGCTGGAGATGCCGGGAATTGAAGCTGGGGCCTTCTGCACGCAAAGCAGGTGCTCTTCCGCTGAGCTATGGTCCATGTGTACAATTGCAGCCGAACAGCTTAGTCATAAGAAGAGCTGTGCTGGATCAGACCAAGGTCTAGCTAGTCCAGTATTCTGTTCTCACAGTGGCCAACCAGCTGCCCATGGGAAGCCTACAAGCAACACATGAGTGCAACAGCACCCTCCCACCCATACAACTGGTGTACACGGGCATACTTCGCCTAATACTGGAGGTAGCATGGAGCCATCAGGACTAGTAGCCATTCTCCTCCGAGAATTTGTCTCAGCCCCTTCATTAATGGTGGCCTACATTACACCTTGTGGTAGTCCTGTGCATGTTTACTCAGAAGTAAATCCCATTGTGTTCAGTGGGGCTTACTCCCTAGTAAGCATGTTTAGGATTGCAGCCTTAACTGTGCTGTGCTGGCAGCTTGCGCTATCTCCATTTCCTCAGTCCTTCCTCGATGTATCGTGCCATCTCCGCCAGACCTGGCAAAACATTCCAAATTCCCTAGTAAAATACAACACATTAAAAATAACAACACCCACCCTGCATTGATGCGCCATCCTTTTTCCGCTTTCCACGATTTATTCTGGTCACAGAACCTGAAGTTTCCATTCACAAAAGTAAATAATAAAACATGGTTCTCCTCGTTCTCGCTTGGTGTTGGCGGGGATGGGGGGCAGCCAGGGGGTGCTCCACTGTGCGCCCTGAGCCAGCTGGCACCGCTCCCCTCATCATCTCACAGCTCGGCTCTCTTTACAAATCAGATGGGCACACTACACGGCTGACGACAGTCTGAGCCAAGCCAAGCCTGCCTCTGAGACTGGCTGCGTCGTTGGAATTTCTGCCTAACACATCTCTCCTCCTTGTTCCTTTTGTGGCATTTAATTAAATATCTGTTTGTCTCGAGTCAAACACTGACAGCTATGAAACCTCCAATGATTTATCAATAAACACAATGAGATAATTGCGCAGACGCTCACCTGACCTTTTCGCGGCTCACGGAAAATGGAATATAGCCACTCTCCCCCGGATTCCCTCCTTCTGTTGAAGGTTTCTTGTGGTGTGATTGATACTTCCTATTAAATATATAAAAAGACGCTAAAATATTATTGGACACTTTAACAGCCTTTAAAAGATAATGCTCTCTCCCTCTGGACACTGGCAATTGCCACAGAGAGACGAGAAGGTCAGGTTTTAATGAACTGGTGAGAATTAAACAGGAGAAACCCATGATGAGAAGTGCTCTGACCGATGTCCGCAGTCTGCTTTGGCATGATTGACCTTGGAACAGCGAGGACGAGGTGTGTTTGTTCAGTTTTCCAGAGGCGGATTTCTGCCCCCCAAGAGTAGAGCCCTTGACTACAAAGTGCTGCATGGGAGTTTACCCTGGGCCTTGACCAGGAACTATGCATTTGCCAGTTCACTGCCCAAGACAAGGATTCAGGGTCAGATGGCTGGTTAAAGGTCAAACCTGTCATTTAGATGCTTAACCCACCATGTCCCCAATGTTCAAGGCAGGTGACAACTTTTAAAACAACAACATCACACACAAAAATGGTCAGGTGATTAAGAGTTGCTTCACACAGTAATAATACTATGCTGTAGTGGAAAACACTGTCTCAGTCAGCAGTCTTTAAATCAGGTGGGCTGGTACTATATTGTGATCCCATAATGCAGATGGCAGGTTGAGGCATCTAAGGGTTGCCTAAGGGAGGCTTGCCTAAGGGTTCTGAGAGAGTCCTGCCAGGAGCTTCGGGGTGATGACTCTGTTTCTCTGCCACTAGATAACATGAGGCTCACGACCATTTAGCACTACCAAGGCATTGGTTTTCCTCAATCAGCTGGATATTGAATCAAAGTGACGGTTTATTTATTTATTACATTTCTATACCGCCCAATAGCCGAAGCTCTCTGGGCGGTTCACAAAAATTAAAACCATAATAAAACAACCAACATGTTAAAAGCACAATTACAAAATACAGTATAAAAAGCTGTGTATACGGTTCCACACATCACTTCGTATGGCACGGTATCATGCAGCAATGTCCTTTCCCGAGGATCCTTCTATAGTGTTTACTTTCAAGTAAGTTCTAATCAGCAAAGGTCTCCTGCAACAGTAATTAGTAGCTTCCTTGTTGCCGTTTTCACTCCCTCTTCAGTATGGCCAGAGAGATCTGTACTAAATTGCTCCCTAGTTAGTCAGCTTCTGAAATAGTGCTATTTTCCTATAAAACAAAGAGAATAAAGGAAAAAGAAAGCAGTAATTAAAGTTCTCCTCCATGGGGAATAAGAACTGGCTAATTAAGGGGAGGTTCAGAGGCCATTCTTCAGTAATGGCGGTGCTGATCAGGAAGCAATACTAAAGCAGACACTGAAAGGCAAGAGGCTTTTAATTACAGGTGTAGTGGTTCTGATATGCCTCAGAAAGGCTTTGTCTGTGCTACAATAGCATGTGATCCCCCCCAAACACACACACTTAGCTTCATCTAGCGAGCGTTTTAACGCATGCTCATTATTGGGCACTCACGAAATACTTACATGACGTCGTCCGCCTCTCGCGCATCTTGCGCCCCTTCTGGCGGAAGATGCACAGCAAAAAGAACCAGTAAAAGTCTGGTTGGAGCTCTCCCCTACCTGACTCTATGGTGCCAATTACTTCCTGTTTTCAGGAAGCGATGTTGCAGCAGCGACAGAAGAAACGACGAGAGCCGCTTGTTGACGCTCGTCAGATGAAGCTTACACACACACACACACACACACCACCACCACCACCAGCAGCAGCAGCAGAAACTAACTCCGTAAGAACACAGGATGGCAACACAGAAAAATACTGGATTGTAATGATTTTCCCTGACTCATTTCTGGAATGGGCAAAGCTATGGTGGGCCAACCCCCTTCCAGAATCAAGCATTTCCACTTTTTTCAGGGCTTGCCCCTGGAAGTGCTATACCACATCACACAAGCAGCAGGGGCCACAAAGTCAGACCAGAGCCATTGGGACTGGCCACGCTTGGGCCAGAACCGGCAGGGCTGGCCATGTGCGGAAGGTCCCAATTAGATACTTCCGCAAGGATCCCATCGCTTCTCCTTCTCTGATGAATCTTCACCTCTGAAGGTAGTGCTGCTAAAGGAACAGAAGCAAGACCAGTATGAATGTCCATGGCCTTCACGGAAGCCCCTGACCAAAGCAGGGCCCTGATCCATTGTTGCCCACTGGCCCTGGACCAGCAATGCCAGGGCCAGCTATATAGAAGAACGGCGTGGGCAAAGGCAACCTTCTGTAGCACAGACCTGTCACTGTGTGGCATGTGTCAGCTGCAGACACAGTGAATAAACCCATCTTAATGGAATTATCCATTTCAGTTCCCAACTTAATTGAGCTCTGCCCTGTAACTTAGCACAGGGGTGCCTTTCCTAATTAACCCCCATGCAAGAAGCAGAGTGTTTTACCATCACTTACACACATATTCAAAGGTTAGTTTGAGAAATATCTGTGCAACATGATTTATCATGTTTGGAGAAGGGGAATAAAAAAGTCAAGGCAAGAAAAATCCTCTAGACCATTTCTCATCACAACACCTTGCCCAATTTTTAATTTCAGCTGTGCTGGAGATGAAGCGGGAAAAGTGTAGATTCGATCAATTGTTGTTTATCATAAATACAAACAGAGTTTTAATGTGTGACAGAGTATAAAAGGCTCTCTAAGAGATGACACCGTGTGAAGTCGGGAGACATTCAGTTCTAACTCCTTGTCTGTCCTTTGTTATCAGCGGATGCTATCAAGCACAGCCACACGCATTCTGAAAAGCCCTTTGCAAAGTCAGAAATAACTTTGGCAAATACGTTTTCTTCCCCACCGCATCTCATTCAAATTGGAGTTTTTAGACTGGTATTAAAACTCCAGAAATATAAACTATTAGTGTGTAGAAAACAGGCTGCATTCTTGTCCTCCATCATCCCTCACTTTCCACAAAAACAACAGCAAAGAGGACTTTAATGCAAAGGTTTGTTAACATAAAGGGGAGGGGATACGCTGAAGTAGATAAAAAAATAAGGAACTATGTTGGCTCATTAGAAATCTCTTTTCTTTGCAATGTATATAGACCCTAGTGATTTTAAAGAATTCCTTTAGGGCCGCTCCGACCAGTCCTATGACCTGGGTTCTATAGGCTAATCCCAGGGACTTCTGCATGATGTGCACAGTCATCTCAAAGGCTGCTTGCAAGCACAGCCACGTGAGCCACGTAAGCAGCCACCAGGGGTAGGAGGTTTAATGAAGTCACTGGAAACCCCTCCCGTTCTCACCTCTGCTTTTGCTATTAATTTCCCCCTCTATCTGATAGTGTGCCACAGTTAATTGTTTCTAGGTTTATAACACAATGAAGAAAAGGTCTTCTGTGCTCCAGGCACCTTTTAATTATCCACCAGAGCAAGTAAAATCACTTTTTTTCTCCTCCTCCTCCTCTTCTGCTTCTGCGCCTGCGCCTGCGCCTGCTCCTCCTCCTCCCCATTTCCTTGCATAGTAATTGCAAGGAATTAGAAACATCTCCTAGAACCATTCTTGAGATTCAGGTGACCTCGGTGACACAGAGTGCTTTCTCCCAACTCCAGTTGGTGGCCCAGCTATGCCCCAATCTGGACGGGAATAACCTAGATTCAGTTGTCCATACTCTGGTAACCTCCAAATTAGATTACTGCAATGCCCTCTATGTGGGGCAGCCTTTGAAGACGGTTTGGAAGCTGCAGCTTGTGCAAAATGCAGCGGCCAGATTGATAGCTGGTGCAGGGAGGTCTGAGCATATAACACCGATTTTGGCCCGCTTGCATTGGCTGCCTATACGTTTCCGAGCCCAATTCAAGGTGCCGGTTTTAATCTATAAAGCCCTACATGGCTTGGGACCGCAATACCTGATGGAACGCCTCTCCCGACACGAACCTACCCGTACACTGGGCTCAACATCTAAGGTCCTCCTCCGAGTGCCTACTCCGAGGGAAGCTTGGAGGATGGCAACAAGGGAGAGGGCCTTCTCGGTGGTGGCCCCCCCGACTGTGGAATGATCTCCCTGATGAGGCTCGCCTGGCGCCAACATAGTTATCTTTCAGGCACCAGGTCAAGACTTTCCTCTTCTCCCAGGCATTTAACACCATTTAACAACGCTAAGTTTGTTTTTTAACGGACCCCAGAATTGTTGTTTTAAATGGATGCTGCTGTTTTTATACTGTTGTTTTTATGTCTCTGATGGTTTTTAAATGTATACTTTTAATGTATACTTGTATACTTTTAATGTTTACTGTTTTTAGCTTTTGTGAACCACCCAGAGAGCTTCGGCTGTGGGGCGGTATATAAATGTAATAAAATAAATAAATAGTAATTACTGGGAAAGCGTGGTTTGTTTCCTCATATATTACAGTGGCAACTGACTATGCAGAGCTTCTAGCAAGTGCATAGTATGGTCTGAGTGTAACATCTCAGGACCACCTGAAATGGAAGATGGAAAAGGGGGATCATTCAGGCATCAAAGGAGCTGGGCCCAAAACGTGTTGAGAATGGGTCAGTTCAAACCAGAATACCAACCAAGGAATGAAAGTCATAGACGTGTGAACGTGTGTAGCTGGTGCTAGACTTGGCAGACTATACCGAGTTAGATGCACCAAGGGCCTGACTCAGGATAAGGCAGTTTCCTGTGGTCTAGCTGAAAGCATTTTCCTATTCTCTGAAGACAAGACAGAAGGTTGCTAGAGAGGGATCTCCTTACACATGTGGCATTCTGGGTCAAGGAACAAGTTGGCAAGAGCAGAAGGATAGGAAGTCCCTCCAAAGAGCATAGTGGCAGCCATGAGCTCCACCAGCCACGTGCCACCTGAGCAGCCACCACCTCTTTCTGCATGCCTTTCACTGGCCCTGTGCCTTTAACAGTGGCCAGGCCGAAATTAAGCAGGAGATGCTTTCCTCGCCATTTAACTCCATGCCATGAAAAGGTTCACCTGCTAAATATCTGCCTCCATCAGGCCTCAGCAAGAGTTGGGCTCCAGACTGCTGGGTTGCCGGACGAAGGGGGCCACATACGAACTCCCCCCCCCAAAAAAAAAGAGTAAAGAGGGCACTGGTTTGCGTAACATGGTCTAGATACAAATTTAGAAACAATTGCTATAACTAAGATAGAAATAGTCCCATCGTGCCATAGTGTAGAAGATTGTGACCAGATGGCTTGTTAGCCTGCCTGTTCAGTCTGCTGTCCAGGCATCAACTGGATGTGCAACAGTTCTTATAGAATTGGACAGGGCTGACCTCTGTAAAATAAAAAGGGGGGGACAATGACACATGGCCACCTTAGCTCTAGGAATTGGCTTCAGTCCAAGTGGGCCACACTGCTGTTAAAGGCACCGGAGCTTGGCCAACGAGAAAGACGTCAACTCTACTCTTTAGTGGTAATGAGCTCACTCTCTCTCGCTCTCTGTGTGTGTGTGTGTGTAGATGGTAAATTTCTGGGCATGGTTTGTATTTTTTAAAAAACCTTTTCTGTTCAGTGCCTCGTTATAGGTACTTCAGTTCTCCTTCTCTGTCTCCTTCTCCTTGTTATTGTTATTACAGAGAAACACCTGCCTGGGTGCCTATTAGCTCCTAACTTGATCATCACAAAGTGCCAGCTCAACCACACCGCCTCTTTATCTTCTATCCTGGCCAAATCAATAATTAAGTGTATGCGAAGTAGTTGGATTTTGCTTGAAAATTTCCATTTGGCTTGTGCATTAGTCCAAAATGAAATATTTAGAGGACAGAAGATGAGCACATCTCTGCTTGGGTGTTTCAATTTTTGTGCTAATAATTAGACGCTGCAGCCCATCTTTAGGCCCTAGTTAGGAGTTACTTTTTTCCTCCCCGTCCCCCCTGCCAGCCCAGTTCCATTGGGAAGCAAGAGATCGGATCCCCCTTTTACAGAAATAATAAAGTTAGACATGTCTAACAAATTGCCAGGCCTGTGCTCGCAAGTTGCAGATGTTCAAAGAGATTTTCCCAGAAGGCTTTGTGGAAAAAGGAGGGGTCCAGCCCAACTTCCCTGCATCTGATTTATTTGCTCAAGGCCCTGAAACTTTAACAGATTCCTGACAAGGACAGAGTCACACATGTGCATGCACACACACACACACACACACACACACAGGGCCAGTGGGATCGATTAACTCCCAACTTTGCAGAGCCTAATTGCAGTAGGGAAGCAGTCTGCGTGTTCGTGTGCTTTGCCCCTCTGCTCACTGGTGTACTTTTCCCACCTCCACATGTCAGGCTTCAACGACAATGTGTAAGCCTGGCCCTACTGCAATGGTCAAGATTCCTGATGGTGGTCTATCAGGAGCTGCTAGAACAAGGAACGTCCAGATGTGCCCAGCTGCCCCTTGCGTGCGGATGAAGATGGAAACATTGCCAAGCCTAGGACTTCCTCCCAAGCTGGGTCTAAGAACATCAGAAAAGCCCTGATGCTGGATCAGACCCAGGGTCCATCTAATCCAGTGCTCTGTTCACACAATGGCTAACCAGCTGTTGGCCAGGGAACCACAAGCAGGACACAGGTGCAGCGCCCAGGTCACCGCATCCACCACCCAGGCAATTCATTGGTTTTCCTGACCTGGTAGAACAATACATGCTCTGCAGCAGGCTTGGGCAGCAACCGCTGCCCTTGACTTCATCTGCTGGACCTGGCTCTTGATTGTGTGAATGCTTCCTCCCCTGCCTGCAGGTTTGCCCCCACTCACCCCACTCTCGGGACTTGCGCCTCCTGCTCAGCGCCTCCTAATAACTCTCTAAGTCAGAGATGGAGAACCTCAACCCCAGGAGCCAAATTTGGCCCACCAGGGTTCCCCAGGAGGCCGTGCCCCTTTCCCATGCCCCCCTTGCCCCCAACCAACAACTGCTTGGGGGTTTCCTGGCTTCTGTTCAGTTTTTCTCCTATTCTAAAAAGTTGAGATGCTGCTCTTACGCTTAGCGACAGGCAGTAAGAACCTGAAGCTGAAGTATGCTGGGCTTGTTGGTATTTCTGCCCCTGCCCTGTTTGCCTTCAGCTCCGCTCCCAACGGGGCCCCTGAGAGCTTCTCCAAAATTGAAACTAGCCCCTGAGTAGAACAAGGTTCAACGTCCCTCCTCTATGTTGCCTCCAATCCCAGCTTCTCAGCAGAGTTCAACTGGTGCAAACCCATAGGAGCCTGTGGTGCAGCAATGCCCTCGGATGCCTGCTGGCGTTCTCTCTCTGGTGGCGATGGGGACCCCCTTGCAGCCCGAGGGCTGGGTCCAGTGTCAGAGAAGATCCCAGGGGCCACATTCCAATGGCGTGGGGGGGGGCGGTGAGGCAAAGGGGGCATCACAACTTAGAGCTCTTGCAGCCAGTCCGTAAGCCTTAGGGGAGGCATTTCAACCTTTTAGGACTGGGGTGGGGGGACACCAACGACTGCACAGAAGACAGGAAACCACCAAATGACTGGTGGTTGGGGTAAGGAAAGAAGGCATGGCCATTTGGGGGAAACCAGAGGGCTGGGCTGGGACCCCCGGACTTCAGGCTCACAACCCCTGTTCCGTGGCAATCTCTCCTGCCTTTAGTTACAGCAGCAAACCCGAGAAGATTGTGTGTGTGTGTGTGTGTGGTTGTTGTTGTCAAACCTCAGGACTTCCTTTTTTTGCTCTTAAGTGCTTCTCTCTGAAGCTATTACTTTCTTCATATTTGAGTTTTCTGATCTCCGGTAGATTTACATGGGTGTCAGGAGGCATTTTCTGCTGATAATATTGATCTGGCCAAACTGTCCCCCGCAAGCCGCTTAGTCATTACATCAGTTCCACAAAAATGTGATTAAAATAATAATGAATTAAAGAAAAACCCACCAACAACTATCTGTTTCAGGTGTGAAACAGCTTTAAGATAACTAATTATTTGCACAGCTTGGTGCTGCATGTGCGGCTGTATTTCAGATAAATATTTTGTGCATGTTTGAACTTGGAAATTAAGAGGAAAGTTGAACGGTGCTGCTTCGGAATTCAGCGCCGCTATTTAAATCACAGAATAGTTGCAAAGCCAGCTCTGTCAGGTTGGCAGTAGCGGCGGCTGCTGGGAAGAGAAGCATTGAGGAATGGACATCATCGAGATACACAGAGAGCCTGTTGCTGGGCTTAGATGGTTTCCACAAAAATTAGAATCTCTTTTTCAGACAATGCCCGAAGCTACGGTGCTTTGGTTTGTAGTCCACGGGTTCCGCTCATACTCCTGCAATTAGGTAGTCTTGGAGAGATCACAATCTCTGAGCCTCAGTTTCCCTTTCTGAAAAATAAGATACTACTGACTTCATAGGACTAGTGTGAGAAAACACACAATGAATGTAAATCAGGTTGCAAGGTTAAAATTCAAAATGCTATTTATACATGATATATGTTCTTGGGCCTCTTTTACTGGCTGGCTGACACAAAGAAGGGTCAAAATTAGTAGGGCATTTCCTGATGACCTGAAAAGTTGAGATTTGTTATGCACATTGCCTAGACACCCTGGTTACTGGGTCGGGGGGGCGGAGAGTGTGCTGAGCACACTTTCCATAATAATAATAATAATAATAATAATAATAATAATAATAATAATAGTTACCCGCCTCTCCCTCTGGATCGAGGTGGGATACAACACAAATAAAAACACCATAAAATACATACAACTAATTCAAACGTTTAAAACCAGTGCATTATTAAAAGCAGCACACCATTTAAAAAGGCATCTTAAAATTCAACTGGGTAGGCCTGCCAGAAGAGTTCAGTCTTTATGGCTTTCTTAAATTCCAGAAGATTGTTAAGTTGATGAATCTCTCCCGGCAAGTCATTCCACAAACTGGGAGCGGCAGAAAAAAAGGTCCTCTGGGTACTAGTTGTCAGCCTTGTTTTTGTTGGCTGGAGTAAATTCTTCCCAGAGGACCTGAGTGTGCGGGGCGGATTGTACGGGAGAAGGCGATCCCGCAGGTAGCCTGGACCCAAACCATGTAGGGCTTTAAAGGTGATAACCAACACTTTGTACTTCGCCCGGAAACTAATTGGCAGCCAGTGAAGAGATTTTAAGACTAGTGTAATGTGGTCACCCCTAGGTGTACTGGTGACCAACCTGGCTGCCATTTTTTGAACTAGTTGAAGTTTCTGGACTACGCACAAAAGTAGCCCTATGTAGAGTGCATTGCATGAGGGACTCAGTCCCACTTAAAATGAGAGACTCAGTATCTCAAAAATGTTGACATACCTCATTCTGTTTTAAAGTGTGTGCTACATGCAAGAGAGATAAAATGTGGCCCATGTGTGGGCTAAAGTCCTCTTTCCCTCCTTGTCATTGTAATTGGGTATTAGTAGGGGTGTACACCAGTTACAAGATTTAGGTTTGGACCCTGATTCAGCTAGTCAGAAAACAACCTGACTTAGCCTGGACCAATTCAGAGGCTACCCATTTCTGCTCAGTTCTGAATCTGAATTTCGATTCAGAAATTCAGACCTCCATGCCTCCCATTCACTATAATTGTAAACCAACAAATGGCTATAGCTCTTTTCTGTCAGAATTTGATGAAATTTGCAGTCATAGTAGGAGGGAATTGTGCCTGCCAAGTTTCAGATGACTAGGGACAGGGGATTTTTGTGTGTTACATGCTTTTCATTTTGATTTTTAAATGAAGAGAACTGCTGGGTTATTTATTTTGCAAAGACAGTTGTCCCTTCTGAAGAGATCAAGGCTGCCAAATTTCAGATAAAAAGGTGCAGGGAACTTTGTATGACTTATACAAATTGTGGGCAATTATGAAAATCACATACAGCATAGAGGTGGCATTAGTTAAGAAACCTGCAAAATTTCAGACGAATTTGCTTTGTGTGGAAGAGTGTTTACATTTGTGGGATGGTAAAGGTTTCACTCCCCCTTACCCCTTTACTCTCCATTTGGGGAGGGGGATTTGTATGAAAATGACATATGCCACAGTGGTGTCCAATCCATAGGCAAGAAACATGCAAATATCCAGAAGTATAGGTTGCAGGGACTAGGGAGTTCTGAAGGAAAAGCTGTTTAAGGTTTCTTTATCTTCTGCTTATTTGGCAACATGGTCACAGGCAGTGCAAAAGGCCAGGGGTGGGTGGTGGATGTGGAATGTACAGTGGCTGAGGCAGAAAGACTTGAACATCCAACATTTCCCAAGTAAGCATCCAGGTAGGAACTTGCCCTGCTTGCAATCCCAAATACAAATGTTTTCAGGGGTGGGGGGTTGAGAAAAAGTTTGTGAATTCCCGAATTTGTGATTGTGTTTGGAAAATGTGCATTTGGGGGGGGGGGGATATGTGCACTTCAAAATGTGATTTTTCCCAAAATTGCACTTTTTGCACTTTAGTCAATGGGGTGAAAGTGCAGACTTCTGAAAAATGCACATGAAAATGGGCATTTTCCCCATTTGAAGAAGAAGAACAGGGTCACAAGTGAGGACGGGTGCAAGACGAACTGAACTACAAAGTGGATTTTGAAGCATTCTTGCTTCCCTGGTTCTCCCATCCATACATCCAGCATGTCACCCTCCCAGGCCCTACATGCTCCACAAAAGCCCTCTTTGAACAGCCGTGCTCCTGGCAAAGAGAACTAGCAAAGAGCCCTGTGCACAGAAAAGCCCTGCAATGTATTACTTCCACACGCCACCCCCAAAGCAGTTATTAATGAATTCTGGTGAGGTTTCCCTAAAGACATGCTGGCTGGGAGAGTTCTGGGAGTTGCAGTCCAGCACATCTGGAAGGGAGCAAGTTGGGGAAGGCTGCCACAATGGCTAGAGTTCTGGAATTGGTTATGAAGAACACCACATTTGGGTCACCGGTTGCCCCTCCTTCCATCACTTCCAAAACTCTGAGATGATAAGGAGACATTGCAGCTTCTGTCGGAGCATGCGGGGCTGGATGGGGAGCTACTCTCTGCTATGAAACCTTCACAAGTCTGTTTTGTGCTGTAAGTTTTGTGAGCTGCCCAGGGAGCCCCACCTATTCGATGGTATAGAAAAGAAACAACAGCACCATTTTGACCAACACGAGGCATGGCTGGCTGTGGGAAAGAACTGGGCATGTTTAGCCTGGAGAAGAGAAGATGGAGGGGAGACATGAGAGCACTCTTCAAAGACTTGAAAGGTTGTCACACAGAGGAGGGCCAGGATCTCTTCTCGATCCTCCCAGAGTGCAGGATACGGCATAACGGGCTCAAGTTAAAGGAAGCCAGATTCCAGCTGGACATCAGGAAAAACTTCCTGACTGTTAGAGCAGTACGACAATGGAACCAGTTACCCAGGGAGGTTGTGAGCTCTCCCACACTAGAGGCCTTCAAGAGGCAGCTGGACAAGCATCTGTCAGGGATGCTTTAGGGTGGATTCCTGCATTGAGCAGGGGGTTGGACTCGATGGCCTTGTAGGCCCCTTCCAACTCTGCTATTCTATGATTCTATGATTCTATGAAAGCAAGAGTCTGGGTGATGTCCTTGAGGGACCAGGAGCTGCAGCAAACTTAGCTTGGAGTGGTTTTGTTCTTCTGTGTACACCTGGCACTCCCACACTGCAGACACCCCCCACTCACGGCTCTAATTGGCCACGCAGATTCCCAGCCAGGCTCCAGGTTAAGGAAGACCGGGGGAAGCGGCCGGCCCAGGATTCATTAATAACTCCGGCTGGCAAGCGGCCTCGCTGTGGCCCCCTCGTCACCAATCACAATCATCCTTCTCCTATTGTTAACAGGGCTGCCGCACCCCCTGCATCTGCAATGAGTGAAAGCTAATTATAATAATTAACAGAGAACTCGTGAACTTGTCAAACTGGTAATTATAAACCACGGGGACTTTTATCATTAATAGACACTGCACGGGAGTAAAATAATGAAGTAGAACCAATATGCAAAGCCCGCTTTTGATCAGAACTCCGCAGAAGATGATTGCCAGGTCTGGTCACTTGTTGTCACCTTCCAGGGGCCTGATTCTTCCTCTTCCATCTAGACCCTGAAGAAGCCAGAAAAACAAGGCCTGAAACTGACCATGTGGGGTTCTGCTTTGCAAAGCCAAGAGAGTGATATTGGGAATCACCAGGAGGGCGTCATAGCTGGGGCTGCATTAGTCGGTGCAAGCTAAATGTTGCTTTGATGTGGATTTGTGTGCCTTTATATTAATTTTTTGATGTGGAAGAGTCACCGGGGGGGGGGGGGGAATCACTAACTGACCTCAAGGTTGAGATCCAATTTTGGAATGGAGACTTCCTAGTTCACATGCTTAGACAGCAGACCGAGGTGGCTAAGTCCTGAAGTGGAAAAGCGGGATTTCAGACTCCCACTCATCACATAATGCAGTTCCCCTAACAGGAGTACTTTCCTGATGATCTCAAGGCCTGCAGCATTAACTGGTCCAACTATTCAACCACCTTGGATCTCTACCACCTCATTCCCCCTCCCACATGTGGACACGTGTTCATTTGAAGATCTGAAAAGGTTGTCCCACCTGTAACCATTGTACGGATGTCGGTCTCCTTTGGCACACTTGGGAGCCTTATTTCCAGGGTTCCCTCTGCCATACAGAGAAAGCTCTCTGTGCATATATACAGTGGTACACATAGGGGCACTTTTTGGACCCCCAAATGAACTGGTGTAGGTTGGGGGCAGAGCCTGCATCTGGGATCCTACCAAGCACATTTGTTTGATGGCCTGAAAGGGACCCCAGAGCAGCGTTTGAGCACCTGCCAACTTAAAGGAGGCCTGGAGGTGGGTGTCCAAGTTCTGGGTGTGCATGAACACAGAGAGCCACCACAGGGAGCTCCAAGGCATGATTCTCTTCGGGGAGAGGCTCCGCTCAGCGTGATCCCAAAGCGAAGGCACAATTTTCCCTTAGAGATGGAGTTGCATTTGCTTTTAAACTCATCCATCAGCTTACAGTTAGTTATTCTCCAAGTTTCCCTGCTCTTATTGTAAGCTTTCTCTCCTGGACGGTAAACAACAAATGGTTCTTTTCACCCAGGAGATAAGATTGTTCGTCTTCCAAAGTCACCGCCGTGGGTACGCGAGGCCTGGAATTGTTTGAATAATGAGTCTCCGGTAGAACGTGTGTTTCTTTTTGTGTGTCCTTCTGGTAACAAAGATCTGAGATCCCCAAGGCAGCTGCTGCTTCACCTACTGAGAAAGCACAGAGGCTCTTTCTGAAGGGCACAAGGTACAGCAAGAGGGATCTCTCCTTTACATCCTTGCGCCAGGCACGGAGGCGGAACAATAGACCCTTTATGCCAAAATCCCCAGAAGGAATGGCAGAAACATTGCAGGCCGCAGCTCTGTCGCGGTTCCAGCAATATGAGCGGCTGCATTTGAATGGATTAACTATTGACTCCCATTTAGAAGAAGAAGAAGAAGAAGAAGAAGAAGAAGAAGAAGAAGAAGAAGAAGAAGAAGAAGAAGAAGAAGAAGAAGATAGCCCAGAGCTGCAATTTTGAGCTCTTTCTGGTCCTGGGTCCTCTTTTTGAAACTGGAGGATAATCGCTGCAGACTAAATGCCTTGACCCAGCATATACAGCAGAAATTAAACTCATTTGCACAAAATGGGGCAAATCTTTGAAGTCTGACTGCAATTTAGATATTTTTAAAGTGTGATTTCGACAGTTAGTTGTGGAGGGTGGGAAAGAACACCTATATTTTAGGCCTTGAGAACAGTTTTCAAGGTTCTGATGACAATAACCCTGTCTGGGCCAAAAGTCCAGTAGATCGGCAGCCTTACAACCCACCAGAACCGAAGATGGATGTCAATGCAAGCCAGAGCAATGCCTAGTTGCCTCAGCAGTAGAGCCAAAGCTGAGGCTAGCCTGAGGTGAGTGCAAGATGCCTGGCTCTGTGGCTGTGGCGACAGAGCCACTTCCTCTCCAGTCAGGAAGTCTGGCTGGGCGTCAGGGAGCAGGGCTCCTGTCAAGCATGTTATCAATCAAAGTTTATGATGCCGACACACAGAGGCATTCAAGGGTAAAGCCGGCAGCCGGCTGTATATAAGCCAGTCAGGCACTAGCCAAGCAGCATGACCCCAAGATGTTTCTGGTGGCAGAGAGTGAGAGAGAGAGAAAGAGAGAGAGACGTGTACATTGATGGTGCTATATAAATAAATAATAATAAGAGAGAGAGAGAGAGAGAGAGAGAGAGAGAGAGAGAGAGAGAGAGAGAGAGAGCGCTTTTCTACATGAGGCATTTATTGTGCACTCTCATAATTCCTCTCTCATGGTCGTTTGTGGGTGCTTTACATTATGATGGCATGCTCTAGGGCCTCTCCCATGCTTTGCAGCCATTGCAGCATTTTTGTTTTGTTTTTCTAATGCAGAAAGTCTGGTATTTCTACGAATGGCAGCATGGAATCCTGGTATATTTGCATAATCCCCGTATACCACAGTGCTACCTAGAGGTTGTGAAATGGAACACATAGAAAGGCCAAGAAAGAAACTCCCTAGGGGAGGAAACATGTTTAAAGGAGCTGATCTTAATCCCAGAAAGAATCTGGAAACTGAAGCCTTGGTAAAGCGGTGAGTTAAAAGCCTCATGTAGAAAAGGCCAGAGAGAGAAAGAGAGAGGATGTACGTAGATGTACACAGAGAAAGGTGGAGGGGAGGAGGGCAACAGGTGCTTCAACCCCCTCCCTCCCCTCTCACATCTGAGGCCCAAGCAAAGACAGCAAAAACAAGCCCTCTCCATCATAGGAAAAAAGATCAGGCTACAATTCAATTATTTATTTATTTATTGCATTTCTATACCGCCCAATAGCCAAAGCTCTCTGGGTTAAAAAAAACCATGTTATTTTTTAAAAAATAATTAGACATCCATTCTTTCAGTGCTGGAGGTTTCTTACGTTGCCATTTACAGCATTCAGAACTGAGATGCTTTGCTCTGTGTGTCTGTGTCTGTTTCATGATGTTCAGAAGTAACAGCACTAACAATGGTTCTTTGGTAGATCAACCATCAACCTGATAGCATCATGACAACGTTTCTTCTAGGACAGTGGTTCCCAATTGGGGGTCCGCGTAACCCACCCAGGGGGTCCGTGACACCATTCACCTATTAGCTCTGCAAGGCCTGCATTTTAATAAAAGAAAATACGCCGTCTCCCGTGCTCCGTTTGCTTCAACGGTGACGTCATGTGTGAAAGCACCTGCGTGATTTAGCGACTAGCTTCAGAGATTCCTTCCCTGCACCTAATCCTGAAAATTCATGGAGAAGGAATCCTTTTGAATGTGGTGACGTACAACTAACAACTCTCTCTGCGGAAGAGCGAGATGCACTTGTTGACGTGACTTTGATGGTTCACTGAAATCATTTTTCAAAGAATATAGACTGGACCAATTCTGGGTGAAAATTTTCCTGATTATAAGAAGTTAGGTGAAAAAGCTTTGAAACATCTAGTTCCCTTTTGTTCCACATATCTTTGTGAACAAACATTTTCGACATTTTGTTATATGAAGAACAAGCGTAGAAATAGGCTTGATGTTGATCCAGATCTGAGATTAAAAGTAGGAAATATTGAACCGGATGTGGAAGGGATTGTTCAGGACAAAAAGAGGCATGATTTCTCCCATCACAGAGTCGGAAACGACTGAACGAATAAACAACAACAAAAGCTGCTAGACATGTCATAATTTGTTCAATTGTAAACTAGACATTGGTAAAATTAAATATGTCTTTATATTCCTAACTAAATCATTGTCATTTTTGCGTGGTAATATCACAGATATGACAAATTTTATGGTCTGTTTTTTTAGTATACCTAAAATCCTTTGCTTATTAGGGTCTACCCCTTATTTTCTAAAAAAAATTGCTTCGTACAGGTAACTACCATAGAGATAACAAAATTTTCAAAAGAAGGGGGTCCATGGCTTGGCATTTGACAAACAAGGGGTCCACAGTTCTTAGCTAATTGGGAACCACTGTTCTAGGAAAAACACAACCACCATGATCTCAGGACAAGTCCTCCAAGTGTGGAATGTGATGACATATATTCAAAGTAGGACAGAAATTTAGGGTTGTGGTTTGGTTTGTTCTTTTAGGTGAACCACTTGGGATCCCACCCCACCCCCCAAATGCTTTCTGCTCTAACTAGGGTGTTCTTGACGCATATGATCTGAGGCTGGATCTTCCACTAAGGCCACAGCTAGACCTAAGGTTTATCCTGGGATCCTCCAGGGTTCGCCCCTGCCTGAGCACTGGATCCCCTGTGTATCACCTAGATGAACAGGTTTGACCCCTGGACGATCCAGGGATAAGCCTTAGGTCTAACTATGGCCTAAGGGTAGGCCTGAAATGTGTGGGTTATTCACGGGCTGTCTATATGTCAACTGGGGCAGGGCAGAATCCAGCCTTGTGGGATCTTTCTTCTTACTGGAAGCCTAAGAATCCCACACCCAAGCCAGGCTTATGCTCAGCCCAGGAATCTGCTTGGAGTACCAGAACTGGACACAAGGCCACAAAAGTCCACTCCAGCCACCACATCTTTCCTCATTTCAGCAGCGTAATTCAGGTGGTGGGAAGAGAATTTTTGGGGTCACTACAGTTCAATAACTGGGAGTAAGAAGAAATTCTTTCCCATCTACCGCCAGTCACTCGTAGATCTACCACAGTGGGAGCTCCAGGTCGTGCAGCGCCCTTGAGCTTTTCCGCCGCCATTGTCCCCAGCTGCCCTCGCTCCGCCCCCTCTTTCCTTTCTCATCATTGCTACCATTTGAACCACCTCCCTTGACCGGGCAACAGCAAGAAGCAAGTGAATAAGCAGCTTGCAGTCGTGAACTGGAGGAAGAGCTTCAGCTATTGGGTGGTATAAAAATGCAATAAATAAATCAATAAGGAAGGAACAACTCCAGGAGGCTCTTCGCAGCGGGCCCCAGAGGAGCTATGGGCCCTTGACGCAGGCCCTAATCTGGCAGTTGACCTTGGCCTGACTGGCGCCCACCCCTGCTTTATGATGAAAAAGACTTCTATGGCGAAGACTTGATTTAGGCACGGAGGCCGGAAGTGGAGAGAGCAGGTGTGATCTGCCTCCCCATGCCTCGTGTCGATTTACCCCACGTTTCAGATCATTTGCACAGGCCTAGAAGGCGTTTGCTTTCATATGCATTCACAACACCGGAGATCTTGCTAAGCTGCACGACAACCTGCGGACTGTTGAATGTTTGCTATCCAAAGGGAGTGGTTCCGCTTTGAAACCTGTTGCAAGCTGGGTAAGCGAGGACTTGCCCTTCGACCTTCCCAGAACACCAACCAAAGTATCAGGACAAGCCGTCGGAGCATTTAAAATACATTAAAGGTGCACTGACTTTGAAGTAGGAAACTCTCTCTGTTTAATCAGAGAGAAACAACTTTTCAAAAAGGTTGGGGGGGTTTTTGTTTGTTTTTTGTTTTTTGGTCTTTACCTTCAGCAGACTGGTTTCTCCTGTGGATAGTACCATGAATAAAACATCCATCTCCCAATTAAATCTTGATTTAATTTCTCTTCTTTGTAAAACTGATGAACTTGAGTGGTTTCACAAAAGGCAATGAACATTAGTATTCTTTTGTGTTGCAAAATCCCGTTGGAGGAACAAGGGACTCTGCATAATCACCCGGTTTTCTCTCCCAACCCTTCTGAACCCTCTGATGATTTAGAGGATTAGGGGAGGGAGAAGTGAGAATACTCTCCCTGGTGACAGATAGTCCCTGGCCACTGGCCCATGACCTCTGGCCAGCCACTGGGCCCTGGAGAGACGGAGGTGTCATAGAAAGAGAACAAAGGAGACAGAGTCTGGGAAGAAGAGCGCGCATGATTAGGCAGAACTATAAAATAGGCCGTCCCTTATTAAATTGGGCCATGACAAGACCGATTTACACAGTTCTATTCCAAGGGCTATTATGACATATCCGAAATTGCTACGTGTAAACATTCTTCCAGAGATTTCTTCTCATTTGACATCTGGGGAGCACAGAGGCCAGCTGCTGAGCCCAAAAGCAGAGCAGCAGTGGCCACTTCAATAGCTCAGCTTCCCTGCAACTTCTACATGCTCTAAGGCTCGGTTGCATATTAATTGGGCTAATTTTACTAAGCCTGGCCTACCCTCTGTAGCTCAGATGTCAGGTCTTGCAGGAGTACTTTCAGCTTTCCATGATCTAACCGCTAAGTTTTTTGGGTTTTTTAGCAAAGTTACTTTTTAATGCCCTATTAGCTCGAGCAAGCCAGCAAGCTAAGCAGAAGATATCTTGATTGGATTTTTCAAAAAACATGACAAAATAATGAAGACTTATCTACCATAATGTTTCAACTTACTGTTTGTGGCAAAATGAAGCATTTTAATGTTTGCAGAGTGTGTATGTTTGCTCGCCTATCCTTTTAGAACTAGGGGTGGGAATGAGATGGCTAGCTTTGTGTGGTCTGCTCTTACACACACACACACACACACACACACACTCCATTATCCACCAATGTGTATACTTAGAACCCCTTAACTCAGGGGTGGGGAACCTCAGGCCCATGGGCCAAACCTGGCTTACCTGGAGTCCCAAACTGGCACTCTGAGGTTTCCCAGATGGCCACACACCCTTATTCTGGCCCCACCCCCTTTGCCTTGACTGCTGATCATGTGCTGCTTTCCAGGTTTTTCATTTCCCCCTCCATTCTAAGAGGTTGAAATGCCTTTATTTAAAATACATCAAAGCCACCTTTTGGGACACAAGTCCTCCCAAGGTGGTTTTACAACAACAGCAACAGTCATATAAAATTCAAAGGTGGGCAAGTGAGAAGGACCTCTCTTGCTGATCCTAACGACCAGGTGAGACTAGGGGCGCATCTACACCAAGCAGGATATTCCAGTATGAAAGCGGTATATAAAAGGCAGGAGCCACACTACTGCTTTATAGCGGTATTGAAGTGCACTGACAACGTTGGAGCCCATTGACACATACCATATACTGCTTTCATACTGGTATATCCTGCTTGGTGTAGATGTGTCCTGGGCCCCAACAGTGGTCCGTGCACTTCAATACCACTATAAAGCCGGCGTGTGGCTCCTGCCTTTTATAGACCGCTTTCATACTGGAATATCCTGCTTGGTGTCGATGCGCCCTATTTGTTCATCTAGTCCCAAGCAGTTAATCAATAAATCGATTTGTTTTGGCTTCCACTTTTGCATGCTGGCTGATTTCTTGGGGCTTCAATTGGCTTCGCCCACAGGAGAAAGAACATGTTTTCTAACACCACAGGGGTCATGAGCAATACCCCTGCTTGCCATTACAGAGTCAGTACATGATCCGCTCTGAGTGGCTTGATTTCTTTACTCATCCTGCCATTATGTGGCTGATTCTTCGTGCTGGATGAAAATACAGTAAAACACACTTTCACAAAATAAAAAGGCCAATAAATTAGGATCAATTGTCTTCTTCTCTTTGCCTTAACTTCACATCCATCTCTCCCACACACACCACACCAGATTCTCTCAGTGCCAGACATAACCCCCGCGCTTGTTTCCAACTTTACCTCCATCCTTCTGCCATAAAAGGACTGGATGATTTACAATCCAACGTGATTGATAAGCATTGCTGCTGCCTGATTTATAAGAGGTAGCTGGCGATTTAAGACAGAAAGGTTGAGGTGTGATTTGCTTTTGATTGATAGCATTAGCTCTTATAAACACAGAGCCTCATAAATGCCCAATTTGAGGTTAACTGCCATGTGATGGTCCTGAGAATGCATGGAAGGTTTGGGGTGCAGGTTTGGAAAACTGGACCATTACAGCATTTGGGAACAAAGTTGCTAAATCAAAAATCAGAACTGCGGGGTAATGGGGCCAATCATGAAGAATAACTGGGCACCTTTGAGTGTAATTCCCTTTTCTTTGAGCCATCAGAAAGGCCTCCAGTTGTATATAGAGTAAGAAAGCTAAGGGCTAAACTAGACATTACATGCAGATGCATGTAACCTTCTCCTGAGATGTTTGGTTTTTGTTTTTAATGAAAAGCAGCCCTGTGGAGTCTGATAATTTTCAGCAAGAAGCTGCAGGGGATAGAATCCTTACTCCGCTGAACACCCTCCCCCCACATACAGGAAAATAAATCTTGGGAAGGGGAATTTTTAGCAGAAAAATGAGTAGCAGGAATGGGGCTGAGTGCTCCCCCTAACTTCTCCAGTCAAATTCACAACTCCCCAAAGCTGCTTATCTTTAAAAGAAATCTACACCACACACGTGTGTGTAATGCCTACCTTGGCTTTGGGAGGGTAAATGTTTGTGACTTTCACACCCGTTCAGGGTTTATGTTGGAGTGCACAACCTACAGCTCATGGGATAGAAGTAGCTGATGTCCCCTTTTGTAGGCACCTCTAATATTACATTGAACTACCTTGAATGTGACCCATGTATTTTTGTTTTGCCTTCCTTCCTTCCTTCTCTGAAGCAAAACTAGAAGCTTTGCCCATGGTGACCAGTGGGACAAAACAGATGGACTTCACAGTTTCAGAGGGGAAGAAGTACATGCAGGTTGCTCTCACTTCCGCTCTGGTAGGAAAGCATCAAACACACCTTCCTTCTCAGTCAGGCTGGTAGCTGAGGAGAGGGGTGCGGGCTACCTGCCAGGCTCTGCACCAGGTAGGAAGGCCCATTGACAAATATGTCTCTTGTTCAGCTCCCTACTTGTGTCTTCTAGGACCTGGAATTTGCAAGTGGGTACTGGTGGGCTGCCTTGAACTTGTTGATGGGTTGGAAGGACCTCCAGGTATTTTTCAGGCCCTATGGGTTTATTATTTTTTGTGAGGGGTGGGGCAGTTTGCCACTCTTACCTGATTCAGTAGGTAAGTGTGGATGCAGTCTTGAAATGGAGGACAAAGCTTCTAAAGCCCACCCCCAGCAATGTCTAGGCCAAGGCACCCACATCTCATCTCTCCCCCACCCCTGACCTTACACTGCTGTGCTCCTGGTCAGTTCAGTTGTGCCATCAAAACTAATAAGTCCCCAGGAGCAGTGATAAGAACTTCACACTAGGATTACCGTGGCCATCAAAGGATGCCCCTCTTTGTGGCTTGGGGAGGGAAACAACTTGGAAAGTAGGGGAAGCAAAGGAAAATAGGAAATCAATGAGAAGTTAACACCACGGAGAGCAATTAGATCTTGGAACAGTGCTGTTTGCTTTGGCAGGAAGGAATTTTCAAGTACATGTGTACAGGATTTATAAACTTGAACCAGACTGAAACATCTCACAGATGGAGCAGTTTAGCTGGGATGCTGTTTGAAGGAGAAAAATGTTGACCAAAGACTAAAAGACACACACACACACCAGGGAGGAAGAAAGTCAGCTCTTATGGAATAACTGAGCAGACTGGGGTTCAAAGTGCAAATTGTATCTAAATATGAAGAGAATTTGGGACAAAACATTCTCATCCTATGCATTTGCATGTGAGAATCCTGATCTCAAGATCTATATTCCAATTAATAAAATCTGATTACAGAATTTGATCATCTAAAATTACACTCAGATTTTCACATAAGGTAACTCTTTGTGAGTTTGCACATCTCAGAGATCAAATGCCGATGTGAATTATAATTCAAACCCTGTTCCTAAACATGCAATGTGCAGTTTGGGAATTATTAGAAAACCAACTTGATCTGAAATAGGTTTCATGTTTTATTTATTGATTTGTTTTATATCCCACCTTTCCCCCCCCCCCAAAAAAAAATGGCATTCAGCATGGCTAGCAATAATGAAACCACAATAGATTTAAAACTCAATTAAAAATACAATAAAAGAAATAAAAACAGCACCTGACCTAATAGAACCCACTTCAGTGACAAACCAGCTAATATACCAAAGGCTGCTTGACTAAAATGTCTTTGCCTGCTGTAGAAGGACACCAGAGAGGGGGGGAGAGAATCTAGTCTCCCTCGACAAGGCATTTCAGAATCTGGGGGCAACTGCTGAGAAGGCCTTGTCTAACGAGCCCACCAAAAGTGCCTCTGATGGTGGTGGGACTCAGAGAAGGACCTCCCCCTGAAGATCTTAAAACTTGGGCGGGCTCATAAGGGGATCTTTCAAGTAGTCTGGCCCCAAGTCTTATTGGGCTTTGTAGATCATAACCAGCACTTTGAATTGTCCCCAGAAATAGGTAAGCCACTGAAGCAGTGGTAGAAAATCATATGCTTCCCTGTAAATGGCCCCACCAAACCGTCTGAGGTTTCCAAACTCTTTTCATAGGCAGCCGTGCATGGAGCCCATTATAGTAGTCCAAATGGCATGTAACTAAATCATGTTTGACCACCGCCTGGTCAGACATCTCTAGGAATGGGTACAATTGGCGCACCTATACAAATGCACTCCCGGCCACTGCTGAAACCTGAGCATCCAGGTTCAAGATTGAGTCCAGGAGTAAACCCCAACTGTGAACCTGAGACTTCAAGAGGAGCACAACCCCATCCGGCACAGGTTGAATCCCTGATCTTTCTTTCAACTAACCAGGAACACCTGGTTTAACATCAATTTGTTTGCCCTCATCAAGTCAATTGCCAACATCAGATACTGATTTAAACATAGAGACCTACTGCAAAACCCACACTACCGATTTTGAAATAATTGACAGTTCCATATTTTTACAGAATTTAATTTCCTCTTGAATCACATCAGTCTTCAAAGACAGGAGGAGTAGGGTGGCAAAGGCAGAGACCAATCAATTCACAATCTCAAAATTACCTCAGTCCATTGTAGGTGCCAGATATTCCTTCTGTTTGCTGATTCTGTTGTGCCCCATCAGAAGTTAAACTAGCCTTTTTACACAACCCTAATTAGAGTCCAATATAACTTGTGCAGGTCCCTTAGAAGCCGTTTCCACTCTTTTATTACTTAGCTTTGGGACTAAAGTGTCCCCTCGGGAGACAAGGGGAGGATGTGCCAAGCCCAATGGAAGGGGACACATTTTCTTCCTGTTTAGCCATAGAGGAGATAGGTTTGGGGACCGCCATTTTATAGAGAAAGAGAGGCAATTCTAGCCCTTATCTGACAAGGATTCCTTGGCCTCATCTTTAAATGAAACTCACACACCACCCCTAAAACATAAACCCTGGAATTGCAGATCCTAACTGTGCTGGATGCAAAGGGTACAGCTGAGCTTGGCCCATGTCCGTGACGTCTAACCTTTGCTGAACAATGCGAATCACACACGTAAAGCAGCCTTGCAAATATATCCAGAAGCATTAGTAGCCTGCTTTCTTCCCCCAATTAGCACCAGGGCAGTAGTTAATAAAGGCTATAAGCACCACCACAAAATCTTACCATTTAGAGGAGGGGACTAATTACCCCCCTTGCCACTCCCTCCCCTTTTGCATGAAAATTCAGCGTCTACACAACACAGAGTGAAGTTGGGCATGAGCAGAATTTGCTCACCGAGGGCAGCCTCCTGTTTCTGTGACAGAAGGAGGCTTACCAGGAGCTCATTCATTCAGGCATCAGTAACGTTCAGCTCTAACCAGGGCTGTCGTATTTCAGCACAGACTCCCGTTTTTGTAATATTTCCAAGATTAAAGAGCTACAAGAGAGAGTTTTCTGGGGGAAATGAATCACTGCCGACAGAGAAAGGGAGAGCGCGGAGCCTGGTGTTTGTTTGGAATGTGTGCTGGGCTTGTATGGGCAGATAACATTTAAGCACAATTAAGGAGGGGAGTGGGGGGGACAGTCTCTCCTCTTGGAAGGAGAAGGGCAGCTGCAGCCATGCCAGGGCTGGAGGCCTCCTTCTGCCATATAAGAGCGGCCTGAAAGGTGAGGCTGAAGGACCAGAGTCTACAAAAGGAACCGGCCCTCTAGTATCCCAAAAAAGGAGAGGCTGAGGGCCAGTAGACTCAGCTAGGGGACCCACCCTGGAAGCGTTCCGCTTTATTCCTCATTGCAGGTGGGTATCAGGTGTTAGCCGTCCAGGCCTTTGGCTTGCTAAGTATTGAAATATAATTATAGTACACAGCTGGGACTTGGGTTTTCTGAGCTCAAGAGCAGAGTGAACATTTGGGGGGAAGGGGTGGTAGAACCCAACACAAAAACAGTCCATTCGCTTAAAATGAATTCGGAAAAAGTGAGGGTGTGAAAATGGCCTACTCCCTTGCTTTCTGGGCAACTGGCCCCAAGCATAAGAGCACAACACAATCCTCCCCCACACACAAAAAACCCCCACCCCTTGCCAGTCCCCTGGTCAGTGGACAACCTATTCAAAGGCAAGATTTTATTTATTGATTGATTGCATTTCGATACCGCCCAATAGCTGAAGCTCTCTGGGCGGTTCACCTACGTTCAGGGCCCCACCTGGAAAAAAGTAATGCAAGAAAGGATTATTCCCCAACACACACACAATGTACATATACACACAATGTAGAATCATAGAATAGTAGAGCTGGAAGGGGCCTATAAGGCCATCGAGTCCAATCCCCTGCTCAGTGCAGGAATCCACCCTAAAGCATCCCTGACAGAGGGTTGTCCAGCCGCCTTTTGAATGCCTCTAGTGTAGGAGAGCCCACAACCTCCCTAGGTAACTGGTTCCATTGTCGCACTGCTCTAACAAGAAGTTTTTCCTGATGTCCAGCCAAAATCTGGCTTCCTTCCACTTGAGCCCATTATTCCGTGTCCTGCACTCTGGGAGGATCGAGAAGAGATCCTGGCCCTCCTCTGTGTGACAACCTTTCAAATATTTGAAGAGTGATATCATATCTCCCCTCAATCTTCTGTTCTCCAGGCTAAACATGCCTAGTTGTTTCAGTCTCTCCTCATAGGGCTTTGTTTCCAGACCCCTGATCATCCTGGTTGCCCTCCTCTGAACACACTCCAGCTTGTCTGCGTCCTTCCTGAATTGTGGAGCCCAGAACTGGACGCAATACTCAAGATGAGGCCTAACCAGGGCCGAATAGAGAGGAACCAGTACCTCACGCGATTTGGAAGCTATACTTCTATTAATGCAGCCCAAAATTTTAATTTTTGTGAACCACCCAGAGAGCTCTGGCTATTGGGCGGTATAGAAATGCAATAAATAAATAAAATAAAATAAAATAAAATAAAATAAAATAGCTTTTGCTTTTTTTGCAGCCACACCACACTGTTGGCTCATATTCAGCTTGTGATCTACAGCAAGAGCACTGGGCCCAGGACTGAGCCGTGAGCCCTGCGGTACATATACACACAACTGTATATGTAACAGGGACATATTTACTAACAGGGACTGGCCGGCGAGATCACCTTACGCCAGTCCTTTTACAACTTCATTGGCTGCCAGTCCAGGTCCGGGCCCGATTCAAAGTGCTGGTATTGACATTTAAAGCCCTAAACGGTTTGGGGCCAGGTTATTTGAAGGAACGCCTCCTCCCATATGTACCTGCCCGGACCTTAAGATCATCCACAGGAGCCCTTCTCCATGAGCCCCTGCCAAAGGAAGTGAGGCAGGTGGCTACCAGGAGGAGGGCTTTCTCCGCTGTGGCACCCCGGTTGTGGAATGAGCTCCCCAGAGAGGTCCGCCTGGCGCCTACACTGTACTCCTTTCGTCGCCAGTTAAAGACCTTTTTATTCTCTCAATATTTTAACACTTAATTTTAACCTAAATTTAAATTTTAATGTTTTAACTCTGTATTTTAATTTTATATTAATTTTGCTGCGTGGTTTTTATTCTGGTTGTGCTTTTTATATTGTATTTTGTATTTGTGCTTTTAACCTGTTAGTTGTCTTACTATGTTTTTGATTTTTGTGAACCGCCCAGAGAGCTTCGGCTATTGGGCAGTATAGAAATGTAATAAATAAATAAATAAATAAATAAATAAATAAATAAATAAATAAACAAACTGTAGACAGGACTCAGCTTCCTCTCACCTGCAAGCACTCCCCTCCTCCCTATGGGGGCTCACGTCAGAATACAGATGCAGTTGTGGGCTGAGATGTCTGTCTATACTGGAGGGGAGAAGAGTCTGCTACCAGAAAGAGAGAAGAAAATGGTGCCCCCCAAGCCCAACACTCAGGGGGCACTTTGTCGTCTCCCTTCCCCGTAGCCCCAGGTTACAGTTTATGGAACATAATGTGAAGCAATATTAAAGCCAAAGGGGTTGTATGGAGCATGTGCAGAGTGCCTTTGTCCCACTACCATAGAGTTGCTACAATGAGTCATTGAATGTCATGGAGCCATTAAAACACATGCAGCAGACACTGTACATCCCTTTTCCCTTCTGCACACATGAAATATTCATCTTTTAGATCGGCAGAGATTTCTGGACAGGTTTGATCCACGTGTGAAAGGAAAGGTTCTTGCTGCCTGCTCTCACCCTCTCCAAAACAAAAGAATGTGAATAAACAAAACCAAGGGCGTTCAGGTCAGCCTTACAACCAAGCCAGTTTACAGTACTTGTGGCCAGAGGTCTGCAAATGGGCTCAGTTTCTTTAGATTCCACTTTAAAAAAAAAGTGGTGTGCTCATGAGGGGTTCAAGTGGTTCAAATCAGCTTACCAACAAGCAAAAGCTTTCACAATGGTGGTCTTTGCTTTTTTGCTGTAGTGTCACGCTTTGTGGGATCTGGCTGACCCACAGCCTTCAATTGCACACAATAATCCCCCTCTCTTGTCCATTTTCTTCATTTGTGCCACTTTTCCCCCCCATCTATTGTCTCTTCTTCCGGGTTTTCATTCAATCTTTAGTTCATTGTTAACCCCCTAGCAATTGTGATATTTCATCTTGGTCATAATTGTTTTGGCTCCCCTCTCCCAGCTGCGTTTATATTTGCCAGGTTTGCATATCTGGCTGGTTTTCAATGCATTTTAGGAACAGTCTCCCAGGAGAATTCCCTCCTTTTGAAAATTTTCCATTGAGTTCCCTTCGAGAGGCTTAGGAAGGAGTGCCCTGTTTTCTGACTAGCAAGATCTAAATATTTATAAGCAACTTTTGGAGGATGCCTGACCCCCATGAACCTCTTCTGATGAGCTGCCACTAGAAATAGCGCAAAAGCCGGCAAGGTTCGGCTACTATTACCTGCGCATCCCTGCGGTGGAGACGGGGGACGAGCGCTGCAGAATTTAAACGAGAATGAGTCTCTGTAATTGGAATGCTGGATGCCATCTGGCCTATAACGGAGAAGGGGGGGACATCAAGCCAGCAAAGTTAAGTGCAGATTCAATTAGAAATTTCACTGAAATTTCAAATTACAGCCATTTTTTTTAAGCGGCAGAATTACGTCGTATTACAGAGAAAGTGACAGGTAATTTGGTACACTAAAGATTTCTTGGACTCTCTAGTTAATGGGGAGTTTAGCACCAATTCCACTGTAATTTGCACTTCTGAGAAACTGTGTTATTATAAAGTCAGAAATCTCCGACACTTTCAACTCCAGGATC
This sequence comes from Elgaria multicarinata webbii, assembly GCF_023053635.1. NCBI lineage: Eukaryota > Metazoa > Chordata > Lepidosauria > Squamata > Anguidae > Elgaria > Elgaria multicarinata. The sequence goes on from NC_086182.1 coordinate 36,226,057, forward strand.
TGCCAGGCTTAAGATGACCAGGAATTGAGAAGGCCCGAGTTCAAAGGTCAACAATTTCAATATCTGAGGCTGTGCAGCTTCCAAGAACTGGCATTCCAATTGAAGACTTGAAAATTGGAGGTGACATTCAGAAGTCTCTGAAAATTATAACCCTGACTTCCTCCTTGAAATGCTTATCTGAATCCTAGCTCATCCTTTGATGAGGTTACTGAAAAAGCATTCTGCTCGGAAGACTTGAAAGACAGCAGGTGATGCACAAACCTTCTCCACTTCTACCTAGGAGGGGAAAAACAGGATCGAACGAAACAAGCAAAGGGCAGCCATTAAATAGGCGGAATTATGCCAGACCGCCATCATATTTAAGTCCTGCCGCGGTCTCTTCTCTTCCACCCCCTTCCCCACTCTTGCTTCCTCCCCACAGCAACAAGTGCACCACATTCACTGGTTTTAAAATTAACACAGACTGAATCTAGAATCAGTCCTGTGAAACTGCTTAGGCCTTGGCTAGACCTAAGGTTTATCCCGGGGTCATCCCTGCTTGCTCCTGGGATATCCTGTGTATCATTTACAGGGATGACCCCAGGATGATCTCGGGATAAACCTTAGGTCTAGCTAAGGCCTAAGTTGTGGAAACTCTGGGATGGATCCTGGGAAAAGGAGGACCATGAAAAGTGACTTCACCGAATGCTAGAGTGGTTTCACAGTTTGGAGGCAGGACACCAGGCTTGAAATGAGGAAGGCCCATAGCTCAGTGGCAGAAGAGCCCCATTTTGCGCACAGAAGGGCCCAGGTCCAGCCCCCGGCAGCATCTCCAGTGAGGGCTAGGGAAGAATCCTGCCTGGAACTCCAGAGAGCTGTTGCTGCCCATCAGAGTCAACACAGTACTGGGCTAGATGGATCCAGGGTCTGACTCAGTACAAGGCAGCTTTGGGTGTTCCCATGAAATCCCAAGGCAGGAGCGGACTCAAGACTAGCTCTGCTGTTGCACCGTTGAGGGGGCTTGTGGAACCTCGCAAAACACACCTGGCAGGGCAGAGAGTTGCTGGGGGTGGGGGAGAGGGGACGGATGTGCATGAAAATACCCCTTGCAAGAGAGGGGGGGGCTCTGTCACAAATCTCTGTAACAGCCTTCCTCAACTCCCATCTGCTCCAGCCAGCACAGTCAGTGGTCAGGGGTGCTGGGAGCGGTAGTCCAAAACATTTGGAGAATGCCAGGTTGGGGAGGCTTCTCTGTAAGCTTCAGCAGCCATAGTGGGGTTGATAACTGGGGGAGAGGATGAGATGCTGAGGCTTGGAGCACCATCCAGCAATTGCTTCCCCACTTTTCAGGGTCTGGCTGGGGACTTCAGGTGCTGAGAGCCCCATCCCCAACCCCCAGTGCCCGGGCACGCAACTTGCATGCAGATCCGAAGAAGATCTCAACTGGTTATTGTTTTCCCATAAAGTACCAAAATTGGCAAGTGTTAAGATGCAGGGAAGCCCCCCCTGGGCCACTCAAAGCCAGGACCACATTGAGCGGAGGACTAACCTGGCCCTGCTGCTGTTGCCTGCGGTCACAGCCTGTTCACCTGACCAGAGTGAGGAGGTAGAATAGCACCCTTTGCTTGTTCTGCACTCTGCTTCTGGGTGGTTGTACATACTGGGCCCAGAAGGAGAAGGCAAGTGAAGGGGCAACAGGAACAGAATTGAGGACATTGCGAGCCCACTCAAACAGGGCAACTTGGAGGTATCTTGCCCCCGGGTCCTCCAAAATTGGGACCCGGCTCTGCTTAACACATAATGCATTGGGAGGTCCATTGCAATGAATGCAGCATGGGCTTGGAGGATTTCCTGGTGGATCAGGCACCATCAGAAGGCAGTAAAAGCTGCAGAGCTGTGTCCAAGCCAGCCAAGTGAGTGGCCCAAGGGGGCAACAATGGCTGAGGTGAGCCACCAGCAGAAGACAATTGTGTCGCTTATTTCACAGAGTAATGCGGTGCAGTGGGTAGGTCATGGGAAAAACAAGATAACGCATATTTTACATTTAAAAAGATATTACGGTAAAATCAGTATTAATTATTTCGAAGGAAAAGTGTTCCCCCCGAGGCAGTGAGGATTTTAATATTGCACAAGAAAACCGCTCTTGTAAAATGCTCACAACTCTTGTTTAATCACTTGGCTTTATCCCAGATTTCTTTCCTTGGAATGTTCTGTGGTTTCTGTGGGATCCTCCCCAAGAAACAACGGAGCAGCAAGCCACTAATTGGACTGTGATTATTTTGGATGGTGTGAACGGATCATGGCGGCAGGAGAACACGACACCAGCCGTTCGCCTTTTCTTAATGACAGTAAATTACGTCTCGCACACAAAAGGCACTTGGTAAACTGCTCCAATGCTATCAAACTATAATTTTGCTTTTCTTGCTCACCCACAAGTTTCTTCATTTTATTTATTGCAGCAAAGTGTATTTTGTTTGCTGCTCTCCTTTATTGTACAAAAGCTCCTCACTTCTTTAACGTTTCTGGCAAGACAGAATTGTCAAAAAAGCATTAATTTTCTGGAAAATTTGCATTGCTTTCGGTGTCAGCATAATAAGAGAGGCAAATTAGACTTTGGCAGAGGGGTACAAATTATAAGTAATCCATCTGCAACCTCCTTTAAGAGCAATCCTTAAAACTTTCATAACAGACACACACACACACACACACTGTTCAGGCATAAGAGCAGCATATCTAAATAAAGGTATATCATCGTTCCAGTTGTGGTTTTATATTATATTCATTTGCTCCCCTTTGGTCATTGCACTGGGTTAGTTTGCAATTATTTCTTATGACCTGCAACAGGAGGCTATATCTGGTGGGAAGTGTGTGTGTGTGTGTGTGTGTGTGTGTGTGTGTGTGTGTGTGTGTGTGTAGAGAGAGGGAGAGGGAGAGAGGGGGAGAGAGAGAGTCTGCTATATTTCCTATAAACTTGGGGTCTCCAAATCAGGGTATTGATTCTGGGAGAGTGCCTGGATATGCTCTCAAAATTCTAAATGTGCCCACAAAGGTGTACATACTTACCTGGGAGTAAGTCCCACGGCACTTAAGGGCTTGACACTGCTGAGCAGACACCAACAGGACTGTGCTGTAAATGTGTTTGACTAAGGACTTCCTGGAGAAGATGAGGTGTGCTGCCTCAAACCAGGAGGAGCTGGAAGCCGCGCCCACATAGGAAGGAGCCAACCTGTGGACGGCTGGCTACGAGTAATGGTGTCTGTGTAGAACCTCCATGTGAGACTAGCTCTGAATGCTAGTTGCTTGCTTGTAGTGAACAAGAGGAGGAGGAGGAGGGTGCTATGGCGTTCCTGCCCTGCTTGTGCACTTCCCAAAGGGCATCTGGCTACTGTGGGAAGAGGACTAGAGAGGCCCTTGGTCCAATCCAGCCGGACTCTCCTTATGTCCTTATCTAGGGCTCATTTTGAAAACTGGGAGCATATCATGTTCCAAGCTGGTGCTAGAGCCCTCGTTGGCTGCCTCGGCCCCAATCCAGCCATACACGTAAGCACCCACAGAGGCAGATCTGGGCCACCCCGACTGCATAAGCAACTCAAGTGGTCACTAGGCGGCAACATTTCTAGGAAGCAGTGGCACCAATGGCCATAGTAAGGGAATCTTGGTGCCCCTCTAGGCTTCTGCAGTGCCGTGGCAGAATGCCTCCAGTGGACCCCTGGTTTTCCGCTTTCAGTGTGTCAGGGGCAGGCGGGCGGGAAGTTGCATACCATTCCTTTCCCACAGATGGTATCCCATTGCTGGCTGTGTGACAAAGCACCCCACAACCAGGAGCCTGAGCAGTTGCCCTATGAATGTGCCCTGAGGCAAGAGTTCCTGGAAATGGAACGCTGATACCATTTATACCTTAAATTAAGCCACTGTATGTTCTTGCTGCGGTTCCCCTGACCCCAGATAAAAGTTATTTAATTAATTGATTAGTGCCATCATTGTATGTGGCACCTTGCAGAGCTTCATAGGAAAACATAGACAGATCCCTGACCCCAGGCAGCTTACAATGTAACACAATGTAATGGGCAAAGGCTCTATAGTTTATTATTGCTGCACTTAAAAGCCTTGATTTCAACTTCTTTAAGGTGCTGTGAAAGAGTATGGCTGCATCTCTGCATCCAATTCTGCACCTCTGTTGTTGTGCTCAAAGCAGGCACCTGTGCAGTCCACTTTAAATTAAAGGCATTCCCTTGGATTGTGGAACACAGCTGATGAGTAGCCAAAACAGGGCCACTGAGCAATAATAGACAGAACTTGCTCAGCTCAGGAGGACCCCAAGGTTTGCAAATATCTTTAGAGGAAATAAATGCTAAAATGGCGGAAAGCCCCCGCGAGAATGTTCCAAACCCACAGAATGCTGGAGTTCTGTGGAAGAGGTCAGGGCTGGCACCCTGGGCAGGTGCACGCCACGGCAGTGGTTCGTTACAAGTGCTGCCTATTGGTGCCTTTTTGTAAGAGCTGGGGGAGGTGGGTGCACTGCAGCGCCCTTTTGTGCTTCAGAGGCAACTCTGCCTGCCAAATAATTTATTTTATATCCACCTGTTATTGGCTCCCCACCCACGTTGCCCCACAACTAAAACACCCGTAATTGTTTCTTGGCTCAGAGTCCCATTCTTCCACTGGCCCCTTTAGCATTCCACTCCGTGCGGAGGAAAAGATTAGCTGCTAAGTTATTTTGAGTGCTTTACATCAAAGGGATTGTAATGCCATAAAATTAACGGTGTATTACCCAGGTGTTCATAAAAATGGAAAGCAATATTAAAATTTCAGAGCATGGGGGTGTCAGCATGGCTAACATGCCTCCCAGGGGGAGGAGAAAGGAAAGCATCCAGAATTCAGGTGTTTTGTGGGAAGAGATGACTTGAAATAAGCAAGCAGTGACCACCAGAGCTAACTTGAGTCAGTTGGGTTGGAGCTTTAAATGGACCATGGCATTGGTGACACCCCCGGTCCGGCTTGGTCCCTGGATCCACCTTCTGATGGACTGACTTCCATTCTGCCCTTCTTTCAGGGTGAAGTCCTAAAGGAGGCTGCCGTAAAGCAAGTCGGGACATTGGTCCATTGGGCTCGGGACGCTGACAGGCAGCACTGACTCTCCAGGGTTTCAGTCCTAACTGGGGATGCCGGAGATTGAACCTGGGACCTTCCCAATGCAAAGTATGTGCTCTACCACTGACCTCTTTCCCAAGTCCCACCCTGGGCCTGCCAGGACTATTGCATCACCACGCCATCCCTGGCTTGCCTTACTCACCTTGGGTCCCACCCTCCTTTGCTTGTATCTGGTATGGCTCTGGACTGCCATGTTTAGCCTTCACCAGTAACTTCACAAGACTGTCAAATTATTCCACCAGGACCACATGGGGGAAGGACCTGCACAAACCAGCTCTATTACTCGTATGGAACCAAGAGTCTCTGGTGATTTTAGCTGATGGATGGAAAAAAGGGTGAGGGTGTGGTGGTGGTGGTGGAGGAGGAGGAGGAGGAGGAGGAGGAAGGCCTCTTCAATGAAAATGCTCACCAAGCAAAAGTAAAGGCTGCAAATAGCGTTACGATAGACATCACCATATCAGAAATGGATGGAGAGATCTCAACTTGATCTGAGCAGCCTCAAGGGCACAAGAGACCTGGTGTGTGTTGGGGGGCGGGGGGCAGGGAGATGGCACCCAGGACTTGGCACAACAGGGTCTGCAGCCATGGCCATCTCAGAACCTATTCTGGGCCTAAAACCTCCAGGACGCAGAAGAGGAATTGAAGACTACGTTTTCCATGGTGGTGGAGGTGGCTTCATGTATGGTGCAGCCAGGGCTAAAGCCCAGGGTCAATGTCCAGGTCCCTGAAGCCCAGGGCCCCCCAAAGAGAGCAGCAGTTGATGGGGGGCAGGAGCAGCAACAGAGCTGGCATCATTCCCAGTGGGCTGTGGTGGGTGTGGTGGGCCCCGCTGGGGCTGTTGCCGCTCAAATGGGCAGGTACATGGCCACAGAGGCTCCTTGCATTATTTTAAATTTTAAAATGCACGGTCCTTTTTTTACAAGAAAATTGTGCTTATTCCCCAGTAATTCAGGGCAGCAGAAGCAAACTCCATTTTATTTTGGTAGTCATGATGGCGCTTTGATTGAACTGCATTTAAAATGCAAAACTGCACATGCTTGGTGTGTGTGTTTTTTAAAAAAATATCAGGATTGGCAAAGAGGGTTTGGTGCTTGTTATTTTTTGCTTTAATGCACAGAAAGGCGAGTCAGGGGTGGGGGGAAGCGGAATCTTGGTTGTGTGCTTCGCCACTGAAGTAATACAGCACAGCTGCCTAAAGCGGGGGCCTGCGAGACCATTACATCCCGGGCCTCGAGTTACCCAGCTGCATCCCTGGCCAGGGGAGGAGACCAAGGCAGGCCATGTGCTCCATGGGCAAGGGGCTCAGCTCCCTTCTGTCCATGTCCCCCCTGCTCCAGCCCAGCTTCTCTAGCTCCCTTCTTCTTTGCAAGACTTAACGTCTCCCGTTTTCTGCGGGGTGAGGTCAGCCAGTGGCTTCCCTCCATCCCTGCTGACCCCAATCAGCCTCCCAGAACCAGAGACAGGGTTTAGCCGACCCCCATCAGTTGGGGTTGGCTGGTCAGGAGCCGGGGAGCTGATCCTATTAACCCTTTGCAGGCTCAGAGTCAGCCCAACACCCTTCCCTCCAGTTCTGTGTGTGAGGAGAAATAGATGTATGCGGAACACCTGGACGCAGCTCAAGGCAGCTCCTTCGCGAGGCTGGAAAGGTGGGCTGCGGAGAGAATGAAAGGGTTTGGTGATGAAAAATGAAGAGGAAATGACAAATCTGCCAGGATCAAAGGTTAGGAAAATGTTCTGGAAATTCCCTGCGACAAGCTGCCATCTCTCATCAGCCTCTTTCTGTGGGCCCTGCAGCCACACGCTCACCTCTGGTGGCAGCTGACTTTTAACGGCGGTGCGGTTGCCAAGAGAGAATTCTCTTGGGCCACAGTGGCCAAAGCAACAACAAAGATAAGGAGCACCTTTGGGGGATGCCTTCAAAGCCCCCCCTCTCCCTTGCAGCCGCTGAGCACCATTTCCGTGGGCTCTTAAACAGAATAATTCATTAGTCAGCACAGAACAATCGATAGCGCGTTCCGACAATTTATACATTGACTCTGTTTACCCAGTGGAGCCTCTTTGATAATATTATTTATGTTTTGAAATAACTCCATCGGTGTTCAATAGCGCCACGAGGGTCCTGGGGGACCGGGGCACAATCAAATTATGAAGACATATAGTTTGCTCAGCACAGCAAGTGCACGGCCGCCGACGCCGCATTGCATCGTGGTTCGGCTTGCAACGGCCCCTTTTCCCCAATCAGTTATACAACCTCCTTAATAGCATTTGCAGCACAGGGAGGATGTTTCCTTGGGAAGCGTTGGCCTCTTACTCAGCCAAGTGAGACACGGCGGCCGTAAAGGGGCTTTGATTGTGGCTGCTTGGGGAGCTTCAGAATAGAACGATTCATTGCGTCGCAGGCTGGAACTCCAATTAAGGTCCTCTGTTGCCTCCGACCCTGGAGGGAGAGAGAACAGGGCGGCCTGTGAAGCCCCAGACCTCCTTGAGGAAGAGGCAGCTGGGGTGCGGGGGTGGGGGGATACCAAGCCGGGCTGGAAATGTCCACACCAGAAACGTTTCCATGTTGAAGTGAACAGATCTGCCCTTCCCAACTTCCCGTGCCTCGTGCTTATCTCTTGCAATACCCACAGACAGCCAATTATTGGGAGACATGGTTATTGACAGAACATTTCAGACAGAGCATATTATAGGATCCATAATGAGAATAATGACTAGTATCCTACAGAGAAGTCGTTAATGCAATAAATAGGAAGGGGGAGAAACCCACCAAAATCGATAATATCATACCAAAAACACTAGGAGCAGGACTTGGTGCCAATAGTGTGCTATGAGCTACACCGGACACAGAAGTCACACTTTCTCCATGTACAGCAGCATTACAGTCTACATTAGGTAGGCAGGACCCCAATTGGGATGTGGGGCATCAAGCAGTCATGGAAGAATACATGATGAAGTGAATTGAGGGTGGTCAGGAATGTCTTTGCTGAAGATTTTCTCTTTCTCTTTCTCTCTCTCTCCAGCTACACCTCTGGAACTTATGAGGGCAGTTCTGCAAACATCTCCTCTCTGGTCTTCCGCTGTCTCCTCTCTAGCCTGTCAGCCAAAGTCCTCTTGCTGCCTTGACATGTTGCCCCAGTGATGCTGCACCTTCAGTCTCTGCCCTGGCTTCTGGGCTCCACTCCAGCCTCCCACACAGGCTTCTTGTCCAGACCCTCACAGTCCCCATGACCTTGGCCTTCCTTTTCCCTTGGCACCAAGGCCCAAATCCCTCTCTGCCCGTAAGCGCCTCTCCTTCAGCATTGCCAGCCTCCGCCAGCCAAAGGTCTCCTCCACCCATGAGCCGCTCTGCCCTTTGACCCCAATTGAGCCTTTGGCCTGGAACTGGTGGATTGCCCAAAGACCTCCCTGCCTCTCTTATGTTCTGCAAAGCCCTCTCGAAAAGCCAGCTTTTCCAGGAAGACTTTGACGCAAGTCTCCACTATAACAGTCTGTAGTTAAGCCTAAACACATATTACTGAAACAAACACAAATTCATCTCTGCTTCCAATTCCTCTGCTTCCCATATCAAATTTAAAAATTGCAAGTTCCTTTGAGCAAAGTCCATTCTTCTCGTACTCTGGAAAGCACCGCGAACACTGGTAATGCTAGATTTATATTGTTGTTGTTGTTGTTGTTGTTGTTGTTGTTGTTTTAGTCTGATGATGAACAGAGCAGGGTGAGGAGGTTGTTACAGGCAGAGGGCCGAAGCTCAAACAATATGTGGAAATGGGAGAAGGGTGGTGGAGGAGAACAGGAGCCAAGGGAGATATAACCAGCAGAAAGATAGAGAGCTTTAATAAGGACTAGAATCTTGAAACGGTATAAGACCAATATGCTCTTGTTTCAGCTCCCATTCATTATAACATGGAGGAGAGGAAGTTCCAGGAGGTGCATCGAGCCCTGGCTTGGTTCTTGCAAGCTGCACATCCTTGTCTGCTGAGCCATTGTGGCCCTGTGTTTGAGGATTGTCTCTGTCCCCTCCACATTATTTGCAATGCTTGTGTCCCTTTGCAAACTTGGCAGTCAGCCTGGCCGGGCAATGCTATTCAAATCCTCTGGGCTCTGGTGTTTGCTAAGCTCCCTTCTTGACTAAATTTGCAGAGCAAACATTTTTGGGCATTGTGGATCGATTGACAAAAACTAAATAAATAATAATGCAACAAAAAGCCTTTTTGCTGTTTTCTCTCCCTTTTCTCTCCCTCGCCCCTGCCCTCAACATTTTCCCCAATGGGTTCAGATCCCCTGACTTTGCTGATGACAGAATGCAGGCTCATGCATTGAGAAAGTGCCATTTTGCATCCCCCGGAGACTGTGTCCCCACCAAACCCAAACTTTGATTTGAACTGTGCAGGCTTCTAGTGTTGGGGTACAGTAGCCCCCCTCAGAGCTACTAAGAGTCATCAAGTTAAAAACAAAATTGAAATAAGGAAAGAAAATTAGCCCACAGCAAGGCGTGTGTTTGCACAATGCTAACTTGATGTGCCCCTGTGCCAGCTGTGACCCGTCCTGAGCTGGTCTAACTTGTCAGCCATTATCAGTACCTTGTTTACATCCTGCTTAGACTACTGCAATGGGGCTATCGCTTGGATGTGTCAGTTGGTGCAAAATACAGCAGCTGGGCCGCTTACTAGTGCACAGTGTTGGGACCATGATGCAGATGTCCTGAGATGACTGCACCAGTTGCCAGTTGCTTTCCAGGTTCAAGTCAAAGTGTTGGTTTTAACCTTTACAGCCCTAAGATGCTTCAAACCTGCCTGTCTAAGGGGCCTCCTATCTCACAATGAACCTGTTTGGATATTAAGACCTACGGGAGAGGACCTCTTGGGACTTCCGTTATCCACAGAGACCTGTCCGTCTGGCAGGCACGGAAGGGCTTTCTCCTGGGTTGCTCCCAAAGTGTGGCATGTTTTCCCCAAGACCAATGATTAGCCCTTACTCTCTTGGCGTTTGGAAAAGGTGTGAAGACAAATCTTTTTAATTTAGCCTTTTAAACGATGCAGTTGTTTAAAAGTTTTACTGTTTTTAATGTTAATACTTTTAGTGTGTTAAGATTTTTTTATTGTTTTACATTTTTGTGCACTGACTTTGTGACTTTTAGGTAACTAAGGTGGTATATTAATAACAACAGCAACAACAATAACAATAACAACAACAGTAAACCCCTAACTTAAAATAGGCACACACACAAAATTATTTACCCAGGCACTTTAGCGGAGTTTAACTGAATTAATTTGAATACATCTTGATCTGATTTAAGATTTGTATCTGCTGCTTTTATCTCTTTGTTTTTGTGCTTTATTGTGCATTGATATTATGTTGCCTACTGGCCTCAGATCAGATAGGATGATGGACGGTGTATGAATATGTTTGTCAATAAATGAATACATCTCAGAGTGTGTAGGTGAATGTGCTTGCCTTGAAGGCACAAGTATGTCAGTATCAGTGCATGGCCACCAAGAGCCCTAGGAAGTATGCAGGCACCTGTTGCAGCTGACAAGGTATATTTTGAACTTTTGATAGCACCTGGTGTAACAATCGGGGTTTTCTTGTACATCTTTACCCAAAAGAGTGAACACTCTTTGGGCATATGAATCAATGGGAGGACAGATTGCTGCAGAATGATTTGGAGAAGAGCAAAGCTATCAACAATGTGCAAGAGTGGATTTGGGAGGGGGGCAGCGGGGGTGGTAGCTGAGGCCCTGATCCTTTGCATGAGAATTACGACATGTCGCCAGTTGATCCAGAATTATTTTTATTATCAATATACAAAGGATCTAATGTAAGTTTGAAATGTAAGGATTTATTATTATTTTTACTAACTGCCGCTCGCCGGACAATTACACAGTAGTGGAAAAAACTGGACAATTTAAACTTATTAGCATGGTACCAAAATGTATGGTTAGTGGCAATATCAGAAAAAATAACTCATGATTTGCTTCTAATCCAAGGAAAAACAGGATCGCTACTCTTTTATGCTATATGGGGGAGATTTATTCAACATACATCACAACCGGATTTACAACAATATATGCCCACTTCAGCTTTGAACATTTGGACATTATAACAACAAATGAAGATCATACAACACACTTATTAATTAGTATAATTGTTTATTTAGTTACTTTTATGTTATTATTCTTTTTCCCCCTCTCCTTTTTTCCCTTTCTTTTCTATGTTTTTTCTCCTTCTTTATATTGGTTTCCCCCATGAAATTCTATTAATTACATTTTTCTTATTCTTATGTAACAGTTGTTTAGACATCAATTGTTAGGGGACTGATCACTTTTTGTTTATAATAAAATTTACATTTTTTGTAACAAATGTCCCCAGTTGAAGTGGTAGAAGGTGTGATGCCCTTTCCACAGTCAGAATCATTATCCCCAGCTCCCAGCCCCCGGTATTAAGGCACAGTCCTTCCAAGTCCCCATCATGTCTCACTACACCCTGTTTTAAGTGGGTCTTTTTCAAATGTTTCCGGGACACACAGACATACACCCACCAAGAGTGGTGCCTCCTTCCCACTCCAAACCAGAGTCCCACCTCCCAAGGTTTTTGATTGATTTTTCCCATTGTGACTTTTTCGTCTTACTGGAAAGAGTGTGAAAATCCCATTGTCCACCTTCTCTCACCTCCTGGAAGGGTGACTTATATATTTTATTTATTTATTTATTTATTTATTTATTTATTTATTTATTTATTTATTACATTTATATACCGCCCCCTAGCCGAAGCTCTCTGGGCGATTTACAAAAGTTAAAAACAGTGAACATTAAAAGTATACAAAATTTTAAACCATCAAAAATATAAAACAACAGTATGAAACAAGAGTATCCATTTAAACAACAACAGTTCTGAGGTCCATTAAAAAACAAACAAACTTAGCATATGTTGTTAAATGCTGTTAAATGCCTGGGAGAAGAGAAAAGTCTTGACCTGGCACCGAAAAGATAACAATGTTGGCGCCAGGCGAGCCTCATCAAGGAGATCATTCCGTAATTGGGGGGCCACCACTGGAAAGGCCCTCTCCCTTGTTGCCACCCTCTGAGCTTCCCTCGGAGTAGGCACTCGGAGGAGGACCTTAGATGTTGAGCGCAGTGTAAGGGTAGGTTCATGTCGGGAGAGGCGTTCCGCCAGGTATTGCGGTCCCAAGCCATGTATTGTGGTCCCAAGCCAAGTTAAAACCAGCACCTTGAATTGGACTCAGAAATGTATAGGCAGCCAATGCAAGCAGGCCAGGATCGGTGTTATATGTTCAAACCTTCTGGTTCCAGTTATCAATCTGGCTGCCGCATTTTGCACAAGCTGCAGCTTCCGAACCATCTTTAAAGGCTGCCCCATGTAGAGAGCATTGCAGTAATCTAATTTGGAGGTTACCAGAGCATGGGCAATGGAAGCTAGGTTATCCTTTTCCAGATAGGGGCGTAGCTGGGCCACCAACCGGAGTTGGTAGAAGGCACTCCGTGCCACCGAGGCCACCTGGGCCTCAAGTGACAGAGATGGTTCTAGGAGAACCCCCAAGCTACGAACCTGCTCCTTCAGGGGGAGTGCAACCCCATCCAGAACAGGTTGAACAACCCCCCATCCAGCCAGAAGAACCACCCACCAGCAGCGTCTCAGTCTTGTCTGGATTGAGTTTCAGTTTATTAGCCCTCATCCATACTTGGCTATTAAGAAGGTACAAGAGCTATGGCAGATGTTTTGGAGGCTGCCAGAGAAAGAGAAAAGGAGTGACCACCCCCCACCCCCCCGGAAGCAGAACTGAAAAAGAGCTCCTTCTAAGACCACAAGCTTACAAGGGATCAGGGAGCTTCTCTCTAAAATCATGGCAAAGGGTCCGCACAGAAATGGCTCTGGGTGCCTGGAAATCAAGGCCAGCTGGCTGTCAAAGCCTTGTCAAAATTAAAGAAGGAATAACCGTGTGGACCTGAACTGGGGAGAGCAACAAAAACAGTCCCAATGTTGGGAAGAGATGAGCTGGGTGAACAGCTGGCTAATAATCCATGTGAAAGAGATCGCGTCTGTCTGCCAATATCATTTTTGTTTATTACTACTACCACTACCACTATTTATTTATTTATTTATTTTCAAATTATTTTAGGTCACCTTCAAAGGTAAAATCCTCTTATGGTGCATACAGGGTAGTACTACTGCTAGGCCAGGTATGTAGTACTTTCCAGGCTAATGTAAATTGAAATAAGAGGTCCCTGCCCCAGGGAACTTGCATTTTAAAGTATGACAACAGAATGAATGTAAGCAAATGCAGCTACAATAATTTGTTTGTTTGATTGTATGATACCTGTATGTCCTGCCTTTTCCTCCTCCATTTTATTGTCACAACAACCCTGTGGGGTAGGTTAGGCTGAGAGTCAGTGATTGGCCGATAAGCACCCAGTGAGTTTCACGGCTGTGGGGGGACTTGAACCTGTGTCTGCCCAGTCCCAGTCCAACACTCTAACTACTATGCCACACTGGTTTAATTTCAGGGGTGTGTGAGAGAACTGAGGAGTTGAGCCAAAGGTTTCAAAGAAAAAGTGAATTTGAGGAGTGATTTGAAACGTGAGCGGGGGAAGAGAGAGAGAGAGAAAGAGAGAGAGAGAGAGAGTTTGCATTACCAGGGGGAAAATGGGGGCATGAAGGGGGAACGGACAGGAGTTCCACTGGTATCTCCCTGCTTGCATACATTTATGAAGGGTGCTGCGTTATTCTGTGCACAGCGTTTCAAGAGTGGCCTGCTTGGTGGGGGGGGGGGGGCTCTTCAGTGCTTTGTGGGCTTCCCGGCTTCCCCTTGCTGTATGACATCAGGAATTGCCACTGCTCGAGACAGAATTCGGTTTGGCGTATCCCATGCAGTTCCCCCACAGGGTGGCTTACTTGGTGGATTTTGCTAACGTCCAGAGTTTAACGGACTGACATATCTGTTTCCTTCTCCAGGCCAAAAGAGCAGGGATGGAAAGCAAAACCCCTTTTGCCCCTTGTTGGGGGAAAGCCTGCCAGTGTCCTGAACCCCCAAGCCCCCACCACCACCACCACCACCGCCAGCAAGGGCTGCCCACATGCGCCCTCCTCCTTGCTCTGCCACATTGGGCTTGTCAGCTCCATTCTGATCTTACGGGAAAGAGCCGGTGCCGGCCGGCTCACACTTGTGGGCTTGGTTGCAAAGACACACTGGGGCAGCCCACTCCTCAATCCCTCCCACTTAATACCCTCTGCTCCTTAAATGGCACTGAATCTAACTGAGTGGTGGATAAACATTAGTTTCACAGCTCACAAAGCAGAACTGCTGGCTACTGGCAGGCTGGCTGTAATGAGTTCTTCTCTAGACCCCTGGGAACATTTAGATTGGGTTCTTCTTTCCCCTAGCTGCCAGTCAAACAGCCTTGGGGGCGGGGAGGGGGGAAGAAGGGAGGAAGGAAGGAACTCTTTCAATCCGTTCCCCTCCATCCCATCCAGAGCCGCAATTCCCTCGCGTGGGCATGTTTTCGGTTCTTGTGTCATCCTGCTGTCACACGGATAGAAGTACAGAAGGTTGGTGCAGTGTTCACCCACCCATGGTTTTAGGAGGAGCCAACTTCTGGATGGCTTCTTGACCACCTTTTGGGGGCCAAGGTCTTGGGGAGGGACCCAAAGCACCAGACAAAATTAGCAGACAAAAAGAAGAAAACATCTGTGCTTTGGCTTTTTCTACACGTAGCAGGGGTGGGGGGTTGCCGCTGCCTGCCTCTTCAAGTGCTTGGTGATTAATAACAGATTGTTTTCCCACGGTGCTTGTGAGGATAGGAGGGGATCGTAGAGAAAACACCTAATGGGGACCGAGTGGGCCATCAAGCCAGTCCCCTCAGGCGCTTTCTAGCACCTGCAGCCTTCCAAGCAGGTGCTCAGTAGGACACCTGCGCATGTCCCACCTGGCCTTCGAGGCCACCAAAGGAAGGACATGGTGCAACTTTCCCAGACAGCCTGTCTGTCCCTTTACTGTACCAAGGTGGTAGTTAGTTAGGATGTTTTTTCCTTAACACTTTGATTTCCCTTCCCTAACTGATATCCAGACAGAGTAGGTGGAAGAGGATTCAGTTGCACGGAGGAAAAGGACATCTCCTGCTGCAAGTAGTGAGAGCAAATATGTATGGTGGCCTCTGCTAGCCAGGAACTACCTGGATTGAATCCATGTTTTGACTCAGATTATCTGATTTGGGACAAATTTCTTTCCACCTGTTCCCCATCTCTATTTAAAGCGAAAACGAAAACTGCCCAAGCACAGCTTCCGTCAAAATGAACCCACACCTCTCTCCTCAACCCTTCCTGACATCTTACCTAATCAAATTCAACAAGACTCCCATCAAGACTGGAGTTCCTCTCTCCATGCTCAGTGTCTGCCATTTTGGAATCTGTTGAATAGGCCTCCTGGAACACTATATTATATGTGCTCATTTTAGGATCACTATTCTCTTGCTAATGACTCCTGCTCTTTTATGATGTGTTGTTGGTGATGGTGTATTTCATTAAATGTGGTTTTATATTTTATCTCTAAGCTAACATGTGATTGCTTGGCCCTAAATATAACTTAAGCAAGCAAACAGTCAGATGGATGGTCAAAGACTAACAAGAGTGCTAGCATTTATTTGTCAGCGTTGTCTCACGAGCCATGTTGGAACCAGCCAGGGACAGCCTAATTATAAATTCACCCAATTAGAAGCATCCTGGGGTGGGGGTGGGGGTGGGATTCCTTTCGCACTGTCTCTCAGTTACTGTACAGCACTTAAGCCTTGATCTCTGTTTCCCTCTCCAGTTGCTGTTCTAACAGAGATAATAATAAATGTATAATGATCATTGATGGATTAAGATGTGTATTCATGAATCTCAATTTCTCTCCTCTCTCTCTCTCTCTCTCTCGTTCTGGCTACAATTCCCACAAGTAACAGGGAAACTTCACAGATGTTCATTTTATTAACGTTCTCATTTGATGAGCTTCGTGTTCCATTCCCTGGCTTGGCACAAATGCCATCGCCCTCACCCAGAAACTAATGCACTCCTGCTGGTGTTCCGCATAGCTATAAGTGTGTACAGGCAAAACAAAAACATTAAACAAAAAATCACCACAGAGCTACGGAGTGGCTCCTGCTCTTTCTTCCATTATGTTCACATAGTCCTCATTTAAAATGGTCCAGTAAACACATAGACCAGCTCTTAAAACTGGAAGAACCGCTGTGGTTCTCAAAGCTGTTGACTAGAGACCAGCAGTGGTGCTTTCAGGTGGACCTCAAGGCCACAATGAAAATGAGAGGAGGAAAGGCTACACGGTGATGAAGAGTTCAAAATGGGGGCCTGGACGGTGGCCCTGAGGCAGGAGGAGGAGACGTCTTTCAGCCTGAGGGCCAAATTAATATTGGGGTTGCACCCTCGTTAGATGGAAGGCTTCTGGGTTTGCAGTGCCCTGCTGGGCTGTTGCTGGCAGGGTGGGAGGAGGACAGAGGCCATTTTCGCTTGTTCATCCTCCTTTTGACATTATTTCCTCTAGAGGAGCCCTTGAGCCTGTCTACAGAAGGTGCACTTCTCTGAGCTGGAGAGGCCATGGGATTTCTCCTATCACGGCCTCTCCTTGCTCCCTGGAGCACTCCCTTCATCCTGTGTGGTGCTGCAATGGACAGCAAATCTGAATAACGTTGCTCACTAGAGCTGTAGCGGATTAACTGAGCATTGGGACTGATTCAGAGATCCTTTAACATGCATCTCCCACTAACACACACAGAGCAATCATGCACTATTTGCCTGCTAATATGTGGATCTGGAACATGCAGATCTTGGGTTATCTTGCTTAATGCTATATGGATTTGAAGGGCAGCACATTTCTGGAGTTCAGCTCAGAAGCTGACCCCACACAGTTGCTGACTAAATCTGTAGGGGTGTCCTTCATCTGGTAACAGCTCAGGCAAAGGGGTATAGCATGAGGCACCAGGTGGGTTGAGGCCCAGGTCAAAGGAACTTCAGGACCATGGCCAGTACTCCAAACATCTAAGAGGGTCTTTGAGGTCAATTTCAGGAAAATCCTGCAACTATTGTACAGACAACACTGACCTGGAGTAACTCACAGCATTTTATAGTCAGGTCAGGAGAGTCTTTCTGGAAGCTTCACCTCCTCAAGTCCTATATCTGTCTGTTAAAGGGCCAGGATGCTTTTCAATAGTTGCTGACCTCCTGAGGGGGGCAGGTTGGAGGGGTGAAGAGTGGGTTGGTTAATGCTCCTCAGGGTCTTTGTGCTCCCTGAAGGAACCTGAGACCCCATCCTCAGCGTCAAAGGGAAGCAACACTTCCTGATGTTTGGATGGGGGGAGGGGTGTCATATGAACATGAGGTGGGATCCAAGGCAGAGGACCCAATTCAGAAGGGCCAGTGACTTGTTCTGACATCTCCCTGGAGTTATCACCATCAGGGTTATCACCATCAGGGTACATGGTGCTGTACAGAGTAAAACAAAGTAGCAAAATCCTGCCGCATAGGCTTACATTCTAATAGGACCAAGAGGACAAAAGGCTCTTGGTCCTGGGCCATGAAAGTTACTCCAGCTGTTGTAGAGAAACCACCTGATCTAAAATAACATCCTATGCTGAGCATATGGAACGGAGCCATGGAGTATAACGAAGGATGCCATGTCTTAACCAGATGGTCTTTCCGTATGGCAAACATCTCAACTGGCAACTAATTGATCAGGTCTGGCTTTATGACTTCATGAAGCAAGAAAAATGTGTGGCCACTGCTAGCTCATTTGCATTTCTCAGCTACATTTTGTTTTTATTTATTTTTTACAGGATAGCCAGCAAATTACAAAATCTCTGTTTCCTGCATTACAAGCTCCGCACACAAATACCCCAATGGAAGAAGAAGGCGAAACGTTCCCAGTCCTCTCTGTGCCCGGGAAAACTCAAGGGCCAGTTAGCATAACATATACATGGTAATTACATTGTTGGCCTCTTAGCACTTCCTTTGAAGATACTAACAGCCATTAGCTCCCTGCTGAATCCCTGTGCTGGGGTTGCAGGCAGGCAGGCAGCCAAAAGGTTTCTCCAGGTCAACGTGGACTTCCTGCTGCCGCCTTCATGATTTGTAACAGTTTTGATCAAGCAGATAATGAACAATAAAGATTAACCTTTATCGGGAAAGAATATGGGGTCCGGGATGTCAGGGTGTTCAACATGAAAAGGCCAGAGGTTTGAATTAGGGATTGACAAATCCATTAATTTTAGTTTCTTTCAGTTTTACCTTTATCCACTCTTAAATTGGTTCCATCCCATTTCTGCCTCAGTTTGGGATTCTATTTTTTAAAAATCTGCACAAAAACCATGCATATTTTGTATGCATTTCTAAAATGTTTTTTAAAAAATGCTATAATAAATATACATCTACAAAATTCCTTTCCACTTACAATAAAACTAACGTAGACATTTTTGTATATAATTCTGCCTACTATAGATATCCTTGCAAGCAATTTCCCTAATAGACTGCATGTTTCCACATTATTTTCTCTCATCCACACATTTTTGTGTGCACTTTCCACTATCACACATGGTTGTGTATGCATTTTTTTTATCACAACAATCAGGGAAGTAAGAATATGAACTGATGACTGAGGCCACAGCTAGACCTAAGGTTTATCCTGGGCTCATCCAGGGTTCACCCCTGCCTGAGCACTGGATCCCCTGTGTGTCACCTAGATGAACAGGTTTGACCCCTGGACGATCCAGGGATAAACCTTAGGTCCAGCTATGGCCTGAGTTTAAGTTATCATATCAGTTTGAGAAGTGCAGATTATGTAGGTTCACATTGAAAAGTGAATCGAATGAATTTCTTCCCTGCCCTTATTTTAAATGCCCCCTTATATCCCTCCCCCCACCACCTTTTCCTGGAGATCTCAAATTCAAAATGCAAGATGGGGGATGAAGGTGAGCAGTGCTGACATTTATTTCCCTGTAGCCCAATTGGTCAGTGGCTGACTTGTAGCTGTGGTTGCTAAGCAGCTGTTAATGTCACCTCACATCAGGGGCTGTCCTTCAACCTTCAGGTCAGGCAGGTAGCAGACAGATGTGTCACTGCAGAATGTGGGCTGCAGAGACAAACAGGTGTGTGTGTGTATTTTTGCCTTTCTGATCTCTGTGAGGAAGGCGCTTGGATTCCTGGGTAGCTTCTCTTTGCACAGGGCATGATGTGTTCCAACTGCCACTCTTTATCTGGGCCAGTCCCTATTTCCCGGTAAATCACTGGTCCTGTTGGGTTGTTTTTTACCTTTGAGGACGACCAGTTAAGGAGATTGGGTGAGAGTGATTTGCTCCCTTCCCTCAGGGATTCTAGAAGCCAAACGTTTGAGTGGGGAACAGATGCCGCTTGACTCCAGTGCACATATATGTACATGTAAAACTAAGGCCTCATGTAGTGGACAACTGACTGTTTCACTCAGTATAGCAGCTGAAGTATGTTTTGAACCATGGAGAATATATTGCAGGACAATTATATTTTTCTAGTGCACCATTTTGCCACCTTTTTATTAAACCATCCAAGTTGGCCTTGAATACTCCTACTCTGTGATCGTTGGCTAATGGCAGAGAAAACACGGGGCCTCTTTCTCCACCAGGAAGCAACACCCTTGGCTTTTCAATCAGTGGAGGACAGCACTGTGAACACAACAGACAGCAGATGGAGTAGAACCTTCAGCAATATGAACTAGTGACTGCAGGAGGCCTCAGGCAGTGACTGTACACAGAAGAACAAGAGAGGGGTTTACAAGTGTGTGCGTGAATATTTTCATCTCTGAATTATTATTCATTATTATTTATTTGTTACATTTATATCCCAGCTTTCCTCCAAGGAGCCCAAAGCAGCCTACATGCTCCTGCTCCTCCTCCTCTCCATTCTATCCTCACAACAACCTTGTGAGGTAGGTTAGACTGAGAGTCAATCATTGGCCCGAAGTCACCCAGTGCGCTTCATGGCAGAGTGGGGATTAGAACTCAGGTCTCACCAATCATTGTCTAATGCTCTAACCACTACACCACACTACGTGAATTGTTGGAAGTAGAAATGGCTGAACGCTTCCCTACCCACGCTGCTCACTGGACCTCCTCTGGCTGCCTGGCCCTGCTTGCCCTGGGCAGCAAAGTGGTCCAGGGAAGTGGTGAGAAATCCTTGAGTCTCCAGTCACAATCTGATGCCTGAGACATTCCTAGTTGGGAGGCATTTATAGCCACAATCGCTTTCCTAAATTTGTCCACAGTCCTTAATCTCGGAACGTGAGTGGTGGTCTCCAAGCTAAACAATGCGGGTCCCGAGCCCCCTTGGCCATCACCACACGTGCGAAAATATGAACTTTTCCAAGCTGTCGGAATCCCTTGTGACTGATAGCTGGGGTTTCTCAAGTCCCTGACCTCCACATTAGAAGGGCAGCTCGGGTTTGCTCTGTCTACCTCTGTATTATCAGCGACAGACTCTTGAGTCAAGAAATAATCACGTCTTGGGAAAATCCATTAAAGGCTGCAACAATGTGTATTGTGTGGTGACCTTTAGGAGACTCGAACAGACCGAGTTAATGATTGCAGAGGCTGAGTGGAGATAGGAAACGTTCAAAGGCCTCTTCCTTGCCTCCTGCTCTTCAGACGCTGTCGTCATCCTCGCTGTATCATGGTCGAAAGTGTTTGGTTAACATTTGGCCATAAATTGCCATGCTTTTAATTGTACTTTGAGTGGGCCCTCTTGGCCTATTCAAAAGCTCCCTAGGCTATGAATAACTGATCAAGGTGACATCACCCCCAAACCACTGGCACAGCCATTGATCACACACAATGGGCACAGTGGAGAGAGGAACGTGTCCTGCCTCGTGGGGACCCTGCAGCAAGTTTAGAAAAGATCGCTATTTTCCACAAAGCAGCAGGAGGTCGAGGTGGAGCCATGGTCTCACGAAGAAACCAAACACACCTGTGCTCTTTGGCTTGGCAGCCCAGGTGCATAGAACAAAAGAAACTGCCATTCGCCCCACAGAGTCCCACTGCAACCTCCCAAAGACAATGGGGTGAGTATAATGGCAGCCACAGCCAATGGTGGAGGGGGAAGCTGAGCAGCACAGGCCCAAGCCCAGCACTCAGCCGGCACCAGGCCTCTTCTCCCTCACAAACCCCTTGCTGAGCATACAGGTTGAGGGTCTCTGTGCTCCAGCTGCTGCCTGTTGCTCATTGCTCAGTCTCTGTTCCTCCTCTTGCTCTCCACAGGCTGCTTCCCCTGAGATACAGAATCCAGGCCATGGCCTGTCCCATGCTGACCAGGGCAGAGGCCCGCCCCTCCTGACCAGCAGCAGTGACCAGGATGTTCCTCTGTGGACTGCTGCACTCCTTGCTTTATGCAGACCGCCACACCCTGGCATGTTCTATGGCAGACAGGTTATACAACATGGCAGACAGATGTGTGGGTGTTCCTAACATGATGCTGGTGCCATCAGGGAGAGAAAGGGGGGGGGAAGACCCATAAAAACCAGGCTTTGGATCCAGCCACCTCCTGATAGAGCGGAGTGATGCTGACCCAATCTGGACTTTGGCTAAGCTGTTTTTGATCCTAGCTGCCAATGCTGCATTTGCTATTGTATCCCTACTTGAGTTCCTCCTGTCCCAGAAGCTGCATGTACCAGAGGTTGGCAGAGGGGGCAGCAGCACCTGGCTGAAGCCCCTCCCCCCTTGTGCATTCCTTTGGATCTTGGGTCAGCTGCAGGAGCAGTGTAGCCAGTGTGGCGTCTCCTTGTAGAAGTGGCATTTGCCTCTTCCAAAGATGCTGTTCGATGTGCGATGCACAGACTGGGTGGATGGGAAAGGCTCCTTTGGCCTCGGCCACAGCCTCCTTCCTTACAGAACAAAGGGAAACGCTCCGGGGGAACAAAGATTCTGCCACAACACCAAGGCGGCCCGCATAAGCAGGTATTGCCATTATTGTCTCTTCGCAATGAAAGATTGTCTTCCCACTCAGATGCAGGAGGGAGCAGAGGGAGGCTGTGCTGAGCCACACGGAGCAATTAACTACCACTTTACATCAGCATCCATGTCATTAGTACAATTCCAGCCTGAAAATAGCCAGGGTTTAGTCATTATTCTTTAAGTCGTGCCTTTGCTGGATATCTGTGGCGATCGGTGAACATTGGGGAGGAAACGCCACTGTCAGCCATGGCCCCAATGCCGAGTTTATATTCAGAGGCGTCACGTCCCACCGTGCCTTGCTTTTCAAGCAGACAAGAACTGCGTTTTGTCTGCCACCCCTTAGTTTTTCTCTCTTCAATTGAGATGGTATGAGGGATGCTCCAGGGTAGTTTCTAGAAGACACGATAGCAAACTCTGCTAGTCTCTGCCACCTGATGAATGTACTCATATGATACACATCTCTGCAAACATTGTTCTTGTAGTTACACATTACATTTCGGGGGTACGTGTAGAACATCATGTGTGTGAAGCCCCACTCCCTCACCTCTCCAGGCCCAAGGACCAATGTTTAAATAACAGGGGGGCTGGAAACCCTCCCCTCTTGTGATCGGTCCATTAGCTACTATTTTAGAAGGCTACAGTAGGGGTGTAGGAATAAAATTTGGGGGATCCAGGGGCAGGGCTTATGGATTCCATTAATGGTCGGATGGCCACTTGTGCATTGCCAAATATGAAGGCAGAAGAGGGCAATCATTTCCATTGAGTTTGCATACGTGTGTGTGTGTGTGTGTGCAAATTTTAAATAATCATTATAATTCTTGAAAGAAATGCATGCGGTGACCAGGTGAGCGGTGAGCCTTGTGGCTCAGTCTGCTGTGCAGGTGCTGTCAATGGGCTGCTTCAAGGGCCCTTTGGCTCTTCCTTTGGATGCCTCGTCTTTATCTCTATACTGGACTTGGACTGGGCAGCCCTTCAAGGAGAAGGCAACTTCAAAATCAAAGCCAGTTCTCTGACAGCCCTTCAAACAGAGGACTGCAAAAGAAGAGCCAGTGTGGTGTAGTGGCTAGAGTGTTGGACTAGGATTCGGGAGATCCGGGTTCTAGTCCCCACTCGGCCATGGAAACCCACTGGGTGACTTTGGGCCAGTCTGTGACTCTCAGCCCAGCCTACCTCACAGGGTTATTAGAATGTAAGCCTATGCGGCAGGGTTTTGCTATTTTATTGTTTTACTCTGCACAGCACCATGTACATTGATGGTGCTATATAAATAAATAAATAAATAAATAATAATAATAATAATAATAATAATAATAATAATAATAATATGGAGAGGAGGTGGAGGATTATGTCTGCCACCTTGGGTTCCTTGGAGGAAAAAAGGTGGGATATAAATGCAATAATAAATAAATAAATAAATAAATAAATAAATAAATAAATAAAATACATGGCCACCCTAATGAAGGGCTCCTCTACATCCCAAGTATTGTCAAACACTCTTCGTTCAATCTCCCAGAGAGAAGGACTGCAAATCACGAGAGATTAGGCATACGGCAGATAAACTGAACCCTGTACAGAGGAAGTAAAATACCTCTGAATACCAGCAGCTGGGGAAGGAAAGGCCAATCCCCTTTGTGAGGGGTACCCAGAGACACCTGGCTGGCTGGTGTTGGTCCAAGAATGCCGGTGAGATCCAGGAAGACGCTTCTACGCCCTTCTTATATGTAGCATGCCGGCCGTTGTCCATGCCAGAAGGCATTATGCCCTCTCAGTGGGGTCATCCCACTTCTCTAAATTGTGCAGCCTTACTAAAAGGCGTCTATTTTGTGTGTGCGTCCTGCTGCTTTGACAGATCTCTGGCTGCTGCACCGTGGCATATATCACTCCGTTTCTGCAGGCTAGCTACCCAGATAGCACTCTCAAGGCTGTAAACAGATGATTCATAAACCAGACGCAGACAGTAAAAGCGGGATGGGTCACAACCCAAGAGCAATGCCAAGGTTCTAAATGGAATGTAGGAACAGCACAGCAAAGAGTGCGGATAAGAGTGTGCAAACATCACAGCAATTCACTTGCTCGGTCACGATCTCTGGTGTCATTTCACCGGTCTAGTCCCGTGTTATTCCTTCCTCCCATTCGGAAAGAGGCACCAGGGGGTCGGGCAAGTGGTGGCAACTTACGTCCTGCCTTCCTACCTGATGTACAAGTTAACGCGCAGGCGTGCATTTCCTCACAAACAGTTTAGCTAATATTAAATATTCAGAAATATAATATAGTACACCGTGCAGTAGGGTAAGTTCACTGTTTTGCTTTACATTCCATTGCAAATTCTACAACCTAAAATCACCATGATAAGGAAGATAATTGAACTGAATACTCACCATGTATTTTGAAATCCACCTTAATCCCATAAGAGAAGTAGCTTTTGCAGAGGGCGCTGGGTGAATACGTATATACATCTATCCCCTGAGGATGGAATGAGTCACTGTCATCTTTTCAGCACCAGGTAGAGATCACCCTCTGCTCCCAATGGCATATGCTGGGGGCATTTTGAACAGGTCTGTTAGGGGAAATGTGGGTTCCTTAAACTGTTTTAGCTGTTTACATTGTTTTAATTTTTGGGGTTGAATTTTTTTAGACTTTTTTTTTTATCATGTTGTGTTTTTTGTAACATTGGTGTCTTTTATGAATTGTTGTAAATTGTCCAGAGATCTTCGGTATAGAAATGAAATTAATACTAATACTAATAAATGGTTTCTGCCTGGTGAAGGGGTGGAGCCTATGAGGAGGGGGAGGGACCATCTGGGGGAACTTTGGAGGGTCAGATTGGGACCCAGGTGAGGTGGATTTGGCCCCAGGCCTGAGGTTGTGCACTCCTGATTTAGAGGTAGGCTGCTTCTGTACATGGAAGTTCCGCTAGGCAAATCCATTGCTATTAGGACAGGTATCTGATACCCTCACCTATTTAAAACTAGGGATGTCAGAAGAATCTGTCCAGGAGAGGGGTGGAGTTCACCCAGCTTTCAGCAGCGTGGCTCCCCTCACATTGAGTCGGCCTGGACCGTAGATTATCCGTGGGTTTTTTCCTTGTAAATAGCAATTTGCACAACTGACTATTTATGGGGGTGGGGGGAGACCAAGAAAATTTCCCGGATTTCAGGAAAAAGCCTGTGGCGTGGCTTGCAAATGCAATCCAAGCCAGTGCCAGGGAAATCCAGTGAATTCCCTGAGACAGAAGTCCCTGTTTGAAGTCCATCTGAAGCCCGTGGCCACTATCATGAAATCATGTGGCAGTGAATCCATCAGCTCATTGCATGTTTTGTTTTCTCTGCCCAGACCCTGCTGCCAATGTGCCGCATGGAATGATGCCGAGTTCTTCCATTGGCCTAGTCTGAGCAGGCTCTTTCCAAGGAGGCCGGCAGGCCGGCACTCAGTGGAGACTTCCTGAAACCTGGACATTGCTGGTCGTGCAGACCTTTGAAGGTTAAAACCAGCACCTCAGAATGGGCCCAAATATACTTGTGGCATCCAAGTCAGGCCAGATAGGAGTGATTTTCTCAGTAAACCGTACAGCAAAAAATGTAGACTTAAGTGGAGAAGGGAAAATGCACCCATTTACATGCCAGCAATTTTCTTAAATAGTAATTGTGCAGATCTCAGAATGTGACATTTCACATTCTTATTTCACTACATTTTTTAAAGAAATGGTAGCCCTTGTTGATGGTAGGGCTATGAAAAAAAACACCTGAAAAACAGGCATGAATTGTGAATATTGACTGAATTAAGAGAACATATAAATACATTTTGCAAGCAAACTGAAGTGAGGAGTAAGTGCCCTCCCCTCCCCCAGCTCTTATACAGAGGTGCTATTAGGTGCATTTGAAGAAACTTGAACATTAAAACAACAACAGTGACAACAACACGGAGAGCCACCTCCGCTCAAACAGACTTTGTCTGAGATCTGTGAATTGGTGCTACATTGCATTAAACCTTCTGCTTTGGGCAGGTGGGGAAGGACTTAATGCAAATGCTGAAAGACCTTCTTTCCTTCTGTGTCTGAGGATAAATAATTCTGCTGCGTCTTTTTATTAACAACTCAATTCCTATTATTCCTCACTGTAAGGATGCTCAGATCAGAGCCACTCTACAGAAAATAGCCTCCATCTATTTGTTTATCATCAAAACTTTGTATTTCTGCTTTAAGTCAACCCGACGTCTTGGTCTTTGCATCAAGCTGAATACGTCAAAAATAAATGTGTTGGATTCCCCCCCCCCTTTCAGATTCTCAACACAGAATAGATGTGAGGGTGGAATTACTCTGCATGTTGATTTCTACTGGGAACATTAAATTTAAGGTCAAATGAGGATGCCAGTGAACTAAAAACCTGCTGTTTTGTACCCTATGCCACAGGGACTTCTCCCGTGTTTGGTTACCTGAAGCTAAACACCCCTGTTCTGATGAATTCACACATTCAGAAGATAAAAGAGGTTGTAAGGGAGTCAAGAATTCTTGACAAAGTTCCAGAGCTCTTCAGAAGAAGAACCTGGGCAGGGCAGAGCAGACCAAAGGCTAATTTACACAAATTGGGCAAATTATGGCTGTAATTTGTGCAAGTATCTATTTGTGCATATTGATAACAAAAAAAGATACAGAAAAAGTCTTCAGAGTTTGAGAAAACCCGTGGGCAAAGAAAGTCCATTGAGCCCCAAAGGGGGTGGATTTCCAAGTGATGGACTTCTCTACAATTCACATAACTTCTTCTCCATGTTAAAGTCAACACTAGCTTCCAGCCAATGCTGTGCTGTTGTCCCAGACATGGAACTGTTTGGTCATTGCTGATTCGTAGTGAACCCTTGCACCCCCCAGAACAATCCTGACCTCCATGTATCAAGCTGCAATCTGGATACTTGCTTTCCTAGCAATAAGGACTGATCCACTCTACTAAGTAAAAACAAATGGACTTTCCCAGTGCATTGTCAAACATATTGTTTGCAGCCAGTGGACATTACAATATAAGTCACAAAACCCAATAAATAAAAAAGTAGAAACTGTTCATCTGGAGAAATCAGCATAAACTCCCAGAAATTGAAATCAACAAATTAAAAGCATTCTAAGTTAGGGAGTCCCCTTGGCAGCTAACACTATTGTGGCTCAGTAAAATTCCTCTTAACTTTCTTCTGCCACTGCATATAAAGCTACCCTAGATTAGGCTGACTATATGAAAAGGAGGACAGGGCTCCTGTATCTTTAACAGTTGTAAAGAAAAGGGAATTTCAGCAGGTGTCATTTATATAAATGGAGAACCTGGTGAAATTCCCTCTTCACCACAACAATTAAAGCTGCAGATGCCCTGCCCTCTTTTAAATCTGGTCACTCTAGTATAGCTCCTGCAGCCTTAACTGTTGTGATGAAGACGGAATTTCACCAGGTTCTCCATATATACAAATGACACCTGCTGAAATTCCCTTTTCTATGCAACTGTTAAAGATACAGGAGCCCTGTCCTCCTTTTCATATGGTCACCCTACCCTAGATAGCAATCTTAACTACACCATAAGTCATCTGATTAACCTCCTCATAAGACAGCCTTCCTCAACCTGGGGCGCTCCAGATGTGTTGGACTACAACTCCCAGAATGCCCCAGCCAGCTGGCTGGGGCATTCTGGGAGATGCAGTCCAACACATCTGGAGCGCCCCAGGTTGAGGAAGGCTGTCATAAGAGGTTTCTTCTTCTCCATCTCTTCCTTCTCCTTCCAGTAGTCTGGCTCAACATAAGACAGCTCCTGGTTACTCTCTATGGCAGCACCTCTGTAGGGTCTCAGACAGAGAACAGAACTGTGGCTACCCAATTATTTTAATAAGAAATGTTAAGGACTGGACTTGAGACCTTTCCTGATTCTATGCATCCCTACAATGAAGAGGCCTTCACCAAATCTAGACTGCTTTGGTCTTCCCATCTCAGGTTCAAAGACTACTTTCCCTTGGTATTTTCAGTAGAACTTCTGAGAGCCTTTCCCATGGGCCCATGGGAAAGCCCCTTGCCAGATGAGCGCACCCTTCCCGAAAGTTTTACCTCCTTGTAAGAAAAAGGAGATGCGGTTTCCCACCTCTGGTTTCCTGGGCACCTTAAAACTTGGCAGCAAAGGGAGCTCGCCACATTCCCGATGAATAATGTATGAATGTAGCCTATGTTTTCAAAGATGTCTGTACATTAGAGTCCAATTCAAGCAACTTTTGGCCATGCAGTTAGCACTCAGAAGACAAGCTATGGAGAGTCTTATGCATTTGTGAGTCATTACTGTACCCAATATTTTCCTCCACTGCACTTTTCTGGAAAACATTTTTTCCCCTGCAATGAAATCCATTCAACTGTACTGGAAATGCAGGCACTTTATAGAAAATCTTTAACAGCACCAGCACAAATGGATGGGTCTTATTTCCTCTCTGCAGTGCGAAGATTTGCAAAAGCATTGGTGGCAAATGTTTACCAAGAAACCAACATGGAAAGACAAATGGAAATGAAATCCATCATAAACACCCACTGAGATGCAAATATCTGCAACAACGTGCTGTACAGACACGGTGCACCCCAGCACACACACCTTTTCTCCTACCTTATATATGTTGAAGCTGTGCTCACATTCCTACGAACAATCCACTGGAGAGTAAAGGCTGAATTGCTCCAAGGAAGTGCCTGCCTGGGGCATCTCTGCTAGGGTGACCCTATAAAAAGGCGGACAGGGCTCCTGTAGCTTTAACAGTTGCCTAGAAAAGAGAATTTCAGCAGGTGTCATTTGTATATATGGAGAACCTGGTGAAATCCCCTCTTCATCACACCAGTTAAAGCTGCAGGTACCCTGCCCTCTTTTAAATCTGGTCACTCTAGTATAGCTCCTGCAGTTTTAACTGGTGTGATGAAGAGGGGATTTCACCAGGTTCTCCATATATACAAACGACACCTGCTGAAATTCCCTTTTCTAGGCAACTGTTAAAGATACAGGAGCCCTGTCCTCCTTTTCATAGGGTCACCCTACTCTCTGCTCTCCCCATCCCTGTCTATGCCCATATGTTGGCACATTAGAATGTCCACTACTTGTCCCATACCCTGGGCAGAGCAAAAGGTGCTTGGCTCTCAACTCCATGAGCACCAGACTAGCTCTTCTTCTGCTATGTAAGAAGCAGAGAAAGCAATTGGACTTTTGGATCACAGAATCATAGTATTAGAAGGGACACTGAAGACCATCTAATCCAACCCCCTGCTCAATGTAAGCCCTGCAATGCAGGATACAGCTACAGACTCCCTGTCAGATGATCTCCCAGTCTCTACTTAAATATCTCCAGCAGCCTGACTATTGCAGAATACAGCAGAACCATTGCTTCTCCTGACCTGGCCAATAGTCTTCTGTCAACACAGCCTAAGACTGCATTAGCCTTTTTTTAGCAGCTGTATCACACATGTAGGAGCACCTGAAGCCACAGAGCACCTGGATCACAATAGCAGTTCTGTATTGACAGGAGAGGTGGCTTTCGGAAAAGATTAGACACTTACTCAGAAGGCAGCTATGGCTTTAACAAATCAATGGAGCGTATAAAGCACCCTCCTCTTGAGGGAGGCCTAGGGAATGGGTGGATCAATCTATTTCCAGCAGGGTCAGTTTTCCATGCATTGATTCAGAAGTCCTTTCCATCCCATTTACGCAACAGCCCACAAATATTATTACTTTTAATGGATGAAAAATTGTATTAATTTTTGGACACAGTTTCCTGGAATATACATATTTTTGTATGCAACTTTTGAGCTGAGAATGGTATTCTAAAATTATCTGGGTGCCCCCACCAAATAAAGCGAGGCAGGTGGCTACAAGGGAGGTACGAGGACTTTTTGTGTGCTTGCAAAACAGTCGCAGACAAGCCCCTTTCACAACCGAGTACACGAATATTTTTTATCAGACAAGCAATTTGCACTTTTGCAATTTTAAAACTGCACAATTTCCTGCTTTAATCTACAGAGCGGTCATTGTGCAACTTTGAAAAATAAACATTCTTTTGTGCATTTTTCCCATTGACCCAAATCGAAGAGATTGGAAATTATCATGGCAAATAAGAGGACATGAGAATCATGCTGATATTCGGAGGATCAGGGTGAGCGGAAAGATGGCTTGTTCACCCATCCTTAGCCGCTACTAAGGAGGCCTTTTCAGTGGTGGCACCCTAGTTCGGAGTGCCCCCCTCTTGCAGAGAGGCTCGCCTGGCACCATGGCAACATTGTGATCATTTCAGCACCATGTAAAGACATTTTTATTCTGCCAGGCATTTTAGTTCTCCAGTTGTTTTATTGTCTTAAACGTGACTATAAGTAGCAGCAGAAGGTGCCCTCCAGACTGTCTCTAAACTGTCACACATATTCTGGGGACGATATCAAGGTAGGGGCCAAGGCTGCTGCACCTGGGATATAAAGGGGCAAAGCACCGTGAGGGAGGGCAGAGCCCAGGTGGAGATGGAGCTACTCCCCCCTTTACCTGCCCCATCTTTTCCACCCACCGCAAATTATTCTGGAGCTCCACTAGTGGATATTTTCTTTTCTCATGCGATCAATGTATCCTCCAGGGTGCTGAAAGCGAGATGTTCATGTCCTTGATTTATTTCCATTGTGCTTGTCGAGGTGGGTATTTGGAGCTGCTTGCTTTGCCTAGACGATGCCAGCCGAAGAGAGATTCTGGACGACAGCCTGGACTTGGATGAGAATAAACACAGAATGGCAATGTGTTCCCTTTTCATCCTTCCCATCTGGAATGGAGCTGAAAGTGACCTTATAGTTTGCAAATTATTGGCCTCTGGATATGGGATGGAGACCAGAGGATTCGCTAAGTAAGAGAGAGGGAGAGATTTTGCTCCAAGAATGGTGAAGCGTGGATTATGCTTCCCCTGGCAAAGACTTCTGCAACCTAAAAAAAGGGGGGTATAATTGGCGCCTGCTTGGGGAAGGGGAGGAGGAGTAAACAATTCACTAAGAATTTAGGATGAATGGGAGTCGCCGTGAGGACGTGGACAGACTTGCAGTTTTTAGAAGGACCATAAGAAGAGACCTGCTGGATCAGACCAAAGGTCCATCTGCGTCCAGCATTCTGTTCACACACTGATCTATCCTGGCAGGCCTATCCAGTGACGTTTTAGAATGTTTGAAGGATGTTTAATCATGTGTGGTATGTTTTCAATCAGTTTTTAACATGTATTTTATATCACGTTTTTATACTGTTTGTTTTATACTTCGAATGGTTTTAGTTTTTGTGAACCGCCCAGGGAGCTTCGGCTATTGGGCGGTATAAAAATGCAATAAATAAAATAAATAAACTGCTGCCCACAGGAATCCCACAAGCAGGACATGAGTGGACAAATCAAATCACTTTATTACAGTCCGAGACCAGCACAACAGACATGAGTGGACATGTTCCACTGCTGCCCACAGGAATCCCACAAGCGGGACATGTTTCCCAGCAACTGGTGTTGATGGGCTTAACTGGCTCTGATACTGGAGGTAGCATACAGCTGTCCGGACTAGTAGCCATGGAGAGCTTCACCCCCCACAACATCGTCTCACCTCCCCCTTTGAAAGCCACCCACATGGTGGCCATCCCTACCTCTTGTGGGAGTGAATTCCATAGTTTACCTCTGTGCTGAGTGGAGAAGGACTTCCTTTGATCTGCCCTGTCCTGTCCTCACCGCTTCTCAGCCAAGCTTTCCAGATGCCTAGCTTTGCCTTCATAGACTGTAGCTCCCAGCGTTCCCTAAGAAGAGGGAATGACTGTTCAATGCATTTGAGTCTGGTTTGACTCTGTGACTTCAGGATGAAGCTTCTGTACAGATAGGGGTGTCTCCTCCCACCCCCTACATAGGACATCTCTCTCTCTCTCTCTCTCTCTCTCTCTCTCTCTCTCTCTCTCTCTCTCTCTCTCTCTCTCTCTCTCCCGCAGACAGGCAGCCTCTTTGTCCCTCTGGCCAAGGGTGGTCTCCTCTGAGTGTCTGTGTCTCCAGGGCACCTCCAGGCAGAGAAGGGCCTTTTGCACTCCAGGTTCCCTGACCCTTTTAACTGGAGATGCTGGTGGGGCTGGACTGACCCTGAGACTTTCTGCATGCTAAGCAAGTGCTCGGCCACTGAGCCACCCTCCTTCCATCTGCCCTGTTCGAACATCGAAAGGAGGCTAAGAGCACCACAGTATTTATTTGTCAGAGATCACAGCCAGCTGCAGCGAGGGAGGGAGGGAGGGAGGGAGGACTATATTTTTGTAAAAAAAAAAAGGAAAGGAAAGGAAATAAAAAATAACATTCATCTTGGAAATATAAGCGTTGATGGACTTGGCTTGGCTGACCTCCAGGCTGCCCTGAGCTGCTTGATGTTCCGCGCTGCCATCTCTCCGCCTCTCTTTCCACCTTCCCCACTTTCCATCCCTCCACTTTGTTCTGCTCCTCCTCTGGCTACCTCACCTCTGTTCCTTCCTAAAACTTCACATCTTCAAGGCTCCTTTTCATTTTCACTCCCCGGGGAGACGCTGTGTCTCGGAAAGCAAATGAACGATATATGGATTGGAAATGGAGATTACAGAAGCAGGACTCCACCACTGGCAATGCCTTTCCACTTCTTGCCTTCCAATGTGCCTGACCTGGTGACTACTTCTGCACAGCAGAGAACACCAGTGGTCACAGCAGAGACTGAACTGCAGCCCAGACCTGGGTGGGAGCTGACCACAGACTCCAGCACACGGTCCAACCCCTCCATCATGAGCAGTTGCACCACCAATGCACCGGCAGAAACTTTTATAGTAGACCTGAGCACCCCTTCCTCTTCCTGGATTTCACCAGGCCCTGATTCAGAACATGTGCTATTACCTGCCTCCTCCTCCTCCCAACGAGGCCAGAGGGAAGGAAGCCTCAGCCCGCTCAATGGACCCTGCATCTCTGCTGGTGGCTTGGGTATTGGCGGTTGTCCAGTGTCGTATTGGTAAATTTTAAAGTGCAGCTGCTCATCATGGCTGTCCCCATAGCCACGCCCCCAAGAACAGTCCAAAATATCCCAACTTCAAGTATAACCTGCTGTGATCTGAGCTGGCAGTTCCTGACCAAGAAAGAGATCTTGGGGTTGTGGTGGACAGCTTGTTGAAAAGGTCAACCCATTGTGCAGCCACTGTAAAGAAGGCAAACACAATGTTAGGCATTATTAGAAGAGGAATTGAGAATAAAATTGCCAGTATCATAGACATATGGTGCAGCCACTCTTAAAATACTGTGTACAGTTCTGTTCATCACATCTAAAAAAAGATATTGAAAGTTGGGGGGGGGAAGGTGCAGAAAAGGGCAACTAAAATCATCAAGGGGCTGGAGCATCTCCCCTATGATGGAAGGTTACAACAGCTGGGATTGTTTGGCTTTGCTCCCCCCATTGCCATTTGGAGGCTGAGAGGGAGCGAAGAGCAGCTTCCCAGAGGCCTGCTAGGGAGGCAAGGTTCCAACCCAGGCCTTCCTGGCGCCCCCAAGCTCAGTCTCTTTGCCACTCTAATGCACCATCTTCTAGGTGTGCGACAAGGGAGCCCCACATGTTTCAGAGTGCTTCTTCTCTCCTGCCTTTTCCACCCAGGGACCTTCTCTCTCTCACGCCTCATTCTCACTCCCTCACCACCCCAAAAGCCTGCAGGACAGAAAGAAGAGCCCTGTGGCTCACAGGAGGAGACCATGGAGACAGCAGCACTTTCTCACTGCCAGAAAAATCCAGCAAACAGGTGACAGGAATTGGCCGCGAGGTCCTACCTGAGCGCTTTGTTTATCCTGGAGAGGATCTTGCTTCCTGTTCCACATTAATCATGCCTTCTCCCTCGCTGGGATGACGCCCTGGAGGATGGCTCCCCAGAGAACAGCGGTGTGAAAGTCCCACAACTTTCTTCCTTATGCTAACTGCCAGTCAGATTCCATCCTGCTTTTTTCAAGAGAGATGAGGGACCTGTATTAGAAGCACTCTTCAAATACTTCAAAGGTTGTCACACAGAGGAGGGCCAGGATCTCTTCTCGATCCTCCCAGAGTGCAGGACACAGAATAACGGGCTCAAGTGACAGGAAGCCAGATTCTGGCTGGACATCAGGAAAAACTTCCTGACTGTTAGAGCAGTGCAACAATGGAATCAGTGACCTAGGGAGGTTGTGGGCTCTCCCACACTAGAGGCCTTCAAGAGGCAGCTGGACAACCATCTGTCAGGGATGCTTTAGGGTGGATTCCTGCTTTGAGCAGGGGGTTGGACTCGATGGCCTTGTAGGACCCTTCCAACTCTGCTATTCTATGATTCTATGATTCTATGACCTGGATTGGAGGGCAAGTCTCCCAGCAAGCCTTCCTTCAGCTGGAGCAGCTCCAGGCTGGGTGGTAGCTCCAGGCACTTCCCTTTGCCTACCCAGCATTGGGCTGTGCCTGCAGAGAAGAGCCCCTGGCCCTCTTAGGCACACAGGCAGCTGACTCGGACAGACTTGCCTTGCATCAACAGGCAGCCAATCCTGCACAGCTTCCACCCACTTCCCCCACCACTGACACCCCCATCCCATGGCAGCTTCCCCGCCCCCCACCATCGGCTCTCAGCCCCCTCCCTCCCAATATCTCAGGAAATGGTGATGGGGGAAGGGGCTTGCAGATGGTGGACAGGCAGGGGCCAGTATTAAGCCAACGTTGTAAGATGCAGAGCTGAAGATCAGGCTGAGGGATTCACTGCAGATTTTGCCCGGGCCCGGTCCTTTGGCCACCTGCCTGCCGACCTCCTCGACCCGTCTCATAAATATGCATTTTCCACGGACACCCTGTACCTCTGCATTTTGACATGTATTATGAGCAAGAATAACAACAAGGGATATTTTCCCCCTCCCTCCCTCCCTCCCTTTTTCAGCACAGGGCAATAATGAGTGTGCACAGTAATAGCCGGATCTGGGAAAGCGGACAAAGCTGGAGTTTGCTGGACCTGCGGGTTAATAGATGGAGAATTGTACTCTTGGAAAACCAGTTTGCCCTCTGAGCATTATCCGAACAATTGCAAAGCCTCTCATCTCGGCTAAGCCAGCTGCGGGCAAAGCTTGTGAGGGGGAAACGCGCCGGAGAGATGCATTTTCTGACAGTGAGAAGGTCATGCAGACCGAGAGCCGGGACGTGGGCTGCAGCCATCTTGACATTTCATTGTCTTGCATTGATTCTGAATCGCACCATCGCTGCACCATTAGAAGGACAGGCTTCCGATGAAGACTGTTTGCCAATTTCGATTTGGGGGTCAAAAAGAAAAGAAATCCCCCCGCCTCCACACAAAAAAGCCCACTTTTATGTGCAAATATTTCCTTTTTAAAAAATAAAATAAAACCCTCCTCTTCAGCCCCGTTGTTTCCTCCTGGGCGCTGCTGTTGCTTCCTTGCCATTTCGCCCCCTCCGGAGTTGCTGCTTCTTTCTCCTTCCTGGCTTAGTCACATGGCAGATCCAAGCCAATCCACGAGCACATAGTGAAGAGGCTGATGTCACAGCCAATCAAATTTGGCTGCATGATCACCTCACCTAGGGCAAGTGAAGCTACCTGTCAGTGAGAGCAAGTGAGGGGAACGCAAACAACCAGGTAGACCGTGTGCTTGACCTTTGCCCTTCATGGCTTATTACATCAAATAAGGAGGGGATCGTCGCCAGCTGGGTCCAGGAAGTTGTAGATGCCTCCTCGAGAGAGGGAGTGGTGCCGGCCTCTTTAAAAGAGGCGGTAATCAGACCACTCCTAAAAAAACCAAACCTGGACCAGGAAGATGCTAAAAACTACAGGCCGGTGGCTAATATCCCCTTCCTGGGCAAGGTGCTTGAACGAGTGGTTGCAGGACAACTCCAGGCACTCTTGAAAGAAACGGATTATCTAGATCTATTTCAATCGGGTTTCAGGCCTGGTTTTGGAATGTAAACTGCCTTGGTCACCCTGTGAGATGACCTCTGTCGGAAGAGAGACAGGGGGAGTGCGACCCTGTTGGTTCTCCTGGACCTCTCAGCGGCTTTCGATACCATCGACCATGGTATCCTCCTGGAAAGGTTGTCTGAGCTGGGAGTTGGAGGTACTGCATTGCAGTGATTCCACTCCTACTTCGATGGCCAATTCCAGAAGGTGGTGCTGGGGGATTATTGCTCTGTGCCGTGGCACCTATGCCACGGGGTTCCACAGGGCTCTATTTTATCCCCTATACTGTTTAACATATACAGTACATGAAGCCACTGGGGGAGGTTATCCAGAGATGTGGACTGAGGTGTCATCAATATGCGATGATACCCACCTCTACCTTTCCTTTTCATCAAATCCAGGTGAGGCAGTGGCTGTTCTAAACCAATGCCTGGGCTTGGTAATGGACTGGATGAGAGCTAACAAACTGAGACTCAATCCAGACAAGACGAAAGTACGGTTAGTGGGTGTTTCATCTGTCCAGCAAGGTGATGTTTACCCTGTCCTCAACGGGGTTGCACTCTCCCTAAAGGATCGGGTCCATAGTTTGGGGGTGCTCTTGGATCCAGAACTGTCACTTGAGGCACGGGTGAACTCAGTGGCAAAGAGCAACTTTTATCAGCTTAGGTTGATATACCAACTATGCCCTTATCTGGACAGAGATAGCCTAGCTACAGTTATCCATGCTCTGATAACCGATCGTTTGGATTATTGCAATGCGTTATATGTGGGACTGCCTTTGAAAACGGTCCGGAAACTTCAGCTGGTACAAAACAGGGCAGCCCTAACAGGGACTGGCCAGCGAGACCATATCATGCCAGTCCTTCTACAACTTCATTGGCTGCCAGTCCAGGTCCGGGCCCGATTCAAAGTGCTGGTATTGACATTCAAAGCCCTAAACAGCTTACCCAGGTTATTTGAAGGAATGCCTCCTCCCATATGTACCTGCCCGGACCTTAAGATCTTACACAAGGGCCCTTCTCCGTGAGCCCCTGCCAAAGGAAGTGAGGCAGGTGGCTACTAGGAGGAGGGCTTTCTCTGCTGTGGCACCCCGGCTGTGGAATGAGCTCCCCAGAGAGGTTCACTTGGTGCCTACAGTGTACTCCTTTCATCGCCAGCTGAAGACCTTTTTATTTTCTCAGCATTTTATCACTTAATTTAACTTAAATTTAAACTTTGCTGTTTTAATTCCATATTTTAACCTATATCAATTTTTGCTGTGTGGTTTTAATCCTGATTGTGCTTTTTATATTGTATTTTATATTTGTGTTTTTAAATTGTTGGTTGTTTTCATGCTTTTCGTGGTTTTAATTTTTGTGAACCGCCCAGAGAGCTTCGGCTATTGGGTGGTATAAAAATGTAATAAATAAATAAATAAATAAATAAATAAGGAGTCCTGGTGGGAAACATCATCAGAAGAGAGAAGCTGCTTTTGACACTTCCCAAAATAGTTGTGAAAAACAGTAAGTCAGTGCAGCTCAGCCCTACAAGTAGAGATGTCAGAGAAATCGGCAAAGAATTCAAATTTCTATCAGTCCAACCTGTGGATTCTCCAGTGGACTGGCTTCTTCTGATTTGTGCGGACTTGTGGACCATTTTTTTTTTAACTTTTGGGGGTATTTGTGTGAATGCGCACTTTCACTAATGTGCATTAGTGCAAGTCCACATTAGCACTAATGCATATGAATGCTAGAACGTACTTGTGCAAGTGGAACTATATTCTCGTTCATCCCAAAGAAATGTCCCATTCCATCAGTCAGCATACGATGGAAATGAAAGCACATTGAATAGAACCCATACTCCCCCACCAGCAAGGGCTCATCTGGGCTGTGAAGGTTTCAGTTGCTTAGGTTATGGCTGCTGCCTAGATAGATGAACTGCAAAACTGGGGTGGGGTGGGGCGATGGAGCACACCACCCAGGGATGCTGACTAGAGCCCAGTTCTATAGTAAAGAGGAGCCCAAAGTCTTGGTCTTGGCTGTGCAAGATGCTCACGATTGCCCACTCCATGGCTTTGCAATTAACTCCCACAGCATGTGTCAGGTTAAATATAGGACTTCAGGATAGGACTCTTAAAGAGAGGAATCAGAACATGAGTTAGCTAATGAGGTGATGTAGTCTTAGATGAAGACTCAGTCCCAGAGCCCCTGTTGACAGTCTCCAAAGAGGTAGCTCTGTTAGTCTATAGCAGCACAAAGAGACACATGGTAGCACTTTCAGGACTTAGCGGATTTATTATGGCATTAAGCTTTCATGCATTGGAGTCACCTTCAGCAGATGCATACAAAGCAAGCAAACTTCAGAGCACCCATTCAGTTCTTCCCCCTCTACAGCCAGTAGTCATAGCTTAACTCTACATGCATGGGGTTGGGGAGTTTTGAGACAGGAGCACGGTCCCTTGCAAAATAACCATTGAATAGGTAAGTTTGAAGGCAGGTTTTGAGCACAAGGCTGTTGCCAGCTGGTGGGCCTCCAACTAACCTGGTCCCAGCCCCCGCTTCATCTTTAGTGGTTGTTTTTTAGCATGTGGTAGATCTTGTCCTTTTAGTGCCCTGTCACATAGTAGTAAGTAATAAAGCTTTATTGTTCCAACCCATGGTTACAACAAGCACAATAAAAACAATACCAAAACAAACCATACATACAAGGTCAGAAATTTTGCTCTATACGTTTGAGCTGCCAGAGCGAAGTTGGCCAATGCCAACATGACAGTCTTGTTGCTGCATGAAAACAGAAAGTGTATTCTTTTGGAATCAGACCAGCTGGACCCATTCACAGAAACACGATCCAAATATTTAGAACAAATTTCAGAATAGATAGGGCAGTAGAACAAATAGTGAGGCAGTTCCTCCACTTTGCCACTACGGCAAGGGTAAAGTCTCGAGGCATAAGGAACACATTACACAGCAACAAATCTTCCTCAACAGGAAGCAAAGGCAACCCCACATCTACCACGAGCTGACCTGGATAATAAGCATGTTTTTAAACATCTGTTATATTCACATTTTTCATTTTCAGATTGTCTAAAAGGAATTGCTAAAAACATAATGTGTGAAGAGTCTCCTAGTTAAGAGCCTGCATGGTGAAATGGTTAGAGAGTTAAAGCTTCATCCCACGTCCCTGCTTCCCTCGGATTATCCCCATAACACTAAACTTTTGCGGTTATTGTTGTTTTTGCTACCAGACGACAGTGATCCTTTGCATACCAGGAAGTGAGTTTAAGGGGGGAAATGTAAAAAATCATTCAAAATCAACGGATGACCCAATTCAAATTTGGTATGCTTAAAGCTCTCCCTAATATCTATTACTGTGCCAATTTTGGGGTCTTTATCTTTAAAGCTTATGCAGATGTAAGCATTTCTTTAAAATCCTGCTCCTGTGCCCCAGCGGTGGCTCGGAAGATACGCTCAAAAAGTAGGGGCTAAATACGGTGAATCTTTTTGCTTTATTGAACAATTAAGGCAGGATGCCTGGGAGTCCTTCACAATCAAAGCAGATTATAAGGTGGAAAACTTCTGAGTCCTTTGCATGCAATTCGCAGTGATTGGCACAGTATAACGCTGGTGTGATAAAGCTCTTAGACTAGGACTGGGGAGATCCAGGTTCTAGTCCCCCACTTGACAATAAAGCTCGCTGGGTGACTTTGGGCCAGTCACTGACTCTCTGCCTAGTCTACCCCACAAGGGTGTTGGGAGGATAAAACAGAAAGGAAGAGGAGGATTCTGTATGCCACCTTGGGCTTCTTGGAGGAAAAATGACAAGATATAAATGTAACTAACAAGCAAGCAAGCCAAGCAAGGAGCATAAATCACATCTTCTCTCTCAGTAGTCCTTGATTCCAGAAGTAACATTTGGAGAACAAACCTTCCCCACACCCCTCAGCTTGTGCCTCTGATTCCAGTGGACCCATCTGATCAGTCCCATATTTAGATTCAAGAGTTGTGCACAGACAGAGAACAACGGATACAATTAGGATTTAGGGAGAGGAGAAGAGAGGAGAGGAGAGAAGAGGGAGAGGCCCGCGGCAGGCCATGAGGAAGGGCTCTCTGGCCTGGCCTCTTGCTCTGTGCTGGACTGGAGGTCACTGCCAGGCTCCTTAATGCTCTTCTGCACCAGCAAACGGATCAGTTAATAACAAAAGTGTTTCTCTCCCCCCTCCCCGGTTTAGGACCCCCCGTTTGATTTGGAGACGTTTATTGCCTGCAAGTGATCAAATGATGCATCCCAGACTGCAAGACCCATCTGAAAGAGGCAAGTGAAAAACCCAGGAGACAAAGCGGGAATCCGCGTTCGGTGCTGAATTTTTTGTATCTTTTCCTCCCTGTTTCTTCAAAGGTAAACAAATAGACGTCTGTTGTTTTTCTCCGGCTCTCAGTGCCGCTGAGCCAGTGTGTGCTTGTGTCTTTTTATGTACGGAGCTTTTTAAAGGCCTTGGGAAGCAATTCCAACATTTTTCTATAGGTGCAGGCAGATAATTGAATGCTTTCAAAGACCACTGCGAGGCAGGGAAAGTTCAATTTGGCGTCAGAGTGTTCCCTGCATTGACCGGGCTTCGTGACTCGGTTATGTTTTTTTCCCTCCGCTCCTTTCCTCTAGGAGCTGAATGACTCGCTCTCTGTTTTTTGTGGTTTGTCTCAGGCAAAGCACTTAGGTGGAGAAGGAGAAACGATCTCAAAATCGACCGGGACTCTTGCCGAGAAATAAATAAATAAACCAACAAAAGCTGGCCTTGCTTATTTCTTGAGGTTTGGGGTTTCCCCCCCCCCCTTCTTCCTTTTCTTTCTCTCTCTCTCTCTCTCTCTTTTAAAGTTATCTCTCTAAAGAAAAGGGAAAGGAGGTGGGGAGCTCAAAAGGAAGGAAGCTTTTCCCAGATAACCCCAATTGCAGGCAGGTGGTTTCAATCTCTGCAGAACTTGTATGAGAATTAAGGGCAAAGAGGGAATGAGGTGCCACTGGGGTGGGTTTCTTCTGCCCTCCCCCCTCATCTGTTGTTTTGTAGATCAGTAGGGAGATACTTTTGGAGGAGAATCAAAGGGGGAGGTTTATTTTCTTCTGCCTTCCCTTGCTTAGTTATGCAGCAATTACTCTTGTACCTGTTACAAAAGAAGATATATTACATGTCTATATACTGTATATATATAAAAAGCCAGAAATAAATAGATGTGCAGAAACATGATCTCTGGAAATGAAGAGGTGATAAAATTGCCGGGAGAATTGACCGACCTTCTCAGTTCCTGACCTCTATTCTTTGTGGTTCTCAAAGATGGGTGCTGCAAGTCTGGTGCCTTCTGGGTTTCAGTGGATTCTCAATCATCGTTCTTTGCTCTATGATGTCAGCTGTTGGGGCTTCAGCCTGGCCAGAAGAAGCTACACCTGGATTACTGGGAGGGCAAAACCTCCAGAGGTCCTGGCAGTTAGGTCGATCCACAGACTGATGCCAATAAGACCCCCTACAATTCTGTTATCTCATTTCTGGGATCTCCTCCTCCCTGAAGGATGTCTCACAAGCCTTTGATGTGGAGCCCGTCTTCTGCATTCTGCAGTCCTCTTGTGTGCTCCACTCCACTGAACTCACACCGAGGCAGATGCCTCCTCAGGCATGTTTGAAGCCAGCATGGTGGTATGGGGATGCCCATATGACTTTTCTTGCAAAATCTCTCTGCAGAAGCAGCATTCAGATGTGATCTCAAAAGTACGAGGGGAGCTCAAAGGGTTTTCTAGCCACTGCTTGCACCTCACTTGGACCAGGATTTACTGTCCAAAATTGTTGCACCAAGCTAGCATCCTGTTTTTCTAATGCATGGGGAAAGCATCATATCCTGCAAGGTTTCCCTCATGTGAAGGTCTTAGCCTGTGGTCCAAGCCTATCCTGTATTGGCTTGATCCTCCACTCTGCTATGCAAAGCAGGCAGCTTTGCTCATGCTCTTGTGCATGGAGGTCTGTGGGTTTAGCTTTTAACAGTCTTCTGTTTTTATATGGGTTGTATTAATTATTAATTGGATGTGTGTTTAATTATTCACATGTGCCCAGAGACCTTTAGAGACTGGACACATTTTTGTTGTCAGTTTAAATGATAGTCATAATGAATGACAATCCTTGTACCAGGAAGATTTTCAGGTGCCAAAGAAAAGATGGATTGAAGTATTTAACTGTTGGGCAGGGCAAGCCTGCAGCGGAGCTAAGATAGTTGTTCCGAAGCTGGAGCTAAAACTAGTACAGCTAACTTAGGAGGGTCACCAGTCGTTCCCAGCAGCGATGCCA
Source organism: Elgaria multicarinata webbii (assembly GCF_023053635.1). Taxonomy (NCBI): domain Eukaryota; kingdom Metazoa; phylum Chordata; class Lepidosauria; order Squamata; family Anguidae; genus Elgaria; species Elgaria multicarinata. The sequence goes on from NC_086182.1 coordinate 36,268,404, forward strand.
ATAGAACAACAACCGTGAGCACCTGGACAGCAGCAGACTGAGCAGGTGCACATCTCACCTGGTCAGTCTTCCCCACCATGGTGGGATGGCTTCTAGTTCTGTCTCAAGGATAGTTATTGTTTCGACAAATCTATCTATCCATCCATCCATATAAATGTACATGTGCAAAAGTTATGCAAATTGGCATCCTCTATTGTCCTCTTTTTGGGCCAACGCAGCCATTCTGATGCAACACACGGTGTCATGCACTGATGATGTCCCACACCAGCCATATACAGAAGGCACCAATCAACATGTGGTCATGGTGGGAATGACAAGGTAACATCACAGAGCTCATCTTACACCCTCGCAGGCATATAAATGAACAAGTGGGCTGTCAGGCCCACAGCACGCCCCCACCCCTGCAGCACGCCCCCACCCCCTATTGCCACAGCCCAGGGCTCAGGAGGGCAGAAAGGCATGTTTGCAGGCAGAGACTCCAGAAGTCCCCTGAGAGAAACATTTGCCTTCCCCGCAGCAGCGTAAACACAGCTCATCTCAGGACAAGCATTTTGGCAGCAAAATAGTTAGGGGCAGACTGGGAAGGAAAGAATGCCATTCCAGTCCCACTGCCAGCCAGCCCCACAGCCCAGTTAGGAGGCCAGCCATTTCATCTTCATGTTGACGGGGCTGGTAATTGCTGGCTACCTACCCTTCCTCATCAATCTGCCACGTCCCTCTATTTCAGAGCAGCAGCAAAGCGGATTACCCCAGCAGTAGTCGGGGGCGGGGGAGGCGTTGGGACCCTCACTCATTCACAGTCACTCACGTACACTTGCCAGTGCTCAAAGCTTTGGACAAGATGTAGACTCCCAGTCCTGCCAGGGAGAAGGGCAGGAAAGCTGCTGCCATTGGAACTTCCCTAGGGCAAAGTCACCTGGTTTTAAACCAGCAGGGGAGGTTTTCTGGAAGGGGCAGAACTCACTTGTTCGAGCAGATAGAAAAGGCCCCGGGTTCAACCTCCAGATAAGGGAGGGAAAAGATTCTCGTGTCAGGGCCAAACCAGACACTACTTTAATTGCATGGTTAGTAGCCATGCCTGAGAGAGAGAGAGAGAGAGAGAGGACCTAAGGAGGTTCGCTTGGCACCTACATGATATGCTTTTAGACACCAGGTGAAGACCTTTTATTCTCCCAGCATTTTAACAGTCTATAAATAAATTTTAACTTGGTGTTTTAAATTTGTAATTTTGCACTGCTGCTGTTTTTATCTGGTTGAGTTTTTATATTGTATTTTATATTATGGTTTTATACTTTGAATGTTTTTAATTTTTGTGAACCGCCCAGAGAGCTCCGGCTATTGGGTGGGATAGAAATGTAAATAAATAAATAAATAAATAAATAAATAAAGCAAGCTGGGAGGGTGCCCTGATTTTCAAGTGGATCACAGCATGCAAGGAGCACAGGTTTTACCCTTCCCTCTCTCTTTGCAATCTTGATGAAAATTGCCTCCCACCCCAGTACAGCAATTAGCAGTAGGAGAAAAGCTCCCAATGCCACCCTTGCAGCGGGGGAGGGTTAGGGTACAACCTCACCTCCCCATGCCCTGTTGCCCTACTGAAAATCAGCACCCCACTTACTATTAATTAAAAGCAACAGGTGTGGTTGCTAGCTACACAATTATGGTCTAGTGCAGCTCTGAAGAGGTCCACCCAGTCAGCATCGTAGACAATACTGAGCTAGATGGACCAATAATTTGGCTTAGAGACCTGGTTCACATGGAATATGTGAACACAGTGGCCTCCATAAGCCTCCATGATTTGCAGCACGTGCTGGGTGCCCACGGGTGCCTGTCCGGCAGGTTGTCATGTCATCCAAACCTGGTGAGCATGAGTTATTATGGGCATGGTTAACAAACCACCCACAACCCTAAAACAGCCCATGGTTTCTGGGTGATTTGGGTGACCCATGCCAACCAACCATCTTCACCAGGTTCAGACGACATTACAACATGTGAGGAGGATTTGGGCTATGCAACAGTTGCCCGTGTGTCACAGACTACATTGGCTTCAGCTACTGCAGCTGAAAATGATTGGCAGCCCACTAAATGACCCATGTTGGGCTTCCCAGGCTGAGTTATGGAGTGGGCACCCAGGTGTCACTGTGGCTGAAAATGATTGGCAGCATGGTAGCTTCCCACATCCCTTCTCCTTGTAATCCTACCTTCACTCAGTTGGCTTAACTCTAGGATAGGATTGTACTGTTGGCAACAGCAATATTCAACACCATTGCAATCCCTCCCTCCCTACAAATGCTTACGCCATCTGTGAAACATCAGAGAGTTTTGCATTGGAAGTGAATCTATAAAAATAATTTGTATTGTATTTAAATATTCCTTAAGTCATTTTGGTGTATTTAAGTCTTAATTCATCTTCTCCTGGTCCCTTTTCAGTACATTAATATGACGTATTTGACAGAAAGATGAACAGCATTATTAAAGAATCTCCTTGGCAAATTTAAGCCATAAAATCTTCCCCTCCCTTTCCTTTCCCCATTTCTCTTTCGAAGAGACGGGGGCCCTCTTGCTGCCTTAATCTTCACAGCTTGGGCTTCTTGATGAAACCGCAATATGTCCACTAAATCTTCTCTCTTCTTTGCCACTGAAGCTTAATTTAATCATTTTTGCCAATTATGACATGCAGTGATGAAGCAGCCATTGAGAGTAGGAAAAGAAATAGAGAAACGTGTTTGGGGTTGCCAACTTTTTTTCCTGGCAGAAAAAGCTCCTACACTACTTTGGAAGCATCCTGACATGCAGAAATTCAGCATTTCAGGCAGCTGTGAAGACATAGAAAATGCACCAAAATACTTGGCACCCCTAGGCATGTGTTCAAGGATAGTTCCTCTCTTCCTACACACGCACACACCGTGCATTTTCCCTTCAATCTACTCCCTTCTCTCTTTCTCTCCATTATCCTCATCAAGGAGGCCCACAAATCTTGGAGACTGCCCAGCGGAGTTTGGAAGTGACTCACTCGGATGTGCTTCCATTCTGATCTGGCTCTGAATTCACGCAGCACTTCTCCATTCTCCCTTGATTTGTCATTGCCAAACATACCAGCTAAGTCATATCCATTAATCATCCCAACGTTTAAAAGCTCCACTCACACATCCTTCTTCACAGTGGGAGCTCCGTGCTTTGCCCACCAGAGGCTGTCTGTGCTGCTGGAGAGGTGTGCTCCAACCGGAGAAACTGTGATAAGCCTGGACGATTAGGGAACTTCCAAACAGTTTTCTCTCTTCATGCGCAAATATGACACTGCCCGGTGCTGAGTCAGAGCATCATTCTGCCTAGCCCACAACTGACGATCAGCAGCTCTGCAAGGCCTGACCGTATGAAAAGGAGGACAGGGCTCCTGTATCTTTAACAGTTGTATTGAAAAGGGAATTTCAGCAGGTGTCACTTGTATATATGGAGAACCTGGTGAAATAATTCTCTCTTCATCACAACAGTTAAAGCTGCAGGTGCCCTGCCCTCTTTTAAATCTGGTCATTCTAGTATAGCTCCTGCACTTTAACTGCTGTGATGAAGAGGGAATTTCACCAGGTTCCCCATATATACAAATGACACCTGCTGAAATTCCCTTTTCTATGCAACTGTTAAAGATACAAGAGCCCTGTCCTCCTTTTCATATGGTCACTATAGGGAGACAGGAAGGGTCTTTCCCCAATCCGCTGAGATCATTGTTTTCAGCAAGGCATGCCAGGGACTGAAGTGGAGACCTTCAGCATGTGACTCAGGTGCTCCACACTGAACTATGGCTCTTCCTTGCTAAAGGTAAGCCAAACAATTGGCCTGTTTCAGACGAAACAATAAATAAAACAGATTTAATAGTGTATGAGGCAGAAAGTAGCTGACCTCTGGGGCCAGTTTTCAATCCAATGAGAATGCGGGCTGGATTGCCATAATGCACTGTTTGTGGGGCTGCCTTTGAAGACTGATCAGAAACTTCAGGGAGGCTGTTATTCTGTACAGGTTGGAGAGAGCATATTTTCCTGTGCTTTAGAAGCTGCACTGAGTGCCAGTTCATTTCCAGGCACGATTCAAAGTGCTGCTCTTGGCCTTTCAAGCCCTCCACAACCTGGGCCTGGGATCCGTGGAGGAAGGCCGCCTGCTCCCACAAGAGACAGCCCAAACGTTCAGATGCTTGCCCAACTTTTCAGGTGTGGTAGCTTGTAAAATGGTGTTGGCAGCTGGCCTTGGGAGTTTTCTACTCCACAAAAACCTCAGGTGCTCAAAGGATTCTCTAGCTTTAAATGGTAAAATGTGTAGTATTGCTATTTTATTGCTGGCCACAGCTGGAATCTGTGTTGGTATTCTGTTGTTGTCTTTGTTTTAAGTGTTGTGATTTTCATGTCTTCTTTTAAAGTGCTGTTAGCCACATCGAATCTTAGACTGAGAGATGGGATAACAATATTTTAAACAAATTTCGAGTCCTTTTTGTCCTAGGAAAAAAGCCAGCAAAAGCCCCAGCCCTGTCATGACATCTCCTGCTGGACTTCTCGGTGCCCTGGTCCATGTCCTAAACAGTCCAGTCATCAATGTGTAACAGACCCAAAGGCCCCACATTCATTCTGATCTGGCTAACTTAGCCAGAACTATTTAGATTCTTGGCATTACATTGCAAGCGTAGAGAGGAATGTTATGAATATGGCCACTTTGTTGGGCTGGCGGTGGCTGCCAGTTCAGATGGAACAATAGGAGCTTTCTGAATTATATTGCCTTTTTAATGGCACTGTTTTCAAAGGCCGTAGATCACTGCTAAAGTATTAATATAATGGCTAAGCTCTTTAAGAGGTCACAGGCATAAGAATAGTTGGGGTTAGTTTAGAAGGAAGGCAAGTTAGGGGCCTGATAGATGGGTTATGCGAAATGTGGAGAAAGTCAATAGAGTGTTGTTTATTCCCTTGCTCATAATACTAGAAGTCAGAGACGCATCTAATAAAGTTGAATCAGGAGGAAATACTTCTTTACTTAGTGCATGGTCAGCCTATGGAATTTGCTGCCGTAAGCAGCGGTGATGGCCACCAGCTTGGATGACTTGAAAGGGGAATAAGACAAACTTGTGGAGGATAAAGTGATCCTCCACAAATGCAATATGTTTACAACCAGAGGCAGCTGCTGGGAGAAAAACTGGAGGAGTTGGCCACTGGGATATAGGATGCTGGATTAGCTATGCCTTTTGTTGGATTTAGCAGGGCTCTACGGATGTTCACGTGGTTTAGCAGTTTCATTTTCCATCTCTCATAGCAGTGGAGAATTCAGACATTGCTCCATTCCAATGGTGATCATCTGGAGTGCCAGTGGGCTTTTCCAGGGGTCAGTCCACAGGCGGCTTGGACACTCCCATATGTTGGCACTGAAAGGAGCCAGTGCTGGTGAGTCGCACACCCACCTCCAGGAGAGCCACCTGCACAATGGGCCTCCCTTTCAACTTCTCCATATCTCGCTGCACATCTGGTTCCATTTGGATGGGGACATTGCTTAGCTGGTGTCCCCCTCCCTTTCCATACATGGGCACTGACAGCGATGCTGTTCAGCTGATACCAGCTGATCGTGGAGACTCATTGTCAGCTGCTGGAGAGGATGGAAATGATTTATGGGAAGCCTGGCTCAGGGTCCTTCTCAGCAAATGTTTTGTGCTCCATCCCTTCCTGCATGCTCTAGATGGCATACACAAACTCAGTGCCCTCTGGAGGAAGAATTATTCTTTTCCTGAAGGATACAGAAAGCAAACAAAGGACAGGCCTCCAGGGGCATCTAGAGCAATGGAGCTGTTTTAGTAATGCTCAGTCTCAGGCTGCCAAGGAAACGAAGAGAGAGACGCAGGAGCTTCCCTCCTCACTTGGCCAGACGTGGTGCAGTTACCTCTTCACTTTGCTGTATGGCCTGTAGCCAATAGTAAAGTAGACTATTTCTGCTAGTTTCAAAAGTAGACTATTTCAGAAGAGGGCAACCAGGATGATCAGGGGTCTGGAAACAAAGCCCTATGAAGAGCGACGGAAAGAACTGGGCATGTTTAGCCTGGAGAAGAGAAGATGGAGGGGAGACATGATCGCACTCTTCAAATACTTGAAAGGGCCAGGATCTCTTCTCGATCCTCCCAGAGTGCAGGACACGGAATAACGGGCTCAAGTTAAAGGAAGCCAGATTCCAGCTGGACATCAGGAAAAACTTCCTGACTGTTAGAGCAGTATGACAATGGAATCAGTTACCTAGGGAGGTTGTGGGCTCTCCCACACTAGAGGCCTTCAAGAGGCAGCTGGACAACCATCTGTCAGGGATACTTTAGGGTGAATTCCTGCATTGAGCAGGGGGTTGGACTCGATGGCCTTGTAGGCCCCTTCCAACTCTGCTATTCTATGATTCTATGATTCTATGCTTTTTGTGGAGAGCCGAGACACACTGCCTTGCAGCGCCCACCAAACGTTTCCCGCCCAGCGTGTGTGCTTGAGCCCTCCTTAATGCTTCCGGTTATCAGTGCTTGATTCCCAGGGTAAATGCAAGAGACAGGCCCTCACCCATCATAAGCGGTACACAGATTCCACTTGGCAGGCTTAGAATTACGTTCTTCGTGGGGGCTGGGAGGAGCCGAGCTGAGTCAGGAGAGACTCTCACTGAATCCATTCCTGTTTTACGGGGCCTGGAACTCCCCAATTCCGGAGGATTCCGTTAGCTGAAAAGGGAACAGGAAAGGACAAGCCAAGCCGCCGTGTGCAGGCGTGTCTGTGTGTATGATAGACATCATTAGCGTCGCTGTTCTCACCCTCTCAAACACACGCATGCACACACATGCTGCACCAACATCTCAAGCGGAGGAAATGTGTGTACTGATCCTTGGCTGACAAAAGATGTAGCTTGTAAAAATAGAAAGATGAAAATCTAATTATATTTGTCAAGAGAAATTCTCTATCCGCTCTGTACTGCATGGGAGAAGAAACAGCTCAGAACATGGCTGATGGCTCTTCCAGGCTGCCCCCACCCCCACTCCCACCATCCCCAGGAGTTGTTCATTCATTCGTTCATTCATTCGTTCATTCATTCAGAAGCTGGCGGAGTTAATGCAGTAGATCACCTCCCCCCCCCCCCACTTTGGCCTAGGATAGGAAGAGGCGTGATTTGGGGCATGGCGTTTAGATCCCTTTGTTGATATAAAACTATGAGGACACCCGAGTTCCTCGACACACTGAGTTCCAAAATCACACAGAGACGAACAGGCTCACGGCAGACAGGAGAATCAGTGAGACTCGTCCACGGTCTCTAAGTTCCACCTCAAAGCTCTGTCTGCCTCACTCCTGTTTTCTATTATGATCTGCATTTATTTACAGTAAGCACCAGTAGCGGCTGAGATTTCTCACGTCTCTCCTCGCATCTCTGGCAGCCCCTTCCTCTTCTTGCCCTGTCTCCTATTGGCCCTGTTCAGAAGACACCTTAAACCATGGCTTTAACCGCAGTGAATAAAGCAAAAAGCCTTAGATTGTAAGCCTATGCGGCAGGGTCTTGCTATTTACTGTTTTACTCTGTACAGCACCATGTACACTGATGGTGCTATATAAATAAATAATAATAATAATAATAATAATAATAATTTAAAGGTTCACACCCAAATGCACACACACACACATGGGATAAAGCATGAACATTTGTATTTGGTGTGTGCATTTTTAAAAAAATCAACTGGGTTGGGCAAACGCCACCAAAAGCTGCTTGTCATCATTTTTAGTTTTGATGATGGTGCTGTTTTTATGAGGTATGCATTCCCTCAGTCTCACAGGCTTCCTGGAGAGCCCATCATGAGGGTTTAAATGTTGAAATAAATGGTGTGATGGCCTGGGAAACGAAAGGCTGGTCAAGTGTCCACCAGGGATGTGTGAGAAATTCATTTCCATTTATTTTTTACTGGAATTTGCCCTATTTGCACTTCTGAACACAAACATGAACACAAGCATTTTGGCAGGGTGGGGAAGTTTGCATATTCCAGACATTGTATTTGTGTTGTTTTTTAAGTGTGCAATTTTTTAAAAAATGCACACACCAAATACAAATGTTCATGCTTTATCCCATGGGTGTGTGTGTGCATTTGGGTGTGAACCTTTAAATAATGTATACCAAAATGTGCACTTTTCCTCTCCAGGAAGCCTGTGAGACTGAGTGAATGCATACCTCATAAAAACAGCACCATAATCAAAACCAAAAATGATGACAAGCAGCTTTTGGTGGCGTTTGCCCAGCCCAGTTGATTTGTTAGCAATTTCTTAGCAAGTTTTTTCCTGATGTCCAGCCGGAACCTGGCTTCCTGTCACTTGAGCCCATTATTCCATGTCCTGCACTCTGGGAGGATCGAGAAGAGATCCTGGCCCTCCTCTGTGTGACAGCCTTTCAAGTATTTGAAGAGTGCTCTCATGTCTCCCCTCCATCTTCTCTTCTCCAGGCTAAACATGCCCAGTTCTTTCAGTCATTCCTCATAGGGCTTTGTTTCCAGACCCCTGATCATCCTGGTTGCCCTCCTCTGAACACGCTCCAGCTTGTCTGCATCCTTCTTGAATTGTGGAGCCCAGAACTGGATGCAATACTCTAGATGAGACCTAACCAGGGCCGAATAGAGAGGAACCAGTACCTCACGTGATTTGGAAGCTATACTTCTATTAATGCAGCCAATAAAAGACCAGGTGTCTATTTCCCCCCACAACCATGCTATCTGGGTGATATGAATTTGTCTGGGGTTGTTAGAACAGAAAGAGGTTCCAAATTAATTCCATTCTGCTCCATTTTGCAGTGCGCTCTCCACAGCTTATACTCTTAATTGCTTGCCAACTCAATGGGTTGCGCCTTCCCCTGTTCTGTGTAGCTCCATTTGCTGCTGTTTAAGGTGCTTTCTCTCTCCCCCCCCTCCGCCACAACCGCCACTGCAAGTTACTTAGCTGCTTTTAGGTGCTGCCTGAGCTTCTGCTATGTGTTAATTACTACTGGGATGCAGTAATCAGCTTGTTGGGTTGTCAGCTTGTCAGAGAGCATGTTAATTTCATTTAGGCTTTGTTAATTTCACTCTCTCCGGTAATTTTCACTTTAGTCACCTCCGTTCTTGAGGACTTGACAGCGGGGCCTCTGTTTAAGGAAGGCAGCCAAATAATGCTAGCAGATTTGGGGACAGCCTTCATTGCAAGGGACTACTAAATGGGTGGTGGTGCTGGACCCCAGCCTTGGAAGATTCATTTGATGTGCCTTCACCTGGGTGGCAGGTGTGTTCTCCCACTGAAGATGTTTCTCACATAACACATCTCCTCGTTACCCCCATTACTTGCCCTTAATAAGTGCCAGAATCCCATTCCCTACAGAACAGTAAAATGAGTTTCTTTTCATAAACATTGAGAGTTCTAAGTTTGCCATCTACTCCTGTAATGATATACCAGATCATCACACTTTGTGACATCCCACTGTAAGCAGAAGGCTGTAAAACTCTGTAATTTAGTGGGATGGATCAAGTACCTGCATGTTTTAGCTATTCCAAGAGATGGGCTTGTTGTCAGTTTCCACACACACCCTCCCCTACACATGATTACACAACCCTTAGAAAGGGATAATAGGGCATGACACTCACATTGTTATTGTCTTCAAAAGCTTCTGACGTCTCCTGTAAAAAGAAGGAAAAACATTCTATTTAGAGAGGATTCAGTCAGTTTGCTGTCCCTGCAGCGTCTTGATTTCTGAGGGCTATTTGCATGGAAGAGACTCTTCCGCAGCAGATTTTTTTTTACCTGCTGCTGCACCTGCTGCTTCCCCACTCCTGAACCCTTAATTCCCTACCTGTGACAGTGGCATCCACCTTGGCCTGCTGGGATGTCAGGGAAGATCTAGATTCACATAGAAGATGATTTTTTTTTTTTAAAGCAACAGAAAGGCATGCAAAGGAAAATATAACCCTGTAAAATAGAAAAGATACATGGATATCCTCTAACAACAATACAGAGACAAAATTGTTCCTAAATTGAATGTTTTTTACAAGGTTCTTCCCCACCCCCCACATGCTGTGATTGTGGCATTTTAATATCATTCCCTCCTGGAGTGGGGGCGGGGTGTCATAAAATCCCTAAATGCATTGAATCGCTTTCATGGGCATCCTGAAAACAGACCCATTCACAAGAAAATATATGCTAATGTCCATGCTATCATTATTCGCAAGACCTGTGCAGAGGCGCCTTTGTGTCTACAAAGAAAAGATTCCTAATTGCTGCTGTTTTGCTCAAAGTTAAATCCAGCCAGTCTTGGGCACCCATGAGGAGAATTCTTAATTGTTTTGTGGGGCTGGGGGTGGAAAGAGGAGAGCAGTGGCTCTGAGCTAGTGAGAAGGAAAGGTAGAATCTCCCGGCAGAGAGGACAATGGGGCTTGTTCCTTTCCACGAGCCAAATTCAAGAAATTCAAATCTGTTTAGAGATGCCTGAGCTCTCCAAAGCTCACCTCAGAGTATAGCCCTCATCCCACGTACCTGTTTCCCTTGAATTATTCCCTGTAGCATAAAGCTGTTGTTGTTGTTGTTAGCTAAATCACTCCCTGGGCGGCAGCGCTCCTGAGATCCTTTGCATACCAGGAAAAGGGTTTAAAGGGGGAAATGTAAAAAAATCATTAAAAATCAACAGATGACCCAATCCAATTCAAATTTGGTATGCTTAAAGCTCTCCTTGATATCTATTACTGTGCCAATTTTGATGTCTTTATCTTTAAAACTTAAGCAGATGTAAGCATTTGTTTAAACATATCAAATCCTCCTCTTGCGCCCCCAGTGGCCACTCAGAAAACAACAAATGATTCACTCCTAAAGAGGTAGCAAAATAGGTCAGGTCTTTTGGCTTTATAGCACAATGAAAGCAGGATGCATGGGAGTACTTCACAGTCAAAGCAGATTATAAGATGGAAAACTTTGGAGCCCTTTGCACGCAATTCGCAGTGATTGCACAGTATAACCCTGGTGTGATGAAGCTCTAACTCAGAAATTATCTGGATCTTCTCTGGAATGTGCCCACTCATCTCCCATAGCCCTGTCCCCCTGTCTCTATACACACTATTGGAGCAAAGATGCCCTTTACCTTACATGGTGTGTGTGTGTGGGGGGGGAACCTCACAGAAGCTATTCTTTTTTAGATACCCCCCTCCTGGTGATTAAAACAAAAAGGGTTTGTGAGGAGCTCCAAAAGGATCTCTCCAAATTGGGAGTGGGCCTCCAAGTGGCAAATGCAGCTCCATGTAAGCAAATGTAAAGTGATGCACGTTGGGGTGGGGGTTGGGGGGAACCCAACTTCAAGTATAACCTGATGGGTTCTGAACTAGCAGTGACCGACTGAGAAAGAGATCTTGGGGTTGTAGTGGACAGCTCAATGGAAATGACAACCCAGTGTGCTGGTGATGATGATGATGAAGGCAAACTCCATCACAGGCGTAATTAGGTGTGGAGCACCTTGGATAGTTCCTTTAGAGTTCTGACTGGATCTGGCTGAAACCTGGAGCAGATTCACTGCCCCAGTGAGATCAAAGCCACAAGCCTCCATGGCATGGATCACCAGAGCACTGTCTGCAACAGAGTAGGTGGGATGCTCAGGGTTTTCATAAGAGCACACACCTGGCTGACCGGAGACACTTTTGCCCAGGGCGTACTTGGGAGCCAGGAACTACTTAGGAGGCAGAGGTGGCCTTGGTGGCCTCTACGGAAACAGCTCCAACTGCAACTTCAGAATAGGAGCCACCTATCTATGAGGCCTCCATCTTCTCCCAGCCCTTGGTTGAGTTAGCAGCTCTCACAGAGCTCCTTGCTCATGGCAGTGATGGGTGAATCCATCCATTTTGCTTCCTTCTGCACTTAAATTTTGTTCTTTCTCTCTTTAGGTCGAGGCAACACCACAAATACCCCTGAAATTTTGCTTCATTGCCCCTTAAACACAATACTATCAACAGGGTCCATTCACTCCTAAATCCAAGAACTACCAATCTGATGCTGTGTGGCATAGTGTGGATGTATTAGAAGAGTACCAATTCTATTATTATTATTATTATTATTATTATTATTATTATTATTATTATTATTAAGAAAAAATAAGTTCGGAGAATTTTGTTGAGATGCCCCAGTCCAAAAAACCAAGAACAATGTTTAGGAAGAAGCAGTGAGATTTAATGAAGGGCAGGAGGAGGAGAGGGAGGCCAAAATTGCCCCAGGGTTGTGATCTCTGCAAAGTAATATCTGTGCCTCCAAGAGTAGCGGAGCTTCTGGGCGGAAGAGGACGGAGCGGCATGCCAAGCAGCAGAGAGATCGACGCGACTCCCGCTTTTCAAACGGATCCCGACGTAAAAGGCCTTTCTGAGAACGCCGTGGCTTGCAACATCCTCGTGATCACAGAATCAGGCTGCTGGAGGGAGGCATTTGTAATGTAACGTACCACCTGTGGGCTGCAAGAGACCTTGAAAGACCGATTCAAAAACCCTTGGAGCTTCGGGACACTTGTCTTTCATTCCAGCGAGAAAGAAGCACAGCGAAAGAGTGAATGTTTCTGCAGGAAACAGCCGGTGCTCAGATCCCCTTTCTGGGGCAAAAATATCTGTAGTAGGCTCGGATGAGAGGAGGACTATTGATTCCCCTCTTTGCCTTTGCCGTTGCTTGTGAAACAACAGCTTGGTGGTGTATTTTCTCTGTCTTTCTCTGTCATATGTGTGCAAATGTCAATGTTTTTACAGCTATCCCTGTGGAAAGCAATGGTGTTGCACTCTCCCCAATGTGAGGCGGTGTTCACTTTGGACCTAAGAAATCCTATCCACAAAAACATGGTGGACAACGCAAGCAGAAAGCTGAGTTTCTGGGCTGGAAAAGAGGAGACCTTAAAATGGCTACTGTTCATCATCTTGGGCAAGAATCACGAGGAACACACCACCACCAGTAGCAGAAACGTGAAAGCAGAGAACTCCAGGGGAGCTGCAATTTCCCTGCAAGTCCGCAGGGCCCAAGAGCCACTGGGGGGTGCGGGGGGCAGCATAATGTTGTAACAAAGGCCTTCACCCACTCCCATACAATAATCCCATCCCATAAATACCAAGAAGTGAGCTATAAAATAAAAGTTTCTATCCTAATTTTGGAAATACATTTTGTATATTTCAGAAATTACACCATGGCCTATATGGGGGCTTTTCTACCGTGCCCCTTTTGCTATTTTTGTTTGGTATAACATCCAGCCTGAAGGAGAGTCATACAAAGCTTGTTGAATATTTTGGAACTTTTGGGATGGTCCTAATAAAGGCATTATCCTGTTAATATTTTTATTTTTATTTTATTTATTTATTTTGCATTTCAATGGGCCAACACAGCTGCAGACAGTTTATAAATAGTCTAATTCCTTTTACAGTTTTATTTTTCTGGCACTTTGCATTGCAAATTCATGAATTATCTTACCAAAGTCAATGTCTCTTGCAAGTTCACCTTCGATAGACAAAAGAGCTAGGTGGCCTAACCGGATGGTAGAAGAAAGGCAGCAATTTTTGTTGAGTGCTTGAAAGTTCTTTCCGTTTCTGCCAGAATCAGTGACAGATTGCAAAAAAACCAAAACCCATCAGGTTACTCAGACCTCACTGAAAATGTATTTGTGTTTTGTGTTTGTAAATCTCATTTAGTAAGATAAGTAGGGTAACCCTTTTCCAAAAGTAAATGTGTATATGTTTTCCCCCAGATGCAACATTTCACAAATGAAATGCTCAGAAAGGATGTTTGTGAACTAGGTATTTACATGGGTATATCTTGAGCCTGTAAATCGTGCCAGCTACTGTCCCCTGGGACCAATGACCCTGACTATCTGGTGCATTGTCCCTCCGAGCAGCTGTCCTGCCCCCCCCCACACCCATTCCTATGCACAAGGAACTCTGGGACTGGTAGTTCTTGAGAGAACATATCACACAAGGAAGCACAAATCTTTCTGTCTCTCAAACTGCAAGCCCTGAATACACGTACCCTCTCTGTTCTGGATAAGGGCCCAGGCAAGCAACTCACTATTCAGAACGTAGCTTGTTGAGTTCTAACACACTACTTCTGATTAGTGAGGAGCAACCCTACCAAAGTGAATTTGTTACTACTTACTCAGAAAGTAACGAATTATCCATTTAAGTTTGGATGAGAGTTCTCTTGTAATATGGGATCTTGTTCCATGCGTATGAGTTTTTGCACATGTGCAATATCAACATGCATCTTGAGGGCTTTAGTTCGGAATGGCATAGTGCGCCATGACTTCATGCATAGTTTAGATGCAGACTGCTCATGCTTTGAAGTTCACAATCAATTCCAAATTTAATAGTGAATTCATAATACCTTGATCCAGGTTCACTATAAAAGTGAGCATTACAAACTGATGACTTTTGACCAATGAGCTAAGCAATATAGAAATTGGCAGCATCACTACTTCTGATGGGTTCCAGCAAATCTCACAGGATCTGGACAATCGGTATACAGATACAGAGAAATGTCCGCATGCATGATCTGCAATTTGGCCTCATTTCCCCCCCTCATGGTAAAAGGGTTGCAGCCTGGGCGGGGCGTCCCAGAGTACAGCAAGCCTTTTCACAACAGCCTGGTCCATTTTGCTCCTTAGGCTCAAGCAAAGCAACTCCAGTATCAGTGGCAGTGTGCCTATCTATGGCCTCATCTACACCAAGCAGGATATTGCACTATGAAAGTGGTATATAAGAGGCAGGAGCCACACCAAGCAGGATATACCGGTATGAAAGTGGTATATGGTATCCTGCTTGGTGTAGATGAGGCCTATATCAGGGACTGGGCAGCATGGACGGGAGGGTGCTGTTGTACTCATGTCTTGCTTGTGGGTTTCCCATGGGCACCCAGTTGGCCCCTGAGTGAACAGAATGCTGGACTAGATGGACCCTTGGTCTGATCCAGCCTCAGGGCTCGTCTGATGTTCTCATGGACTCTGGATCCCAGCCAGCTTTCTTGGCATCCTCAAGCTAGCAGAGGCAGAAGGAGCCATGGCCAAGGAAGAGGACTTTGGCCAGTGCTGTTGTGCTCTTTCCTGGCATCAGACGGAGCTTCCTAAGGAGCCAGGCACTGGACAAAGTTACCCAGTGAGCATTGATTTTTGTTTAACTTCTCATTTGTAAAAATGCTCTAGATAGAGATTAACTTTCTTTGCTGTGTATTTATTGTTTCGGCTTCCCTGAGATGGGAATAGAAAAGCACTTTGATAAATGAATGGAGAGATTTGTCTGGCTTGGACTAGGCAGGCATCCCCCGGAATGCAAAGGGCAGAGGCACGGAAAAGAAAGACAGCCCCTTGCACGGCAAGCAAACTGGCTGGAACTGCATCCAGCATGCAAGAGCCAAATGTATTGAGCCCCCCCCACACACACACACACACAAATTGGGGAGATTCCCAGTGTGCTCCTAAGGCATCACAGGCCTTAGCTAGACCTCAGGGTTATCCCAGGCAAATGGAGGGGTCGTCCCTGCCTGCTGCTGGGATCCCCTGTGTGTCATTTGGATGCACAGGAATGATCCCGGGATGATCCCGGGATATACGCCTGGTCTAGCCATGACGTCAGTCTCTCTCTGCTCAAGGAGTGAGTCTGAGGGCCAGGGAAGAGGCACCCGTTGAAGTTGTCACAAATTGTCCCTGTTGTCAGCGTCATTAACTACTAAACCCAGGGAGTTTGTTGGCGCCTAAAGTTGTTCTGAGAAAACGGTCCCAATGTTCTTCCCCTCTCATTGAGGAAAGGCCAACTACCTCGGCAGTGATTCTTGCCTCCGTAGCCCTCTTTAACCTAAACACGAGTTCTCCCTCCTACCATGTTCCCGCCTCTGCAGTATCCCTGATCACCTAGCAGGCCCCAAGGCAAGGGGCGCTCCAGGATTCTGCCGAATGTCAAGCTGAAAATGGGGGCTTCCCCATGACGTGCTCAATCACAAAAGCAGCAGAGACGAAGGCCCGAGAAAACGGCGGCAGCGTTCCCTCTGCTGCAACAGTTCATGCACCCGAGTCAAATCATTAATATGCATTTCCGTGACGTACTGGAAGTCACTTGTGGAGAAAAGAGCTGTAGCTAATTGATTTGGGATGCATCTGCCGAGCCACACGACCCAGTCCGCGTGTCTAATGCATCACGGCAGGAAGGAGAGGAATTACGCTTGACGCCGGCCTCGTACCTCCGACAAAAGATTCAATCCAATATGCGCTGTTCTCTGTGGGGGTGGGGGCGAGATAGCGCCGAGCGCCACTTGAGGAACCAGTGAAAGGGTGAGTGCAAAGGGCACAAAGGTCGCCTTTTGGATTCGCTCCTCCCTCAAGACCCGACGCACAAAAGAAGAAGAAGAAGAAGAAGAAGGAGGAGGAGGAGGAGAAGGAGAAGGAGAAGGAGAAGGAGAAGGAGAAGGAGAAGGAGAAGGAGAAGGAGAAGAAGAAGAAGAAGAAGAAGAAGAAGAAGAAGAAGAAGAAGAAGAAGAAGAAGAAGAAGAAGAAGAAGAAGAAGAAGAAGAAGAAGAAGTGGAGGAGGAGGAGGAGGAGGAGGAGGAGGAGGAGGAGGAGGAGGAGGAGGAGGAGGAATTATAGAATCATAGAATAGCAGAGTTGGAAGGGGCCTACAAGGCCATCGAGTCCAACCCCCTGCTCAATGCAGGAATCCACCCTAAAGCGTCCCTGACAGATGGTTGTCCAGCTGCCTCTTGAAGGCCTCTAGTGTGGGAGAACCCACAACCTCCCTAGGTCACTGATTCCATTGTCGTACTGCTCTAACAGTCAGGAAGTTTTACCTGATGTCCAGCTGGAATCTGGCTTCCTTTAACTTGAGCCCGTTATTCCATGTCCTGCACTCTGGGAGGATCGAGAAGAGGTCCTGGCCCTCCTCTGTGTGACAACCTTTCAAGTCTTTGAAGAGTTCTATCATGTCTCCCCTCAATCTTCTGTTCTCCAGGCTAAACATGCCCAGTTCTTTCAGTCTCTCTTCGTAGAGCTTTGTTTCCAGTCCCCTGATCATCCTACTTGCCCTCCTCTGAACACGAAGAGGATTCATAACAGGAAGAGGATTCATAAATACATTTACAAACAAAACCTAGATTTAAATAAAAAGAGAAGCGTGGAATTCAGAAACACCTGTCTACTTTGAATAGACAAATTAAACCATATCCAAAAAAAACCCCTTACTTGTTCCCAAGAGTGATAGAATCCTTGAGTTGGAAGGGGTCTTGTAGTCCAGGGTGGTGTGTGGCAGAAGCCAGTGTGGTGCCATGCTTCAAGTGTTGGACTGGGTCTGGGGAGACCCGGGCTCTAGTCCCCACTCGGCCATGAAGCTCACTGGGTAATTTTAGGCCAGTCCCAGACTCTCAGCCTAAGAGGTGGAGATAAAATGGAGAGTAAGAGGACCATGTATGCCACCTTGGGTTCCTTGGAGAAAAGGCTAGAGATAAATGCAATATATAAACCAACCAACCCAGAGTAAGGGCATCCTCAAGAGAGGCCTTTCCTGCCCAGCCTCTGCTTGAAGGGCTCCAGCAAGGGAGGCTTCTGGTATAGCACAAAGCAAACGCATTCCAGCACTCACAAGCGGCGTCCTTGCTTAATCTTTGTTCCACCCCACAGTTTGCTTTGTTTTCACAACATGTCAGTTCATACATTAATGCTGTCTGTCTGCCCCATTTTCCTTTTCAATTCTTCTACTTAGGGCACCACTGCCTGTTGCTTTAGTGCCTTGCTGGCAGTATCTGTGCAGGAACTAACCCTTTCTAGTTCCCTTCCAGTGTTTCTTCTCCTCACTTGCAACGTCTTTTATGACCGCCAGAAAGCACTGGAAATGCCACACCGCGGCTTAGTGTTCTGGCCTCTTTTCCAACCAGGCCCTCCAAAGCCAATGTCACGTAACCCTTTAGGAGATGGTTTGGGTTCAAACGGCCCCTCTGCCGCCGCCTCTATAATAAGCAGACAATCATATGGGCTCCTTGTACAGGGTTGTTGTAATAATCACTGACATGCCACGTCGTGCGATGTACTATGATGAACACAAAGCAAAACCGAGGGTACGTTCTGCCTCCAGTTCAGAGGCTGTAGGGCTCTGAATCGCAAGTTGCTGGGAAAGAAGGACTGGAGAAGGCTCTTGTCTCCATGATGGCCCTGATCCAACAGGGCTGCTCTTCTGGTTAATTTGAGCCAAAGCTTCATGGGACATTTGAAGGAATGAGGAAGACAGGTATCTCTGAGCATGGGCAGAATTGTTTTAGCAAGCTCTTCCAGCAGAAATGAAATTGGGTGGAATGCAGAATTCATATTTATTCCATGGCTGCAAGGGGAGGTGATAAGTGACTGTTGTTATGGAGCTATTTCTGTGTACGTTAAATTAAACATTGGCCAGTCGTGGTCTGGGTCAAGGTGACGCTTCCCAAGCAGGCAGGACCCTGGCACATAATGCTTTAGAAAGTTAGTGTTACCGTCCTCAGGAAAATACCTGGAAGATCCAGTGGACTGGTTGGTAGCATGGGCTATGGTGTGTGTGTGTGTGTGTGTGTGTGTGTGTGTGTATAATATATATATATATATATATATATATATATATATATATATATATGTATGTGTGTGTGTGTGTGTGTGTGTGTGTGTGTGTGTGTGTAGCCCCAAAAAGCTCTTAAAAATTAGTGAGCTAAGAACTCACTGCTTCCCACCCCATCCTGAGCTGGCAATGTGCCTCTGGGTGATATAATGAATTGTTTTGACCTAGTCATTCCGTAAAGCACAGGTCATCCGAGAGAAATTGATACCGAACCAGCTCTGCAAAAATCTTTCAGTAACTATAAATTTTGTTGGCATCAGGAGCACAGCTCTTCATGGTGGGGTGAGGGAAGGGCACGTTTTGGCTGCAGATAAGCTTTTAGGAGAGATGCATGGGGCCTGGCCCTGTCTGCGTGGAAGAAGGGGAGAACGCAGGCAGGCAGGCAGGCAGGACAGAGAGAAAACAAGGCGATTTGTGTATCCACCATCTGGGGAGATTATCTTTGGGATTTCCAGGCAGAGGCTTCCTAGGAGGAGCGCTTGGGGTGATGCCACACGCATGAGAGGAAGATTAGCCGAGAGGCAGCTTGAAATTGATTGGTGAGTGAACCTTTGATGAAAAAGGCACCTTTTCAAAACTCAGGTCCCACCCTCCCCCACCCCGCTTCTGCAAAATTACACTGACAGTTTTGCCATTTTAAAGGAAGATGTTGAAGAGACTGATTTTCATTTTTCTTTAAACAATGTCAGGCCAAAACCTTGTCCCTCAATTTGTGTGTCAAGGTGATAGAAAACTGATTGGCACCTGTCAGTCTTCGGAGCGCTGTGCTCCAATTGAGGTAGGATGGAGGAGATCAGGACCTGCCTGCTAGGTATAAATGCCAAACCAGCACAGGCCTGCCAAGAAATGGTGCAAAATTTAGACTTGCAGATATCATTTGATGACTTGAATGTTTGTGTGAATCCAGATGGCCACGATTACTGGAATTATCACATCACAGCCTGGCCACTTGAACCTTGATGAAGGACAGATTCACACATGCATATACAAAACTTGATCTCTCTATGCTTAGTGACTGCTGACTGAAGGTCGGAATAACAAACACACTGAAAAGCGTTGTGGTTGAATTGACCTTGAGCAACTTTCTAGGGCAGCCTTCCTCAACCTGGGGTGCTCCAGATGTGTTGGACTGCAACTCCCAGAATGCCCCAGCCAGCTGGCTGGGGCATTCTGGGAGATGCAGTCCAACACATCTGGAGCGCCCCAGGTTGAGGAAGGCTGTTCTAGGGGGTTGTTATCTCCCATTTCATCGATTCAATTTTCTGTTGCAGTCATCTAACAATCAGCTTCCATGTATGCACCAATCAGCCCCTTGTGGATGGCTGCCAGCTGATTGTGTGGACTGATGACACTGAAAAGCGCTGCATATTATATGAGGCAGTGGGGGGGGGAATTGGTGTGTGGTGTTTTATCTGTGATAACTCATTCACGCAAACAGGGCATTGGTGGAGGTAAACACTGCACTCATCAAGTGATGGGCAAGCCTGCATGTGTGAACCAGAACTCCATCTTTTCATCTCCTAAGAACACCAGGAAGAGGAGAAAAGTCCTTGCTGGTGGGGATTATTGCCAGGCAACTTGGGTATTAGCAGGTCTTCCAAATCCTCCCTGCGAAATGACACAGATCTGAGCAATGTGCACAGCAGAAGCGATGTGGCAGAAGGGACCACTCTTTGTGGGGCTCTCGTAGGGGGTGACACCCCCAGTCATGTGTCTCCCAGACTCCAAGCAAATCCTTGCTGTGCTGACAAAGCAGAACAGCACTGTGATGCAAGGGATCTTGAGGCAGGTGTAGATGCTGTCTGTGAAGATGGGCGTGCTATGGCCACACACTGTGGTCAGGTGTCCTCTATTTTGGAGAGCTGACGGAGGATAGTCCTCAGTTTTGAAGGTGTCCTCTGTTTGAAGGGCTCCCTGTGCCAAGTCTGGTTTCAAGGACTATAAGAAAGGAGAGCAGGAGCCTGGACGTTGCCCATCCATAGTGAGTACCTGGGCAGCAGACTCACTGGGCACGTGCACATGCTATGCAGATTAGTGTCTTCTCTTTTTCAGTGGTGCTTAAAATGGCCACCTGAGAGAAGGTCCCATCCAAAACACGTGTGTGGAAGGGGATGGAATTGAGCAGAAGGTCTAGGATGAACTTAGTGAGTTGATGAGCTCAACCGAGTACAATGCTAGCAAATTTTGAGTCAATTTCTTTCCCTCTTTTTCTTTTTGCTGGCAGATTGAAATCACCAAAGAATATTAATGGCATCTGTAGTCTTTGCTGGCCTCTGGCCTACCCATTAACCGAAGTGGATTTAAGCTTCCAGGCTCCAAGTCAGCCACGCCCAGCTGCTCTTTCTCACTACAAGGTGGCATTTTGCCCAGTGCCAGAAGCCCAGTGTGGATTTGAGAGCAGTCTTGGGTTGCCTGCAGCAGCAAGCTTAATCCAGGAGTCTCTTTCTGAACAGGTTTTCCAATAGCCTGGAAAAGAGCCCTGCAGGTGGTTGCTACTTTAGAGCTGGGGGGGGGGGGGCGAGGGGGTGTTTAGAAGGCTCTACATCCCAATCTCACTGCAGAGTACAGATTTACAGGGCGTCTTTAATGTAAGAGTTTCTAGCCCTCATTGTTTCATGTGGGGGAGGGGGCTCTTAAAACTTGTGAAAGGCTAAACCCAGAGAACCCCTTCACCTCACTCAATGAGACCAAGGAAGGGTCCCCTCATCCAGCATCCTATCTCTTACCACACCAGGCAAACAGACGGATCCAGGGAGGTCACAAGCTAGACATTTTATTTGTATTTATTTTATATTTATGCATTTATTTAAAGTATTTTAGGCCACCTTTAAGGCCAGAACATTCTCAAGGGGGTGTACAATAAAATCAATAAGATATTCAATTAAAAATCCATAAAAAATAGACATTTCCAATAAAATCAATAAAAAAAGCAGAAGTTACCAATAAAACCAGCAGCCCAGACATTTCAGGCTGGGGTGTGTGTGTGTGTGTGTGTGTGTGTGTGTGTGTGTGTGTCCATCCATCCATCCATCCCAATACACCCATAGCTGATACTCAAAGGCAGACTGCCTTGGGACATGAAGGTACTATAGAGCCATCTTGTCCAAAGCTATTGATAGATTGTCTTCCTCCATCAGTTTCTCTACCTATCCACTTATTAAGCCCCCGGTTATATTATGGTTGCAAGCATAAGAGAATTCAAGGCACAATCTATACATTTTAAAGAAGCTCCCTCAATCTGCTCTTACCAAAAAGACTGGAGGGGGGAGGCTAGGCTGACACTTAAAAAGTAGCACAACATGGTCTCAGTCTCCCTTAAGAAGCCAAGACCCAACCAGGACACTCAGGCGCTGTGAAGAAATAGAGACAATGGCAGCTGCTTCAGAGCTCCAGCTAGATCTCACTGGTACATCTCCAGTGGCATCCCTGGCTTTCTTGAGAATATTGTTCCTGGCTGCAGGCAGTTTGTAGCTACCCCTGGGATCTGTTGCCTGTTACTAGTCGCTTACGGTGCATCTGATCATCTCCCTGGGGTTGGGAAGACCGACTATGGAGAGGTCCCTCTGCCTCCCCTCAGAGAAGAGCCTTCCTCTGTGCCCAGGCAGGTTGATGCAGGAGTAAGCAATCCTGCAGTCCCCGAGCCATGTAGGGCTTCAAATGCATGTACCAACATGTTCAATTGTGCTTAGAAATGGACCAGGATCCTGTGGAGCTGTGGAGCACTGGCAAGACAAAGGTGCTCCCAGTCCCAGTTAGCAGCCCAGCTAATTTTGTAGTAACAGTCTCCAAAGGCCTCTCTATCTCTGCTTGGACAACAAACAACAAGTGTTAATTATTTTCTCGGTGGCTTTGAACACACTGCCTGGAGTATAGAGAAAATACGAGAGGATTTGCAGTGGGGGGAATTCCAGTGAGACAAACATCAGACACTCTCCCTCCACTGACAATAGTTACGTCACTGCTGCCAGAGGCTCCTTCTGAAAAAGAAAATGCCAGCGTGTGTAGAGACGGGAGCTCTTCTAAGAACATCCCCTGGTCTATTTGTTTTCATGCATTTGCCAGCAGTAGAGCCAGGCACACATTTTTTAAATGAGACAAACCCCTATTCAAGCTGTTTGAGGAGCCCGAGATTGAAACCACGGAGAGAAACCGCCTCGCCCTCCATCTGATCAATCTTGTCAAAACACAATCATTTAATTCCTTATAAATAAAAAGAAGATGTGATTTAGAATGTCATCCTTTGGGTCTCCATGCTGGATTCCTATAAATCAATCACTCCAGGTAAACTGCAGTTATTTAGAAGCTGTTTGACAGCAGACAAGTTAAAAACATAATTTTAAATGTATGCACCACGTAGTGTTGTGATATATCACATGTTGTTCAACACAGTCAATTTCTTTGCATTGCTGATAGCTGCTACTTTTGCATAGATTCTGCCAGGTAGTCACAGTGATGTGCGGCACCAGCTCAGGGTGGGAGGGCAGGAGAGAGAGAGAGAGAGAGAAGGACAGTGGTGCAGCATCTGTCAAGGAAATAGGGAGAAGGCGTGTACCTCAGGAGAGCAACCCCACCCCCCACCCCCATGGCCACATTGACTGCTTGATTTTACCCTACAAAAAACGGTCAAATCATGTCAGGGATTTAAAAAGAAATTCAAACACCCACTTGTAGAGGGGATCACTTGAATTCACATCTGTGTTGTTAAATTCAGCTAGAGTTGCTGGATCTTGCCAGATTTTGAGTCAAATTTGGTTGTTCCTTCATCCAGGGAATTTCAGGGATGCAAGCCCAGAGAAAGGCACCAGCAGGGTCCTTCTGTCTTCTACTGAGGATCAACAGGCCAGTCTCTACACAAAAGAATAAACCTGGTAATGGCAATGTTCAGAAACAAGTGGGGGAGCATTTCAACCACCAGCACACTCGGTGAATGACGTTAAGGTGACCGCTCTTGAACGAAGGGACTTCAAAGGCAGATATCACTGCAAAATTGCTGAAGTACAATTCATCAAGCGATTCAGCTCAATTTCCTGTGGTTTGAATCAGGACAATGGTGGGTTGTTGTTTTTTTATCATACTACATATGTTAATCGGTTCACCACTACAATGAGGTTTATGTTATCACCAAACAACATTTTGTAGATGGCAACTGTTAAGGTAATGATCACTGTCTGCCCTTTTTTGCATTTCAGTTCCCTCTGACCGTACAAGATACCTTCCCTCTCCCCCATCCAGCATGTGCGGATACAAGGGCCAATTTGCAGTTGAGACTTCTTGCATCTGATGAAGTGGACAATGTCCATGAATAAATGTGTTCGAGTCCTTAAGGTGCCACAAGACAGTTACAGCAATTTCCAGGGCAGCCAAGCATGTTTTGGTCAGAGTAACACTTCTCTTTGAAGGGGTGATGGTGTCAACACACTCCTGATTTTACTGATTTCCATCGAACTTCTCACAAAGCGAAATTTCACTGCAAAGTTGAAGGGTCTCGCACCTGAGGAGTTTCAAGAAAAGCAAAGAGAGTTTTAGAAACATGTCAGCCTTTCTCAAGGATGCGTGTGAGGTTGTTCACACAGCCCAAAGTGCAAACGTTCCCAGGAATGGATGCTGTTTCATTTGGAAGCACCCCAGGCTATGAGGTAGAATGTCAAAGAATGGTCATTCAAGCTCCCCCCATCCATGGGTCTTCGTGTCCAATAACATGATGCCAGAAACTCAGAATTCCATGTAATCACCCCACCCACCCTGGTGTGTGCATCAAAGGGAGGTTTAAGAGCAAAAAACAAAGCGAGCCATGTTGACAGGGTTGACAATGGACAGGGATTGGTTGGGATCTGTATTGGTTCTGAAGGTGCTTGTATTTAAAACAATTTGTTAGGCACCGTGATTTACTGCCAAGGTGGAAAATGGGGCAGGGTATCGATTCTTGGCCTTTTTTCTATCGCAAATGAGTGTAATGTTTTATAGTATGTCAGAATAATAGCGGCAGCCACTTCATCAATGTCAAATGTTAAAAATGATTGGCTATTGTGATGTAGGAGATTAAATATGAAAGCTTGATGGGTATATAAAAATGAAAGGGTGATGATAAAAAAGAATTTTTATGTGTAACTAGCCGCGCTTCTGTGCCTAACTCGAGGAAGCCCCGAGAAGCAGTCGTGCCATCGGTACTGTTTCCGCAGCCATTCCCAGACTCCTGGTAGTCACAGCATGGCTTCCCCCAATCTGGGGCCCTCCAGATGTGTTGGGTGGGAGTGCCTAGTTGGGGAAGGGCCGCCAGAGCAGTTTCCAGCCAGAGGGTTGTTCCCAGAGCCAGATATTGCTGGCCCCATCTAAAACCGTGTTGCCTGTGTTTTCTCTCCCTTGATTCTCTCCCTTAATCCCCCACAACAGAATTATGCATCTCTCCATGTTCTGCATCTGGAGGGTCAGCCTTTCCCAACCTGGTGCAATCTGGATATCTTGGATTTCAACTCCCATTAGCCCCAGCTGCATGGTCAACTCTCAGGAATCCTGGGAGTGGTGGTCCAAAGCATAGAGGGCCTGCAATTGGGAAAGGCTTGTTTAGCCTCCTGAACCTTTTACACCTCCCAGTGACAACTCCCGAGGGATAGAGAGCTCCCTGGCAGCTGATCAGTGCAATGACTGGAGCCCTAGAACCTACCAGGAAATGGGCTTTGAGGTGGTGCCATTTAAACACGGAGTTTCATAAAATAGGATTCAGCTCCTCCCGGGGCAAACGATGGCCGGTCATGCAGGGTATAGAATTTGCATGGGGCAAACGAGTAGAACTGGACAGGATGCTCGGCTAGATGGACCCTTGGTGTGATCCCTTCATCTGATCCAGCATCAGGGCTCTTCATCATCATCATCATCATCATCATCATCATAATACATTTATTTCTTACCCTCCTCTCCCTTTGGAATGAGGTGGGGAACAACATTAGAACAGGATACATCTTTAAAAATTCTTGATTTTACATTGATCTGGATAGGCCTGCCGGAAAAGGCTCGTCTTTAAAGCTGCCTTAAAATCACACAGAGATTTAATTTTATGAATCTCCTCTGGCAGGCCATTCCACAATCTGGGTGCGACAGAAGAAAAGGTCCTCTGGTCTTAGGTTCATAGCAGAAGGCTGCTTCCTATGTTCCTTTTTAAAGTAATGCCTAGCAGTGCTGTTGATGACGAGGGTAAACAGGGCAAGCATTCAGCTCATTCTAGATCGTGCCCACGTCTCTTGCAAGAATGCCCCTGAAATCTAATTAAGCAAGGCTACCTTTGCAGGTCCCATTTGAAAATATATAGACAGCAGGCCCTAGCAAGGACATGAGAATCACCCATGTATCAAAGCCACCACCATCACCCGTGCAAGAACAACTCTGCTCTTGACAGTACGCACTCAAGCAATGCTGTCACCCAGGGCAGTTGTCAAAGAGGAAATCTTTGGATGGGGTAGATTTTAAAATTCTGATCTCTGGCTGAGTGACAGCAATCTGAGCTGGAAGTGAAGTGTGACTCCCGCCTTCTCCACTTTGCAGTTGGGCAAAAAATACCCACACAAACAGGTCTGGCACTGATGCATCAAACATAGACAGAAGATAAATCCCAAAGGACGCCTCTTGTGCCTCCTTCAGGGAGGGAGAGAGAGAGAGAGAGAGATCTCCTTGCGCTATTCAATGTCCCCCTGGAGAACGAAGAGAAATTCTCATTTCATCCGCTACCATTTGAACAACAGAGGGGGGAAACATAAACTTTTAAAACTTCATCTATCCCGGTTAATAGTTATAATAAATTCCACACATGCTTTATTACTGGGTTACATTTATAGAAATCCATCGCTAATAACTCTTGGAGGCCATCACCTAATTATTTTCCTTTTAATTGTTGCAAGGAAGACCCTAAAAAAAAAGTACACAGGCAGGACAAATGTTCTTTTAATTAGCTGAGGACTTTATTAGCTGGCACTAATTAAAGTATTTTTTCAAGTCTGAAAAATGTCTAGAATTATCCCATGTAGCATACGGTTGAGTCTCAAGTAATTTATTGCACCAAAGAAGTTGATTTTAAACATTTCATGCATCTCTCTCTCTCTCTTCTTCTGAAACTTGACAGAACAATTCGACTATGATCATTCAAAGAGTGGCAGCACAGGAAGCCAGGGAGACCTTGGCTGCCTTTCCAGGATCCAGCCCCCAGGTGGAAGCGTTAAAACGCAGAGGCCCATGGCCCATGAGGAGTCCTTTTCAGCATGAGGGTACGTATGGTGCTTGCCATGGCAATGAGATCAATGCTCCCATCTCACCTGATTTTTCATTAGCCAGGGTGAAGGAGTGACTTAGTGCAGCAAAGGAGGGCAGAACCAGATCATGGTGGCACGTCTGTTGCTAAAGCACTTCAAAGTTCTTGTGTTTGTGTTTGTTTGTTGTTGTTTTGAGGAACAGCCCCTGCAGTTGGCTGTGGCTCCCTCCAAGTGAAAGCATTCTGCTGCTGTTTGGGTTTGGGAAGAACTCCCTGCCTTCTGCAAAAGCTGCTGTGAGGCATTGCTCATACAGGTAGAGCAAGCCAGATGGGGCAGACCTCCTCCTACCTAATCCACAATCACAAAAGTGTTACCATCTTTTCTTTGGGTGAGTCCAATTTTAGGAGCAACTCAGGCCATGGCTAGACCAGGCCAACATCCCAGGATTGTCCCAGGATCATCCCTGTGCATCCAAGTGACACACAGGGGATCCCGGGAGCAGGCAGGGATGACTCCTCCATTTGCCTGGGATAATCCTTAAGTCTAGCTAAGGCCTCAGTCACAGAGACCCATCTGTCAAGACATGCAAGGTCTCTTTGCATCTGCAGATGCAACTTTTTCCCCCAACTGGGGCTCCTGAGCCTTTCCCACCTGCGTAACAGGTAGACATTCAATAGGTGCATCTTTCCTCTCACCACTGCAATTCCAGGCCAGAAAACACTGCTTCTGCTGTTAAAGGCTCAAGAGCTAGAAGGGTAAGCATTAGTAATCCGACATTAAAGAGATTTCCTTGAAAATGTATTTATTAATTATATTTTTGGTCCACCTAATAATAAACATTCTCTGGGTGAATAACAAAAAGCTAAAAGAATACAAAATAAAATTAAAAAAACAAAAAGCACAGGAATGAGTATAAAACTCAGCGATAAAATCTAAACCCTAGACCTCTACAATGCCTGGGTGAAAAGAATGGCACTGAAAGAGGACAGTGTAGGCACCAGGCACACCTCCTGGGGAAGGCATCCATAAATGGGCCACCACCAGATTTTGATGGAGAAAATGCTCTGCTTGAAACATGGGGAGGAAAAAAGTTCATCCATATGAATTTTAATGCTAATGGTCACAGGGAGAGCCAGACGGAACACCACTGGAAGAAGAAAAAATGATATGGGTAATTGCTTGTTGAAATCCTTCTCAGCCGTCTCCTGAAGTAAAAAATTCCACAATTTGTAATGGGATTGGTAGGCAATCTAAACAAAAGATCAGAGTCAGAGATCAGAGGCTGCTGGTTCACACATGCATGCAAAATGTTGGATTGCTGTATACTTGATGACTGGAAGCTGACTGTACGGACTGGGCCCTCTGAAGAGGAGGACCTGATGAGGCGAGATGAACATTCTGCCAGCTGCAACAGCCCATTTAAACACGCCCCTTGTCCGCAGATGCTGTAGTCATCCAGTGAACCACACCACTTGAGGAAGAGTCTGCCTTGTTGCACGTCCAGGCCGCTCAAATCTCCAGCACACCAACCCATTGACTGTATGAGAATGGGAAATGGCCCCGTAGATCTGATAGCTGAATGATTATATGCCGTATTCCTCTATGCTGCTTTCACCCTCCTAATTGGCATCGCTTTGTGATTTTGTCAATGGGATGGAACCTGCCACTGCTCTCCTTTCCTCTCTCTCACTTTCTCATTTTTCTTTTCTCAGAAGCTGAGCGAGGCCCTTGAAGCCTCGCTTGCTTTGGAGGTTAACGGAGAAGCTTTGACAGCTATGCTAATGCTCTGCTATTTAGGATGGCGAGGATGACATGAAAGGGTCCCGGTTCAAGACACAACTTGGTGTTTGAGCAATTTAATGAGGTGTTACACGGATCCTGACCTTTGTAAGGGGAGCATGATAAAGGGGAACATTCCCAGCTGCCCTGGTGGTTCAGCCTGACATCGAGAGGCCTGGCGATGTCATGGAGGGGCCCTGGTCACATCAGCAGCCACGAGCATCGTCTTGGTTTCAGAAAAGAAGAGAAAAAGGAGCCGCATTTTTGTGCTCTGGAAAAGAGACGAGGTGAAATGAAATCCTCAACACAGCTACAAAACACCATTCCCAAAGTGAACCTCATGTTATAACTTTACTTGTCAGATCATCAGCTGTCTGGGAAATTTGGCCAATGAAGGAAATTTGACAGCGAAGAGCAGTGATGCAATGTCTGCAACGTGCTCCCTTCAGGTCAAAGCAACCTGTACAAAATAAATGTGCAAATGGCTCCTAGTTGAAGATTTCCACATTATAGCAAGCAGCTAAGCCCGTGGAACTTGGCCAGAGTGCCCTGCCCTGCCTGTTTGCACATTTCCCGGTTCCTTGGTGAATAAAGCCTTAGATTACATTAGATTAGATGTTAATGTTTATGCCACTTCCCCACAAACACTTTCCTTCAAAGGGTCTCACATTCCTCAAAACCCATCAATAATAACTCATTCAAAAAACATAATGTCATGGCAATAAACATTTCAAATCTAATCCATATAAAACTCTCAGTATGACAAAAAGTATTTTTAAATACCCCAAGGAACCCTGGCAATATGTAGAGCAGAAGAAGACCTGTGCTGGAGTGGAATGGATGAGAAATTCGTTCCAGTCTGAACTTATTAAATTCACACTTCCTTAATTTAAACATGGGCATTAAACGTAAATACACTACTGCTCTATAGTGATCTTGAAGTGCACTGACCCCTGTTGGGGCCCATGACACATCTACACCAAGCAGGATATAACACAATGAAAGTGGTATGAAAGCGGCGTATGGTATATGTCAATGGGCGAAAGGAGGGAGAGACTGGCTCTGGTGCCGGTGGAAAGATTTTTTATTATTTGTTGATCTTGTTTAAAAAGTTTTTTTTTTTAAAAAAAAAATCACATGTCAATGGGCCCCAACAGTTGTCAGTGCACTTCAATACTGCTATAAAGCAGTAGTGTGGCTCCTGCTTCCATATACCACTTTCATACCACTTTCATAGTGCTGGGTGTAGATCTGGCCATGATCAGGAACACTGAAGTTTATACTTTTCCAAAGTTTTCCATGCCGCTCATAAATTTTTTAAAAAGTGTGCACAAAAATGTTTTATATTGAAAAATGTACACAAAAACAATTTATTGGAAAAAATAGCTTGCAAAAATAGGTAATTTTGAAAATAAATGTGTACAAAATGTGTACATTTTGAAAAATGCACAGGAAAAATACATACGAATCTTTATGCAGACTTTTTAAAAAAGTAATTTGCAATTTAATGAGAGAAAACAAACATAAAGTTGGGGGGGGGGGAATGACAACTTGAGCAAAATTGAGCTTGATGGATTTGCCTGTCCCAAGGCCTGGATGAGAGTAGACCAAAAGCCAACCAGATGCTAATGGGAAGCCTACGAGGAGTGTATTAGCACCACTTTGTCTGTATTCCCTGCAACCAGTATAGAAAGGCATCCTGCTTCTGAAACTAAAGGAAATATATAGCCCTCGGGACTAGTAGTAGCCATGGTTAGCCATTTCCTCCATGAATTTTCCGAACCATCTTTTAAAGCCAACCAAGTTGGTGGCCATCACTACATCTTGCAGCAGCAAATTCCATAGTTTAACTGTGTGAAGAAGGGCTTCACTGTGTGAAGAAGGGCTTCACTGTGTGAAGAAGGGCTTCATTGTGTGAAGAAGGGCTTTCTGTAAAAGCAGCAATAAGACTAAAGCAATGCATCAAATACAAATACCATCATGGCAAGCCCAAATGGAGACAGCAACAAAATAGCAAGTCAGTATCACACCTGGAAACCCCCCATGCACACCAAGGAAGTTCACCCTGAGGCATCCAACCAAGAGTTCTTGAGGGCCTTTCTGTTGTTCTTGTTTCACCCCCAGGACCTCCATTAAACCTGAGTGGCCACAGAAAGGGCTAGTGGCTAGCTGCAGATGGCCTGACTGAGACACACCCCACCCACAAAAGCAATCTACTGGGCTGGAAGACATGCTACAGTTGCCCATTTGAATGGGGCAGGGGGCTTCCACAGCATCTGTGAAAGTACCGTGGAGCAAGAGTGTTAGGCAGTTGTTTCCCAAACTTCTGGTTGTTGGTTTTCTGAATTAAAGTTGCAATATAAATCATAATATAAAACAAAACTAATAAGTGACTCAAAAGTCTTCTAGTTTGACCCTCTCTGCAACAACAGACTGAACTGACCCCTGGTGCTGATGACTCATGCTGAAAAGCCAAGCTACCATCTGATGACTCATGCTGAAGAGGCAAGCTCCCACACCAGAGCTAAGCTACCCCTCTGAGGAATAGAGAAGATACTCCATGCCATTATTTATCAAGTGCTTGAAATTCGCTGGCATGCTGTTCCCCACCACAGTGGATTGCAATCTGTTAATGGCACAAAAGGACGTTACCAGCTTCTAAGGGTACTGTGGTGCAATGCTGCTGCTGCTACCAGAGTGGGCACCACTTTCTTTAAAGGTTCTGGGGGAGGCAAATGCCCTACCATGGGTGTTATCCTTCCCAGGAGCTCATAAAAACAGAAGTGCTGTTGTCAGGTCTGATGTTGGCAAACCTTCCCATAGGCTGCTAGAACAATGCTAATTGGCTAAGTGGAAAAAAAGACATTTTATTATGACGCCTCAGAGGGAGTATGGAAATGGGCCTAGAGAGGATTTAGGTTATTTTTTAAAAGCTTTAAAAATAAATAGCTGACAGTATCTTTTGTTTGAGTAATTCTTTGCCAGCAATAAATGTGTCACTCTGAAGTGCTTTATTTAGAAGGGCCAAAAAAAAATTATGTTTCCCCCCTAGTGTGTTCCATGTTTTGCTAGGTTATAGGAGAACCACAAAGTTAAACATTTGCATTTAAATGTGTGCTTTTCCATCTCCCCACATTCATGAATTGTCTTACAGTGGGATCTGGGTTATTGCCATTGGGATGTAGCACTATGAAAGCAGTATATAAAAGGCAGGAGCCACACGACTGCTTTATAGCGGTACTGAAGTGCCCTGACAACTGTTGGAGCCCATAAGACACAGACCATAGACCGCTTTCATGCCGCTTTCATAGTGCAATAGCCTGCTTGGTACAGATCTGGCCAGACAGATGGATGTATGACAGACAGACAAACTCTGTTCCGTCAGCCTGACGTTTTCCTTTATTCCACACATTTTTTTAAAATGACTGCCCAGTTTGGTTTTGCTGCACCAGATAATTTATCCTCTTTCACCAGTTTCTTGTTTTATATTGGGCATTTTCTTCTAGTCAAAGCTGATAATTTGTTGAAGTTAAAAGTGTGTGCATTTGGCCCATTTAGAAAGTTTAAGGATCCCGTTGAAGGCACGTGCCTCTCCTTTCCAGCGTCCTTGTGCGAAACTGAACTCTTCCTCCCCAATTCCACCACCCCCCGTCTCTCCAAATAAAGAGGCAAAGGGAGAGAGAATGGCATATTTTTAACTCATTTAAAAGTTGAAAGAACCCAAACTGTCAATGCTCTAAGTAATTTATTAGCATCTGCTCACACTTCCCCAGTGTGTTATGTGCTAATGCCAGTGTTAGAGAGTACATGCAATTCTTCAAGCATGCACCGGTTTAATAGAAAATAAAGTGGTGGCTGATTTGGTTCATTGTTATTTACTACATAAAAATCAGGCTCTGCACAGACATTGGAATAAATGCGTTGTGGCACTTTCCAGTAATGCATCCTTGTAAACCCCTCCCTTTCCAAGAAGACACTGATAATAGGGTGAACTGATTTTTCCCAGTGCCAAGGGGGATAGAGGCCAGTAGCAGAGCACAAATTTTGCAGGAAGAAGATCCTATATTTGACCCCCAGAATCTCCAACCAAAAAAGAAAAAGAAAGAAAGAAAGATATCAGGCAGCAGGCATTAGCAAATACTAGCAAACAATTGATTGATTGATTGATTGATTGATTGATTTGAAAATGATAGATAGATTGATTCATTAGGGCTCCTCTAAAGATCTATTAATGTAATGATGGGGCCTGATGGACACCAGCTAGTAATTCATTTAGATGTTTAAGCATGGAGAACAAAATGGAACCCTGTGGCAGCCTATCAGCCAACTGCCATAGGTGGAATCGAGGTCTCCCCTACCACTTTCTGAGACTGCTCCTCTAGGAAGGATCAGAACTACCATAACACTGTAGCTCCTAAGCCCAACCCAGAAGGATACCATAATCAATGGTATCGGAAGGTGCTAAGAGGTCTAGGAAAAACAGCAGAGTTGCCACCCCTTACATTTCAGTGTAAGTAATCCAACAGGATGACCAAGGCTGTTTCCACCTCAAAACTAGGTCTGAAGCAGGCTTGAAATGGATCTAAATTATTAGGAGGATCCAGCGTTGCCTGGACTTGAAAAGCCACTCATGCTCCATCACCTTGCCCAGGAAAGCTATGTTTCAAGTCCGCAGTATATCAGGGAGTTGACACAGATTTGGGTGTGACCGTATAGATCGGCCATGTCAAGCAAATACCCCCGGAGCCACCCCACCACCACTATCACCACCATACCTCTCCTTAGCCTCCCACTGGGCGGCCTCCCCTTGCTTTCTGCACAGGGTTGTTCTCATACATAAGAGCACGTAACAAATCAAAGAGGGGACAGGTCCCATTGTCTGGAAAGAAGAAAGAGGGAAAAGTAATCAAGAAAGCCAGCCACTTTAAAAGGAGCAGAATTATTTCTCAAATAAAAAGAAGGGTTTTCAAAAAAACCTAACATGCCTTATCGCTACAGAGAACAAGGCACTGTGCAAATGTGTGTGGGCCTGTGAGTGACACGCAGGTTGTTTTGAATAGACATATGACATTGTCAAAGAGCCCGTTATTGTGTTAGCAAAAGCCACTCACAACATTGCATAAAAATCAGTCTTCCACGTCACCCTGAGATGAAGCAAAAGCCGTTGCCGATTTCCAGCCTTCCAGGAAATGTCACCAGAATAAGCCCTTCAGTACCAAATAAAGCTCACTTCTGAAAGGCCTGGAGTGGAAGCGAGGAGGGAGGGGTGAGGAATCAAAGGTTCTGTGTAAAGGAAGTTCGCTGATGCTTTTTAAAACCATTATTCCCCTTCCATTCACTTTTTTTTTTGGCCTCCTTGTCTCTGGGCATGTCTAGATGGGGCGATATCCCGGGGATCATCCTGGGATAGTCCCTGTGCATCCACATGACACACAGGGGGTCCTGGGGGTGGGAGGGGGGAGCGAGGTCTTTTAAAAAACAACAGCAATCTACCTTTAGCGATAGAGCGCTCGTGTGCTCATTTTTTATTTTAAAAAATGGCAGGCACGACGTCCTTTTCCTCCTGGGACATCACGTGCTGTGTGTAGACTGATTGAGAGGATCTCGCAATCACCATATTGCGAGATCCTCTGCCTCCAGTCCCTAGATCTAGACATGTCCTCTGATCCATTTGAGAAAAGACTGCCAGGACCTAGTATAGATGGCCTCCTTCACCACCCCTCCACCACCACCACCCGCACCAATCTGATGACAGTGCATAGACAGTCTAACTGCTCAGGCACATGTGTCACTGATAGAATGTTCACAAACAGTGCAGGAAAGTGAAAGAGGCCTTCAAGAGGCAGCTGGACAACCATCTGTCAGGGATGCTTTAAGGTGGATTCCTGCATTGAGCAGGGGGTTGGACTCGATGGCCTTGTAGGCCCCTTCCAACTCTATGACTCTATGAGATCAGCTTGGCTGGGGTAAACCTCACATGGCATCTCTAGAGTGAAGGAAGAAATGTGTGCTACTGAAAGGAAGAGGGGGAGGTGCGGGACAAGTGCATGGCTGAGACTTGGGAAGATGAGAAGGAAAAGCATGTTGGGAGATAACAGGCTAAGAGGAAGGGTTTTAACCTTAAGGGCAGTCTAAAAATAATTTCAAATAAATTTCAAATAACAATAAAGCAGGCTGTCCATCACCAGGAGAGAGAGCTTTGCTACCTGCTGCTTCTTGTCTAGTCCAGACAGTGATTCTTGCCAACTCCTGGGCTGGAGGACTCGATTCACCAGCCTCTGAAGCTCTTAAAAGGCCTCACTTTACAGTTGCCTCTACCACATAGCCCGGAGGATATTTCACTTGGCTTTTAAATTGTAACATGGTTCACTATCTTAATACCGGTATTATTTTCTTAGGTTCACACCACTGTGAAATCTTTTTGAATCGTTTGTTCTATGGATAGGAATACATTGCTTTGCTTTCTCATCATGCTTTGCCGTGATCCGCTTTGTGCACAATCAGCATGAAAAAGTGTACAAACGGGGCAACTTAGGAAGCATTCTAAAAACCTGATGGGGGAGGCTAGAATGGGGCGGTAGTAGTGCTGCTCTCTCAGTGAGGTGAGGCGGCCTGTCTGCTACAGAGCCCCCTCCCCAGGACCCTCGGGGAAAGCACTGCATGTGTAGATCTACAACCAATGGTACTTGTACCGGCAGTAGGCCCCAAAACAGGGCATTCTGGGAGCATTCCATAGGTAGGTTGGACCTGGCCATGGACCCGGTAGATTGAAAGCCCCTCCACTTCCCTAGTGAGCCCCCCTGAATCAAGTCCCAAGCCTATGCCAGCCTTCAGCTGGTTATTTTCCCTCCTGTTGGATTCAGTGGGAGGGGGGGTATTTATTTTTTTATGATGAACTGTCAGAGCAGGAAGATTTAGAATGGGCAGTGTAGGGTTGTCTTTACTGGAGGGAGGGAGGGAGGGAGGGAGGGAACCCCTGGAAGGTGAACAACTTAAATTTTGCTACATCCAGTCCAGCACAAAGTCCGAGAAACCTGAACTGCACCGCAATTGGATCTTTCCATGCGCTGCATCCTGGCAACCCAAACTCCTTCTCCCAAGTAGTTTGTCCTGCCCCCTCCTGTCAAGAGAAACAAAGAACTCAGATTCATTGTGTGTCCTGATTGTTATTCCATCCTGCCTAATAGCGTTTTTGACAGCTAAATGAAAGCACAAAATTATTATTTCTTTCTCTTTAATGGTAATAAAAAATGGGGGTTGCATCTGTTCATACAGGCCTTCTTTTATGTTCAGTGCTTTTTAATTAGGCTTCTATAAAATAGTTGTAAGTGTGAATCATAGAACCATTGTGCTTCTGATAGTTAATCCTCTACACAGACTACTGTTATTGACTAGGGAGTTGTTATTTATCTTCTCTCCTCAACCTTCCCACCTACAAGAACTAGTGCACAAGTGAGAAATGGAACAAAAACAACGGTTCTTTCCAGACAAGGGAAACAGGCTACCAGGAC
This sequence comes from Elgaria multicarinata webbii, assembly GCF_023053635.1. Lineage (NCBI taxonomy): Eukaryota > Metazoa > Chordata > Lepidosauria > Squamata > Anguidae > Elgaria > Elgaria multicarinata. Next base: position 36,304,538 of record NC_086182.1, read on the forward strand.
TACTGAGATGGCTCACAAGACAGACAGAAGACTGGCAGCCTCTTTGAGCAAACCTTCAGGAATTCATTCTTTGCAAACCCTGCTATGACCTGACCTGGGCCCAGTCTACACCAAGCAGGAGATTGCACTCTGAAAGCAGGATGAAAGCGGTATATAAGAGGCAGGAGCCACGCGACTGCTTTATAGCGGAGTGCACGGACAACTGTTGGGGCCCATTGACACACACCATATATCGCTTGCATACCGCTATATCCTGCTTGGTGTGGCTCCTGCCTCTTATATACCGCTTTCATACCGCTTTCATGGTGCAATATCCTGCTTGGTGTAGATTAGGCTCTGGTCTCCATCTCACAGACTAATGTGAGGGTTGCAGCTTAGCTTCCTGTTGGCCTTCTGGGGGAAACACAAGAGAAAACCCTGTAGAAATGGAATGGCCTCCCCAGGAAACACATGCAAAAGTGACATGGATGGATTTGCTGCCTATCCTTCCCTTCTTTCCCAGTTTTAAACAGAACAGTGCTCCTGGTGGTACATCTGATTGAGCAGCCTGGATCTCCCTTTGGATATTCTCTGTTCAGGGCTTGTAGATGCTCCTGGCATCTGGCTGTAAAGGAACGGAACATTCAGCAATTTTGTGTTCATGTTTTTTGGGTTGTGAAGTGCTTGCTTTGTATTTTAGAGACTGTTCTGGCCAGAAGGGTCAAAGGCTCAGCCTAAGAACTCAACGTTGGAAACGGGAAACGAGCTCATAGGTGGGTCAAAAATTCAGCCCAGCACTTTGGTAATTAAGGAGAAATAGAAATTTAATTTCTCCTATTAACTGGCTAAAAACATTTGGAGGGGGGCAGTGGAGATACCATATATAAGTAAAACTGAAGAAAAGAGTAGACCAGGGGTATGCACAACTCAAGTACAAGTTCCCACTTTGGATACTGGAGGCATTCACTGGTTCTGTAATGTCTGAAGGTCCCCTAATTGGGGGAATCGATCTCAGCTCTTCAAAGGCATCACTTGATGAATGAAGCTGCTACCGCAAAGGCCATGTGCATATTAGCATTTATTTCCTTTAGATTTTTCCATATCTTGCTTTTCCAAATATCACTCAAAGCAATTTCCATAAATACACAAAATGTCAAACATACTGACAAATGTTGACCTGCAGCTGAGACTATCATGGGATACCAAACCCTGATGTTGACTATCAAATACTTGTCGGTTATTCACAAATCCAGAACATATTGGGGAAATGCCTGCTACCAAAATTTGCAGAGGAGGATTGAGAAGAGAATTGCGGGCGGCGGGCGGCGGGCAGAGGGGGGGCTTCATCTCAGCACTACCCATGTCATAAAACCAGCGTGCCAGAATGTCAACAAGCGATGGCAGCATCACAGCCTCTGCCCTTCTCAACAGTTTTAGCAGCAAATACAAATGGCTGCTGGAGGCAACCTTTAGAAGGGAGCAAGGAAGAAGGTGTAGAGGAACAAAAATGGCAAAGAGGCAAAGGTGTTCATAGAAATGGTATAAAACCAGCAGGCCTGGGCTCCCAGCCGAGGGAAAGTGCAAGGAAGTGTCTCATCGTCTCCAGCTGTCATCCTTCACTCTGACGAGCACTTAGGAGAGCGCGACCCCTTTCAGCAGCTCCATGCAGGCAATCAGCCCCACGCATCGGTCACTGCTGTTTGCTCGCCACATCTCCAGCTTATTATAGGGATGCATTCAAAGAAGAGTATTATGTAATAGAGAAACGGCAGAGTGGGTGGGATGCGGCTGTCTGGGCCACCCAGGGAGGGGCGGAGAGTGTGGCTGCCTTTAGTGCAAGTCGGGCGTACAAAGGATCTCTCCACCTCAGTGGGAGGAGCGGAGGGAAGGGAGAGTTGTGGCAATATGGGGAAAGGGCAAACGTGCATCTTGTTTTCCTAAAAGAGCAACTCGGCTGTATGCGCACGATGGCTTAAGAGGCCACGGGACAAACGACACCATTTTGCATAACTCTGCTCATAGGTCCCGTTCGTGTACATGGGCCAATTCTAGCCTATAAAATGTGCCACTAAAACCTCCTTGTAATTTGCCCTTCTATATTTTTATGGGGAAATTGATTCTCTGCGCTGACTGGCAGCAGCCCACTGGAGTCTCAGACAGGGGGTCTTTCTCAGCCCTCCCTGAAGTCCCCGCCAGAGATTGAAGCTGGGATCTTCTGCCTCCAAAGCTACTCCTCTGCTACCGTTCTTCCTCAGAGATCTTCAACGTCCTTAGCATTAGCATATATTATTAGCATTATTAATACTTTACATTTATAGAATACATTCCACATGTTCAAGGCATTTGTCTCCATAATCATTTATACCTCTGATGACGATTATCTCCATACTGCATTGAGAGCGATGCAGTTAATCATGGTTAAGGCAAGATTATTTAAACTGGAGCACCTCTGGCCATCATGATCTTTGCCTTCGGGCTCTGGGGAATATTTCTGGTCTCCTGGTTTGCCTCATGTGTTCTCCTTGTCTTGAACTCGGCCACGTTTCTTCCAAGCTGAGATGAGCATTCCAAATACTATCAAAACCAGCAGCCCATCTTGCATCCAAGCCTCAGACCCCCCACAGCAGGAAGAGTGAGCAGCCACTTTGCAGAAATGGCACGGTCAGAAATCAACCCCAGAGTCAGGGCTTTCTTAAAAGTGTCACTCAAGAGAGCTGGTATTATTGTGGAAAACATGTTTGGGTACTTTCCACCTCCGTCTCCTGATTTCAACAATGACCAATTTCTTTTCAAAGTTGGCGCGACAAAAAATGCATCACCTTATCTATGTTTTTCTCCTTCAGCAGTGACACATACGTGTTTTTCACAATGACGGATGATTCACAGAAACAGAGCATCTGAATGAATGAGTTTGTCATGGAACACTGAGCTGGGATCATTAACATTCAGCGAAAGAACAGCTCCGGTTGTGTGTTGTGCTTGCTGGGCTTTGTTTCCCGCACCCCAAATACTATTTTTCACCCTGAATGCTCACTCGTTCTGCTGGGCTATTTGCTGATGGTGAACAAGCTGTACACAGCAGAAAACATTACATTGGAATAATAAACTCTAACCAACCAGCCCCTGTCCCCAAAATAAGATGCCGTGCTGTACTCCAGAGTTTGCATACAATGTTGATTTATTCAAGATCACAACAAATTATTTAAAGCATCAATAACCAGAATAAAATGCCTATTTAATACCCCAACAGGTGAAAAACACCAGAGACAACAATGAAAGGAAGCCACAAGATTTGAAATGCGTGAAATATAAACAGCCCAATGTACATTTGTAAATTTGCAGGTGGATACAGATAAAAAAATATATCAGTGTGCAGCTCCCACCACAAAGTTGCCTTCTGCACAAATAACACACTTGCCAGCGTTTGTTCACTGAAATTACAACAGCCAGGTACGTCAGCTTGCTCACTGTTCTTGTAGCTAGGGCTGGTCTTTCTAATGCTGATCCTTCCGGTCATGCTCAGAAGGAAGCATAAGAGCGTTCCTCAACACCAAGGCAGCTGTAGGCTTCCCTGCTGTAAATGATAGCATTCTCGCTAACTGAAAAATGCATTTAATGAAAACATCTACTTAAAAATCCTGCATGTCGGATGTTGAAAATGCATGCTCCTTTTGAAGAATGCCTCCCCTTCCTGCGCACCAGTGTCTTTCGGCATGGAAGAGCATTGGAACACTTTACTAGATGTTTGGCTGAACCTGTGCAATACCACTCTATATGCATTTCACTTTGAACAGCAGCCCAAAGGACTTGGACATTAAACATACAACTTGCTCTAAGACAGGGGACCAAGTCTTTTCTGCTCAGTCCTTGCATCGCTCTTGATCCTGGGGGATTCTCCCTGTCTCCATTCTTTTTGCCTGTTAATTGCAAGGGGTCTTTGAGAGCAAGCTCAGAGAGGGCTATTCATGCCTTGCTGGAATGTTTCCTGGAGACTTCTAGTTGGCCACTGTGAGAAGCTGGATGCAGAACTAAATGGGGTTTGGCTTGTTCCACATGCAGGACTCTTCTTACATTTCAGGCTCCATCTCTTTCAGTGGCTCAATTCATTTAATATTGTCCATCGGGCTCCTGACACGTTTATGGATGGTTTTAAGGTCCAAGCATATATTCATACTTCACATTGCACAAGGGAAATATTGACCAGTTGGGCAAGATGAGAGCTATACTTTTCTAAGCTGTGGTTGTCTGTCCTGGGTTTTGGATTCCCTGGCTAGTAGAGCTGAACTCGGCCAGGCTGCTTCAGCATCCAGCCAAATATTTGGTTGGTTTTCTGCAGGTGGCCGCAGTGCATGGATTCCTCTTCCATGACATCTCAAGCAAGCAAAGTTGGCCAACTCCTCCTAGTGGCCACTTAATGTCTTTGCATTCGTAGCCAATCTGTTGCTGTTGCATCTCTCTCTACCTCCAGCCTCCTTTCTTCTCTCAGCCAAAAGATAATCCAGCTTCCAGTTTTTCTCAGCTTCTTAAAAGGGATAGAAGTTGCACCCCAACTTCCATTTATTTGCTTTTTCTTGTGCATTCATCAAATTCTGCACACCTACTGTATCATTTAATGGGATTGATGATATAATTAAGCCACAAGCAGCCATTAACTACTAAAACCATGTCAGAGGATCCTACACTTCTGAAGCCCTCTGTGGTTTCTATTCTGTACAGTCTTGAATGGCATGGATGTCTGTTGTTCTCACTGACGGCTGGAGAGCAGAGGACTCTGTCGACAAATGAAATCAATTTGCACAGTCACATGTCCTCTTTTTACAAAGGGCATTCCTCTGTTTGAAGGGCCACCAGAGGACTGTCCTCTATTCTGAAGTGCTGTGCAGTCCAAGTCCGTTTGGAAGAGAAAGGGCCGTCAGAAAGGCTAAGGAAGGACCAATTTGAGTATTTGCTCCTCCGCCATTTTTCTTAGTAGCCTTCACTGAACCGGTCACCTCTGCCCCACTCCCAGCTTTGTCCCCAGTTCAGTCCGGTGGTCTCTGCACTCAGCCCTACTCAATAGAATTTCTGTCTGGGAGTTGGCATCCCAAACTATGGTACGTAGAAAACACACAGAAAGAACAGAGTTGATTACGTGTCAAAGCGTGTTCTAGATTGTTCATAAATGAATGTCTTAAGGTTACATTTCAGAAGTCCTTTTGCAGGGTGCATTCTGTTCTCTTCTCCCTGCTTCCTGGGGCTCATCTCTTGATCACTTTGAGGAACTACTGAGTGCAAACCGTGTGTCTTTATTTTCACCTGACATCACTTGCAGAAGCTACAGAAGAGCAGTTGAAAAGAGATCGTCTCCTTATCTGCCCAGCGATATCAGCAGAAAGGATCTTATCAACCAGCAATTACCAGGCCCAGCTTTGCACTAATTGGCTCTCTTGAGTCAACTCAAGTTGCCTCCAATGATCTGCCTGTTGTGGGTGCACAGCAGGGAGAGAACGGCCAGCAAACCACTTCTCTGGGATGTTGCGTCAAATCGCAGCTGCGGCTGCCGGCACAGAGGAGCAACAGAAGAGGATGGTCAGCTGTGGGAACTGACACACCCACAGTAAATAAGACTCTCCCCTCTGAGAGAGTGAAAACATCTGGCAGCTGAGCATCTGCCTGTTGTGAGGAGGGGACCCGGTTCTCCTTGACCATTGCTGCAGCAGCAGTGCCACCAGCAAGAGGGCTAGAATGGGAGCTTCATACATGCCTGGGCCTCCAGGTGCCTCCATCAGCCACTGCCCTGGAGCTGGGATAGGAGCTGTTGATACTAGGTTGGATCCTCTCATGGAATGTGCCTTCAATTGATTTCTAGGGGTCCCTCCCTTCTTGCACCACAGTTCACACATCCAACAGGGTCCTCTGACCTTCCATGTAGCACTTTCAGAAGGGGTTGCCATGGGGAGGAGGGAGCAGGAAAAGCCAGATGGTCACCCGGTGAACTTCACGCCCAGGTGTCCACATTCATAGAATCATAGAGTAGCAGAGTTGGAAGGGGCCTACAAGGCCATTGAGTTCAAACCCCTGCTCAATGCAGGAATCCACCTCAAAGCATGGTTGTCCAGCTGCCTCTTGAAGGCCTCTAGTGTGGGAGAGCCCACAACCTTCCTAGGTAACTGATTCCATTGTCATACTGCTCTAACAGTCAGGAAGTTTTTCCTGATGCCCAGCTGGAATCTGGCTTCCTGTCACTTGAGCCCGTTATTCTGTGTCCTGCACTCTGGGAGGATCAAGAAGAGATCCTGGCCAGAGTGCAGGACACAGAATAACGGGCTCAAGTTAAAGGAAGTATCCTATGACAGTATCCTAGTGTGATACTCTATCCATTCCACAACACTGGCTCCCCAGGCTTTATTTATACAGAACTTACTTCCACCACACCAAGAAAATGTACCATCAGGCATTTTCTGAACATGGCAGTCTCTCCTATGTTTGAAATGCTGAATTCACTGCCGGGGCACCTAGTTGTGCCATGGAAAATATATAGGCCATGGCAAATGCAGTGAAGTAAATGACTGTTTCCTATTTCCACCTCTTTCTCTCTCCAATAGAAACAAGAGTGTAAGAGTCATTAGAATTCTCTTATTTTCTTAATGCTGCTTTTTAGTTCAGAATTTTTTTTAAGGATGGGATTACTTTTTTTAATCTTTGTGTTTGTTTTATACTTCATGCAACTCCTTCGGAGAGGAAAGAGAGAGATACATTTTTGTATAAACAAACTCTAATGTAGTCAAGCAACACCATAGCTCAAGATTTTGACTTGTTAGTTCGACTCATTTTTTTCTCCCAGAAAATGGTCATGAATTGCAATGACATCACAGTAGCTCAGCCAATGGCTAGGGAAATCTCCCAGGTACCAGACAACAGAGGCATAACACCACCATGTGGATAGACTCTGTACTACTAGTAGTACTAATGTGCATTGCATGGAACAAAACAAAACGAAATGAAAAGCAACCAGCCCCCTTCCCTCTCCAAAGAGATTCAGGGCATTGTTTGGAGGGGTTTACCCTGTACTCCTGGTTACCATGATAAGCACAAGCCCGCTGTTACAGTAGTGTGACATGGGCTGAATATTTGGCACAAAACATAGCCCCGTGCTTTTATAAAGCTTCTGGCTACCCTGTGTGAAGCCAGTTTGATTGGACTGTGTGTCTTTAATAGCCGTGCAGAAGGCACCCTGCCTGGCAGACAATGCTTCTCACTACGGAACCCCTAAGATGGACTGGTGCAAATTTCCCCCTTGGCATCAGACTAAAATTGCACAGGAAGTCCTATAGGAAACTTCACTTCTAAGGCAAGGCGTAACACTGCCCTCCCCACCCACCCTGCAAGAAGTGGGGAATCTCCGTCCCACCTGCTGCAATTAGTGCCTATTTGTCTCCGTGACTTCAGCTAATGTTTAGTGCTTGAGAGAGAGATTGGGACTCAGGAAAAAAAATGATAAAAAGGAAAGAGAGATGTAACTGAAATGCTCGTGGGCTCCTGTGGGACTTGGGTACGTTGCTTCACTCTGCAGAATGATAAGGATATGTTGCCCTGATCAGAAGCAGATAAGCAGGCAAGCTGATTAGGTAGCATCCCAAAGGCAAGGCCTAATCTTGGAGTCTGTTTGTTAACTACCAGTCTTTTTTGTGATATTTGGTTTGCATAATGTGATAATGTAACTCGAGAGCTTTTTAAGGTGGAAACAAACCCAGATTCGGGTGGGAAAGGAGGGGGGAGGGCGCACTGCGATACCTCCCATTCATTCTCCAGCCCTGCTTTGTTCAGCTTGTTCGACTTTGCAAAGTGCTTTAATGTCTTCCCTGCTGTTTGCCCTTCCAACAGTAAGTCACTGCAGTCCCCATTTTACAGACGAGGAATTGAGAATGAAACTGAGCAGCTTGTGAGTTTTGAACATAGGCCTCCTCTTCAGATGTCCATGCAAAGGGCCGATGTATTCACCAAAGGCAAACCCAACAAAGATCTCACCCACAGGTCCATCAGGGCACCGGCTTCCATGAGCTGGAGCCCCACTGCATCATAGGCCTGATGGTGATGATGGGCCCTGCTTATCCTGCAAGCAACCACTGAGCTGTTGCTTCTATGAGCCTGGAGGATTTTTCTCTGCTTGTTGCCATGTGGAGGAGCTTCACAAAATTTAAGTCTTTTCTCCCACTTCTGAGGACACAAATTGGTAACATTAAAATATGTATTTTCTGCAGCCGCTTGCAAAATCAAAAGGCTAGGGATCTATCAGGAATTAGTACAGTTCATTTTGAAGCCGAATTTACCCAGTTCACACTGCCCAGACTCAAACATTCTGTGCTTCTGAGTTTGCAGTGTGATTTGTGGACACACCACCACCACCAGAAATGTGTCTGACAACACGCGTACATTAGAAAAATGTGTACAAAGAAAGGCACTCGTCTGAAAAGCCTGCACAAAGCGGCTTTAATCAATGGGAGAAGAATGCATACATTTCAAAAACTGATGTGTACATTTGGAAAAATACTGATGAAAAGAACAGAGTTTTTCATTTGAAAAGAAAGAAAAAAGATCACAATCTGAAATGGACTCAAGTCAGAATGCCCTTCGAGGTGGAATCCGGAGAATCTTGATCAACTAGAGTCTTGCTGATTCACTCATCCCTACAAAAGTCTCACTTGCCTGGTTCTTGAGACAGCTGGGACTAGCTTTGCCTCATGCCCGCCCTGCAGCAGATGTCCAGAGTCAACAGTGCTCCCACCCTCCACCCTGGTCCCCATTCCAGCCCATGCCCCCAAATCCCTTCTATTCCTCTGGGTGTCAGTCCTCTGGGACTGGCTCTCTTCTGCTACAAGCCAAGCTTTGCCCCACTTCTGCACCCATTTCACCTTCTACACTGATTCCACAGCCCTGGCTTCTCCATGCCTTCAGCTGTTATCCCACCTAGAGAGCAGTCCTTCCATCTGATGCTTGACCAGGCCAAGATGCTTGACCAGGCCACAAACAGCAGCAAACCAAAAGGGCCGCCACGGCATGAATGGCGCATCCTCCTGATCTCTTTGTTGGGTATGAGTGGCCAAAGAGATGGAGGCCATTTTCCGGCAGAAGGAAAATGCCAGAACGAATTGCTTTCAAAACAGAAAAGTTACATTTTGGAAAGAAAATGTTGCGGGGAGGGGAACTGAATAATTATTCTTTGCCCATTTGAAATACGTTACTAATAATTACATCACATGTGTGATGCTTGCTTTTTTGCCATATCGGGGAGGGAAAATACTGCTGCCGCTAATGGCAACAAATTGAATTAAGCAGCAGAAATGTGCCTGCAGGGAGAAATCCAGAAATTGGCCTCGGCCAATTTCTCTCCTCTAAGCAGGTGCAGGAGGAGTAAAAAATACCTCTTATACTCTCTCTCTCTCTCTCTCTCTCTCTCTCTCTCTCTCTCTCTCTGTGTCTCTCTCTGTCTCTCTCTCTCTCTCTCTCTCAATCTCTCAATCTCTCTCAAAGCGCCTGAGGCAGATCTGCTTACATGGTTTTGCCATCCCAGTTTTAACTTGTGCAAACTTAAAACAAGAACAACAAAAACGGAATGCCTTCATAAGAACATCACTGCCACCGCCGTAGTATTGCAGACTTTCGGAACAGCCTTGATTCTGCCAAACCAGAGTAGGAAGTATTGTAATGTCTACTTGGACTGCCCAGTGGGCCTGGGATTAGCAGGGAGCATTTTGTGATAGTTCCAGCGAGGGTCAGGAATGAGACCTCTCCCTTCACTTCACTTTCTTCCTTCCTCAGATTAAATGTCGAATTCCGGTAGTGAAGAAATGTCATTCTCTAGCAGAGGATCCCCAAAAGATGTCCTATAGGGAGTCACAGTTTCTTCCCTTCCTTCTCAAGCTCTTTATCAGCACCAGGGGTGGGACGTGAGGGTGGGGAATATTTCTCCTTTATTTGCGTGGGTTTCTTGGTGTTCCCCAATAGACAGAGTTCTGCTATGGGGCGGGGAGGGGCAAGTGGGCTCCTCTGTCTTAACAAAACTGGATGAGGACCAAGGAGAAATGATGAAACCAAGAGATTGTGCCCTGCTTTAAAGAGGAATTCATTATACTATTCCTCACCCCAAAGCACCTCTTCTTATCTACCTTGTTCAGAATTTATATATATATATTATCGTACCTGCAGGTGGAGAGGGGAGACTCTTTGATCATCTGGGATTACAGCAGCATTACGAGCTTTCAAACAACAGTAGGTGCTTGGGATACAAAACTGGGTCACGTACAGTTCTGTGCAAGAGAAATCCTTTGATGCATAACGAGAGAGGAGGGAAGGAGAGAGATTGGGGCGGGGGGGGGACCAAAGGATTCCATGTTGTTTAGCACTTTCTGGATACTTGGGAACAAGTGACCTTTTTGCACACGGATTCTGCCACCGAGTTGTGCAGAGCTCTACGTCCCTTTGTTATCTGCGAGCTTATAGCTGAATAATTTAGAGAATGCAGCATGTCGCTAGCAGAGAAATGAAACCAAAGGTGAAAATGGAACTAGTGGGGCAGGCAGCAAGAACCCCTCCTCTGATCACCTCTAAGAATCCACGCACACAGGGGCTTCGATCCCCTTTTGAGAATGGCCATAGCTGAGTGGTAGAGCCCATGTTTTGGTCCCTGGTTCAATCCTAGGTAGGTCTGGGAAAGGCTCCTGCCTGAACCCCTGGGGACTCATGGCTTTCATTCAGTGTTAGTCACAGTGTAGTTGGGGAGAAGCTGTAGCTCAGTGGCAGAGCGCATGCCAAAGGTCCCAGGTTCCATCCCTGGCCACATCTCCTGCCTGAAACCCTGGCGAGTCACTGCTGCCAGTCAGTGTTGACAATACTGGACTAGATAGACTAAGGGTATGACTTTTGCTCCTAAGGGGAAAAGACCCACTTGCAGCTCTCCTGAGAAGCAGCAAATGGGATTATGTAGTATTCAGGAGTGATGGGAAGGTCTATTCCCACCCACACCCCCTATGTAGCATGGGGGCTATTAAACCATATACCAGCCAAGGCAAGATGTGTGATGCAGCCCCCGCCCCACCCCATTGCATCTGGTTCAAATTGTGCTTGGCAGTTAAAGCTCAGTGACCAGCCTTGAATGTATCACCCACTGAACTGCTGGCAAGCTTCAGTATGTTGCATGTCAACAACAACAACAACAACAACAACAACAATAATATCATTGAGGCTAATAACAGTCTTTATTTATTTATTTATTTATTTATTGCATTTCTGTATTGCCTTTCTGGAACCAACAAAGGAAGTTAACAAAAATTCAGAAAACAAAAATCCTGAACAAATAGACACATAGCCAATACATTAAAAATAACCTTAAAAGCCATAGCAATTTACATTTATTGATTAAAATATTTTAATCCCACCTTTCCCTACTATGCTCAAGACGATTTACAATAGCATGACTTAAAACCATATAGACCAATTAAAAAAACAAAGATCATAACAACATTTTAAACAAAAAACCCACAATCATAACAGCCCAAAGTAGTTCCTTTGACCCATCTACATCAGCCCAAAGCCTTTCCTAAAAACCGGATTTGGGCAGACACCATAAGGTCAGCAAACATGCAGACATATCCTCCATAATATCATGCAAGCTGCTGCCTTCCTTTCTATTCAGGCTGGAAGCACAATGTTCTTAAGAACATAAGACCAGCCTTGCAGGACCAAACCAAATGTCCATCCAACCCTGCATTCTGTGTCTGACCGTGGCCAGCTAGTTGCTTCCTGCAGGGGACAAGAACAGAATGGCTTCTCCCTTACGTTTGCCTCCAGCATCTGGTACCCAAAGGTCAATTGCCTCTGAACATAAGGTTGGATTTAGATCTCCTCCTTCTCTTCCATGAAATTGTCTAATCCCATTTTCAAGGCAGTAGAAACCACCACATCTTAAGGCAGATAACCTTAAATAAACTTTAATTAGGCTGATGCACTTTTTAAAAAAACTTTTTTTTGCTCCACCCTGAGTTCCTGCCAGATAATCTCACTGGGTGACCCCAAACTGTACGGTTGCAATAGGGAGGGGGAAGGAGGGAGGGAGAAAGGGGTCTCCCCACCTTATCCACACCATTCATTAATGGGATTTGTGCACTGATTTATTTTATTTATTTTATTTACCGGGTCCCCTGACTGAGGGCAGAAGCCAGAGTGTGCTCCCCTTCTGCTTCCCATTCCCAGGACAACTGTCTGTTTCAGCAGAATCCACTCCATGCCATCGCAGGGCGACTCGTCACACAACCGGCCCTTGCCTCAAATGCCATCAACGCCATATTGGGTGGGCGTGGGATGGCACCCCACCTATCAGCCTTCTGTCCAGTTCACCTGAGCTAGAAGAATGATTCCAGGCTCTGATTCAGAGGTGTAACAGTCATGTATCACACTCCAGGTCCAATTCTGTTCAAAGAATAAGTGAACTGCATTGCTGTTGCTGAGAAAACCAGCAGGAAAATCCTCCATCCTATGCGTGCGCACATACGCACACACACAAAACCACTTCATTTTTTAAATCTGTAATAAATCAAAATCGCAAAACACAGCACCCCAGTTTGTTAATAATAATTACACAAAAAGAGATCCAAAAAAAGCATTTTACACTCAATTTTTTTTTAATGAGCTCTTAACAAAAAAAAAAGAAGCCCTTAATTACGACGCTCCCCTGCCCCCTTTGGAGATGGCAACAACACTTCAGAAAGCGATTACCATGCCGTGGCTTTTGGTCTTCTGAGAGATGTTCCGATGGGCTCCTAGTGACACCAAACGAGCAGACGTATCAGATGGCTCCTTAGAAGGGCACTGAAGGCAGGCAGGCAGGGTGAAGGTCACAAGCAAGAGTTCTTTGTGACTTGAGAGAGTATCAACAAGGCGCTAATTGGACTGAGGAGGAGGCGGCAGCAGCGAGTCAGAGAAACAAAGCAAGGAAAAACAGCCTCCGGAACAAAGACCATTAAAAACAAAACTTTGGGGAGAGCCACCCTCTCAAGAGCTGGCGTGGAGCATGAAAGGCAGCGCGGCCTCATTTGTGGCTTCCTGGCGTGCAGAAGGGAAGGGGTTAAGGAGCCTGACCGGGAGCTGCTGCAGAGAACTCCAAAGCAGGCGGCTTGGAGGCCGGCCAACGTCCAGGTGGCACAGCGGCAGCAGCCAGTGGCGGAGGTGGCAGTGGCAACGCCCAAAGGTTCACTTTGCAAGTTCCAGTGCTGCCACTTCTCGGAGTTCTTCTCACTCGGAGTCTTGCCTCTGAAGGTGTTTCATTAGAGTCCCAGCTGCAGAAACAACAATCAGTAGAGCGGTCATTAAAAAGCAAGGCTCCTGCCTCCACAGCAGCAGCAAAAGAGGCAACCTGACAGAGAGTGGCAGTGGAAGGCCCAGGAACCGACGTGTTCTTTTCTATTAAAAGTTTCCATCCCTCCACCTTTTTACAGAGGGAAATGGGGACACTTGACGTGCGCTTATAATAGGGTGCCCTTTCACACCAAGGATGACTGCACAAGATTCTCATTTTCTCTGTGTGTGTGTCTCCCTCTCCCCCTGTGACACCCACCCCCCTAAAGTCTCATCTCTGTGTGTCGTTCATTAATCTGCAGGAATCCACCTGTCTGAAGAGGCAGTTGCAGGCGGTTGAAAGGCAAGCAGGCCCCTGGGCTGATCCAGCATGGCTCTTGTGCTCTTTGACTCAATGGTCCTTGAGTTGTAATTAAAGTTGAACTCCAAGACTCACCTCTGCAGGTGACGTGCCGGCCATTGGCCTCTCCTTGGAGGCTCTTCCTTTGGGGTCTTCCTCACAGAAACACAGCCTGTGGCCTTGCATCTTGCCGGACTTATTTGACCGGTAGCCTGGCATTACCTATTCTGGTGGCAGTGGCCCTCCAGCATCTCCAGCATGGCCCTATCCCCATCAGCTGCTAGCTAAACTTATGGCCTGAACTCAAGGCCTTCCACCTGGAGGCCGCCTTGGTTTACCTTCTGGCAACGCGCCTGTACAGTGTGGAAGGCCAGAGCTCAGTGGAAGCCACACAATGTGCATGCAGAAGGCTCCAGGTTCAACCACCAGCACCCAGTCACCATTGACAGAAGGCTAGAGAGGCTGAGGCCTGGGGTTCCAATGCCCTCCTGGGTGCTGGTCCTCCAGCATGCCCCAGGTTGCATGCCCCCTTCCCCTGGCCCCCACCCTCTTGCCCCCAAATCTGGCATTTGTGCAGATTTTGCCTGATTCCAAAAGGCTGCAACGCCTCTCCTATGCCTCTGCTCCTGGGCCTCCCCCACCACTGGAACGTGGTCCCCCAAAACGTCTGCAAAATGGAATCGGGGCCCTTGGGCTGAAAAAGATTCTGCGACCTTGCTCTTAGATAACAGATGAGAATAATTGCATCTGATAAGGGTTACGGGTCCTGGGATGTTTATTGTTGAGTGTAGCAAACTGTTTTGTATGTAAATGTTTTTAATATGATGTTTTATATTGTATTTTTAAGGTTCGACGTTGTTGTTTTTTAAATTGCCCAGAGAGCTTTGGCTATTGGGCGGCATAGAAATGTAAACAACAACAGCAGCAACAGCGGAAGTGGAGACTCCGGCCTGGGGCCTGGGAGAGCCCCTGCCAGTCAAGAACAGGCCAGTGATCCAACTCAGCTTGGGGGATCTTCCTATGATCCTGACAGCAGGGAGGCCTTACGAGGCTGACCGCTGGGCGGCTTCCCTTCTCCAGCCCCCTGGAATCTGCCCAGCCCCTCGGCTACTGACCCAGATGAGTTCCACACACACAAAGGAGCTTGGAGTCTTTCTCTCCTCCCTTCCCTGTTTCTCAACTGAACTCCTTCAAGGAATGGATCTTCCCTTTGCTGTTACACAAACACTGAAATTTCACAGGCGCTCCCCCGGGGGACGGGGGCTCTGCAATACGCAAGGGTTTGCTTTCATGTCTCCAAGTGTATTTAATGCACGGGACTCTTCCCAGTTCAAGGACATCACATTTTTCAAGATGGGGGAGAGGCAGAGAGGAATATAGTCTGAAACTAAGTTTTGATCCCTAAAAGAAACAGACTCTTAAACAGACCTGATTGATAAAACATCACACTTCTGCCGATTAAAGCTAGAGGCTCAGAAGTTTTCGGGAAGAAAGCAGCCATTGATTTTGGTGTGGCGTTTCCATTACATTGCTGGAATAAGAGTCTACTGTGGCTTTAAATATTTATGCTTTCGAGGGGCGGGGGCAGCAACTGGGGTGGGGGGGAGAAGCCAGAGGAATGGAAGCAGCGAGAAAGGGGGCTGCTATCATTGACTCCACCAGTCAGGCTGCAGCGTTGAAGGGGGCCATGAGATGGCGAGGGTTGGACCCAGAGTGGGAACGGAGGGGAGAATGGAGTTCGCTGGGGGCAAACTCCCACATGGCCCGCTTCTGCCCTCGGTGCTTGAGTGCCTTTCCCTCCTGAGCACACTGGGCAAACAACACACTGGGCGTGCTCTCTGCAGGCATCCGTCCTGCCCAGTGCCTGCTGCACTGCTTGTGCTCTCGGTAGCCTGCCCCCTTTATGGGTGTTGTGCTCCGAAATGGTGGTTGTGCAGAACAGAAGGAGAATCAAATAGGGAGGTATGAGGGATTTATTTCAGTTTGTTTCTGGTCAGGATTTACTCAGTTCACACCTTCTGGACTGAACATGAACTTGGCCAAAAATCTGTGGTGGAGGTCTGTACATTTCTGTGTGTTCTGCCCTGCTGTGCCCCACATGCATAGGATACGGAATGGCAGGCATACCATCAGCACAGGGGTTGGGTTGTTCTGCTCTGCTCAATGAGAAGTTTCGAACACGAATATGATTGCCAAGCATATTCCAGAACTGTGGTGTACCGTGTACCATTTCATCACTACCACCTGCCCTGGAGGCCTAGTGGGAAAATGGGGAGTAATCACTGTGAGACATCAAAAAACAAAAACAAAAACCCCAAAGCCCATAATCAAAGACTAATCCTAAAAGCTTTCTTTTAACATTTTATTATGCTTCCAGAACTGTTCTTCCTTTCATCTAGGACTCTGCCATTTAGTTATTCTAGGATTATGGAAACCATCGGGCTATGAATGAAAGCAAAAAGATTCAATTAATGAGCACGTAAGCAGGTTTATTATGATTTCTTCTGATCCATCCTTCCTTCCTGCTATTTTTTCTCTCCTGAGTTAATTTGAAAGGCCGAGTCTATAACATTAGCTCTTTGGCAGGCTAGAATATCCATTTTCTTCCTTAAATCAATCTTTTTTCCCTAAATGATGTTGAGATCCAATTTGCATAGATACATTTAACTATTGTACCCGGCGCTCACATGTGCAGCAAAAGCATCTGAAGACGAGTGAATGCTCATAAAGATGCTTTTGCTGCTTATGGCTAAAAAGAGCATTTGATTCCCTCATTCACTCAATCATATTGCATATTGTGCATAAAGCCAGTGACTGGCCTGAGCAGTGGAGGCGTGCCTCTCACCAAGATAAAGGCCTTCCGCCCCAACCCAGGGGTTAAAATCCCTCACTGTATCCCTCCAAGGAATTTATCCTTGGAAGGGTTTACATTGTCTTGGAGTCTTGTAGCACCCAAAAAGCTAAGACATTCATTATGGCATGAGCCAGCGGTGGTGGTGGGTCAAACTGCAAAATGAGAAAGGTCTGGGGGGGGGGGGCACAATCCATCTGTGGGTGGCGCCAAATATAATTATTCCCCTTTAAAGCCTACTCAGAAGTAATCAGGACAAAGATTTTGCATGCCTACTCAGAAGTAAGCAGGGCTGCATTTGTCAGCAGCACTTTCAAATAGCACCCCAAATACCAAGTCTCTGCATGTCTCCTCACAAGTATGAAGGTCTACCTGCTATATTCTTTGCAAGGTATTTAAAAGTGAATTGTCTTTAAACACTCTTTTATCTATTATTTATTTCATTTACATATCTATTATACTGCTCCACATTTAGACAGGTTCTGGAGTGCTGAACAATAAAAGATACAAAAAAGGATAAAAATAAATAAAACATTAGGATAAAATTCTTGCTATTTTCAAAAAGAAACAATTCTGATAAAACCAAAGATGGTCAGACAAGGAAGGCTTCCTGAAATATTTTATTTATTTATTTTACATTTATATCCCGCCTTTTTTCCTCCAAGGAACCATACATAATCCTCCTCTTCTCCATTTTATCCTCACAACAACAACCCTGTGAGGTAGGCTGGGCTGAGAGTCTGTGACTGGCCCAAAGTCACCCAGTGAGCTTCCATGGCCAAGTGGGGACTAGAACCCGGATCTCCCAACTCCTAGTCCGACACGCTAGCCAAACAGAGATGTTTTCAGGAGGCCCTGGAAACAGTACAATGTTGACATGTACCTGACCTCCAAAAGCAGGGAGTTCCATAGGACGGGGGGTCACCACACTGAAAGCTCTTCTGTGGGGGGACTCCAATCAGGCCATACGCCCATCTGTGAACCACCGGGAGCGTGCTATGGACTGGAGCATATCTATGAAGGAGAGAACAGCCAAGGAGGCTTGCCAGCTACCTAGGGACCCCCCAAGGTATATCCTGCCCACGGGGTGGAGGTTCCCCATCCCTGACATAAGCTTTCATGGACAAGTGTCCAGTTCATCAGATACACTGAATGAAGAAGAGTCTAGTCCATGCAAGTTTCTGCCATAATAATGTGTTTAAGGAGCTACAAGACACTTTGTATTTGGTTTTAGTTTCTGATTTATTTATTTATTTATTTATTTATTTATTTATTTATTACATTTCTATACCGCCCAATAGCCGGAGCTCTCTGGGCGGTTCACAAAAATTAAAAACATTCTGGTTTTGCTGCCTGAGGTGGAGCAGCAAGAGACACTCACACCCCTCCCCGGGTCAAGCTGCATAGTAGCCCCCAAGGTTGGTCAAGTGATTGCGGCAAAGGATCATGCACATGTCTTTCTTCCTCCCTGTCAGCAGGAATGCAACAATAATAAATTAAATCACTAACCTCATTTGCTGCCCTTTCATGACTCTCAGCATCCGCCTCCTGAGGCAAAGCCTTCTTACTCTGCTGAGCAGTGGTCTCAGGCACCATCAAGAAAGCATGCAAGGAAACTCTGGAAGGATGTACATCCCAGAGCAGAACAGGGTTTTTCTCTTATTACAAAGCACCCTACAACTCTTGCCACAGAGTCCCTCCAAATATAGGGAGAGGAAAATTCCTCAGATACCACCCAGAAGGTAACTGGGGGCTGGCAAACCACTGGGACACCAGGGGCTTGTCTATGCAGCTTCTTTACCCTGACCTAAAATGTGCATTTTCACGTTTTAGGTTGCATGACGCAGGCGTCCATTCGCCTCAGCACTGGGTTTTAACTGCAATAATGTGCGTATTTGCATTCACGATTTACTGCGACTTTTAGATCGGGTCCAAGTTTGCACTGCATTATGGCTGTGTGTCTTTGGGGGAGTTATGTTGGATTTTGCCATGTGGGCAGAGCTTTGAGGGTAGGATAACATGATTGGCCCATTTCCCAATTTTGCACCAATCCGCTGCCTCTTTTGTTCGCACCGATTTTAGTTTGAAGTCTCTCCGCAGAGCTCCGCAGAGAAAGCTTCTTAAAATAAATTTATCCCTCTTATTTATATATTTATTGCATTTCTGTACCACCCAATATGTGAAACTCTCTGTGCAGTTCACAAAAAGAAAGAGAGGGAAAAGGGCAGCCAGACAAGGAGACGTGTTCTGCTGCCTCCTTCCTTTCCCTCTGTAGCCTCATCCCGGTCCCCCGTCCCCCCGCTCCTGGTTTGTGGAGGCTGTTTCTTTGAATATCCTTACAGGGAGCAATAGGAACAAAGCGGGAAACAGGCAGCCAGCCTCCTTCCTTTCCCTCTGTAGCCTCGTTCCACCCCCCACCCACCCCGCTCCCACTCGGTTTGTGTGTTATATTAGTCTGCGGAGCTCCACAGATAAGATTTATAGCTTTGTTGGCTTCTACTCTTTATCATCGTATATGGGATAATGTGCATGTGCGCATTAGTAACTCACTATAAAAAAATTAATTCAGGAAATAAATCACTGTTGCTGATGCAGCGTGACGCTCTTTACCTACATTTGAATCAATGAAAAATCGGGTTTTTATTTAATGAGGAGCCATCCCACTGTCATATAGACAAGGGCCTGGTGCCTGTTTGGTGTCCTCAGGGCCTTCTCTACCACCGCTGCCACCGCCACACATTCTGCATGGCCATTGCTGTGCCGAGTTTGATGTCTCCTTACTTCTGTTTCTTGTTATCCAGCGGCTAATTGGGCCTCCTTTTCTGTGGAAGACCACGTGTTGTGAATGTCTGTTTTTGAAAGAGAGTGAGCTGCAACTTTTTGCCTGTGCATTCTCTGCCTTATAATTCAGTGGTTCCCAATTGGTGATCTGTGGACCCCAGAGGGTCCGCATAACCCACCTAGGGGGTCCGTGGCACCATTCTCATATTAGCTCTGCATGGTCTGCATTTTAATAAAAGAAAATATGCCGTCTCTGTTTGATTTGACGGTGACGCCATGCATGAAAACACCTGCGTGATTTAGCAACTAGCTTCAGAGATTCCTTCCCTGCACCTAATTCTGAAAATTCATGGAGAAGGAATCCTTTTGAATGTGGTGACGTACAACTAACAACTCTCTCTGCGGAAGAGCGAGATGCACTTGTTGACGTGGCTTGTGATGATTCATTGAAATCATTTTTCAAAGAATATAGACTGGACCAATTCTGGGTGAAGGTTTTTCCTGATTATAAGAAATTAGATGAAAAAGCTTTGAAACATCTAGTTCCCTTTTGTTCCACATATCTTTGTGAACAAACATTTTCGACATTTTGTTATATGAAGAACAAGCGTAGAAATTGGCTCGATGTTGATCCAGATTTGAGACTAAAAGTAGTAAATATTGAAATGGATGTGGAAGGGATTGTTTGGGACAAAAAGAGGCATGAGTTCTCCCATCACATTTAGGTTTAGTAGCTGCTAGACATGTCATAATTTGTTCTATTGTAAACTAGATGTAGTAAAATTAAATTCATCTTTATATTCCTAACTAAATCATTGTCACTTTTGCGTGGTAATATCACAATTTTTATGGCCTGTTTTTTAGTATACCTAAAATCCTTTGCTTATTAGGGGCTACCCCTTATTTTATCCAAAAAAATTGCTTCGCACAGGTAACTACCATAGAGAGAACAAAATTTTCAAAAGGAGGGGGTCCATGGCTTGGCATTTGACAAACAAGGGGTCCACAGTACTCAGCTAATTGGGAACCACTGCTATAACTCATGATTTTATAAACCTGTTCAGTGTCCCTTCTGAAACTGCAGGCGCTTGCTAAGAAAGATGTTCAGTTTAATTCAGTGTGTGACTAACTTGTGACTAAATATGTTTAGCATTTACATGTTTAAGCCATCATCATCGTCATCATCGTCATCATCATCTTGTGCAGTCTTGTCATTTTCCTTTTAGGAAATGCGGCAACCAGAACTGTGCCCCGTGGTTTAAAGGTGTTGATGTGCTACAGATTCTGGGCATTATGACAGCTGGTTTTTAAACATACATTTTGGATTTTTAAGATGGCCCAGAACTCAGGCCCATCTTACCTCTTCCTGGATCCTGACCAAATCTGACAAGTCACGTTATCTGACATAGGCCTGGTCCTGTAAAAGAAGATCTCCTCCCTGCTTGCCCACAGTCCCTGCTAGTTGCATCTTCACAACATCCTAATTAGGGGTTCACATGTTGAACCGTAATGGTAGAAAGAACTGTCCTTGGTGCTGAATCTAGACAGATGGGATATCCATGAAAATAAGCATATATAGCCAACATTTAAATTCCAGTGGGGGAACTGTTTTCTGGTGGCGGCTGCCATTTTTGTTTTGTTTTTCCAGATTGTCCCAGAATTATGAAATATCTGAGTGGGGGGGGAGGGGTAGCTGTAGAAGTTAGCTCCTCCTGCTACTGACATGGTAGCAAAACAGTAAAAAAATGTCTGTGAGAGAGAGAGAGAGCTTAAGTGTCAGAACAGCCTGAGTGCCAATGAATGCCTCCTGAAACAAATGGGATTCTGCCAAATGGAACAGAGCTGAATGAAACTGCTAGCAATGAAAACAAATTGTATTCCAAAATTGGGGTGGCAGGAGAGAGAGTCCTGAAGAGCTACAGCGTGGTCCTACAGTGTTCTGGCTTGGTGTTTTCTGATGTTTTTGGTAGCTAAGGTCCACCCCTTCCTGAGTTATAATTGGAGACACCCTGATTGGTTTGTTTTATGCATTACTGGGTTTTTAAAAATCTGTCTTTTCACTCGTAGGAGGGCCCAAGGCAGCTGACATCACAGTAAAAACAAAAGAATACAAACCATAAAATGAACAAACCAACTGACACATAAGAACAGCAGATAAACCCATCAAACCGGGAGAGAGAGACACACATATGACAAACCAGCTTCAATGTATAGTTGTCAAACTGAAGGTTTGTCTTAACAATGACATTTTCCTAAGGGCTTTAAAGGCATTTTGCACCCCAAAAAGCTTTGATTTTAGAGAGTGAAAGAAGAAGAGAATTTGCCTGTGCCATCAGATGAAGAATCCCTTCCTCGTGTTTCTGCATGAGTCATGGATGTGGGCATGCTTTCTTATTGGAAGTGGGGGGCATGACCCATTCTGAGAGGCAACCTCCTCTGAAGGCAGGTGCTACTCCACAGTAGAGGCCAGGCCAGAGCAGTGAACCATTCAGAGAGGCATCAGGCAGCCTCCAGAGTAGGTGCGGATCTTGGCCTTGGGGAGGAGCCCTGCTGTGCCCTGGCACACCAGCTCTTCTCCAATCGAGTGCAATTTAGGGTGACTCTCCTGGCAAGTTAAGGGTGGGCTGAGAGAACCCATCTGCAAACCTGCCGTTTTTCGTTGGCATGATCATCCGGTGCTTTCTCGCGAGGATGGCTGTTCTTTCATGCAGAGGGGAGCCGGAGCATCAAATCAATGAAGCGTTCAGATAGAGAGAAAGCTGAGCTGAGCTCCGAATGTGATTTATGATTTCACAGGCTGTCTGAAATGCTGTGATCGAGTTTCTTATTGTAATGGTCTCTCGGTGAGCAGTATCCAATTAGGTGACCCCCCGGGTCTCTCCTATCGATTTCATTCAGGGTGGGGAGAATCGGGCCATTGTTTTCTCATTATTCTTTTTCTTTTTGGTAGTTGTGCTGTCTTCCCTGGGATGAGAGGATGCCTCGTGAAGCAGGTGACCCCACAAGGTGTCTAAGAGACTGTGCAGGAGGCGTCAGGATCTAGGAGAGGATAATTGATTGTCTAGCAGGGCTGAAAACAACCAGTGTGGGCTGAGAGGGCAAAACAGAGCAGCCAATGCCACCTCCCCTTCTTCCTGGGTTTTCTTTTTTAAAACCAAGGCTATGTGCTCTTCCACCAGCAGTGCTCTGGTATTCTTTGGGCAAGTATGAAGACGGAAGAACTGCAGCAGCTGGGACGTGAAAGCTGAGACCATTGACCAATTCTTGGGAGAGGGGGAAGCAACATGCCCAAGGCACGTGGAGCAAAATCAAAAAATCCAGGGTGCTATTGCACTTCTATAACAGAATGCCTGAAGATGTGCATGGGTGGGTGGGGGCTGGAATGACGTGGTGAGCAGCCACACAGGTAACACACCTGCCAGTGGTTGCTTGCATGGTTGCCCACCACATCATCACAAAAGCTTACACAGGGCACCAGTTACAGGAAGCCAGATTCCAGCTGGACATCAGGAAAAACTTCCTGAATGTTAGAGCAGTACAACAATGGAACCAGTGACCTAGGGAGGTGGTGGGCTCTCCCACACTAGAGGCCTTCAAGAGGCAGCTGGACAACCATCTGTCAGGGATGCTTTAGGGTGGATTCCTGCATTGAGCAGGGGGTTGGACTCGATGGCCTTGTAGGCCCCTTCCAACTCTGTTATTCTATGATTCTAAGTCTTTTGGCATTCCATCCTGTTGCCTGGGTGGGAGCAGCCAATGCAGAAGCAGCAACCAGGCTACTCAAAGAGGGCCAAAAGTTCTGTTCATTCCTGAGTCATCCTGTTTTCTTTCCTCTTACTCCCAAAATGATATTTCCTCTACCTTGGAGGTTGCGTACATTAGGGCAACAAATGGAAGATACCATACTGAAAGGAGGAGAGAGAATGCCAGGCAGTTACAGCAGAACCCAACTGCTCATTCTCTTCTTTGAGCAAGAGCAAAGAGCTTACGGCAGAGCCTTCGCCCATCAGATGTGTGGGCTAGGGAATGCTGAGGGGTTTAGTCCCACATAGCTGCAGGCCCCCAGTTTGGGGGAGACTGGTATGTGGCCGGCGCCTTAGGGGCACCCGCCTTCAGCCTTATGGTAAGTTTAGGGTCACCACTCCCCCACTCCAGTGGCCCTTAAGCTCCCATGCAACACAGCGCGTGTGAAAGTATACCCTCCCTCCCCACCTCTACAAGGTCGTGTCGCGTTTTGCCTTCAGATCCCTGCAAACAATGCTAATTGCCATCCCTGACCTCCTGTGGGGGCCGATAGGAAAGCCTCCTCCTAATTAGAAAACCAAATGCTTATTGTAAGGGTTCCTGAAGGCACTTTCTGTACATTTCGACATATGCTGTGGCGGCAGAGGGGAGGGGAGCGGAGGGAGGCATCTTAAGCCAGGCTTCTGAAGCCATCACAGGTTGATTAAATAACCATGGAGAACCCACTGCTGTTTATTACAGAACAACAAAAATGTAATAAAAGGCAAGCTTGCAATTGCATTACATCATTCCTTCCAGGAAACAGCTTTCCTATCAGACTCATAGCTGAAAAACTGGAAGCAAGAAGGTTTTCCATGGAGGATCACCTGAAAGGATGTGCACCAATGCCGATGGATGACCAAGCGAGCATGTCCAGGAACAGGAATCTCTCACCAGCCAGGCTGGCCTCACCATCCCTTTGTGGGAGGCAGCTGCCACTTTCGGAACACTTTTGGAACTGTTGCCCTGATCCGTGGCACCAGAAGGGTTAATTTCTTGAATCAAGTATGCTGGGGAACTGGGTCCTTGTGTATGTGCCAAGTCCCAAACCTTGACCCAGGAGATGGAGCCGTCAAGCAAGGCCTGGTCCCCCTGAGCTGAGAAGCAGCTGTCTGCTCTTTGGTCAGTGATGCCCAATACAAAGTTTTGGCAGTGATGCCCATAACCATTCCAGTACAAGGGCTGCCCAGGATAAAAATGATCTTTGTCATCTTTTCATTCTCCTCTGAATGTTTTCCAAGTTATCCACTTCTTTTTTGGACTGGGATGCCCCTAAACTGAGAATATTGTACTCCAGATGATCAGGTATTTCTCAAACTGGGTAAAAGTTTTCTTCCTTCCTTCTTTCCTTCTTTGGGTCTTAAAAATGCCATTCCTCTTGATCCCACTTGAAATGGCTTCAGTCTTTTTGCTGCTTTCAGCTGCCCCACACCTGGGCTTACTCAGAGGCTGCTGGGAGGCAGCAACATCTTCTGGTGTGTGTTTTTCCTGTGACCTGTTGTTTGGGCTTGTGTCGCAAAAACGTCTTGAACAGATGCCTGCCTCCAGCCGGCTCTCTCTAACAGGCTGGCAGGAGTGTGAAGGGGCAGTTTAGGCAGACAATTCCAGCTGGCTGGAAGATGCCCCAGAAGCTCCAACCAGCCTCCACTGGTCGCTCTCAGTAGCCTCTGACATCTCAAATATTTATTCTGATCCTAATTATGACTAATTACCACTTAACCCTGAGAAGGGCTGCATCTATGCAAAGGACCTCCTTGTTCAATAGATTCACCACCCACTAGCTGTAGCGGCGGCTAATTAAAAACTGCCAAGGCTAAAGGCGTCTTGGTCCTCTCTGAAAAACTTGCAAAGAAACTATTATTGAGTTTTCCAGTTCTACGGAGCTGGGCCAGCTGGCACCTGGGTAGCATTCACATCTCTGCCCAGGCTCGATCTCTGAGTAAGGACTGCAATGTGAAATTCTTGCTTACCCTAGTGACCAAAATGCCACTCCAGTGTGCATATCTCGCCTCCTTGAGGTCAACATTCTCAGCCACGGCTTGTAAATGTTTCTCCTTCATTGCACACTGCACACACACACCCCTTCAGGACAAAAGCTGCCCAGGTCATTTTGGAAGTGGTCTGGCTCCAGGAGGCGAGTAATTGTGCTCCACATCCTTCCGGTGTCACACACACACACACCCTTCCACTGGAGTCTGCCAGACTGTGAAAAGATGGACAAGCAGGTATTCAATCATTAATAAGACGCCCCAATTAACACCACATTACATAACCTCTCTTTTCTTTAAAGCAGGCCCATTTCAGATTATTATTTCCTCCTTGATTGTTTGGGAATCTTTCCCTCTGAGTAACTCTCATGGTTTTGAAGGGCCTGCTTCCTGATTTGAGAGGCTCAGTGCATGCTAAATGCTGGGAGAGAACACGGTGTCCTTTCTCTGCTTGGCACAGGCAATTTAAGACATTGTGTTTATGTGACCCTCTAGGGACCCACCAGGGTGAGTCTAGAACATTGCCACCCTCCCTCCCACCCTCTCTCTCTCTCTCTCTCTCACACACACACACACACACACACCTGTGGGTGAGCCACTGAAGCCCTCCAAGCAAGACTATGTGTCCCTGCCTCCTACATTGGAGCAGGACATTCATATTTTCAAACATCCTACACTACTGAGTGTTCAGTCTGAACATAATTTGAAGCCCTCTCTCCATAACGGGGTTCTTCAACTGCCGTATTTCTTTACTGCCAGTAGGGCTGTCAGATGGCATTGCTGCCGAGCAGAAATCCAGTCACACATTTATGTGATCTCACTATTCTTTCCGCCCGCCCCTGCTGCTCTCCACCTACCCACCACCACCACACAAAAAACATACACATTAAATCTTTTATTCACAGTTAATGTATCTGGTTCCCTCAGTACTTTCCTTGGACGTTTTGCTGTGCCCCCACCCTTACAAATTTGGAAAGAGGGCTTCAAAAGGGGACCCTGGTCAGTGGTAGAGCACGTGCTTTGCATGAAGAAGGTGCCAGGTTCCATCCTGGCATCTCCAGCGAAAAGGACGCCAAAGGCCACGGAAAAGTCTCTTTCTCTGCTGGAGACCTGCCACTCAAGAGTGGGCAATATTAACTCGATGGGCCAAGACGCTGGCCTGGTCTACGGGACGCTTCCTGGTGCCTTCATTGCTACCCATGGCACCCGCTTCCATTTTGTCAATACAGACACAAGATCTGGATCTGGATCCTGAACTGCCCAGTGGTCATCCCTAGTGCCCAAGACCAATATTTTTCTAGGAAAAGGGTGAGGCCTGAATTGTCACCACAGATCCCTGAAATTTGTCTGGTGGGGTGGTGGCCATGTGCCCTCTTTTTACAGAGGACCGTCCTCTGTTGAAGGGCTGCCCAGAGTACGTCCCATTTAAAGCTAAGGAGGAAGGAAGAGCCAAGGAGCCCGTGATGGTGCTCTGCAGCAGCACCTAAACAGCAGAATGGACAGGCAGGCACACGCACCACCTGGTCACAGTCTTAATTATTTCTACATTTGCATCTATGCATAAAAATTAGTATATGTGAATTTTGTGCAAATTGCTGCCCTCTTTCCTGGTGATGCATGTCCCCTTTGGGGGCAATTCACAAGTGGCCACACTATTGTCTGGCCTCGCCATTAAGTCCATGGATGTGGGGGGGAGATGCTCAACCAACTATGCCCAGAACTTCAGTGTTGCCCACAGAGATACAAGGAATGCCTACCCCCACACCCCTGCCCCACCACCACCACCATCCCTGCCTTCCTTCCTCCAGGCAGAGAGACAGACAGAGACAGGCAAGCCTCCCATTTATCCAAGGCGCATCTCTGCTGCTGACACAGACGCAAAGGTTTGTCTAAAGCCTGCTGGCCCCAGCAAACAGCTGGTTCCGGTGGCTTCCAGCCATCCATCATCCCTGACACCCCTTCCCCCTTGGTCAATAGTTTGGTCCTCACCTTCCTCCGAGAGGACGCCGTGCCTTGCCAGTTGGAAGCTCATAAAGACCATTTGCAGGCACAGGTCAGCTAATGATAGATGGCAGCCGGCAGATCATGCCAGGGGCTTCGGCCCCCTTGTCACCAAGATGACTTCCTGATTAACTAATAGGAAAAAAGCCCAATTAAAACAACAGCAACAACAACACAGGGAATCTTCCTTGCTTCTTGTCTTGCTTCACTTTTGCCCCCCACCTGGCCTTGATTTCAAAATCGCCTAGGAATGAAAAACACCACAACCTCTTTTAGGGAAATCAATTGTCGGCTTCCACAACAACCACCAGGGTGGGGTGGGGGATGCATCTCTGAAACAAAATGAAACCTTGCTGTACACACTGTCATTATTTCCTGGCAGAAAGTGGTCTGGATCTGGTTTCATATCCATTATCCCTTCCGGGAGCAATATTCTTACCGTGAATAAAGATGGTTTGCAGTTTAAAACAAACCTGTCTGCTAATGCCACTGCTGGGCTCTTTCTAGAAGTGTTTTCTGGGGAAATAGCTTCCCCACCCACCCCGCCTGCCTTTCATCAGGCTGTATGTATGTATTTATTTGAACACCTCATAAGATAAATTTCTGTAGGCTTCCTACAAATAATGATAAAAGCACAAATAAAATCACAATAAAATCAACAGTATAAAACCAATAGATGTGCCAACACAGCACAAAATACAATATCACATTGCAGAAATTAGGATAATAAGCAGGATTGCAAGGTACACCTGAAGAGAGGCTTCTGTGGATGGCCTTACAGTACAGGTAGGAACATATGGGCAGAGGTCCCAAACCAAGTAGAGCTTTACAAGTCTAAACCAGCACTTTGAATTGCTCCTGGAAATGAACTGGGAGCCAGGCCGGATGAGAGAGGACCAGTGGGATGCAATTGGAGCAGCTGGTCCCAGTTAGAATTCATTCTCGCAGCCAGATTTCACACATGCTGGCGTTTCCAGACCATCTTCAAAGGCAGCCCCACATACAAAGCATTACAGTAATACAACAGGACATTACCAGGGCATGAATCAGTGCAGGTAAGGCAATCCGCCTCCCATAGAACTGTAGAAGTTGGTAAAAGGCGCTCCGAGCCACAGAGCTTCTCATAGCGATGGATCCGGGGGCATCCCCAAGCTGTGCACTAGATCTTTCAGGAGGAGTGCAACTCCCCCAGTACAATTTTTGGGACTGTTCATCGGGGGTAAGCATGTGGAGGATAGGGGCAGAAGAATACAGGAAGGAGGCACAGAAGTGGTGCGCTGACTGCCCTCCATTATGAACATTCCTTTAATGGCATTATTTTGCCACAGATGGGCTGGTTGATAGGCTCTTTGATTTCAATGATAATATATCGTATTTGCATTAATGTGTCTGATCCTTTAAAGAAGGGGCTTGGCCAAAGGTGGGAGGGGCATTCCCAAATGGGTGTGGTTAGAAGAGGGGGCGGAGCTATGGCAGCAATCATACCTGTTTTTCTGCACAAGCACCAGTAATCCAAGTGCCATCAAAAAGTCTCTCATTCCCAAACCAGGCTGAACCTCAAAAGGGAAGGGAGTTCTACAGTATGCCTGCAGACCCAGAATCCATTTTGGTCATCGTCTCGGACTGGGTCTGAGCTGCTGTGCTTTTATTGCAATGCCCACATCCCTAGAAAAAGGGTAAACCTTGAGATGAATTAGGAATGAGGAATGCAGTCTGTTTACAGCACCTGTTTTCTGATACGTATATTGAATTATTGACAAGATGTATTTATTTATTCATTACTGACTATATATATATATATATATATATATATATATATATATATATATATTGCCTTCCTGCCAATGCAATCCAGGCTGTTTACAATTTAAAATACTGCCATGATGCCACCTAATAGACATAAGACAAAAGGAAAGGGAACAGGAAGGGCAAAGGAAAATAAACAAATTCAGGCACCAATTCATATACAAAGTTACCTAATTGTTATGATGATGAAGGGCCACGGGTTCTAGAAGGCGAGGAGCCACATGGCAACCGGTCCCAGCCAGGCTGATGCTGTTTCACCTCCACCTGGGATGCAGCCCTGGCCCCTGTGTAGCCCCATCCTTATTAACTCCACCCCAGAATATTTGGACTGCCGTCTGCAGGGACAAATCCCAACAGTATAGCTGAGTAAGTCTGTTTCCACACCAAAAACTGCAAATAGTTTGTGATACCTTAAAGACCAATAAAGATCTCCCAGGACCTGGACCTTGAAATCACTGCACCAACCAAAAAAAGATTAAAAGGACCCTCCAGAATGACACTGCTGAGTCAGAATTCACTAGCAAATTTGAAACTGAGAAACTGGGACTCAGTAGAGACACAGAATGGGTAACTCACAGCAAATAATTCATAGACAATAACATCTATATCTGTATGTCTGTCTATCAATCAGATGATATATATTTTCTCCCTGTAGTCTGTCTACTGTATTTCTTCGATTGTCAGATGCACACTAATTTCAGTACCACCAACAGAAAAAAAAAACCCTAAGACACACCTGTGATTCTAAGACGCACCCCGTTTTTAGAGATGTTTATATGGGGGGAAAAGTGCATCTTAGAATTGAAGAAACACGGTATATATATCTCAGCTCAATCATGACTTCATTTGTCTGACAGAGGGAATTCTGGCCCACAAAAGCTTATGATACAATATGTTTTATAGACTTTAAAGTGTTTTGTTGTTTTTTACAATGCAGAGAAAAACCAGCACTGGATTTATCAGCCTCCTTGGAAGGGATCCTGAGGGAAGAAGAGCTGGAACTGGAGTTTATCAGCATACCACAATGCATGTTTTTGATGACATCATTATTATTATTATTATTATTATTATTATTATTATTATTATTATTTTAAAAACCCACCTTCAACACAGCAGCAGCAGTCTGCTTAGCACTCCTGCTTTGATGTGCAATAACTTAATTACCATAAGAGGTTCATCCCTTTCTCTTTCTCCTGGCACTGATTCACATCAAGCATTCTTAAAAATTGGGAGGGAGGGAGGGAGGGAGGGAGGCACAAGCTGATTCAATTTACTTTTTAACAGACCCAAGAAGAATATTGTATTGCTGCAAGTCCTGGTGGTCTTGATGTGTATATATTTGTACGCACACAGCAGATTTATTCATTTTTCTCAGAAAAAATATATGGGGTAGCGTGTGAAAAGGGGAGAGCTCCACAGAGGCATGCCCTATGAGCTGAAAACTGGGAAAGTTAAAATCCAAGCCCTTTTTGCCATCTCTCTGCCAGATGTTTACTAGCAATATTTTTAAGCATACTTGTTAGGGTGACAGGAAAAAAGGGAGTCACAGATGTTGCACAAGGTGACATATGCACACCAGAAGAAACCTCTTTCTCTTCCTCTCTCTCCCACCCCCACCCCCGCCTCTGACATCACTTATCTCAGCCCTGTAGAGTCCTTGCACATTCATCCAGATTTGCAGCTGGGGTCAAGCATCCCGTGTTGCACCAGGGGGGAAAGCTGCTGATGGAAGGAGGCATCTGGCAATTGCCCTCCCCTTCCCTGCATGGGAGTGAAGTGGATGAGAAGGGCCCTGGGCAGGGCCCAAAGAGGGTCCTGTTGGAAGAAGCTGCACCGGCTTTCCTGCCATTTTCTTCAGCAAAGTGTAGAACTTCCTTCCCCCATGGGCAGTAAAGGTCTGGCCCTGTGTGCTTACTAGCTGGAATTGCGGCAGGTGTGACGGGGTAATTTTCAGTTTCTACATTTTGCATACAAGCGTATTGAATGGTCAATCTTGTTTGTCCTCTTATAATGTGCAGTGCCTTGCACCTTAGAAGAAGCAAGATGGAAATGGAACGAAAGACCCAGCAGCGTACAACCCAAGCAATTCCCATTCAATCTGACAGGACTTCTTCCTTTCCAGGGAGCTGCTGGGTTTGCCTAAGTGCTAAGCAATGCGGAGGTCAGGAGGTCCAGTGAGGCTTCTCCCTCTCAGGCAACCCCACCTCCTATGTCCAAGCCCTCCGCTTGATGATGGGCCTTCCCACCATACACTGTACTGTCTGGATAATGGCGGGGGCTGAAAGTACGAAAAGGTCCATTCCTGGAAGGACTCACGATGGGGCGTGCAGGAACACGAGCCAGCTTGAATGGTGGGCGGGGAGCTCCCTTTTGTTCACCAGTAGTTCTTACTTTGTTCAGGTATTGGATTCGAGGCCACCTTTGAAAAGGGGTGGGGTGGGGATCACTGAGTGTTTCTGCTGCCTGGTGCTGCCTCTCGCGCGTGCCGTGCCTTGGTGGGAGGCAGCAAAGGACTTTATCACTGCTGATCCTCAGAATTGGACGTCCCCTTGGAACTCAGATAATATGAAATGAAGCAGCCTGCAGGAGACAGGTCAAGCGGAATTTGCATGGCGCGTATCTCCTCTCACTCCAACCTCCAGCCTCCCTTCTCTGGAAGAAGAAATATGGTACATTTGTTTAGCCTCCATGCTTCTCCGTCTCTCTTCCAGTCTCTAACAGAGACGCGCTTGGCAGTAGCAAAGGTGAATTTGGGCTTCATCACCCACACCTGCTGAGCCACCCAAGTTCCAGCAAGGATGGATGCATTTTGCATGCTAGGATTTGGAAATAAGAGATTTGACAGGCAGCTCGAAAGAAGGGAGAGGAAAGGATGGCGGCAGCTTTGCCTTCTCCCAGCATTTCCCGCTGAAGTGAGGAAATGTTATTACTAGTGACGAAGAAATATCATTGCATGTCGTATTTTGCTACCTAGAATCAGCGGAGGCAGAAGACTGTTGAGAAAGGATGGAGGGAAGGCAGCAACGGAGCCAGGGAAAGAAAAACTGATAAATGAAGAAGGAAAGAGCAGGACGAGAGAGGACAAAAAAGAGTGGTACAGAGAGAAGGTATACAATAAAGCTAATAAATGCATTCATAGAATCATAGAATAGTAGAGTTGGAAGGGGCCTATAAGGCCATCGAGTCCAACCCCCTTCTCCATGCATGGATCCTTTCCAACAAGCTGCACGCCCAAACCACTCAGAGAATTGTTGCGGCACATGTGAATGCAGAATTCCGGCACCATTCAGCCCAAGATGTGCCAGGCTTGTGCCACTTTCAGCTTTACATGACTGGCTGAAACTGAATCTGCTTGTTCTTCCATCCAATCCAAGGATGGCTCAAAGGTGAAAGACTCCGCCTCCTGCATGCAGGGATCCATAAGGCCTGGCTTGCTTTCGCCTTCTGGCCACTGTGCTGAGATCCCAAGGCTCTGAGACCACGAGCTCGGTGCAACGGTCCTGAGGGCCATCATCTCCTACATGCACTCCCGGGACCCACTTCCCGCCTCTTGCAGCAGCAGCAGCAGCAGCAGCCTCACAGTCACTGCACGGAGCCAAAAGTTAAAGCAATCTGGGGATTCAGTGCCAGGAAAGAAATATGGCAGCAGCTGCTCCTCTCGGCAACATAACTTCTTCATCAAAGATCCATCCAAATCCCTGGCATAATTAGGTTGTACTATATTAGCAGCCTAAGATGTTGCCCCGGAATTAAGTATTCCAAGATAAAGCTGACCAGAACTTGGCAGCATATGCATCTGGAGGAGTCATCCACCATCCCAAACCTCGGCAAACCCCGTTTTGTAGTTCTAAGAACAAAGGCAGCAGGCAAAACATTTCATCTCATACACAGAAATCAACAACTCCTATGGTTACAGATCTTTTAGCAGAAACTAAGGCCTCATCTACACCAAGCAGGATATTGCACTGTGAAAGCGGTACCTGGTCTGTGTCAGTGGGCCCCAACAGTTGTCAGTGCACTTCAGTACTGCTATAAAACAGTCGTGTGGCTCCTGCCTCTTATATACCGCTTTCATAGTGGAATATACTGCTTGGTGTAGAAAAGGCCTAAGTTCTTCTAGGCATGTAAGTCTCCGTGGGTTAATGCTAATATTAGGGCTGTGCACAGGCCAAAAACAAAAAACCTGTTTGCCTCAGAACCTGCCCCATTGGCTTGGGTAGGGGCTGCCTCAGTTCAGAGCCTCAGGATGACAGCACACTTCAGTTCAGCTCATTTTCCGAAGCCTTTGGTGCCTTCTACATTGGCTGGAATGGGGCAGGCAGAGAGACACATATCTATAATGTTTTAAATTTTCGTCAGAATTGGGTGAAGCAGTTTCTGGGGGATGAAGCTGGACAAATGTCAGACAAACGGGTCCCCTGTTTTTTGTGTGCTTGGGTGCTTTAAAACGTTGAGGTGCTTTTAAAGCTCTTTGCTTCAGAAACAGCCTTGGGGGCCAGATGGACTTTGCCAGGCTCCTACTTCGTACTTGACAGACTGGATGGATGGGAAGTGACAGCTTATTGAGTGTTCATTAATGTGGTGCTGCACCTATGGGAGTGCCCTGCAACACACCCAACCGAAAACACAGACAGACACAGAGTTGGGCACACACACACACATACACACACACACACACACAGCTCCTCTCACTAGGCAAGCTGTGTGTCGCAGTTAGATACCTGGTGATCAAAACCAAAGGGCTGTGATTTATTTTTCCAAATCTTCATATTCTTACATTGTTGGGACTTCCTTGGCTCAGTTCGGCATGCCCTTGTGCTTATTAGCACCGGTCCCAAAACTGGTGTGTTTTGCAGTCTGCCAAATACGCCACAGTGGAATTGACGATTTCTCTGCATCGCTTCAATAAACTGTGGGAATAGATATGGGCCTGGGAAAGGTGTCAATTTGGCTGATGGATTTTCCCTGGAAATCTGTTTAGGGCAGGCCAGGGAAACAGAGCAGACCATGGAGGTTTTGCACATCCCTCATGACCACCTTCTACCTCCCAACAGAACTCTCTGTCCTGCCTAGCTAGCGACACTCCAAGCCAAATGAAGTCCTGACAGGCAGTCCACCAAAGCCTCCATAATCCTGTTTTTGCTACCAGCCTGGGATTGCAGAAATGGGGGGGGGCAGGGATTTGCCAAACTCTTGGCAGCCACAATCCATGGCTAACGTGCTTCTGTCACTTTGACTTGTCACAAGTTGTGCAGGCCTGCCACAGAACGCGCCATTGGGAGCTTTGTGCATTCACAATAGATTTGCACAGGTTTTGTAAAATTAAGGACCCGATTAGGGACACTTCATTATGAACCCAGCATTTGAGAAACCCAGTTGGCTTGGACAGGAGAAGCAGAAGAGGTTTCTGGTGGTGGTGTGTGGCTCCCGTTTCCTTCCACTGAAGCCAAAGTTCATAGAAGTTTGTTTCCCCATCCGGGGGTGGGGGGGAGCTCCTAGGAACAAAAGCCCTCAAGTAAGAGTCAGGAGGGGAGCAGAACCTGCAGCTGACTTTAATCTAAGCAGGAGGGGAGACAGGGCTGTCACCACCCCATTGGCACAAGCTCCCCTGAATCCATCTTGCTGCAGCCCGTCCAGCTCAATTTCAGCTCAGATCACTGGCATGCATGTCATAGAAGGCTGGGCAGGGATTTCCAGACCCAGGAGAGAGGGGGACCAAAATGCTTTCCCCCAGGGCTCTGCTCTTCCTGCGTCGTTTGCTGATGAATCCCTGCAGGTTTTTGTTGTGGTGTGATTTTACAGGACACTCCTGGCCCTTGGGAAATTGCTGTAGTCCAAAGTTGGCGGTTCACAAAAATTAAAACCATAATAAAACAACCAACAGGTTAAAAACACAAATACAAAATACAGTATAAAAGCACAACCAGGATAAAACCATGCAGCAGAAATTGATATAAGATTAAAATACAGAGTTAGAACAGTAAAATTTAAATTTAAGTTAAAATTAAGTGTTAAAATACTGAGAGAATAAAAAGGTCTTCAGCTGGTGACAAAAAGAGTACAGTGTAGCCGCCAGGCAGACCTCTCTGGGAAGCTCGTTCCACAGCCGGGGTGCCACAGCGGAGAAAGCCCTCCTCCTAGTAGTAGGGTGACCATATGAAAAGGAGGACAGGGCTCCTGTATCTTTAACAGTTGAATTGAAAAGGGAATTTCAGCAGGTGTCATTTGTATATATGGAGAACCTGGTGAAATTTTCTCTTCATCACAACAGTTAAAGCTGCAGTTGCCCTGCCCTCCTTTAAATCCGGTCACAGTATAGCTGCAGTATAGCTCCTGCAGCTTTAACTGTTGTGATGAGTTGGGAATTTCACCAGGTGCTCAATGCATACAAATGACACCTGCTGAAATTCCCTTTTCTATACAACTGTTAAAGATACAGGAGCCCTGTCCTC
Organism: Elgaria multicarinata webbii; assembly: GCF_023053635.1. Taxonomy (NCBI): domain Eukaryota; kingdom Metazoa; phylum Chordata; class Lepidosauria; order Squamata; family Anguidae; genus Elgaria; species Elgaria multicarinata. The sequence continues at coordinate 36,339,848 of NC_086182.1, forward strand.
CTTTTCAGATGGTCACCCTACCTAGTAGCCACCTGCCTCACTTCCTTTGGCAGGGCTCAGATCCTCTGGGTTGGGAACTGGGGGATCATACAGTACTCCTTGGGGAGATGAATTTGACCTTGCGGGGAACGCCAGGTGCTGATGTTTTTCCTAGAGTAACCTGACCTGCTCCTGTGCTGACATTCTGAGGCACAGGTGAAATTTCCTCTTTTGAACCTCATGGCCCAGGAGATGCCTATTTCTGTGGCCAATTAAAGATGGGCGTCAAGAGGCAGCATTTATGCTGCAGTTTGGCTAACGTTGGTTTGTGTTACTGTTTGATGATGTATTATGTTTGTAATTACTGATAGCAAACTTGAGCAAATGTTTGAAATAAATGCAAGTCTTCTAAGTAAATACACCCTGTGCCACGCTCAATGGACCATGGGGTGCATTTTGCATTGGAAGCCCCCAGCCTTGCTCTGGCAGACTAGTCCCACTTGATTTCCAGTCAGAGGTAGACCGTAAAAGGAGGGGAACCTTCTTCCACCCTCCATTAGCAGCAATCTCTGACATTTTTCACAGCCTGCCTTCCATCGCCGGGCAGCTGCTCTGAACAGGGGAGCGGCACGTTGCATGAGATTACAGTCATTCTGTTTGCCTTTCTCCACAGTAGATCAGATGATTTAAATTAGGCCTCGATTCTTGTTTAAATTATAGTTTACTGTTCTGCACCCCGCTCAGAAGCGAATTACCTTAAGCAGCAGTATTAATAACACGGTTATAATTAAGCTTCATTACTGTAGGCAGTTTGCTGAAACAAATTGCTTCTTCATTATTATTACGGCACCTTTGGTAAAAAGACGATTCCCCCAGAATGCGACCTTGATGCTTTATATAGTAAAAGCCAAGCTCGGGTAGAGATGCGAGGCTGAATTAGCATCCGTTCCCTCCTATATCAAAGCTCATTAAAAGCGAGGCGACTCGAGTCACAACCAGGAAGCCCGATAGAAATTTTAATCTGCGTGAAATGGATAATGAATAGGTTTGAACTTTCCCTGACATTTTTATACTGGTGCTTTATTTATATTATGCACACATTAAAAATATAAATATTTTTTTTAAGAGCAAAAGTGTGTGTAGTGGCAGCGGGGACGGACTAGACCATACAGAAAGGACATTTCACAGGATCAGAGCCAGTTTATTTAATTTGGGCTTCCTTTTTCCATCTACGTCACTGTGCCCAGATAAACACGTCATTCCCACTACCATTTTTGGGGCTGCAACCCTAAACTGAGTCAGTAGGGAGGGAGTGTCATGGAGTTCTGAACAGGTATGTATAGACGGAGTTAGGCTGTAAGGCTACAAATCCAAAAACCCACTTTCTCAGGAGGACAGTCCCATTGTACTTAGTGGGATTGAATTCTGGGTAAACATGCATACGTTTGCGCTGCAAAATTCAGTTGCTGTTTTTTAATGCATCCTGCCCTTTCTTCAAGGACCTCAGGGCAATGTCCATGGGTTCTCCCCATATTTCTTTCACAACAACCCTTTGAGGTAGTTTAGGCTGACAAACAGTAACTGCTCATGATCAGCCCAGTAAACTGCCTGGCTGAAGGCTGAAGGGGACCCAGATCTCCTTAGACTTTCACAGCAGGTCTGGAATCAGAGGCCTTTGGAAGTGTTGGAAGCAGGAGCAGGTTGCCATGGTGAAGGTGAGGCGCAAATCCAGGGGACTTTTGTCGGTGGGCCCTGCTGGGGTGGGGGCCCTCAGCAGGTGCCTTGATAAAATAACAATGACAATAAATAATCCTGGTGATGGTTTGCCACCCTGTTAAGAGCGGCCATGTATTTGGTTTTAAAGAAAATCAGTCCAAATGATGGAGGCACTTATTTCTGTTAAGCAAATTAAGAGGAGGCGGGCAGTGTCCTGAGCGTAATAATTCCCCCTGCATTATTTATAGGAAATCAGCAATTACATTGCAGAAAACAGTTTGTCTGCATAAAGCACACTTAATTATCCAACTAGCCATTATAAATCCAGACACAGCCAATCAGGAACTTCATCAATAAATTACCTCAGAGCTTCAAACGTGGGGACTAGGGAAGGCCTGGGGGCCATGATACCGAGGAGGAGGAGGAGGAGGAGGAGGAGGAGGAGGAGGAGAAGAAGGAGGAGGAGGAGGAGGAGGAGGAGGAGGAGGAGGAGGAGGAGGAAGGCAAAAGTTTCCCATTGGCTGCATTCATCAGCTGCCCCAAAGTAAGAAGGGGGCAGTTTCAGACTCACTAAGGTGAGCTTTGCTACCTGCTCCTAGTGGGCCTTGGCTGCACCCTTGGAACTAATAGAGAAATACGAGGGCATTTGCATGAATGAATGTGCCTCATGCATAGGAACCTAGGAAGAAGCCTTATGCCCATCTAGCCCAGTATTGTCAACTCTGACTGGCAGCATCAGCTCTCCAGAATTTCAGGCAGGGGTTTTCCTCCCAGCCCTACCTGGAGATGCTGGAAACTGAATCTGGGACCTTCTCCATTGAAAGCAGGGGCTCTTCTGCCACTGTGCCAAGGCCCTTCTTGGGGTCACTGTGAGAGGCTACTAGGGAGTGCCAGGCTGTCCCACCCCCACACACACACCCTGATAGGAACAGGGATTAGATTGGTCTGACTGCAAGAGTTGGCATCCAATGATGACATCCAAGAGGGGCACCATCCATCAGCCAGCTCACCCACTACCTAATACAAGTTGCAGCTGCAGTTGCTCAGATGGGAGGAGGAAGAGACTCTCTGAAAAGGCCCGGCCATTTAAATGACCCTTGAAAGCCAGGATGAGAGCGGGAGAAAGCAAAAGGGGACGAAGTGGGCCACCAGGATGGCTTGCCTACTGACATTTAATGGCGGAAGGGAATTCTCAGTGGTATGTTAAGGGTTGAGTTAATCCTCAGGTGAGGGTGAGGGTGGAGGAGGCCCAGGACACATGCCATAGACAGTTTTCAAACCGTTTTCAAACTGTTGTATCCTGCTTGGTGTGGATCTGGCCAAGGACTCAAGTCCAGACTTTGAAGAGCTCTTGGCCTGGATTGGACTAGATGGCCTTGTAGGCCCCTTCCAACTCTGCTATTCTATGAGTCTATGATTCTATGAATGAATCTGTCCGTTTTGGTTTCTCCAACATGCATTTTAAAAAAATAAAACTCAAATTCTTTCCAACCCATGAAGAAATTTGCAAAATTTTGGGTAAATTGTCATTTAAAAAAATGAGCCAAACAAAATTCCCTTCCATCCCTGTGGGAAAGACTTGCCCAGTCAGCCTCTATCGAGCTTCTTGGCTCTGTTAAAATGTCACTTGCGCCCCCAAGAGAGCTGCTTCCAGTTCCCATGAAGCTCCAGGAATGTGTAAAGAGCACCTGAATGAGGCTGAGATCAAGTTAAGAATGAACAGCCTCCAGTAATTCTGTCGGGGTCCTTGACAAGAAATGCAGCCTCTGGAATATTGACCAAAGTGATGGAGGATGTGGCATTTTCTAGGCTCACAAGAAACCTTAAGCTAGTTGATTTGAGATGGGATTTGCAGATGAGAAATTAAAATATATTTTAGATGAAACTCGTTACTGTGCATGCTTTTTCCTTTCTTTCTGTTCCAGAAGATGCCTGTGGCCAAGACACTGCCTCACTGATCAGCCATCACAGCATGGCAACAAGGGACTCCACCCACGCCCCTCCTTGCAGGGTGGGGGGAGTGGTTGGTAAATGCAGCGGCCTCCCTGTCATCCAAAGCACCATTCTTCCCTGCTGCTGGCTGGAGCTTAGTACAAGATTTGCACCCAAACCCCAGAAAGAGCAATTACAGATTAGAAACCTACCTTCTGAGCCAACCTGCGTGCCTGCATTTTCTAGACCAGCCACTGACTGGGCTACTCCTGAATCTTTAATAGGAGAGAAATGAGTGTTTTTTTCCTTTAAAGATTTACCATGTATAAATGTATGAGAATATTAAAGGCAACAATTAACTTTATTGGAAACCTTATATTCTCCAGCCTCATTAGAACTGTCAGCAAGATCTATTATTAGTATTACTATGCAGATAATGTAATAAAAAGGGTATTTAAAGTGGATAGCTTTGTGTGGAAATAAAATAACTTCTTTCATTCTTTCTTTTAAAGTTACAGTGCACTGGAGGGCCAGAAGGAATCCGTGAGCTTCCCGGAGTGAAAGGAGGAAGAGCCTGACACAGTGGCTCTCCCTGACACACAGAGCTCTTCCTCAATACATCGGAGGAGGAGAAAAACTCTGGGCCTGTTCAGAATCTCCTGCCAGGGTGTTGGAATGAGCCCATGGAGAGTTCTGGGGTGGTTCCTTGCCAAACAGTTTTCACAGGTGTCTGCGGTGTGGGTGTGTCCTTGGGGCGGGGGTGGGTGGGGCTGAAGTATCCAACCCATGGTGGATCCCAGAGGCATGTGAGGAACACAGAGCCCAGCTGGAGAGACTCCCCAGTGCTGAACTGACACGAATGGGCTGAAATTAGTGGGGCTCGAAAGCACTTCCTTGGGGTTCAACACTAGAGGGCAGCCATGCTCTTTGGAGAGCCATCAGGTTGTTTTTGCACAGAGAGAGAGAGCGCGGGAGGGTCATGCATGCCTTGTCAGAACTCCCAGGCTGGATCATGCTAACGGGCCTCTTTCAGCTCAACATCCGCCTCCAGAAATGTCCACCCAGCTGCCCCTGGGGAAGGAAGGCCACAGAGAGCCCCGCGGCAGAGGCCCACCTTTGCACACAGAGGGTTCAGTCACTGGCACCTCTAGATAGGGCTGGAAAGATCCCAGTCTAAAACCCTGAGCAGAGCCACCACCAGTTGGTGTAGGCTGGAGGGGTTGAACCCCTGTCAGCACCCAAGCTGAATTCCATTTCGGAGAAGGTTTGGGGAGCTGAGTTCCACTGGTAGGTGGGGCTGAGGACAAAAGGGGGAGGGGCCAAAGGAAAAAGGACAGGGAGGGGCAAAGTTCCACCCTATTTCCGCTGAAAGCATTTGTACTGCCAGCCCCCCAGCTTTAGGAGAGGCATTTCAACCTTTTAGCATGGGGGGAGCTGCCGAAAAGCTGGGCAGTTGGGGGAAAGAGGACGGAGGAAGGAGCAGAGCCACCTGGGGAGACCTGGAGGCCCGAGGTTCTACACCGCTGATGTCGACACGACTGAGCAGTATGGACCAACAGTCACTTCCTATGTTGCTAAGCAACCAGGCCATCCCCTGCCACTGGCCCCTCACTTTGGCTGCCAAGGGTGCACGGCCTCTGCACACGGTTGCTCAGATGGGCAATGGGCTCGCATGGCTCGTGGTCACTGGCGGAGTCCTCTGCTCTGGGATGTGTCAGTGGGCCCAGGCGGAAACGGCTTTAAAGAAAGGTTTGATTCATTCACTAAGAGGGTTCAATACGCATAGGCAGGATCGACACTGCTGCTTTGAAATGGTTTATGACAGCAGTGACAATCGCTTGGGCCCAGGACACACATGCCATAGACAGTGTGTGTGTGTGCGCGCTCGCGCACGTGCACATGTCTGTGTTTGCCTACACATAAACACAGACAACCGCCAGACACCATATTATCATCCCTAAGTGGGGAGTTCATTTGCATAACTTAATTAAAATTTTACAGTAATCTTCAACCAGAGTCAAACAAACAAACAAAACACCCCCTCCCCCTCCCCCTCCCCCCTCGTCCCCCTCCCCCTCCCCCTCCTTAAACCTCAAGGTTAATTAGCCTCTCTTGGGTGTCTGGCACCTTGAGGGAAGCAAAGCGCAAAAGAGCAGCAGTCAAGTCGTCTTGGATGACTCTCCTCATCTGACAGATATGGGAGAAATCCCGGTCGGTGCTGGTGACTGGCAGGGGGGCGGGGGGCTGCCAGTGTCAGGGGGCAGGAACCCTGCCCCGTGCACAATTGCTCCTCTCTCCCTCTCTCGTGACCTGTGCACCATCTTCACCCTCTCTCTCTCTCTCTCTCTGTTTTAAAAAAACACCTTCCACTTAACTTCCGAATAAATTTACAAAAAACAATGCTTATTTATGCAAATCTGCGTCATTTCAATCATTACGCTTAATGAATAAAGTTGCATCTACTGGGTTCAGAATTGAGTCAGTCAAATGCATTTCAGGTTATAGCAACCAGGTCTATAAGTTTGTTGCACCCGACTCTACGCTGATCATTTTCATAGTGGGCCCCTATCATGCCTGTCCTCTTTTTTCTCAACAAAGGATGCGGCGACATGAACAGTTTAGTGCGCCTTCATAGTTATTCACCAGGCTTTCATGCTGTGGTTTGTGGACTTCCTCTGGCACATGCTGAAATCTCATCTGAGTCCATATCGTCCTTTGGAGGACAGCTGTCGTTTTCAGTGCCCTGCAAATGCAGTGTTTGCACTGAGCTCGTCTCTTGGCTCCAGGGTACAAACCACATGCAGGGCCATTATACGGTACTGTTGTCTTCCAGGCCTACTGAGACTTGGGGCTGCTGGTGTCTGTTTTTCCTCTTTCTGTTCCTGTCGGCCAAGCACTGTCCATTACAGGAGAAGCCATTGTGGTGAATGCAAGGGGATGCTTGTGACCAGACAGATTGAATGAAAGGACTAATGAGAGCGGAACTGCTCTTCCTTTGCCCGAGGCCAGTAGGCCATTGTTTGCACCAATGTCACTGAAGGAATTCCAGGAAAATGCTTGATGGGATTTGACAGGAAAATATGCTCACAAACAGAGGTAGTGGTGCAACTTCATTCTAAGGAGATACGTCATTTCTGCTATGTGCTGAAAACTGTGTCCTTCTACCATGGATGGAAAGCTAATGAACATTGCGGTCTTCAACACAGGGGTTTTGCATGCCTACGCCTGGGCATATGAAGCTACACAGCCTAATAGCCTGTGATGTCTTCATTGCTTCACCCTTCAGTGCTGTAGTTGCCCTTTCTGGGGCCTTTACCAGCTCTATGTTATCTCTATTGACATGGGTGGCCCAAGTGACACACGGTACTCTAAAGAGGAGCATACCACAACGATATTATTTGCTGCCTTTACTTTCAGCCACTTCTTCCTTAGCTCAATATATTTGCATTTTCCTTTCTGCTGCTAGATGTGCAGATGTGGCCCAGGAGTTTGCTCAAATGAGCTAGAGGTCACTATCCTGGGTGATTACATCCATTTCAGACCCCATCAGCACACCCACCCCATCCAAGGATCACTGTGCAGCACTTTGCAGTGACTTATGGAATTTCACATCCCATTGAGTTATCTGTCCACCCGGTTTGGAGAGAGAGCCTTTCGCAACTCATCCGCCAGAATAAGTTGGAGTCATCATCAGCGAATGTGGGTACATCAGCCCTGACTGCTGATAATTTTAAAGTCAGCTAACAGTTAGACTAGCTGATCCATTGCTCCCCCGGCATCCCGGCGGGGTGGGGGGGTGGGGATGGATGACCTGAATGGGCATGAAAGGCCATCCAGCAATGAAGAGAGTGTCTCTTGTAATCAAGATACTCTCTTCAAAGAGCCACCTCATGTGAGCAGCGCTCAACCTCTCTGCTAGGCTGGGCAAAGTGAAGGAGCATTTAGGAACCTGGAGCATGGACTCTTAGCATCATTAAAATTGAATGCATTCAGATTTGTGGGTTTTTACACTTTAAATAGCTTTGGCCGAGCAAAGTGGCTTTGGAGTCCTTCACAGAGCTGCTTTTGCCCTCACAAGCTCAGCTGCCCCTGCTCAGGTGCCTCTTTGAGTCCAGGCTCTCAGGTGTGACTCCAAATGCTGTTCCAGTGTGTTGTTTTTCTCTCTCCACCTCCCAGTTAACCCCTTGGGCCATGTAAGCAAGGTCTGATAGCCAAATAAACTCTGCTCAGGGGCTGAGAGATAGACACAGGTGAGTTAGCAAAGGCCCCTTGGGATCCATACTGGATAGGAACCCTTGAGCCAAGTTTGGAGAGTCAGAGTGCTTTAGCTTTAAAGGAGAACATAGATATTGTGGACATAATAGAAACCTGGTGGAACAGAGAGAACTGGTGGGATGTGGTCATTTCTGGGATACAAACTTTATGTAAAGCTTTTTATCTTAGAAAAATGGCAAGTAAAGGGGAAGCCATGATTGAAATAGATAAAATTATGTGTGGTGTGGAGAAAACAGAGAGACAAAAGTTATTTCCCTCTCTCATAATACAGGTCGTCAATGAATTTGTGTGGTGGGAGATTCAAGGCAGATTAAAGGAAGGATTTCTTCACACAGCGCAAAGTTGAACTGTGGAATTCTCTTCCACAAGATGTACTGATGGCCACCAGTTTGGATGGCTTTGCATAAGTATAGATGCAAATTTAGAAAGAGCAATTGCAATGATTTAAACAGGAATGCAACACTTCTCACCCTAGTGGGCCCGCTTCGTCCACTGCCGAGGTGCGACCTGTGGGTGGGAGGCATCAGGACCCCTGCTGCTCTTCCTACTTGGGGTTCTTTATCTTCAAACCAGACAAGGACTTGAGAGCCCTTCAAAACAGATGATGCCTTCAAGTAGAGGACTGTCCTCTGAAAGCCCTGCAAATAGAGGACTGTCATCTGTAAAGTAGGACACATAGCTACCCTCTGGTGAAACATTGGAGGATGGGATCAAGCTGCAGATAGTGGAGGCTGAGTGGAGCCGCAGCTCTCTGAAGCATTTTATCCAAGGAAGAGACCGTGGCTGAGTTCAGACAACACGCTCATCAACCCTTGTTTCCCATTCTGTTCCTATTAACCCACCCACCCCACTTGATTAGTGTGTCTTCCGAACCCAGCTCATCTGCCTGATGGAGCCCCAACAATGAGATTCGAGAAGCTGAGGAGCCGGAGTGACCTGGCCAGCCTTGCCTCTCCCCTCCTGCTCTGCTCATGAAAACAGGAGGAGGTGACGCCCACCCTCTCTGGTAAGCAAGCAGCTTGTTCCCTGTTGGAGACCCAAGCTGTGACACCACAGCGCCACTGCTGGCCTGGCGAGTCCTGGGCAAGGTTCAGGGGCTACATGATCAGAGGCTGCGCGCCGGCCCATGCAATTATCTGCGGAGAGGTTGGCTTTGCTGGTAATTTGTTAGCTCTGCACATATCCTGCACTAATTATAAATCTCAGCCGAGATTTGCATTTTTATGAAATGCTTGTGCTGGGAATCTTTATATTAAAAAAGAAGAAGAAGAAGAAGTACATATTAATTCAATCTAATCTTGGCCATTGCAGGTTCCATAAGAAAGCACTTTCATACAGCTACAAAGTGAACATCTATAACCCTCCAGTTTTCCTCAATGGCACAAACCTCTGTGTGAACTTCTCATCTTTTGATAAAAGGAGTCAAGGAAGGAGGCATCTTTCCCTGCCACTATAGGGCAAGCCCACCACAGATGGGGCAAATGACAGAGGAGGGACCCTGGTTCCATCAAAGTCCCAGTCTTCAGCGGAGGCTCGGGGACCATGCAGCAAGGTGGGCTCGGCGGAAGAAGTCTTACCCTGCAGGCAGGAGGTCCCAGGTTCAATCCTTGGATGCCTCTCCTGTTAAAAAGGGCCAGGGAGTAGGACATGGTCTGAGGGCACGTGGTACAGCTCCCTGGCTGTATTAGGAAGGAGGCCATGGTCCGGTCAGTGCTTGGACGGGAGGCCGTCTGGAGACACCACGTGTGCTGCCTTGAATTCTTGGTGAAAATGTCAAGCCAGTGTGCAGCAGATGTGGAAAAGGAAAACCTGTTCTGGGAATCATTAGCAAAGGAACAGAAAATAAAACTGCCAGTATCAGTGTGCCTTCATACCAACCTATGGTGCAGCCATGCTTGGAATACTGTCTTGGTGCACCTCAAAAATGATACTGTAGAGGTGGAGAAGGTGCAGAAAAGGGTAACAGAGAAGGTGCAGGAAAGCTGAGTAGCTCTGGGCAGCTGGTGCTCACTGGGGCTGGTGGAGCGGAGAATCATAGAATCATAGAATAGCAGAGTTGGAAGGGGCCTACAAGGCCATCGAGTCCAACCCCCTGCTCAATGCAGGAATCCACCCTAAAGCATCCCTGATAGATGGTTGTCCAACTGCCTCTTGAAGGCCTCTAGTGTGGGAGAGCCCACAACCTCCCTAGGTCACTGATTCCATTGTCGTACTGCTCTAACAGTCAGGAAGTTTTTCCTGAAGTCAACCCAAACAAACATCTCCTGAGAGTGTTGGAGGAGGGCAGGAGGGGACCATGTGTGGGGAACGGGCATCGTTCAATGGCAGAGCAGCTGGTTTCCAGGCAGAAGGGGCCTCAAGTCGGCTCTCCAGCAGCATCTCCAAGTAGGACTGTAAAACTCTTGCCTGGAGCCCTGGAGAGCCACAGCTGCCAGTCAGTGACAGCAATGCCAGGCTAGATGGACCAGGGGTCTGCCTCTGCATCAGGCAGCTTCCTGTGCTCTGAGGTACCTCAGATACCATGCAGGGTGCCTTGAGTTTGATGTGGAATGTTAATCTATGTCATTAATTATATTAGATGGGCAAATGGTTTAACATTTTATGAGGCTGCTTCCGATGTTATGCTTGGAAAGAGTTTTACTTGATACACCTGGAGACCCACTGCCATGGCAGGCAGGGCTACAAATAGTTTGACCTCATCTCAGGCAGCTTCCTGTGTTCATACTCTTAATTTATTTATTTATTACATTTATATACCACCCCCTAGCCAAAGCTCTCTAGGTGGTTTACAAAAGTTAAAAACAGTGAACATTAAAAAGTATACAAAATTTAAAACCATCAAAAATATAAAAACAACAGTATAAAACAACAGTATCCATTTAAACAACAACAGTTCTGGGGTCCATTAAAAACAAACAAACTTAGCATATGTTGTTAAATGCTGTTAAATGCCTGGGAGAAGAGAAAAGTCCTGACCTGGCACTGAAAAGATAACAATGATCTTAACACATTGGCGTGGTGGGATGGATTATCCCTAGTGGTTGGCCTGGGCTGGGCTGCCATACATGGCTTTGTGGCGGACCCAAGCCAAATTCTAGCAGGGATTAAATTGCCCCGATAGAGGCAACTGCCAACGGTCCCCCAAGGATCCAGATAAACTTCAAGAAAACACAGTCAAATGTCTTGGAGGCCTCTTTGCATGATGCTTCGTGTCCCTCTGTGGTTTGCCCTTTGCTCAAAATTAGTGACAACTTTACCAGCTTTCTTTTCCACCATCTGCCCTGGCTTTAGTTAAAAGGCGGCGTTTTACTCTGGCAACCACCCAGTAATCCTGACAGCCTGGCAGAGGAGTGCAGGACTGGACTACAGAAGTATTCCACCACTAAGGCAAGACCCCCATCTTTAAACGGAGAGGAGAAATTAAGGGGCTTTGGCAGAGGAAAACAAGCCATCAGGCCTGACCTAAGTGCCACCGCAAACGAAAATGAACACCAGCTAATTTAAACAAAAGCCATTCTGCCCAGGAAGCAGTCACTTCTGCCCGGACCGCCTCCCTGGTCACTTTAAAAGTTCTTTCCATTCTTGGTGGCACATTTAGAACCATCTTCTCCTCACAGCCTCTCTGTCATTTTGTTGCCCAGTTTCTGAGCAAAGGAGCTCCAGAGACTCCTGCCTTGTTAAAACGCAAGGAGATGCTTCCAAAAGACCCTTTCAAGCAGAATCTGACAGCAGTCCCAGTTTTGACCGCAAGGCTCTAGAGACACCGTGGGGAACTAACTGGAGCTCCTTGGTGTTGGGAGCAAAGCCGTCTGCACTCCTTAGGGGTACCCTTGTGACTAGGCATGTTCTGAAGTGCGACAACACGCTCTGAAGACGTCACTGGCACTCAAGCCTTCTTGGAACATCTGATTTACAGTGTGCATTTTAAAAGTGCATATATTATTATTATTTTAAAAAGGACACTTTTAAATATTCATATTGTCATGCTTTAATTAAGGGTGGGAGAGAGTGTGTACTTGCCCTGTTCAAGCAAAACAAAGCACAACTAGGTGCCCCGGCAGTGAATTCAGCATTTCAAACATAGGAGAGACTGCCATGTTCAGAAAATGCCTGATGGTACATTTTCTTGGTGTGGTGGAAGTACGTTCTGTATAAATAAAGCCTGGGGAACCAGTGTTGTGGAATGGATAGAGTATCACACCAGGATACTGTCATAGGATACTTCCTTTAACTTGAGCCCGTTATTCCGTGTCCTGAACTCTGGCCAGGATCTCTTCTTTATCCTCCCAGAGTGCAGGACACGGAATAACGGGCTCAAGTTAAAGGAAGCCAGATTCCAGCTGGACATCAGGAAAAACTTCCTGACTGTTAGAGCAGTACAGCAATGGAATCAGTTTCCTGGAGAGGTTGTGGCCTCTCCCACACTAGAGGCCTTCAAGAGGCAGCTGGACAACCATCTGTCAGGGATGCTTTAGGGTGGATTCCTAGCAGGGGGTTGGACTCGATGGCCTTGTAGGCCCCTTCCAACTCTGCTATTCTATGATTCTATGATTCAATGATTCTATGAACCCAAAGCCAGGCCACAAATGAGAAGGGGAAAGAGCCCAAGCAAGCTTTGAAGTTTGGAGAATGTCTGTGAGTGTGAGCATCCCTGATTCTCCCATCCCTAGGTGTGAATCTTTTCAATAAATTAAAAATGAATGAAAAAGAATGCTCATCCATCACTTTCCTGGTGTGCAATCAAGGTGCAGATATCTATTGTGGAATTACACATTGTTTGATATAGAGTCTTAGAGGATCACTTAAGTACCCAATTAGCCTGTAAGAGCCCCGTCTGGTGGAGAGTGTTTGCTTGTGTATGTTTTAAGTGTTTAAAGCCTTTTCTCACTCTTCCTTTCTAATTGGTGTTTAATTAAAAGAATAAATAATAAAAAAGAAAAGCAGCTTGTCTTCTGGCCATCTGGGTTTAAATATTAAAGAACATATTTTCTGCCTGGAAGGGAGAGATACTGATTCATGCATACAACAGTGTGTATCGGTGTGGTTTGAGTGAGGCATGCCGTGATGCACGAGTGTCTTCCAACGGATGTGAGTTGGTCAGGAGATGCAGGCGTCATGGATGCAGGTAGATCTCTCTTGGGAGTTTTCAGCCTGTGTAATGCCAGGGTAGGGATGCTGGAGGAAGGCAGTTGGCCCCCGCCCCCCACCCCACTCATCTTCTGCTAGCTGGCCTGATTCGGTCTATAGCAAGTCAGCCAGCTAGTGGATTTTCCTTTTTATTGTTGTTACTGGGGGGGAAATCAGCCAATACTGATAGTAATCTATGTAAGCCAATCTGGCTGTGTGAAATGAGGAGCAGGTCATCAGCATAGAGAAGAAAGGACAGTTTCCTTTCTTCTAATTCTACTGGGGGGGGGGGAGAGAATCACCAGCCAAATCAAGAGCTACATCATTTACAAATAGATTAAAGAGAAGAGGGGCCAGGACACACCCTTGTTTAACTCCTCAAGATACTGGGATATTATCTGTCATGTGTCCAGCAGGAGAAAATCTCACCTGGATGTTCGAGTTTTCATGCAGCAGACGTAACAAAATCAAGAGGCATCATTTTAAGTTTAACTCTGCCAGTTTTGCCCATAACCTGTTTCTATTAATCGAGTCAAAGGCTGATTATTATTATTATTATTATTATTATTATTATTATTATTATTATTTGCACAAATAGAGACTTGTGCAATGTTTTGCCACAATTTGCAGCGTTTGCATACATTCCAGAAAATCCCAGCTGAAATTTGCGCACATTACGTGAACAAATCTTTATTTGTGCAAATTAAATTTAAAAATATGAGAAAAGTTCTGGATTTCAGGAAAGCCTCATGGCTCTGCCTGAAAATGCGAGTCAAGTTGGGTGCACAGGAAACTGCCGGGGACCCCTGAAAGCGCTGGATTTCCTGGCATTGGACAGCCCGATGCAAGGATGCCTGCTTGACAACCAACCACCTGGCTAGCATCACCTGGAGTGGGCTTGACCTGAGCACTCCTCCCTTGATGCTTCTACAGGTAGGGGCACTGAAGCATGAGAGTGAGGGCTGTGTGAATTCCATGGTCCTTCAGGAGTAGAGTATGTGGTGATATCCCTAATACAAATATCACTAAATACGGATCAGGAGAATTCCTGAGAACCTTAACTTTGGGGAGGGATCATAGAATAGCAGAGTTGGAAGGGGTCTACAAGGCCATCGAGTCCAACCCCCTGCTCAATGCAGGAATCCACCCTAAAGCATCCCTGACAGAGGGTTGTCCAGCTGCCTCTTGAAGGCCTCTAGTGTGGGAGAGCCCACAACCTCCCTAGGTAACTGGTTCCATTGTCGTACTGCTCTAACAGTCAGGAAGTTTTTCCTGATGTCCAGCTGGAATCTGGCTTCCTGTAACTTGAGCCCATTATTCCATGTCCTGCACTCTGGGGGGATCGAGAAGAGATCCTGGCCCTCCCCTGTGTGACAACCTTTCAAGTATTTGAAGAGTGCTCTCATGCCTCCCCTCAATCTTCTCTTCTCCAGGCTAAACATGCCCAGTTCTTTCAGTCTCTCCTCATAGGGCTTTGTTTCCAGACCCCTGATCATCCTGGCTGCCCTCCTCTGAACACGCTCCAGCTTGTGTGCATCCTTCTTGAAGTGTGGATCCCAGAACTGGACGCAATACTCTAGATGAAGCCTAACCAAGATCTGCTTTAATCAAGCTGCTGTCCCCCATGGGTGCAGCAAACGCTTAGAAGTGTTTTGGCCAACAACTGCTCATGGCTGTTTCTGCACCAGGTGTTTTAATGTGGAATCATTCCCCACATTTTACCGGCAGGGGCACATGGTGTTCACATCCGTTTGTAATCTGTCCACATTTCCCCACTGCAAGTCTTCCATTGTTTTTCTTACTGCAGGAGGAAAGCCTGCATTTTTTGAGTAGGATGGAAGAACAGCAGTTTCCACAGAGTTAGATACCCTTTGCAATCGGCGTCTGTCTTTTTAAAGAAGCTGTGTTTTGATGTGGGCAGTGGCGTCTGGAGCAGGCTTTGTGTGAACACTCACAGGTCAGCACACAGTCGATCTAACCTTTGCTCTGGGCGCCGTTCCACAATCCTGGTACTTCCACTAATTGCTTTGAAAAGTGCTAAAATGTTTGGGGGGGGGTTGTCTTGTTTTTTGCTATATATATATTTAAAAAATATTAAGGTATTAGCAAAATACTGCTTAAATAAAGCATGTTATACTGCTATAACAGTATATGAACTGCCCAAAGAGCTTCGGCTACGGGGCGATACATAAATGCAATAAATAAATAAGTAATGGCAGTTTTAAAAGAAAAAAACAAGAGATTCCCATTCACTGCCATTTTAGCAACTCTTTTCCTAATTAAATGCTTTTTATCTATAGTCCTGATCCAAAACAAATGTTGTAATACTTCCTTTATTTATTTATTTTACATTCATGGGCAATTATGGCCAATCGTACTTAAGTGAATAAGCACTAAGTGCAAGCCTAACCCAAGTACATAATGGAATTTATTGTAAGGATAGTTCAGATTTCACACACACACCTTTAAATGGCCGTTCAAGTGAACTGGACCTCCACCCATCCCATCCCGCCCAGCACCTGTGACCCATTCACTGGTGTGGGTGGAACATAGGGTGACCCTATGAAAAGGTGGACAGGGCTCCTGTATCTTTAACAGTTGTATTGAAAAGGGAATTTCAGCAGGTGTCATTTGTATATATGGAGAACCTGGTGAAATTCCCTCTTCATCACAACAGTTAAAGCTGCTGGTGCCCTGCCCTCTTTTAAATCTGGTCACTCTAGTATAGCTCCTGCACTTTAACTGTTGTGATGAAGAGGGAATTTCACCAGGTTCTCCATATACACAAATGAGACCAGGGCCAGATCTACACGTTGTTGCGAAGGCACTTCCGTGCTCCTTTTTTAAAGACGTACCTAAAAGAAGCGCCTCTTTCTTTACTGTGTGTACTGTGAGCTAGGCAGCGCCGCCCGCGGAAGAATCTCTACCCCATTCAAAGACGCTGCTCTGCTCTGGCCGCTTCCCCCTCGCGTGTTCTTCCATTCGAATAATCCCCCCTCCCACCCAGCGGCTCTCCTGGCGCATCCCACCGGCAGCGGTGGCTCCTCCTGCAAAACACTTTTCTCCCTTGGTGTGTTTTTCTATGCAACTGCTAAAGATACAGGAGCCCTGTCCTCCTTTTCATAGGGTCACCCTATGGAACATAGCGGGATGAACATGCAGAAAAAGCCCAGTATCCCCAGGAATGTGGAAAGTCAATGGCAGTTCCCCCTTGCAGCCATTTCCAGAGGGCCATATGTTAGTCTGTTGCAGTGAAAACAAGCAAGCAAGTTGAACTACCTTAAAGACTAACAAATTTATTATGGAATAAGCTAAGTGAACTGTAGTCCATAAAAGCTTGTGCTGTAATAAATTTGTTCGTCTTTAAAATCCCACTTGTAGCCAGGACTGGATCGCACTCATCTGAAAGCAACCAAACCCTCAGGAGGCAGCAGCCACGGGGGCAGGGAGGGTTTTCAGTGCCCTCTTCAGCTCCCCACGGTTAGCAAGACCGGAATAAATCAGGCCAAGTAGCACAATAATAACTGATGCAAAAAAGATCCACATTTGCTTGACTTGCAGGCTGCAGAACTAAACTTCACTCGGCACAGAATTTGGGGAGCCTCAGCACAGCATTCCTCCCCCCACCCTCACCCTCCCATGTGGGTGACATGCCGCCCTGGGCCCAATCCTTGCCTTGAGGGTGGCAAAGGGCCAATTGGTTTTGCAGCTGGCCACGGTGGAGATACCACTTCTCGGCATTCTTCTGCACATGTCGGTGGCACAGGCTGACACGTGCCTTTCTCACGGTGCCTTGGTGCGTGCACACCTGTGCACTCCTCTCTCTCCCTTCAGGGTGGCTCTGAGCACAGACCGCTGCACGTGGGCATGTTGGTGCAGCGGGTCCATTTGTTTGCCTAGGCTTTGGAGGAGCTTCGAATCTCTCTGCTGCGCCTCTGCCCAGGCTCAGCCTGTAAGCTGATGACATATCCTTCAACCTTTCCGGCGGCTCAGCGAGGCGCAGCTGCTGCCTGAACCAAGGAAAATGTCAGCCCCCAGGAGGAGGAGAGGTTTAACTTAAAGTGAGCCCCTAGGAAGAGCCTTCCTACAAGCCAGGGAGGGCTCGCTGCTGCCGCTGCATGCTGCCATTTACATTTGCTCTTTCGGAGGCTGCCCCACAAAGGCCCTCCGCCTGCCTTCCCTGCTGCAGGCGCCCTGGGATAAACCTCTCCCGGTCCTCTCTGCTCCTTCTTCTGGATGCTGCTGTATTGCAAACAGACACACATCAATACAAGAAGGACGTGGAAAGAGTTATTTTAAGAGAAAGAGAACGGATGTCAGTAAGGGCTGAGCCCCAAGACTTCTTTGTCAAAGCCTGGCCTCTGCCCTGAAGGGAGATTTCACCTTCGTGTAGGTTACAGAAAGGCAGGTACCCGGTGCAGAAGGGCCAGTCGCCACAGCCTGGGCAGCCCAGCAGCCTGGACAAAGGGGAAGCAGCAGGACGTGGGCTCTTGGGAAGCCTGGGGCCTGCAGGTTCCACCAGAGAATAGAGCT
The DNA here is from genome assembly GCF_023053635.1 of Elgaria multicarinata webbii. Classification (NCBI taxonomy): domain Eukaryota; kingdom Metazoa; phylum Chordata; class Lepidosauria; order Squamata; family Anguidae; genus Elgaria; species Elgaria multicarinata. The sequence goes on from NC_086182.1 coordinate 36,357,410, forward strand.
GTGCGGCCGGAGCAGATGAATGCCTGTCCAGTGCCCAACCAGATGCCCCAGTGAGATGCCCAGGCAGGGCAGGGCAGGGCAGGGCAGGGCAGGGCAGGGCAGGGCTGGAAGGCAGCATCCTGCCGTCTCCTGTCCTTTGCACCCCAGCAACAGAGCTGATGGGCAGCGCTTTCCGGTCCCCTCCATCAGACGGAGGTGCTCCTCTGATGCTAGCGGACTTCATCCCTCTCCACCCACTTTTTGCCTTTTGCATTGGCTATTGGGGTGTGAGCCTGAGGGCAGAGACGATCTTGTCTTTCAGTATCTATACAGCGCCTAGAACATGTTAATGTTAAATCCACCAGGACCTGTTCCACCAGGCTGCAGGAGAGAAAGCAAGCAGGGTCACCACCAGGCCTCCTGCAGAACTGGCTTCAGGGGGCTTTGACTCTGTCTAGCTGCCATCCAGCAGCCACTCCATCGGCTCAGCTGACAGACCAGCAAATTTTGACTCCTTCCCTCTTTCAGCTGTTTCCATTCCCGCTGATTGCGATAAGAAAATCAACCAGCTCTGGCTGCTTTATAGACATTGTAGGTGGATCATTGTAGAAATAATGCCTGGGCTTTTATTTATTTTATTTATTTATTTATTGTAGAAATAATGCCTGGGCTTTCTTCTTTTCCTTTGCCCTCCTTCACCCCTTTTCCTTTTCTGCTATGTCTTTTTAGGTTGTTAGCCTGTGCGAAGGGGCTGCCTTGTTTTTATTGATCTGGAAGCCACTCAAGAAGCCTTTCCGGCCGATGAGTGTGGTGTAAATGCTTTGAACAGACAAACATTTCTCGATGACATACAGCCTCTGTATATGGCGGATCCAATTACATAGCTAATAATGATTGACAGAACTGCTTGATTCCTCCATGAATGAATGTGTTTAATCTCCTCCTTGTAGCGCCATTTCAGCCCATAGATATCATCACATCTCATGGCAGTAAAGACCATCAATGAATTTTGTCGCCTATAAAGAGCTGTTTTCTCTGCATTTCTTCTCAATCTACTGCCAATCAATTCCACTGGATTATTCCAAGGGTGGGGGGGAGCTCTCTCCACACCACACATCATTTTATACACTGCAACCATCAAATTGCTCCTGAATTGTCTTTTCTCTCTTTCTCTCTCTCAATAGATAGATATTTATATATATATTTTTAAAAACCCACCTTAGCTGTCCCTTGCAGAGAAGGTGCTCCCTCCCTCCTTCCATCTGAGAACTTTGGCTTGCCTTTCTGCATCTTCTTTTCAATACCAGGGCCAGTCGTCTCCTGAAACAGGGTGAAGCTCCAGCTTCAGGCAACGAGGTGGGAGAACGGCGAACGGCGCTCCACCCTGCCTCTGCCCCAGCAAAGGGGGCCCACTGCTGCCATGTCATCAGGCAAGACATTATGAAAGGCAGATTGGAGGGAAGGGGGAAGAGATGATGAAGTCTCATTGTCTCTGCAAAGACTAATCCCAAGAAGTAGTGTGGGAGAAGGAGTTTGCAGGCGTTCAAGATAGGCTCAACAAGTCATGTGATGGTTACAGGAAGTTTCTGCTGCCCCTGGTTATGCTGGGAAGAAAGAGTGGGGAAATGGTTGATCCTTCATTGAGGAGAAAATCATGTCTGGCTGTTCTTAGATCTGTTGCATTTATCTCTGCTGTGAACCCACCAACAATTGCAGAAAGGGCAGATTGACATACATCTGAGCTGACATGGTGCTAACCTAGAGGGGATCTACGCTAGTCAAGTTAGAACATGTCTTACCGTTTTTAAGTGTGCGTTTGGTAGTATTTTGCCACATGACGTTGAGTTTGTGACGTTTTATTATTGTCTGTTCTCTGGTTTTTATTTTGAACTTCTCTGAAATAAGTCGTTCTGTGTGTTATGATGTGGCTGATTTCATCGTATTAAATGGGTTTCCTGTAGTTCTTAATTAGCCAATCGCATTCCTGAAGGGGGGGCATGTTTATGTAATTTCTGCATCCAAAGCTGGAGCCGTTGTTGTTTTTTCTTTCAAGCCTCTTTTTTGCAGACACTTTTAGTTTCACTTTTGGGAGGCTGCAGGCTGGATCATTTGTAAGTGGAGGTTTCTCTGAGAGAAAAGGAAGTGGGAGGGGAAATTGGCAGACAGAGAAAAAGAACAAACGGATTTCTTTTCTTAGTGTGGCCAAAAGGAATGCATTCCCACGGAAAGAGAAAAGTAAGTAAACGTTTTAAAAACTGCTACATTTTAAATCGTTCAAAAACAGAATGTTCAATGACTGTAAAAATGTTTCATATACTAGTGTAGATCCCCTCCTAGACTTAATACTTCCAACCTTCTTCTCTGGTTCATCCACCCACTCAAGACTACTGCACTTTGTTCCCATCCCGGATCAGGGCTCTCCCAAGATATTTCCCTTTCTGAACTGAAGGTCCAGTTGATTCCTTCCCCTCCATCACCACCCCATGAAGCAGCTGCCTCACTCTGCCTAACGGCAGGGCCTGCCCTGATGTGTGCCACCAGCTATGGGCAGGCACAGATTCCCTCTGAAGTCTCAACACTGTGGATGGCGGCACAATGTCTCTGCTGCCCAAGGGCACTCCCTCCACACCTCAAGCCCACTGTACCATCCAGGTGGCCTGAAGAAGACGCCGTGGGTGGGCTGCTGGATGCTCCTTTACCCACCTTGTAGTCTGTTATCAGCAGAGGGAGAAAACATTTTTTTTTTGTCGAACAGTGTTTCTGTCCCTCCCAAAGTGTCCCACTGTCCAAAATCAAATCAAATGGAGAGTCCTGTGGGTAACCACGAGTTTCACTTTCTCTCCCTCATTATGCTCTGAGTCTATTTGAGGCTGGCTCTGTGCACAGAGCTGCACGTCTGAATACCAAGCATGTTAATAGGTTAAAGAAAATCTAAAGTTACATTTGAAAGCCAAAAAGATGAAAGTAGATCACAGGCCAAAGATCAAACAATCTAGAACCACTTCTAAGCTTTTTACTGCTGGAGATTATTAGCATTTGAAAGTGAAGAGCATTAGTGAGAGGAGGGAAGGGCGGGGGAGAGAAGTTGGAAGGAATTTCAGCCGTGGAGATAAAATGGAAATCAAATGACAGCTGAGAGAAGAGAGAATGCAAAAGGAATGGGATTGATGCAAAAAAGGGTGTGTATTTATATATGCACTGCATGGGCGGGAGGGGGGTGTTGCCTGGACTTATTTTTAGAAATCAAATAAATATTTTAATCAATTGGATTAAAAATAAAATAAACCTTGCAATCTGTTCAGGTTTTAGCACAACGGTTCTCAATCCACAGTTAATCCAGGGACCTCTACTGGGTGTGTTTTTTTTCTTGAGTTAAAATTGGAAAAGCCTTCACCCCTTACAGCGTGTCAGAAGAATACTTGCCCGGTGCTTGTGAGCCTGCGTGAGGCATGTCTCTCATCTGGAAAGAAGCAAGCTGAGGGACTCGACACTCCAGAAGGCGATCGGTGGTTCTGCTGGGCCAGAGAGCATTTGAACAACCAGCTTCAGACTAGATGCAGAAATGGGGCAAAGGTAAACGCACACACGCACACACCCCAACGGAGTTTGACTAGAAGGAGGCCAGGCCAGAGCCAGGGAGAATGCAGAGATGCAGCTGGCAGCCTCCTGGTGTATGAGCATATTCAGGACTGCACTGGGGGCCCTCCCAACCTCCAGTCATAGCAGTCTTCCTTTTTATTTTGGTTTATTATTGCATTATTTCATAGAATCATAGAAGGGTAGAGTTGGAAGGGGCCTACAAGGCCATTGAGTCCAACCCCCTGCTTGTTGCAGGAATCTACCTTAACACATCCCTGACAGAAGAGAATCAGAGAATTCTATTCCTTTGCAAGGAACCCAATGATCTCCCTCCTCTCTATATTATCCTCATAACAAACCTGTGAGGTAAGTTTAGGCTGAGAGTCAGTGAATGGCCCCAAATCACCCAGTCAGCTTCCATGGCTAAGTTGGGACATGGGACAATTGCCTGGATCTCCTAAGTCCCAGTATAGAAATGTAATGAATAAATGAATAAAGCTGATGCAGCTTTAGGCCTCTTTGGGTGTTCTTGTGGAGCCTTCATTTAATGGTTTCTCATCACATAGCAGTTGGGAATTATTGTCCTGGCAAGGGAAGCACTCTCAGTTCTTCCGTTCTGTATAGAGAGGGCTGAGATCCCAGGCCTCGGAAGGAGAAGCAGCAGCACCGTTTGGATCGGTCTAGAAGTTTGCTTTGCCTCCCGCCTGCTTTGGTCATCCCAAGGGGCTCGCGTGAAGAGCAGCAAGGCCGGGGCTGGCGGAATAGGCGGCCAGACCCCTGCTGCTCTGCCAGTTTGTCAGCCCGTTGTAGCCTGACTCTTGTAGGAGTGCTTGAACCTGACAAGAAGGCCGGCAGGAAACCAGAGGAAGAGCCGCTGTCTTGCATCACCTCCAGCCTGACAGAATGTCAAGCGAGGGACCCAAAAATAGCTATCCAAAGAGCACACAGATAATTTGAGCTGACCAAAGGAGAGGAAAAGGGCACACACTGAGAGGGTTCTCTCGCTCTCTACTACAGCTTGGCCTTCTGTAGTGGAAAATACACACACACACACACACACACCTATTTTTCTGTCTGATTGTTTCCTGCTGCCTTCCTTTTTAGAGTTGAATGGATTCTCCCCAGTGTGAAAGTCAAGAAAGAAAGTTTTTAAGCCAGCTCAGTAAATGTTGTGGGTTTGTGATAAGAACAACTGAAGCTCCAGCTGTGATCTACACAGGTTTATGTCCCACCAACCTGTTGGAGCTTCAGAGAGAGAGAGAGAGAGACAGAGACACAAAGAGAATGAGAATATAGTGGATTATAACTTTCTTCATCTGGCATACTTACAGGCACAGAGCCAGGCAGGGCCAATGGGCGTACAGTCCCTCCTGAAGCATTCAGAATGTTTTAAAGAGCTTTTTAATATGCACCATGACCACTTCCATGGAAGAAATGGCAGGTTGTTTTTAGAACTGGAAAAAATATCTGATTATAAAAAAGAAGAAGTCAGTAGTACCCAAGGACTCTTAAAAATGGTAATGCTCCAAATTCCACTGATATTTAAACTAAGAGGCTGCAGGCAGGGAACTGTTCCATCATCATCATCATCATCATCATCATCATCGACAGAAGCTAAAGCTGGCCCCTTCTAGTCTCTTTAAGAATTCCCGTGCTTTTTCATCCTTAAGAGCAAAAGCCAGGAGACGTCTCAAGCAATTCCCTGCCCAATGGGATCTCTCTTTCTTGGCTTGCAGGAAACCATGAGATGACAATGAGCCTATCCACCCAAGCCATTTAAACTCCAGGTTTAACCGTCATTCCACCCATACAGGCCTCCCGTCCATCTCCATGCGTTGAACTGCCTGCAGACTCTCGGAGTCCTTCACTCTGTTTATCGACCTCTGCTGTTGGAAAGGGAGTTGCAAATGAGACTGCACAGCTGGCCAGCCGGCCTCCCTGCCCGGGTTCAGTTCCCCCTTTTTTCCTTCCTTGTTCGCACTGCCTACTCCACATGCATGGCAGCATCTCGGAGGAGACTAATTGGCTAGCTGAGGAAGCTGCTGCTGCAGATGAAAGGCTATAAATAAATATTTTCGTATTAAACATCTTTATTAGAAAGCATCAATGTTTTATCTGGACCGCCTCTGCCTTCTGGATGTGTTTCCCAGCTCACGTGTTTGTGTGTGAGTGTGTGTGTGTGTGTGTGTTCCCCTCTGCATAGCCCTGAGAGATGGGGAAATTGCTCAAAGCTACAAACAAGGGGCTCTTTCTTTCTTCCCACTGATTTTGCCCGTCTGTTTAGTAAAAACAAAACAGGGCTGAATCCCCCTGGACAACTTAAAGTGTCTCCCCACCCCCACTGCCAGGCCCATTTCACTACAATGTCAGGGAGGCCACATCCCAAGAGTGGTGATTGCTCCCTATCACCAAGCCAGACAAGAACACTGAGCCTGTCCACACCTGGTTTAACCCTCTCCAGAGATGCCTGGGAATTGTAGTTCGGAGGAGGGTAGCAGGGATTCTAACAGAGAAGACTCATCACTCTTCAATGATACTTTGGGGGAACAATAACATGATAGGCAAACTCCCCTCCACTTGATAAAGGCATTGGAACTGACCATGCTTGCATTGTACAAGGGAGACTCCGCCTCTGAGACACCAGGCAGTTCTGGCCAGAGGAAGGAGCTGTGTGGAGAAAGCAGTAGAAAAGTAATAAAGCCTCTTAAACATTGGGCCCTTCCAGATGAGACTTTTAGGGTGCCATCATCCTGCCTTCTTCGTGGAATTTTATAGGGGGGCCAAGCAAGGCCATCTCTCCCTCTTAAGACTCCCATGTTTTCCCATCACTTCTTCCATCTTTTTCCTTGTCACAGACAATCTGTTACAAAAAAAGAAAGAAAAAAGAATTGCTACACAATGCCTATGGATTGTTAGTGGTAGAAGCCCACTCCACTAACATCTGGAAGTACCCATAATATCTGCAAGCAGGGAGCTATAAATCCAGCAACAGACTGGGAAGAGATTGAGGGCTTATATACATGCTGTCAATTACCTTTCTTCCTGGTTCATAGGTTGCAGCTGAGAGACTCTTTGCTCCTCCTGAGTAGACTCTGGACAAACGGGCCTCCTGGTGGCTAGGCGGGGACTCCGATGACAACCTCCACCTGCTTTGCTTCTACCTGGGCTCTAGAGAACTGTGGGATGAGGAAGGAATTGGACCCAAGGCAGGGTTCAGTACTGGGCTGAAGCGACCCTCTAGGGCCCCAGGAAAGGGATCCATGTGGCAGGACTCCGAAGGTTGCTCCACATCAGCTGTGGGAGTGGGATTTGCTGTGGAAGCTCAGTTCTCCTCCTCCAAAGAGGTCTACCCCAAGCTCATGTTGAACAGGAACCTGACACCACAATAGGCCAGAGTAGGTAGGGTGACCATATGAAAAGGAAGACAGGGCTCCTGTATCTTTAACAGTTGTAGAGAACAGGGAATTTCAGAAGGTGTCATTCATATGCATGTAGCACCTGATGAAATTCCCCTCATCATCACAACAGTTAAAGCTGTAGGAGTTATACTAGACTGACCAGATACAAAAGAAGGCAGGGCTCCTGCAGCTTTCTGTTGTGATAAAAAGGGAATTTCATCAGGTGCTACATGCATACAAAGGACACCTTCTGAAATTCCCTGTTCTCTACAACTGTTAAAGATACAGGAGCCCGGTCCTCCTTTCCATATGGTCAGCCTAGGAGTAGGTCAGGTGATAGCCCGGCCCCTGGCCCCTATAAAGGCTCCCTTCACCTGCCCCCACCTTCCGTCCTCCCCCAGCTAGACCCTTTGCAGGAGCAGAATCCAACGGTATGATAAAAAGAAACGCAAAGAGCTTCATCACACCAGCGTTGTACTCTGCAATCACTGTGAATTGCCTGCAAAGGACTCCGAAGTTTTCCAGTTTATAATCTGCTTTTATTGTGAAGTACTCTCATGCATCCTGCTTTAATTGTGCTATAAAAGCAAAAGACGCGCTGTATTTTGATACTAGTTTTCGAGTGTATCATCCGAGCAGCCACTGGGGTGCAGGAACAGGATTTGAAGAAAAAAAAAATGCTTACATCTGCGTAAGCTTTAAAGATAAAGACATCAAAATTGGCACAGTAATAGATAGTTAAGGAGAGCTTTAAGCATACCAAGTTTGAATCGGATTGGGTCACCCATTGATTTTTTATGATTTTTTTACATTTCCCCCCTTAAACCCATTTCCTGGTATGCAAAGGATCTAGACGCCTGGTAGCAAAAAGAACAGCAACAGCTTAGTGCTGTAGGGATAATTTGAGGGAAACGGGTACATGGGATGAAGCTATAAGTGACATTTTTAAAAGCAATGTGCTATATAGTCCGTCCATTTCTGAAGACACACGCACGCACACACACACACACACACACGCACACACACACGCCAAGCCAATGCTGTGGGCAAAAGTCAGTGTGACCAGAACAGATTTTTTTTAATGGTCCTGAGAGTCAGGCCTGGTGCCCCCCCCTCCCACACAGCCTCTTTTTGAAAAGCCCCATCTATCGATCTCCCTCAAGCCCCGTCGCCTATTTTTCTTTCTCGCCTGTAGCTGAAAAGGAGAGAAGGAACATCTCTATGCAATTGCTTTACAGATGATTCAGTTTCTACCATGCTGCCCATAAAATATACTCACCTAATAGTCTCCCAGGCCTTGTTTGTCTTCAGCTACTGGCTGTAATTCCACACACGCACACATGCGCACACACACACACACACACACAGCTGCCCATCCCCGCTGTCTGTGTCTTGACACCTTTTGTAAATCTGATTTCATTCCCTGCTTTCTGCTCTTTCAGCCCCGACCGACAGATTTTATTTCTAACATTTCCCCCTTCTGTGTTGCAGGGAGTTACTACGTGACCACATGAGGAGTGGCAGACGGCAGTGCCGTAAAGCCCCCCTGGCTCCGCCTGGCTGTTCATACCCCGGCCCAGCCCCAGAACGGCACACACATCTCTGCAATGGTAACAAAAGCAACAGACGGGATGGGGTGAGGGACATAGCACATAGAATCATAGAATCATAGAATAGCAGAGTTGGAAGGGGCCTACAAGGCCATCGAGTCCAACCCCAAAGCACCCCTCCCTTATTGTCACCAGCCTGACTTGAGTCTGTCTCTTGAAGAGTCCTGTCCTGCCCATCTAGGTTGGCTCCCAACTGGCCCTTGCAAGCTTCTTTGAGGTCTCATGGAGGGGAGAGGAGTCAATTACCCATGTGGGTTGTCCTCTAGAGGTTTCCTCGTTGCCTTTCAAGGCAGGTGGTGAAGTACTCTGGGATGGGAGTCGGTCTCCTCTCCCATCCTACTAGATCAGCCACTCCTTCCTGCATGGCCAAGGCCCCTTTTCAAGAGTGCAGTTGAGACCTCAGCGCATGCCGTGGTGGGCCTCCATGCAAGCCTTTGGTCATCCTGGCCAAATACTATCTGCTCCGACTAGCAGAACAGGGCAGCCCCCTTCAAGGCAGTGCCTCTTCACAGGGCAGATTCCTCCGTCGAGATAGATTGTCAGAAGGGGGGAGGCTTTAGCAGCCCCACCCCTGTGTCGCAGTATGGGCCAAAGAACTTTTGCTGAGAACATCTCAAATGCCTGACATGCTTTCTTGCCTGGGCTTCTCAGGAACTCATGTCTGCCTTGAATTGCCTGGACTGTTTGTGAACTCTTGTGTACCTTGAATTGTGTCCCAGAGAGATCCCAACTGGGCAGCAGCCATCTAGTGTTGCGTCTTGTAATGCAAAGTCTTCTGGGGCATCCTGCTCTTGAACGAGCAATTGAGGCCCATCCGCTTTACCAAAGACCTGCTTCTGATGGAGAAGAGAACTGCTAGAAGAGGACTGTTGAGATGCCTGCATTTGGGGGTTCTTCTTGGGGCCCGGTTCTGTGGACTTGAAAGTGCACCACCACAGCAGTGACTAGCGGTGATAGGCAGACATGATTGCAAGGGGAACTGGACATGTCTAGCTCATTGCAGAAGGGTCAGACCCTGAGTGAGGCTCTTGTGTGTGGGAGAGGGCAATGGGGAAGGGCAGCCCAAGATGGCCATGTGGCCAGGCAACAATGCACTGGGCCGGTCTTGGCTACCAGAGGTCCTGCTTGGGACCCTCCTACTCCAGGCGAGGAGAGGGCCTGGGAGAAGGACAGGCTGCTGGGAGGCCCAAGTGGAAATCCCCCAGTGGCTCTGCCTGCCTTTGCGACATCCTTGTGTGCACAGCAGGGCCACCGCATGGCAGGGAGATGCAGTCGCACATCATGGCCAAGAAAAGAGTCAGGACTGGGCCCTCACTGAATTCCCTTCTGTTGTAGCCGTTTCATCTTCCCAGTGAGGAGAGAGCCCATATTTTGCATACATGGTATGAAGCTGTCGGGAGAAAATATTACAACAGACAAATGCACCCCCAAGCAAAGCGAAGGCAATCAATGCCCCCGAGGTCAGATTTGCACCCAGAGAGGAGAAGAACATGACAAGCTGCCCTTTTCCAAATTGCTCCTCTTAGTAGAAGACATCGGAAGCGAGCTCCAGCACACAGGAGAGGGATGGGGATTGGGGACGTCTGTCAAGGGGCTTCGCAAAAGCACAACGGTCTGTGCTTGTTCAGCCATGTGGAAGGCAGCAGGAGAGAAAACCCACTGATGCTGCATGGCAGGGGGAACCGCAGTGCTTTGAAGGGGGCCCCCTCCCCTTCCAGCCAGCCTTCAAGGCAGAAAAGGCCCTTGGTGCCTATTTGAGCAGGATGTGGTTTCTGGAGGTATCAAACGAAAACATGAAAACAAAACCCCGGTGAAATGTCTGGACAGGCAAGAGAAACTGGGGGGAGCAGCCAGCTGCCGGCAAGCGGAGCCTTCAAGCGCTGTCCGCAAGTTCAAGGCCTCCGGTTGAGCAATGGCAGCGGCCCGATGTGGCTGGCTGGCTCAACGAAATGGGCAGAGGGCTTGGCCCTTCGCTCTGCAGGCCAGGCCTCTCCCTTCTCCCCAGTTTGGTCGCTGGTGTTACCGAGGGGTCTCCTCCGTGGCTCACTCTGCATGTGTAGGAAATGCTTCATGCCAGAACCTGCTTGCAATGATGACGCAAAATGCAAATGCAACTGATATATCAGAAATTCTGTGGTTTCCAGAGAATTCATTGCTTTTTTACTTGAATTTCCAAACGTAAAATCATCGCACTTTCAATTTGGATTTATTAAGGGAGCAGGACAGCAGTGCCGTTTGTAGGCTTTTGAGGTGGGACGACTCCGACCCCTCTTGCATTGCTTTGAGCCCAGCCTTCTCTTCCACCACACCAACACCATCATGGTGTCTTGCTTCCAGTCCCTGAAATCAAACTCCAGAGAACTTGGAATTGGATTTGAATGTATAAATCATATCAAAATGGAGATGAGCCCAGTTGGATTTCTTCATTAGAAATTAGATCAGGGCTTCCCCCACCCACACCCACCCATAACCCAGATCACTTAGGGAAAAGAATTTCATGGACTAGAGTACACGTCATCAAATGCATCTTATGAAATAGTCTACAAAAACTCACCCCAGAGTGAATGTGTTAGTCTTTAAGGTGCTGCAAGATTCTGTTGTTTTCCCTGCCACGAACAAGGGTCCGCGGCTCAATGGCGGAAGAGCCCGGCTTTACGTGCAGAAAATCCCAGGTTCAGTCACCGGCAGCATCTCCAGGCAGGGCAAGGAAAAGTCCTGCCTGAAATTCTGTTGATGACCTGCTGGAGCGCTGGGCTGAAAATAACAGAATGAAATTTAATAGGGATAAATGCCAAGTTCTACATTTAGGAAATAGAAACCAAAGGCACAGTTACAAGATGGGGGATACTTGGCTCAGCAATACTACAAACAAGAAGGATCTTGGAATTGTTGTAGATCGCAAGCTGAATATGAGCCAACAGTGCGATATGGCTGCAAGAAAGGCAAATGCTATTTTGGGCTGCATTAATAGAAGTATAGCTTCCAAATCATGTGAGGTACTGGTTCCTCTCTATTTGGCCCTGGTTAGGCCTCATCTAGAGTATTGTGTCCAGTTCTGGGCTCCACAATTCAAGAAGGATGCAGAGAAGCTGGAGCGTATTCAGAGGAGGGCAACCAGGATGATCAGGGGTGTGGAAACAAAGCCCTATGAAGAGAGACTGAAAGAACTGGGCATGTTTAGCCTGGAGAAGAGAAGATTGAGGGGAGACATGAGAGCACTCTTCAAATACTTAAAAGGTTGTCACACAGAGGAGGGCCAGGATCTCTTCTCGATCCTCCCAGAGTGCAGGACACGGAATAACGGGCTCAAGTTAAAGGAAGCCAGATTCCAGCTGGACATCAGGAAAAACTTCCTGACTGTTAGAGCAGTACGACAATGGAATCAGTTGCCTGGTGAGGTTGTGGGCTCTCCCACACTAGAGGCCTTCAAGAGGCAGCTGGACAAGCATCTGTCAGGGATGCTTTAGGGTGGATTCCTGCATTGAGCAGGGGGTTGGACTCGATGGCCTTGTAGGCCCCTTCCAACTCTGCTATTCTATGATTCTATGATTGCTGTTAAGAAGCGTCTTTGCTGACCCAGCTTCTCTACCTGCAGCCCTCTCCTTTGGCCAAAGGTGGGAGGTGAACCCTTGCCTGACATCTCCCAGGTCGTCTTGTGCTCAGGACCTGCTCTGGGCTTGAGCCCTGGCATGATCTTGGAATGCCTCTTGCCAAAGCCCTGCTGAAATCCAATGTGGCACAGCACCCTTCGAGGGTCTCTTGCACAACTCCTATTTTCAGCAGGGCTTCCATAGGAGAACATTCTGGAGGACTGGGCCCACTATTGGGCCCGCCCACAGGTGTGCTGAGAGGAAAAAAGGAGAACCTTCGCAGTAAGCACAGGATGCTGCTTCCCTTCTCCCCTGCCTCTTCCCTCCACCTGAAAAGACACCTTCGGGCGTCGCCTCAGGCGGAGCCATCCAAGTAACTGGTTCTCCAGGCTCCCAGGCAGTGGCAGGACTTGGCCATCACTTGCTGCCTCGCTCTTTTAACTGGAGATGCCAAGGACTGAACCTGCGACCTTCCGCATGCAAGGCAGGGGCCCTCCCACTGAGCTACGGCACATGCCATGGTAACGATCTACCAATGGAAGGCTTTATTCCAAGGGAGCCTGCGTGCCTTTCTCTGCCATCTCAAGCATCAGCTGCTGAAAAAGCCAAAGGTGTGGCGAGGGGTGTGGAGAAAGCCACATGCCCTGACTATTACATGCAGCCGTCGTCATAATAAACAGGGGAGCTGATGGTTCTCAGAGGGATTTGCTAATGTCGGAGATTGATTTACCCCAATGTAGCCCCCCACAGGCTCTGAATGCTGCTCTGACTCAACTTCCTATAAAATCAATCCCAGCTTTTCACCACTTTTGACAAGGCCTTCTAATATTAATCCACTTGCCTTGTCAGTCAACCCAACTAACAAAGGCTCTAATGATCTTTAACTCGGCATAATAAATACTACATGGAACACAGGAGGATTCTGGGGCTGCCTCTGCTGCTGAGGAAATATTTGTAACGTTGTTTGTGTGAAAGAAAGAAAGAAAGTTCTAATTTTTTGAAAACCAGATGCATTACAAATGGACTATTCTTTGACCACGTCAGGGTAGAGTAGTACTGAAAAAGAATAGAATAATGTAAAAGAAATAATAAAATGGGTCTCTGAGCATACACTAACTCCTTCTCCCTCCTTGCCAGCGAGTAATCATCTATAAAGAGCAAAGTCTTTTGCACAAGCCTTGGGCCAAAACCCCTCATTATCATCTGGGCCAGGGTGCAACAGGCGCCAGGTGTTGGTCTACCCACAAAATCTTTGTTGGCACAGCTCCAACAGTTGAGTGCAGCATTGTGAAACTTTGCTGTCAAGCTATGGCATGGCCCTAAAGATGTTGCGAATAGTTGATCTTAAACCAGCTATGAAGCTGATCAAAGACAGAGTATATCAAAAGGACATACAATTGGATATGGAGGTTCCTCCTATTATCCGTTTTTCACAATGGTACTGCTTTATATAGACCGATACTGCTCCAGAAGCTAACTTGTATGAATTAACATTTTATTCCCTGTGAAAAGCCTTTACGGGTCTTTGCTTTCAGACAAAGCCTACTTGGATATTAAAAAGAGACTATTAAATTAATGCTTTTGTACCTGCGGTCAGGAGGAAGTCAAGGATACTGTTCATTATGTTTTGCATTATCCAATGCATGCAGCATCTAGAAACAACTTTTATTATGGCCAGATCTACACCAAGAGGATGTAACACTTTGAAAACGTTTTGAAAACTGTCTATGGCGTGTGTGTCCTGGGCCCCAACAGTTGTCACTTCTGTTATAAACCATTTTAAAGCAGTAGTGTAGATCTTGCCTGAGTCTCTGTAGCACATGCTGATGTGTCTGATTTGGGGATTTTCCATTGAACCCCGATAAATATACAGGGCTGCACCTTTTGCAGTAGGCGCTCAGGAGACTGGATATAAGTATGTTCTCACAATAGCTGTATCCTTTACGGAGACCATTTGGCTTTTTTAAAAAAATCGCTGTAATTCTGTAAATTAAATCTGAATGAAGGATCATCTCCTGTAATTAAATGTTGACTGTATGTGTTGATACTTGATATATGACTAAATAAAAGCTATAGAAATCGCATTTCTAAAGAAACCATGGAGAGAATTTACATTATACAGGACACTAAGATTATATGTTACTGCTAGCAATCCACCTATCAATGTGCTGACCTGCGCTACTTGTTTCGGTGATGACCTATGATTGTTTAAAATGCTCCAACTTCATGTTTGATGTTTGTTCCACTCAGTTGTATTTATTTGTTTAAAACGCCTGAAATGAACAAACATTGCATGTGAAGTAATCACAGGAAAAGCATCAGAGAACCGTACACATACTCGGAAGTATGTCCCACTGAGTTCAATGGGGTTTACTCCCAGGAAAATTACATAGTGCTCTGTTTGCAGTGTGAGCCAGCTGTTTGCACTCATGGACTTGCATAAGATTGAACTTTGGCACTCCAGGCATTCAAAGAGGACTATTTATGGCAGTAGCCTGGAAGCTGAAAGCCCTGCATAGCCATTTCTGCCGAAGACCAACAGCCCACGGACTGGGAACCCTCAGCCTGCCCACCTGCCCACCCATGTATCCCATACCTACCCCCATGTCCAGAGGGTGGTATGAACTGGCTCAAAAGAGCAAGGCAACTTGAGTGCAAACAACACATCTGAGTCTGTGGGAGAGTAGACAAGTAATTTGCAATCCCAATCCCACAGGGATTGGTATTGGGGCCAATTCTTTTCAACTTCTTCATAAATGATCTGGAATTAGGAGTGAGCAGTAAAGTGGCCAAGTTTGCTGATGACACCAAATTATTTGAGGTGGTTAAAACACAAAGGGATTGTGAAGAGCTCCAAAGGGATCTCTCCAAGCTGGGAGGGTGGGCATCCAAATGGCAGATGTGGTTTAATATAAGCAAGTGTAAGGTGATGCATGTTGGGGCAAAAAAACCCAACTTCAAGTATAACCTAATGAGATCTGAGCTGGCGGTGACTGACCAAGAAAGAGATCTTGGGATTGTGGTGGACAGATGGATGAAAATATCCACCCAGTGTGCGGCCGCTGTAAAGAAGGCAAACTCCATGTTAGGCAGGAATTGAGAATAAAACTGCCAGTATCATACTGCCCTCATACAAATCTATGGTGCAACCACACTTAGAATACTGTGTACAGTTCTGGTCACCGCCCCTAAAAAAGGATATTATAGAGCTGGAAAAAGTGCAGAAAAGGGCAACTAAAGTGATTAAGGGGGTGGAGCATCTCCCCTATGAAGGAAGGTTACATCAACTGGGATTGTTTAGTTTGGAAAAAAGGAGGCTAAGCAGAGACATGATAGAGCTGTACGAAATTATGCATGGAGTGGAGAATGTGGATAGGGAGACATTTTTCTCCCTCTCTCAAAATACTAGAACCCAATGGGGTCATCCCATGAAGGTGATTGGTGGGAGATCCAGGACAAATCATAGAATCATAGAATAGCAGAGTTGGAAGGCCATCGAGTCCAACCCCCTGCTCAATGCAGGAATCCACCCGAAAGCATCCCTGACAGATGGTTGTCCAGCTGCCTCTTGAAGGCCTCTAGTGTGGGAGAGCCCACAACCTCCCTAGGTAGCTGATTCCACCATCGCACTGCTCTAACAGTCAGGAAGTTTTTCCTGATGCCCAGCTGGAATCTGGTTTCCTTTAACTTGAGCCCGTTATTCCGTGTCCTGCACTCTGGGAGGATCGAGAAGAGATCCTGGCCCTCCTCTGTGTGACAACCTTTTAAGTATTTGAAGAGTGCTATCACGTCTCCCCTCAATCTTCTCTTCTCCAGGCTAAACATGCCCAGTTCTTTCAGTCTCTCTTCATAGGGCTTTGCTTCCAGACCCCTGATCATCCTGGTTGCCCTCCCCTGAACACACTCCAGCTTGTCTGCGTCCTTCTTGAATTGTGGAGCCCAGAACTGGACGCAATACTCTAGATGAGGCCTAACCAGGGCCAATTAGAGAGGAACCAGGACCTCACATGATTTGGAAGCTAGACTTCTATTAACGCAGCCCAAAATAGCATTGGCCTTTCTTGCAGCCATATCGCACTGTTGGCTTATATTCAGCTTGTGATCTACAACAATTCCAAGATCTTTCTCGGAAATAAAAGGAAGTGCTTCTTCACACAGCACATAGTTAAATTATGGAACTCACTACCACAAGTTGTAGTGATGGCCACCAATTTGGATGTTTTTAAAAGGGGGTTGGATAAATTCCTGGAGGCAAAAGCTATCCATGACTACTAGCCCTGATGATTGTGTGCTATCTCCAGTATTCGAGGCAATAAGCCTGTGTACACCAGTTGCTGGGGAACATGGGTGGGAGGGTGCTGTCGCACCATGTCCTGCTTTATTGGTCCCTGGCCGATGGCTGGTTGGCCCCTGTGTGAAGGGAGTGCTGGACTGGATGGACCCTTGGTCTGATCCAGCCTCAGGGCCCTTCTGATGTTCTTATATCACTCTACCAAGCTCTTCCGCCCTCATTGCAGCAAAGCCAGCACAGGAGAACTCCCCACTGGATCATGCCGCTTCCTTTCCAAGAGGCAACGTTTTGGGGAGAGGAGCTGGAAATCCCAAGAGCCGCTTTGCAAGGACAAGAAGCAAAAGAAAGGAGGCCGCAACACTGCGCCTGCTCCGCGTACCTGGTGTCACTGTTGATGCATCACATCTAATCCATCAGTTAAATTTTTTATTAACAAGGACCAGTGGATGCAGCAGGTCTCCCCCCCCCCACCACCACCACCCCCATATTTCCCCCTGAATACCCTCTAAAAGGCTGTCGTTGCTGCTGCTGTCAGGCCAGTAAGTGCCTTTTTCTCCTGGTCTCCAAAGTAGCTTAAGTGCTGCGTGTGGCACCGCTGACAGGCCGGGGCTGCAGAAACTGCGCATTTTTTATTGAGTAAGGGAGTTAATGGGCATGTAAAACACATACAACTTGTCAGCGTGTTCGCCGCTGCCGCTGCTGCCGCTGCTGCCTGCAGCTGAAAGGAATTACACATCCTCATTCTGCATCCCTCCATCCCTCCCTCTCCTGATGGTTTTTTTTTTTACTCTTTATGATTCCCATGAAAGAGATTCTGCTGCAAGGGGCATTTCCAGCCCTGCTGACTCAGCAGCTCCTTTCGCTCAGCACAGTCAAACCCAGTGGGGTGAGGGTGGGGGTGGGGGTGGGGTGGGGGACAAGGGGGGAAGGAAGTCAGCGGCTCCGCGAGGGCCGTACAGAGTTCCAGCACGTTCCACTTCATCCTCACGTTTCCTTCTCGTGGGGCTAGTTTTACGAAAGCCAGAGTTGCTTCGCAACAAAGTGGAAGGGAACCGAGGGGCACCAGGACAGAGCGTGCCGTAAGAATCGCTTGAAGTGGTTCGTTAAGGAAGGAGTGATTCTCTCGGCTTAATTGTGTGAGAGCCAGGAAGGCAGGCAATTACTCAAAATGATTATTGGGCAAACAGCCACAGGAAGCTTCTGGGCTCCTGCGTGGGGCTCCCCGTCTTATCCCCAGGCTGGCAGGAAGGGCCTGGGCGGACGGTCCGCTCCGTGTGGTGCCATAAACAAACCTAATGGCTCGCGCTCCTTCCTCTCTGCAGAACCTGTAATTATATATTTTGCTACTGTGCTCAGAAAAAGGATTAGACACACCAGCTGTTCGGGGCAACGGCAGGGCTGTTTTCTGAGTCACTCCAAGCGCACGAGCCACATTCCCCCCTCAAGGCGACGCAGGAGTGTGGTCGGGGACGGGCCTTCCTGTGGTGTGGTGCTGCTACGTGGGATTCAGCCTGGACTTCGCAGGCCAGGTGCAAAATGTTTTGTCTGAACTGGTTGCAGCTGCTTAGACTCAGCCGTCAGGAATCCAGATAATCTGCTCTGAGCCCACTGGCATTGGGTTTTCTGCTCACAGGTGAGGTGGGCAGGTGAGATTTTTTTTTTACGTTTTTGAGAGCTCCATATTGCACCAGGAATATAATAGGACACCAGACAGAAGAAGGCAAACCCTTGTTCACCTGGATCCAGCAAAGACACAGAACCAAGAGTTATTGAAAGGCTGGGGCCATGGGAAGGACCCATGACAGTCAGGAAGAAAAACTTCCTGACTGTTAGAGCAGTGCAACAATGGAACCAGTTACCTAGGGAGGTTGTGGGCTCTCCCACACTAGAGGCTTTCAAGAGGCAGCTGGACAAGCATCTGTCGGGGATGCTTTAGGGTGGATTCCTGCATTGAGTGGGGGGTTGGACTCGATGGCCTTGTAGGCCCCTTCCAACAATGCTATTCTATGATTCTATGACCCAAGATATAGTTTACTTATTTGATTGGTTGATTTATAAATTTCACCCTCCGCCTTTGAGGTGCAAAGGATGATGTACAATTAAAACCTTAAAACTTTACCTAGAACCAAGAAACAGAGGAACAACCCCTCCCCCATGCAATAAAATGAGATTGGCATTAGAATTATAATCAAAGAGCAACAAAACATTATGCAACATTAAAAGCCCAACAGAACAAAACTGCTTGTCTGAAGCAAAATAAGGCAGCAGCCAATCTCCCCTCCTTTGGGGGTGGGGCTTCCACAATCAGAATGCGGCTACCAAAAAGGCCCCATCTCGAATATTTATTATTTATTTATTTATTTATTTATTTAAAGCATTTCTTAGCCGATCCTCTCTGAATGGGAGGTCATCTAACAAGGGCATGTTAACGAGCAGATGTGATTCAAACTCCCTGGAGTCGGGTTTCTATCCTGTTGAAATCAATGGCCACCCAAACTCCTGAGGTGAGGTGAGTGGCAGCCAGTGAGACGTCTGCACAACTGCCTTGTCTTGCTTGTGGAGATCACCTCCCATGAAGGCTCACCTGGTGCCTAGAATCATAGAATAGCAGAGTTGGAAGGGGCCTATAAGGCCATCGAGTCTGACCTCAATGTCTTTGTGGTGCCAGGCAAGGGACCGTTTATTTCACTGCACCTTGATGATAAAGTCTTCTGGGCCACAATTTTTATTCTGATGTTTTATTGATTAGGGTTAATTTCTTGATTTTTTCTTGTCTGCCCACTCCCGCACTGAAACACACACACACACACACACACACACACACCTCTTTTTCTTTTCTTTTCTTCCAAATGTCAACCACCTGGAAATATCTATGTAACTGAGGAATATTAATCCATCAAATAAATAAATAAAATGAAACAAGCTAGCCATAACTCACTTAAGCTCCAATGATGTCAACACGTCTTGAGCACAACTAGCTTTAATTCAAATGGAGCCACAAATATTGATTTATTTTATTTATTTATTCCCCCACCCAACAGCTGAAGCTCTCCAGGCGGTTCACAACAATTAAAACAATAAAATGCACTGTAAGATACATTATATAAAAAAATTAAAGTATAAAACTGCAGTATAAAATGAAGTATAAACCAAAATAAAACCTTGCAGAAAATGTTGTCTCAGAATAATGACTCTGAAACTCCAACCTCTGAATCTGGATTGGGTAAAGTAAGTCTGCAGAGGGTGCAGCAACACAGAGGCAGGCCAGTGACTGCAGAAACTCGCCAGCGGATGGAATTCCAGGGTCCCTCCAAGGGCTCTGCAGAGAGTTCAGCTACATTTGCCCCCTCTTCCCCTCTCAGGGCTCTCTCCATCCCAGCTGGTCAGTCTAGGAACTCTTTAAGAACCTCTGCCCAAGTTGCTTTTTCCTCCTCCTCCTCCTCCTCCTCCCTTTCTTCCTTTTGCGTTGCATCTTTTGGATTAGAAGCCTGTGGGCAGTGACTGTTTTGCTTTTTAATTGATGGTAAGCCACTCTGAGAGATTCAGCTACAGTGTGAAATGAAAAATGCTTTAAATAAAGGAAATAAACTCCATCTCACGAGGGTGTCCAGTCGTCCAGCACCAACCTTCAAAACCCAGGCCCTTAGGAATAACTCCGCTATTTAACTGCTCACTAGTCCCCTTCCCAGGCCAATATACAAACAATGTGGCTCTTTTTGTATTAAATATGGATGCAGATGCACTCTTGGATATGTACAATGGGTTGGATCATGACCTGTTAGCAAAGCCTCCATATCAAGCTGACTTTTCTTTCTCGTGACCACAGGAAGTTTAAATTCCAAGCAAACTTACAGATTTGGAGAATGTTGCCTGAAGGAGGTTTTTTCCCCCAGCTGAGTCTCTCTCTCTCTCTCTCTCTCTCTCTCTCTCTCTCTCTCTCTCTCTCTCTCTTTTCTCTCACCACTGATCTGCCAGGGTTCCTCAGCCAAGCTCCTCCCGCTGTCTTCTGGCTCTTCTCCCATGTTCCGCTCCAGTCCAGACCAGGGACTCTCCTTTGAATAAGCTGCGAGGACAGCCATTAAGGAAACGCTACTTATCTCTCCTGGCTCTCAAAAGCAGCCTGGGTGGGTGGTGTTGCATAATGGAACTTTTAGCTCAAATAGCAATGACTTTGACCGTGCAAAATTATACCCTCTTCTAGCCAAATGAACTAGGTAATGCCTTGCATTAGTGTAAAATCCTCCATCAAACCATGAAGGCTGCCATTAAAAATGTTCAAGGCTCAAAATTAGGAGTGTGTGAGGAGGGAAATGGGGAAGGGAAATACTGGGTCAGAGGGGTGACAAAGCCATTGCGGGGCCCTCGGTGGCTGGCCCCCTTCCTTGCCTCTTCGCAACCAAAGTTGCCCTTTTGCAAGTGGCCGAAGGAGATTCAAAGTCAGCCGTGCAAAATGCTGTCTTGCTCATTCCCTGTCAAGGGGGAACTAATGGCATGTCTTGCTCATTTTACAAGTATTCAAATCTCCGGGAAAAGAGGCTCATTTGAACTCCAAAGTAAAAGCCAGACTTTCAAGTGTGCAGATCCTCAAGCAACAACGCCCACAGCCAGGTTTTCTGAAGACGCTTTGGGGCAAGGGAGCCTTCTTCAGATGTCCGGGCCCAGTTTTAGAGGGCAGGTGGAACTTCAAGGTTTGGGCATCTTAGCCTGGGCTACAATGTACCATTTGGACACCGGGGGGGGGGGGCATGTCAGGCTCCAATCATCCCCTCCCCCCATCTTGGAAGCCACATCTCCTCGTCCTGCCTCTCAATACCAGATATGTGGGCTGCAGTTAATGGCGAAATGCACTTTGCAAATGCTTTGGTGCACTTTTTGCATGCCTCTTCTAGGGCTGAACCCTGGCACTGGAAACAGTTTCTGGGGATGGGTCATGGATGCAGGGCCGGTGCTACCATAGAGGCCACTCAGGCGGCCACCTAGAGCACCAAGCTAAGAAGGGTGCCATGCAGCGCAGCACTCACGCACGTTGTTGGCTGTGAGCCGGCCCGGCCCAAGGATTCAGCTGGCCTAGGTGGGCGAGATGGCGCCCCATGCCCGCCCAGCTGAAGCGAAGCCAGGGACACTGGGGTGGGTGGGGGGCAGCTCCATTTTCAGACTTCCACCCTCCCAGAGCCACTCTAGCCACCCGGAAGCCACCCTCCCAGAGCCGGGAGGCCGCTGCCAAAAGAAGAAAAAGCACGTGGCGAGCTCGACCCTGGCCCAAGCCAGCCTCTGCCTTACTCCTGAGGAAAGGGCACCGGGTCGTCTCGCCTCTCTCCTCAAACAGGCCATGATGTCTAGGCAGGCAGGCAAGCGGGACTCCCTCTCCCTTCCCCCAGGAAAGCTTGGGACTTGTGGACTCCTTGCAAGGCAAACTGTCCTGCTTCCCGATCCTGCGCGCGTGGATCAGCGGTGCTTGCATCTGAGAAAGCATTGCACTGGGAGGCACCAGTGCGGTCCGATCCACCTATGCCTCCTTACTCGGAAGCCTTATTCCCCCGAGTAAAGGTGCGGAGGGGATCGGGACGCCAGGCTGCATAGCGGGTTGCGTTCGCATGGAACTAAGTTCCGGTGAATTCCAGACGGCTTGGTCCCAAATCGAAGTGAGCCAGTCCCAGCTCTCCACTCGGTGCACATGTTCAGACTTCTGCACAATTTGGGGGTGGGGTGCAAATAGCTCGCCTTGCCTAGGGCACAAAATAGTCTGGCACTGGCCCTGATTATGCTCCCTTGTAAACACCATTCTGCAATATGAGTCTGCTATCTGGTTTTGGCACCATGTGGTGGTCTGTCAGCTGCGTATGTTCAAATGAGCGGGGGCGCAAGGAAAGGCCTGCCTTGAGCCATGAGGTTGGATGGGGCTGTCTGCCTCTGGTGCCCCCTCCCTGGCGATCCTATGGACGTCCCTAACCTCTCCGAATAAAATCCTCCCGTGGTTTTGTTTCAGCTGCAAACTCATTATGATCTGGCGTCTGGGTTTGCGGGAAGGGAGCCGGCAAGTGAGCTGCATGCATTAACATTTCTTTAATTCTACCAGTGCTTCCGAAATGCACTGAGTCACAACTCAACAGGTTCCACATGGAGTGAACTGTCAGGTGTCTTCAGAAATGCCATTTCTACTTTGCATCTCTAGCAGGACGAGGGGCCGGCTGCTCAGGGTGTCGGCGGAAGCTTTGGCTCCCTCCCTTTGCTAGAACCGCGGTGAATCTGTTCCCTGCACCTTTCCCTCGTGCCCGCATCTCCCGCTGGCTCATGAGGATTCAGCCACACTTGCAAGCTGGCCTCATTGTGACAGATGGGTGGACCGGCGCTGTCCGCCGTTCCCTCTCTGCCCCTGCAAATTGGAGCAACAGAGTTCTGCCTCTCAGCTTCTTCCCTGCACCTGCTGCTGCTGCTGCTTCGCTAATGGGCCATGGCTGTCAGGGGTAGGGATAATATCACATGGGGGCTTCGATGTCAGTGGACGCCTTGGTTAGCTCCTTTAGAGTTCTGACTGGTTCTGACTGAAACCCAGAGCAGATTCACCGCCTCCACTGACATCGGAGCCACCGGCCTCTACTTGATATTATCTAGCCTCTGCCACACTGCACCTGGATCCCCTCCTTCCCAAGCAAGGCGCCTTGAGTCCCCAGGCCTCAGGGCCAGGAGGACCCAAATCTCAGCTGGGAGAGCATTCCCCCAACCTGGGCTCCCTGAAACTGAGCTGGATCTGGATCTAGGAGCAGAGACGGAAGGATGGTGGAATGCAGAAGGCCTGCTGACCAAGTAAGAGCAGAAGTCCTGGCCATTAGCCTTTATACCTCTAGGCTGCCCAATCCCAGGGCTTCATACTGCCTCGCACCAATCGCAGGGGCTCCCTTCCCTTCCCTGCCTGAAGAGGGCAGTGCTGAGGCCTGAGCGCACACAGGTCCATGAGATTCAAGCCTGGCCATTCCTGGCACATTGTTGGGATTGATGCCTCATCTGTAAGGTTGCCAGATAGTTTTGCCACTCATGGCCCCATCCTTATGAAGGGGCTGTTCAATGGGTGCTGCCGAGTCGTAAGTTCAGGTAACTCACATGATGCTCCTGACATGTTCCCTGC
Organism: Elgaria multicarinata webbii; assembly: GCF_023053635.1. Classification (NCBI taxonomy): domain Eukaryota; kingdom Metazoa; phylum Chordata; class Lepidosauria; order Squamata; family Anguidae; genus Elgaria; species Elgaria multicarinata. The sequence continues at coordinate 36,380,980 of NC_086182.1, forward strand.
TCCTGCCAGAAGGTTCTGCTTCAAGCTCTCCATGGCTCAAATGGCTGCACTGCGCACATCAGCTTCCATTCCAGTGGAGGTCTCCAGCCCTTCTGCATTTTGGGTGAGTCTCAGTCAAGCTGCTGGGTCTGGATTTACATTCCAGATTTGCTAGCTCCTCCATGAACACACATTTTGGAGTTGCTATAAAAACCCATGCAGAAGTTGAAAGCACAGAGAAGCGTAGTCTCTGAGGACTACAGAGTTAGTTAAAGCAAGAAGACCTCCCACCCCAGGCCTGCCTTGCTGAGATACCCAGGAAGGAAGGGATCTCTCCCAGCTAGGCACTTTCTGCCTTCTAGCCACGAGAGAACAGACCCTCTTTCTGCCTCGCGGTCCGGTCCAGGATCTTTTCTATTGTCTTCAGCACTGAAGGTAGAGTGGCCACTTGCACAATGCCAAAAAAAGTGGAAATACATCAGCCCCAAAGAGGACAAAGCAGGACACAGAGCTGCATAAAACTGGCAGATGCTAACTGGGAGGTATAGACGCAAATGTAAACAGAAACACCATACATAGCGTGGAAGACGGTGACCAGGCAGCGTATGTGCCTGCTGCTCAGCCTGTTGCCCTGGCCACACAGCTCTTCAAACAGAGGACTGTCCACTGTAAAGTAGGACACCTGGCCACCCTACAGGACATGCTCAGGTAGTTTCCTATCCTAATGCACCCCCCTGCGAGACAAAACGGAAGCCTCCGTGAAACGTTGGGCTTGAGGAATGTCTTGTCTCCTGCTACGATACAGGTTCCCGATCCAGCCACACCTGGCCATTCCCTGGCGCGCAGGCTGGGCTCGGGAAGGCTCACTGCGTCAAAGGGAGGAGGAGCAGCTGAGACGCCCAGCTGCAAAATGGGGGGGGGAGCCAGTGGGGCTTCAAAACAAAAAGGGTGCAATTTCGTTACGCCGATGGGCTTGTGGCTTAAAGTGTTTCTCTTCTAATTTTTATGCCAGGGGAATTCAAGGCTTCCTGCTTTTCCTAATGCACACCGCCTGTCACCGTGGTAATGCTTGCTTGGTTACAGACACTCTGTTTTACACACACACACACACACACACACACACACTTCCTCCTTTATAATTTTAATTCAGAAAGATCACTATGGGGGAGCAGTCTATAAATAGGTGTTCCAGTAAGCTTTAAGTAACTCGAGCAGAAGAATACCTCCAAAAGACTAAAGACTCTCTGACAGGAGGGAATGCAGAAATCAAACCAGGCCTTAATTAGGAGAACAAGACTTCCCTATTTAATATCCGCTGCCATGTGATGTTGGCGAAGTGAGAAAAGGGGGAGGAGAGTGGAGCTAAGGCGTCTGTTTGTTTTGCAATTACAGATGAAATTTTAAAATAGTCCTTGGTCTAATAAGGCCTCATTTCAGAAGAGACCCGTGCGAAATAAACTCCGATTCATTACCAGTTCAAGCATGCCCCCTCCTTCGCATAGCTGTATTGTAAAGTGAAAATATACAAAGGGTCAACTCCCTCTGTCAGTATTATTGCAAATTTGGCTAAACTCAAGTGACAAACCTCATCGGCATGCAAATGGGCCTAATTGATAACGACTTCTTCCCTGGGTGGCTCTCAGAGGGAAAGGGAGGGGGGAGGGAGGGGGCACGGAAGCGATTCCAATTGTGACAATTCTCCAAAGCATTTTCCTCTTTGCCCAGTGAAGAAAGACTATCTTGACAAATTAAAGAGAGTGTAACGAAATCACATTAATTAATGCCAAGACCAATTTGCACATGCAAAGGAAACAACAGAAGGGAAGCGAGATTTACCGATAGACAAATTCATCGCCCGGCGTGTCTTTCTAAGTCCGTCTTTGCGTACCTGAAGGAGCTTGCTCGCTTCCTTTTTTCCTCACACCCCCTGAAAAGACAAAACAGTGAGGAGAAATGATCTAAGTAATCAGAGACGGAAGGCATCAAGCAGTCATTTAGTCCTCCAAACTCCTAGAACAAGGCAACCATCAGTTCCCAGCCCACACAATCAGCCTCAGCAATCCAGAGCTCGCTTTGCCACAAGGACGGAGAAGAGAGCAGGAGCCCCTGAGTGGGATCAGGCCCAAGGTCCATCTCCACAAGCACCCAGTTCCCCCTAGAGTGGCCAAGCAAGTGCTTCCATGAAGCTCCCCATCAGGGGTAGGGAGGCAACAGCCCTGCTCAGTTCTCAGCCCCCACAATCTGGTATTCAGAGATACATTGGAAAAACAGGGGAGGAGACCTCAAAGGTGCACTGAGAGCAACTGATTGTCCGAAGAGTTTTGAGTTGCAACTCTTCCCCAGGAGTGGCTGTAGAGATGTGATGCAGGTACAACCATTTAGCAGCTCAGTAGAGAAAGTTGTATCTTAAAGAACAACATACCCATGAACCCAAATGCATAGCTCGGTGGTAGAGCATGCCAAAGGACCCAAGTTCAGTCCTCAGCATCTCCAGGTAGGATTAGAAAAGAATCCTGCTAGAAACCCTGGAGAGGCTTTGCTGCCAGCTGATGGGGCCCATCTGGACCGAGGCTCTGTTATCAGGCCGCTTCCTACGTTACCTCTGCGGACATCATGACCACCTTCCCCCCCCCCTAAACTTGCTTTTTGTTACATCCTATCAGATGAAGAGATCTGGAGATCTTGAAAGTGTGCACATTTCATGTGACCTCTGAGTTGCCCTAATCAAGATATTATACTAATATGGATTTTTGATTTTTTCTTATCATCCACATAGCTACATTTGCTTTCTACATACAATGGGTGCAGTACAATTAAAGCAATTTCTTTAAAAACACATCCACGTTCTTTTTATAATTAATTCTATTGTAAATTTTCAACAATACAAAGCGAAACTAAAAGAAAAAAAAGGAGAAAAAGAAAAAATGTAGCTATATAAATTTAAATGTTATATAAATTTTATATAATTTTATATAAATTACCCTTGGGTAATCTTATTCAATCTCATGGCCTCCAATATCATCTGTATGCCGATGATACACAATTATATCTTTCTTCTCCGGATCTTTCTCCTGATGTTCACAATCGTATCTCGGCATGTCTCTCAGATATCTCAGCTTGGTTGCTTCATCGTCGTTTGAAACTTAATATGGCAAAGACTGAATTGCTTGTTTTTCCTCCTAAACCTTCTCCTCATCTCTCATTCTCTCTTACTGTCAATGATGTTACACTTACTCCAGTCAAGGAAGCTCGTAGTCTTGGCTTTATATTTGATTCCTCGCTCTCCTTTATTCCTCATATTGAGGCAGTAGCTAAATCCTGTCGTTTTTTCCTGTATAATATTGCCAGGATTCCATCATTGTTGTCTGTCTCTTCTGCCAAGACTCTTGTTCATGCATTGGTTATTTCTCGGTTGGACTACTGCAACCTTCTTCTCACTGGCCTTCCTTCTTCTCACATCAGTCCGTTGGTTTCAGTTCACCACTCTGGTGCTAAGATCATCTTCTTGGCTCGCCGCTCTGACCATGTTACTCCACTTCTGAAATCTCTCCATTGGCTTCCAATTCACTTCAGAATCCAATATAATCTTCTCTTGTTGACCTTCAAAGCTTTTCACGGTCTAGCTCCGCCCTATCTCTCCTCTCTCATCTCACACTATTGCCCCGCTCGTGCTCTTCGCTCCTCTGATGCCATGTTTCTCGCCTGCCCAAGGGTCTCTACTTCCCTTGCTCGGCTTCGGCCATTTTCTTCTGCTGCCCCTTATGCCTGGAACGCTCTTCCAGAACATTTGAGAACTACAAGTTCAACTGCAGCTTTTAAAGCTCAGCTAAAAACTTTTCTTTTTCCTAAAGCTTTTAAAACTTGATGTTGTTCTGACTTTATACTGTTAGTTTTACCCTACCCAGTGCCTGTTTACCCTACCCTGTGCCTGTTTGCATTCTCTTCCCCTCCTTATTGTTTTATTATGATTTTATTAGAATGTAAGCCTATGCGGCAGGGTCTTGCTATTTACTGTTTTACTCTGTACAGCACCATGTACATTGATGGTGCTATATAAATAAATAAATAAATAAATAAATAAATAAATAATAATAATAATAATAATAATAATAATAATAATAAATGTATCCGTTCCAATACATCCAAATTCTAACAAAATAAATGACCTGGGGAAGCCCGGGGGAGCCTCACAATGCTTCACTCTGCCTATGTGCTCAACCCAACCCATGCCCATCAGGGCAAGGGAGCACATCCCACAGACAGGGCACCACACGTTAAATTATGAATGGTCTAATGCTGCTATGGAGCTGGGCTCAGGGCAGGGGAAGGTGGAGGAGAGGCTTTCAGACTCCTCTGGTGCTGGGTCAGAATACAGGCAATCCCCATTTCCAATCTTTGCACGTCAAGTGTGTGTTAAAAGATGTTTGCGACTGACATGCTGCAAACGCCGATGCTTTCAAACTGCCCTGGCAAACCAGGTTACGCTGGTCTTCTTCACATCTGATCTTCACACCGATGATTCAATTTGCGGCTGGTAGAAGATAAGGTTTAATTTGGAACTCTCCCATATTGGGCGAAAAGAATCTCTGTGCATGGAGCTGCAAGCTGGCTCTTCATTTAACTTTTTATCAGGAGCGGTGAAAAACGAAATCGTGGTGATCAGTTCAGACAAACTGGGGCCATTGGGATGGGGGGAGGCAAGCAGCAGACAGGCTACGGACGCATAAGCCTTTGGGACCACGATTTTCACCTCCCCTTCGTCCACAGTCGTATTTGCCAGATGCAGCTCTGTCAGTGGCATTGGTCGTGGCTTCTGTCACCTTAACGGATGGGGCACAATGCACCATTTTGCTCAGTAACTTCAAGCCCTAATTAAACCAGTACACTAAAAAGTGGGGGCAGGTAAACCAAATGTCCTGAAAGAGGATGACATGATAGAATTGCAGACAGGATGAGAGAAAGAAAGAAATGAAACGTTTACAGGTTGCAGATAGCACTCTTCAAATACTTAAAAGGTTGTCACACAGAGGAAGGCCAGGATCTCTTCTCGATCCTCCCAGAGTGCAGGACATGGAATAATGGGCTCAAGTTAAAGGAAGCCAGATTCCAGCTGGACATCAGGAAAAACTTCCTGACTGTTAGAGCAGTACGACAATGGAATCAGTTACCCAGGGAGGTTGTGGTCTCTCCTGCACTAGAGGCCTTCAAGAGGCAGCTGGACAACCATCTGTCAGGGATGCTTTAGGGTGGATTCCTGCATTGAGCAGGGGGTTGGACTCGATGGCCTTGTAGGCTTCTTCCTGCTCTGCTATTCTATGATTCTATGATTCTATGCTGTGAACCTCAAATCCCTATCTACTAGTGCAGGGGTGCAGAGCCATAGGCAGGAGAGGGGGGGGCAGATGACTGCCCTCTGCAGACTGTATGGCATCAGGCAGGCAGATTGGGCCTGTGGCCAGAGGTAAAAAGGAGGCTGCCTGCAAGGGTCACTCTCAGCAAGCAAACACTGCAGGACTATGCGCAAAACAGCACAGAGATGATTGCTGGCCCGGCTGCCTGTCACCTCCTTTGTGTGCTAGTAATAGAGCAGCATAACAGATTAACTGGAAGGGAGGGTCCCGTTTATTTACCTTGTAATGAGGACATGCCTGGAAATGCTTCATATAAAATGTCACCCAAAAGGGAATAAATTACTGGATGTCGAAACAGACCGCCATCTTGGAGGAGCATGGCCATGCTCCTACGGCTGTGCTAGGACAGAGACCCTTGGCAGACAGGGGTCACAAACTCCATCAGAGTGAGTTTTGTTTCAGTATCTGCTGGGCGCAGAAAAGCTTACGCAAGAGTAGGCGGCCCTCCACTAAGCCCACTCTACTAGGAGAAGCCAAAGTCTGCTCCGATAGATGGATTGCTCAGCATCCTGGCCTGGTTATCCTTTGAGGGATGGATTGAGGAACAAAAGGGAAAGTACTTCAAAGGTGCAAAGAAGGCAATTGATCAAGCCAATACTTTCCCCACATGATCAATCCTAAAACAAGATAGATCTATGTAGAACCTATGATATTTGCATCTACAGGGAAAGGATGTCATCCACAAAATGTGTGCTATAATAACTTTGTCATAAGGCTTCTCTTTTGTTGCAACAAACTAACATCACAACCCTATTCATATCTACTCAAGAGGAGCTCCCATTGTGTTAAAGGTAAGTGAGATGGCCAAGGCCCTTCTGATTCAGTTCTTTTGCTTTATCAAGTCCAGGTGCTTTGGTTGGATCCTGGCAACATGTCCAACCAGAAACTTCTTCATTAGAGACTGCAATTACAGAAAATTGGCCAGCCTGCTGTCATACTTGTCTATAAATGTGGAAGGTGTTTTTCTTCTTCTGAAGAACCAGGCTGGCTACAAGGCTCAAGGCCCACCGGGTCCATGCCTCACTCAGGCCTGGGGAGGGGTGGGAAGTCCACACTTTGGAATGATTGTGTCTCTTTAGAGAGCTGGCAAGTAGGTCAGCCCGGCGTGATGAAGTGCACTTAAGAGACGGGCATTTTTCTGATGGCATTATCTGAGCTGTTAAGATATTTGAACGATTGAATAAGTGTTATTGTCAGCATTATGCTACCATTCTGCTAAAGTTCACATCTCCAATGCATTACCTCACTCTCGCCATTCAAAAGGGGAGGGAGAAGAAGGACATTTAAAGAAAAATATATGGAGAGGATAATGCAGTGAGGCCTTAGAAGGACAAAAGCCAGTGTGGTTGCCTGCTGCGAAGCTGCAAAAAAAGTTATTTTCCAGACTGGCGTGTGACCTTTAATCAGAGGGTGATGGGAGGCAATCTGCTCCCTCCAGCCACCTGATGCAGAACAGGCCCTGGCACTGCTGATGGGACCTGGGGAGAGGTTGGGGAGTTCAGGAGCTCTGAAGGCAGAGCTGGCATTGCTGGAATGCAGCAACTTTTACCCGCAACTGAGACTGTGGCATCACCGAGCGTCCAGCTGGCTACTGTAAGCAACAGTGGGGCGTGAGGGCCTTGGGGTCTCTTTCAGTGAGACAACCAGAGGAGAGAGCACCTGCTCCATGCACCCTCAAGAAGTCCTCAGCTGGAGCCAACTGGGTCCCTCATAGAATGGGTACCACTGCAGCAAATTTGGATCACTTCCTGCAACTCTGACGTTGCTCTCAATAAGCAGAGCCTCTTGCAAGATGGTGTACGTGAAGCACGTTGAGCATGGAAGCGAGCTACAGAAATGCTAAGCGGGCATTATCATCAGTACAACACCAACCGAATTATTAATGTTATCCATATAGCCTCCTCCGTGGACCTGGTCCTTGGCAGAATACCATGCACAAAGATGGCACTATGAAGCCACTATCAAGAGGGCAATGAAAGCTCCACTGAATGTCGATACGTTTCAGTGCAGAAGGGATGCTTTTGGAAGGGCCGAAATGCCCCTGGAAAACGCCTTCACCCTGATCACGCTTGCTTATTTCTTTCTTTATTTATTTAGGTCATTGTGGAGGCTGTTGGCTGAGCTTAAAGCTCTTGCTTCCAGTAACTCAGCCTTAGGGGAGCTTCAGCTATTGGGTGGTATAGAAATGAAGTATTTATTTATTTATTTATTTATTTATTTATTTATTACATTTTTATACCGCCCAATAGCCGAAGCTCTCTGGGCGGTTCACAAAAATTAAAACCACAGTAAAACACCCAACAGGTTAAAACACAATTATGAAATACAATATAAAAAGCGCAACCAGGATAAAACCACACAGCAAAGTTGATATAAGATTAAAATACAGAGTTAAAACAGTAAAATTTAAATTTAAGTTAAAATTAAGTGTTAAAATACTGAGTGAATAAAAAGGTCTTAGTGGGAGAAGCATTTCAACTTTTTAGCAGGGAGAAAGCAAATGATTGGTTGTTGAGGGCAAGAGGGTGGAGTCAAGGAAGTGGGCGTGGCTATCAGAGGAATGCACCAGGGTCAGATTGGGACCCCGGGACTGAGCTTCTACACCCCACGGTGGGCATCTTTGCCACAGGGCCACAGGTTGCAGTGTCCAAGTTTATATTGACCAGATTCCATCTATTCCATGACGTTGAAATTTGAGATTTTAAAAATCAAGGGAAAATCCCAAATTTGGGTGGGTGGGGGAACGCTCAGGATTAATATGATTTTTATGGTATTTTACTTCAGCTCTGGTGTGAGGTTACGAAATCCAAGGTGGAGACAGCAGACAATTTGAAAAAGGGTGTGATTGCCTGGTTGTCCCAGGACCATGGACAGCATCACTGCAGGAGATGAGGAAGAACTTACTGTTATTTCCAGCTGGACACCAAAGTGCCCAAGGGGGGGGGGTGAGGGAGGGGGGATTCCTTTGTTATTTCTTTATTACATTTAAGTGCCCCCTTTTCTTCCATTGTGGTATGCAAGGCGCCTACAGGTTGTCTTCCGTCCAACCACTGACTGGACCCAAACCTGGGCCGGATCTACACTACTGCTTTAAAGCGCTTTATAACAGTTATAAAGCGCTTTAACTGCTTTAAAGCGCTTTAAAACTGATATAAAGCGCTTTAAAGCAATAGTGTAGATCCGGCCCTGCTTAGCTTCAGCAAAGTGCGCCTTGGGAAATGGTGAACCAACAGGAGGGTGGAAGGACATTTCAGGGCTTAGGGGTGGGTCTCCATCTCTTCCCTTCCCTTCTGTTCCCCGCTCTCATTTTCAGCTGCCTCCTTCCTTTTCTTGGCAATTTGTCACCTTCTGTAAACCTACATTGTTTCTTTGCCCTCTCCTCTTTTCTCTAGTTTGTGAAATTATTTGTAAAACATGAAAAAAGGAAAAACAAAAAAGAAGCATTCCTCTGCCTCCCCCCTCCCCAGTTTTGCCTTTCTGATGCCTTAGTTAATTGAACTCATCAGCTAAAATTGGGGGGGGGGGAGGAGGGAGATGGGGATTGGAAAAGGAGAGGGAACCATCGACTGCAGAAGGAACTCAGATGTGAAAATACTTCAGTCTCTGAGATTGCAGTATTTATCCACACAAGTGCCCTGCTGTGCTTCAGAAACCCAGTTGATTTTAATGAGCTGCCGCAAAGGTGTTTGTTATTACGGAATCCAATCTCTCTCTCTCTCTCTCTCTCCTCCCCCTCCTCCCCACCCATCCCCTCTCTGCTGTGTTATTGGGATCCAGGCCTGGAGAGGTTCAGATATGGAGGGTTATGAAAGATTTAAGCTCGTGGCCCATCGTCACTCCCAGCTCTTGCTTCCAAACCTCCCTTTGAAACTGTTCCAAAACGAAATACTGTACAAGCTTGAACAGGGGCCTTGTTTCACCCAGACGCTGAGTGAGAGCGAAGGGGAAATTAGAAAGGCATTTGTGTGAACAGATGTTCTTCCTCTCTGTCTTGGAACTGCAAAAAATTGGGCTGGGTTGCTTACAATCTGGATGGAGCTGCTGTGATAAAGGAGAGGGGGCACGGCTGGGTGGCAGAAACAGTTTCCCAGCGAAAGGGTCCACCTGCAGCATCCCTGCAGCTGTCCAGTGGCCGCGCATTCAAGGGTCACAGAGCATGGAGTGTTTTCTGTGCATTGGCAACAGCTGGTAGAAGGTCATCATGTGTGTGTACACACACACACACACACACACACACACACACACACACACAAAGAGGGAGGTAAATCACAGAGCCCCCAATTCAAATCTCACCTCCCATACACATTCTCTAGATGGTGAACCTCACGTCTGCAATATGGGGATAATGTTGGCCTACCATGCAAGATGTTTGTAAGAATTTCTGCCAGGACTATGTCTGCAGTGCCTCCTAAAACATCTGCCTGGTGCCACCTCCCTCCCTCCCTTCCTCATTCTTTCCTCAAAATCTTTCTCATTACCCACGTTCTCCACAATGCCTTTGGCACCTCCACCTGCCTGCTGATCTTCATCCCCCAACAGTAAAGGTAGTCTGTCTTCTTTTTCAATACAAGAGGTGGTGATGCCTGTTGGTTGGTTGGATGGCTGAGATAGCCGTAAGCAATGTATGTGAACTGAGTCGTGGAGAAACAGTTCATCAACAGCCAGTAGTGCAGCTAGGTAATTTTAGATCCTGGACTTAATGGTGTCAGGGGACCACCCTTGTAGACTGCCCATGCATCTTACTTCAGCTGGGAGACACACCGCTAACATTTCTCTTCTTCCCTTCCCAACCACTGTTCCATGCTTTACGGCTGCTTCTACGTTCCTGTTATGTTAGAATAACAAACAAACAAAAAATAACTAAAGAACTGTTTGCCAACCTTGATTTAACAAAAGAAAAGAAAGAAATACTCTTGGCGTTTGCAGCTTCATATTTCAAGGGCACAGTTTTATCGGGAGGACTACAAATCTCTGAGCTGGGAGGCTGACGGCCATCCAATGCAGAGCCATCGTCACCTCCGTCCTCTTCCCACTCTGCATTTTGGGTCGATGGGCATTTTTGCCCATTTTGCTGGGGCTCTGGGGAGCAGGAGGGGAGGAGGCTGGGGGATGCTCCCCTCCCTTTCCCTCCCCTCAGAGGTTGCTTTTGCAACCTTGGAGTGGCAGCTGGTGCAGTACTCTCCACACTGGCAGTGAGGGGGAATGGATGGGGGGGAGCTCAGATTCCTGGGTGCGAGGTTGGAGTGCTGTTTCTGACCTCGGATCGAGGAATCCGCAATATCGTATCTCCTCGCCCCCCAAAGGTTCTGCCTATGGGCCACAGGGTTGCTCCCTAAACCCATTCACAGTTTTGCATTTTAAACTCAATTAAATCATAGCGTCGTCATGACTACAGGAATACAGTGGAGCTGGCTTCTGCTGCCCTGCTGCCTTCCTCGCCTGGCGCTCTCTTTCATCAGGGCGGGGCTGGGCTGTGAGGACCTGAGCTCAGCACCAAGCTCCAGACCCAGCTCCACCACAGCCAACAGCATGGAGCCTGCCTGCTGGAGAAATCCACAACACATTCGAGTGACTTCTGATTTCTATGCATCCAACCTGTGGATTCTGCAGTGGTCCAGCCATTTCAGAGTCCCGTGGATTCCACAGACTTTGTGGCGCAGTTTCATACTTTGGGGAGGAATTTGCACAATGGAACTAAATTCTTGTACATCCCGGGGGGGGGGGGATCCAATTCATTCAGTGAGTGGACAACTGAATGGAAGAGGCTTGAACATCTGCAAAACACAGATGGAACAGACTTACCAAAACGGCCATCCAACTACTAGGGAAAACTTCCTAATTTGGCTTCTCTTGACTTTTTAATACATTTATTACACCACATAATACTAATCTCCAGGAATGTTACTATAAAAACAGTCTGGTTTCCTTCTACTTCTCTTTTCCACCTATCAAAGGTGCATTTCACTGAAGCCTTGAGACAGATCTGGGTAGCCGCTGGCTTTTACATTTGCAAACAGGGGCAATCAACCGTTGCATTATTCTTTATCCTCGCAGTCCTAGGAACTGTATCAGCTGACTTGGGGGACTCTGAGGTTTGCAGAACAGCGCACACACATGCACACACGTACACACACGCACAGAATCATTAAAACCCTAAGGGGACGACCCCCTCCCTGCAAAAAGCAGGGTCTAATGAGGCTTTGAGCATGTGCAGTAGCCACAGGATGTAGACAGACATTTGGAAAAGAAAATCACCAGTAGTAGCCATGTAGCAGGAAGGGCTCTGCAAAGGTGGGAACGCCGCCGCTTTCTTTTCCTGATGACCCTTTTTCACGCACTGTCACTTAAATGTGCTCGGATGCTCAGGGGGGCAGATAAATTGCCTTTGGGCTCAGTTCTGGCCCCTGGGCCATCGCTTGCGCGCCCGCAAGGACCATGAGGACAGTGGGGGAAACTAAGCTGTCAGCTGGCCAAGTTTTTAGGACACCAAATTCTCACAGCCTCAGCTTGACTTTTGCAGCTGAATGACTCCGAACTGCCCGGCCGCGTTTGTGGCGAAGGGGCCATGCTCCGCGCTGCGTGCCTGCCGCTCTGGCTCAACGTCAGCCTTCTGGAGTGTTTCTCCTTTCATGTCGCTCAAGCGCGGCCATTTACACAGAGGCTAAGGAGCCGTAATGGGGGAAAGCATTTCAAGTCCCATTTTCTTCTGTAATGGAAAATACGAAAGTGAGATTTCAGTCAGTGAGCACTTCTATGAAAGAAAGGAAGGAGGGGGGGCACCCAACAAATATCTTTATTGCTGCTGGACAGCCTGCCAATCAGGCTTGAAAGCTGCCATCTTCTGCTCACCCCGCCCCCACCCAAAGGAATGCCTCTGCATACCAAAAACCCAAAAAACCTTTTGGTCCTGCCGGATAAAAAGGCCCCTTTTCTACCTGGCGCTGGGTGATTTGCAATGCATTGCTTCAGCATAATTTCCCATCTCCGTGGCTCACAAAGGAACCTCCATTGCTATCTGTTAGTTTAATATTTCAGCTACTGAGCACCTTGCATTCGTAATGCCTCTTCTGACACTCGGGCCCACGCCATCGTCTGCTAGGCAGTGACTTGGCCTGAAATCTGCCTGTTAGCACAGGTGAGGTGAGGAGCAGAGAGAGAAAAGCCACAGATCCAAGAGACGCCTTAGACAAAAAGGAGGGCAGGAGCTGGCTCTGCAGATTAAGGAAGCCTGCCTCTCTCTCTCTCTCTCTCTCTCTCTCTCTCTCTCTCTCTCTCTCTCTGTGTGTGTGTGTGTGTGTGTGTGTGTGTGTTCATCCTCACCAGAGCAAGGGGGCTGCTGCCAATCCATGGGACCCCTAACTGCACTGCCCCTCCCTCCCTCCCTCTTGCCTGCTCTTCTGCCCTCTTTGAGCAGGTACAGGCAGTGACAGGAGGAGCAGGGAGAAAGACCTGCAAACCCCACCCCCACACATCACACCTCCCCTCCTCTCCCAGGAGATACTGATGAGGTTCCCAACAAGAGACAAGCGAATGGGCAAGCAGCAGCAGCAACCAGCAGCAAGGAGATGGGGTGGATCCCATGGATAGCATCTTGTCCAAGGACTCCCTTCCCAAACCTGGAAGCAGCACTCTTCATGCACAGTCCCTAACCCCAGACACACCCGTCCAAAAGGAAACGCTTTCAAAGCAACCAACGAGGGGAGTAGAAATGTGCAAACAAAATCAAGGGTGTGCAAGAGAATATCCCCCAGCATGCATTTCAGCTCCATTCAGCGTTGCTTTTTAGGGCAGCTGGAAAATATCCCTGCGTTGGAGAGGAAAACATATTGCAGAATAGAAAGCTGTTCTGTTCAAGCCTTCGCTTGGGCCCCCGATCCATCAGGCGCCCACACAGCGAAAGCAAAGGAAGGCCTCATTAGCACCCGGAGTCAGAAAGGTTTTTAATTGGGTGCATCCCTTTGCCATGGAGCAGTTGCTACCCCGTCTGTTCTGCCCACTCACTACAAAGAGAAACCAGCAAAACATAAAAATAATAACATGGTCTTATGGCACTTCAGGGTGTGGGGCACACTTGCCTGCTTCCAGCATGAACTGCCGCTGGTGACTCCATGCACAAATCCTGAGAGTGGGGGGAAGGAGGTGCACCTCTGCTTTTGGCACAGTGCTGGGCTGGGGGAGGGAGGAGGGTTTGCCCTCCGGTCAGGCTGGCTGCTGAGCTGCACAGACACAGGGAAGGGCTCTTCCGATCCTCTCTCCTCTGGGCCGACTGCCTCTCCCACTGGTCCCCTGTGCCTCTGGCCAGTGCCTCCTCAGTGCACCTTCCAACAGTGTCAGAGCCCAGCAGGAATCAGGCCACCAAGATGGCAGGTTTCACTGGTGGCCAATTTTACAGAGGACTGCTTGAAGGTGTTCTCTATTTGTAGGGCATCTGTCCAGACCAAGCTAGGTTTTAAGATAAAGGCCCCTCAGAAGGGAGAGCAACCGGGGGCCTAGAGGCTGCCCCCTCAACTGTTAGCACCATCCAGGCAGCAGACTGCTGCAGACAGACTTCCCCACAGTGGTGGAATGTACTACATTTGCATTTCAGTTTTATTCATTATTTCTAAATGACCATGTAGACATGTAAAATAGGATATTTGTATGCCATGAAAAGTGGTTGTCCTCTTTTGTCCTCCTTTTTGGGCAATGCATCAGTGGACACCCTCGGTTTCAGGATTTATGGCGGGGTGGGTGGGGTGCTACTTATCAGTCCAAAAGGCCAGAGGTCAGGCAAGGATGGGCCCAGGTCACGTCTCTGAGGCAGCAACCAAAGATCAAAAGGACTAGAGGTAGGTGGGCTGGTCCAAGACCAGGCAAGAAGGGAAATGGGATGCCAAGGGGAAAGAAGGAGATCAGCCAGGCAAGTTGCCCAGACTAAGGAAGAACTCCGAGGCTGGGCCTTTCAAGGTTCTGTTGAGCTGGGACTGACCCATGAAGTCAGCTAATGGAGTGTTCATCCAGGGCCAGATCTACAAGGGGGATTTACTCTGGCGCCACAGTTCTGATAAAAAGCAAAGATATTGTAACTATTTGTTATATTTCCCAGTGGTTGTTAGTCAATGGAGAGGCATGTAGCTTTGGATTTCCTAAAGCAAAGTTCTGATTCAGACCCAAGTTCAGCTGAAGCAGTCCAAGCCAAGTCACTGCTTCCCAAACTGTTGCAGCAGCGCCCTGTGGAACCTGGTTGTTGGCGCCTGCTCTTATCGAAAACTGAAGCCTCGTGCCGTGATGTAGCAGCCTTTCATCTGAAGGACTCACAGGCAACAGGCAGGTTCCCCCCTGGTCCATCTTATGTCTTTCCTGGGTTTTCTGTAGATTTTCACAGAAAAAGATGAGACACTTACGAAAAATTGTAAGATCCAAGATGGACAGCACTCCATGTCTCATTGTCCATTCCAGAGGGTTTGGAAGAAGACAATGATGAATTTTTGAGGATGGAAGAAAAGGACGTTTTTGCTGCTGCTATTATCTAAACACCTGTTGGGATCTTCTTCTCTCAGAACACGAGCTGCAGCAAATGTTCATTCATACAAAAATGAAAATAATGTACCCATCAGAGGTGAGCTCACGGACAAAAGCTTTCCTGCAAGAGAGCTTTGTCCCTGGGTTGATGTGCAGAAGCCTCTCCTGGTGTCTGATTCCGTTATCAAACAGCTTCGCTCTTCAGTCAGTCAGAGAGAAACCTATTTTTGTAAATGCTAGAAAGAGAGATTAATGGGTTGCATTCTTAAGCTTCTCTGTTGTCCATGGATTTTGTCACAAAGGAAACTTTGCTTCCATTCTGATGAGCTTCTAGAAACTTCTGGGTGGTTTTTCAAAGGCCACCTTCTAGAGTAGGGGAAAGACGCCAAACAAAGCCCAGGGATTTCACATGAAGCATGTGTGTTGCATTCCACTTGTGTGACCCTGTATGTGTTGTGTCCCCAAGCAGTGGTTGTAAGAAGGATAAGGGGAGCTCCTTGGCAGGTCAATGCTACGGATGTAACATATCTTGACTTCAACAAGAAATTTGACAATGTACCCCATAATATCCCGATCAGCAAGCTCATTAAAATGGCACAGAGTGGGGTGCCACAGCGCTCAGTTATGAACTTGTACTCATCCAACATTTTCATTAAGGACTTTGAGGAAAAGGTAGAGGGAATGCTTATCAAATTTGCCGATGACAAAAAAATTGGATGGACTAGCAAATCCTTTAGAAGATAAGAACTAAAATCAAAATGATCTTGTTAGGTTAGAAGATTGGGCAGAAAATAGGAGAATGAAATTTTAACAGGGAGAAATACAAAGTCCTTCATTTAGGAAAGAGAAATCAAACCCACAAGTATAAGATGGAGGGGGGGGGTATCTCACTTGGCAATAATACACATGAAAGCAATCTCGGAGTTGCAGTCAATTGCAAACTGAATATCAGCCTGCCGTGTGATGCGGCTAAAATTTTAGGTCGCATCAACAGAAGTATAGTTTTTAAATCATGGGAAGTGATAGTTCCACTCTACTCTGTGCTGCTCAGACCTCGAATATTGTGTCCAGTTCTAGACACCACACTTTAAGAAGGATTCAGATAAATTCGAACGGGTTCAGAGAAGGGCAGCAAAGATGATCAAGGGACTGGGAGCTAAGCCCTGCAAGGAAAGACTAAAGGAACTGGTTATGTTCAGCCTTGAGAAAAGAAGACTGGAGCACGGAGGATATGATAGCACTTTTCATGTTCCTAAAGGTTGTCACATAGAAGAGCAACCTATTCTCTGTCATCCACAGAATAATAGGTTTAAGTTACAGGAAGGCAGATTTCAGTTGAACATCAGGAGAAACTGCCTAATGGTCAGGGAAGTTAGACAATGGAGCCAACTGCCTAGGGAGCAGGTAGGCTCTCTGTCACTGGAGGTATTCAAACTGAGACTGAGCAGCTACCTGTCAGGGATGCTTTCATGTGGATTCCGGCACTAAGCAGGGGGTTGAACCCGATGGCCTAAGTCATGCCTCCCAACTTTAGGATTCTGCCATGCTAAAGTGTTTCTCCAAATCAATGCATGTCAATGTTTTTCTCTGCATTGAATGTGGAACTCAGGGCTACTTGATACACTTGAGCTCACAAGCCTGGCATGACTGAAGAAGTGGCAAACGGTATCTAGAGACACTGTATCTGAGACACTGACTTGGTTTGCACAATCACACAGGGGGAAATAAGCCCGGGTGACTAATTTCCTCTACCATGCATGCTGGTCAGGTTACATAATTACCCTGGCTGGTGCAACTTGTTGTGCCATGTGAACCTGGCGAGGGTGGCTTGTTGCCATGGTTAACGAGCCACCCAGAGCCCATGGATTGTTTTAGTGTCATTATTCAAATCCCTACAGATTGCAAACGGCACAAGGCAATGGGGGAAATATGCCCCTGTAGCTTATTTCCCCCCACTGTGATCGCATGAATCAGCCAACAGAGCATTTAGGACAAGGTCTATCATCTCTTGACATGTCGGTGGTAGGAATTGAGGCTAAATGAGGCTGATCCACCAGCTACGGCCTTTCCTGGATAGGGACAACGTAGCCACAGTAGTGCATGCACTGGTAACTTCCCGATTAGACTACTGCAATGCACTCTACATGGGGCTGCCCTTGAAGACGACGCAGAAGTTGCAGCTAGAGCAAAATGCAGCAGCTAGACTGCTGGCGGGTACATCTTACAGAGCCCACATAACACCAGTCTTAAAGGAACTGCACTGGCTGCCTATATGCTTCCGGTCAGAATTCAAGGTGCTGGTAATGACGTTTAAAGCCCGAAACATCTTGGGACCTCGATACTTGAGGGAGCGCCTCTCCTTATATATGCCTGCCTGAGACTTGAGATCTGTTGGAGGAGCTCTTCTCCGCATCCCACCAATGCAACATATACGCTATGATGGGACAAGGGAGGGGGCCTTCTCTGTGGTGGCACCACGACTGTGGAATGCCCTCCCCTTGGAGGCCCGATTGGCACCAACATTGATTTCATTTCAACGCCAAGTAAAAACATGGCTTTTTAACAAAGCCTTTGATGGTTAAACTCACTGGCACATTGCTTTAACTGTTCTAACTGTATCTATTGCTTTTAAATTATATATTGTTTTGACTTGGATCTTGGTTTAATTTGTTTTTAACTGTGTATATTTATTGTTTTATACTGTATGTTTTTATCTGTATGCCACCCTGAGATCTTAGTGACTTCTTTTGTTGGTAAAGCAGCCTGCAAGTTTTCCTGTTGTCCAGAATTTCAGATAGTGAGAATTGCTGAAGGGGCTGGGTCTTGCATTCGCAGCCTCTTCTAATTGTCTGTCTAGACGATTCTTTCCAACCTCTGCCATCGCACACAGCCTCCGAGGTGAGCAGCTACCCTTTTTTTCTTTTTCTTTTTTTTAAAAGGCAATCCTGAAATGCTAACCTTGCTCTGGCACAGAAAAGAGGGGACAAAGCTACCATGACAATGGAGTGATTGAGGCGGGGGGATTAATTTAAGTGCAAACCTAATTTCTCACCAAATTAAGATAAATTGATGAAAGCTACGTTTAAATCAAATTAAGAGAGTGTCCGGTCTAGGGCTAAGCAATGCAATAAGCAAACTGGTAGACAAATTGCCCCTTCAGGCACAGCTGGGGAGCGGATATGAGGCCTGTTCTGCTCCGCTTCTGCGCCTGCTGCTTAACATTTCTTTAATACCCCGGGATTGCCAAGTGCTGTGCGCAAAATATGAACCAGCCTATAATACCCAGAAGGCTTCTTACAGTCTAGGAAAGAAGCTAAGAATCCAGAGGGTAAGAAATAAATAAAATTATTATTATTGTTGTTGTTGTTGTAAGAAGAGCTTGGCTGGAGCAAACAAAAAAGGCCCCATCTACCCTAGACTTCCATTTCCAAACGTGACCAGGCAGAGGAATTTGCGCAAGCCAGGCAAGAACACCTCTAAGGTATGCAGAGATGCCCTCTCAGCTGTGGCTCACGCCCTGAGCAGTGGGGAGTGGGGTTGCTGTTTCCAGTCCCCATCTGGCGTACTTGTGGCCCTCCTCCTTACAGGGTTGTTTGCAGAGATAAGTGAGGTAAACCTCAGGCAGCTTGTTTCCCCTTTAAAAGTTCGAAGTAATGGATTCATGCGGCAAGCAGACCCCTGACATCCGAGGCAAGTCTTCCTCCATTCCCCAAAGGAAGCCAACTGCTCCATGGATGCCGGTCACAGCCCCCAGCAGTGGCCTGAGAATGCAACCCTTAATTTCTACATCTTTACTGGTCCCTTCAGTTGTAACTTCATAAGAGCCTCTCTCTCTTTTTCTTTCTTTTCTTTCTTTTTCCTTTTTTTCAGTTTAATTCCTCAACGTAGTCTTGGAGAGACATGAAAATTAGATCTAATAATGAATGATTACAACTTTCAAGTAAAGTCTAGTTGGTTGACTAATCAATTTGGTTAAGTGAAAATCCATAGCAAATGAGTCAGCCGTGGTACAACATTTCTCCATCCAATTTAAATTAAAATCACCAACCATAATAATTTCACAATTACTCTGTGAGCAGGCACCAGGGACTTGACCCTGGAGAAGAGAAATTTCAAGGACTGCAAGAGAGGGCGAGGGAGCGTCAGACCTGGGGAGAAGGCCCAGGCCAGTGTCTAAGACCCCAGGGTGAGGGAAAGAAAGGCCAAAGAAGACCTGAAGGATAGCAACTTGGCCATCCTAAGGAGAAGCAGAGGTAGCAGGTGCTGGGCCCATGTAAACAGCAATGGCAGCATGAACCAGTTTCTCCTGTACTCTTTTGACAAGTCTTACCCAGAATTCTGTCTGGTATAAACTGGCTGTGGGGCCAGTGGAACTGAACTGCCAGCAATGGAGGCTTCCATCCACTTCTAGACATGCTGGAATAAGGGCCAGATCTCTCCACCAAGTTTAAGTTGTCCACCATTTTGAGCCAGCAAAACTCACATTTTGGTTCATTCCAGCATATAAACACTTCTCAGCAATGCATCTCACTAGCCACAGCAGCTGCTCTGTTTTTGTGGATAAGAGATATAGGCCTTAGCTAGACCTACCTGTTGGTCCGCGATGGAGGGGTGAAGATCTTGCAATGGTTTTATCACAAGATCCCCCCTCTGTTACATGAGGCACACGATGACCTCAGAGGGAGAGGCTTTGCGTCCGCCATTTTTTTGTTTGTTTTCTTAAAGCACCAGCAGTGCACGAGCGCTCGTGTGCAAAAGGTAAGTGGTTTTTTTTAAAAAAAAAATCCCCACCCCCCACGCCCCCACCCCCCATGGGTGCAGTGCTCCTGAGGAGCTCTGCACCCTGTGCTCAGGTCCTGGTTCCTCGGAAGGAACAGCGAGGAGCCGGGACAAACTGCGGCGCCCAGCTACACGTTCCACAGTCTCAGGCTCAGCCCAAGAATGGGCTTAAAGGGTAGGACAAGATCCCGGGGCAAGGGAGGGATCATCCCTCCCTGATGCCAGGATCCCCTGGGCTTCATGTGGACACACAGGGATGATCCCAGGGATCGCCCCAGGATAAAGCCCTGTCTAGCTATGGCCATGGACAGATGACCACAGATCTGATTTGGGATATTGTGTGTCTTTCAGCCAAAATTTTTGCAATAAATCTAACCAGTAGCCAAAAAGCTTTTTTATGTTTCCCTTGATCATAGAGCAGTGTGATGTTTCAGCACCAGATTCTAACATGCAACAAATGTGTTGCAATAGAAGTCAAAACATATCCAGGTTTGAATAATTTGAGAGGTGGGGGGAGGCGCCTGGGGCCCGTGGAAAAGGAAGCCATGCATGTGAACACTGGCAAAAGCTTTTAGCAGAGGCTATTACGCCCTGCCTGAGAATCAATGCATTCTAATTCCCACTGAGCCGTTTTGTTTGGATTTACTTTTGTATTTCAAAGACACAAGACACGTTTAACAAAACAAGAGATGGCAATACACTGCATCCCCCCACCTCCCCGAAATTACTGGAAGTTCATTTTCAAAGCAGGGCCGTTTTCTCGGAATCGATGCATATCAACTCAAATCGATAGCTGCTCCGTGCAGATGGGCCGAGACACCTAAGTGATCGCACTCGATCGCATTTGTATCCAAATCTTGACGGTTTCCAAGAAGTCAATGCATTTAACCAGCTGCCATTGCTTTTTTGCTTAAAAAAATAACCTGTTTGCAGATAAACTAGTGCCTTTCTGTGGAGTCCAGTAATATCCTTGGCGTACGGACTGCAGCGGCTGGTGCTTTTGTGGTTACTCGAAGTATTTGAGTTTCACTGCTGTTCCTCTTTGATCCAGGACAAGGGTGGCGACCTCTTTCAGCCTGAGGGCCAAAGTCAGTTTGGGGGAATTTCAATTTTGCGTTCCAGTGGTGGATGTGCAGGGCAGGGTGGGGCCAAAGGAAAAGGGGGGGCTCTTGTTGATCCCTCTTGTTGATCCAATAAAGATGGTTTCCTGAAGATTATTAAACAAATGGAAGTTGCATTTGAATATTCTATCTATCCATCCATCCATCCATCCATCCATTCATGTAAGGGTTCTGCTGTTTTCTATATTTTAGCTTCTTCCCCTCCCAGGCTGACCTGCTGCTCTATTTCTACTTAAATACGATGCAAATGATCCAGTGTAGCTTCCTACAGCAGTCCTTAATTATCCTTTTCACAAGGCTCAGAAACAAGCAAATCTCCGCAGAGAAAACCGCCCTTTGTTATCTAATAAGTTGCAGAGAACTAGAATTTGCATAGAGCCCAAGGAACAGAAAGAACCTGTGGAAAGGGCTGCCCGTGAACATCACAGAAGCATTTGAAGGGGAAATCGCAGTCTGCCCAGGATGGTCTTCGTGCTTACAGTTTGTTTAACGGAGTCTCAGACAACGGAGAGCAATTTGCAGTTTGCCTCTTAAAGGAGCCGCCACAAATCGCGGCATTCCATATTGTCAAGAAGGGCATTATGGCCATATATGCTGTGGGGCTGGGATGGGGGGAGACCCAAGGCCCAAGTGGGCCCAGAATTGTTTAGCTCACATCGGTGCATGTTTGTGATTTCAAAGTGGCACAAGGTGACAGCACAGCTCTGACTGGGTGTAGACCAACTGTGGCTGATCCTACCTGAAACACCTGCATTGTTTTCCCATGGCTTTCTGGGCTCAATCCAAGGTACTGATTTTACTTTTGTTTGCTGATGCACAAGCCTGGTCTCCTTTGAACTTCTTTACCAGGGAGGTGCACTTGGCTGAGACTCTTCCCTTGCAGGAAGGGACGACTGAAATTATTTGTCTCTATCATCCGATTTGTTCACTCTTAAAAAAAAAAATTAAATAGCATAATTGCAATTTTATTTTTATTCTGTTTAAATTTTACAAGCTGTTGTGAGAACTTATATGCTGTGCATAGGGGATGCAAATGTTTAAATAATATACATGACTTCACATTATGATATGGCACCACGTGGCATGGTATGCTGGTGTTTTAGATTGGAGAGTGGGCTTCTTGAGGGCTCCCTGAATACAAAGTCAGGTACTGTGGGCTGGAAAATCTTGTTGGCTGAGCTGGGTGGCCAGTGGATGCTGGCCATGCCCCTCCCGGTGTTGTGCTGGGAGCCTCTTCCAAACTGCAGATGTCCAGTCCTCACCAGTTGTTTTGTTTTCACCCCATACAAGGGCACGTCTGGATTCCTATTGCCTTGTGTTGCATGAGGACCATTATGGCTGGCTCTCCAGGCTCTCATGACAAGGAAAGAAGAAAGGAACAGCAGTCCTCTTAAGAGGGTGCTTAAGGGAATGTGGAGCCCATTGTGCAATCTCAGAACAGTTGTGGGGGGGATGTGTGTTTTTCATTGTGGGTTTTTAAAAACAAAATCCCCATTGAAGGGCTCCTACTAACCACTCTCTCTCTTGGCTGGCACTTGATGGCATGTGCCTGTTGCCTTATCTTTTCCTATCTTGGTTCTTTGGGGGCTGCTGCCTTTGTGGATCCCTTGCCATCCTGCAGGAATACTGGATAGTCTGTGCCAGTGGAATCATACTGTGTTGCCATGGAGAGTACAATTATGCCACCAGCAGCCCAAAGCAAATGAGAATGCACAGCCCTGAGCTTGCCTAGGATGCAGAGTTAATGGAGGGGAGGGATATTTCCTTCTTTCCTCACCTCACCCAATAATCAAATCCAGGTTAAACTTCAGAGGGGACTCCTTGCACATCTTTAATAAAAGAGGGAAGATTATTATGCAAGGCAGCAATTTCTCTTGTTCAATCAAAACGTCAAAGTTCCCTTTGGAAACAACATTGAATGGATGCCTGGCTGACAAAAATCAAACCAATGGGCACAAAAGGTGACCACCAAAATGGCCTTGAAGCTTCTCACCTCATGTGCTGGTGAAGATTGTTGAATTCTGGGTTAGATGCCCTCTTCTGTGTGCCACGATGGAACCATGGTGAGGCAGAAGCCAAGGCCAGGCTTAAAGGAGATGGTTTCCTATCAAGCCTTTTTCACTGGGCTGGAGCTGCTCTGCCCTGGGAAGTGGGTAGAGTCTTTATAGAATAGTAGAGTTGGAAGGGGCCTATAAGGCCATTGAGTGCAACCCCTTGGGTTTGATCAGCGGGTGGGAGAGTCCCCTCTCTGAGATCAGGCTGCAGGCAACCAAGGAGAGGGCTTTTTCATCTGTGGCACCCCAGTTGAAAACACCCTCCCACCAAATTATTATTATTATTATTATTATTATTATTATTATTATTATTATTATTATTACATTTATATACCACCCCACAGCCAAAGCTCTCTGGGCAGTTTACAAAAGTTAAAAACAGTGAACATTAAAAGGAAACATACAAAATTTAAAACCATAAAAAGCATAAAATACAAACAAAACCAGACAAAAAGGTTGCTTGCTGCCTACTTCGTTATCTTTTAGGGGGCAGGTTAGAATGTTGCTTTCTTTGTCAAGCATTTTCATCAGTCTGCATTTTAAACACTGGGAACTTCAGTTCTCCACTTTGCTCTTTCTGATTTATTTATTTATTTATTTATTGTAGATTTTATTGCTGTCCTGGATTTGAAATGGTACATAAATTGCATTAAATAAACAAACAAATAAATAAATCCTCTGTCCAGGGCTCAATTTGAACCTGAAGACATAGGAATGGATGAAACTGCCCTTGCGGAAGTGCAGAGTGCATTTTCTCCATTGCAGAGTAACTATAGGGGTTCCCTACATATCATAGAATCATAGAATCGCAGAGTTGGAAGGGGCCTAAAAGGCCATCGAGTCCAACCCCCTGCTGAATGCAGGAATCCACCATCAGGGATTCTGTAGGGAGGGCTGCCAAATCCACATGTCTTCTTATCTCCAAACAAATGTGAGCCCCAGCCCCTGTTTTTCCAGAACTTAAGCACCGGTTGCACCACCAATATATATGAAGTGTAGGAGGGGGCCTTGAACAAGCCACCTTCTCTGATTTTGACCCACTTGTTTTCAGGATACCAGAGATAAGATGGGTAAAGCAGTTGGTATGGAAGGGGATACAAGTAGTTAGTGGTACACAGTAGCCTTCGAGTAATGAAATGAGATCAGTTGGCTTTTTCCTGTAATAAACAGCCATAAACCAACAACAAGACTCTTCCTGCTTTATAGTTAGTTTGTCATTTTGTGAATTTCTGTTTAAGAAATTGGGGGAGTGTGAATGGGAGAGAATTTCCAGCTATGAGAATATTTTTTGTACATCTAAAAATGCAGTGGGAACTGGATGTATTTTTTGTAGGAAGAAATCTACATACAATTCTCTTGCCTGGAGAAAATTCTGCTGAAAATAATTTTTATGACAAACTGACTGGCCTTTAGTTTTAGTAATATTCCGTCAATGTGTCAAGTTCATTTATTTCTAAATTGAGATATCAAACATTCAAGAGTTCCGTCCAATCCTGGTGCTCCCAAGTTTGGCAACAGTGCAAAAGACAATGAAGATGAGTACGTTATCATTCATTCTTCATGGCCAAATTCTGCCCTTTCTTTGGCCAGTCCAGCTCCATAAATTCCCATTTATGCTCTGAAGTTTGATTTTTTTAAAAGCTATTTTGGACATTTCCTCACTTTACTAGAATTGATGGGCTCGTGTGCAATTTGTAAATGATATTAAGAGAGGCAATAACACTCTGGAAACCAGGGGGAAACCATAAATTATTAAAAATGGCCAAGATGGAATTGGGCTTCTTGGCTTCTGTGACTGAACAATGGCTCACCCGGCTGCCCTCGAGAGCTTTTGGCTAAGCCCCCTCCCTTTCAGCCCCTCACACCTGCTGGTGATCAAAGCTCTTGCAGTTTTTTAAGACCTTCAACAGCAGTTTTCAAATTGCTTCCTTTTGACGTAAGCAGGGCAGACATTTCCTGCCTCCAAACCGTCACCAAGAACAAGGTTACTAAATATAACGTATCCTAGAAGTAATCACATTGTCATAATGTTTATGGGCCTCAAACGTGCCTCAAGACACCATCCAGAGGTGTTACAAAATGGCAGCCACTAACCCAGAAAAATACCCATCATTTCACATGATCCTGTTTGTCATGAAGTTAGTGCAGCAGGGACCTGATACTTCCGCCCTGGGAAATGGCTCTCACTAATTCAGCTTTCTTATTGCTTCAACTCAACAGAGAGGGCAAAATTATTTCCCAAGTGGTAAGTTTTACTTTGAAGAGCTGAACACAATCACTGGTTGTGTGGATCCAGCCTCCTGTGAGAGACAGAACAGAGGACCAAGAGGTACAGGGCAGCAGGCTCTTCAGAAATTATAAGAAAATTCTCCCCTTGTATGATCAACCAAAGGACCACTCTGTTTTCTGCATTGAGTAACCTGGTTGTTGGCAGTAGTGGCCAAGGGAGCACAAGGACAAAAGAAGACGTCACTCAGGGGTTTGGGACTCCATGGCCTTATAGGCCCCTTCCAACTCTACTATTCTATGATTCTTAGAATTGCCAGCAGTTGTTGTTGATGTTTTTCTGCCCCTGAACCCAGGGCCGGCCCTACCATTAGGCCAACTAGGCAGCTGTCTAGGGCGCAGACCTCAGAGGGGCTCAGTACTGACCTTTAAGGGTCACAGTTTTACACAAATTAGCTGTGTGGTTTTTTTAAAAAAAAAGTTCAATTTTTGTGCTTTTTATTTTTTCTACAAAACATCTGTTCTTAAAAATTGAAGTTAGCATTTTGTGGGTGGGGAGGATACAAGTAGCTCGCCTTGCCTAGGGCGCAAAATAGGCTGGCACCAGCCCTGCCTGAACCTTTGCCTGAAATAGTAGACTGGTGCACAGGTTCTAGCAGGTAACGATTCTTTAAAAAAAAAGTTTCCACCATTCTACCTACAAGCCAGGCAGTCTCCCATGAAGTCTGGGACCTGCTACACTTTAGCAATGCAATGGATCAGCCCATAACCTATAAAGCCCTAAAGCCTGCTCCTGTACGAAACTGCCCATAGCTTACCATCTTCATCTGAGGCCCTCTTGTATGTCCCACCACTGAAATAGCTTGCTGGAACATGGCACTGGGCCTTTGATGTGGCAACACCCCTATTATGGAAATCCTACTCCAGGGAGATTAAATTAGCTCCTTCATTGCTTAGCTTCTGGAAGGCAGTAAAAACATTTCTGTTTCACGCAGCATTTGTTGGCTCTTTAGGGTTGGCTATAGCCTTTTGGAGGTTTTAATGTTCTGTTCTTAATCTTTCCTATTGTTTAAATTGTTTAAATATTTGTTCTGTACACCATCTTAAGAGCCTTATGACCAAAAGGCAGTCTAGAAATACTTTAATAAATAAAATAGTGCCATGCACCAACAACAGTGTGAGGGCCAAGCAAAGAGGAGACTCATGAGTTGCATGATGGAAGCCCCCAAAGTCTTTTTAGGAGTGGAATTCTCCCCCCTCTCATCTTCCAGACTGTAATCCCAGCCCCCCAGCAGATCCAATATGGATGTTCCATTTGTTTCCCCAGCAGGATTAATAGCAGCTGCCAAAAAAGCTAGGGTTAAATAGCTTTCAACAGCCAGATCTACACCAAGAAGGATGTAGCAGGATGAAAGCGGTCTACGGTCTGTGTCTTACGGGCCCCAACAGTTGTCAGTGCACTTCAATTCTGCTATAAAGCCATCGTGTGGCTCCTGCCTTTTATATACCACTTACATACCGCTTTCATGGCGCAATATTATTATTATTTATTTATTTATTATTATTATTTATTTATATAGCACCATCAGTGTACATGGTGCTGTACAGAGCAAAACAATAAATATCCTGCTAGGCCCCCGACCCCATGGCCCCAATCCACTTGGGGGGCTCCCATTTCTGCTTTTACATTGGGAAATCTGACTGTGGATCTCCTGCCTCACTGCAAGTTTGCCTTAATGTTAAATTGAGACGGTGGCAGCAGTAGCAATGAACAGCATTGCTGAAAAGGCTGCTATAGACAGCTGTCATATCCTTTCTTCCAGGGGCATCTGTGAAAATTAACAACAAGAAGAAAAGAAAAGAAGAGCCAACACAGAGAGCTATCACAGTCATTACTCAGCTACCACTTTTGGTAGGGGATAAATGGCTCCATTTTACGAAGTGGGAAAGGTAGCCAACACCAGCAGCAAAGATATGCCTTCTTCCCATCACCGGCATGGACTCTGATGACAACTCAAAGAGGACAGTTCGAGGATGGAGGAGGACTTAAGGGGAACAACCCTCAGCAAGCTACAGAGCACACCGTCCGTCAGGAGTAGCATAGTTTAGCAAGGGAACAACCAACCCGCTGTGCTTGTCCTCAGGGTGGCTTAGTGTGACGTGTGAACCCGCCCAGAGAGTGTCTTCTCTGAGTCCCATGTATTAAGCCAAGGCTTGGCTGAGCGAGACTTTGATTCCTAATTTATTGTGTGCAACATGATTCAAGCCCAGTGGTTTGAAAAAGCAGCAGATGTCAGCCTGCCTTTGGAGAAGTGAGAAAGGAAAAACCAGGGACATAATAATTGTCACAACTTTCAATTGCATTTTTTTAAATCTCCTCTTTGTTGAGGTTTTGATATTTTGCATGATGATAAGCAACCTCAATTGTTACACATGGGGGGGGGATGACATTTTTTTAAAAAAAACCAACAACCATAAAATATAGCCCAGCAGGTTTTGAGAAAAGAGATGGGAGCCTCCAGCAAAGCAATCAGGTGCAATTTGGGAACAATGCCTCAGGTAATTATCAAAGATTTCAGCCACAATTTTCACCCATTAAATGAAAATGGGATGCCAAGATGAAAGGGCGAAGAATAGATGGGGAATGGAGGGAGAATGGAGGAAGAGGGGAGGCAGATCCACGCTTTGCAGAGAGGCAACCTGAAAAAGGTCAGTAAGGATTTAGGGGTCAGGGTGTTCTGACAGAAGCTACAGCTGCAATTGGGGGGGACGAAACAAAACATGGTCTTGTGAAGGTGATCTCAGGGACTGTGTTTGGAGGAAACATTGTCAAAATGGGAAGAGGAGGAATAGCAAAAAGCTAATTTTATTTATTTATTATTATTTTATTTATTTATTTATTACATTTTTATACTGCCCAATAGCCAGAGCTCTCTGGGCGGGTCACAAAAAAATGAGGAATGAAGCTGTGGAAATAAAGTCCCTAAAAGAAATGTCCCAAATTTATTTAAAATGGGGTGCTTTCTGACATGGAACATCCCCAGGTGTAGATATTTGCTGGCAAAAATGGAAGCACTTGGCAACAAAAATTGGCCCATGCAGATGGGTTCTGGAAGAGTTGAGATTTGTGAGTGATTGTGCAGCTAGTTTGTATAACCCAAACAGAGTTGTACATGTCCGCACGCGAACACACAGAAACAAATGTATTCAAATGCAGCAATCCCAAGAGGAATAACTTTCTCTCCAGTGCTTGCTGAGGTTTGCACTGGCCTTTGTAGATCAGATAAGAGAGTATTACTGACTTGCTGAACTTGCTTGGTACATGTAAGTCTGTTTACCTGGACTGTTTGAACAGGCAGATACACGTTATTGGTTTAGTGCACAGTGCAGGAAAGGTAATAAAAAGGACCTGAGGATTCCTGTCAGTGGAGAAGATGGCTCTGCCCAGGCAGCGGTGGCTGCTGCTGGAGGCATAGGGCTACCTTCACAGTTGCCCATCAACACTGCACTTTCTGTTCGGCTACATTTCAGCAAGTCCTTGTGCTGGACAGCTCCCCCACTGCTCCCAAATAGGCCTTTTTCACATAATCTGTTTTTGGTGCAGCAAACAGACATTATGAACACGGGGCTGCCTTGTCCTGAGTTAGACTATTGATCCATCAAGCCCAATAATTCCACATAGACTGGCAACAGCTGAGGATTCAGACAAAAATCTTTCCAGTCCATCTGACTGAGATCCTTTTTCGTGGAGGTTTGGGCTTCCAGAGCCCTCCGTATGCTAAGCAGGCCCTCCACCTCTGATTTCTGACTTTTCCTCAGGTGTATAATCAGCACACCTTTCCTCCAGGTAGCGATGCTTTCAGGGGCATTTCCCAATAATGTTCTAACTGAGAAAGTGCAATGGAATTCAGTCACTGGCAATAGGGACCAGGAGCCTAAACACCATGTTTGAAGTGCAGATTATTTATTTAAATGATTTATAAGATGGCTTTCAGGGTATACTCTCCCAAGTTACTATACAAGAAAATTTTAAACCAGAAAACATAACAAAGCAACATATTGAAGTTAACAATTAAATCCAGACAGCACCAGTAAAGTCCTGAATCAAGTATAGGCCAATGTAAACAGGTGTGTCTTTAGGGCCTGCTTGAAGGAGCCTAGTAGATGTCAACTGGAACAGAATTCCACCAGTGGCAGCCCCACTGCCAAGCAGGCCCTGTCTTTTGGGCACGCCACAGCCTTCTTGCTCCTCCCGGAGTGAACATACAGTTTCCACGATGTTCCTTTTACTCCGTTGTTAGCCCCATCTTTGCCCAAATCTTAAGCACCATTTGATAGAATGACAGGATACAAATTTAACAAATAATTTTAAACAACTCGGGGTGGGGGTGAGAAAATATCTCAGATTGAGAAGCACAGATGGGATGGGAGGAAGGTCAACTGGTCAGAAGAAAGGAATCCAAAGAACCACTGAGTTTCAAGCTGAAGACCTCCCAAGACCTTTGCTTTAAGACTGCTCCACATTCCAAATGCAGAGGATGTAAAGAGTGCGGCTCTCAGTCTCTTCTCCACCCCTTTCACCTGCCTCTGGCCATGGCTAGACCAGGCCTATATCTCAGGATATTCCTGGGATCATCACTGTACATCTCTCTCTCTCTCTCTCTCTCTCTCTCTCACACACACACACACACACACACACGGTTCTGTTTACCAACAACAGCATCTTGTTATAGAATTAGCTGTCCATGCCTCATGCCAGGTCTGCATCCCACAGCTATTTCAAGCCCAGATCCATGCAACCCTTCATAAGCTGTCAAATCAAATTTGAGGGAGGGGGGAAAGCAAATTGCTTTTATAATTAATTTAATTATTATTGCAACACCACTCTTTTGTGCTGCTTAGATGAATTCCTTGCCCTCACCCTCATCACTTTCTCCCCCACCATTTCCCTTACTCCTCTCCAGTTGGGTGCAAAACAAAATAGCAATGAAAGAAGGCCAGTACTGACTAATTAAAGTTTCAATTGTTGTCATCCATTAAATGGTACATCTTTTAATTATCCTGCGAGGCTGCCTGTGTGTTCATGCTACCAGCCCTATTCCACTTGTAGGCAAACAGAAGATTCTGGATGAATTCCCTCCCCCCAAGTGAGCATTTTAGAGTTTCCATGGAAACAGTAATAAATGCAAAAGTTCAAGACTTGACTGTCATCACCTAATGTGCTGTGGAGTTTACAATTTTAAGGCTCTTGCAAAAGTGCTCTTGGGCTTAGCCAGGACTTCAGATCCATGTTTTTCTGGGATGCCCAGCCTGCATTTTGCCCCCCACCCCACCCTACCCCACAGCTCTGTTTCAGGCTGTGTTGGCATTACTTACGGATGCAGTCCTCTTGCTTTTAGCACAATGTATTTATTTATTTATTTATTTTATTACATTTTTATACCGCCCAATAGCCGAAGCTCTCTGGGCAGTTCACAAAAATTAAAACCATAATGAAACAACCAACAGTCTAAAAACACAATTACAAAATACAGTATAAAAAGCACACCAGGATAAAACCACTCAGCAGAAATTGATATAAGATTAAAATACAGAATTAGAACAGAAAAATTTAAATCAAAGTTAAAATTAAGTGTTAAAATACTGAGAGAATAAAAAGGTCTTCAGCTGGCAACGAAAAGAGTACAGTGTAGGTGCCAGGTGGACCTCTCTGGGGAGGTCATTCCACAGCCAGGGTGCCACAGCGGAGAAAGCCCTCCTCCTAGTAGCCACCTGCCTCACTTCCTTTGGCAGGGGCTCACGGAGAAGGGCCCCTGTAGATGATCTTAAAGCCCAGGCAGATACATATGGGAGGAGCCATTCTTTTGCATACACCTCTCTGTAATCTTTCCTCCCTTTCTGCCAGTAAACATGTTGTTGAAAGGAAGGAGGGGACATGTATTTGCTGAGGCCTTCAGCCCAATGGTAAAGCACCGATGTGCCCACAGGCTCACAGTCCAACCTCTGGCACCTCCAGCTACATTGTCATCAGCAGGAAACCTCTGGAAGAACTTGAGGAGGTCTCATGACTCAGACAACCAATGGTATGCTTAGAATGGGAAGGGCCATTGCTCAGTGGCCAAAGACACAGTCCGCACAGAGTCCATGCCGGACACCTTTGCTCACATGAGCCCTGGCACATGTGGCTGTGAATGGCCACTGCCAAAGAAGCTGGGCAGGGCGGCAGAACCTGCAGCCCAGTTCAGCCCGTGGGCCGCCCCAGTCTGGCCAGGCAACTTCTTGGGGTTCCTCCAGGGGGGTAGGGTTTAAGCTCCAAGCCCTGCCCACTGGAGCAAACCCCTCAGAGAGCCTCCCCTCACTGCTATAGCAGTGCAGATTCCCTTGCCAGCAAATGCCACCCATGGACCCCGCTGTTCTCTCGGCACCTTCAACAGCTCCTTTAGAATCTGACTGAAACCTGGAGCAGATTCACTGTCCCAATGACATCAGAGCCACCAGCCTCCACTGGGTACAGGCACCAATAACCTCAAGGCTGGATTACCGCAATGCTATCTATGTGGGGCTGCCCTTAACATTGGTTCAGAAGCTGTAGCTAGTACAGACTACACTGGCTGCCTATTTGCTACTGGGCCAAGCGTAAGATATTGCTATTGGTATATAAAGTCCAAAACAATGTGGGACCAGTACATCTGAGAGCGTCCCTCCTTCTCCCTGACCACCTGCCCGGTCACTAAAGTCATCAGATGCAGCACTCCTGTTGGTTCTGCATGGACTTGCAGTCTCTTTGGAGTCCACTCGGAGTAGAGCCTTCAGTGCACTGGCTGCTTCTCTGTGGAACTCCCTGCCTCTTGATATCAGGCAGGCAACAACCATGTTTCAGATTTTGTGCCTGCTGAAGACATTTTTGTTTAAAGAAGTTTTCCCTCACTAACCAGACACAGTTTTATAGGCACAACCTGTTTTTAAATGTTTTAATTCTGTATTGTTGTCCATTGCTGTTTACTGCTTGTATATTTTATTGGATGCAGAGAGGTATGGAAATTGTGTGTAAATAAATAAATAAACTCGCTGCTGCCCAGCCCTCCTCCCCACATCCCCCCTCCCCCATTGCCCTTTCATCTTGGCATCCCATTTTCATTTCATGGGGAAATGTTCTGGCTGGAATCTTTGATAATTACCTGAGGCATTGTTCCCAAAGCACTACTGGGATGGAAGGATGAATGGCTTGAGGTTCAAATCACAGGCGAGAAGGAACAACAGGTCATCATTACCAAGCAGCATGGCATGAGAACACCGCGACTGCTCTTAGCCGGCCTGGATGAGACCTTCAGAATATGGGGTTGTCGAAGCTGCTGGGTTAATTGATTTCTTTCCTATGTTTATATGATTTTATGTCGGTCAGCTTTGAGTACCGACCAAACAGGAGGAAGGAAAGAAGGAAGGAAGGAAGGAGGATGGCTTTCCTATCTGAATGTGTTCGCAGGACCTGTCTGCTGCCTGTTCCCATCCTTTCGCCACCAGCCCAGCACCCCACGTTGCCTTAATTCAAAACAACAACAACGCACCCTTTGGCTTCAACTAGAGGGGAACAGAGCAAAACTGAGGAATGGCTCAGACAAGCGAGCACAAGCTGCCCGAATCAAAATTGAAATCAGATGAGCCTGTGAGTGAATCAAAAGATAAAACTGTAAAAGATTAATCCGCCCTTGTCAGTCCTGAATGGTGAGGGCCGGGGCGTGTCCCCCTGCCTCCCTCCCCGCAATCATTTCAAGCCTTAGCCAGTAATCTCCGAACTCAACACACCCTTCGCGCCCCCTCTAGTGGCAGGAGGAGGAAGGAACCGAAGTCGAGGCAGGAGGAGGAAGGAACCGAAGTCGAAGGGCCGCAAAAGAGGGCTGAGAGAGAGAGAGAGGCCGTAGCTAGACCTAAGGTTTATCCCAGGATTGTCCTGGGGTCAAACCTCTTCATCTAAGTGCCACACAGGGCATCCAGCGCTCAGGCAGGGACGAACCCGGGATGAGCCTGGGATAAACCTTAGGTCTAGCTACGGCCAGAGAGAGAGAGAGAGAGAGAGAGAGAGAGAGAGATTGGCTGGGGCCCGCCCGGGTCCATGCAGCAGGAGGTTTGCCGAGCGTCTCCCTGGCAGGCAGTGGAGTGTTCCCTGTGGCTCTGCTGCTTTCCTTTTGTAGACAGATCTCAGCGTATTGATTTCCAGCCCCCTCCAGACTTGAGTCTTTTATGGATCAGAGGTGAAGAAAAAAACAAAAGCCGAAGTTTAAGACCCACGCGTTTGATGGCTTTGGAGATTATTGGGATGAAATCTCTCCAAACATGTGCTGGGTCTGGAGGGCTGATTGGGGAGGAGAAGGAGGGATGACAACAACCCACCCTGGGATAACGGAGTCGGCACCCACCTGCCCACCCGCTTGCACTGAATCATCAAACGGAGGGTTTTCTGAGCAACGGGCACAGCTCAGGTGGACTCCGGTGGCAGTCAGCCGGCCCCAGAGAGAAATGCCGGATTTCCAGCAGTTACTGTTAAGACCTTCAAGTCTGCCTCGTTATACCTGATTCACCCAGTGCTTTGCAGCAAAAAGCAAGGATCACAGGGAATTTGTCGGTTTTTCCACCTCTTTGCACGCCTCTGTGCTGGTGGCCCTTTGATAACCACACGTGGACAATAAAAGGTGAACAACGGTCATAAAGCCCTTCTTAAAATGACTCTCAAAGGCCAATTCCTCTTCTACTGGCCGGCTGCAAAAGATGCCCTCCCCCCTCACACACACACATACACTTGGGCCTCTCGGTCTTCCTTACAGGCCCTCTTCCCTCCTGCAACATCGCACTGATCCTTGGCCTGTGAGGTTTTCCATCCAGGTTGTCTTTTCGGGGTGGTAGGGGTGCATTGCTCAGCGGCATGCCTGCCCATCCAGCATCCCTTTGAGTCCATTCTTCTCAGACCACTACCTATTATTTCATATTATTATTTTGTGGCATTTGTACTCTGCTAGATATAATAAAATCTCTCAGCAGTTCATAATAAATATTAAAATATAAAATTTAAAACACAACATTAAATTCGAGTGCTGACTTGAGACAGGGGCTGCATTGCACAAACTCCCTCCTCCTCCTCCTCCTCCTCCTCCTCCTCCTCCTCCTCCTCTCCTCTTCTTCCTCCTCCCCCTCCTCTTCCTCCTCCCCCTCTTCCTCCTCCTCCTCCTCCTCTCCTCCCCCTCCTCTCCTCCTCCTCCTCCTCCTCCCCTCCTCCTCCTCCCCCTCTTCCTCCTCCTCCTCCTCCTCCTCTCCCTCCTCCCCTCCTCTTCTTTCTCCTCCCCTCCTCCTCCTCCTCCTCTCCTCTTCTTCCTCCTCCTCCTCCTCTTCCTCCTCCCCCTCCTCCTCCTCTCCTCCCCCTCCTCTCCTCCTCCTCCTCCCCCTCCTCCTCCTCCCCCTCTTCCTCCTCCTCCCCCTCCTCCTCCTCCTCCTCCTCCTCCTCCTCCTCTGCTCTAGCACTGCGCTGCGGTTTTTCCCAGTGGCAGGTGACTGGGATTGAATATCAAAGTGTTGGTTTATTTTAGATTTACTGTTTATTTATCTGCCTCTACTTGGGCACTGGCCCTCAAACGGTTTTATTTAATTAAAAAAAAGGTTTAAAAACAATATATGATAACATCACAAAACAAGGAAATCAATACACACCAAGAATATCAACAGTCAAAATCAGACGCAGTTCATCAAAAGGAGGGAGGGGCCTGCAACGGACAGGGCACGAGGGCAGACAACGAATCATTGCGGCGAGGCTCGCCAAGGCAGAGCGGCTGGGCCTGCGCTTGTCTTTGGCCCACCGGGTGTTCAGGGGACGCCGCCTTATGCCGAGTCAGTCCATCTGGCTCAGGACTGGCTACACTGGCAGGCAAGAGCTCCTCGGGGTTCCAGGCAGGGCTCATTCCCACCCGGAGAGGCCAGCCATGGAGCCTGGGGCCCGTTGCGTGGAAAGCAAGTGCTGTGCCGCTGATCGACAGGCCTTCCTGTTTGCCTCCCGGTTCTGGTCCCCAGGCCCACCTTTCCCCCCACCTCCTTGCCCTCAGCTCTCTGCTCCTTGAATGCTTCTGCCTTGCACTGGGTTGGGCTTCCACCCAGCCCTTGTGGCTGCAGCCAGCCCGTCCGGTTTCCTGGATCTGAGTCTTGGTCTGTTCACATTATGCTTCTGTTTCAAATTCTTTTAACGTCCCTGAAACAAAAGTCCCTTAAGGCAGGGGTCCCCAACCCCCGGTGAGCTGCTTATACCCACCCACACCCACCCCCGTGTACCTGGGCGCGGGGCGCCATCTCGCCTGCCCAGCCAAAGCAAAGCCAGGGTGCTGGAGGGGGGGGCTTCCCAAAACCATCCCCTCACCCACCCACCTGGTCTGTGGAAAAATTGTCTTCCACGAAACCGGTCCCTGGTGCCAAAAAGGTTGGGGACCGCTGCCTTAAGGGTTCTGAACTCAAGCTGAACTTGTGTAACACCCACCCACAATTTCACCACCCCTTTTGCAGGTCCTGCTCATCATCCCAACATGAAGGGAATGTCACCATGAAGAACCTCGGCGGCGGGACCTTCTCTGTAGTGTCACCCACCCTCTGGAAAACCCTCCCTCGTGCAGTTTGGAAGGCAGAAAATGTCATAACTTTTAAATGCCTCCTAAAAACTTATCTTTTTAAACAAGCCTTCCCTGGACTGTTATTTATTCTGGTTTTGTGTGATTTTAAAGTTTTAATCTGGAATTTATGGTTTTAGTTGTAAACTGCCCAGAGAGCTTAGGCTGTTGGGCAGTATAAATACATATAAATAAATAAATAAATAAATAAATAAATAAATAAATAAAAGAAGCCCCCCCCCAGGTGATTACTCAAGAGCCGTGCAACACAGTGACTTTTCCCATGCCATTTATTGGTGGCAGCGGCCACACTTCCCACCACGCCAGCCGGCCCACGTTAGCTGCCTGGTGTCATCATTGCTTCCTGGCCTCACTCTGGCATGGCACAGAGGGGAAATGGTGCCAAACCGCAGCCAGGGGCATGGTGGCCACTGCTGGGATTGCAAAGAGGTGGTAAAGAAGGGGCAACGGCAGCCATCAGGGTAGTGAAAACTTTTACACACACCCAAAAGTTCCCCTTTCAGACTGGGGGGAGAAATGCCCCCCCCTTTTTTTTTTTTCCTTTTCTCTTTTACAACCCACGACTAGCCCTCTTTCTCCGCCCTCATGTAGGTTCTTTAGGCACAGGCTGACGAGGGAACCTGGAACTTCTGGGCTTGTTTGCTTGCTTAGCTTGGAGAAGAGACAGTTCAGAAGAGGCTTGAGAATAGGGTCCCATCAATGGAGGATGTCGTTGCTTCACAACCAAGATTTTTATCAGGACTGTAGGAATACATTTTGAAATGAGAACATGCTGGGTGACTGAGTTGATTTGCAGTGGAATCGCCATCCCCGGAGATAATTATCTTCAGTCCTGGAGGTAATTCAGTCAAATGTTACTCCATCCATTTCACAGCAGGCCAGAGTAACGTTCTGTTGGTTTCATTTAGATGAACTCAATCCAATCCAGGAGACAGGGCAGTCTCTGAGAGTTCTCCTTTGGGCCCTTTATCCAATGTGTGAATGTCCATGAACTGAATAATAGAGTTGGGATAGAGTCCTTCCCTCCTCCCCCAACAGAGGTGCTCCAAGTAGAATCCCTGGGGCTTTGGAGGACTGGACAATGAGGCCCCTTCCAACCACATGTCTCCACGACTCCATCTTAAGAAGAAGAAAAAGTGGGGTATTTTGCATCTTTAAGCAGGCAGTGCTTTCCAGGCGCTTCGATGCGCTATTAACTAATCCTGGCCTCTCAAGTAATTTATTATGTTTAAACTGGTGCCATCAAATCTCTTAGTAGCATCAGGAAATAAATTAAAGAGTGGTCAGAGATGCTTGGACCCATTCTGTGCTTGCTGTGATGAAGGGCTTAAGGTTTTGCACCTTCTGCAAACTGGAAATTAGGAATTAATATAACACAGCAGAACAATGAACTCCATCCACACCTGTGTAAGGACTGGAGAGAGCCAGAGGAGGGGGGAGATGGGAGGGGGAAGATGGAGGGGGGAAGAGGACTTTTAGGAGTGGGTCCTATTCAGCAGGGACTGTATAGGAAGAGGCAGGTGGGTGGCAGGGCTTGAGTGGGGCTGAAGGGGCCATTTGAATCCCACAGCACCATGTACATAGATGGTGCTATATAAAATAATAATAATAATAATAATAATAATAATAATAATAATAATAATAATAATAGCCCTTCTTGAGGACTATTGTGTGCAGAGGTCCCAGGCAGGGTCCCCAGCATCTCCAAGTAGGGCTGGGAAAGATCCTGCCTGGACCGCCATTGTTGCTACTAGTCAGACAATACTGGGCTGTATAGACCAAGGGTCCGACTCAGCCTAAACCTGCTTCCTGTGTTCTTAGCAGCCTTCTCCTTCCCAGTCGTCATGCAGGAAGTAGGGGGTCGTTGTTCTAAGGACGGGTTATTGTGCTAATGCTTCCCATCATGCAAACTACTCCGCTGAAACTGCCGTAGCTCCCATTTCGTTCTGCCCTGCAATAGGCACTGTGGGAGGGGGAGATCTTTTACTTCTCGAAGCAGGCAGAAGAGACCCAGGGTGCTGCCAGATGGAGCGTTCCGAGCGCTAACACTCATGGGAAGATGGGAAGCTGCCTTGGGCCTAATCCACACCAAGCAGGAGATTGCACTATGAAAGCGGTATTTATTTATTTATTTGTTTATTTATTTCATTTAATTACATTTATATACCGCCCCACAGCCGAAGCTCTCTGGGCGGTTTACAAGCTCTCTGGGCGGTATGAAAGCAGCATATAAAAGGCAGGAGCCACATGACTGCTTTATAGCGGTATTGAAGTGCACAGACCACTGTTGGGGCCCATTGACACATGCCATATACAGCAGCTTCCATACTAGGGATGTGCTCCGCTCCGATTAGGAGCGTAGAAGCAGTAGCGGATTGGCCTGCTCCGCCTTACCCAGAGGCGGAGTAGGAGTGGACCGCGGACCCCCTAGAAGCAAGGCGAAGAGAAGCGGCCATTTTTCGGAGCTCCGAGTTCAGGCGGAGCGCTCCGGTCGCCATCTTGAAAACATTTCGCCATAGGATTGCATTGCGGCAAATAATCGCGCATAACTACGTTGTTTTTGAAGCTATCATTCTGAAAATTCTTGTGCACAGAGAGTCATGGATGGGGGTCATTTTGAGACCACTCTCACCTCTCTGCATCGTACGGGTCGCGGGCTATATTTTTGTGAAAATCGGGTCAACCGCGCGGCTCAAACTGCGTTTTCGGCTTTTCGCCCATAGGATTGCATTGAGGGAAAGAATCGGGGATAACTGGGGGGGGGGTTTGAGCTATCATTCTGAAAATTCTTGTGCACAGAGAGTCGTGGATGGGGGTCATTTTGAGACCACTCTCAACTTTCTGCATCGTACGGGTCGCGGGCTATATTTTTGTGAAAATCGGGTCAACCGCGCGGCTCAAACTGCGTTTTCGGCTTTTCGCCCATAGGATTGCATTGAGGGAAAGAATCGGGGATAACTGGGGGGGGTTTAAGCTATCATTCTGAAAATTCTTGTGCATAGAGAGTCGTGGATGGGGGTCATTTTGAGACCACTCTCAACTTTCTGCATCGTACGGGTCGCGGGCTATATTTTTGTGAAAATCGGGTCAACCGCGCGGCTCAAACTGCGTTTTCGGCTTTTCGCCCATAGGATTGCATTGAGGGAAAGAATCGGGGATAACTGGGGGGGGTTTAAGCTATCATTCTGAAAATTCTTGTGCACAGAGAGTCGTGGATGGGGGTCATTTTGAGACCACTCTCAACTTTCTGCATCGTACGGGTCGCGGGCTAGAAGTTTTTAAAAAATCGGCGGGAAAAATACCTTTTTCAAAGGGCTGAGGGGCAGAGTC
Organism: Elgaria multicarinata webbii; assembly: GCF_023053635.1. Taxonomy (NCBI): domain Eukaryota; kingdom Metazoa; phylum Chordata; class Lepidosauria; order Squamata; family Anguidae; genus Elgaria; species Elgaria multicarinata. Next base: position 36,420,039 of record NC_086182.1, read on the forward strand.
AGCTCCCGGTCATGATGATCCCAAAGTTGGAGGAGGGCATAGGCAAAACAGGTAACTTGGGATTCTGGGAAACTTCTCTTTCTTCATCTGAACGGGCTTTTCCCCGTGTTTTTTAACACACCTCGCAGGGATGTTGTGTGTGGGGTGCCCGATTTTCAAAAATTCGCCAAAAATCAGGGGATGATGGGATTGCTTTGAAACTTGGCGTGCGTGTGTATATCCCCATGAGGTGTCATGGTGCCAAACATGAGGTTTCTAACTTGAACAGAAAAAAAGTTGTATAATTTTTTAGCTTTCAATGCAAGCCTATGGGGGGGGGGAAACGGAGCTCCGGATCCTGATCCGGAGCTCCGGGCGGAGCGGAGCGGAAGTGGGCGGAGCGGGGGCGGGGCGGAGCGGCACGATCCGAAAAATGGCGGATCTGCAAGTGAAGCGGAGCGGGGGGTCCGTGCACACCCCTATTCCATACCGCTGTACCCTGCTCAGTGTGGCTCCTGCCTTTTGTATACCGCTTTCATATCACTTTTATAGTGCAACATCCTGCTTGGTATAGATTAGGCCTTAGGTTGAGTCAGACCCGCTTAGATCCATCTAGCCCAATATTGTTGACACTGACTGGCAGCAAATTCATCATCAACAACAGAAAAAGCAAGCAACTTTGCCCTGGGGGACTCGGAGTAGGCCCCCTCGAAATCGTAGGCCCATGCCAAGTGGCCCCCCTCTGCCCATCCCTGTTTCCACCTGGAGATGGAAGAAGCAGGGGGGGAACACAGGAAGGCTACAAACTGAAGGTGGACGGTGTGTGGATGGCCCATAAAACTACAAGTATGCCGCAGGGTGACTGCACAACGAAAGCCTCCACAAACGAAAGCCTCAACCACACGCAGAAGGCTTTAAAAGGGGATCAGGCAAATTCATGAAGGAAGAGAAGGCTATCCATGGCTACTGGTCCTGATGGCTATATGCTACCTCTAGTATTATACGCAGTATGCCGGTGTTCAACAGTTGCTGGGGAACATGTTACACTCATGTCCTGCTTGTGGGTTTCCTGTAGGCCATTGTGTGGTCAGGATGCTGGACTAGATGGACCCTTGGTCTGATCCAGCTTCAGGGCTCTTCTTAGGTTCTGATGTTCCTTGAATGTTGGAGGCTTCCCAAGAACACTGGAATTCCCTGGTATCTGATACCATATAACACCTGCTCTGGGCCAAGCCCAATTCAAGGTGCTGGTTTTGACCTATAAAGCCTTACACGGCTTGGGACCACAATATCTGTCGGAACGCCTCTCCCGACGTGAATATACCCGGTCACTACGTTCAACATCTAAGGTCCTCCTCCGGGTGCCTACTCCAAGAGATGCTCGGAGTGTGGCAACGAGGGACAGGGCCTTTTCGGTGGTGGCCCCCAGCTGCTATCTTTCCGGAGCCAGGTTAAGACTTTCGTCTTTGCCCAGGCATATGGCAACACATCTTAATCACCCACATGTTTATTTTAATGTTTTTAATGCTTCATGTATGTATGTTCTGTGTTTTAGAGTTTTAAATTTTGTATACTTGTTTTTATCTCATTTTAGAATTTCTGTAAACCGCCCAGAGAGCTCTAGCTATGGGGGTGGTATATAAATGTAATAAATAAATAAATAAATTTCTCTTAGAAGCATTTGCCAAGATGTGGTTTGTATTTAGACATTGGTTGGTGATTAAGCTGCTAGAGGAGGTGGCAGGCCTAACATTTCAGTGATTTTATTACTCTGCATGTCTGTGTCTGTGTGTACATTTTAAATGGATTATTACATATGTGCTTTTCATGGCTTTGTTACCCAACCAGATCCAAAAGTGACTCATGAATGACGCAATGACATAATGAGCTCCAGGCTCATGAGCTGCTGGGGGGGGGAGGGGGGAGGGGCTGGGGGGGATGGGAAGCCTGCATGCGGACGGGCAGCAACTCCAACACCAGCCTAGGGTCTCGCGAGGGGTTTCTGCTTTTCTGCCGCTTGATTTAATTACAACCAGCAGATAGCACATTTAGAGACAAGTAATTATGAGGAGGAGGCGGATTATTTGGGGTGTGTGTTTCAGATCAGCAGCTGGAAGCGATGGGGCGGCTGCTCTGATCCCGATTAATACATCCGCTGCCGCTTTGGAGGCCTGCATGTGTTCAGCGGCTCAGAGAAGTCTCCCGGCGAGCATGTAATGGAGCCGCTCCGCCAGACAGAATCCTCGCCTGAGCCGCACCTGATTGGATCACAAGTCCATTCTGATTGGCGCTCAGACCAGTGGCTTGAACCCAGACTCGGTCCTGCATAGGCATGACGAAACATGTCCCCTTGATTCCGGAGGCTCTACTTTGAGCAGGACCCGGGGCTTTTCTACATGAGGCTGTTAATCCACTGGATCTACTCTGGGTTTCATCACAGAACTGAGATCTGAGCACTATACTAGGCATGTTTCTTTTCCTGCTTTCCCACTACATGGCCTCTAGGTGGCACTGTGATATAGCAGAATAGTGCAAATGCACAAGAGGAAATTCTGCTTTCTTTCACCATCAGAAATAATATTCCATTTTCCCTGCTCTAAAAAAAAAAAAATCATTGGAAGTGCTGTTTACAAACAGAAATGAAACTGGAGGATCACAACATCATTAAAAGAACCGGCAAACAACTACGAGTAGGGAATGATGAGCACACAACAAATGCCTTGTGTAGAAAAGCACCCAGTCAGAATTCAAGCAGGTATGCTCTACATTATAAAGACCAACATAGTCTGTGCAGAAGTGACATTAGATTTAGCGATGCAGGAAGCAATGGAGGTCACGCCTCTTTTTATTGCCCTCTGTCCTAACACAGCTATGTATGCGAAGGAGCTATCTGCAAATTGGTGGGGGGGGGATGACCAATCAAGCTTCATCCCCTTACTAAGGCTGACATAGTCAAAGCAAGGCTTGAAGCTGAAACATTCAACTTTGCAGATTTTGTTAGTTATTTTGCAAAGGTCATTTTTGACTGGCGAGTTTTGAGCCTTGTCATCAAAATTCACACTGAAAAGCCAGTATAGTGTAGTAGTTAGAGTGTTGTACTGGAGCTTGGGAGATCCGGGTTCTAGTCCCCACTTGGCCATGAAGCTCACTGGGTGACTTTGGGCCAGTCCCTGGGGCAGCTGTTATGAAGATCAAAAGGCGTGGAGAAGGAGCAGGTAAGCTACCTTGAGGTCCCTGCAAGAGGGTGGGGGGAGGCAGGATATAAATGTAATAATAAAAATAAACAAACATATAAAATTCTGAAACCAGTAATGGTTGAGCACATACTTAGGAAGATGAATTTTGAATTACCGTTTACCCTGAGTTCAATGGGGAGCTAGAGGAGTGTTCTGCCAGCACTTTGGGGACATTCCATGCCAGTGTAGGGCGGCTTCCATCAAACCCTGTGGCCCCTCAGCTAGCAGATCCCAAGCACAGGAAGGCATCTTAAATCTCCTTCTTCAGGATTTACAAAAGCTGTCAGACAAGAGCAATATTTTGGTAACTATCCCTAGCTGGTGAACATTAATAGGGGGGTGGGAAGCCTGATCAAGCTCAGATTCTTCATCTTGCCGTTCCAGACGAGGGGAGCTGTTTTGATCAACTGTTTTCATAATCTACCTCATCCTTGCAATGGAATGTGGAACATCCTCCATCTTGTCCTCCGTGGATTCCTGAAAGCACTTTTGCAAAACCCCATCCCACAGACCAATATGGAAAATACAGAATTTCAATCAGATTTCTGAAGAAGCTGCAAGCAGTTGTGCGGGCAGCTGTTACTCCCTTTGCGTTTGCCTTTGCATGCTTCAGTAGAGAGTTTGCGGAGTCTATTTACCACATCTAAGACTGGTTTCCTTCCTTTCAGCTGCTTTGAAGATAATTGAAGGTACCTGCATTGTCTGCCTGTGAATGTTACCATTAAAAAAAAGAAGCCCACCCCAACGGCTAATGCTGAAATCGATGTTTCTTCGTTAATGCTCCTTCTCCATCGGTGTTGAACGCCATGTAACAAAGGCTTGGAATGACTGGATCAGCAAATTGTCACATGCCGGCTACTTTGTTAATCACGGGAGGCCCTAGGAATGAACCCCGGTCCTTTTGATAATGCAAGACGTATTGAATTGTTGAGGCCAAATTAAATATTTAATAGGAAATTTCGCAAAATTGGCATTTTTCCTCCTTCCAATTAAAACAAGCTAAGGCAAAAGAAAGGGAGGCAGAAATTGTGCCGTCCCCAGCAGGTTTTGCTCGCCAGCAGACCAGTTTCCCAGCAGCAAAATAGGCCTCTCTGCTGGCCATGGCGGGAGCCAGGGAAGTGGCAGCACCTCATGCCAGGGGAGGCGGTTCTTTCATGCCCAGTGGCGAGAGGCAGCTTACCGGCTCAAGCAGAGCCCGTGTCTTGCACGCCAGAAACGTTTCTCTCAGGCCGCATCCCCAAAAAGAACCACGTGCTCCTGCAATACTTGTTCAGGAGAACGTCTTACCTACAGAGCAAAGGGTCTCACACTGAAAAGCAAGGCCCTCAGGTCATGGGGCTCAGAGCAGGAGCCCAGGCTGCAGATTGGAGCCCAGCAGCAAAAGATCAAACAGCCACCCACCCACCCATCATGGCCCATGACTGTTTTCACCTAGAAATCCCACACACACACACACCCCGGTACATCGCTTGTCCAGATTCATCTACCCACAAAGCCGGCCTAGGATTCTAGTTGGAAGCGGCCAGCCCCAGGCAGACTGGCACGGAGCCCCTCCGCGTTGCACTTCTGTGGACCAACTAGTCACGGGCATGGGAGGCTCCTGTGAAGCAGCTGACCCCCCTGGCAGTGGAAGCAAGGTATGGGGCAATGCCCCTAGAACCACCACCACCACCAGATAATTTTGGTTCCAGTCTGGCCCTGCCTACATGGGAGGGTGGTGAAGCAAGGAGAGGAGCCATTCGCACCTTCGTCCCTATAACAGTCGGTGGCTTTTCCCTGGGGAGGGAGGCAGACACTGCAGCTGGAAGCTGGGAGATGGGGCGGCTGCCTACTGGACGAGCTGCAAGACAGGCTGGAGTCCAGAGCCAGAGAGAGCATCAATCCCCTGGAAGCCTCAAACAGGAGCAGAGAAACCCTTCGGGAATTGAGCTGCCAGAGACAGCAAAGCGCAGAGAGAGGGAGGGAGGGAGGGAGGGAGGGAGGAGCAGAAATGTCAGCTTGGAAATGGATTGGACTGTGACACAGTGAATAAAACAAGTGACCCTGCTGTGAAGCTATAATGGGGCTGGTGTGTTTGGTATTTAATTCAAAGACTATCTATCTCCCTGACTGTACAGCGCCTGTGTCCCTTCTTCCTATCTAATCTTTCGGTTGCGTACAGGCCTGCAGAGATGGCTTGGTCCTGGCCCTGATGGGAAAAGCAGGGGCACCTTAGGCCTGGTACCAATAAATGCGAGGCTCTGGGGCAGGCACGGGCGTGGAGGCTGCACCTGGCGGAATATGGAGGGCCCTGGAGCTCCAGGCCTTGCTGCGTGGTGGGCTCCCACTTCTGCTTGCTAGCTCCCATTCATTCTCTCTGTGTGTCTTTCCCCTAGGGTGGCCACTTAGGAAAAGAGGAAATGCATCACCAAAAAAAGAGGGCGAAAGAGAGCAGAGATAAGCATGAAATTTCCATGTGCTGGTTTGTAGGTATAGATGCAAATTTAGAAAGAGTTGTTGTAATTTAAATAGAAAATGCAGTCCATCTGACTGTCGTGCAGAAGACTGTGACCAGGGGGACCTGTGCGCCTGCCGACCCCTCTGCTGTTTGGCTGCTCCCTGTTGATGTTGCTCGTGGTTCTTCATCTTTAGACTGGAACTGGGACCAACGGTCCTTCCAATAGCGCAGGCCCTCAAAACAGAAAAGGGTTGTCTGGCAGCCGTTCAAATAGAGGACTGTCCTATGTAAAAGTGGACAACCGGCCACCTTACACTATCTATCTATCTATCTATCTATCTATCTATCTATCTACCTATCTGTCAAAACTTCCCTTGATGTAATTGCTGCCCATCACACTCACAAGCACCAGCATCTCACTTACACACCTCAACTATTTCCTGTGGAGCAAAGTGCTTCGGAATGATGGTGCCATTATTTATTATTATTTTATTTGTGGTATTTATATCTCACCTGATCACGAAACAGCCTCAAGTGGCTTACAATAAAGCTAAAAACTGACATACAGACAAAAAATGACATTATAAAAGGCCATAAAAGTAGCAGATAAAAACAATAAGGCCAGTATACCAAATAAAAGCCAGATAAAACATCTATAAAACAACAGAAAGCAAACGAAAGGGGTCTCAAAAATCATTAAAAGCCTGAAAGAACCAGACCGGCCTTGCCTGGTACATAGCAGGGAGAGAAGTCGCGCTCCCCCCACCACCACCACCTTACACATTTCTAGGGAGTGAATTCTAGTGCTTGAGCCCCACCAGGGAAAAGGGGCTAGCAGATTCACACGACAGGAAGCGTCCCTGGAGACAGCCAGGTCCCCACCACCACCACCATGCTAAAATAAATTCCCTCCCAGTGGGAAATCTCTTGCCCCTCTTTACATGCCTCCAGCTCTCAGGGTTTGTCCCACGTGCACATCCATCACTTGATAGCTGCAGCATCCTGCAACGGCTTAGCCATGGGGCTGGCCCATTCTGGACAGCAAACGGTGCTGCCGCTTCCATTCCATCCACCTGCCCTGTGAGCTGTAGAGGAAAAATAAGGAAACAGACCCATCCCCATCTCTTCAAATAGGCAAGTTTCAAAAGAACTTTGTATTATATAAACCCTCCTTTGCTCCCTGTCCCTTATTCCTTGTGCTGTGTGTCACGTCTTAATTTAAATTGTAGGCCTGAGGGCAAGGACTGTGGGAGCCACTGTGGGAGCCTTTGGGCTAAAGAGCAGGAGATAAACACCGCAAAGAAATAAACAACGCACTGCATAACACAATGTTCTTGTGGACCAAAGTCCCTCCACTGCAATGCTTTCTTTCCCTGCAGTCCATTCACACATGGACCAGTAATCCAGGAAAGGGCCAACATGTGAACCATCCCCCAGACTGCAAAGCTGTCAAAATCTTCCTGGTTAGTTCTTTCCTGGCGCTCTAAGGACCAAACTATACCGGGCGTTAATTGTGGGAAATCACTTCACAGGCACCTGTTTGCTCATTTAAATACCCTCCATGGGGGGCCTGTGGGGGAGCTGACAAAACTCCCCTCTCGGAAGCAGCTATTTGCATTTCAAAGGACGCCTCATGGCGGGGTGTGTGTGTGTGTGTGTGTGTGTGTGTGTGTGTGTGCCAGCGGAGCCTTCCTAGTCGAAATGCAAATTGCAGCTCCAGCGAGGGGATCTTTTCCACACCATGGCAGGAAGGAAGGCATTTCCCTCCCTGCTCCTTCTGGCCTGGAGGCTGCTCCGGTTTCCCCATGGCTGCTATTTACATTGCCCAAAAGGGGCCTGCTAATGGCTTTCACGGGATTAACGCCGTGCCTGTTTCCCGTTTGTTCACCCGCTTTGCGCCAGCAGCGGCCGCCCTCTTTTCTCCCCCCACCCCCACAGCAAGCGTTTTGGTAATTCTTTTTTCAATGACTGCTCATTCGGCCATGCAACTCCATCTTTTTATCACTTCCATAAACTTTATTGGAAAAGCAATGAAAACTCATTATTTCACCAAAGCCTGGCTGGGAATCATACTGTCCCAGCCCCAGTTTATGAGGCGGCCGTGGCTGCTGCATGCCCCCATAATGCCCGACCCCGATGTCTTTATGAAGAAGAAGCCCATTTTACTGGCTTCTTTGTTCACCTGTGAAGGTGGTCCAGCTGCCTGCCAGAATCCCTGCCCATGCCTCAGGAGAACAAGGCCGTCAGAAGGTGCCTTGGACGGTCCATCCAGCCCAGTATTGTCAGCACTGACTGGCAGCAACGGCCCTCCAGGGTTTCAGGCAGGGGCCTTTCCCAGCCCTTCCTGGAGATGCTGATGGGGACTGAATTGGGGACCTTATGCAAGCAATGCATACCAATGCTACCATAGCTTCTTCCTAAATCCTAGAAGACCAGAGCTTTGTGCCGCCTGTCTCTCGGCTGTTCTGCCCAAGTCATCCCTCCCTCCTTCAGCTTCAACAGCCTCAGCAGGCCAAAGGTCTCCTGTTGTTCCCTAAAAAAAAAAGTTCACCTTTTCTGCCTTGTCACACCGTGTGCCTAGGACTGAGTCCCACCCAAACCGTCTGACGCCGTCTCTCTTACTGCCTTAAAAAATGTCTTATCTATTTTAAATAATTTTAAATAATTTTTATACCCCTTTTTCAGGCAAAGCCTCCTTGAGGCAATATGCAAGGTGGAGTATTAAAATAATAAGCTATAAAATACGGCAGCATAAAATAACAGAACTGAAGAACTAAAACAGCAGCCTAAAATGTCTAAAATAACAGCAACAGGAAAGACATCCAGGTCGTTAAGGGAGCAACCCTAGGGCCCCTGGACGATCTAGGGCCCCTGGACCCCGAGGTTAGAGGTGACTCTCCCACCTTGGATGAGGAGGCCGGGCATCTCACCCCCCTCCCCCTCCCCCTCCCAGCCGGCATGGAAAGAACCTCTGGGGTCAGGCACTCAACCTCATAGAGGGGGAGGGAAATGGGGGTGCTTTGGTGGGCAGGGAGAGGAGGAGTCTGGAGAGTCCAGGATATGAGCTACCCTGAGCCTCTGCCCGCCTCCTTCCCTCCCTCCCCCTGTGAAACGCTTTCCCTAGAGGGGCAAAAAAGCCCAACTTGCAAAACATGCAGGGCAGGAGGAGGGATAGGCGAAGATCACCTCTGCCGTTCCTCCTGCCCTGCATAGGATGATCATCGGCCTCCAGGTTGGGGGGGGGGGCTGATGTTCATTGAGGGCACAAGCACACTCGCCATCCCAATAAATCTTGCTGGTGGGAAAGTGAGCAGGGCTTCCATGGCGAACGTTAGGGCCTGGGCAAGTTTGTATAGATGCAGGTAGTCCTTCAACTAACCTGGTCCCAAACTGCTTAGGGCTTTAACAGTGAACATCAGTCATTTAATCTGGTCATTTAATCTGGGCCTGGAAATCCTCCTTAACACACACATTTCCTTCCTCTGCTGTTTCCTCTAAAATCAATTGTAAATCCTAAGGTGTTGTTCAAGGATGGAGCCAGCATGTGCAGGGTTCCTTGGGAGGGGGGGTTGGGGAAGGCATATCTCTGTGCAGGGCGAAAGAGAACTGAATATCTCCTGCATTTTCCCTGCAGCTGATTCTCATGTCCCCTTGCCTTTCTGGAGAGTCCCTTCCCTTCCCCCCATCTCTCTCTCTCTCTCTCTCTCTCTCTCTCTCTCTCTCTCTCTCTCTCTCTCTCTCTCTCTGTGCTGCCGCTGCTGCTGCACACAGCCACTGTTAAAACATTAAAGGCTTCTTTTGAGTTTCTTTGGCTCCAACAGGTTTCGCTGCATAATTAAAAAAGAGTGCTGAATTCATCTCTGATTCTTGGGGCCTTTTAGGAATACAATTAGCCTTCACACCATTTTTGTACTTTCTAAATCTTTTAATTTAGTCATACAAGGACAAGCGTGTAACTGTCAGGACCAGGTATGTACAAATTTGGAAGGATTTAGGTCAGACTCCATCGTAATTAAACTTGCATACCCCGGGCATTGAGGACTTTCCTTGAATAACTTATATCCGGAGCAGTTTAGTAGCATGTGAGCCCCCTTCCTCCAATGTCCTTTACCTGCTCTAAGGAACCTGCCTTCCTCCATCAAAGCCTCCAGGACTTTTCTCCTGCTCTTGACACGGTTCTTGGTCCATGAGGAGTCTCACCATGAGACAGGTGGTCTGCTCCTCTAACAAACAATTGGGATGCACAGCGAAAGCCTCGAACAACCCCACGGTTGGAGGAACACCACTGAATCACAGAAGAGATCCCCCCACATATGCCTGTGGTTTCTTGGGGGGTCGGGGGGAGGGGTTGAATGCCTGCCAGGAGGGAGGAGGGTTGGCTGTGCTCCTAAAAGCGGTGGTGGAGCTCTGGGGACTGCATAGTTTCCAACAACCAGGATGGCCATCCTGAGGATGGACTAAGAACAGGAGCAGAGTTTACTCAGAAGGTGTCCAAAGTCTTTTAAGCCCAGGAAATATTGATGTAGGGCCAGGGAGGCCCTGATGTAGGGCCAGGGAGGCCACATGCTCATACAATGGGAGGGGTGAGAATTCCATCCGGGGGTGTGTGAAAACTCGATGGATTTTTCCAGTTCAGCCCTGCGAATTTTGTTCCATCCTCACCCACCCTGGCATTGACTTGAACTGTAGCCTGTCAGGCCAATACAGGGATTCCAGGAGTTTTTTTAATGATAGCAATCTGCACCAAAAAAAAAAAAAAAGTTTTTAATGGTGACTTTGCATAAGTGTGCATCATTGCTCTGTAGCCCTGCAGAGGCATTTTCCTCCCTTGTCAATATCTTTGTCAGTTTCATCTGCTCCACATAGGACTTTGTTTAGCCCAGGCCCAACAGAGCCATATCCTGTACTTCTCAAAGAACTTGTCAATTTCCGCCCACTGCCCTTTTGCCTTCAAAGTGCCACAGTGGAGAGTAAAATTGACATGTTCTTGGAGAAGTAGAACACAATGCTATATTTGTGAGCATTTTTCAAAAGTAGGCGTTTTTTCATGCGTATTTTCCAAATGTCTGCCGGTCACATTGCAAGCTCAGAAACATATGGATTTTGACCACAGATTGTGTCCAAGTCCATGTTTGGTCCGGAAGGAGTGAACTGGGGAAATGCTGTTCAAAAACAAACCAAGATGAAGTTTGTTGCACATCCTTCTGTGCGCCACCTGTCCCACCCGCGCCACCACTGCCAAGGCTAGCCGGCTGCCCTCAGCTGTAGTGGATGTTGCTGTCCCATTGCCAGTGCTGAAGTCAGATTCATATGTCAGTCTGGTCAAGCTTCTGTACATGAAATGGGAATAAGGTATAATGTTGGCTTTTGCCTCTGGCAGCAAAAAAAGTTCTTGGACCAGCCCTGAGAGAAACCCTTCTCTTCCAGCTCACTTTCATTGTGTCTGTTCAGAAGCAAAGAGCCTGGGAGGCCAGCGCTAGGATTCCCATCTGACTCTTCCAACTTTAGAAAGAGTGGTTCATTGGGAGGCATATTCCAACAGTCAGTCAACATGTGAACTGCCCAGAGAGCTTCGGCTATTGGGCGGTATAAAAATATAATAAATAAATAAATAAATGTGGTTTGGTTTTTTTAAAAAATGTGAATGGGAAAAACATAACTGTTCAAGCAGTCCCTAATGAATGAAAACTTTAAAAGAAAGAAGAAACATCGTTTATTTATATTTTCCAAGGGGACGGCCTGTGGCTCAGTGTAGAAGCCACTGTTTTGCATGCAGGAAGTCCCAGGTTCGATCCCCGGCAGCATCTCCAGGTAGGGCTGGGACGCTCCTGCCAGAAACCCTGGAGAGCCATTGCAGCTGCCAGTCAGTGTTCACAAGCCTGAGCTAGCTGGACCAAGAGGCTGACTCTGTAGAAGGCAGCTTCCCACGTTTCTACTCGGGAACTTGGTGTTGTCTTAAGGAAAGGTGTCCCCATGCTGAATTACATTTTCAAGTGCTGTTTGATGTGCAGAGAAGTCAGCCATGAAGTCAGCCATGAACCCGGCCAGCAGCCCCCTTCAAAGCCCAGTGTAACACTTCCACAGTTGCTCCTTGCCTCTCCTCTGAAGACAGCCTTCTTGCATTTGCTTAGCTAAAAAGGCAGCTCCCCACGGGGGACCTTCTTTGGATTCCACTGCCCTTTCCACAGGCAGCGAATAAACATTTCAGTCAAGGTTCAGCAAAGATTTCTCCAAAGATCTGTGATTAAAGCCTAACCTTTTCCATGGTGCCCATTAACTCCTCGAAGCTTCGCAGCTGGCCTTTGCCCCAGCAGAGAGACTCCGGGCTCGCGGCTTGGGAAGGCTCCCTTCCACTCGAGATGACTTTGGCCAAATACCATGGATTGGAATTTATCTGCAAAGATGACTCCTGGGGAAGAGCGCTCGTCTTTGCTATTTATAAACCCAGGACAGAGTATGTAAATACTTCGCCATTCAATATTTATGAAGAGCTGGCTGGGGCCTGCTGTAAAATGTGACAGAGAGTGTGGGAAGACCAACATAGCACCAGCCAGGCGTATGCAGACTGCAGGCTGATGGTTGGAGCTCTCTGAAGAGTTCTGGCAAGAGCCAGGGCTCTCCGTGCCAGAGACAAGCAGGGTGTGATTGCAGTGCATGGGTTTCAGAGTTGGAGCTTTTTCAACCAAGGCTCAGAGCTAATGCTGCAAGAGCAGCATTGTCTCAGCTCCTGAATGCTCACCACCACCACCACCACCACCAGCTCTCTCCCAGATGGTGGCAGCTTGTGAAATAATAACCACAGTCTCACATAGGCACTCTGCATGGTTTCCAGAATTGCTAGAGCAAGGTGGAAAGCGACACCCTGAAGCAGCAACTACCCCTGCCCTTGTAACATGCAGAAGGGTGCAGGTTCAATCCTTGGCATCTCTAGTTAAAATAGCCACAGATGGTGATGGGGCGGGGGGGGGGAGAGACTTCTCTCTGTCTGAGACCCTTGAGAGCTGCTGTCAGTTAGATGGCACTGGGCTACATGGGCAAATAGGCTGACTGGTTTCTTCCTTTTAACATAAGGACAAAAGATGAGCCCTGATGCTGGCTCAAACCAAGGCTCCATCTCGTCCAGCATTCTGTTCACCCAGGGGCCGGCCAGCTGTGTGGGCTCAATGCATGGAGTGATAAGATGGGATCTCCACCACCATCCATGTGTACATCTACAGGATCACACAGGATCTGGCCTGAACTTAGATCATGTCATGATCTAAAGTGCAGCAGGCATGATCCTGCCTCCTTCTCCATGAGTTGAGCCCTAGGAGGGAGCGTGCAGTAAAACAGTGGAAAGGGTGGCTGAGGTGGTGAACTCACCAAGAAACAAGCATCTGCATGAATGTTCTGACACAACCCCCGGGTGAGCGATGGGTTCTAAGGCCAGCTTTTTCCAGCTTACGGCAAGCATCAAAGATAGTCCAGGAGGTCAAGAGCAGCAATTGTACTCTTTCGGAGTGATGTTTCTGCCAGGCCGGGGGACACATGATCGTATCTCCTGGTGTCTTTTTCTTCGCTTCAAAGTCTGTTAGGGGAAGGACCAGTGATTCAGTCAAGTCCACTGCACAGTTTAAAGCTGGAGTCCCTTGTCTACAGAGTCCTGCCAGGCACCACATGAAAGGAAAAGCTAGAGCCTCTGTAGGTAAGAGACCCATCATTAAAAAGTTTCCCAAAATAGTACCCCTGAATTCAGGCCACCTCAGTCAAGGCTGTGAATTGAACCTTTTCCGCCTGCTGTTTTGCTGTGCTAAAAGCAAGATTGATTGTAAGTTTATGTTGTAAAAGCGCATCATTATTTCAGCACATTAATGCAGCGCCTTTCAGTGCAAATTGATGTTATTTTTATGATGTTGTTTATGGGCCTGAATAATTGGATTGATTCTTAATTTCGGAGGCTCTGTAGGAAGCAGAAGAGGAGGTGAGACGAGACAGGGCACTGTTTCAGGGGACCCGTAAACATCTCCACAGATGAAGGGCTATGGAGGACAGAGCTGTGGGGCTCTTATGTGTCTGTAGCCCTGACCCATACGCAAAGAGCAGCAGTATCTGAAAGGGACTGGGGTGAACTTCGCTGGCTTGAAATGCTTCCTGGAGGAACCTGTGCCTGCCTCTGCCTGCCACAGAAGAGGAGCCCCAACTCAGACCATGGGTCCATCTAGTGTCCCAGAGTGGTCAGCCACAAGCCTTCTGCAAACCCACAAGCAGGCAGGGAGATGACCACCCTCTCCTGCTGTGCTCTCCAGTACTTGGGATTGTCCAGTGGTGCATTTCCTCTGAACATGGAGGTTCCCAATAGTCATCATAGTGAATGACAGCCTCTTCTCCTCCTCCATCAACTTGCCTCATTTCGTTTTTGAGCCATCTAGGCTAGTGTCCAACACTACAGACATTAGAACCTCCATCCTCTGCTCAATGAGCCTCGTGTGGCGCAGAGCAGTAAAGCAGCAGTTTCTGCAGCTGAAACTCTCCCCACAGCCCGAGTTCTATCCCAGTGGAAGCTGGTTCCAGGCAACCGGCTTGGGTCGACTCAGCCTTCCATCCTCGTAAAATGAGTACCCAGCTAGCTGGGGGAAAGGTAATAATGGCCGGGGAAAGCAACGGCAAACCACCCCATCCCTCCAAGAGTCAGTAATGACTCAGTGCTTGTACGAGAGGTTCCTTTCCTTTTTTTCCTCTACTCAAGGCAAATGGTGGTATGGATTGCATAAATTAATCAGCAGGGATGGGAGGTCCAGTTTTGCTGCAGCATGAGTGGGAAGGATGGGTTGGGGTACTTTTCTACACTTCTGTGATTTAGGGCACAATCCTATGCATATTTGGATGGACAAAAGTCTTACAACTTCCTGCTATAGGCTGGGGAATGCTGGAAGTTGTAGGACTTTTGTCTGTCCTTCCTAGTCTCACATGCCTAGGAACTCTGAGAAGAGGCAGAGTTTTTTTTTTCCCCTGGAGCCAAAGAAGGCCCCGGTCTACCGTCCATCCTGCAGGTGACAGAGGAGGCTGTACTCACCAATGCATGCTAGAGAACACCTAGGCCTGATACAAATATGACATCCTTCTTGAAGCTCTAAGGCAAGATCAATAAAACATGATTTAGACCTGGGACTAGATTTGAACATAAGAGAGAACATAAATTGCCATGCTAGGTTCCAACAACGAAAGATGATGCTGTTCCTAGCAAACAATTCCCTGAAACATTCTGCACAATATGTGCGAAAGGTGTCAGTCATTCCAATATTCCAAAGGACTGAAGAGCGTCTTGGAGGATTCTCCTGCATGATCCTGAGCTGAGGATGAAGAGAAAGCTGGAATGAGAACAGAACTGTTTTAAACTTTTGTAAACACCCCAGAGAGCTTCAGCTATGGGGCGGTATATAAATGTAACAAACAAACAAACAAACAAACAAATAATATAAACTATTTGCATGGGGGAGAGGGGTTGGCTCCAAAGTCTTTGCAGTGGCATTATTCTGCTGCTATCCAAGGCCTGGATGAAACCCTATGCTAGCTCTGCCTGTCAGACTGTCAGAGCCATGAGGACCACAGGCAGCTGTCAGGATAGCAGAAGCCGTTGCCATGGAACACTCATTGCCCAGGGCCAAAACACAGGCAGATGTTCCGGGTGCTGCAGCAATGGAGTGGTGGAGAAGGGCAGTGGGCAGACGGTCACCCTGTTTCCAGCTACTGCCCAGCCTTACTGGGACTTGGATTTGGACATTGCCTGAGCAAAGAGGCTGCAATCGTTCTAAAATCAATTTGCAACATAAAATCCTCCAGCAAGTGATCTGAACTAGAACTGGCTTGCAAACAGAATTTGAATGTTATACACTCCTAATTCGGGCTTTACCCATTTACAGAAGTTGTTGGATTTCACAGTTTGTTGCACTGTTGAGCAGGATCCTCTGGAAAGGGCTGCGTCACCAATGCTTCTCCCCTGCCCCTCCCCCCCAGAGAGTCTTTGGTGAGCACGCATGCAGGAGCTTCCGGCCAGAACCAAAATGAATATTTGCAAACATTCATTGGATGCAGGGGCCCATTTTGCCTCTCCAATTTGAATGTGAAATTTAAAATGCCAACATCAAATGTGAGACATTTTGCCTCCAATTTTGAAATTTGAGTGCTTCCAACTTGTTGGCATCCCTTGAGTGCTTTTGGCAGACATCAGAAATGGAGCCTCCTGGGACGTCTGTCAGCTGTCAAATACTCTGGACTGCGTTGCACTCTGCTGAAAGAAGTCATTCACAGCATGGGGGCGGCTGCTAGACCCTGCCCTTATTCTGGGTGCTCAAGCAGCATGGGTGACAGAAAGCACCTTTCCCCGGCTTAGGCTGTTCATGTGTTCCACCTGTGAGCCTTCTCAGACAGAAATAGCTTTGCCACAGTTATCCATGCTTTCATAACTTCCAGGTTGGACTACTCTGATGTGCTGGGCCACCCTTGAAGACCATTCAAAAACTTCAAAGGGTTTGGCCAAACTGTTAACTGCACTCTACTGTTATCTTGTTTTAAACACCTGGATTGGTTTCCAATGTGACCCCACGGTCAAGTCAAGGGCAAGTCTTAGGCTATTAAGTCCTAAATAGTTTGGGACCAGGATACATAAAGGACCCCCTTTTGCCATATGTGCCATTACCATCAGAGCCTTCCTTCTAGTGCTGTCACCAGGCGAGGACAGACATGTGGCAAGTGGCTGGGGTGTGTGTGTGTTAATAATAATAATAATAATAATAATAATAATAATAATAATAACAACAACAACAACAACAAAAATAATAATATATTTCTAACCCGCCTCTCCACTTGGATCGAGGCGGGAAACAACAGTGAATATAAAACACATTAAAAACTGATTAAAAACATAGCATACATGATTAAAGCATCCTTAATCATCCTAAAAACAAAAAGTCCCCTCCCCAACAGCCAAGGGAAGCAACAGCACTCTTATCTTTTAAGGAACAAGTTAAATAAGCCTTCTTCTCCCAGGCTTTCAGAAGCTTCTAGTCATTTTAAATGATCTACATCGAATCATAGAATAGCAGAGTAGGAAGGGACCTACAAGGCCATCGAGTCCAACCCCCTGCTCATGATTGTTGTTTGTCTGTATATTAATTTTATATGCATCTATCGATCTGTGTTTTTAAGTTTTTTATTATTTTACTTAGTTTGTGTGTCTGTCTGCTGCTTTGTTTTATGCTGTGGTGGGTTTTGAGTCGTCGTTCTTTTCCAACGACTCAAAACAGAAAAGCAAACAGAACTCTGCAGGCTCTCATTGATCCAAGGCTGTCAGATCCTAATTGCTATTACATGTTCTCTGTCTCATACCATCAAATACTAAATGCCATTGCATACCAACCATCTAGATGTCCTCCAAGGTCCCTTCCAGTCCCATGATTCTTTGCACTCCTTCATTTCAGCATTTACACCCCACTTTCCCCAAAGTGGAAAAGGCTGGTTGTCGCTGACAGAAATTTCATATCAATGCGTTTGGGAACCCGTGGGGAGAATCAAAACTTGAAGAGGGGAATGTGGGGGAGCAGAGGCATTCCCAGTCTGGCGTCAGCTGCTGATGCTTCCAGGAATTTCCCTGACCGTCTTGTGCAGCCATCCCAGCTGGGGCTCACTGATCGCCCTCAGAAGAGAGGGATGTCTTGGGACCCCTTTTGCCACCAGACCTGTTTTCACTGCTGTGTCCCGTTTGTGGCAGAAATGAACCTGGCAACCTGGTAGGAATGCTGGAATATGAAAAATTAATTCCTTCTCACTCTCCTGGCCGATCTCTTCACTGGGGGTGGGTTCACCATCATTACTTTCCCTGCCCATTCCTCTCCAAAAGATGACAGGCACGGAGCGTGAGAGACGAGGCCTCTTATCTGAAGAACTTCGTTAGCAGGCCACTTAAATCATTCTAATTACTCGAGAAACACGCCATTAACTTTTCCAATGAGATCTGCCACTGGGCAGGCCCTCACTCTTTGCCTCGGGCATCTGACACAGCTTACAGGAATAGCAGGCCAGGCCCTGATGCTGCAAGGGCAGGGAGGGGTGGGGGGGCTGGGCGGGGAAGGGTCCTGGCGTGAGGCGTTCAGATTTCATTACAAAGGCATTGATTGCTGTGGACTGATTGAGCAAAGGTCTGATTGTCGGATGGAGAGCAGAGCCAGAGGAAGTCAAAATTACAGGGGAAATAATGAGAAATGGAAATGCCGCAAGGCTTGGGTTGTAAGCACTGCTTATCATCAGGGTAGCTGTGGAATATTACCTGCCCATATGGGAGAGTGGAGTGTCATGCGCTTATGTCCTAAGGCCAAACAGAACTCTGCCGGAAATGTAAAATTATGATAATGATTATTAGCAAAATGCCTGTCATTATGATAGGTGTGTTGTGTTTGGAGAGAGAAATCATAAATTGCAGGGAACCTCCTCTCCCCCCCCCCGGGGGGGGGAGTCTCATGTATCTCTGCGTGCAACTGGAAAGAGGGACACGGCCACTGAGATCTGCCAGAAAGGACTGGGCCACCCAGGATAAGGAATGGGGGCTGGGCTAGTAGCTTTATTATCAATGCAACCATTCCCAAATGTAGTGCTGTGTTTTATTTCGTTTTATTTTTATAGGACTAGTCAGGAACCACTTCATCGTTTTGGAGAAATCAAAAATGGAGAATGCTCAGGAGAGGCAGTCTAAACCTGGTTCCTACAATAGCAACCCTTGTCATTAGGGAGAGGCTCTTGCTCAGTGGTGCAGCGCTTGCTGAAAGTCCCCCAGTGCTGAAAGTCCCCAGCAGGTAAGGCCAGGGAAGGATCCTGCCTGAAACCCAAGAGTGCCGGGGCTGCCAGTCAGTGCTGACAATACTGAACCAGATGGAGCCGTGGTCTGATTCAGCATAACGTAGCTTCTTATATTTATTCCTGTTGGATAATCAATAACCCTATTGGCCTGATCTGCACAGCCCCATCTCTTCCTCTGCCACAGTTCCGTTCTCTGTTCTGCTTGTTCTTCGCGCCAGAGAGGCAAATGTTAGATACTAAGTAGAGATGCCTTATTGCTATTTTCATGACATCCATCATTCTTCAAACTTGCAAAATATAATGTCGAAATAACTTAAAACCACAGACAGAAAATTTAGATATTATAAAGCAATAACAACAATAACACAACGACAACAACCAGAAGTCCTATAATCAGAGAGTTGTCTCTGCTGGACAGCTCAGCTTCGGAGAGTCAAGACAGGGGGTGGAAGGAGCGCAAGGGAGCGTAAGAACCAAAGGGATGGTTTCCTTGCAGTGGGATTAGCACAAAAGCACCACTGCCCCCTTTCATCTCTTCTGTTTCATTCTCTCTCTCTCTCTCTCTCTCCCCCTCTCTCTCTGTCTCTCTCTCTCTTTCATACACACACACACACACACACATTAAACCTTCCGCAAAGCCACAGTTTCTCCGGGTTGCATCCCCACCGGAGAAACGCAGCAGGAGAGCAATTATATATCATTAGTTATAAATGTGTCAGTCCTTCAATTAATTAGTTCCCTTTAATCATGTTTTTAAAAAACGTACATTTTCCAGAATGACATAAAATGAAATAAAAATGCATTTAGTATTTGTGTAATGAGTGGCTTTTAAAGAATAAGGCTGCCTCTGTAACTCACCCAAAATGTGAATGTCACTTTCCTCCCTTATGTCTGCCTGGAGCATTGTTTTGTACTTTGCACTCACTACCGCAAGCAGTAGGGGCAGCCCTTCTTTTTCTCCCCCCAACCCCAGGGCCAGCTCCTTTGGGAGGAAGGAGGACTGGGGACGGACAGCTCCTTTGGGAGGAAGGAGGACTGGGGATGGACAGCTCCTTTGGGAGGAAGGAGGACAGGGGACGGACAGCTCCTTTGGGAGGAAGGAGGACAGGGGACGGACAGCTCCTTTGGGAGGAAGGGGGACTGGGGACGGACAGGGTCTTTCTACATGAACTGCTTACTTAACAAGCGTTCAAGCCCAGCCAGCAGAACAGACAGTGCCGGTCTCCTCAATGAGTCAGTCCACCAGAAGCAACAGGCAGGTCCAAGAGAGCGCCTTGCTAGCCAGTTCCAAAAGTCACAGCATTTCGCTTCTGCTGGCCAGATGCAAAACTGTTCCCTTTAGCCCCCATCAAGATGGGAGGGAAGGTGTCACGAAGCCCAGAGGTTTGGAGTGGCCACCGCCATTGAAGTCTATTAGTCAGGACCCTATTGACCACTATCAAGTGCCAAGAGATGCAAAGCCAATCAGAAAGACTCTCAGCCTGAGTGACACCACCAGGGAGGTTTGGGGGCCAAGGTGCAGACAGTCCCTACCTGCTGCTCCACCCCCACCAAGCGCTTTGCTTCTCACCTTCCAGAAGCACCTGCTGGGGGTGGGGGGTATGACAGAAGTGCTGGTCTCTGGGCCTCCCCTGAGCCCAGTCCTGGGAGACACAACTGCATTGACCCCACGGGCTCCAGCCGCACCTCTTTATGATGTGCATTTCTCTAGCAGAAGGCCTTGCAGCCATGTGGTGCTGCTGTAGTGCATCAATGCTCCGCTACTAGCTTTACTCAGCCCTCTCTGCATTTGCTTTGATCTCATAAAAAGCGAGAGTCACCAGTGATATTGACTCTGAGATTTAATATATAAGGCCATTGTAAATCATTTATTTCATTTCCTTGGCAAGGTCTTCATCTGTTGTGACTTGGAGAGAAGGGAAGGCGATTGGTGTCTGTAAGCAACAATGATTGCTAAGAGCAAATATTTGCAGAGTGGAAACCGCACACCTGGCATGGCCACATTGTGTATCTACAAGGCTGTGGCCTCATTCAGAATTACCTTTGCACTGAGAGCCATGAACTGAAGTGACCCCCTCCTCTTCCAAAAGCGCAGCCCTTGCATTTCCAGGAGAAGCCTGCCCGTCAACTTGAGTGGCAGAACAGCTTTGTAGCAACTCTCCCCTCTGCTGGATGGAAAGGGAACAGCGGCTGCTGAGAACCTGTTCCACCCCCAGACAAAAAACGCTGAATCATCAGACTAAAGGTTTTTGCGGGGGGGGGGGGGGATATGCCACAGCGGCAGAGTTTCCATCGGAACATTCATTGCACACGACAGTAACAGCCACCAGGAAGAGGTGGGGCATTCGTTGGACCAACAGCAGCAGCAGCAGCAGCCTTCTTCGGACATTGCAGTCCATGCATAGGACTCAACACAGGGACCCAGAGGGGGACCGTGTCACTTGGCCCCCACCTCCGATTTTGAGTGACCCTCCTGGCCGAAGCCTGGACATGGGCCCATTGACATGGGTGTCTGCAAAGGGGAAAGCTTTGGGCACGGCTCCTGAGCACGTCGAAGACTTTGCATGTACAGATGAAGGCTGCCCCTCTGCAGTTGTTTGTGCCAATGGGCAGCCCAGCTCCAGGAGGCATGGTCCTGCCCCCTGTCAAGAGCCTAGCCACAAAGCATAGGCTGCCACATCTGAAGAGGGCTAAAGAGATGGCTGGAGGCTTCCAAGCCACTTGTAATAAACTTTCAACTTGTTCATTATTTTCATTATTTATTTATTTTCATCGTCAAGTTGTTATTCTTAAACACCCAAAAGTGAAAAGGGTGGGATATGTAATAAAATCAATCAAATATAAAATACATACACCACCATTTCTCTTCCTCAGTTATTTGTACAAATGAGGTCTAGTTATCAATCACCAAATCGCCACATCCTGCATCAGTCTTCTACAAAGGAAAGGGGTCCAAACATAATGAGATTGCCATCCAGTTTGGGCACATAACCAGGTCTAAAGAATTTGGAATTCAAAAGCCTGCAAGGCTTCAGACTACGGTTTTTCCAAGAACAGGGACCATTGCTCTTCTTTTTACGTTCTGTGGGGCCAGCAGGCCTCGTAGCACTCTGGTAATGTTTTATCACACAGCTACCGGAGTGCTTGGCACACCCTTGGAGCTGAAACAACCATCGAAACGTAAGAGGCCTGCAGTGTACCAACGGTGTAGCACAGCAACCAAAGGCACCCACCAACTATCCTAGCCACCATCTAGTTGCTCAGCATCCAAGGAGGAGGGCTTGACTCTGTTCTCTCTGCATCTGAAGGCAGCCTCTTGATGGTGTCCCCATCTCTCCACAACAGGTTTTTCAGCTATCTCCTCTTTCCCCCACCTCCTTTCTTTACACCATGTTTAAGCCGAGGAGGTGTCACCCTTTCTGTCCCTCTAATGATTCCACGTCTGCTTTGAGCTTCTGGAATGTTTCTTCATTTGCTCATATCCATTGATGTTCCAGGCCTTGGCATCTCGACACCTCCATTCCGGTACTTTTGCAGGATTTACCACCTGCTCCTTCACCCCTTTCCCTTATTACAGGATTTTTACATTCCCTCCCATCAATCCAGCTTGCCAAGATGATCCTGATCTTAAGGGTCTCCTTTAATTTGCACGGAGTGGGTGACCCATGGCCTGCTGAGAACCATCGCACTGTGCTGGAGCTGCTGCCTTTCCCTTTAGCCCTGTAAATCTACCATCCCTGCCTGACAGGGTCACAGCCTTGATGCTCTAATTGCACATTATACTCTGGGAGAATTGGCAATCCTGCTTCTGCCGCTCATTCATGGGACGATCACTCTGCCTGTCCCTGAGATGAATGACAGCCTCTATGGAAGGTAGGAAGCCAGCCAGCCAGCCAGCCAGCATCTGTGGCAGGGACCAGAGTGAGACGCCACGCAAGGGACGTGGTGCCAACTTCGTAGCAACTGGATTGTGAAAACAGAGGCGGGTTTTCCCAGCACCCCATTTGCTATCCATACATCGATATGATGATGCTTCAATGCTGGACAGTCCCATCGTGTGGATGTTTACTCAGGAGTAAACATTCCCAGATAGATAAGCCGAGAACGGAAGCCTCAGATGTATGGGACACTGTCATGTTGTAAACTGGTGTAAACTGCCCAGAGAGCTTAGCCTGTTGGGCAGTATAAATTTGTAATAAATAAATAAATAAATAAATAAATAAAATAAAATAAAATAAAATAAAATAAAATAAAATAAAATAAATGTTTGCCTAGATCAGGAGGGAGGGAAAAGAAGCAGGCAAATCATATCCCATCTCCTAGGACAGTGGTTCCCAAAGTGGGTGGTGGGATTGCATAGGGGGCGTTGAGAGGCAAGGGGGCGGCAGGGGGGCACTCAAAGTGGTCTTTCCGAGAAGTGCCTCTCCAGAAGGTCTTAAAACCTAAGGACATTTTTATGGGAGAAGGTAGTTTGGTCCCAAGCCATACAGGGGAAGAATCCACACATGTATTAATACCATTAAGAAGAGTCCTTTTAACGGTAAATTGAAATGTTTCAAAAGCACCAAAACGCTAATGAAGAGACATAAACTGCTTGGTGTGCCCCGCCATGCTGGCTGCAAAACAGAGGCGTTCGCTTTCTTTTTCCTCCCTCCCTCGGCAAGCCTGCGGCGGGTGCTTCCCATTTAAAGGGGCTGTGCCCAGGGGGCACTGGGCATGAGGTTGTGGAACCAAGGGGGCGGTTACCTGAAAAAGTTTGGGAACCACTGTCCTAGGATGATGTAAGGTCTGGTTTTTTTGTGTGGTTGTTTGTTTGTTTTTTGTTTGTTTGTTTTTTACAGAACTTTCATTCTGAGCTTCCTAGCACCTCAGGTTTAGCAAAGCTTATCTTACCAGAGTTCTGCTCTTGAGGGGAGGGACAGGGCTGTAGAGGGGGGTATTCCTGTGATTCAACAATAAGTTTCCCAAAATTTATTTTAATTAGCTTACACAGAGCTGCCTTGCAAAGTGCTGTCCTTTGACTGAGCAATCAGAGTTTACCTTAGAGTGCAATCTTTTGCTCATTTAGACAGAACAAAGTCCTTCAACTCCCAGCATTCCACAGCCAGCATGGGGTCTTTGTTCTGTCTAAACATGCATAGCCCTGTGCCATTAATTGCCATAACAATATCAGGAAGCCAAAGCAGAAGCCAAATCAGGAGACAGGGAGGGAGGGTGAAGAGCCTTAAAATCCGGAGTTAGTTCCTGATCCACCCACCCAAGGTGTAAACAGCCCTGTGCAGTTACCAGGATTGTGAAAGACGCTGCCTGAGGGTTAGGCGGGACCATCTGTGCTAGCATAATCAGAGCCATGTCAGGAGGGAGGAGGGAGAGGCAGGCAAAGGGACTCTGGGGGCACAGAGAGAGAGAGAGAGAGAGCAGAGCAGAGCAGAGCAGAGCAGAGCACGCAGACTGATTGCCATGGAGAATTGTCACAGAAAGTCCAGTTACTTTCCTGCTCTGGCGGCCACAATTTAGTTCTCTTGCAATCGCAGGCCCATCAAATGCGGCCTCCTGAAGAGAGGCCATGCCCACTGCTGGAAAATCCAGCACATAACCAAGAACTCATAGAAGGCACTTCTTCCTCTCATGAACAGACACGGGTGGCACTCTTCTCCGTGG
Organism: Elgaria multicarinata webbii; assembly: GCF_023053635.1. Taxonomy (NCBI): domain Eukaryota; kingdom Metazoa; phylum Chordata; class Lepidosauria; order Squamata; family Anguidae; genus Elgaria; species Elgaria multicarinata. The sequence goes on from NC_086182.1 coordinate 36,444,180, forward strand.
GTGGGTGGGGGGTTTCATTGGAAGTGGTGGACCCCAATCTATCCTGCTGGGTGCAGGAAGCTGGCATAGGTGGGCACGGAGTCCAGTTTAGGGCCTCTTTCCACGTGACAAATCAATCAATGGTAAAGTCACTTCCATAAGAGATCTCTGAATTATACGGTGTGCTGCTTTCAATTGTTTGTTTTTCACTTGGGTTTTGTTTTTTGTATTTGGATGTCACACTTTTACACACTTTTGATGCTAGACAACATCTTGATATCAGAATAGTAAAATAACAGATTTCAAAATTCATTGCACACTAGCAATTCAAAGATTGTGTCCTAGTATAAACAGGTGGTATTTTGTCAGCCGAACAGGTAAAACCGGCAGGGCGGCTTGCTTCTGTATTAGGTACAAATTCAGTACACGCCAGCAGATGGTACATGTCATGAAAAAATAGGCTCTGTTGTTCCGCTTATGTTAGTGCTTAAAGGTCTCTTATCAAAACATCAAGCCCATCTTCATATGGTCTGTTTGTTTATCGTATTTTAAAACCACCCATAACCCAAGCTCTCTGGGTGTTATACAGTACATTAAAATATCAAATACAAACAAAACAATAAAAAGCACACAATAAGACCAAGAGAAAATCAGCAGCAAAGAGTAAAAACACATAAAACTAAAGTAAAACCAGATGAAATAAAAGTGCAGTGATAAAAATGTACTAAAAGCAGTTCTTTACATGCCTGGGAGCATTAAAAGGTATTCACCTAATGCCAAAAAGATCAGGTGCCAGGTGAGCCTCTCTGGAAAAGCCATTCCAGAGAAGAGGTGCCACCACTGCAAAGTCCCTCTCTCTTTTGGCTTTCAGTGCTTGAATTGAGGTTCCGCTTCTAATGTTAGTGACTGAACACTGTGGGGGTAAACCTGATGCACACAGGGAGAATTCGTTAAGAATCCAATTCCATTTTTTCCTGTTTTGAAGTTAATCATGGCACAGCTGATACCTTGCTGACCTGAAACACAGGCAGGAGAACCACTTGGAGATCCTGCTGCAGAAAGGTTTCTGTGGAGACGGATCCCCAAACCTACTGTCTTGCAGAGGGTACCAGAGTGGCCACGCCAGGCTCTGAAATGGGAATGGCTCCTTCAGCAGGCCATGTCCCAACACAGTTTGATGCATATTTCGAGCAATGCTGAACATGGCCAGAACATATTTCAGAAGCACCTACTGCCTACTAAGAGAATTGGGCATGTTTAGCCTGGAGAAGAGAAGATTGAGGGGAGACATGAGAACACTCTTCAAATACTTAAAAGGTTGTCACACAGAGGAGGGCCAGGATCTCTTCTCGATCCTCAGAGTGCAGGACATGGAATAACAGGCTCAAGTGACAGGAAGCCAGATTCTGGCTGGACATCAGGAAAAACTTCCTGACTGTTAGAGCAGTATGACAATGGAATCAGTTGCCTGGTGAGGTTGTGGCCTCTCCCACACTAGAGGCCTTCAAGAGGCAGCTGGACAACCCTCTGTCGGGGATGCTTTAGGGTGGATTCCTGCATTGAGCAGGGGGTTGGACTCGATGGCCTTGTAGGCCCCTTCCAACTCTGCTATTCTATGATTCTATGATTCTAAGAGCTCCCAATGAGCCACAGACATATGGGTTGTACCTCTTCTAGCTGGTCCTTTTAGGATGAAGGGCACAGAAACCTCTTCCCCTTTCTTGCTTGCACACAAGCGTCTCCTTCAATGACAAAGAACCCTTCCCCAACCGTCCACGTTGCATGGCTGCATAATAACCCTTCTGTGCAGTGCTCCCTGAAGACGTTCTTCTCTTCCTCCTCCTCGCCTCCCCTCTGACTCTTGCTTACCTGTCTGCATTACAAGGTCTGATTAGCTCTTTGTCCTCAGGAGAAATAAAACCAGTCTTTGGCTAAATGAAGAACAGAAGATCTTAGATGGGAAGAGACACTTATTTATCCCTTTTCTAGGCAGCCTAATGAATAATTTCATGTTTGCGGAAGCTCATTTTTGAAATTCAAAGACAAGAGATGCATCGCCAGGAAGGCCAGAGGGAGGCTCCAACATTAATTTTGCCCTGAAAAGATTTACTTTAAAATGTAGATTTTACCGTTTTAATGCCTCCATTCTTTTCTTGAAATAACCTGTGAAAAGCAGTTAATTAGATTTTAAACCCTAAAGGTGCAAATCCTACGCAGAAGATCTGCCAGCTGAGGGGCTCCAGGGTTCGGTGGAACTCTCCTCTCCTGCTTCACAGCCCCACGCCCTGGCAACTGGCCCCTGAAGGTGGCAGCTACTGTCCACGTGTGTCCGTGGCTGCCCTTGCCGTGGGACTGACTTGGCTGGTTGGCGAAAGAGTGTTTCCCTCCTTCAGTGGCTCCTGACCTCTTGCCTCGGGAGGGCCACGGGACTGCTGCCTGGGGGCCTCCTGCCCTGTGAGGGATGTGGGGGGGTGGGGGGTGGCCTCTGCTTCCTGCCCTGGTGCATGTTGTGCTTGTGAACCTCTGCCTGTAGATTTGAGCCTCTGCCTGTAGAAATGCCTGGGAAGGTGCAGTGGTGGGCACACTGCCAGCAGGGCCCATGGGGCTCAGGGAGTGGGCATGCTCCGGCACGAGTGTCTGTCTTGTGTGTGTTGAGACGCAGGGGCGTTTGCTGAGAGGACGTCCCTACCAGTGGATGTTCACTGGCCCCTCCTGCATGCAGGTGGGCTGTGGGCTGTGGTGGCAGTGGCCAAGTCCTTGCTCAGAGAACTGCCGTGCTTACTGCTTCCAGGGATGCTGTGGGTGTGTCTGTCGCTTTCATGTCACTTTGATATTTTCTATTCATGGATTTCCCCCCTTCCAGCCTGAGCAGGTCTAGGGTCTGACGGTGGGGCCCCCAGCATAGCAGCAGGATATCTTTGGTCCTGCTGTCATGGAAGGGTCAGATTCTGCTGCGTAAGGCTTTATCGTTTGGGCTGCAGTGGAAGCTGGACTTGGTGAGGGTGGTCAGTGGGAGTGGTTCACAAGCCACCCCGGAACCCATGGCTTGTCCGAGGGTCAGAAGGCAGAAGCACCTCCTGGGGATCGAGTGGACAGGGTGTGGGATCAAGCGTGGAAAGCTCCACTTGTGAAGGTCCAGGAGCTGGGCCTGACGCCACCTTGGAGTTGCTGCCACTGGAATCCAGTCCCAGATGGCTCTTGGTCCTGGGCCAGGATGAGCGGGGTGCCTGAGACTTATGGTTCAAGGAGGAGGAACAGGGGACCCAAAACATGAGGTGCAGCATTTCTCTGTTCAACTAAACCCAGTGGGAAAATGCTCACCTAAACCCTGCAGGCTATCCATCCCCAAAGGGGAAGAGGAGGGAGGTGAGTGGACAAGATGAGCAAGACAAGATGCATCTGAATCCATGGCAGTAACTCCGCGTTGTGCTCCATTCTGGGCCTACCTTAAACAAACAGGACTGGCCCAGACACAACACGAGATTTTGTATCTCCTGCGGAATGATCTAGGCTGGAGTCTGCTTAAGCCTCCTCCCCCCCTGCCTCTGGCCTGGTTGGTAGCCTGGGAGCTTCTTGCTCTATGGAGCTGGACCTAAGCAGTGGCCGAAGACGGCTGTGTGTGTGGACTGGAATCACTTCCAGAATTGCTCTGCCCTCTCTGGCTACTGTAGGATCCTTAGCTGGGTGTGTCTGGGGCCGTTGAATGGAGTAAACCTCTGATGGTACCTCTCATTCCCCCTGGGTACCTCTCAGTCTCCTCACAGTTCCCCTCGGGGTGAGCAACTGTGTGCAATTTCCAGCCCCAGACATCCACCCACACCCTGGGGGCAGGGGTGTGTGCACTCATGCTGCTGCCACTGCATCACCAAAATTTGGCCATGTGGCAGCAAAACATCACCAGAAACTCAAAGGGGGCGTATTTGGCTTGAAAACAAGCTAAATTGGGTATTTACAAGTGTCCGTAGCAGCTTGGGTGAGGGGTTGCTGCTGCCGAATTTTGGCCGTGTGGGGTGATGGGAACTGCACTCGAGTTGGGGCTGCATGCAGGGTCACATGCTGCCCATCCCCGCCCTACAACTGGCTTGTACCTAGCTCCAACGGCAGGCATGAGCTTTCAGGTCAATTCAAGAGTGTGATTGGTTGAAAGGGTTGCGTATTCTACAGCCTCTCTTCTTAAAACTAAACGCTAATATTTATTTCCTATAAATACAACCCTGCGGAATGATGTCTATGTTGCCCCTCTCAGTGGGGGCTCAACATGGTCTCCATCCCTCCCTAGAACATGGCAGTAATCCTCCTTGGTCACTATGGCAACACCCTGCAGCCTTGGCCTCCCACCATCCTAGTGAAGCGTCTGAAAGATGCAAAGGAGGCCGGGCAGAATGTAAGTCTGTTTTGTTGCAAAAGGCGAGAACGTGCCGAGGACCAAGCAGGAAGCCCGCAGAATGGTGCTCCCTGAACCTCACCACCCCTTGGAGAAACCACGGCCTGGAGCCATCAGCTCCTAACCACACCTCATCTCCTTTAGGGTTAACCGTGTTTCCTTGAGCTTCTCAAGTCTCTTGGCATTGGAGAAAGAAAATTGCTAACAAGCAATTATTTATTAGCCGTTATTTCGATTCTGCCCAGTTCTCTTTGGATGGATGTGAACAAAAGCGGAGGCGTCACAGCCTTGAGGACCTTGCTAGCTAAACTTGGTTCAGGAGGAGTCATTCAGGTTTGAAGCTGTGAGTCTTGATGTCTGCTGGTGCTATTGCCCACAGGATCGGGCCTGAGATGAAAAGACGAAGCATTCAAAGTTTGCCTTGGTCTGCTGTGGAGAAGTCGGGATCTGGCCAGGTAAGCAGTAGCCCAGTAAGAAGGCTCCTGTTCTCTACCCCCTCTGCCCACACCCTTAGCGGGGTGCCGTCTGGACCGCGCGCCTCCAGCTGCTCAGCTGATTCAAGTGGCTTCTTTTCTTCCGTCAGTGTGAGGTACTGGCAGCCAACTTCCCTTTGCAAAGAAAAGAGTGCAAGATCTTCAGGGACTCCGAGTCACCAGCAGTTTCTCTGAGATGAAAGAGGAGAGAAAAGCATGTGGCATTTAATTATTAATTTTCTTTCTCTTCCCTCACCCCCTCACCCATTATTTTTTTAAAAAAAATCACTACCTAGAAATATACTGGAATGATAAACTGTAGGTGTTTGGACTGCAAAGCTCTGGCAGGGGGGGAGCCTAGAAGGAGAACTTCAGCACCCAGAGAGACATTTCACAGTTAAATCGAGGAGACATAGAGAAATACATCTGTGAGCGAAAGAGAAATAGGAGCACATACAGAGGATTCTTGTGCACACACAAAAGCCACCCTCAAAGGAAATGAAAAAGGCAGAGAAACTGTCAAACAATGAATTATACATTTAGCTGGATATCACCTTTGCACAGGGATTGCGTTGCAGACGCAAGTGAGTTCCTAACCGCTCCCAGGATGCAACGGTCTTTTTGAGATTTTCTTTCCCCCCCAGTTCCCAGCTCTTCATGTATTCAGTGGGCAACTGGCAATAGCCTGCACCATGGAAGACACACCACGGAGACCTGTTGGGAAAGGAGTCAACATCTTAATATGACGGAGCTCAACTGTGCAAGTGGGAACCATTCTTCTCTTTAGAGTAACGTGGCGTCTTCCCCTCCCCCCCACCCACACACATGCCTCATTCCTCCCCGTGACTGTTGTTGTGCTCGTTAATCTTCCGTGGAACACTTCAGAGGCCTCACCTTTCAAATCCAGCATCAAAGCACTGCAATCTTTTTGAAGCTCTTTTGAAAAGAAAAGGCAGCCATTTGGAGTAGATTATTGGCCTGCCATCACAGCTGACCATGCTGCAATAGGCGGAGCCTTCTTATCCATCCAGGATTAAGCCAGCTTGATGCTCCCTTGGGTATCCAACACATCCTTGTAGCCCATGCACTTGCGCTAGTCTTCTTCACAGTTCTGTGCTATCAGATAAGATGGGTGGAGGAGTCGTTGACACAGCATCGCTGTGCATGATCCAAGGGTAGGGCTCCATCCAGCAACTTCTGTGATATGCCAAGGAAACCATCTGAAGGATCCTGAAATTCTGAGCTGCTGGGCTGCATAGTCCAAAAGCATAACGCAGTAAAATGTCGCTTCAGAGCCGGGTGGAGCTAGCTGCTCCAGAGGGACAAAATACACGGGAGACTCAGCGGAGCTGCACGGCTGTTGAACGTCACAGCTTTCCAAAACTTCCCAAATGCATAGTAGCACTAAACTGAAAACTTGCACAACGTTAATATTCATATTCAAAATGTGAAACTGAACATTTGAATCACTGAATGGAAAATGTTTTTAAATGACACAATCTGAAATGTGGCTTATGGAGTGTTGTAAAAATGCTCAATATTCGCTCACCACACTCAGCCCTCTGAACAAATAGTATCCATAACTGAAAATACTTGTTAAAAATATAAACATCTGTTTTCTAGTAAGAACATAAAATGGCCCCACTGAGATGAGACCGAAGTGGCCAGTCAGACGCCTGAAACCCACAGCCTCCCCCTCGCCTCTGTTACTCTCCTGCAACTGGTGTTACTCAAAAGCAGGCTGCCATTGACTCCCCCTCCGTGGATTTGTCTGTTGCCCCTTGTAAAGCCAATAAGTAACTCAAGTTATAATTGCTGCTAGAAACCTTAGTTCCCAAATCCATTTGAAGTTTCTTTGTGTATTCATTGGATTCCTTCAAACAGCCAGGCTCCAGGGTACATGAGAAGAATGTGGTTGTCCGAATCCATGCCTACTGCCTAGAGTCTTTAGATGTGGAATCAGGAACTTGGACTTGTTGGCCATGTATCTTTTATGCCTTCGTAACCTGGCATTAACACAAACTTTCATGGACCCAGACATCCTTTTTTCCCCTTTCTGGCTGCAGATGACACAGAGAATTTTCCTATTATTGTTCTTTCTTTCTTTCTTTCTTTCTTTCTTTCTTTCTTTCTTTCTTTCTTTCTTCCTTTCTTTCTTTCTTCACCCTAGTTGGTGAGATCTTTGTTTTGTTGGGACTGGGAGCCTCTCCCAGCACGTCTCAGCTTAGGGGTGAAAATTACCAGTCCACCCACTTCCTTCCCAACAAGCAATAAACATTCCCCACAACCCCTCCTCAGCCTTTGCAAAAGATGACAAAAGAAATGTTTTAATAAGCAGGATGCTCTGAGTGTGCCTGAGTTGGGTGTCAGCATCCATTTGTAATACTGGTGACAGACAGATCTCTGGATAATAGCGGCCTCTTCATACTCAATGGAGCTGGATTGGAGCAATTGAACATCTGAGGAAGATTACCAGCAGTTATGGATATCACTTGTCATGTTACCCTCAGCAGATGCCTTTTTCAATTGACCAGTCACACGCATTTCCGGAATTGGTACCGGACATATTTTGTGCAGCAAAATGAGGCCACAGAAGCCCTCTGGAAAGATGTACCAGCATCGTTTATCAACAAAGCCTAGGATGCTGTAACCCTTCATTGCTGGTTTAATTGCAAACGCTGGTCAAAGAGGCACATCTACCTGTACTGGCTTCTGTAGATGCAGGTAAAACAGGAGGTGCTCCCAGAGGTTCATGTGATTGAATAAGGGGGAGGGCCCGTGGCTCAGTGGCAGAAAAGCCCCTGCTTGGTGCGCAGGAGGTCCCAAGTTTGATCCTTGGCAACATCTCCAGGTAGGATTAGGGAAGACTCCTGCCTGAAACCCTGGGGAGCAATTGCTGCCAGCCAGTGTTGGCAATCCAGGAAGACGGCTTCCTACGTTCCTGATACTTTGCCAAACACACATTGGGGGTGAGTCACAAGTCGTGCGCATACTCATGCCTTTGAAGGCCATGGTCAATTGCCTACCTGTCCATGGAGCCCATATTGCCTCCCCAGCCCGCGTCACATCCTCGACCTAGACGCACACACGCACACACAGGTCTCTCCATATGCCATTCTGTTTCCTACTTGGACCCTTTCAAGGTAAGCGGCGCCTGTGTTTAAAGCCCACCGAGGCTGCTCTGAGAGCCTTTATCAGACACCGCTCTTTCAGTGGGAAATGAAGGCCAGCCAGGGGGAGAATTCCTTCAAAAAGATCTAATCTTCCCTAAAATTGCCTGTGTAGTTCTCAAAGGGCAGCTGTGATGATTTCTGAGCCTCACAACAGAAAAACCCAATTCTGGAGTCGTGGTTCTGTGAGGTGAGCAAAGGTGGAATTACAGGGTGCTTTCTCTTCTACGGATGGACTGCAGCTCATGTAACACCTCTAAAAATGATCCACATCTCTTGCTTTGACTAAGCCTTGTGCAATTTGTATCAGGCTATTGCAGCCAAGCTTCAAGCATGGGATCTATTGCTCAGCAACCTGCAAAGTTAAACTTATAGGTACCCAAGGCTGCTGAGTGAGAAGCTCTGGCGGGGCGGGGGGGGGGATAAGTACTTGTGTGAGTGCCCAGTGATCTAGAGAAGGGGGTGCGTGTGCACTACGAGAGCGGGGTGTCTGTCAACCATGAAACTTATTTAGCCTGCATGCTAAAGGGATCAAGGACAGCCTGGGGTCTGCTGCTTTGACCCACACTTACAGCCTGTGCTCATTTATAGAAAGGGGATACTCTGGTCTGGTCCGGTCAGTTACTGCAGGGAATAGAGGGTTGACCCTCCCCACCCCCCAAAAAAACCTTTGCAATCCCCAGTGTGCAAAAAGGTTACCAAAAGTGAAAGTTAGTTGATAGCATCCTAATGTGTAGAATCTCCAATTATACTTGCTCACACTCACACACACACACACACACACACACATGAATTGCTACTATGGATGCACTCAGTTTGTTCCTGATACCAGAGCTTCTGCCAAAATAAATTTATTAGTCTTTAAGGTGCCACAAGTCTCACTCTTCTTTTTTCTGCAAGAGACTAACACGCCTAGCCCTCCAGAAATTGATATCAGATCTAATGATGTAGCTGTCTTGGTTTGAGACTGTATATGCTAATCTGTGACAAAATTTAGAAACTTAAGACTATTTTGAGGTTTTCAGTACTGAGAATTGTGGCACTCAAAATGTGCCAGTTTATATGACATCTAAGAGTGGAAAATCTGCCTTCTGAGTTGTAATGGCTGGTCTATTTGGAATATGGAATATCAAAACTTTCTTGGCAGGGCCTGCCCCAAACCCTATGGACATTTGCTTATTACCATAGCTAGGGACATATGAATTGTGCAAAATCCATTCCGTGTGTGTTTTGCAGATTGTCAGGTATCTTTTGTTATGTCATCCACCCTTCGACGGAATCAGATTTATTTATTTTTTAGTTTCTGAATTTGCACAAATGCAAATTTGCACAAATTACCCCCAAAAGCACAGTTTCATACTTTAGCCTGTGGGAAGAAAAGTTCTGATTTTTGTTTGTTTGCATAATTTTCCACAATGAAATTTGAACAAAATTAGAAAAATGGTCTGCATGCAATTCTGCCAGACAGGGGGAAAGCCGGCCAGCTGAGGAATCTGTGGGTCAGATTTATAAAAATCCAAACTCATTTGGTTCTATTGCAGATTTCTCCAGCCTCCCTAACCATCGGACAACCTCATGTTGGCTTGTAGATGGTACCTTATGCCTTATAGACTGAGACATTTATGACAGAGCAAGGGATAAGTGTTGGTGCTGTGAGGTGGCAAAGGCTGGCATTTGACATGTCTTTGGGGCCTGTTTAAAAATCAAAAGCTATTGGACTTTAATTTTGAATGAGATCAAATTTATTTATTTATTTATTTATTTATTAAATTTATATACTGCCCCATAGCCGAAGCTCTCTGGGAGGTTTACAAAAGTTAAAACAGTGAACATTAAAAAGTATACAAATTTAAACCCATCAAAAATATAAAAACAACAGTGTAAAACAGTCAGGGCCGGAGCTGCCATAGAGACAGCTCAGGCGGCGGCCTAGAGCGCCAAGCAAAGGAGGGCGCCAAATGGTACCCCCCCCAAAGCCGCTCTCCTAGAGTGGCTTCCGGGTGCGCTGTTCCGAAGCCACCGCCCTGGCCGCCCCCCAACCCCAGCGTCCTGGATTCGAAGCCAGCGCCTGGCCGGAAGCCGCTCCTGGCTTTGAAGCCAGGACGCTGGGGCGGGGGCGTCTTCAGTACGGCGCGCCTGCCTAGGGCACAAAATAGCCTGGCACCAGCCCTGAAAACAGTATCCATTTTAAAAGAAATAACTGGGTGTGACTTTCCTCCAGATCCTCTGATAGAATATCAGGGGCTTAGTACATAATGAAGATGTTAGAACAGTTGTACATATGCTAACAGCAGCCTGGATAACTATCTCCCATAACTTAGAGAATGGCTGAACAGGCTATGGGATATCGCCTATGTGATTGAACAGACAAACCTGGTAAAAGTTAGAGAAGAGACAGCAAAATAAATTTATAGGAAAAAATGATGTTTGTTAATATCTTATTGGATCCGAAATACCATGGATCCATACATATTGTTAAGGATGATTTGATGGCACAATGTAAGATGTATTGCTTATTTAGAGGAATATTTTTAAGTATGTAAATTATTTCCTTTTTTATTTAGAAATATTTCTTTGTTGATAAGTGTAATTATTAAATGAAATTACATACACACACACACACACACACACACACACAAATTAATGCCTTGTGCATTTAATGTATGATGCATGTAACTTTTTTTGTTTTTGTTTTTGCTTTCTCATATATTAGCGGGTGAATCCCACAGTGTGAGGTTGTGCAGGACTTTGAACTTTGCCAGATTATTTACAGCTCTGGAAAAGACAGTAGCCCCAGTTTCAACCCCCACAAACCCACGAGGCCCTACTGAAAGCGGACGAGGCCCGCCCGCTTCGCCTTACGACTTCTCTACCAGCGTTTCTGATTCCCCCCCCCCCCGCCTCCCTCTTTTCCTGCCTCAGCGTGTGTGTCACATGTGAGTATATATATTTATCCTGCTAAATGCTCGGTTGCCAGAGGGGGCCACAGCCAATAACCACACCACACTTAAGCATGATCGATGGGGAGCTGTGCGGTAACGTGGTCAGGCGGTGAATCTGGAACACCCTGAGGAACCAGAGATATGCAATCGGGTCTTACTCGGTCAGGGCTCCCATTCATCATTCGCAAACGAGGCAAGGGGAGGGCTGCTTCCTTGGGCCCCCAAGGGGAGAGCATCAGAGGGAGCCCTTTCAGAACAGTTTGGGGGCAGGGAAGAGGCAGTGGGAGTAGATTTCAACTTCTCTGCCCCTTGCCTGCTCCGTTTGACAGCATGCAGCTAACCCAAGGCACTGTGGGCCTGGGTTCAGTTCTGCTCAGAACTGCTGGAGCAGATCTCAGCTAGACCAGGAGCTCTCCATCTGCCCTACCACAGATTCAATGCTCTAGAGGTGCTCACCATCTTCTCTTCATGTGGGCCAGAAGCTCTTGTTTCTTTGATCAGCTCAGAAACCAAGGTGCCACTTTCTCCAAGGCTCACCTTCAGAACAATTTTGCTATGCCAAGGTTTGGTGATAAGAAAGACAAGGACAACTCTGAGCCTGGGCAGAGCCAGTCCTCACGTAAGGGAGATGGGCCAGGACTTCCTTGTCAGAGGACATGAAGACCTTCAGGCAGGCTCTTGAGTTTCAAAATTCCCCACTGGCTAGTATCTTCCTGATATTCCCACCACCACCACCACCACCACCACCACCTCTGCTCCAGTCGCACCCTCTATGCCTGCCCTGTCTCCTTCCAGGCTCGTTCCCCATTCATGAAGGTTTAGAAAATGCTCTTCATCAGCCATGGAGTATCTCCCTTCACAGTTTCTCACTAGCGTGCAAACAAAAGCTACCATGGGCATCGATGCTTTAATTTCCTGCTGCAGTGCATTTTCCAGCCGAAAGCTGAGGCATTTTGCATGCGTGTATATTAGGCGGGTTGCATCCCTTCTGCACCTGGGGAGAGATCTGAGTGCGCAGACCCAGACACATTCATTGTTCAACTACGTGTCCGGCAGGAGCAGCTGAGCAAAGTTTTCAAGGGGCTGGATTTTTGAGGGCCCAAGCAGTGCACTCCATTTGGACTGCAAGGACCAGGTGGGTGAATCCTCAGCTGCAAGAGATTGGGCTGGGCTGGGGGTGAAAGGGGCTTCCCCGGGGCAGAAAGGGGGTGTCTTGCAGAGGCAAGTATCTGAATAGCCTGACATTCACAGGAACACGATGAGCAGCATTAACCTACGGGGGGATGTGGTATTGAAGAGGATAAACCTTATTTTGTAGCAACAGTTCACAGATATTTTGCAACAGCCCTGCACACACACCCCAAATCATGAGGTCCCAGTTTCCAAGTAGCCCCAGAGACATGGGAGTGCCAATTCAGCTCTTGAGTGGGGGCAAGGGGGCAGGAGCAGATCTTAGAAAGCATGACTGAACAAGTTTTAAACATCAGCTCTTGGATACATTTCGAGTTAAATTGCACACACAAAACCCTATCTATTTCAAGAGCATTTGTTGTGATTCTTTTCATTTTTCTTATACCCCATAACAATAATTGCAGCAGTGTTATCAGCACGGAGCAGTTCCTGTCCTTATCAAACAAAACCGATTTATGCCTGCAGTGCGCCTGCCTAGCACTCAGGCCCATTCAAATGTTCAGGACCATAATCCTCAAAGTGCCCCATCAGACATCCCTCTGAGAGATATCAGAAAGATCTACTTGTCTCTTCCAGGGTTTAATTTGAGCCAAGGGACTCATCACACCTTAGCCCTGAAGCCAGCTCTCCAGCAAGAGCACAGCCCCAGAACAGGAGAAGCCTTCAGGAGACGGTTTGTGAGCATGTCCAGAATGCCTGTCTCTTATCACGAGGGCCGGCTCTAGCATTGGACAGAATGAGGCAGTCACTTCAGGCTCAGATGCTGAAGCCGAGGTAGAGGAGGATGTGGACACATGGGCGGACACACACAGCGTGGTTCCTCCTGAGCCCGGTTTCGTGTGACACGGTTTGGGTAATCCAAGCAGCAACTCCAATGTTAATATAATCAGTATACTTTGTTAAGATAGTTCCTTGCAGAGCAGTTACAGGTCTTCCTTGTTCCACCCCCACCCACACCCTCACCTCTTTAACACTCTCCAGCCCTGTTCAGACAACCCGCTAAGCCATGGTTAGGCCACTAGCCCTTTTGCAGCAAAGGGTTAGTGAGAGTGTTTAAACTGTGGTTATGTAGCCACCATGGTTAGGAATGGTTCACACGACACGCTGAGCCATAATGTTTAACTCAAAATGCATTAACTGCTGTGGCTGAGCTTGTTGTCTGAATGGCATCTCCCTCTGTCAACTCCTGCCCCTCTCCTTCAAAGTCCCCCTCCCTGTTACTGCTGGTTTTCCTCCTGAGCTTCATACGTATTGGTACCGGGTGGGGGGGAGGGCTGGCCCTTCCCATCCGTTGAAGGACAGGGCTACATGCATCACACGGCCTGCCCTGCTGCCCCTTACCCAAGCTACTGCCCAGGTGCAATGGAGGGTCCTGTCCAGATGCCAGCATTGAAGCCAGGTGCAACTGCCAGTCCAGTTGGCATGCTGGGACCGAGTGGGGGGGGATCCTGTCCTTCCCTGCAGGCAGGCAGCAAGCTCCTCTTGATGTAGAGTTGCAAAGGGGAGAAGGGATGATTCCCAGCCTGTGGCCCCAGCACCAATCCGGTCAGAAATGAAGTGTTTTTTTTTCCTTTCTCAGGCAGAAATGAGGTATGGCATTTATTCCTGGTCTATGTGCCCTGCAAACTGCGTAGAAGTTTATCAGGTGGGTGAACAACTTCTCTCTAGGGCAGAGCAGCTGCTTTGCATGCAGAAGCCACCTGGCTCAATCCTGGGCATGTCCAGTTAAACCGGGATTAGTGAGAGCGGGCAAGGGGAGACCTCTCTCTCTGCTAAAGGCCTGGGCACCTCCTACAAGTTGGAGCCACAAGGCAAGATTGTGCTGGGTGGGCAGGTCGCCTGGCCGGGTATAACACCTAACTCTGAGTAACCAAAGGCAACGTTCCCTTCTGCCCTTGGGTGCCGCTGACCAGGACACCCTTCTCTCCACGCTTATTGAAAACCTCTGAAGTAACCCCCACCTCCCACCTCCGATGTTTCTAAAGGAAGGAAGAAAAAATCAACAGCAGCACTTTCTGTAATGCAGGGGGAACTATTCATTCCATAAGCGCTTTGGGAGCCCCAGGATTGTGTCATGTTTCTCTTTAATGAGCCTTTTGATCAAACTCATCTTGTGGGCCTGGGACCCAAAATAAAAGGAATGTTCTGTGGTCAGTGTTTTAATGAAAGTTGGTCCTCTGGAGGGAGGCCAAGCGCACCAGGAATCCGCTCCTGCAAATCTTCTCGACAGCTCTGGAAAGAGGAGTCAGTAGCATCATTTCAGCATCAATGACTTTGCAGATTTCTCAAAATATATACTGCCTCAGTGTGTGTCTGAAGTCGTGATTACCTTCCATTATGTCTGCAGATATATCGTTCTCGGCGGGTCTTTCAGAGCAGCGCTAAGGGCAACAAAATTAGCTGGCCAAGGCCTGTTCTTGCGGAAGCAGGAAATGGTTGCAGAAGTGAGGATATACCGCTTCAGTGCTAGAGCACAGAACTCAGAATCTCGGTAGGTAGCACCTGGGCCCGCACATGCACACCTAATGCCTCTCCTGGTGACCCCCAAAAGCCCTGTCCACCATTTGCCCTTGGTGGAAAAACAGTCCCTCTTAATGGCAGGGGAAGCAAGAGGTTTTGCTAAGTGCAAGGTTTTTTTTAAGGGAAGGCAACTAAGAAATTCAATAAAGAAATTCAGTTCAATAAAAGACATTTATGGCTCTTAATTTCTGGCACTAAATTGAAGATATGCTCCATCCTCCATCACTCACAGTCTAGACCTTAGTGATGAAAGAAAGGACAACGGCCTTCTCTGTTAATGCACAAAATCTGTTTTATGTCATCACAACAGCTAGGGGGGAAATGTCCATTTAGGGGAGGGAAAGAAATAAAAGAAGAATGTTGAATTCAGTCTTGTAGAGCAAGCCAGGTGGGACGTAATGTACAGTATAGGGCCATAGCTAGACCTAAGGTTTATCCCTGGATCATCCAGGGGTCAAACCTGTTCATCTAGATGACACACAGGGGATCCAGTGCTCAGGCAGGGGCAAACCCTGGATGATCCCTGGATAAACCTTAGGTCTAGCTGTGGCCTAGGAGAGCCAAATCCTGTTTTGTTTCTGAGTTTCTTTATTCTGTTCTAACTGCTCCACCTGAAGTTTATCAATGCCATTTTAAGGTTGAAGCTCTGACCTCAACTTGTTCATCATGGTTGCTTCTAGACAAGGCTTTATGGTGCCATGGCCCTGCATCATTCACAAAGGTTTATCGGGGGTCCAGAAGACAACATCTTCTACTCATGAGCCTCCTGTGTCTTCTCGCAACTTCTTCTGACTATTCCCTTAGCACGGAAAATCCATTAAGGAGAAAAGGATGCATCTGGAAGCATCCTGTGTGATACCTAATTGGTTGGGATCACTTGAGAAAATGGCATTAAAACAGCAGCAGAAACTCTGGTTGTGAATGGGTGTGAGAACCAGGGAAAAAATGTAGAATTCTGTGGGGGTGGGTGGGTTGAGAACATTTCGGCCCTCTCAAGAACACAATTTTGTCCCCCAATATCAAAACAGGTGAACATTCGACACAACCCTAATTAGAATAAAACTGTCCAAACATACAATGCCTTCCTTTCTGTGGGCAAAAAAGAGAGACCAGCTTCCTTCCCCACCTCTAAGCTGCCCCCCAACAGTGATTAGAGGCCCCCTTACAACAACTATTTAATGAGACGGAAGAAAGGCCGGAGACACACTATCCCATCCATACACCACTTCTAATTTAATGAGCAGACTTGTGCTTTTCAATCTGCGTTTGACCTTCCCCAGTTCTCAGCAAAGTTCTTGTCAGAATGGATACGAGGCATTTAATAAGGTGTCTGTCTAAGAGCTTGCAGCTGCTAAGATCTGCTGCCGGAGTCCTTTCCTTTAAGCAATGCTTTTAGAAAAAGAGCAGATTACACTGACTGATAGGCCTTTCTCCCCAGCCCAGAGACAGCCCAATTCCAAAGCTTTCATAGCAGAGGTTGGTGGGTTCATCGTTCACTCCATCCATATAATGGATCAAAGAGGCTTTGTTCAGTGGCGCGCGCATTTGTTCGCTCGCTCGCTCAAGATGGAGGCAGATGCGTCAAATCTGAGTGCCGGCACGGCCCGCAGCCCTGCTCCTTTATTTGGAATCTCAGGCAATAGCTTAACTCCCTCCTGGCTCTATATTTATCATCATTAAGCCGCTTCCCAGTGAAAGGTGAGCGCCACACAGCGCGAAAGGTTTGTCTTGACTCATCACCGCTTTTGACAGCTCCTGCTCCAAGAAGCTGGTTTATAACTGACACACTTCGCTGGATCATGACAGATATCCCTCTGGCAGTGACTGTTATATATAAATAACTGGTCTGTTGTAGACCTTTACCTCAGGCGATAGTCTAGGGTTCTTCGTGAACAACCACAAAGAGCAGCAGTCCTGCAAACTCCTCCCCTTGCGAGGGCCTGCTGCTCCCCTGCCCCGCCCTTAAAGAAAAGAAGAAAAATGGGCAACATGTCAGACACGCGGCACCACAGCCCGGTTGTCACATGACTCTGGGCTGGAGCTGAAAGGAATATCCACAAATACTCCACTATCAACATTCAGATTTTGGATGTGAAATGTTTCCGTTACCATTCAAATTGTGAGCATTCTTACTGGCAGATCTTAAGTCACTCTGCTTGTCAAACATGAACTCTCCATTGGTTAACTCTATGGCATCTACCAAACACTGCAAAATGTCAATGCCCAAGAGTCAGATATCAAAGCAAAATACCAAATATCACTATCATTGTATTAGGTTTGAAATACATATATATATATAAAACACATAATGAGAATTCACCAAAGCTTCAGAGGATATTCAGAGAGTATTCACCATCAACATTCACAAAGGAGAACTTTGAAGAGAGCAGTTTGAGAAGAGAGCTGAAATGGCCGCACTCACATAAGCATAAGCCTTGATTTCTCCTCTTTTAATTACTGACCATGAACAGTATGATCACATTATGCTTCATCATTGCACTGGCTTCCCATTCGTTGGCAGGCCCTATTGAAAACAACAGAATGAAATTTAATAGGGATAAATGCCAAGTTCTACATCTAGGAAATAGAAACCAAAGGCACAGTTACAAGATGGGGGATACTTGGCTCAGCAATACTACAAACGAGAAGGATCTTGGAATGGTTGTAGATCACAAGCTGAATATGAGCTAACAGTGGGATGTGGCTGCAAAAAAAGCAAATGCTATTTTGGGCTGCATTCATAGAAGTATAGCTTCCAAATCGTGTGAGGTACAGGTTCCCCTCTATTCAAGTCTGGTTAGGCCTCATCAGTTCTGGGCACCACACTTCAAGAAGGACACAGACAAGCTGGAGCGTGTTCAGAGGAGGGCAACCAGGATGATCAGGGGTCTGGAAACAAAGCCCTATGAAGAGAGACTGAAAGAACTGGGCCTGTTTAGCCTGGAGAAGAGAAGATTGAGGGGAGACATGAGAGCACTCTTCAAATACTTGAAAGGTTGTCACATAGAGGAGAGCCAGGATCTCTTCTCAATCATCCCAGAGTGCAGGACACGGAATAATGGGCTCAAGTTACAGGAAGCCAGATTCCAGCTGGACATCAGAAAAAACTTCCTGACTGTTAAAGCAGTATGACAATGGAATCAGTTACCTAGAGAGGTTGTGGGCTCTCCCACACTGGAGGCATTCAAGAGGCAGCTGGACAACCATCTGTCAGGGATGCTTTAGGGTGGATTCCTGCATTGAGCGGGGAGTTGGAATCGATGGCCTTATAGGCCCCTTCCAGCTCTACGATTCTATGATTCTATGATTCTGTGATTGAAAGTGCCTCCCCTAACTTTAAAGCCCTAAACAGCTTGGGGCTAGGTCACCCAAAGGATCACCTCCTCCTGCCCAGACTTTGATCCTCTTCAGAGGCCTTTCGCTGGTGCCCCCACCAAACAAGGAGCAACAGGTAGAGCTACTCAGGGGAGGCCTTTTCAGTGGTGGCACCCTGTTCATGGAATGCCTGTTCCCCAAGAGGTTCACCTACCACCGACACACTGGTCCTTTCCGCACCAGATGGACCTTTCCATTTTCCCAGCTTCCTCATCTTACAATCTGTTTATTATTTATAGATTTGATGTTTCTGAAATTTTAAGATCTGTGAAATCTTTGGTGTTACTGTGAGTGTTATTATTTTGTTTTATCCTCTGCTGCTGGCTTCCTATTTCCTACTGTATTTAAATTGTAGGGTTTTGATTTCATTTGGAATTTTTTACCTTACTGTAAGCTGCCTACAGAACGTTTGATATTGGAAAGTGGGAACTGGCTCTATTAAAAAAACAGCTTGTTCAGAACTGAAACAAAGGTTCTGTCTGGAGCATTTCACCTGGACTGGCTCCACCCAGTCTGCCAGGTATCAGTTAATGTTGCATTCTTCTCATGGGATGGATCCACTTTACCTTGTATGAAGCCACTGGTCCATTCAACCCCACGGCGGGGGTGGGGTTTAGGGCCTCCTTGGTGCAAAGCACGTGCTCTTCCTCAGACCGAGGGCCTCCTCACAGGCAGGCATGTCTGAGCCAGCCCTCTGGCTCGTGGCTCTTTCGGATTGACTGTCCTCCAGACAATCACAGATCAAATTCTGGGAAAGCCACTTCCCTGGCATAGTAAGCATTAACCAATTAATGACTTTGTTTACATGCAAGACAATGACAGGTTCATTACAATGTTTTGATTCTTTAAAGAAAAAAGTGCAAAGGAAAAAGCCAGGCTTTTGCCTTCTATATTAATACAAACCCAAAGAGTTAATTGGGAAATATTCATTTTGTTGCTATGAAACATAATCACCCACTAATCAGTGAGAGCCAGTTATTCCGATATAATTACAGGATATTATATAAATAAGCCTGGGGAGAAGGAGAGGAGCTGGAGCAGGAGAAGTGGGCAGGCAGGCAGGCAGGCAGGCAGGCAAGCAGGCAGGCAAGCAGGCGGGGCGGGGGGGGGGCTCTGTCTGGTGCTGCCGGATTTCCCGTTCCCAATACAATATGAGGGGCAGGAGGAGATGATCCAAACGTGCAAACTGGGCTTGTAGCCTGGCAGGAGAGAGGGCGGCTCGCCCCACCAGCTGATGTAGTACTCAATCCATTATTAGAACTCTCAGTGCCTTTTGTCTAAAAGCATCGGGGGTGGGGGGGATGTTTTCTTGTCCGTGGCTAATAACACTTATTGGAAGGACAATTTCAGTTGGGGGAATAATGCAGAGAAAGAAAAGTCCCCCAACCGCATCCCCAGTCCAGGTGAGGCTGATCCACTTCTGCTTTAGGAAAAGGAAAAGATGCTGGGAGATCCCATTGCTGCTCTTCCAGATGCTTCGTATGTTATTTGACCTTAACTCTTTCTGTGAACCTCGGATGATGCTCCTTGCCCCAGTAAGAAGGTTTCCAAAAGCTCTCTGAGAAGCTCTGGCCCATTCCTCCCACCAAAATGGGAGGTGCAACAGTGTGAAAGGGCCTCACCTGAACGGATTTAGTTCACGGATCATAAAAAAAAAGATGGACCGTGTGTGTTATTGCTCCCGTGTCAGGAGGTACCAGAGTTCTGGGGTCAAGTACTCCCCAGACCAGCCTTCCTCAGCTTGGTGCCCTCCACATGTGTTGTTCTAGCACAGCCAACATCCCACACCTGCCCTAAACAGGAAGGCTCTCTGGGGCTTCTGTGTCCTCCTGGGCCTTCCCCACACACACACACTCAATTTCCCCTTGCCCAGGGTGGATTATATAGGCTTCCTGTTCAGGCTGGGCATCTGCCTGGGCAAGCAACAGCCATCTTCACTTGCCCGTCATTTCTGGCTCCTGCTCAGTGGCTACCTATGGTCCGCCTCTGACATCATTGTCATTCCGGACCAGTTCAGATTTAAACATGTATAGACTATGCATGGATTCCACCAGCTTGCAATCCCCAGGTCAGCCTCACCTGTTGATTGTGTCTTCTGAGCAAAGCCTACACCTGTACTCACCTAGGGTGATCTTGATCAAAGAGCTAAAGTCAGGGGCCGGTCCACTGCGCACGGTCCCACTCCCCAATATCACATATTTATTTATTTTCTTAGATATTTATAAACCAACCTTCATCAAAAGATTCCAGGCTTGTGCATAGGCATTTCCTGTCTGCACAGGGCTTTTGCCCATCACTGAAAAGGAACTTTGTTACAAAGGTAAGCAGCACCCTGCTGGATTAGGCCATGGTCCATCTAGCCCAGCTCTCTGTTTCCAACTATGGCCAGCTCAAAGCCTCAAGGAAGTGGATGAGCACTTAGCAAGCGTGACATAATTCCGCAGGCTCTCTGCAGCACCATTGTCTGACTCAGCTTTTGTATCAAAGACCATGTCAGAGGAATAGCCAAGAAACAAACAATTCTGTTTACAATGGAAATGCCAATAAGTTCAGCAGGCGCTGAGAAAAGAGATGCCCTAATTAAGAGTGAAGGGTCTTTTCCTTGGCAAAGAAAAGGAACAGAGCTGGGGAGGGGAGGGGAGGGGGGCAAGGAATGCAGACAGAAGGCTACAAGCAGGGTGGGGGAGGGGCGGAGGGAAGCCCATGTGCAGAGCTAAGACACCAACCTAACATCTTAACCGAGAGGCAACAAAGAGCCTTGTGACAAGACTCATTCCAGTCCACAAAAGCTCATGCCGTACTAAATCTCTTAGTCTTGAAGATGCTACGAGTCTCCCTGTTGTTTTGGCTGCAACAGACTACCATGACTGGCACAAACATCCCGGCCTCATGAAATATATCCCATCGTGCTCCCTCCAACCCGCTGCAACCTTCCTGCTTCTCCCACAAGATCAACCCTGAGCTCTTCTCTTCCACCCTTCCTGCTCCAAGGAGGCTCCCAGGCAGGACTTGGTAGCAAGAGCTGCTACCACAGCTGATCCCCCATAGACAGTGGGAGGCAAACAACACCCTGCCTTCGCGACACGCCAGGCCTTTCCTGGAGGCCTTTTTGCCTCACTTAGAGCCTGTGGCTGCCCTTATAGAATCCTCTGAACACACCCAAGCAACCCATCCAGAGGGGGAATTCTCTGGTGGTTTTAGGGGAAGGGGCTAGGGCTAGGGCTACAGAGCTGGAAGGCAGCGGAGGGAAGGAGGGAAGGAAGGAGACCCCACTCCATCTGATCTCAGGGAGGGCTTCTCTGCAGCAGCAGCTGCCACCACATGGCCACCACCTCTCCGTAGCCGCTTTCACTCCACTTCAGTTCAGTAGAGTGGCTCGTTTCCAAGGGGCAGCATTGGATGGTGTCAGGCCGCATTGGAGGGACTACTATTGAATCTGACCCAGCAAACCTCCCCCTTATTGTCACAGTTGCATATTTGTTTCCAGGACCTAATTAGGAGAAATGAGAGATTCCGCTGGGAAAGCAGGTGAGGCGGAGAGAGTTGGGCTTGGCCAGGGGCCGGCAGTGACAGAGGCATTCTCAGAACGGCAGAGCAAGGAGCAAGTCTGCTCTGCAGGCCTCTCTTCTCCAGCATCGTCCAGAGGGGAGGCCTTATTACGAGCCAATAGAAGATTGCCCTGGAGACCAGTTTCTCAAACCCTTGAAGACAGCAAAAGGCAGGCACCATGGGGATGACACTCAGTCCACTGTTGTCTTAGGTGAACAGGGCCGGATCTACACTACTGCTTTAAAACGCTATATAACAGTTTTAAAGTGCTTTAAAGCAGTTAAAGCACTTTATAACTGTTATAAAGCGCTTTAAAGCAGTAGTGTAGATCCGGCCTAGGTTTGAAAGGGGTGCGTGGAGCCTCAGAGCCTGTTTGACCAAACATGGCATCAGGAGAGAAGATGTGAGTGTGGGTGGCTCTCTCATGCCACCTTTCAGCACTGGTGAAACACTGTTCTCCGTCAACAGTTTTGAGGCTGGGCAAGTGGGGAAGAGCAAAGCACCCCCACTAATGGGTGGGGTGGATTAACCATGATGCAAAGGGCTTCTGCAGAGCAGTGACCCAGGCAAGTGACCCGGCTTCACCACGTTAATGCCCCCAAATATGGTGCGCCCTCAGAGGTCCCTCCACGCCTGGTGGATCTCTGTCGTTCGAGGTGTGCTTCCCCATCCAGGGACTTCTCAAGATCAGGAGCAAGAGGTAAAATGAGGCTTTTCTGTCTCTACGAAGAGCCAAGCCAGTTTTTTTCGGCGGCAGCAAAAGGGAGGGACAACCACTCTCCATCCCCTTTGCCTCCCTCATTCATCACTGTCACATCTGGAGAGGTTTTTTATTTAACAACCAATTTATTTCCAATTTAACTAATCTCGGGCTGCAGCATCTCGCACAAACACACCGAAGGCGTCGTCTGCTGTAAATAGACTTACAGGCCACACCAGTTAATATAAACTCCCATCAAAGTGCATCAGGCAGGAGAGAGATACCAAGGGAAGATTGCAGGGCTTCTAAAATATGCATGGGGGCACACTAAGCACTGCCTTCCCACCCTCCCCTCCGCTTCTCCCAGCTCCGAGACCTGGTTAGATTTATATATTTGCCTTCCGGATCGCCCTGCCTCACCTTGAGAAGGCAACAAAAGCTTTCATAAACAATTTATGGGGAGATAATACAGAGAGACTTGGAGGCAGGGGGCTGGGGCGGGGAGGCAGGCAGGCAGGCAATCAGGGGAAGGACACTGTCTATTTCCCCGGAACCTGCAGCTCACTTTATAACTCGCAGCTCTGCAGTATTGTCCCTTTGCCTGTAAGGTCATGTTGCAGCTGTAAGATGTACTTTGGAAACAACAATTGCATTCGATAAGGAAAAATCTACCAGGATGAAAGGAGCAGTTAATCATATGGCAACAAGACCCCGAATGGCTCAAGGAATCCAAATAGATCCACACGTGATATCAGAGGCAAAAGAAGAGGAGAAGAGTCGAGGTGGCCGTGATTGCCCCTCCCTTCCCACCCCCACCCCCATCCAAACAGGCTGGACAGACGGACGGACGGCTTGCCACCACTTCAGCAAGAGAGAGAACATCTGATCGTCCCCTTCACGCACCTCACATCTGCTGCCTCTCATCTGAAAAGATAAAACTTTCCGCTGCCCCTTCAAAGGCAGAGGAGGCTTTTAAAGCATTGACTTATTAAAAGCCCCCCTCCCGATTCTGATCTTTCCATAAGCCCCTGAATGTAGCAAGATAAACAAGTCCTCGAAAAGGCATTTTTATCCAGCCGGGGCTCTCGCAGACCCAGCCTAAGACTGGCTTATGTCGCTGTTGAAACTGACAAGAGATGCTCGATCCCATCAGCTGTCATTGTGGAACAGCGCTGACACTTAAGCACTGCAGGAGGCCCTCGGTACCACCTGCTGATCGCCTCTGACTACTGCGGAGGCAGCCGCAGCGGTGGCATGTTTGATCTCAGGAGACGAGACGGAGCAGCAACTGCACTGCACAAGCATCCAAACCCGTCTGAGGAGCAGGGTGCTTTTCAGGGCGCTAAATTACGCCAACGGCTGGCAAAACAGCGGACTAGCAGCCACCGCCGCCAGCCCAGGTTAGCAATTAACTATTAACTCTGGAACCCACCCAGCAGGGCAGAGCGTGAGCACTTAACCTGGAGAGCGCTGAGGTCAGAAGAAGCAACATGAGTCCCCTACGCCTGTGCATGGACCAGGCGTCTATGCGGGGAAGACGGTTCAGGTATTGGATCCAATGTGGCTCCCAGAATGTTGGTAGCAGCAAGATGGGTTGAAAAAGTGATACCAATTACTTCAGGGACATAGAAGACTTCCTGGTACCAAATCAGACGTTGGTCTATCTAGCTGAGGACAGCTGGCGCTGACCGACAACAGCTCTCCAGGGAATCAGACGCGGGCCTTTCCCAGCCCTTCCTGGAGACTCTGAAACTGGGACCTCCTGCATTCGAAGCAGGGGCACTGTCCTTCCCTATACTTTTTTTCTGGGCTGCCTTTGAAGCACAGGGGTTGATTTTTACCATAGTAAAAATAGTAAATAGCATGAACAGTAAATAAATAACCTGAAGGACGACCTATGCCCCTATGAAGGGACCCAGGCCCTAACGGCAGCCTCAAAGCTCCCACTCTCTGGCCTGCCATTAGTAAGGATTTAATTAGCAGATACCAGGACCAGGGCCTGGGTGGTGGTGCGACGACTATTGCAGAATTCTCTCCCAGGGGAGATTTGCCATGCTTCCTCTCTCCACATTTTTGGATAGCATCTGAAAACATTTCAGTTCCAGAAGGCTTTTTAGGACTAATTTTACTGTTTAAATGTTTGTACTTAGGTTGTAAGTGTAGTGATTGTTTATTCTGTTTGTCAGGAATTTTAAAAATTGTTTTATTTTACTTGTCACCTGCTTCAGGGGGGGAAATGAAAAGCAGGATACAAAATATTTAAATAAAAAAGTGTCCATCTAGCCCAGCACCCTGCCTCCAACAGAGGACATCCAGATGCCTCTGGAAGCCCAAAAGCTGGGACTGGTGGAGACAGGCGTCTTGTATCACTTGCCCTTCCCCCCATCCTCTGGTCTAAGTAGGTCATTTCCTTGGGAGAAAATGCAATACAATATAATATGGGGTGGGGATTAGAATGCTTCGTGAATTTGCACATCAACCCTGTGCAGGGCCATGCTAACATTTCATGGCTCTGTCGAATGTTGTAAAGCAATGGCAAAATGCCACCGTCACCCCCTTTGCAGCAGTGCTTGGCCTGGTGACACACTGCTATAAAGATGGCGCCCTGCTCACCTCGAACATCCTCCCAGCCCTGAACATCCTAGCTCAGTGGTTCTCAACCTGGGGCGCTCCAGATGTGTTGGACTGCATCTCCCAGAATGCCCCAGCCAGCTGGCTGGGGCATTCTGGGAGTTGTAGTCCAACACATCTGGAGCGCCCCAGGTTGAGAAAGGCTGTGGACCTAGCTGGTCTTGAACCAACCAGGCTCCCTCCACCTCACTTCCACATCTGTAAAGGGATCGTATTCAACAGCCTGACTCTTAGCACTGCTACTGGAGGGACTTTTGTAACTCATATGACCTTTCCATCAAGGCATGCCTGGTAGTCCCATTCAAAGAGTGCCTGCATCGGTTCTCCAACTTGTGGTTCTGGAAGGACGCAGACACGGACATGTAGACATCAGCCTAAGTATGCAACCATTTGTCTCTTTTCCTCCCTCAGATCACCTATAGGTGAAGAGGAGTGCTGTGTGACTCAAAAGCTTGCTTCCAGCATGTTTACAGTCAGTCTGACAGAAAGTATCATCTGTGTTTTCCTGTTCTGTGGGGCAACATCAACGTTGAGTCTCTGCCCTCCAATCCACCCTGAGATTGCCTACCAAATTTCTGATTCATTTAAAACTCTTTGGCTGTTGTCCAGCTCAGTGCATTAAAGAAAACAAAGAAGTCTTCTGCCTTGAAGCTGGACATCTTTCCTCTTTGATGAATGGATTGAAAGGCTTGCTTGGCATCAGCGTATCCACCACGGAAAGATGATGATGTAATTTCATGCAGCGGCACACGTCGGAAAGTCGTGACGGCCGTCCTTCCTCCTCTTGCAGCAGCCCAGGGTCTAGCTCCTGCAAGCCTCCTGCAGGGAGATATATATCAGGGAGACGCAGAGCTGATATCAATGCAGGGAGGCGGAAATAGCACGAGGAGGCTGGGCCCCTAATAGTTGCAATCAATGCTCAGTCAGAAGCCCCATACACCATCTCAGCAACTGAGTTACTTTGACAGGGCATCAACAGAGCACTTGCAAGATAGAGAGCCGAGGAAAGGTATTCTGAAGAGCATGGAGGAATGGCAACGCCAATACCCAGGGCTTACCCTCCAGGTGGCTGATCCCCTCTTGAAATTCTGTGTGTGTGTGTGTGTGTGTGTGTGTGTGTGTGTGTGTGTGTGTGTGTGTGTGTGTGTGTTTCATAAACAAGGAGGTAAAGATTTGTAAGAACAGGGGTGCCATACAAAGCCCAGGAGGCCATTTCTGTATCAACTGAATTTCTTCCTTTCATTTCCATTCAAGCCCTTGTGGACGGTCACTCCATCAGCTGCCAATTTGACATGTTCAAAGGTTTGGAAGTGTAGCATTCAAAGAGAGTGTTGTCAGTTCAGCTGCATCGCCTGTTATGGCGATTTTTCTACAGCCCAGGTGACAAAGTGAAGCCCAGGCACTTCCGCTGCCACCACCACAATCCCGTCCTCCTCATCAGTGTGGAAAGTGAGGCACCTACAGCTGCTGGATGAAATTGGCCTGGAGTTTCTGGGCCTGATCCCAAGCCCTTTGGCACAAATGGAACGGACTTCTGTCTGTCTCCACAAGCTTTAAATCCATCGTCTTATTAGCAACTGTGACATAACAGATGCCGTTGAGTCTGTGGAAGCGGTAATCAAATTTCATGCTTTGGAGCAAAAATACCGGATCATCAGCAGGGGGTCAGCAAGGACGGACGCACAAGCCTCAAACCCACTCATCACAACACCGCACAGTGGGTGCCTTGCGAAAGGGCAAAGGCTTGGATTCCATGGAAGGGCTGGCACAGGCCGGACTCAGAGATGCCAGGCTAAAGAGGCCAATGAACCGGGTGGCTGAAGTAACCTCTGCTAATTAGAAAGCAGCAGATGGAGGGATGGGTGTGGGGGCATGAAGCAGAGCAACCCACAACACGCTCTTGTCCTGGCTTCCAGGCTCTGTGCAACACCTCAGGCATGGCAAAGGCAGGGATCCGTGGATCCGATTCAGCCATGCGGCCACGTCACATGCCCTGTACAGCTTGGAGCCAATCACTCCTTTCGCCCAGCTCCATTTCCCAAACGGAATGTGCCCTCTGCCTAGTCAAGTCTCCAACAGAGGCCTTTCCAAACCTCTTGCTTGTCCTCTTGCGTGTTTGGAATGGCTCACTCTTCACGCATCCACAGAAGAAGAACCCCGCTGGAACAGCCCAAAGGCTATCGAGTCCAGCACTCTGTTGCCACTGTGGCCAGCCAAATGCTCATGAGAAGGCAGGATAGAATGGGAATAGCACCCTCCCACTCGTGTTCCCCAGCCCCTGGTACTGGGAGGCATCCTGTCCCTATGTTGCATAAATTATGCCTAATCCGAGGGTATCCAAGTCCAATATCGAAACACTCGCGAAAGGTCACAGGCAAGGCATTGGGCTCCAAACGTTTATTCTTGAGAATAAGGTGACCTCTTGGCGCTCACGCTGCTAAATTAGAGTCACATGGCGCTGAGGCAAGACAATAGCTTATATACTTCCATGCAGTGGTCAGAAGGAGAATTGCAGCTGAAATTACTCGGCCACCATTGCCATGTGCTCTATTGACCTGCTCCCAGGTGTGCTTTGTGCCTGTAGCCCCTCCCATAATGGTGATATGGCTAGGGGGCAGTCCTAAGGACTTGGCTGAGTTTAACTGGTCAGTGTCGTTTGAAACTGACCTATAGTGCACCTAAGCGATGTCTGGGCAGTTAGTCAGCAAAGTGCATTCGGCAGGATTAACTTAATCAGTGTCCCCTGGAGATGACAAGGCTAAGACGGCTTGATGTGTGCCTACGTGCTGCTTGCATGGGGGTAAATGGAGTTCTTACTGGGGGCATCTGGCCACTCCCCCCCTCCTTGCCTTGTGCGCCCCTTTACCTTTCCCAGGTGTTCCTATGCATGTTCCTGGGGGTGGGGTGTGTGTGTGTGCGTAAGAGTGGGTGCTTGCGTGTACGTGTGCAGGGGCGCGTGTACACGCATGTGTACACATGTGTCTGAATGTGTGTCTGCATGTCAGAGGAAATGGACATTCTAGATTTTACATCACCTATTTTTGAAAGGAATATATAGCCATCATTACTAGCAGCCATTGAATGCCTCCTTATCCTCCATGGCCTTTGCAGCACCGCGGCTGTTTCCAGTCCATTCCCTGAGGAGAGAGATATTCAAGGAGCAGGGGTGCAATAGCCTTCACAAGCATCCAATTCTGCAGCCCTGCAGCCTCCTAGCTTGAGGCAAATACCCTGTATCTGACCATATGCACACTCTTTTTTTCTGCTGTCCCTGCCCAATGCACTGCTGCTAGAGAGATAGCAATCCCCTGACTTTTCATTCATCTTTATTCATCTATATTTGACACTGTCAGTATACCTCTCTTAAGATGAAATCCTAAGCACGCTTCATTAGAAGCAGGCCCAGTTGAAATGGGTGGGGCTTGGAGGATCTGGCGTTTTAACTCCTGGTGCCTTTCTTCCCACTCAGTTTGTCCTCTGGGCCCTTTATCACCCCCTTAGCTCTCCTCTGAGTCTTTTTCCAATTGGTCAGCCTCCTTGGACGGTGTAAACCACAAAACTAAACACGGAACTCCAGAGGTTGTCCTGAGCATGCTGTGAAGAGGAGTGGGGCTCCTTCTCTTGGTTGGGAACGGGGGCGTGTTGGCACAAGACACCCGTTGTAGTTTGCTGGGTACACGGCGGCGCTCCTCCGCTTCTCCAGGCAAGTCAGCGAGGGCTGCCTTAGGGTGCAGGGTTGTTGGCAGCCGCTCATTTCTTCCTTCTTGTGGGTCACACATTCGCTTGGAAGCCTCAGCCACTGGACCAGCAGAGAGAGGAATGGTGGCCAAGGAAACAGAGACTGCCTGGCCTCCTCATTCATCGGCAGCACAAGGAATATTTCATCTTTTGCTTTTGTCCTTTTTGATCCCCCCTTCGTGGTAACAAAGCGATGTTTCCATGGTGATTGCCAAGTGGCAAAGCTAGTTGATTGTTGCCCAGAGCATCCGGCTGAGGCTGGCGAGGAGTCTTTCAGAAGCCAGAACTGCCATGCTGCTGGGACCTCTTTGTTCCTGCCCTGGGTTCCCGTTAGAAGCCCTCCGATATAACCTTCTATTTAGACCCCTGAATGGACAGAGGGACACAATAGATGTGGGCTGAAAGAGGTTATAAACTCAGGCAGACAAACCCCCCAAAAGACACAGAGGGCTTTGCAGGAGCTCAGCTCAAAAAGGTGCAGCCTTCTCTGATGGCCACCACTGGGTGTTCTGCTGGGGACAGACCGAGGAGGGAACGAGATGCCATCCCAGCACATTCATGCTCCCAAACCGGTATTTGCAAACATGGCACAAATGCAAAGCTGGGCACTCACTTGGGGGGGGGGGGACAGCAGGTGGTAGAATGGACTGTTTATGCCCCCACCCACCCATGGAAGTTTTGTTTTCCAGGTGGACTTACTTCCACTCTCAAAGCCCAGTTTGGGGGGTGGGAGTGCTAACAAGTGGCCATGTAGGAGAATTGGTTGGTGGAGGGAGGATAAGTGATGATCAGGATACCTCCAGAAGTGCTTTGGCCTGTGTGGAGAGTCCCATATGTACTACCAACCCAGGCCTTTAGAAGGTCCTCTAGGGAGGCCCTCCTCTAGCTGACCTTCCTAGGGTGGCCATGAGAAAAAGAAGAGCTTTTTGGTGGTAGCCCCCCAGCTGTGAAATGCTCTGCCAGGGAAGCTCCCCTAGTGCCTTTTGGCATTCAGTTTTCCAGCCTTCCAGTTTTCCCAGGATTTTAAAGACCTTCTATGTTTTTGTTATTTTGGTCCCTATAGTATTGGAGTTGGTTGGTTTTACTGGCTGGCTGTTTTTTGCTCCTATGATTTGTATGCTATTTTCACTGGGTCGATGTTGTGTATTTGGGCATATACGATGCTTAGAGAAGATGTTAATAGGCAGACTAAACAGTGTAAATAATTAATAAATAAACAAATGGACCCCCATTATGTGGATTAGCCCTGTGTAAGCATGCCCATAAGTAGATATAAGATGGCCATCATTTTTCTGGGCCTACTCCTGTGCCTTTAACAGCAACCTGAAATTTAGCAGGTGAAGCTTCACCTGGTGTGTAGATTTAGTGATGAGATAGGCTTCATCTGATTAATTTCTTTTTGTTTATTTAATACATTTATATCCAGTCTCTTTTTTGAGGAACTCAAGGTGTCATGCCATGGTGGTGGGGATCCCAGGTGGTCTCACCCAGACCATTTATTGCATGTCCAGGGAAGCAGTGGGACGGCTTTTGCCAAAGAATAATAGGCTATGCAAAAGGAACAAATATGGGCAAATCCCCTGGGTGCACAACTTTTCTCTAGGTTGCAGAATTCTGCTGCAGATGTTTGACCCATTTTGCATTTGCTGCAAAGGGTCCACAAAGCCGCCCTCGGAACCATTTCATCTGCTCTGACAACATGTCCTGCAATTTCTTGGTGGGGTTGATTACCCTTGAGGCTCCCCACGGAAGGTTCCCTGCTTTATGTGGAGCAATCTGAGCAAAAGACAGCGATGCTGCTGTACCTGTTCCTATTTGCACTCGGATATGCATGGCAATAGGACAAACTCTGCTGGCTCTAGAAGAGGAATTGTGTGAGAGAGCAGGGCGGGGGAGGGCAGGAGGGAGAACATCAGAGAGTCTCCTCTCACATCCCTCCTCAGATGTGGAGCAAAGCAGCTCTCGGTGGGGTGGAGAGAGCCAGGGGACAGTCTGGTCTCTTTGCCCCTCAGGGTCTTGCTCCCTTTCAACCTCACTGCTGCCTGTCACAACAGACTCCGTTCTGACGGGGAGATCAAGCTGATGGAGGCCTGCCTGGCTGCCGACATCAAAGGGGGATCATCAGAAGTCTGCCAGGAGGCTTCCAGGAATCCAGATGCTTCTCCCAATCCTTCCTCTTTGGCTCCTCTCTCCCCCCCCTCCCCGCCCGGTCCTCCTGTATCTGCAGCAGAATCACTTGTGGGCATCGCTTCTGAAGCCTGGGTGGAAATAACACAAGCAACCCTAGTCTTATTCATACTAATGATTGTAAGAGGATATAACAAGTTTTGGAGGTGCCCAGAAGTCATCCTCGAGAAAAGACAAAGGAAGGAGAAAAATGAAATGTTTCGTTGTCCAACCTCCTGTCCCAAGATAGCAGGAGGAAGAGGAGATTGGAGCAGACAGTTGTTTTATGCGGTGGTGATGTTACAATGGGTCGTTGTTGCAGTCATTTTAAATGCTGTATGTTTTAATTCTATAGTAAGTCGATCTACATCAGATCACCCAGAGATCTACCACTAGATCCTGATCTACCTGTTCTCATCCAGCTGCTCAGTTACATGCTCTGTATCAGCCTTCCCCAACCTGGTTCTCTCCAAATGTGTTGGAATACAACTCCCATCATCCCCAGCTAGATGGCTGGCTGGGGATATTGGGGCTTGTAGCCCAACACATCAAAATGAGGTTAGGGAAGGCTGCCCTGAATGCTCTGGCTACCCAGGCTGTCAAGTGCGAAAGCAAGGAAAACCCCGTAGGGGAGTAAAAAATAGCCAAAGGCAAGGGTGGAACCAAGTAATCTTCTACAATAATATTATTAGTAAAAGTTTTATTAAAGTGCCAGGTGCCTACGCATTTTGAACGTTAGTGCAGTTGTCTGCAGAAGCTGCTAGTTTTTACTACCCAGGCGGTCACCTGCCATCCAGCCTCGTCTTCTCGTTGTCCAGCCCCCCACCCAGGGTCAGTGGAATAAGGACAGTCACCAAGTCCTCCCAGATGGTGCCCAGGCATATTTGCTGTAATCGTACAACCACCTTTTGCCTTCCCCTTAAACCACATTCTTCTGCCGCCACACAGGTCCATGTCATCATTTTAGAGCATAAAATTGAGCTTCCGTCGATGCACAGTTTGGATTATTTTCTTTCAAACCACCTTGCGAAGAGCATCTCTGGGTCTGATGCCTGCTGGGTCTGTTGTGCTATTCTGATAGGTTGGGTTCCAGTGTGGCTTCAGGGAGGGATTTGCAACAGGACCAGCTGGTTCCCTGTGCCTGTCTTCTTTCTCTTCTTCTGTTTGTGTCGTTTCTCTCATGGCTGATTTCTCCGCTGCAGCCCAGCTCCCAACCCGGGTCGTGCTTTCTCTCCACCAGCTGATCTTGCTCATTCTCCCAGCCGATGCCTCTGGGTCTCTGTTGGGTTAGAAATACAACAAAACCACCGAGCCCTTAATTATTTCCCTCACTCTCTGGGGTGTAAGATACAAGACATGTCATCCAATTGTTACAACTCTCCTTCTTCCCCCTCTGCAGGAAACGGGGTCTCTCTCGTGGGCAGTCAGGAGATAGCAGCACCACCACCACCACCAAGCGGCACAGAAACAAAGGCGCTGAAGTGGAGGCCATTTCCGCAGCCCTTCCTTTCTTTGCTTCAGCAGCCGCGTGGTGATTTTAGTCATGTTTGCAGCAGAATGGAAGGGCCAGACACAAGTCAAGTCAAGAGGCTAAATGGCTAAGTGCTTTGCTTTGCCAATAAACTGTTGCCTCACGGGTACCGCAGAATGCAACCCGCATCTTTCTTGCTATCGTAAGTGCCTTAGCTCCCTTGTGTCTCACACCAGGCACCCACCACGCAGTCCTTGCTAGTGTTTGAACCCACAACCAACCCTGTGAGCTATGCTAAGCTGAGAAAAGCTGACTGGCCCAAGATCACCCGGCGAACATCTTGGCTGAGGGTGGATTTGAACCCAGTCAGGTTTTCCACCAAGCACGTGAACCACGGCACTACAGTGGCTCTGCTACAGTCTCACGGCCCAAGGAGAATTTGTGACACAGCCAGCGGCTTCTCCACCTCCAACACCAGGGTGTGGCTTTGCTGTGCCTACTCACCCCTACTTACTCACCCTTAGAAGCAGC
Organism: Elgaria multicarinata webbii; assembly: GCF_023053635.1. NCBI lineage: Eukaryota > Metazoa > Chordata > Lepidosauria > Squamata > Anguidae > Elgaria > Elgaria multicarinata. The sequence goes on from NC_086182.1 coordinate 36,477,000, forward strand.
AAGTGGGAGCAGGGGGCATGAAGATCTGAGTGGCCATTTGCTGCCTGACTTTCAACTCCTCTCATCCCACGAGCTAGAGACCTTCACCAGAGAAAGATAACCAACAGGTGAGAGAGGGCGCCTTGTCTACTGAAGGAGAAAATTGGTGCCTTCATCATGGGCTGCTTCAAACATTGATCAGAGGGTGCCGCCACACGTGCTCATTGAACAACAAATTGAGGTGCTCCTTAACAGCAGGGGGGCTGCCACAAAGCATTTGCCACCCTTTTGTCAACCCACGGCTCTACAGAAATGCGCCGCACTTCCTGTCTGACTGCAGCTTGTTCCCCGTGTAAAGATCCTTTTCTTCCTTTCTTTTGTTAAACAGTGCCACTATAATTAAAGTTTTATACCAACCTTCAAAAGGGGTGGACAGGGAGGAGGAGGAGGAGGAACTTCCCCTCTTTGAAACTGACTTACAAAGAGGTGTCACCAAAGGAGAACGGGAAATCCAGACATCATCACGTGCAGCGTAGCAATCACTGAGCAACAGCCAAGTGGCAGAGAAATATTTGCTTGAAAGCTTCACGTTCAAGCACAAATGACTGCACATGCATATCACTATTTTTTAAAAAAGCAACAGCTACAGGGGGACCTAGATACAATCAGTGGATTAAAGGCTCCCTGCCTAGAGAAAGGAAGGCTTAGATGAGTTAAGATCCAACATTCTTAACTCCAGTTTTGCACAATGTTCTTCATGAGATAAAGCAAAAGAGAGAAGAAATTATGTATCTTCTGATGCTTCAGCTGTGGTGGACCAGTGGGTCAGGGCATGTTTGTGTGTGTGTGTGTGTGCATGCACGCACACACACATGCACACACACATGCACGCACACACACACACACACACACACACTTCTCCCCCCCCACTTACATCCTTCAGAGCACCAGGAACTGTCATAACCAGCCACAGAATGTTGGATGGTGTGTAGTTGCAGCTTCTGGGATGGTTCTCCATCCCTTCCTTTGTTTTAGCCATGTACATCATCCCCTCTTCACCAGTCAAACAGTTTTCCACTTCCCTTGCATGAAGTGCACTAATTTTTCAGACTTTCATAATTTATGTTCCCCATTCAGAAGTTGTAATGTTTGTGAGTGTCCTGTGACCTCACACGGGGGCATTCATCTTTAACCCATTTTATGTGACTGTGTGAATTAGAGCCTTCACCTAGCCTAAGTGGACTACTGAATTCTATCCCTCTCCTCAGCCTACTTTGACTTGATAGAAACAGCTACCTGTTGCAGTTAACTCTCTGCATAGCATTTCAGAGATCCCAGTCTCCGTGATGTTTGCTCTAACTGAGCCATTTCAAAGGAAAGGAACAAGAATACGTGGAAATTACAATGTGGCTTTCATCTGAGCATTTCAAAGTACTTTAGCAGACCTTCGCTAATTAAAGGGATGCCAGCAAACCTCACTGGCCTGTGGGGAGAAGCAGCTTCCTGCAGCCATTCCCAATTGCCCGGATGGGATTTGCAGCCGTGTGACAACATCTTCCTGGCTCATTTTCTAGCTCAGATTGTTAGAATATCAAAGGAGCTGTGTTAATAGTTTGGCTCTCCCTGTAGTCAGGTAGGGCCCCCAGAAAGCAGACAGAGGGTGGAGAAAGTGCCCACACCCTGAATGCATAAACTGGAAAAGGCTGGTAATGACCTGTTCATATTATGACCTTGTCATCGCAGAGGAGTCTGGTCCTTGCTGTGGCAGGACTACAGGTGAGACCACCTCAGAGTCAGGGCATGCCTACATCCTGGTCTCTTCTGTTTCCTCACTCTCCAATCCCCACTTAGCTTCTCATCCTCTGAAAGTTTCTCCTGCTTCAGAGCACGGCTACAAGTGGCCTGGGTTTAAGTGTCATCTTTTCTTATCAGAACTGTACACACGCTGAATGCCAGGTTCAGTCCTGAACTCCAGTGCATAGTATGGAACTCCTGAGCATGTGCAGAATGCACTCCTTTTCCACACCACACCTTCCTACTCCTGAAATTAGTGGGAATGGAGCATCCTTTGCAGAGCCGTGTGGCTTCCAAGGAGGGACGTGCGTACGAGCAAAAGTCAAGCTTGTCAACGTACTCCAGATTTCACCTCAAAGCTCATTTCACCTCACGTCCATATCAGATTATGAGCTTGGCTTCTTTCTTTTCACATGAAAATTTATCCATACTTTTCCGCATATAGTTCCAAATGTATGCACCAATTGTGCACTTCTTTGAAATTTATGCATTCTTTTCTCATAGATTAAAGCATGTTTGTGTGCATTCCTCAAATGTACCCCTGTTGTCAAATGCATTTTTTGGAGAGGGGTGTCCAAAAATCACATTGCAAACTCAGAAATGTACGGCCTTCAAACACAGATCATGTTCGAGTTGGTGGTCTGACCAGCAGCTGGGAAAACCCCGATCAAAAATGAACTGAAATAATTTCTCATGTATCTCTACTTCCAAGCAGGCTTTGTCAAAATTCACCCCTAAATTGTTTATACTTGGATTCAATCCTTCAGATGCCATGGGAGGCAGGGGGAGGATTGAGATGTAGGCTGGTCTTTGCCAAGGAGACAAACTTACAGGCGAAAGAAAGACAGTGGCCAAGGTCTACCAGTAATGTCCTGTTCCTGGTACCATCTGTTGTAGACACTAAGATGTCCTCAACAAGGAGCAGAGCTTGTTTCTGTGGTGACCCTTGATCATCTGCCAGGGATGCTTTCAGGTGGATTCCTGCATTGAGCAGGGGTTGGACTTGATGGCCTTAGAGAATCCTTCCAACTCTACTATTCTATGATTTGGGACTCCTAATCCTTGGGTGGGGGTTGGAGAGAAATTTGTTCAGTTTGCTTTTTAATGTGAACTTAACTAATTACACATTTTCAAAACAGTAAGTGAATCAAAATCCAGTTATCCAAAAATCACACTTCTCTGAATTTTGCAATGGTTCTCTAATAATAAAAAATGGCTATACTAGGGATTTGTATATTAGAGGAAAGTGCACATAAAATGTGTATATTGGGGAAAACATTAAAATTATTACATTGGGGAAATTGCTTGCAAAAACTGCATATACTAGCCAAAAGTGCATACAAAAACCCATGCATTCAGAGAACTACGCTAAAAAAAATCTGTATGAATTTTGATGCAAACACTTTTCTCAAAGTTTGGGGTGAACCAAACTTAAGGTTAGAAAAATGAGAAACAGAAATTGTCAGGTTGATCAATCTCTCCCCTTGAAGGCTTAGCAAGCATCCTTCCTCCTGCCTCTTTGGAAGAGAGCAAAAACGTGCCCTTTTCACCCAAACCGTTGGGGAGAAAACTAAGCTGGTTGTTATTGCAGAACGTGATGTTCTGTTTGGATTGTCCCTGCCATTAATGTGGTTCAGTTAGGCTTCTTGCCTATTGTTTTTGGTATTCATTTGTCAGGCTTGAATTGTTCCACTTGCAAATTGAATATACTTTATCTGTTGTTGTTGTTGTTGTTGTTGTTGTTGTTGTTGTAAACCACCTTGGGTCAGTTATGGCTGAAAGGCAACCTCTCAATATAGTGAATGACTACATCACTTTTCTTTTCGCACATAGGGTGAACTTCCATCCAGCAGTTTCTGCATGAAGTTCACTTTTCTCCTTCAATAATGTTTCATTGGAAGATGTTGGTGCCATGCATTGCTTTTGAACTGAAAATCTTTTTGGCTTGGGCCGTCTCCCTTCCCCTCAATCCACAGTTTGTTACTGACAAACACAGCAACAGTGTGTGTGTGTGTGTGTGTGTGTGTGTGTGTGTGTGTGTGTGTAAGCTCTGGTTGAAGCAAAAATTACAGGCTTTTAAGGTGAGTGGGAAGAAATGTAGATCTCGAAGCTCTTAAGCATTTGGCACGGTTCCTGCACACCCTGCCACCTAGGCAGCTGAGTTTAAGAGGTTGATGGGAGCTGGCGGAAAGGAAAGAGGGGGTTTGTGGCCCTGGATGTAATTCCTACTGGCACTGCAATAACTCTGCTCAGTTGTGCAGCATGATGGTTTCTGGGATAAGCAGATAATCTTGCTCGCCTTTGCACAGAAGCTGTGACCCTGAGCTTGTTGGAACCACAGATTAATATAGAATTAGCCACCAAAAAGCAGGTTCAGAGGCAAAGATTTCACTGAGACATGGTATGGGCAGATTATTCCATTGCCTCTGGTGCAATTGAAGTCAGGTGCTAAAAAGGCCAGAGGCTGCCATTGTGGGTCACTTTGGGCAAGTTAGCTCACAGTGATAGCCAGTTCCAAAGTCATGTATAAAAGAAAGAGGCCTGGCTGCAGGAACAGGCGATGGAGGAATTCAGTGCAATGGATGCAGAGCAAAGTGGCAGGGCTGGCAGAGCCAAGAGCCGAGGTACAAAGAGCCAAAGTCACTCCAGAAATCTCCCATACGATGCAGCTGGCTTGAGGAATTGGTTTCACGTGAGTGCTTAATTTCTAAAATAAGAGATGGAGCCTTCTCTCATGGGACATTATTCTCTCAATGTTAAATGCTGGGGGGCTGGGGCTGGCTGCAGTTAGTCGGTGGGGTGGGAAGGGCCACTCTGTGTACGTCCAAAAGCTGACTTCTCACTGTAGCATCACGGACAGAGCCCTACCTGTTCATCACAGAGGCCAAGGTATGAATGAGGATGGCAGGTTCTTCCTTCGAATGAACAAACTCCGCAAGGTGCTGGCGTTGGGGCTGTTTATGAAACAGGTGTTGCGTTCCTTCATGGAAATTTCATTAGGGGCGTTAGGTATAGATAGTCACTGGACCAAAGCCTACAAGTAATTATGGGTAATTACTATGCCTCAGTGTTTGGAATAACAATGGTAACCAGGCACCTGCTGAGGCCGGGAAGTTTCTTCCATTCCAAATGGAGCGGTTGTACATTTAAGTCTTTCCAAAGTTTCCCCACTTGTCTTCATTAGGTCCTGCATTTTTCAAAGTGATGCCTCATCCTCTATTGCCCTGCTGGAAGATGTTGTCTTGGTGTTTGATTTAGATTGTAAGCCTATGCGGCAGGGTCTTGCTATTTACTGTTTTACTCTGTACAGCACCATGTACATTGATGGTGCTATATAAATAAATAATAATAATAATAATAATAATAAAGAAAGTTGGGACAGGATTGTCCCCAGCTTTTGATGAGCAGACTCTGTCTCCTTAATCCCAGAATTGAGAATTCTCCTGGAGGAGAAGTCCTTTGGTGGTTGCTAGTCCTGATGGCTATGTGTTGCCTCCAGGATGCCTATGTACCCCAGTTGCTGGGGAACATGGGTGGGAGGGTGCTGTTGCACTCGTGTCCTGCTTGTGTGGGCTCCTGGCTGAACAGAGTGCTGGACTAGCGACATTCCTCTGCTGGGTTCTGCTGGTTGAGTTGGTTCAGCTGTCAGCCAAGCCAACTCAACCAGTTTACAGATTGTTGCTGGAAGGAGGCCGCATCCAGCCGCTTTTTACTTTCTGAAGCTTCCCAGGACAAGCCTGACTTTCATTGCAACGCCAAAGAGAGGCTGGTGAGGCAGAGCACCACGTCCTCCTCACTTTCCCAGGAACATGTCAGTTCTGGGTGGGAGAAAAGATGTACAGCTCCCATTTCCTGAAAGAAGGTGAGAGGGCAGAGGCTCCCCCATACAACCAGATGGAGTGTGTGAAGCACACCACCACTACAGCAAAGACCGGCCGCGGAGACGGCAGCGACACGAGCCAAATGTGTCCGGCTTCCCCTCCTCTGTGTTTTCTCCAGCATGCTTCCAAGTCACACCAGCCAGATGCCTGGAGGAATTACAGTGTTTGGGAAAGAAAACAGAGCCACACAGAGACATTGTTGAATGTAAATAGCAGTTAAATATGCACTGCCGTCTGCCATCATTTCGGCAGCCTGCAAAGAGGCAGGAGGAGGAGGAGGGAGGAGGGAGGAGGGGATGTCGAGGGGAAAAGCTGGAGGGGCCCAGATCAGTTGAAAAGCCTTCCTGTGCTTGCCTGGCACTCAACCAGCCCACCCCAACACATCCTCTGACTCTGCCCCCTAAGGCCGCCCAAGGCAAGAGACCTTCCCTGCCCTCCAAACCATTTATTTAAGCCACGGTGGCTGGATTTCATTGTGCGAATCAGGTCAATATCTCCTTTTAGGCATGGGACAGCCTGACCAACCAACGTCATCAGCTATAGATTTACAGGCACAAGTGAAACATGTAGCATATAGCAATGAGTTGCATCCTGCCAGCCCAGGGCTACAGCAGTGCTATGAGAGGTCCTGAGGCAATTGCACAAGGCAGATTATGGGGGCAGCTGGGGGCCTTAGGCTCATCCTGCAAAGAAGGCCAGAGATGGCTGGTGGAGCAAGCCGGGGTGCTGGGGGCCAGAAGCCACTTCAAATGAGACCCAGGATGCCACCGCCAGAGAAGGAGCATCCCACCAAATGCAATTTCCACAGCAACCAAATATGGCTCTGGTGGCACACATGTAATAAGCATGTCACACCGACATTGCAAGCAATGCTCTACCAGAAGGAGAGAGGGAGGCTGGTTTGAGGGCCTGTTCTATATGAATTCTATAATCATAGGATCATAGAAGAATCGAGTTGGAAGGGGCCTCTGAGGCCATCGAGTCTAAAGCCCTGATCAGTGCAGGAATCCACCTCAAAGCATCCCTGACAGAGGGCTGCTCAGCTGCCTCTTGAAGGCCTCTAGCGTGGGAGAGCCCACAACCTCCCTAGATCATTGATTCCATTGTCATACTGCTCTAACAGTCAGGTTAGGGTTGAGGACAGATGATTTCCCAGGCAGGAACCGGGGCTGTGGAAGAGGCCAGACAGACTGAGTGGGCCAAAAGGACAATGTGCACGCTGACTTTCAGTGGCTGGAATCATATCTCAGTGGTACGTTAGGGTTAGGGTTAAGGCTGAGGCATTAGGGCTCCCTGAGCAGGAACCGGGTCCGCACAAGATTCTAGCTGGGCCAGACAGACTTGAGTGGGCCACCGAGATGGCTTGCGTAGTGCCCCAAAGCATCCTTGCCCCTCCCCCACTGCTCATGCAGACAGAGGTGGAAAGGCTGGCAAGATGCCGTGCCTGCCTGCCTGCCTTCCAGAAGGGAGCGGCTGACGCTGGTGAGTCTCCCACCCACGGCATCTGGCCCTCTGCTGTGGCAGGAGCGTCGCCTCATTTGTTGAACAGTCACAGCCACCTTGTAGGTCTCTTCCTGCAACGCAGACCGGCTGTTTATAAACTGCTCTATGGAGAGAGTATGGGAGGGGGATTTGCAGACCCAGCTGCATTGCCTACATCAGACATTACAGGGGTCAGTGGAGATTGGGAAGCCCAGGCAGAGCGGAAAATGGGAGAACAGCCACCAGGCAGGGCTCGCAGAAAGGGCTCCCCCTTCCCCGGTGAGCCCCTTCTCCATCAATCCCATGTAATGGCTCTTGGCTGGCATCCCACATCTGGCGGAGGGGCTTACAGGTGTCATTCCGTGTGCAGTGAGCTCCTTGTGCTGCTTTAATGCCCATCCACAAGGCCGTGTGAGAAAAGGAATAATGAACAGTAATTTGACTTTATTTTGCCGTCATCATATTTAATGGACGCTTAACAGGTGCTTGGGCACGGGCTCTGCCGAAGCAGCTTTCCACGGGGGACTGGAGGTCATCCCCATCACATCCACACATGCCAGCCACGTCTACAACAGAGAGACCGGGGCCATGTCTTCATAATTACTTCCAGGCTCCCATCAGGGATTTAGGTTTTTTGTTTTGTTCCATTTTGTTTCTGCTGCAAGCAGAAACAAACACTGCAAACGTGCCGTGGTTGTTTATGCAGTCACCAGGCTCACAAATATATCCATGCTGTATTTTGATTTGAGCAATGACCCTGTGAGGTAGGCCAGATGGAAACGTTAATCATGCATTCATTCACTTGGCAAATGCATGGCTGGATTTGGGCATGTTTAGCCTGGAGAAAAGACTGAGGGGAGACATGAGAGCACTCTTCAAAGACTTGAAAGGTTGTCACACAGAGGAGGGCCAGGATCTCTTCTCGATCCTCCCAGAGTGCAGGGGACGGAATAACGGGCTCAAGTTAAAGGAAGCCAGATTCCAGCTGGACATCAGGAAAAACTCCTGACTGTTAGAGCAGTACGACAATGGAATCAGTTACCTAGGGAAGTTGTGGGCTCTCCCACACTAGAAGCCTTCAAGAGGCAGCTGGACAACCCTCTGTCAGGGATGCTTTAGGGTGGATTCCTGCATTGAGCAGGGGGTTGGACTCAATGGCCTTGTAGGCCCCTTCCAACTCTGCTATTCTATGATTCTATGATTCTATGGATTCTCAATAATTGTTCTCAAAGAAGGATACAATGAAAAGAAAAGTGAAATTTCAGTAAAATCACAGCAATAGCAATAAAGTATGATTCCTGGGACAGGTTAAGAACATGAAGCCCACCACAAAACAACATCTCTGACATGAAAGGCTTGCTTGAAGAGAAAGGCCATCTTGGCAGAACATTTTAAAGGGCTGGTTTCCTGGGTGCGTTGCACAGAACCTGGAAACTAGTTCCAGAGCTTGGAGACCACCACCAAATAAGGGCAAGTGATGGTGGCCACTGATACGAGAGATGGAGAGACTGCCAATAGCTTCCTATCTCGAGATCTCAAAAAAGCAGGAAGAATCAGAAGGCAGAAGCCCTCCCTCCTCCTCCTGGGCTTTAACAGGGAGCACCTTGAAACAAAGCAGAGAAACAAAGACTATGGCTTGCTTAAATCTCATAAGCCACGGAAGCTACACGGAACGTCATTTCTGAATACCAGGTGCTAGGCAGAAACCAGTGGGAACATGGTGCTCTGCTTGTGTGCTTCTGGCTGGCCATTCTTAGAGTGTTGCATTAGAATCTAATCCCCCACTTCTCTCTTCTCCTCTCCCAAAGCTGTGGAGGGGGCGGTGCAAGCTGAAGGAGACCGTGTGAGCTGTGAAGGGAACAGGGCCAGCTGGCCATGCAAGAAGAGACCGTTGTCTTTCCAGCTCGGTTTTTTTCCTGATGTTGTCTGCTGAGAAAGGAGCCCCCCTTCTTCATACAAATAGAGGAACCCAAGGGGCTGAGGAGAGGGGAGGCTGATGGGAGAGGGGGCAGGCCAGAGAGGGAGGCCTTGGGGCCAGAGGTTCCTCGCCACTGTTCTACACCCTCTCCCAGAATGACTCACCCGATGGTCATTCTGTGTGCACAACAGTGTGCATAGTAGGAATCTCTCCTGCCATGGTGCCCCCAAACTCCAGGGGATGCTACCGATCAGACAGGAGCCTGCCAGGGCAGTAAAACAAACCTGGACGTCTCCACACACCCGGTGCAACTCGCCAGCCAGCCCAGCAAATCACCTTCTCCCTTCTATATGCGGTTTGAAACTCTGATCAGTTGCTTCCACATTGATCCCAAGGGGGCCCTGAACATGCATTTCTCCTCGTTCAAGAGAAGAGAAATGGATCAGGCCCTACCATTAGAGGCAATTATGGTGCCGGTCTCCAAACAAATATTCATCAGAGAATTTTGTCAGGGCCTGTCAGTTGTTCACTGGGAGTGGAAAGGTATCATTTTGGAGGAAAGGAGGCAGAGATGTGATATGATGCGTGCATTCTGTGTGTGAAAGAGGTTCTTCTTTACGCGTAATGCTACAGGAACAAAGATATGAACACACTGGTGAGATTCTGAGATGCCAGCTACTATGAACAAGCACCTGGCCAGGGTCAAACCATGGACACATCCCTTCTGAACCATCCACAACAGGCATCTTCCATGCCGCGAGAAATCTGCTGTCAGCTTTATTGGCTATGCGTAATTTGGAGGAAGGCAACCTCAGAGATAATGTGCACTTGGCAAATCTGCTCACATCCGAGCTAATGGAGTTATCTGCTTCTGTGCAACAAGCTAACAAAGGGTGATAGAGAGCCTGCCCAGCAATATTGAAATGCATAATTGCGCCCAAAGAGAAGACTTCATCAACTCTTCGGAAAAGGAACAAGAAGGAAGACACTTCCTCCAAGAGATCGCCTCAACTTCTTCACCCTTGGCCCTAAATGCAGCCCTTGGAGTCGGAACTATCACTCAGCAGTGGTTATAGGGGAGGCTGTGATCTCTTATCCTTCAGCCACTTGCTGCAGCACACAGAATAGCTGAGTGCTGCAAATGAGAACATAATTAATCACTCCAAATGCAATTTGATCACTACACAGGAGTGAATATTCCTTCTGCTCTGTGGAAAGACCCCGGTGCGTCGGCCTGAATGGGGGGGGGAGCAAATGAACCCCTGGGCTTTGGTGTATTCCTTGTCAGCTGCTTTCTCCGTCTACGAAGCATGACAGACCAGCACCGCAACATCTGAAAGGCCAACTGGCTGCATGTGGCCGGGATAGCTGCAGGAACTGGACTTTCATCAGATGGTGACGGGTTCACCCAAACTACCCCAGATTTCCATTTCCCACAATTCCAATTTCAGCCCAAGGATATGACTAGGAGAGGAACATATACATTTATATAGATGAGCCTCAAGAATTGGGGAAAGAAAATTTGCCCTTGGAACCACAAGAACCCAGTGCATGGGACGGAGTGGACTAGCCCAAGAAAGCGGATGCCACCCTAAACGTGTCAGTCTTTAAGGTGCTACAGCGCCCTTTCTTTCTGGTGTTTTCTGATTTGTTTTCTTTTACAGCGCATCTCCAACTGCGGCTACAGCAAATCCTTACACATTTTCTGGGCAAACACCACAGGCCAAACATCGGCTCAGCACCGGGAAAGTGATGAAGACATTTTTGCCCAAATTTGGAAGGCTGTACCCTTTTTCACAGCATCATTTGGGGGTGGGGGAGGGGGCTGTTCTGTACAGAAGGACTTTCTGGTGGATTTTGCTATACAGACTGCATGGATCTTTATAACAAAGAGTCTTGTGGCAACTTAAAGACTAACAAATTGATATGTAAACTGAGAAGCAATATTTGCCAGTCTGCATAGATTCTGGGTGTGTGTGTGTGTGTTCCCTTCCCTCCCTCCATGTCCTCGCTCCCAAATCCCTCCGCTGTGGGCCATTCCACACTGCTGCAACAGCAATCCAACGTCCACAATCCCAGGAGCTCAGGAACAGCCAGCCCTTCTCCGCTCCCATTGTGAGTCCTCGGGCTAAGCCAGGCTGAGCACTTCTTTTCTGCCCCACCAGATGGCGAGGAGTGGTTGTTGTTGCTGCTGCTGCTGCTGCTGCTGAGATACCCTTCCCTCTGCTGCCTCCCTCGTTGCCCCTGGGACCCCGCCAGGCTAGGCTAATTGCCATTTCCATCCCAGTGCCTGCGCTCGGCAGGCAACGTGGGCGCCTTCTTTCTAATGAGACATTCTTGAATTATCCGTCTACGTGGGATAAAATGGAGACAATGGCTGCTTACATGCATCGTGAGTTCATTATTAGCATCTGCTAATAAATCTTGCTCTCAGACTGCTAATGGCGTCTCCTCCTGCACAGAGCCATGCTGCCTTGCTCCGGTCCTCAACTCCAGCTTCTCTCTCTGCGAAGCCGACCTCCGACTGGGGAAGTAGAGACGGGGAAAGACCCAGGAGCCAAGTGCATAGATTCCGTGAACTAAACTCAGGTGAGGGCAGGGGTTTCTAGGGTACAGCAGAGAAGGAAGCCAGCTGCAGCCTTTCCCAGCCTGCCAAGAAGCTGCACACACCGGCCGAGAAGGCCTACCACTCGCCCCAGATGTCTGGGGACCTCCTGAGATCACTTAGCAGTGAGGAAAATGCATTTGGCATAGACTCAGAGGTATTCTGTGTGGTGGTGTTACTTCACTTTCCACTGGAGCCTTGACATTGAACGTGTGTCCTGGTGAGCCTCCCCTGCTGCGTCCAACTCCAGAGATCTTGGCTTTCCTTTGCCACCACATTCTACATTCGCCCGTTAAGCCAGGGTGGCCACTTACACAGTACCAAAAAGAAAAAAGAAAAAAAGAGGAATTGCATCACCAAGACCGGGGACAAAAGAGGATACCAATTTGGCATAATATTTGCATATAGTTGCAAATTAGATACAATAAATATAATTTAACTAGGAATACAAGACGTCTCACCAGAGTGGAGAGACCGACTGGGGCAGGATCTACACTATTGTTTTAAAAAAGTTTATAACAGTAGTGACAATTGTTGGGGCCCAGTTGGGACACACACTATATACAGGTTTCAAACTGTTTCAAAGTGTCATATCCTGTTTGGTGTAGATCTGGCCAAGGTGACCTCGTTGCCAGCTCAGTCTGCTGCCCTGGCGTGAAGTGAGGAGAGGAAACTTTCGGGACTTTGCTCCTCTCGCTCTGTCCGGTTCTTTGGCTGTAAACCAGTCTTGGACTGGACAGCGCTTCAAATTGAGGGCACTTTCAAAGCAGGAACAGTCCTCTGCCAGCTCTACAAAACAGAGAATCACCCCTTGTAAAGTAGGACACCTGGCCACCCTAGGTTACTAGCAAACGCAGCCACCCCTGTGCCACACCCCTGCCTGCCTTGCACGAAGACACAGGAATGAGCAGGGGGGCCTGCTGCTTCAGCCAGCAGAGAAGTGAGCGTAACCTAACCGCCTGCGTGGCAAAGAGCCCACTGCATGATCAGGAAGCCACTTCTCCAATCTGGCACCAAGGTGGGAGACACATAATATACAACCAGCACGTTTATCAGATGATGATGCGTCACAAGTGCTGTTAAACAAGCCAGCCGGCCTTGAACTGCATGCAAACTTCATGCATTATTTAAAATACTTTCCCCAGGAATACTGTCAAATCAAAAGCTGAGAGTGGGCCCAAGAGGGTACTGAATATCCAGGTACTGCGGAAGCCTCCCTCTCTCTCTCTCTCTCTCTCTCTCTCTCTCTCTCTCTCTCTCTCTCTCTCCTCCCTCTGCCTCTCTCAATGTTAATATCTCCTTCAGCTCTACCAGAGAATAGCCCTCTGTTTGCAATAGCTGTGGCCTTCAGTGTGCTTGGAAGCTGGACAATTCCATCATATTTATCATGCACAGCTCACTGTGCAGAGCATCACAAAGGTTGCTTTTTAAATAACAGGAAGGCCTGGATGTGGCACAGGCCCAGAAAAACGCTTGCAGCCACAGGCGAGCGGAAAGCAAAGGATGCGGAAACTGACACAAGCCACCAGGGTCAAATAAAACCCTTCTTTTTATTAAAGTGGGGGGCGGGGGGGGCAGAGACGATTTTCTGGTGTAATTCTTTTCAGAAAGTGCAAAACGGGACCGCTTCAAACAAGATTGGCCGCAGGGGGGTAACAATCTGCGGTATTGATGCTGGCAAAGCTCCTCCACACGGAAACGCAACAGTTCAATCATAACATGCAGTGGGAAGACGATGCCGTGGATGGGGTGATGACGGTGGGACACAGGAGCCACTTCTAGTGATGTTTTCACAATAAATATATAAGCTGGAGACTGTGCAGGGAAGAATGAATGCAAGCATCCATGCCTAACTTAGAAGGGCCGGCTTGCTCTTGCATCTTTATCAGGAGGCAAGCAATCGTGGGCTCTTTCATAATCAGGGCAAGGAGGCAGAGCAGAGCGGTGAAGGTTCCACTTAGAAGCCTTCTGCATGGAGAAAGATCCACACCCAGCTGCTGCTGAGAAGAGTGGGGAGCTCCAGGTGAAACCTTGGGTTGAACTGTCCCTCCATCGCCCCATCCTTCCACGAACGCATGTTCAAATGGACCCCGGATCTCCTTTCAGCTAATATGATAGCCAGTGGTAAATGTTGAAGCACAGCTGTGCTGATGAGCAGGACGGGTCTGGTTCAATGGGACATGGTTTTTCGGGGAGGGGAGCTGTCTCTGGAAGGCCCCTCCACTCACGCTTGCTCAGGGGATTGGAACTCGTCAGGAAAAACCAAACAGTTTCCATTAGGTTTGGTGCAAACGGAAAAAGCAAAGAGGTTGGTTGGGAGCTGATTGGGGGAACAGGCGTCTTTTCTTTTAGGGTGAATAAAAGCTTAAGAATGAACTCTCAAGTGATTGGAATAATTGGGCTATGCAGACAGAGTGCTGAAGTAAGATTGTCATCCAATTAAGAAAATCTTAATTCATATTAGACAATTGATTGATTAATCCATTAAATCTGCATAAATATGTGTGCAGTTCTAAGGGAGGAAAGCATACTTTGTTTTTTGATGATGAATGTACTGAAAGAGGCATTTCCTTCTGGGCGAGCGAGAAGAGGGAATGCCTCTTCTCAGGAAGCAAAATAATCACCTGTTTTGATGTTCACTGCAAAAAGTGTACTTTGGGGGTGCCAAAATATTCACCCACCCCATACACACACACCTCTGTGAATGTTCATTTTATGTGCCTCTTCACAGCATATTCACTACTACAGTGGCACTATGTCCCCCTCCCCTTGATTAGAGCAGGGTTTTTTCCCCACTCCCTGGAAGATCCCAGCCAAACAGGGATCACACAGGAAACATGATGACATCATAGTACCACGAACTATGTACCATATAACCATGTAACCCATCTGATCTGCCTATTTGGCAATGTCAGTGAGGTAAATGAAGCTAAATGAGTGTGAGGGCAATTCTTCGTGGACTGGTCAAGTGAGTAATAATCCCAACCAATCAGGTTGTCCTTGCTCTAAAGCTGGTGGACACTTTTGCCACAATTTCCGGGGGGGCGGGGCAGAATGGCCCCTGAAATTCTTGCAAAACACATCACTTCTAAGGACTCAAACCAGGTGCCTGCTGCCACACACTGTTTTTGTTAGAACTTGAATGAAAGTGATGAGGAGTCCCTACTGCCCAACTAATTGGGGAAAACTAATTAATTGATTTAAAAGTAGTTTATTAATATAATGTATGCATCACCATTGTGGATGGATAAAAAATCAAGAAAGTGAGCAGTAGCAAGAAAAAAATATTCACTGGGAATCTGTGGGATCTCCTCCATTGAAGAGGTTTTTAAAGTCTACACAGGATGTTCACACCAAATGCATGTACATTCTCCATGCTTAACTCCAGTCCAAAGGACTAAAATGGATTCTGCAACTGTGATCACTACAATAACAGCACTGTGCTAGGATTCTTAAAGTCCCTTCTCTTGCTGCCTTGCTCTGCTTTTTGTTTTCTTATTGTCGTGTAGAACAAAACACTTTCCCAAACTCACACATACCAGGCCAGACACTGAGCAGCCAAAATATCAATGCACCTCCAGCTTGGCTGCTCTGGGTTTCCCCCACCGCTGATGACTCTTGCTTCCAGATCACCCCTTCCATGATGGTTGGGGCATGATCCATCAGGCACCTGGAGGGTTTGGAAAGTGCCCCCTTTTCAAAGCCCCCACCAGGAAGTCTCCGACCTCTTGCTTCATTCAAATGCAAGCAAGCCAAAGGAAGCTGGTTTGCTCACAGATGGTATAATTTGGAGATTATGCTTTAATGAACAGCTGATGTGTGTTTGAATATACAGAACAGAGAAAGTAATGGAAATTTCAGACAGGTAAATAGAAAGCATAATTCTTGACTGATGTTAACTAATCCCAAACCCCCAACCAAGAGGATTCATTGGCCGTAAACTGAAAGGAAACCCCAGAGTTCCTCTTTGCCAGTCAATCTCAGAGGGGTGGGAAATTCAAATCTATCCCTCACCTTTCATTCCATCTGAATCCCTGTTCTGGATCACATGCTTGTGCACATCGGCATAGGGAGGGGATGTTAGGTGGGTGGGGGCTGACTTTCTTTCTTTCTTTCTTTCTTTCTTTCTTTCTTTATTACATTTTTATACTGCCCAATAGCCAAAGCTCTCTGGGCAGTTCACAAAAATTAAAACCACAATAAATAACCAACAGGTTAAAAGCACAATTAAAAAATACAGTATAAAAAGCACAACCAGGATAAAACCACACAGCAAAATTGATTTAAGATTAAAATACAGAATTAGAACAGTAAGATTTAAATTTGTTAAAATTAAGTGTTAAAATATTGAGAGAATAAAAAGGTCTTCAGCTGGCGACGAAAGCAGTACAGTGTAGGCGCCAGGCGGACCTCTCTGGGGAGCTCATTCCACAACCGGGGTGCCACAGCGGAGAAAGCCCTCCTCCTAGTAGCCACCTGCCTCACTTCCTTTGGCAGGGGCTCACGGAGAAGGGCCCCTGTAGATGATCTTAAGGTCCGGGCAGGGACATATGGGAGGAGGCGGATTTGTGTGGTTTTCCTTTAAAAGGTCTGTGGGTTTGCTCAGATTTGTTTTTTAATTCTGCAAACACTTAATCCATGCAGTTTCCCAAAATTTGCACTTGCCAAAAAATAACTGAAGCTAAGTAACGTCTGTGTAGGGAGCAGGGATTGCTGAATTCCGGCCTTTGTCCAGCCATTTCCTAGCAGTTAGGAGTGACCCCAGTAGGTAGCATTTATAAGAGCCCCAAGCAAGCCTGGCAAAGGGCTGCCCTTCACTGTTTCCACTCTGCAAGGAGCACCCAAGGATCAGAGATGGTGGAAAAGAACCCTTTGCTTACGTAGGGTGACCCTATGAAAAGGAGGACAGGGCTCCTGTATCCTTAACAGTTGCTTAGAAAAGGGAATTTCAGCAGGTGTCCTTTGTATATATGGAGAACCTGGTGAAATTCCCTCTTCATCACAACAGTTAAAGTGCAGGAGCTATACTAGAGTGACCAGATTTAAAAGAGGGCAGGGCACTTGCAGCATTAACTGTTGTGATGAAGAGGAAATTTCCCAGGTTCTCCATATATACAAATGACACCTGCAGAAATTCCCTTTTCAATACAACTGTTAAAGATACAGGAGCCCTGTCCTCTTTTTCATATGGTAGGGTGACCATATGAAAAGGAGGACAGGGCTCCTGTATCTTTAACAGTAATGTAGAAAAGGGAATTGCAACAGGTGTCAATTGAAGAGGGTGAAATTCCCTCTTCATCACAACAGTTAAAGCTACACTAGCTAGAGTAGAGTGGCCAGATACAAAAGAGGGCAGGGCTTCTGCAGCTTTAACTGTTGTGATGAACAGAGAATTTCACCCTCTTCAATTGACACCTGCTGAAATTCCCTTTTCTACATTACAGTTAGATACAGGAGCCCTGTCCTCCTTTTCATATGGTCACCCTATCATATGGTCACCCTAGCTTACGCCCCTCCCTCCTCTTCCAGGTGAATGGAAACCCCACGGAGAGAGCCTTGCCTGTTTCCTCTCCTGCCCCCAAAAGTCAGAGACAAGACAGTTAATGGTTATTAAGCCCTTCTCTGTGGCAAGACCACCTGCACTTATCCATGACTGGAGCACTGTGAAGAGGCAAGATGATGCAATCATTTCCCATTATTTATTTTCCCCTTTTTCCTCATGAACCACCATCTTTCTTTCTTGGGGGGGAGGGGGGTTCAGGCTGGAAAGAAGAGCTGAATGAGGTTCAGCTCAGCTCGGGAGCAACAAGGCCACTGAAGACACGCAGACTGGATATGGCAGCTTAGAGTGTTCATGGTATTTTATACAGTCCTTGATAAGAAGAAATGCATCACATGTGATTCATCTCCAGGATAGATATAGGGCAGCAAGAGGTGTGCTGCTGCCATCGGCATTTTTAAAACGGTTCCCAGATTGCATCTTCTCCACTGAAGATAAAATAAGACTGAGCTGGGACACGGGACTAAACAGAGACTTCTGCGCTGGGAAACAGGCTAGTTGCACGCTTAAGGGATCCACCACAGTCCGGAGTTTCTGCTTTTGCCTTGCCTTGGCTTTGAGTGAGATGTTGCCCTGCTCTGAGCTTTTGTAGCTGCTTGAAAGAGCAGGCCATCTATGTGACATATACGGACTCAGAAATGTACAGACTTTATTTATTATTTATTTATTACATTTATATCCCAACTTTTTTCCTCCAAAGAACACAAGGTGGCGTATATAATCTTCCTCCTCTCCATGTTATCCTCACAACAACAACCCTGTGAGGTAGGTTGGGCTGAGAAGCTGTGACTGGCCCAAAGTCACCCAGTGGGGTTCCATGGCTGAGTGGGGACTAGAACCCGGATCTCCTGACTCCCAGTCCAACAACTTAGATTGTGTGTTTGGTCCGGAAGGTGTGAACTGGGTAAATCCTGAAATGAATTTCTCATACATCCCTATCTGAAGTCAGCATTCTGTGGTCAGTGTGCACACCTGATAGTCACTGGACTGGTTTGGAGATTGTATATATGGAGAACCTGGTGAAATTCCCTCGGAAATTCCTCGGAGCAGCCTCCTCGTCACACAGCAAACACAGCTTCAGTTCCTTCCTCCCATGTCAACAGCATGGATTTCCCACCCAAGAGCTTTTTCTATGCAAGCCCTCCTTCCTTCTTTAAGTTCCTGGTTAACTCACAAATACTTCCCTGAACCTCTGAGTTCCTTGCCCCAAACCCTCAGTATGAATGTTCCTCCCCCCTCCTCACATTCCCCAAATCAATTATCTATTTTTAGGGCAAATCCTGATACAGATGAGCCCGAACTCTGATGAGGCTGCAGAGTTGCAAATGGGCCCAGTAAATAGATTACGGGGGGGGGGGGGGGGGCAGGTGACACATTTAGCGAAATGCCTGCCTTGATAGCACCGGCCTAGGAAATAGCAATGCTCCCAGATTAGGTAAGAGGCTGCTCTGGTGAGAAACCATCAGCCCAATAAACGAGGCAGAAACTTTTATTTTGCCAAAGAAGAAAAGTCCCTCGGCGCTTCCCAGCCCCTCCAGCCTTCTTGCACGGACCAGCCGTACGTGGACCTCACACTGCAGCCGGAGCTGCGGCCTTCTCTTCCCATCACTGCTCCTCTCCCTTTAACAGCAACCTGGCAAGAACAGGTGTATCTAGGAAGCTAAAAGGCTGGAAGGAGGTGCTCTGTCTGCTCAATGGCCCTGGGCTGCTATAGGCACAGGAGGAGGATGTGTGGAAATGGGTCCAGCAGAGAAAGGGGCAGCTCTGGCATGCTGGACGCCAGCGCTCTTGCGCAAGTTCCGGAAGAGCTAAGCGCAGGGCCAGCTAATGCCCAGCTTTCGAATTCTGAAAACTAAGAACATCAGACGAGCCAAGCCAGATCAGACCCAGGGTCCATCCAGCCCAGAGCTCTGCTCCCACAGTGGCCAACCGGCTGTCGACCAGGGAGCCACAAATTATAGGACAGGTGTGCGTTCTTTTCAGAATGAATTTCAAAAACAACCAAAGGGGACTCTCTTCACTACTGCTCTTGGCATCCATTTGTCGTACCCATGCGCACTATCAGTGATGTCAGGGCCAATCACGAGACGCAGGCACTCATCATGGCAGCCCTCCTAGCCAGGCGCCCAAGGAGAGTCCAAAACTGCAGGCAGCTGCCTTGCTCCACATCAACAAGCCTGTTCTAACAGCATTCTTCTCTACGAGGAGCAGGACTATGGTGAAGCTAAAGAGACTTAATTACTGACTCCAGACCTTGCATAAGACTTTGCATAATGGGGAACAATATACAGTTGTTAGGAAAATCCATTCTCCCCCGCTGCCGCCCCCACCCCACACACACACACACAGGTACCCTGAGGATTGCAGCTAAGCTCAGAGGAAATTCTACATCACTGCAAACCATTTGGGGAGGGGGAGGGGGAGGGGGAGGGGGGTCCTCTCCTCTCCCCCTGGCAGGGGCAGCACTGGCACTTGCGCTGTTCCGGGTGCTCCAGAGGACCTCGGATGGTCTGCCTCCAGCCCCCTCAGAACTCCTGAGATGGAGTCAGGTTCTGGCTCAGGCACAAGCCCAGGTTCTGACGCAAGACAGAAACGAGAGACGTCATTGTCGCTGGGCAGAGAGGGGAAGGCTGGGATCCACCGGGGCGGGCAGGTCATTTCCATCCAGTGAGGAAGCTTCAATCAGCAGCCTGAAGCTGCAGAGCAGGAAAAGCGGTGGGGGGGGGAGTCGTAAAGTCGTTTATGAGGCCTGGGACTGCTCTTCCCTTCTCAAGGCAGCCCCAGTAAATGTTTTACCAGAGCAGTAAATGATCAAAACAACCGCTGGAGAAAAGTCTCCGCCTGTTCTTTGCGGAGGCGTGAAAGGCAACCCCCTGCCTGGCTTGCAAGAGGGGGGCTTTCTGGTCAGAGCAGAGGGCTGCGGGTGAGGATGGCCCCAGGGCGAAGCAGCGGTGGGTGCTGCCTCTAAGAAAGGGGCCACCCAGCTGCCAAGCCGCCCCACCTCTGCTCCCTCCTATAAGCCAGCTTTCCCCAACTTGGTGACCTCCAAATTTTTTGGATTACAGTTCCCATCAGTCTGAGCCAGCCTGGTCAACAGTCAGGAATGCTGGAAGTTGTAGTACAAACATCCATAGAGCCCTGGGTTGGGGAAGGCAGCCTGCTCCATGTGGCTTCCACATTCGGAGGCAGCGGGCCTCCCTCTGAGCACAAAATAGGGGCTGAGGGAATCTGCCTTGTACCAGGCCAAGCCTGCCTTGGTCCATCAAGCCTAGTTGCCCTGGCTGGTAGCACCCACCTGACTTGCCCGGCCAGCCTCCCTCCCTCCTTCCACTGAACGACCCAGGCGCCACTGCGCTGCTCCAGCATCGCGCTGCAGTGGGGTCAGGCAAGGGCCACACCCAGGGAAGCCCCTCTTTCCCCTCCCCATCCCACCCTCTTCTGACACATGGGCAGGAGAACCTCAAAGCCTTGGAGAAGTCCAGCTGCTTCCAGGTCTTTGCCTTGGTGCCGCCTTGAGTGAGTTCATTGTGCTTTAGTGATGCGTTGTCATTGCTGCTATTGTTTATGTCTGTTTCCATATTTGATAAGGTGCATTGTTCAACTCCTTTTTTGAGGGTATAAATAAATAAATCTTAAGAGTAAAAAAGAATTTTAAAAAAGGATAAAAAATATGGCAATCAGGTGATCTCCCGCCCCCCACAGTTCAATGTCAGTTTGGCACACCATGTTCTCGCTCTTATTCTCAACCCTATACAACTAGGAGCCACCACAGTTGCTAATAATTGGGGGAGGCCAAATCTGCAGCCTATCATTGCTGGCATCTTGGCTGAGTTCAGACGACATGCTAATCAATGGGGGGGGGGCAGGGAAGAGGAACAGAATGGGAAACAACCGTTGATTAGAGTGTCGTCCAAACTCGTCCATCTTGTGTTGCTTTATTTTCTCTTGCATTGCTTGAAGAGTTCAGCCTTAGCTGCAGTCCAGCTGCAACCCAGCTGCTGTTGCTCCATTTTAATCGATCACAGACCCAGAAGCCTCACAAATGTATAATTCAGCAAGTTCCATACACTGAATGCCTTCAGATTTCAACACCAGAAACTCAAAATTTGTGGGGCAGATTTTACAAGTTTTGACATTTATCTCTCAAAAAAAGTCAGAACCTGACATTCTTTGTACAAAAAAAATTTAAAACCTTTTGCAACTGAAAATTTGAAATGCAAATTTTGGTCTTTCAGGGTAGGGTGGTTGTTTTTCTGGATGATCACACTGAGCCATTTACGTTTGTGGTTTCACACTGGATCTTTTTAGGGCTCTAATTACCCCTCTTCGCCAAACTGGCCCCATGAAACTTGCACATAAATATAATAAAATAACCCTCAGTGTGGAAAAGAACAGAACACGATGCTTGAAAACACTGCAGATGTTCAAAATGAAGGACTACTGTAGCCCTCAATTCTGGCAAGTAACGGCATAAGGGATTACTCAGCCACTCAGTGAAATGGGTCAAACATGAATTAGGGAGAGGGAGGGAGGGAGGAGAGAGGGGAATGGAAAAATTGTGCAGCTTCTAGAACAAGCCAATCAGGAGCTGGTGAGTCATTGTACGAGCCCATCACAGCACTTACAGGACAGATCACCACGCTTGCTTCCACCCGTCCTCCTGTCCATATGATTGCTCCCATCAGAAGAGATTTTTCTAAGAATATTTTTGCACCCCTCAAAAAGGCCATTTTGCAAAAGATTATCTGGGTATTCTGCAGCATTCCGGGGGCAGCTAACCTTTTCCTCTCACAGAGCAATAGAATGACGCTAGTTCTGGGACATCGTGGAAGATGCGAAACGGTGGCCAGGCTGCCCACAGAATTGCTGCAACTGCCCCACGCAGCAGCCGTGCAAAGGCAGCCCTGCCCCCAATCGATGATTAGAGATTTCGCCTCCCTCTGGGCCATATTCAACAAAAGGGGTCCCCCAAATTTTGCTGCCTGCAAATACGATAGGGAATTTCGGGAGGCCATTTCTGCTCAACTCGACTTTCAGCACACCCACCAAAGATTTGGTGAAGTAGCCCTGAGTTGGATCCGGTGGCCAGAGGCTCCTCAATGAGCACTCGTGCCATCCATGTCCAAGGCCCCTTCCGCTGGTCTCTTTTCCAGAAGGTCCATGGCTTGGGCCTTGGCATGTGCTTTGCATATATAAAGCCTCTGGTACAAACCCAGACTTTGGTCATGTTTGAACAGCAGCAAGACGAAGCTCATTGGAAGCCTGGGCTTACAAACCCAAGTCTCACTCACGATGCAGCAGCATCTTTGCATTTCCTTCTCCTCCTCTCTTTCCTTTCTGTCCCTCCTGGACAGAAGCAGATTGCAAACAGATTGACTCCCAGCAAATGGCAATGCCTCTCTAGGATGCCGCCTCCTTCTTAAGTGCCTTTCCCAGGCAGGGGGAGAAAGCAGCAGTCGAGGCACCAGCAGAGATGTCAACCCACAAACGAGACACCCGACTGCTTCATTTATTACAAGGAATCAATTTGGCATCTCATATTCAAAAGCGGCCTTCGCTCAGCAAAAGATGCACAGGTGCTGAATCCCCTGTGATCAAGTGAGAAAGCAGCAGAGGAAAAATGGAATTGACCCCGCAGCATACCAAAGAATGGGGCCTCATCCTGTGCTCAGTGGCACAAGCTTTGGAGCAGGGCAGCCTGGAGAGTTTCCGCTGCCTTCCTTGAGAAATAGGAAATCCAGGGGATGGCTTTTGTGGGGTCCATCAATTGCCTTGGGAGGTTCTGGCAGTTTGTGGTGGCTCTAAAAAAATGCACAATTTATCTACAAATATGCAAGATATCAGAGAGTTGGAGAAGGTGCAGAGAACCAAAAAGAACCAAAATGACAAATTCACAGAGGCTAGATCTATCTGTGCCACAATGAATGGAACTCCTTGGCTCTGTGGGCTCCTGCTGACCCTTGCTGTGTGACCACAGGGGCCATTGTCCCAAGCTTGCCAGCTTCACAAGGGGCACCTTTCTCACACACACACTCCAGCTCCGGAATCATCAGACTTTTGTTCCCACCTGTTTCAGAGCCCTCTTGCCTGGCGCCCGGCCCATCCTCGGTGACCTACAGTGGGGTACAAGGATGCCTTGAAGGCAAATCCCATTTTGGAGAAGCTCTCAGAGGCCAAATTCCAGTGTGGACAGGGCTGAAGTCAAAAGGATCAAAATACCCAAAATGCCAGCCTATTTGAGCTTAACGCACTTCCTGTCTACAGCTGAGCCTTAGGAGAGGTATTTCAACCTTTTAGAATGGGGGGAGGGGCCTGCAGAAAATCCAGGAGGCCCCCAAACAATTGCCTTGTGGGGGGAAGGGGAGTGGAGGAGTGCTGCCTGGCGAATCCTGGAGAGCTGGAGGTTCACCGCCCTGCCCTACAGCATCAGGCCTTGTGAACTACTGCTGCTGCTGCTGCTGCTGCTGCTGCTGCTGCTACAAAAGCGTTGCCCCCTGAAAAGTGCCGCCCTAGACAGCCATCTAGACTTATCTAGCAGTCAGGTAGATCCCATGTTGCACAAGCCTAAGCACAGCTCCTGCATCGCCCCTGATTTTCCTTTTCCATTCGCGTTCAGAATTTCAGTTATCCTAACGGTATGAATGAGTCTTCCTTGAGTTCAGTTGCTCCCCTCAACTCATTCCCATTGGTATTTCTCTAGGGAGCTGTAGACTCAATATGTCATTGTGGCATGGGTTAATTCCGAGGGCCTTCCTTCTTCCTCCTCATTCCTCGCTGATTTTGATGGGCAGCTCCATTTTCTACCTCCCCTGCCTCCGTTTCTGAATTTAGGGGCAAATGAAAGACTATCCTGCTAACTAAATGGGCCCTGGAGAGTGGAGGAGGCTGGTTAGATGAGAGGGGGCTGTAGGAGTCACAGACACTTTGCTCTGCCTCCACCTGGGGTAAATGATGCAAAGATAATTTGCACCACTGTTGGCCAACACTCAGATTTACTGGTAGAAGTTTTGTCGGTTTGCAAAATACCAGCTTGTGATCCCGGAGAAAGATCAGCACCAGAGAGACATCTTTTAAAGATAATCCATATTTGGGAGCAACTCTGCATCCCTCTGGAGATAAGAGAAGAGGTCCTCATATGGATTGGTAACTGGTTAAAGAACAGAAAGCAGAAAGCAGGAATAAGTGGGCAGTTCTTGCAATGGAAGGATGTAAACAGTGGAGTGTCCCAAGGATTCTGGATTGAGACACGTGCCGTTTACTTGTTCATAATTGAGTAGAGGTGTCCAATGAGGTGGACAGGGTTTCTGACAACACCAAGTTATTTAGGATGATTAAAACAGAAAGGGACTCTAAGAGCTGCGAAAGGACCTCTTCAAACTGGGAGAAGGGGCATTAAAATGGCAAACGTGGTTCCATGTAAGGAAGTGTAAAGTGATGTGCTGAAGACTTCTAACTGGTGGAATCATGAGGTCAGGCTGGATAACTCAATGGGAATGTTGATCCAGTGTGTGACTGCAATGGGAAAAGCAGGTTCCACGTTGGTGATCACTAGGAAAGGAATTGAATGTAAAACTGCTTGTATCTTCATCCAATGAGGCTGATTGGTGGGAGCTACAGGAGACAATAGGAAGTCCTTCTTCATACAGTGCAGAGTAAAGCTATGGAATTCACTTCCACTAGATGGCCGTCTAGTCCCAGTGGGGCTATGGATATTACCTCCATATCAGGGGCAATCTGCCTTTGCAGGCCGGCTGCAAGGAGAGACAAGGGTGAGGTTGCTGCTCTACTCTTGCGCCGCTTGTAGGCTTCCCATTGGGGAATCAGATTGTTGGGCTGGAGATGCCTTTGACCTGATCCAGCACCAAAGGCTCTCCTCGTGTGTTCACATCCAGAGAACCTCTTTTCTGGGCCCCTTTGCTGCCCTTTTCATAGTTTCTCGCTGGAACAACTCAATCCTTCTTTTCCCTCCAGTCTCTGCTGAGAAGCCTGTCAGTCACAAGGCTAAATAAGCCCAGCCATCTCATCTCACATGTGTCTTTGTTAATTAACAAATAAATCAAGCCTGTCTTGCCAATTAAGAAAATGCTCCAAGTGTTACATTCGTTCCAAGGTGTGCTTGCTTTCTACTCCACCCACCACTGTCCCTGCAGAGAGCAGCTCCCCCTCCCCCTTGGGCCTTGGCAGTTCTCTGCCCCTGGTGGGGAGAACAGCCAGCACACCTTCATTCACAAAGTCACCCAAGGCAGGACATGGCTGTTGGCCTCGCGTGGCAAAAGGGAAAGCAAGCCACCAGCCCACACTGGCCAGTGGTCAGCACAGCTCTGTGCTGCCCTCAGGGTGGAAACACTGGCCTGGAGGGTCAAACTCCTTGGGGTGGTAGCCATGGCTGGCCCTAGGCTAAAAGGTCCCTCAGGCAAGGACCATCTTCAGTGCCTACCCCCATTCCTTCAACATTTGAATTCTAGTGTATTTTAATTGCATTTGCAGCCCATTTCACAACTTTGATGCACAATTTGCATGCATGACTTTATCCTTGCCACATAAGATGATAGATTTGCATGCATGGACCTGATCACCATCACTCACACACCATTTACTGAAGAGCTGTGCACTTCCCCATGAATTTTGTTAATGGATGTTACTGCAACACTGGCCATGCAGGTTTAGAAGTGAAGATGAAGTGCTGATGATATTTGTTTTAGCTGCTGAATGGATAGTTGAGTAGATAACCAGTGACAGACAGCCCTGGGCCTCATACCCATAAGCACCATTGCCCAAAGTTGCCTTCCGCTAAATACAGCCCTGATAGCCACAGAGTTCACTGTGTTCCATTGAATTCAATGGGATTTCCTTCTAGGTGGGCATGCATAGGATTCACAGTCCACATCATATGGGGCTATTAGCTAATTTATTTACTTATTATTTAGTTTTCTTCCCTGTCAGAAGAACATAAGAAGGGCCAAGCTGGATCAGACCAAGAGTCCATCCAGTCCAGCTATCAACCAGGAAGCCATAAGCAGGATGTCAGTGAGACAGCACTCACTCACCCATGTTCCCTAGTAAATGGTGTACATAGGTTTACTGCCTCTGATACTGGATGTAGCACACAACCAACAGGACTAGTAGCCATTGGTAAACTTCTCCTTCAGGGATTTATCCACCACCACCCCCTTTTAAACCCATCCAAAATGGTGGTCATCACTACATCTTTTGGAAGTGAATTCCAGAGTTTAACTATGCACCATGATCTGTCCTGAATCTCCCCCCAATCAGCTTCATAAGATGACCCTGGGTTCTAGTATGAAGGGAGAAGGAGAAAAATGTCTCCCTACCCACATTCTCCACACCATGCATAATTATGTAAACCTCTATCAGGTCTCCCCATAGCCTCCTTTTTTCCATGCTAAGCAATCCAAGCTATTGATACCTTCCATCATAGGGGAGAGGCTCCAGCCCCTTGATCATTTTAGTTGCCCTTTTCTGCACTTTTTCTAGCTCTACAATGTCTTTTTTAAGGTGTTGTGACCAGAGCTGTACACATTATTCTAAATGTGGTCACACCACAGATTTATATAAGGGCAATATGATGATGGCAGTTTTATTATTTTGGAGCTCCTCACAATCCCTTTATGTTTAAACCACTCTAAACCACTCAGCCAACTTGGCCACTTCACTGCTCACTACAAATTCCAGATCATTTATGAACAAGTTGAAAAGCATTAATCCCAATACAGGTCCCAGTGGGACCCTGCTATTTACATTCCTCCATGGGAGAATTTGCTATTTATTCTTACTCTCTGCTTTCTGTTCTTTAACCAGTTACTGAACCATAAGAGGACCTCTTTTCTTATTCCATGACTGCTAAGGCTGCTTAGGATTCTTTGATGAGGAACTTTATCAAGGGTCTTTGCCCTTCTACTCATTTATCAACAACACATTTTTAAAATACAATAAAATAAGGAGCACATGATTCCTTATACTTAATTGTGAGTGCTCTGCTATTGCACATCTAAAGGGTATTATTTATTTATTTATTTATTTATTTATTTATTTATTTATTTATTTAAGAGAGCAGGAAAGAGAGAAAATCCCATTTGAGAACCAACGTAGTTATCCTTTCGGCGCCAGGTCAGGACTTTTCTCTTCTCCCAGGCATTTAACAGCATATGCTGAGTTTTTTAGCTGACCCCAGAATATTTTTTAAATGGATATTGTCTGTTTTTGCTGTATTTTAGACACTGCACTGTTTAAATGCCATCCATAAAGAGGTGCCCCTGGCATCTACTTTGCAAGCCTTTAGTCTCCAGATTAAGACATTTGTATTTGCCCAGACATTTTAAATGTACATAATGCTTCTGTGGTTTTATGTTATGCCCCTGTTATGTTATTACAATAATGGTCTTATTGTACACTACACTGAAATCTGAATTTGTTGAAGAGTGTTACAAAAATGTGCCATGGAAAACAAGACAGGCTGTGTCAAAGATGTGGTGACACCACGGATACCCTGATGGAACTCTCCACCAGCAGAACCATTCTGCAACAGAACATGCACCAGCAGAGCAGCTGGGATGGGATGGGCCTCAGTGGGAGGGGAGAAATTCAGGAAAAGCCATGCTGACATCAACTCTCCCCACCCACATCACAATGACAGTGCATAAGATACGTCATGCTGCCCCATCAGGTATTGTGATGAGGTGACAGCACCAGCAAGAGATCTGGAATGGGTAGATTCAGGACCTTGGACAGCACTGCAGGCCCTGGCCGAGACAGTATTGACTTTGAGTCAGGACCATGGCTAGCGAAGGAAAGAGACAAGTTAGTGTTGCCCCATCACTAGCCTGGGCCGACTCCCAGCCTTTTATAGCTTGACCAGGAGGGTCCTTCTGCAAGCTCCACCCCTCATGCTGCTTTTAAAGAGCTAGTGCCTTGTCTTGCAGTTGCTGGTTTCTTTGAGGGTGAGAGTTCAAGGACCTGGCTGGGAAATGCTCCTCAGGGTCTCCCGCTCTCTGGAGGCGTCCAGGGTCTGCTCCTCAGAGTCAAAGGGTCATGTTGCTGCCCTGGAATTTAGCAGAAGGGGTGTTGATCCAAGGTAAATGGCCCCATGAGCCATTTACCTTGGGGGATGAGCCATTGGGGGATGGTTCTGATTCCGCTTTGAAGCTGCTGCTGAAGAACTCCGTCTCCAAGGGTTGTCAGCTCTGGGCCATACCAATGGTGTAACTTCCAGCTACCACCAGAATATAAATCCCACAAATGGAGACCACAACTCCAATGATACATTGCATGGCATGGGGCTCTGTCTCTCCAGCCTCATACTGTGCACTTAAAGCACACAAGGAAGGAATTCTTGGGATGATAAATTAGGGGGAAAGTGCACTTTGCATACAAGGGGAGCGCTTTGCACAACACAGCCTGCCCCAGAACACATGTGGGGACTTCTGCCGCCCAGCTCCCTTCCTCACATCGGGAACCCAGGTATAACACCCCCTCCCAGCACCATCGTCCACCCACTCTAACTACTGGGGCGGAGGGTGCTGGGGCAGAGCTATTGCTCCATGCTCAGCTTCACATGGGTGTGTATGTGGAGGGGGTTCTTCCCCTCTCCTGATTTGGGTTTGTACCTTGGATGGCTCCAGCCAGGGACCTGTAGCATTTAATACTGATGTTGTTCCACCAGAGCAGGGCTCCTTCTGCATCGCCACTGCTCCTGTGGTGTTGGGGGTGGCTCTTGGAGCCACACAAGCTGCTCACTGCTGGAGTTGTTCATTGCACATTCATGAGAAACAATTCCCCATGCAAACAGGTGCATGTGCAGAGAGCTCCCCCACTCAAGGAGAAACCTTTGTTTGGCAGTGCTCCTCCTTAAGTGTAAGAGTTCTCTGTGCATACATCTGTGCTTGCAGAAAACTAGTTCTCAGAAATATCCAGTGGCTGTTCATCAGGACGGGAGGAGGCAGCACATGATTCTCTAATGGTGGGCAGGACTAGAGCATGTGGGCCCAGGAATCCCTCTACACATTCAATGAATGCATGGAAGAGTTCATGACACACACACATGCCTCCTGGCATCTATGATTGGGTGTTTTGACTGGAGTGACCTTGGGCCAGTCACTAACCCTTTGCCTACCCAACCTCACAAGTTTGTTATGGACATATAAAGTCCATGCCTACATGTATTCCACCTTGAGCTTCCCAGAAGGATGGATTTAAAATGCATACGATCTGGCTGGGACATGGTCGGGAGTCCTTGGACCTTCACAATTCCCCGTAAATCCTTTTCTTCTATGAAACTCAATTCTCTCTCATGTTTTCTCCTAACAAAATATGGCAGATTTTGCAATTGGCTTAAATCTTGGACAATTAAAGTGGATTCACTTCCTTTGCATTTACCGGTTACAGAAATGGAGGTGTTATTGATGCAACGTTTCCCTGCTTCCTCCCCTCCGTAGGCCATTCATCGCCTGCACCAAGCCAGAAGCTGGAGCCAGATTTTTGTAGTGTCACAGGGAGCTCTTTGAAAAGGTCAGGCTATTATGGAACATTATTGTCGTTCCCATAACATGGTGGCCATTAGAATTCTGTCATACCCTTTGCAAGATCCTTGTAATGAGAAAGAGGAAGAGAGAAGAGGAGGGGGGTGAGGAGGGAGGGATGGGGAGAAATCGCATGGCACTAAATTAATTCTGATGACAAAGATAATAACAAGTTCAGGAAACAGTTGCCAAATGAATCCATTATCATTATCATGTCAGGGCTGGCGGGCTTAAGGTCCCTCCTCGGGGGCCTTTTACAGATAAGCGCAGGAAAGCATCACATCAGGAGAGGCAGCTGGCAGGAGCGGCAGCAGAGTGGCGGCAGAAGAGCACACCTTGGGCTGAGATCTCAGGACTCCGCAGCAAGACAGAGCAACCTGGGCTCAATGCTCCAAGGGGCCTCACAGGAAGGCTGTGGAGTGTTTTCCTTAGCACAAGGAAAGTGGAAAACTCTGGGCCTGAGAATGTGGCTACCATCTGTCAGGGATGCTTTAGGGTGGATTCCTGCACTGAGCAGGGGGTTGGACTCGATGGCCTTGTAGGCCCCTTCTGGCTCTGCTATTCTATGATTCTATGATTCTATGAATGTGGGTTCAGCTCCAGAGTTGAGGAATGATGTCAAGAGCAAATCATGAGGAGGAACAGGCAGCATTTCCAAGCATCCCCAGGAGGATCTCAGAGTAAGAATGTGTGAATCAGCAAATTTGAGTTCACCAAAGTTTCTTTGAATTACTTCTTGAGCCTCATTCCAACTCAATTCTGCATCAGATTGGGGGCTTTGGGGGATGCATGGAAATCTGTGTGTATTTTTGTGCATATTTTTTTCTAAATGTACACTTCAGTTGTGTGCATCTTTCAACTGTTCTCATGCTGTTGGAACGCAATGTTCTTGGTCCATGAATCGCATTGTAAGCTTGGAAATGTATGGACTTTGACTGCAGATTGCATCTGAATCTGGATTTGGTCCATAAGTTATGAATTGGGTAAATCCTGATCAAAAATGAACCGAAATGATTTCCTCATCCATCCATCCATCCATCCGTATGTTAGATCAACGCAATAGAACATCTGTCTGTGTCCTGTGCAAAACTCCCCTCGGAGAGGGACTGGACTCCAGGACAGCCATAGGGTTCAAGCAAAGGACGTAAAGGAGAAAATCCACCCCTGCTCCTCCCGACTCTGTCTCAGTTGAGGTGGCAAAGGCAAAGACACGGGGCAGAGCTGGACAGTCTCCTGCACAAGCCTCCTTGGAACAAACCAGAGCTGCTCCAGAACACAACTGCTGTGTTGTGGAGCTCCCTTTCATTGGGACAAGGGCTGGCGCAGAAGAACTTCCCTGATGGATTGTGCCAGTTGAGAATGTTCTCCAGATGTTTTCACCCAAACTACAAACAATGGGCAAGACCTTAATCACTCCCATGCCACAGACACCACCAGGAAATGGCAATTAATGTGGACATCATAGTGGGGAAATCATTCAAGCCATGATTTGTGCATTAGGAAAATTAGAAGAGCCCTGCTAAATCAGACGAAAGGAAGAATCAAGCATCTCACTTCCCGCAGTAGCCAGCCGGATGCCTCCAAGAACCCCAAAAGCAGGGCAGGAGGACACGAGCTCTGTCCCACTACTGCTCTCCCACAACTGGCATTGCTGCCTCTGAATGTGAAGGCTCCCAACTATAGAGAGATGTTCTAACCACAAAGGCATAGATGGGAAGCTTTGGGAGATGGAAGGTGAGGTTCCGCCCCATCTCGCCACTGTCTCCTTCTGCTTCTCAGTGTCTTCCTTTGATTCCTGTCTATGGTGCCAACACAAAGGGAGCGAGCAAAGGTCTCCCAGCGTCCATCCCCCATTGCCACTCCAGCACTTGTCACTGCAAAGGCAATGGTGACACTGTTATTATACAAGGCCTCAAAGCCCGTCCAAGGCGGTGGAAGATGAATTATGTTTCATTTATATCAAAGAAGCAATCTCAGAGCCCATTTGTGATCAAATTTGCTGTCAGAGAAACTTTGCTTTATCTCATTACATCTGATATCTGTTGGCTTCTTGTCCTTGAGACTATTAAAGTTTAATGTCAAGTTTGAGATGAAATGGAATCTTTGCTGTATCATCTCATCAGGACCGGAGTGCACCCCCTTCCATTGGCACTAATTTTGACAACTAATTATGGTAGGTGTGGGGCAGGGTAGATGGAGAGGGAGTGCGAGGCGGAAGGAAGAGGCCCTGCCAGGTCCCCCTCCCTCCCCATTCATTGGAGATATTATCGTACTGCCAGGCGGCAAATGGAAATTAGCGTCACTCTCCCGAAGATGGAATCATAATTTCCATGTTGCTTGATCGGTTCTCTCCGCCTTTCTCTCCTAAACACCTTAGCCTGCCCAAGTTCCTTGGGGCCCCTTAAGCCTCAGGAGGAAACTTAACATGGTCCGACTTTGGATTCTCCAAAGGCAAGACTGATGGACCGTCTCAGGTATGACGAACCTCAGGCCCGTGGGCCAAAACTGGCCTTCCTGGGATCCCAATCTCAATCTCCAGGGTTCCCCAGATGGCCACACCTGCTTTCCCCTGGCCACCAATCATTTGGAAGTTTTTCAGTTTTTGCATAATCCCCCCCCCTCCATTCTAAAAGGTCAAAATACCTCTTCTAAGGCTTAGTTACTGGCAGTAAGAGCTTTAAGCCAAAGTATGTTGGTATTTTTTTGGTAGCCTGGCCCTGCTCCTTTTGCCTCTGTCCCACCCCCCATGGAGCCCCCAAGAGCTTTTCTGAAATTGAATTCAGCCCTGGAGCTAAGAGAACAGTTCTGGGCCTTGAGCGAAGAGAGAAACCCTAACCCTATAGAGCAGTTTTTGCAAAAACAGGCTAGGTGATGCCTGAAATAAAATCACCTTGGATAGTTGCCCTTGCTGCTCTCACAAAATGCCACATGCATAATCAGATCTGGTGGCGTTGCAAAATTTTAAATTTGGATATTGAGATGCGACAATCTGAAGACAGAGCCCTTCATTCCACCTCCAGCAGCCCAACCCAAATTAATTCCAGTTAAAGTATTGGACTGCAGCACAAATTGCAGCAATGATACTAACTTATTTCTCTTCTTCCACAAGAAGAGCAGCTCAAAAACATGACACAAGACAATGTTGCAGGAACATTTTGTATTTCTTGCATCAACCCCCAGATTTGGCCTTCATTTCCAGAACATTCATTCCCTCCTGCATTTATATAATTTATCACAGAACATTCCTCTATTTATTGATTTTTTCCAGAATTACCTAACTGGACTTGCTGTGCTGCACCCACAGTGCACTTTTTAAATTTCATCAATGCCAACCCTTTGAACTTGAGGAGGAGGAGGAGGAGGAGGAGGAGGAGGAGGAGGAGGAAGAGGAAGAGGAAGAGGAAGAGGAGGAGGAGGAGGAGGAGGAGGAGGAGGAGGAGGAGGAGGAGAAGGAGAAGGAGAAGGAGAAGAAGAAGAAGAAGAGGAAGAGGAAGAGGAAGAGGAAGAGGAAGAGGAAGAGGAAGAGGAAGAGGAAGAGGAAGAGAAGAAGAAGAAGAAGAAGAAGAAGAAGAAGAAGAAGAAGAAGAAGAAGAAGAAGAAGAAGAAGAAGAAGAAGAAGAAGAAGAAGAAGAAGAAGAAGAAGAAGAAGAGAACAGACCACTGGATAGCAACTGCAACACAACATCAACAACCATCCATATGATGATCTAAACCGGTTCCCTCCCCTGGGCAAAGTACCAATGAAATGATGTGGATGCCATCATTTTCTCCATAACGTGTTGCCTTTTTGCTGTGGCAGGCTTGCAAAGGAGGAGGACCAGCCACGGGCAAGGACACTTCCTCACTGGTTTCTCTTTGTCCTTCTCAGACTCAACTCAGCCAGGACTGTTGTCACAGTGGTCCACAGCTAGGAGAGCATGTGGTGCAGACCTCATGGCCACAACATTTGGCCTAATCTATGCCCTCTGCCCGTGCTTCTTTGTGGCATCCAGTCTTCTGGAGAACTCAACAGTTTGCACAGTATTTTATGGCATTTTGGTTGGTCCTAATTTCTTCCATCTAGAATCTATTGGGAAAGTTATAAATCCACTCCCAAGTGAGTCCCACATTCCTCTTCCTAACTCCTACCACTCACCACAGTACTGATTTTTCCATGGGCTGCCTTGGTATTGATTATGTAAGTTCCTTGAAGCAGGCATTTTTCTTTCCTTCTACATTTTCTTCAGGACACACTGAAAAGCAGCTTGGAGCACCTTTTCCAGCCTGAGGGTCAAATTCAATTTCAGAGATGCTCTTGAGGGTATGTTACAGGCAAAGAGGGTGGGGCCAAAAATACCCCCAGAGCGCCAAAAAAGCCTGCACATTGTGGCTCGGAGCTCTTTCTGCCAGTAACTAAACCCTTAAGAGGGTCATTTTGACCTTCCAGAATGCAGGGGGGGGGACACCAGCGGTTGAGGGAAGGGGGCAGAGCCCGCTGGGACTGGGCCCACAGGCCAGAGGCTTCCCATCCCTGCTGTAAAGCATCCCATTCACTGATGGCACTACACAGATGATCATAGAATCCTAGAATAGTAGATTTGGAAGGGTCCTATGAGGCCATCTAGTCCAACCCCCTGCTCAATGCAGGAATCCACCCTACAGCATCCCTGACAGATGCTTGTCCAGCTGCCTCTTGAAGGCCTCTAG
This sequence comes from Elgaria multicarinata webbii, assembly GCF_023053635.1. Taxonomy (NCBI): domain Eukaryota; kingdom Metazoa; phylum Chordata; class Lepidosauria; order Squamata; family Anguidae; genus Elgaria; species Elgaria multicarinata. The sequence continues at coordinate 36,511,441 of NC_086182.1, forward strand.
TGTGGGAGAGCCCACAACCTCCCTAGGTAACTGGTTCCATTGCCGTACCGCTCTAACAGTCAGGAAGTTTTTCCTGATGTCCAGCCGGAATCTGGCTTCCTGTAACTTGAGCCCATGATTCTGTGTGCCACACTCTGGGAGGATCAATATAATTATGATAGATTTTCCTTTACATCTCCTCTGAATTCTTTCCAAGTGGACACAATGAACATAAACTCCCACCACACCACCAGCCTGTTCGCTAGAGCTGCACTGAATGTCCACAGGCAGACATTCTGAGCACAAAAGTGACCCGGGGGGCTTCAACAGCCCTGCAAACTCTCAACAGCTTTCCTGTCTGCATCTCTTGCTGCCCCGCTCAGTACCTGCTTTTCTACCATTGATTTTTTTAAACGAGCATCTTCTTGCTGGGATCAGAGGTCCCAACCAATCAGGGATCACATAGCCAACATTGTGCCACAGGGCCACATAACCAATCCAATCTGGCTATGTGGTAATGTCACAAAGCCAATGGAAAGGAAGGGCAATGAACCGCCCAGAGAGCTTCGACTATTGGGCGGTATAAAAATGTAATAAATAAATAAATAAAATAAAATAAATGCTTCCTGCCTCCATTTTAAATGGGTGAATAATTTTGCCCCAATTCACAGTCCACCATCCCCCTACAAAAAAGAAAGTTACCCAGAAGTTGTGCTTTTGGCAGGAGGGAAAATGTTTTCAAAAGTCGTGCACACGCGCACACGCACACACATCATCATCATCATCATCATCATCATCATCCTTTCAGCCTTAATGTTTTCAGCTAGCCCTGGGGAGCACAGGCAGAAATCTCATGAAAGCTGTTCTAAAGCAAGCTGCTTGCAGAGTCGAAATGTCAGGCCCCTTCCCACAGCACGGCAATAAGCAATATCTTGGACCACATCTGAACCTCTGGCATCAACAGCTGCTAAACACATTATTGCCCACACTTAAAACATAAACAGCGGCTTGCATGGAGGCACCTGGGACGGGATTCGTTTTTTTAATGGGTTACTTATGGCACTTCCAAAATGAATGAACTAGAAGCTGGAGCCCGTCCACCCCCCTCGGTTCAATTGGCCGTTATTGCTGGCAGTTTATCAACATTAACTGATTAGACTCAGGATGATGGATTTGCCCTGCCTTGGACTTGTGCTAAACAAAGGGGGGGAAAGCTCCCTCTTTTCAAACATCTCCAGCCCTGGTTTGTAATTGCTGCCTCTAATTCTTGTCTCATCCCCCACAATCATGTCAGACAAGAGGATTTATTTCCACATGTTCCACTGCATGATACTATGAGTATTTATTATTTGTATTTATAAGATGACTTCAAAATAGGTTGTCTGGGCATCATACGATTATTTTTAAATAGTACAACAATATGCCAAGATCTAAAAACAAAACAAAACCAACACAATCAACAACAACATTTCAAATTAGGTGTGCAGGGTTGGCTTCAGACCTTGAGCTGGCTCTCCCGTGGAATCTAAATTCTATGTTCTACCATGCTTTGAGGAGACAAATATGAAGTTAAACATGCGAGGCTGATAAAACAGTGCGTTCACTTTGCACACCCTCTCTTGTGCTTCTCTCCCACCTAACATGGCTCTTTCTTTCTTTCCTTCCTTCCTTCCTTCCTTCCTTCCTTCCTTCCTTCCTTCCTTCGGACATCTCGAGTGATGGGCAAACGTACCCTGAGTGAATTCATTATTTACTTGGAAAGTAACGAATTCGTCCATGTGAACTCAGATGGGAGTTCTCCTTCAATCCAAGATTTTTGTTCCGTGTATATGAGTTTTTGCACCTGCACAATAACAAGGCACAACATGGGAGCTGTAGTTTGAAATCACGTAGTGCAGCATGATGTCACGCATCACCAAGTTATGCCCCTTTTCTGATTGGTTGTTTTCGCATGGCTTGCTTGCAAGATGATGTCATGTGAGGTTTACTCACCATCGCTAATTCAAGATGGACCTTGCAGACTCTTCCACCTCCTCCTCCTCCTCCTGGGTTCACAGCTGCAGTGATGATGATGGCAAGGGAAGCAACTAAGGAGATGATTTAAGTGAGTTTTGGGGAGGTCTAGGTAGTAAGACGACTGAAAAAAATTGCTGTGCATGCTCTGAGGTTCACAATCATTTCCAAACTTAATAATGAATTCTTGTAATGCGGGCTTTCTACAAAGGTTAGCATTACAAGCGGAGGAGTTTTAACCAACAAGTCAACTAATTGCAATGTTCAATTCCATCACCAATCACCTCTAGGATGTTCTTCAGAGCATTCATGAAGTATCATTTGCAGTTCTTACAGGTTTTTTAAACAGTAAAAGCCAAGCTGGAGGGAAGGGGGGCTGCGTGTGCATGTGCGTCATGAACCTGCTAACCAAACAATAGCTTTCAAACAGCAAAATAAAGCCAGGGTGATGCTTGGTTAGTTCTCCTATTCAGGGTTGGAGCTACCATTAAGGCCACTAAGGCAGCAGCCTTGGGTGCCAAGCTAAGAGGGGCGCCAGGGCGCAGCGCTCAGCCAAAGTCCAAGAGCGTGTGCGGCAGCATGGGGCTCAGTTCGCTTACTGTTGCAAGCGGCTGGGCCTGCCCCAGCCTCTTGCGACAGCAAGCGAAGACGGAGCCCTGGCCGTTGCCTCATGTCGCCCTCATGCTGATGAGGTATGAGATGTAAGGCAGGGGGCGGGGCTCAGTTCGCTCGCTGTTGCAAGCGGCTGGACCTCCAGCACCCCCCCTCCAGCGCTGAGGAGGAGGAGGAGGAGGAGGAGGAGGAGGAGGAGGAGAAGAAGAAGAAGAAGAAGAAGAAGAAGAAGAAGAAGAAGAAGAAGAAGAAGAAGAAGAAGAAGAAGAAAGCAGGAGGAAGTGGAGAAGAAGAATGAGAAGAAGCAAGTAAGGCAAAATTGAGGGGTGGAGAGAGAGAGAGAGAGAGAGAGAGAGAGAGAGAGAGAGAGAGAGAGAGAGAGAGAGAGAGAGAGAATGTATGGGTGAATGGGGTGAATGGGGTCTTTGAGTGTATGCATGTGTTCATGCGTGTGTTTCTTTGGAGTGAGTGATGCTGAGTGTGTGTGTGTGTGTGCGCGTGTGAGTTGGGGGGGGATGATTTGGAGGTGATATTCCTATTAAATAATGCATATTAGACCTATAGACGTTCCTTTCCAATTTGTTTGCTATAATTGGCATGACGTATATTTTGTAACAATAGGTCATAATTGTTCATCCTTCTTAAAACCCTTTTAAATAATTAACAGGGTTGCTATTATTATTATTATTATTATTATTATTATTATCATCACCATCATCTATCTCTCTTTTCTTGGTTGTGGTTTTTCTAGATGAACATGATGGGCTTTGCCAAGTCATGCTGTCTTTGACTGATTCAGAAATGTCCTGACTATTGAACATGTTTTAAGTATGACTGCTTTCTGGATGTTGGCGTGCAGGTATTTTGGTAGGCCTAATTTCTGAAGGTTTTTGTTTGTTTCTCTATCTGAATGTAAGCAAAATACTCTGTTAACTTGACAGGTTGGTTATGCCAAGTTACCTTAAATAGTATAAGTCAAAGGTTTTAATGTTGTGTTGCCAATGGCAGAGGTATACTTTTTACCGAGTGCCCTTTAGTTCAAAATGAATTGTTTGCCAAAATATTTTATTTTGTATTTGTGAAAGATAATCAAAATTTGATTATTACTTATTCTTGCACTTTAAAATAAATTTAGCAGTTTCAAGTTTTGTGCTTCTTATTTTTTCTACAAAACATATGTTCTTAAAAATCAAAGCTGGCATTTTGGGGGGAGGGGTGAAAGTAACTCACTTTGCCTAGGGTGCAAACTAGGCCTGGCACCGGCCCTGCTCCTATTCCAGATCATAATCCAACAAACCAAAAGCAGGGATCACCCATTTATTTCCAGCAGGGAAGGGCAGGGATGCCAATGTGGGTGAGATGGTCACAATCCAAGCAGCAGAACGATGGTGCTATAGCACAGGTGAAGAGACACCAGGGCATGCCTGTGACTTTTGTGAACTGCCCAGAGAGTTTCGGCTATTTGGGCAGTATAGAAATGCAATAAATAAATCAGTCTTCAGCTCACAACTCAGCCCAAACCCAGGAGCAGAGGGGACGACTCTGGCACTATTGTCTTCGCTGTTCTTGATGGCCATATTTTAAGAGAAGAAGAAGAAAGATGGATGGGAGAGAAATGAGAAGGACAGAGACCTACAGGAGAAAGTTACAGGTTGAGGCAAAATACTTTTAGCCTGTGGAAGCTATAGTCAGAAGAATGCAAAACTGTATTTGACGCTCCAGGATGAGCCTTTGCTGAGAAAGTCGCCTCAGAAGGACATTTCATTTCAGATTTATACCTTGCTTCTCTTTCCCAAAGGACCCCCAAAGTGCCTTACAATATGGAGAAAACCAACCAATGCGGCAGAACCAAAATGACAGACAATGTGCTCTGTGTGCGTGTGTGTGTGTGTGTGTGTGAAACAACACATAAAACAATTCAATAGCATGCCAAATTCATATTGAGCTTGAGGTTCTGTGAGTCCCTTCTGTACGAAATCCAACCTTGCAGCCCAACAAGTCACATCTTTATCTGTGGCCTCCACCAGTTTTGCGATGGGAGTGCCCTAGAAGGGCGCCTTCCTCCTCCCCTCAAGTCCCATGGAGATCATGCAGCACTGCTCCAAGGGGACCTGCAGTGACCCAAACACATGAAAGCAGGTTCTGTCCATCCAAAGGGAATGGCTGGATGCAAAAATTGGGGGTCCTGGCTAAGACAAAGGCAGTCTCATAATGGGGGTGGAGGGAGCAGGGCGGATGAAATTGCATAATTTAATTCTGCAAAAGTGCAACCCAGCAGAAACATTTAACAGGGTTCTGCCTGCATATTTGGTGCCGGGGTTTTTTCCCCCTCCTTCCATAACAATGACTTTCTGATAGCTGAAGGGGGGGAGGGGAGAATTGAGACCTTTTTTTTTTCTTTTTGCAAAATGTCATTCAGAAGAAAAGGAAGAATTATAATAGCTGGCAAAGGCTTGCATTTAAAAAAAAATGATAAATTTTCACTGCCTCACAAAGACAGCTTAGTATTGCTTATCAACCATGATTTCACCAGATAGCTATTTCAAAACACAGACGCCGGTCTTTTTATAATAAATGAAAGCAATAACACCAAAGAGCCTGCCCAGAGTTATAATTAAGAAGCACACAAGCTGAAAAACCCATTCCCATTGTAGACAGGCAATTCAAGGGCCCGTTTGCTGTTATTCCCCTACGGAACACGGTAACAGGCCAAAAGAGGGGGGGGGGAGCAATTATTTGCAAAAGAAATATGCTGGGCCTTCAGTAGACCTAAAAGAAACACCCCCAGTGCAGGATTTCTCAGTGGGGGGAAGCACTCTGCATACGCTCAGAAGAAGCAATTACACGTCCCACGGCATTGAGCTCTGACACCGCTTGCTGCTCTTCCTCAACAAATGTGTGATTTTAGCTGAATATAAAGTCTGTCTGCAGTCTTTGCAGCACATGCATTAGAAGAAGAAGAAGAAGAAGAAGAAGAAGAAGAAGAAGAAGAAGAAGAAGAAGAAGAAGAAGAAGAAGAAGAAGAAGAAGAAGAAGAAGAAGAAGAAGAATTGTTATTATTGGCTTGGGACCGCAATACTTATTATTATTATTATTTATTTATTTATATAGCACCATCGATGTACATGGTGCTGTACAGATAACACAGTAAATAGCAAGACCCTGCCGCATAGGCTTACAATCTAATAAAGTTGTAGTAAACAATAAGGAGGGAAAGAGAATGCAAACAGGCACAGGGAAGTGTAGACAGGCACCGGGAAGGGTGAAGCTAACAGTATAGAGTCAGAACAAACTCAAAGTTTAAAAGCTATAGGGAAAAGAAAAGTTTTTAGCTGTGTTTTAAAAGCTGTGATTGAGTTGGTAGTTCTCAGGTGTTCTGGAAGAGCATTCCAGGCATGAGGGGCAGCAGAGGAAAATGGGCGAAGCCGAGCAAGGGAAGTAGAGACCCTTGGGCAGGCAAGAAGCATGGCATCAGAGGAGCGAAGAGCACGAGCGGGGCAATAGTGTGAGATGAGAGAGGAGAGATAGGCAGGAGCTAGACCGTGAAAAGCTTTGAAGGTCAACAGGAGAAGTTTATATTGGATTCTGGAATGAATTGGGAGCCAATGAAGAGATTTCAGAAGCGGAGTGACATGGTCAGAGCGGCGGGCCAGGAAGATGATCTTAGCGGCAGAGTGGTGGACAGAGACCAGCGGACTGATGTGAGATGAGGGGAGGCCAGAGAGGAGGAGGTTGCAGTAGTCCAACCGAGAGATAACCAGTGCGTGAACGAGAGTCTTGGCAGAAGAGACAGACAAAAATGGTCGAATCCTGGCAATATTATACAGGAAGAAACGACAAGATTTAGCTACTGCCTCGATATGAGGAATAAAGGAGAGCGAGGAATCAAATATAAAGCCAAGGCTACGAGTTTCCTTGACCGGAGTAAGCGTGACATCGTTGACAGTAAGAGATACCTGATGGAACGCCTCTCCCGACATGAACCTACCCGTACACTGCGCTCAACATCTAAGGTCCTCCTCCAAGTGCCTACTCCGAGGGACTCTTGGGGGATGGCAGCAAGGGAGAGGGCCTTCTCAGTGGTTGCCCCCCGACTGTGGCATGATCTCCCCGATGAGGCTCGCCTGGCGCCAACGTTATCTTTTCGATGCCAGGTCAAGACTTTTCTCTTCTCCCAGGCATTTTAACAGCATTTAACAACGTTAAGTTTGTTTTTAATGGACCTCAGAATTGTTTTTAAATGGATACTATTGTTTTTATACTGTTTTTATGTTTTTTTAATTTTTGTATACTTCTAATGTTTACTATTTTTAATTGTTGTAAACCGCCCAGAGAGCTTCGGCTGTGGGGCGGTATATAAATGTAATAAATAAATAAATAAATATTTATGGGGCCGTTTCCCATTCTCTGTCTCTTTCCGCCGGGCAGTGTCTCCAGCGGATGCTTCAGCCGTCTATCCTTCCCCCTTGCTGAAGACTAATCACATCACTGTCTGAAATATTGCCAATGAAAAGAAACAGACCAGTGCTCTGCACCTCCTTGATAAACATCCCTGGATCAGCTTCCTCCTAAAGAGGTGTCTATTTAACACAATTTCCATCTCAAGCAGCTGCTTTGCATTTTCCTTTTGGCTTTATTAAAACTGATTTTCTCTTTGCACTCTCCAAACTGATCTGATTACATTTCCATTTCTCCCTGAAGTAACAGGGGAGGGGGGGAGAGAAAAACCAGCCACGACTCTTCTTTGTGGAGGGAAGATGGATTTCTGGAGGTTGGCTCATACGTTATTTTATTTTATTTTATTTTTGTTCCATTTTAATAGCTCTTCGGTGATGGCCCCAGGGAGCGCGCTGCTCTCCTGTTGCATCTTTGCCGTCCATTTCCATGGGAACAAAGGAGGAGGGAGTCAGGAAACAGTGACTCCCTTTCCATTGGCACAGGCATAAATCAAGAACAATGCACCTTACGTGAACTCTGAATGTTTGTCCAGGGCCAAGCCGCCAGAGGGCACCAGTATGTGCATATGAGTGTGCCTGGCAGCACTGCACATCATGTGCACCCATGGATCCCTTTTCTTTGCTGCCGCCCCGCCCTGACCCGCCCCCTTTCATCTTCTGAGCTATAAAAGATCCTGCACCACTGAGGTAGTCTGGAAGGTGAAAATCCCTTCCATTTGAGACTCCACCAAGCCTCTTGCCTCTCACAACGTGACATCTCAGGCAGCCACCTGTGGACACTGGATAGTAAAGTCCAGACAGCCCACGCTGGCAGCAACTTAGGGACTGGATGGAACTGGCCAAACGCAGACCTCTCATCACACAGGGATGTGGTTGCCTTGCATTCGGTCACTGACCTTATGGTAAAGGCAGAGCTCCAAAACACCAAACGTATTAAGATTGATTCGGCTCGCGTGTCGTTTTGACAGGTCCAGAGCAAACGCCCAGCGCCAGCGGGGGGAGATCTGGTAATAATTACCATTTTTAATTACTGCTAAAACATCAATTGCTCTTGTTCAATTAGCAGCACAGATCCAGGCACAGCAAATTTCTGCAGCACAAAATAAGCTGAAAATTGATTTCGGAACACTTAATGTAGATCTGAAATTGCTAACCTGATAAGAAGGGAGCACACGAAGAACCGGCTCACCGACCTCAAGGAGTTCTGAGCTGATGTAATTGCTTCAGTGGAAGATGAATAACTTGTGTACCACACTTACATCTTGTACATTGCAGGGAAGTCACTCATTAGAGGCAAGAGTAAGGAAAGGGGGAGACCATGTTAACGAGGATGCTGGCAATTAAACTAGAAACCACCATTTAAGAACTTGCATCCTGATCTTTTACACAATTATAAGGTTGCCTCTCTCAGAGCCACGGCATCTGGCAACACCTAACAGGCACTCTGGGAGTCCTCGGCCGCCTTGTGGACAGGGAACATCGCACAACACAGGCTTCACAATGCCACTAAAAGTAAGCGCGTGACTCAGCACTGTGGTTCAAAGCATTCTCCGTTTCTGATTACAGCCAGGTGTGAAGTCCTACTCCTCCACTTGCTATCTTTTGCCACAATGTGAAGCCAAAGGTCCAGGGGGGACGTCTGGCTTCAGCCCTAAGCGAGTACCAGTTCCCTAAAGTGAGACCCTGGAAACATCAGAAGGGCCTTGATCCACCTCATACAGCATTCTGCTTTCAGCAATGGCTAGGCAGGTGTTTCTGGAACCATCCACAAGTAACAAGGAGGGGGTGATCGTCCCCTGCTGTTTATCCCCAACATCTGGTCCTCAGAGGTAGACTGTCTCTCAGCATGGAGGTTCCACTTACATCCTCCTCTGTGAATTTGTTTATTCTTCCTTTTAAAAAAAGAAAGGGGGGAGCCATTTGAACACTTTTTGGCAGCAAGTTCCATTTACATCACAGAAGAAGCAGGCAGAGGGCCGTGGGAAGCCCTTTGTCTGTGTAGGGCCCACGTATAGGCTTAAATCCCCTCTTCCAGACTATAAGATGAACCCCAGCCCCACAACAGCACCATAACTTCCTCTGCTGACCTACTGAATATCACTGAAAGGCAACACTCAGCTATGTTGCTGCACATCACAGCTCAAGTTCCAGGGGCCTTAAGGGTCTCTCTCCTTTCCATTCTTTGGTTCCAGTCTTCAGCTCCCACCACAGGCAGCTGGAAGGTGAGGCTCTGCTTCCCATAGCTCTCTGCAATCCCTGGTCATCAGAGCGTGATGCGCAGAAGTCATCGTGACTTGTTCCCAGCAGCCCTTAGCAAGTATTGGTTTGGGCTACAAGGCATGATGGCCCAGGGCAACTGTGCAGAATGGGAACAAATGGAAGAAGAAGAAGAAGAAGAAGAAGAAGAAGAAGAAGAAGAAGAAGAAGAAGAAGAAGAAGAAGAAGAAGAAGAAGAAGCAAATAGCAGAGGAGCAGGTACTTGGTCTGAGCAGGAAGAGACACACGCTGCCTTTGACCATGCAGGTTCCATTTTGCTTTCAACACATGGCCATTGACAGACCTTTCCTCTTCTGATCATTCATTGTCTCCTTTTTTAAAGCTATTCAACCGAGTGGCCATGCTACATCTTGAGGCAGTGAGTCCCATCACAATATGAGGGAGTCCTCTTGCATGTTGTGGAAAGAAGTACAAGAAGAAGCTTCTGAGGACATGGATTAAGCTGAACCTGTGTCTGCTAAAGCTGGCGGCAGCCTCTGAAAACAGAGCGAGGGCGCGTTGCCTCCGTTACCACTGCAGGTTCCTCTGGGCACCGTCTGTCCTGAAAGGGGGTCCCAAACCTCAAATGATTTTGAGGAGCACACTGCTTCTGTCTGCCCATCTTTACACCCAGTTTCTTGTCATAGAGATTTGTGGGGAAGGGAGAAGGGGGTGTTGGCTTTTTAAAATTTTTGTCAGTAGGCTTTTAAAAGGAGAAGCCATCTGCGGGGGAAGCAAAAATCTCCCCAGCTGTGCTCCACAGCTGTGCGGCTAAAAACAACAAAACAAAACAAAACCGGGAAACTTTTTAAGGCAAGGGCTAATTTGGGTGGCGTTGGACAGCTGCATTTGCATAATGAAACGTAAAAAGGACGTTTCGCTCATGTATTTTTTAAAAGGTTTGACTTTAATTTTATTTAGCTTAAGAAGGGCACGTCACTCACTCTCGACTGGTCATTTAGAAAGATATTTCAATTGTGTTTCCACAAAGCTGTCTTTAGGCCTTAAGTGTCTCTTGCAACCACTCAGAATACTAATGAGGACTCCGCTGACATTCAAAAGAGGGGGCTTGTCCCAAAATTGCAGGCTTGGGTGTTCTCATTTTTGTCCTTTTGGAGTACAGTTTTTGTCGGAGAAAATCTCAATCTTTTTCCAATGCAAGTAATCATTTTTTTCTGGGTAATATTTTTTGTTAACATGGTATCAAAAGATTATGGTGACAGTGTCTGCCTCCAAAAGCTCCACAAAGACTTTTTTTTTTCTATATTGCAGGCTTTTTCCCCCTTTTCTTTTCTTTTTTTCTTTTTTTTCCCCTTTTTTTATCACCACAAGTTATTTCAGGTGTGAATTGGTAAGCTATTACCCAAGGGAAAGTTTCCTTTAAACAGTCCTGTCTCTTGATCCATTACAATAGTAAGGCGCTCTGTGTGCAAATTGGACTGGGTCTGTATTGTTTGTCACAGATCAGGGATGCGGGAAGTGGCCAGGCTTATCTTAGGGAACCTCTAATGAATGCCTGGTGCATTTAATGAAAATGGCTCCCATGCTCCAGAAGCAACATGCTGTGAGCCTTGATGATGGCATCAGCGTGTGAGATCCGATCACATCACCACTGCCCTCCTTCCTTCAGCAACAGCAGTCGCCTTCTGAGGCCAAAGCCCGTGGGTTGATGGTTTATAGCCGGGGTGAGTGGGGTGGATGAGTCTGGAAGGAAGTAGCCCAAAGTTTGCAATGGCAAATCCCCTTCTGGCCTCAATATCTACAGACGGTCTTTTCTCAAGACCTCCTGAGAGTGACAGGTCATGTGCCATAAAGTAACAGCATGTGTTCTGCATGCTCCTCGCCTAACAACTTGCTAACTCCACCCTGAGTTGGCCCCGATAACTTGCAGCCCAGAGCTCGTCAGATGCAGTCACAGCCCAAGAGCCATCCAGCCTCCCCAGGCACAAGGGTTCCAAGCTGTTTCCCCTAACAGCCTTTGCTACGCCTGGGTCCGGGTTGCTTGTGTTGCTGGACCAGTCCCAATTCGGAAGCTGGTGGTGACCATAGAGGTAAGACTGACTGTCTAATCAGTTTGTAACGCTGAAGCATGTCCCCATTTCAGAAACCTCATGGCCTTGTTTGATGGACAGCCGGTGTTTCCAAGCCCAGCATCTGCTCAATTATGCAGCCGGCTCCTCCAGTCGCTGTCCGTCATTAGCAAGGCAAATGCCACGGCACCCGCATCAGGTGGACGGAGGCCCCTCGCTCACCTGCAGGCCTCTGGGCTGCTTCCTGATTTAGGATCTTGCTCATTAAGACCTGCACACAAACACAGCCACGTGATCACACGCAGACGTTGGAGGGGAAAGGGGGAGAGGGCCTGGAGCTAATTAGCCTGTGCACAGCTGCTCATTATGACTATTACGGTTGCATTATTAATTTCCCTGCCTCTCATCTGCAATGCAGGTTTTTGGTTGCTTCATAACTGTCTGCTTTTATATCCAGAGATGGGCAATAAATCTGGGCATTTATCTACTGTTTCACTCAGCCTTCATTTCTGCTGCAACTTTTTTCATCAAACTCACGATTGTCATTGATAGAAATAAATCTTCTCTATGGGCCTAAAACTTGTCAATGTAACCTGCCAATAGTGATCCGCTCTCACACCCCTCCGCAACAATGGCTGAAGTGCTGTGATGCTATTATGGAATGTTCACAAATACTGCAACAAATGAAGCAAGGTCATCAGCAAGAGAATGTCGACACACAGTGTAGGTTCCACGGTGGAAGTAAAATGCCACTTTCGCACTACTTTGGGAAAGTATAACTCAAAGAGCAAAGGTGGTAGGAAGTCAGAAATGGGATAAGGGATGAATTTCCCATATCAATTTTAAATAACTAGCTTGGTTGGGTAGCTTATCTTTTATATCACCAGATGTCCCTTAACTTAATGGATGTCTCCTGTCTTAAAAAGCTGCCTCCTTATTCCACAAACTTTCTGCCTTATGGTACATAACAGATGTTCCTAAAGCTAGGGTTTAGGGAGACAGACCCATCAAGAAATTATGATGGCTCTCACATTTTGGTATGCTTATGCGGCCTTTTAATTTGATTTATCTAGATGTGGCTCATTTTAAAATTCTAATCTGCCATAAGTCATAGGGACATCTGAGTTTCAGCTGATTTTTTTAAAGATATGCCAGGTATGTACAGAATTCACCAGAGACCTGTCCTTGGCCAGTGGAGAACTCATTTGAGTAATTAATTGCTATTGCCTTCATGTCCTGCATGTGGGCTTCCTAAAGGCATCCAGTAGACCACTGTGGGAATAAAGTCCTGGACAATCTTTGGTCTGATCCTGCGCAGCTCTTCTTTTGTTCTGATGTAATTAAGTACGATCACCTTCCCGCCCACTGCTGCATAGGAAACAAGGTGTTGATATGAATGCTTGTTTCACTTCTGCAAAATAAAGTCACTGTAAAAGGAAGATGTGATGCCAAACTATTAGCAATTAGTGAATTGTAACCCTATATAAACATGAAGTGTTAACAAGCCCACACATATGGCTGGGTACACACACACACACACACACACACACACACACACACACACACACCCTTCTTCCACTCCAGTCAAGCAAGAGAAAGGATGTGGTAAATGCAACATATTTGTTGGAAGTGAGTGGATACGATCTGCAATCAATCCATTACCCTAAACTTAAGCTTCCCCTTTCTTTTTTCATTCTAAATGAATTTTCATCTCACATTTGGCAAATGAGCGCTGCTGACGCCAGTCAGCTCCCATTTATCTAATAACTCCATGCAAATATTTTGTTATATTTCAATGAAACGTGTCGAAATCTATTACCTCCTGCAGCATCTCGGCATCAGAGCAGGGGTGACGCTGCCTCACGGCGAACCTCTCTGTCGCTCAACCTGGGCGAGGGGAGGAAGGCAGCTTGAGCAACACCTGCCCTGCAAGCCAAGGCCTGGAAGGCCAGCCTCTTCCTGCCTGGGGCCAGCTGGGCCCCCAGAGTCGCCCTCCTCCTGGCCCCCTGGAGAAGTGTCACAACAACTGCCATCATCGTACTGCCCTTCTACAAATCTATCGTGGGACCACACTTGGAATACTTTGAGCAGTTCTGGTGGCCACATCTAAAAGAAGATGCCACAGAGCTGGAAAAAGGGCAGAAAAGGGCAACTAAAATGATTCAGGCCATGGAGCATCCCCCCTAGGAGGGAAGGTTCTAACAGCTGGGATTGTTTAGCTTGGAGAAAAGGGTGTGGACGGAGTGCTGGACTAGCTGGACCCTTGGTCTGATCCAGTGAGGGCATTTCTAATGTTCTAAAAGTGGCCCAGCGGCCAGGACCCTTTTTTAAAAAGGCTCTCCCGTGATTGCTTCCTCTGATGCCAGGGCGTGGGCGTGGCTTTGCAAGCAGGCAGAAGGTCCCAGGTTTGTTCCCTGGCATGCCCAGTGAAAGGATTTCAGGCTGTTGGTGTTAGGAAAGTCCTGAGACCCCAGAGAGCAGCTGCTGTTTCTACATCTACTTCTACGTCTATTTCTATTTCTACAGATGTCTGTTTCTACATCTAGGAAATAGAAACCCAACGCACAGTTACAAGATGGGGGATACTTGGCTCAGCAATACTACAAACGAGAAGGATCTTGGAATTGTTGTAGATCGCAAGCTGAATAGGAGCCAACAGTGCGATATGGCTGCAAGAAAGGCCAAGGCTATTTTGGGCTGCATTAATAGAAGTATAGCTTCCAAATCACGTGAGGTCCTGGTTCCTCTCTATTCGGCCCTGGTTAGGCCTCATCTAGAGTATTGCGTCCAGTTCTGGGCTCCACAATTCAAGAAGGACGCAGACAAGCTGGAGCGTGTTCAGAGGAGGGCAACCAGGATGATCAGGGGTCTGGAAACAAAGCTCTATGAAGAGAGACTGAAAGAACTGGGCATGTTTAGCCTGGAGAAGAGAAGATGGAGGGGAGACATGATAGCACTCTTCAAATACTTAAAAGGTTGTCACACAGAGGAGGGCCAGGATCTCTTCTCGATCCTCCCAGAGTTCAGGACACGGAATAACAGGCTCAAGTTAAAGGAAGCCAGATTCCAGCTGGACATCAGGAAAAACTTCCTGACTGTTAGAGCAGTATGACAATGGAATCAGTTACCTAGGGAGGTGGTGGTCTCTCCCACACTAGAGGCCTTCAAGAGGCAGCTGGACAACCACCTGTCAGGGATGCTTTAAGGTGGATTCCTGCATTGAGCAGGGGGTTGGACTCGATGGCTTTATAGGCCCCTTCCAACTCTGCTATTCTATGATTCTATGATTCCGTGTTGATCTGGAAAATTGGTGGTAGACAACAATCATCTTTTGGGGTGGTAGACAACAAACATTCAGAAGAAAAGAAACTCCTAGTTATTTCATGACATCCTCATTGTTAGCAGCCCAGCAGTGAGGAGGTTCCCCTGTGGATGTTCTCCAACCAGCCTGGAGCTGGTGGCCTTGGCATCCACAATGTAGGGACGGCTTTCCATCCTGCTGGGTCCTGCTGCCTTGAATGGCCTTGTGCCAGTGGGCCTTTTGCTGCCTGGAGTTTACCACACCAGCACCCCTGGAGACGAGGGGGGGGAAGACTGGGATGTCATCGAACATGCCGGGCCTGTGTGGTTGCCATGGTGAGAAAGTAGCCTTCATTCATTGTCAATAACTCCAGCTGCGCTGCCTGATTGTGGGTCTTTTTGTGTGTTTTTAAGTCTATCAACCCAGGCAGTTTGCTGGGCCTAAGTGATGCTTGCTTTTCAAATTGCAGAAGAGGCTAGGTGAGGCGGGGGTGGCAGGGGCTCTCCCCTGACCCTTGATGGTTTCAGCTAGAGAGCATCTGTAGCTCAAAAGCATCCCCCCTCCACCATGTTCCTTTGAACCCATGGAGGGATCACGCACCGTCCCTCCCCAGGACTCTCCCAAAACTGTGTATGATAGAAAATGGTCTCCTCTGAAGCTCACTAGAAGTGTCCTATGTCGGAAGCTCTAGAAGGCTCATCCAGTGAGGAATGTCAGCTCTTGTTCTGTAATGGAGAGCAGAATGGGCCGGGCTGGGAATGTTGTAGGCCAATATAGCTTGAGGCCATGAGGCGGGGGCAGGGAGGCAGGGAGAGGTTCTACATGGAAGAGTAGATGCATTTTCTTCCAGCAGCTGAGGCATCCTTTTGATGACATCTCTGTGTACATTTGGACCCCGGCGTTGAATTGACGAGTTGGTTTGATTAACTGATAAAAAATATTATGACCTTTTCAAAGAGCATACCCCTGATCAATCAGAAAATGCAATTTTTCAATATCAGTAGCTATAAATAGCAGGTCGCAGAAACCGTCCTAGAAGAGGCATTCCCCACACCCAACCAACCGCCCACACGCTTTCTGAGATGGTGCCTTCCGCGACACATGTGCAGGCATCTCCTAAAAACAATGCCTTTGTCTGCCACAACTGGTTTTTATCCATATGCAGATTTAATCAATGAATAAATTTAAGCTGTGGTTTCTTTGAGTGACAGCTCTAACGCAGATGCAAACAGGCGGGGCCTGCAGCTGGCGAAAGGGCTCTGAAGGTTGGGTGGAAATGGGAACTGCGGCCCGGCTGCTGCCGCTTTTGCATTCTCCGCCACTGCCGCCCCTCCAGCCTTGGGCCCTTCCACTAGCCCTGCCTGGGATTCAGACAGGTCCCCCTTCTGCCATACTTTGCCATACTGTGTTTTTAAACTTTTGTATTGTGTTTTATCATGTTGTATTTTATGGTTTTTATTGTTGTGAGCAGCTGCCCAGAGGGCTTCGGCTATTGGGCAGTATAGAAATGTAATGAAGAAATAAATGCCCGTCACCGGGAAAGGGGTCAAGATGTTAGAGGAAGACCCACCAGTTGCTGCATGGATCCTGCTCACCCACAACCAGCTCATCCTCTCCTTGTATAAGGAGATGGACGGAAACCTCCCCAATCCACAGTGTAGCATCTTGGTCCGGTGTCACCATGGAACAGGGCCCAGAAATGTGATAGAAACATCAGCCTTAAATCAGCACTGACACGGCCGTGTTGCTGCAGACGCAATGGCTGGGGCAGAATCTGCGGCCAGATTTCCAGTTGCACAACTACAGTATGAATTGGCGCTTCTGGCCTGCTGCTCCCAAGTCTTTCCAAACAGACGCAGAGGACAGAAATATCCAGCATCCTGATTTGGCCCCTCGGGGAGTGCATCAAGCCCAGCCTTTGATCGTTCCGTCCTTCTTCCATCTCGTCCTGCAGTAGCTACTGTCTCCCATCTGTCCAATTTGGCTGCCGTCTCGTGAGTGCTACGGTTTAGCAAAGCTTTCTTCAAAGAGCAACCCAGAAATTCCTTTCCACGCAGCCAAGCTCTGTCGACACAATCAGGTCTTTTGAAGAAAAAGGCCCAGAGATATTCCAGGATTCTTGGCAATGGCTTCCTCGCTTGGGATTCGCTGCTTGGCTTCGAGCCCCAAAACCACTCACCAGCCTGAATGCCACCTGGGGGGGCCAGCAGCCAATTCTATGGCTTCAGCAGTTCTCTGCCGCTTTCTCTCTGTGCTTTGCCATATTTGTTATAGAGTGTGGCTGTAACTGAGAATGTATGTGTATTATTCACACACAATAAATGGGATATTTCTGAAGACTGGCAAGTAGGGGGAGAATTAAATAATCGTGCCGTGTGTGTGTGTGTGTGTGTGTGTGTGTGTGTGTGTGTGTGTGTGTGCATGCAATGGCCATTACAAGATGTGTGTGCTTTCACTGAAGACAAATGGGCTCAGTTCCTCAGGATTATTTTACTTTGGTGGGGGGGGGGGACACACAGCAACAATCCATAAGATCCAGGGATGCTTGGGATATCAGCCATGATTGTAAGAATCTTGGGAGGACAGTCTGTGGACGGAGCAAGTGAGCTGTGCCGTTGCTCCTGGACAAGTGATGTTGCTGACATGAATTCTGGGGTTCTCGCTGGGCCTGTTCATCCAAAGACCCGATTGTGCTGACCAATAACAATCCATGGGTCCCTTTTTATCCAAACCATGGATAGAAAGGACAGGTGTCATCCAGCCTGGCCCAGAAGCAGTATGCCCTACCACCAGTTCTCTACCAGTCAACCCATACAATGAAAACCCAAGATGCATTCTCTCCATCAAGGGAACCTTTAGAGAAGGCGTGCGAATTCTCCCTCACACATGCACACGCATGAAGTTGCTATATGAGAGCTCTATGTTCAGAGGCCGTGTGTCACTGGAAAGCACTTACTGGGATGCAACTGTGAGAGAAGAGTGTTGCCCTCAAGCCCAGCTTGTGGACTTCAAGATGGCACCTGGTTGGCCTCCTTGGGAAACAAGCTGCTAAACTTCAAGACCTTGGTCTGATCCAGCCGGGCTTATAGGGGCAGTGTGCCTCTGGAGGTCAGCTGCTGGGAACACCTGGGAGGGTGCAGTTGCCTTTGCATCCTGCTTGTGGACTTCCCAGTGGGGTAGGTGGTTGGCCATTGTGGGAACAGAATGCTGGATGAGCAAGGCCTTTGGTTTGATCCATCACACCTTCCTCTACATTAGGGTGACCCTATGGAAAGGAGGACAGGGCTCCTGGATCTTTAAGAGTTGTATAGGAAAGAGAATTTCAGCAGGTGTCATTTGTATGAACGCAGCACCTGGTGAAATGCCCTCATCCTCACAATAGTCAAAGCTGCAGTAGCCCTGCCCTCTTTTGTATCTGGTCAAGAGGACAGAGATCCTGCAGCTTTAACTGTTGTGATGAAGAGATAATTTTACCAGGTGCTGCATGCATACAAATGATACCTGCTGAAATTCCCTTTTCTATGCAACTGTTAAAGATACAGGGGCCCTGTCCTCCTTTCCATATGGTCACCCTACTCTACATACATACACACAGGGCTGGGCAAAGCTGGTAATAGGCCCTGGCCAGATGGGAAATGTAGGCCCCATTTCAAACTGCTTATTAAGTATTTTTTAATCAATTTTAAATACATATGAACTAGATCGATTTATATATATAAAAAAAGTAATGGCAAGCACTTTTATTCACTATGTATATAAGACATCACTTCTTCACATTCAGAAATGCTTTACGTGCTTTTCTTTGGGCAAATTCATCAACAACAGAAAAATCAAGCAACTTTGCCCAGGGGGACTCAGAGTAGCCCCCCTCAAAACCATAGGCCCATGCCAACTGCCCCCCCCCCGCCCGCCCAGCCCTGCATACACACATGCACGCACACACGCATGCACATTTTAGGCCACATGTAATTGTTCTTCAACTCTGGTTAGAATATAGAATATAGGAATTGAAAGGGAGAGATTAAGTCTATTCCTGCTACAGGTCAATTTCACTTGCAACTAGACAAGACAGGGCCACTCTCACCCCACTCCTCTGGGCTCCCTGCTTGGAAGGAGCTTAGGAGAAATCCTGTCTGTGTGCCCCTTCCTCACATTGGCAAGAAGATCACATATCACTTTCACTCACGGCTTCTGCAACTGAAGGGTCTGGTAAGGAATATGCCTTGTTGATGAAGTGCTCAGTGGAGAACTGCATCTTAAAGCAAGACAGACGGCTAGATGGAGAAATGGCCGTCTCTTCCTGCTCCCCACTCCTCTCTCCCTTCACTTCCACCCCTAAAAAGCTTGTTGTCTGAGAGGACAACAAGGGACTTCCCATCTTCCAGCAGCGAGCCAAGAAACTAATCTCGCAGGCAAAAGGGGACTCTATAGGATTGCCTCTCCCCAAAACAACGCACGCACACACACGCACCGTCCATAATCTACCTTTCATTTCGAAGGAGACGTGGTTTGTTGTTGCTAGTCATGCTGTTTCCATGCCCACTGAGGTGCCCCACACACAACATGTGCTAAGCAAAGGACGCAAGACCTGGTTTCCCACACACCCCTCCTTCTTGCCAATTGGAGATGTGTAGATAGAAGCACTTTTATGGCTTCTAATTGGCATGCAGCAAACTCTGAAGCTTCCCCAAGGAGTCAAGAGACTTTGCCTTCAAACAAGCCTTTTCAAAATGTTAAAGTACGTTTTCCTTCACCTGGGAGTGGATAACGGCTCAAACACACAGCACACACAGCACACACACACAGAACACACACACGGGCTCAACCTGCCCACAAACCTTGGCACATTGTCAAACAAACTGTGGCCACAGCTAGACCGAAGGTTTATCCTGGGATCCTCCAGGGTTCGCCCCTGCCTGAGCACTGGATCCCCTGTGTGTCACCTAGATGAACAGGTTTGACCCCTGGACGATCCAGGGATAAACCTTAGGTCTAGCTATGGCCAGTGTGGCTACTAGGCGGAAGGAAGCTCAAACTTGGTCCAAAGGAACCCATCAGTCCACCATGGAAGTGTGAGGGGGGGCAGGGGTCTTTTGGGGGGCGCTAGAATGAAACAGTAGCTGTGATAAATCTGCAGGTCTGGATGTATGATCCTTAAGGAAACGTGGGGTTGCGTCAGAATGAACCATTACTGGTATCTCAGGAGCCCCCAGCAGGGAGGTTGAGGCCCTGGTGTGGAGCTCTGGGGTAAACCAGTGCAAGCAGTGAGGCTTTAAACACAAACACAAGTTTCCCCAAACATCCAGGCTTGCTTCAGGCATTCCATGTGTATGAATAGTTGAATGAATATGGAGCACGGGTCATCGTCTTCCGTTTATTTGTAGGCTGCTTCTCCAGGAGATCGTGCCAAAGCAGCTCACAATGCATCAAATGAGCATCAATAAAAAAAATTTAAATTAGGAACTATTTCAAATAATCGGGTCAATAGGTAAAGACATACTGAGGGTATTGATCAGGAGATGCCCTTGAGTGAGAGCCTGTTTTGTCCAGCTCTCCGGAATCTTGGGCCAAATTCTTCCCCATCCTAGGCCAGGGATACAACACAAGAACTGCCTGGCTGGATCACGACAAGGCCCGCCTCGCCCCGGCCTCGGTCTCGCCACAGCGCTGCCAGCTAGAGATTGTGAGAATTTCATTTCAGTTGGCAAATCATCCAAACCCCATTGCAAACAGGAGTAAATTTTTCACACACACACACACACACACAAAAAGTTTGCACATTCCTGAACGTGTGACCATGTTCAGAAAATGTGTATTAAAAATATGCATTTGAAATACACATTTTTCAAAACAAACTATGCATTTTCACACCTGCTGTGCCTGTGGAAGGTTCTTCCAGTTCAATTCCCAGCATGTCCAGGAAGGTCCAGCTGGGAAAGACCTTTTGTGCTTGAAAGCCAAGAGAGCCACCATTGGTCAGTGCAGAGTCTGCAGCAGGAGTAGGCAACCTGTTGCCCTCCAGATCATTTGGACTACAAGACCCACCATCCCTGACTATTGGCCATGCCGGCCGGAGCTCCTTGGAGTTGTGATTGAAAACATTTGGAGGGCATCAGATTGCCTTCCCCTGGTCTATACTGTCGACAAGGCCAAGCTAGGTGGGCGAGTAGTTCGGCTTGGGGTAAGGCAGTGTCCGATCGTCCTAAAACCTGCCTCACCTGCCAGTCCCAGAGAGGAAGATGCAGTGGCCTGCTTCAGCAGCTGGGGCAAGGAGGCAAATCCCTGCTGTGCCGGAGGAGGAGGAGGAGGAGGAGGCAGCACTGAGGTGTGGGGAGCAAAGCAGCCTCCTTGCCAGCAAGAGGTTTTTTCCTTTGGTTACAACTTTAAGCACCAATGGCTGCTGTGGGGGGCCAAGGAAGCAGCCGAGTCCCCGTCTCTCCTCTCCTCTCTCTCTCTCTCTCTCTCTCTTTCTCTCTCTCTTTCTCTTTCTCTCTTTCTCTCTTTCTCTCTCTCTCTCTCTCTCTCTCATCTCTCTCTCTCCCACTTTCTTCTGCTCTTTCTTTTTCGTCTCTCTCCTGAACAGACTCTTGCACTAAATTAAATAAGCCAAACTCCCTTTTTATTTCCTCTTTGACAGTAACGTATTGCAAATGCGCTTGGTTTTGACATCCTAATATTCAGAGTCATATCCCTTGGGATAAAAACATCGGCTGTTATCCAAGACAGTGATTTGTTCCAGGACAGAACAGAGCTGGAAAGTGGAGCCGACACAGTCCCAGGCAGCCTGCCTGCCTGTTCCGGTACAAAGGATGAGAGCGAGAGAGAGAGAGAGAAGGCAAGCGCAGCCAGGCCACACCGGAACCGGAGCCATCTCTGGCTGGCAAGAGCTGGTGCATGCATGGAGAAGGCACCCCAAGATGGCGGTGGTCACCTCAGGGGCATCTGACCCAGCTCCCCTCCCCACGCCAGGGCAGAATCATTGAATCATAGAAGAGCAGAGCTGGAAGGGGCCTATCAGGCCATCCAATCCCCTGCTCTGTGCAGGAATCCTCCATCAACAACCCAAATTTAGAAAGGTTTGCCCCAGGGCCATGGGGAAGCCATGTGCATGAAGAGGATAGACTTTTCCCCAGGCCGTGCAATCGGTGGATGGCAGCAGTGGGTCCTGAACACAAATCTTCCAGATGTAATTCTTCCAAACATCACACTTCAGGGGAGCCCTATGTACTGCTGGGCCAATTATACAGGATACAGGTGTCCACTTAGGCTATGCCATAGACAAAGCCATGGCCATTTAATTCTTATGCTCCAGCACATTTTGGGCCTCCATATAAACAGAGGCAGAATCCATGAGGAAGTTCTTCCACACAAGCTGCCATTTCTTGTGCAATTCCCATTCGTTTCAATTATGTTTGCATAGGACCAAGTGGACTTGGACTGAGAAAAACGGGGTGTGTGTGTGTGTGTGTGTGTGTGTGTGTGTGTGTGTGTGTGTGTGTGTGTGTTTTCAGTGGCTCCTTCCACCCATCCTCTCCACAGTCCATCACGAGCCCCTTCCAAAAGACACCCGTTTTCCTATCAATCTTTTGGAGCTCTGATCAACTCAATCAGGTCTCTTGCAATTCCACTGCTTTACGGGAGAAAAGGGTTTCTAATCAGGGCAATCTTGCATCGCAGGCCTGCCTTGCGTCTCCACAGTTCCTCCGCGGGGAACCTTTAATAGAGGCTGCAAAGGAGAGTTCGGGAGCATAAGCAGCACAGCGCCGACGAAAGAGATCAAGGTGTCTCATTAACTTTGTGTTCCACTGAGATCTGTCTGGAACGTCTAAGGCCACCTGGTGCCAGGTCAGATCACTGGTCAATCTAGCCCAGTGTTGCCAAGGAACACGAAGAGTAGCCATCTTCGTCTTTTGCAGCAAGAACAGCAAAGCACCTTGTAACCGTGGCCACTGGCAGGTTCATTGAGGTGGGAGCTTTCACACACAAGCAAGGTACTTGCAAGCGATGCATGAAGGCGGCAGGGGGTTTACCATGGGAAATGCTGTGGGGAGGCTCTGAAGAGTGGGGCCCAAGGGCCAGGGAAAGCCCAGTACTGATTGCTCCTCCTGCCTGTTATTATTATTATTATTATTATTATTATTATTATTTATTTATTTATTTATTTATTTATTTATATAGCACCATCAATGTGCATGGTGCTGTACAGATAACACAGTAAATAGCAAGACCCTGCCGCATAGGCTTACAATCTAATAAGTTGTAGTAAACAATAAAGAGGGAAGGAGAATGCAAACAGGCACAGGGAAGTGTAAACAGGCACCGGGTAGGGAGAAGCTAACAGTGAAGAACCAGCTCCCTGAGCAGGAACGGGGGCCTCCGAGGAGCCTCGCTGGGCCAGGCAGACTGAGTGGGCCCCCAGGACCTTATGCCTTTGAGTGGCTGGGGGATGTTTCAGTGCCACGTGAGCGTGAGGGTTAAGCCTTAAGTTAGGGCTAGGGGTGGGCAGGCACGGCTCCCTGGGGACTGAAGGTGGCAACTTCCACATGCCTTGCACGTGCGCTACTCCTCAGTTACACCCACCCTCTGCTTTCACCTCCTCTTTCACTTCCTTGGACCTGGGAAATCTTAGTAACTACAGACTGGTGGGAAATGTTCCATTCCTGGGCAAGGCCCTTGAGCGGGTGGTGGCGGGCCAGCTCCAGACACCCTTGGATGAGACTGATTATCTGGATCCATTTCAGTCGGGTTTCAGGCCTGGTTTTGGCACAGAAACAGCCTTGGGCCAGATCTACACTACTGCTTATAATGGTTTATAATGGTTTTAACAACTGTTCAGGCCCAGGACACGTTACAGATACCGTTTTCAAACGGTTTTTAAAGTGTTGTTTCCTGCTTGGTGTAGATCTGGCCTTGGTCACCCTGTACGACGACCTATATCAGGAGAAAGACGGGGGAGTGTGTTGATTCTCCTTGATCTCTCAGCGGCTTCCGATACCATCGACCATGGTATCCTTCTGGAACGTCTGGCTGAGTTGGGAGTGGGAGGCACTGCATTGCAGTGGTTCCACTCCTACTTGGCTGGTCAGCTCCAGAAGGTGGTGCTTGGGGAACATTGCTCAGCCCCGTGGACTCCCCAGTATGGGGTTCTGCAGGAGTCAGTCTTGTCCCCCATGCTGTTTAACATGGACATGAAACTGTTGGGTGCGGCCATCTGGAGTTTTGGAGTGTGTTGTCATCAGTACACTGATGACACACAGCTCTACTTCTCCTTTTCATTGTCATCAGGTGAGGCTGTGGATGTGCTGAACCGGTGCCTGGCTCCGCCAATGGACTGGATGAGGGTTAATAAACTGAAACTCAATCCAGACAAGACTGAGATGCTGCTGGTGGGTGGTTCTTCTGACCGGATGGGGGGGGTGTTCAACTGGTTCTGGATGGGGTTGCACTCCCCCTGAAGGAGCAGGTTCGTAGCTTGGGGGTTCTCCTAGAACCATCTCTGTCACTTGAGGCTCAGGTGGCCTCGGTGGCATGGAGTGCCTTCTACCAACTCCGGTTGGTGGCCCAACTATGCCCCCATCGGGACAGGGATAACCTAGCTTCAGTCGTCCATGCTCTGGTAACCGCCAAATTAGATTACTGCAATGCCCTCTACGTGGGGCAGCCTTTGAAGACAGTTTGGAAGCTGCAGCTTGTGCAAAATGCAGTGGCCAGATTGATAACTGAAACAAGGAGGTTAGAACATATAACACCAATTCTGGCCCGCTTGCATTGGCTGCCTATACGTTTCCAAGCCCAATTCAAGGTGCTGGTTTTAATCTATAAAGCCCTACATGGCTTGGGACCACAATACCTGATGGAACGCCTCTCCCGACACGAACCTACCCGTACACTGGGCTCAACATCTAAGGTCCTCCTCCGACTGCCTACTCCGAGGGAAGCTCGGAGGATGGCAACAAGGGAGAGGACCTTCTCAGTGGTTGCCCCCCAACTGTGGAATGATCTCCCCGATGAGGCTCACCTGGTGCAAACACTGTTAGCTTATAGGCACCAGGTCAAGATTTTTCTCTTCTCCCAGGCATTTAACAGCATTTAACAACGCTAAGTTTGTTTTTTAATGGACCCCAGAACTGTTGTTTTTAAATGGAGACTGTTGTTTTTATACTGTTGTGTTTATATTTTTAAAATTTATATACTTTTTTTTTTAATGCTTACTGTTTTTAACTTTTGTAAACCACCCAGAGAGCTTCGGCTATGGGGCGGTATATCAATGTAACAAATAAAATAAATAAATAAATAAATTTTGCCAGCTTTTTGTCAAAAAGGTGGTTGTGGTTCTGCTGCATGTAACCCAGCAGAACCCAACTGTGGTTCCAACATTACCCATTCTAGACAAGCATAACGGACATTGCAGGTCCCCATTTCAGCGCTGAGAAACGTGGACGCGGAGCCCCAATCAGAACAGAGCACTGCACAAGGTCCTTATGACACAAGCCGCTCCTCATCCCCCCTGATGCAAATCACATGAGAATCAGCTGGTGCAACGTACCACAAGGACAAAATCTGCATTCGTGAACATTCATGTGGGAGACGGCATTGCTGTAGCAGTTTTTCGCTAATCAAAGCGATCCGTGATGTTGCATGCACACCCCACAGACGATTCCTCTTTGTGTTCCCTCCTTAATTTGCCTGGGGGGAGGGGGGAATCCAGAAGTAAATATAGAAAGGGGGAGGGAACGTGGGGACTGGGGAACAGCTCCTGAAGGCTTGTTGATGCCTTTAAAATGCAGCAAGCATGATAATCTAATAAACACAGCAACAAAGCATTTGTCACCCGGCTAATTTTATTAGAGTAGATCTCAAATGGCTAATTTCCTTTTACTAATGAGTAAATTAGCTGAGTCTCTAATCTGTTTTTAAGGCACTTACCCTAATGAAACATGAATGACAGCTAAATTCATTGTGAAATGTGGTGACACATGTTGTTAAGGTTGAAAAGAAACCTGGGCGTGTTGCAGAGGCAGGAAATCGCCCGCCTCTGTCCACTGCCCCCGGCACGGTGGGCTGCATTCTAGTCGGAAGGCCTCTCGCTGCCTCATTTTGCCAGGAGTGGTGAAATAATGCAGCTAAGCCATGAAATCCAGTTGGGGGGGGGCATAAATTGCTGTTGTTGTACGAACTTTTTAGCCTGCAACAGCCTTTAAAGATAGAACAAAAAGCTGGGCCAAGCTTTAGGAGCTAGCAGGCACCCCTGTTCCCTAATACATTGACTGCAGAGTAACTGATTTTCTAGACATAAACAGACTAGACTCCCAAGCCCATATAGTAAGATTGCCATATAAACCTAGATGCTAAGAAGTTTTCAATAGGCCTAAATCACTGTACAGACATGTTAGCAATTTATCCATGCAATGATAATGTCCCACTCAGAACACCTCTTTGGGTGGTTCCAAGTAAAGGAGGTGGTTGTTATTATTATTATTATTATTATTATTATTATTATTATTATCAAAACATGCTGACACTTTGTATAGGGCATCTATTGTGGGCGCTTGTTCTTAAGGGGTTAAGTGTGCCATGGAGTCTACTGCCAACAGTGCCAGGGCACATTACATAAAATCTAGTTTGTCCAAACTAAAGCGGTCTGTGAAGTCCATCAGGGGTTGGATTGGACCCCTTCAGGCATTGAGGTGGGGAATCTGTATGCCTGGATACACCCATGGGAAAAGGAAGGCTCTCTCATGGCGAGTCGTTATGTGATGAAGCAAGATGATCACAGCCATTTTATCTCATCAGTTCACTTCTACCCTGTGCTTCCTCATGGAGGTACAACACAGAGCAGGGGCGGGTGGATGCACTTTGCTGGGATACATGAGTGAGGGGAGTCATTGTTGCACTTGTGCCCTGCCTCTGGGCTTCCCGATGGTGTATCTGGTTGGGAACAGAATGCTTTAACTAGACGGACCCTTGGTCTGATCCAGCCTCAGGGCTCTCCTTGTGTTTTACGTTCTTAGTCCTTAAGGTGCCGCAAGACTGTAGTTTTGGGATCAAATATCAGCCATGGACAACCCCACATTGCTCAGGTGACGCCATCAAGAAGACCGAATGCTTGAAATAAACTACCCAGCACCAGAAGGTGATGGCCTATTTGAGCCAGCCTTATAGAGCTGCTTCAGCATGAGCTGAAGTTCAAAAACAGGCTGGCAGCTGTTTTTATAGAGTTTGATACGTCCCGAGTTAAATGCCGTCAAGGTCGCCCCACGGTCTTCTCTGATTAAATTTTCCCATAAACGTGAAGGTCACTTGCCGGATCTCTCAACATTTCCAATTAGGAGGACCTTAACTCTCCTGAAATTTAGGCACGTCTCCCCTGGGGCTTTGGGTGGTCGCGTCAGAGAAACGCAGGCCCTGTTTGTGGGCTACCCGTGGGCAGATCATAGGCAACTGAGTGAAAAGAATGCTGCACTCGGTGGACCCTGGACTATTCTCAACCACTGGGTTAAACCATTCACCGCTCAAATACCTTTCCCAGGATACCAGATATCCTGAGAAAGATAGCAGCTTTCATCTTCGTGGCTAGCTACAAGGATGCATCAAAAATGTTTAGCTACACACATGGTTGTGTATGTTTTATAATTGGGCTCATTTATATATTGCTATGCATTTTATTCTTTCTGAAAATGTGATTTTGCTATTACCTGAGAGTGCCTTGGACTGCAAGAAGATCAAACCAGTCCATACTCCAGGAAATAAAGCCAGACTGCTCACTTGAGGGAATGGTAGTAAAGGCAAAACTGAAGTACTTTGGCCACATAATGAGAAGACATGATACCCTGGAGAAGAGGCTGATGCTAGGGAAAGTGGAAGGTAAAAGGAAGAGGGGCCGACCAAGGGCAAGATGGATGGATGATATTCTGGAGGTGACAGACTTGACCTTGGGGGAGCTGGGGGTGGCGACAGCCGACAGAAAGCTCTGGCGTGGGCTGGTCCATGAAATCACGAAGAGTCGGAAGCGACTGAACGAATAAACAACAACATGAACTGGGCAAATAAACTAATTTGTTTGTTGAAAACTGTCCACAATATATAAACAAAGAGGCACAACACAGCTCAAACCAAAAATAAAAATAAAAAATGGGCGTGCTCATCCACTGATATAGTAACATTCAAATATGCAAGGCAAATATCTATGGAAGGCTGCAGCACTACGTATATTTATTGAACATAACAGGATTTACTTTGAATAAACATGCACAGAATTGCACTGTAAATTTCCTCTGCATACTCATTGATGGTTATTTTATTTACTATTAATATTATTAGTCACCTCATAAAATAAACTCTAGATACAAATGTATAACAGATTAAAATGTAAAAACTAGAACAAACAGAATCAGCATTAAAACCCTCCAAATCGTTTTTTAAAAATCCAGGAAAAAAATATTAAACACAATTTGGTGTGCAGGAAGAACTAATACCACCTGAAAACTGAAAAACTGCCCAGTGATCATCAACTGCAGAGATAATAATACTGAACCTTCACAAGTATTAAATTGGTGATGAGACCTTCAAAAATTCCACCGAGTCACAGCTCACCAGAGCCCCCGTTTCGCATGCTGGAGCTCCTGGCTTTGATCCCCTTCAGGATCTCCAGGTAGGGCTGGGAAAAGAAAGCCATCCCTGAAAGCCCTGAGACCCGCCGCTGCCAGTCAGTGCAAACAATACTGGGCTGGGTGGAGCCATTGGTCTGACTCGGAACATGGCAGGCTTCCCCTGTCCCCATGATATGAAAAGTGATATGAAAAGGCCTGCTGGAATCTTTCAAAAGGTCTTTCGAGAAGCCACCCCACCCCACCCCAGCTTCCGTGACTTGGACGGAGAAGGCGCACGGAGAACTGATCTGAAGGCCCAGGCAGGTACATATGGGAGAGACCTTTCCCAAGACAAAAGCAGCCCCCAAATGAAGTGGCAGCCAGCGGAGGTGAGAAAGGAGGACCAGGGTCATGCGCTTGGCACCCTCTTCGTGCGAATGTCACATCGGGTGGAAATAGGACGGCAGAGGCAAGCCTGGGCACGCAACCGTCGCCTCCTCTTTGCTCCCCTGACCATCCTGGTGACCATCCTGGTGATAAAGAAATCTGAAAAGCCCGCCTGAAGCCCCTTATCCAATGTGAATGAAAGCACAAAAGCATGCGCACTTCTGGCCCTGGCCCCCACCTTCGTGTCTCCTCATGGAGAATAATAAAGTGCCTAGTCTTCACGTGAGGCTCAAGGTTGTCCTAAACCCTTTGCCTCACACCTGAGAGCAAACTTCTCAGAGAAAGAAGGCCTTGAGGCCAGAAGCAAGTTTCCATATTCCCCAGACGTAGAGGCATCCAAACCATTGAAAGCCCTCTGACCAGGGATTTCTGAAGGGTCAGAATTCCTCCTTGTGGTGCTCATCAAGGAACAGAATGCAACATTTTGTACCTGTCATAGGCTGCCAAAATAATATGGCATTGTTTATGTAAGAATGGGTTTCTGTTTTGGAACATGTATAGAACTTGTGATCAGTCACAGGAGGGAGGAGGGGAAAGTAGGACTTCATCAGAGCAACTTGGATGAAGTATACATATATGCTGATGTAGCTAATGGTTAGAGAGTCTCTGTCGTCGGTTTGCACGAGGTAGGGGGGCTTTTCTCCTGTGTGCACAGTAAATAAAGGGTCTCTCTTTCTGGACCTGTTGTGAACTCATCCCTTCCCAACCAGGTTAGGGGGATTTCCCTAACACTGGGCACAACTGCCCTGAAAGCCACCCGGGGAAGCGGCTTCCTCCTCTCTACATGGGTTGCGGTGACTCAGCTCCCAGGAGTGGAAGAGGAATCGGCCTGGAGCCGCTGCTGGATGGCCTCCCATCACCCTCTGCCACTCAACCATCTGCAATTACATCTTTCTTTAATTATCAGATGATTGTGTGTGAAATAAGCTGATAAAGATAAAAGCCGGGTCACCAGGAAAGGGCCGTGGTGCTGGAAGAAGCGCTGTGGCTAATAATAACACTGCTGCAAAGAGCAGCAAAGCGGCAGCCCCACGCCCCACGGCGGCTTGGGGAGTCCTGCAGCCTGACCCCCACCCTGTGATCTCCAATGCAGGATGTGAAGCGCTGAAGGCTCCTTACACCGATGCACCTTGGAGCAAAGGAGGGGCGCATGTAGGGGGGCAGCCAAACTCCCAGGATGTTGCAGCAGACGATGCAGCAGCAATGAGCCACTTGTGGCCCAGGCCAGATTTTGAAAGAGAAGAGCCAGCCAGGGGAGGAGACGCGTGGCATTCTTAGGGGTGCCAATGAATGAAGTAAATGGGGAGCTGAACACAGACGCTCACGCACCCCAGAATCCCTTGCAATGTCCCAAAAGAAGCAGAGGGGGAGGCCAGGCTCGGATGGCGCCCACCACCACCACCACCACCACCAGAGGCAAGCTCAGAAGCCTCTACAAGGGACCCTGGGAGGGAGGCATTTCTCCGACTGGGTGATGCGAGTGCTCAGGGAAGCCAGCTGCCACAGTTCCAGCCAGGCTGGCTTCAGGGAGGAAAACAGAGCAGGGAAGATGGCGTGGGAGCAGAAAGGTTGTTCCCTCGGCTCCGAAGCCAGGGATGCGCTCATCCTCCCAGGGGGAAGGCAAACGGCTTCTCCTTTTCAAGGGTACCGGTCTTCACCTGGGGATGTCACACAGCCGCTCCACCTCTCCTTGCAAATCCCCCCTGCTGTTGCTACAAAAACCAGGAGATTAAACACTGGGCAGAGATGCTGGTGGCAGCAGCAGCCCAGGGTTGCCCCCCCCCTCTCAGAGCTGGGGAGGCTTGATGAGGAGGGGGCTGCAAAGAGGAGGGCACACAAGCAGCTCCCCAGCACAGGCCCGGTTCTTCCCGGCGCCCCCTCCTTGGAGATCCCTCGTGATGAAGGAGGAGAAGGCCGACTGCTGCACTCCAGAGGCCCCACCCCACCCCACCCCCACCCAGCTCCAGCATCCAGCTCCTGCTTCCAATAGGACCAAGCAGAGCTTTATTTCCGTCCCATCACCTGCTCAGCCTCCTTCCTCCAAACCGCTTACAGAGAGAGCAGGTGCTTTGCCAAGCTATACATCCAGAGGAGACAAAGTGGCCTGGATCCTAAGGTGCGCCTCCATGAGGAGCACGCGCCCCCTGCTGCCGCCTGGGGCTGGGGGGCTGGAGCTCCAGGGCGAGAGTCCTGCTCATGGCACCGGCACCAGGCCACTGGAAGCAAGGCCCGTTGCTTTCGACGGCCAGAGAAGGGCTCTTACGGCCTGCAGGCGCAGCCTCTGGACCTCTTTGCCGCTCTCCACAGCCAGCAGCAGAACATGCAAACGATGGAGACGGATGTCAACCTACTCAGGGGTGTGGTGCAGCGTTTGGGTCACCTCGGTGCAGAACAGGCGCAGCAGCCTCCCGACGGCTCCCAGAGACACCCACGCTGCAAAGAGCCGAGGGGAAATCACCCACCCAGCCACCCGCTTTACTAAAACAAACAGAGCAGCGTTAATATCCTCTTGGCCTGAATTATTTACTGCCTGGAAGCGCAGTGGAGGCTGTCAGGCCGGCAGCTGCTAGACTCAAACAAACATGGATCAGAAGTGGCACAGGGAGTTAGCTCTGACTCGGGTGTGACTTTCAGTGTTGGGGGGAGGGGGAGGGAGGGGGAGGGTTTGCTGCGATCTGATGCTCCAGTAACGTGGCCATTATGGGACTTGGCAGCCGAGCCTCGCATCTCCCTGCCAGGGCGGCGGTGTTCTTCCATCGCCTACTACGTCGCCTGGGCTTGCTAGCAAACCGCACTGCAGCCTCGCTTCCTATCCCTTTGCTCAGCAACCCACGGTGAGGCGGGCAGATCCAGAGTTCTGGGTGGTTCCGGTCTGTTTTGTCCCGCAGGGAAGTGGGGCTCTTCAGCATCCGTCCTCCCCCATTGTTGACCCCAGAGCAGTGAGGGTCTCTGCACCCCAGGTGACGCCTGCTATGGCCTCTCTCACACTCTGAGAGCAGGTGAACCCGGTGGTGACGCGTTCTGTTCGTGGGCCTATTCCAGCTCCCCTTCTTGGTGGCCTGCGGCTCCACTCTCCAAGGTTCTTTCCTTTCAGGCGACAAAGGCGTCGTTTGCTCAGCAGCGGTTTGGTCAGCACATCTGCGACCCTCTCCTCTGAAGGGCAATACTGGAGCGCAGTGATCCCTTGCTCCTGTGAGGCTCTTAGCAGGTGGTGCTTCACATCGATGCGCTCGGTGTGAGGATTTATCCTCAGCCTGTGCCAACTGTATGCAGCCCTGACTGCCCTCCAGAAGAGGCCCTGGTTCATGCACATGTAATCCCACGTCAAAAAATAATGGCTGTAGCTAAGTCACCTCTCGGCACGCACGGGCTGCGTCTGCGTCACCTGCCTCAGTAGGTGAGAGGGCGACAACGGTGCGTTTTCTGCTAGCCCAGCTCATGCCCCCACCCCCCACCCCCTACAAAGAGAGATGCCCAGTGGTGGGCTTACAGCCTGTTGTATCTTCTGCCCAGTCTGCGTCCACATATATGGCGAGTTTAGCATTTGGGGGGGGGGGGTGTCTGGCAACTTTAGTTTCATCTTGACAGTCCCCTTGAGATGCCACATGACCCTCTTTATTCCAGTCCAGTCATCCTGGGCCATTCCTGCCTCCCTTCTGCATAATATTCCTACAGCTGCTGTGATATCTGGCCTGGTCACACTGGCAATATAGAACAGCTTCTTCCAGTATTGGCCATTGCTAGTGAGTTACCTCCACGTGGGCCCTTGAGAGGGTCTGTTAGCCAGAGGGGTTTTTGCTTCATTGGCTTCCGCCATTCCAAAGTGTTCCAGCATCTCTCTGATCTTTTGCTTCTGGCTGCAGGGGAAGCTCCCATCAGCCTCCCTTCCAAGCGTGTGATGTGACCCACGCCCTTGGCCTCAAAGCTTTGGTTGAGCTTGTGGACAATGTCACCACAGTCTGCTTCTTGCCCCCAGCAGGTAACATCATCCACATATATCCGGACGTAAGTCCGCCTGTCCTCTCCGTCTCTAGAATAAAGGCAGGGGTCTGCCCTGCTTCCAGTGAACCCTTCCTGTGTAAGCACATGCTGGACTCTCTCATTCCAGGTCCTCACAGCCCGTTTGAGTCCATAGATGCGTTTGAGGAGCTGGCACACCTGGCTACCTCACGCCTGACTCCTAATTTGTCTCTTTCAGATGAACTTTAGAAATGGAAGTGCAGTCAATAGAGCTCTTCTGAGCATCATTACAGCCGGTCTTACCATAAAGTAGAGTGAGGCAGCTGCCTCAGGCGACGGATGCTGGGGGTGGTGGCTGGAGGCAAGATGTTAGAGGAAAGAGCCATGTAGCCCAACACCTTCTAAGCTAACCTGGAGCCCTCAGCTGTGGTGGAGAAAGCTGTCCCATCACCAGAGATGAAGGAAGACTCAACAGCCCCTCGAGCCAGCTTCTCTGCAGAGTAGGGGGGGGGGAGGCGTGTTGCCATTTTGTCCTTCAGCTCAGACAGCAAATTGTCTTGGACCAGCCCCGCTAGACTTAATGGGCATGTGACATTGCTTTCCCTGTATGTGGGTAGCAAGTGTTGGGTGATAAATCTGTGGATTCCAGCCCTCCCCTCCCCACCCACAGGCAAGGGACGTGGAACGAGAAGGCAGGCATTTACTGTCTGTCAGAGCAGGCGGCCTTTTTTGCTGGAGATGAGAGGAAGCAGAGAAGAAAGAAAAACGACCAGCAAATGTGTCAGGAACATGGCACCACATTCAAGACGCTTCAGTTCATGCCTTGATCTGTGGTTAGCTAGTTGGGGGGTGGAGAGAAAGCAGCTTTGCAAAAGATTATTGTTTGACAGTTGGGCTTGAATTTTCTCTTCCTTTTTTTAAGTCAAAAAAATATATACTTTTCTTTTTTTAAAAAAAAACACAAGACAAATCTATAAGGATAGCTGACCTCCGCCCCCACCGCCCACCACCGCCTCCCTGAAGTACTGAAGTGCAATGACAACGCAGGCAGCCTTCCTACGCAGCCGGTCCAACTGCAGAGGCCCACCCAAGCGGCAGCTTAGGGAGCCAGGTTTTGGGGGACACCATGAAGCAGCCAAGTGCGATCCAAAGGCACAAGCCAGCAAAATGCCTGGCACTGACAGTGAGGACACTGGGGCTGTGCAGGTGATCAGAACGGCCCCTTTTACCTTCAAGTAAGCACACGGGGCCTCAATCCATATCGGGACCAGCATGTGCAGGTAGGGAAGGTTTAAATCTTCCCACCCAGCTGCTTTCCCTGCGTAATTCCCCCCCCCCTTCCCCATGCACAGGGCCTAAAAAGAGGGGAAAGGCCCTCAACTGGTGCCACTGGTTTGATACAGCTCTGGCATTCAGTGTGCAAATTAAGTGTTCTGCCTCTCAGCAACAGCTTCTCCCATAAATACCTAAGCAGGCAGGCAGGCAGGCGCACACACACCCCAATGTGGGGTGGCAAGATATTAAGAGAGCCAGTGTGGTGTAGTGGCTAAAGTGTTGGACTGGGAGTCGGGAGATCTGGGCTCTAATCCCCACTTGGCCACATGGAAACCCACTGGGTGACTTTGGGCCAATCACAGACTCTCAGCTCAACCTACCTCACAGGGTTGTTGTTGTGAGGATAAAGTGGAGAGGAGAAGGATTATGTACGCCGCCTTGGATTCCTTGGAGGAAAAAAGGTGGGATATAAATGCAATAAATAATAATAACAGCAACAACAATATGGGGTCTGGCCATGCTGGGCAATCACTCCCGCACCCCTCTTTTAACCTTTCTGATCCCCTCCCTGCTCATCAGCTGACTTGACGACCCCCCCCCCCCGCTGCCAATGGGGCGTCCCATAGGGGACAGATGCAAACGTGGTCTGAGCACGAGAACTTAATGGCTTCCCCTCCTGCCACTCTGAGCAGCGATTGATCATCACTGCACTTCAAAATGCTTTAAGATACCATTAGCTCTCTGATCAGTGGGATTTTTGTTCTATTTCCTTTTTATACCTTAATTCTCGATCCCACCACTGCTTTCTGGGTTTTTTGTTTCCGTTGTGTATTTTTTTAAAAACAAAAAATGGTTTGTGTAGCTTAAGGTTTATCAGACAAAAAAAAATCAATTGATTGTTTAGCTGTCTGTTTAAGGGATAAAAGCCCGGCTTTAAAAGGATCCTTTGAGTACTGCACTCAAAAGAGATGGCTCCAGGCTGAGTGTGGAGCCGGTGCGGGCGATGCCTTTCTTCTGGCTAAGTGGATGCGTTCTCTTCCTCCTCCGATCAAACGCGGAAGCCCAGTTCCTCAGTGTTGGCCATGTACGTTCCTTCAGCATCCACATATACCCGAAGGAAGAATAAACTGCCCTAGGGTTCATTGCAGTGTGGACCAAATGAAGCCCGGGCTGGGGATCGATCCCCCATAGAAGCACCTTTAACCTACCCAATTGAGATAAAGGGTGAACAAAATTATTCCCAGACCCACCAGCCCATGTGACGCATTCTGTGGGGAACTCCTACCTCCCTGGGCCAAACTCGTGTGCTGTCATTCAGCTGCTTTGACCTTGCTGGTCTATTCTGAGCTAGTTCAAGCCAGACTGGAACAGTGATGTGGAGACCTTTAACCCTCACACACACCCATCGCAGTTCCAATCAGAATCAGGCTCCCTGTAGCTCCTATGGGAGGCAGCTTGGTTTGGAACTGCAGGGGGTAATAAGTTAAAGCCCCCCAAATCATGGTGCAAACATGTTTGGGTGGGGGGACCCTTGCTATGGTCTGGAAACAAAGCCCTATGAAGAGAGACTGGAACTGGGCATGTTTAGCCTGGAGAAGAGAAGATTGAGGGGAGACATGAGAGCACTCTTCAAAGACTTGAAAGGTTGTCACACTGAGGAGGGCCAGGATCTCTTCTTGATCCTCCCAGAGTGCAGGACACGGAATAACGGGCTTAAGTTAAAGGAAGCCAGATTCCAGCTGGACATCAGGAAAAACTTCCTGACTGTTAGAGTAGTACGACAATGGAATCAGTGACCTGGGGAGGTTGTGGGCTCTCCCACACTAGAGGCCTTCAAGAGGCAGCTGGACAACCATCTGTCAGGGATGCTTTAAGGTGGATTCTTGCACTGAGCAGGGAGTTGGACTCAATGGCCTTGTAGGCCCCTTCCAACTCTGCTATTCTATGATTCTTTGACTCTGTGAGCCTGGGGCTCTCTCAGGGCTTTCCTCCTTCCCTCCCTCCACCCCCCACCACCATAGTGCCTCAGCTGCAGCACCTGACTCTGCTTCTTGGCCCATATATCTACACTACAATTCAACACTTCTTTAGCTCAGAAATTGCCCAGCGATATTGGGAACAATGAGGCCTGACTGTGTTAGCCTGGAGCCAAATGACTTTTTCTTTTTATATATATAAAAGGGGCATCAGGTTCGGGTGATGCATCATCCCAGGTGGCGCATTCTCACGCTATGGATGCAGGAAAGAGCTCTTGGGACAGGAGGGCGCATGGCGCCATGGAGAAATGAAGCTGCCATCACTACCTTTGCGCCACTGCTGCTGCTCTCACGCCACCTACGTGAGAACGCGGACCGGAGGGAAATGGGGGCAGGGGGGCAGCTGCCACACAAGCCTTTCAGGCTGCCACAGACTGACATCTGTCATTCATCCCATTTTAGCAACGAAGGCAGGCGCCACCCCTGGCCAGGCTTCCACAGTTGCCGGTACCACACTCGCCATGGCGAGCTAGGGTGGCCGTGACCGTCCTCTGTTGGAAGGCCACTGCAGTCCACTCCTGCTCTGGACATAAAGAACCATCCACAAATGCAAGTGGGCCCACAAGTGGGCCGACGGGTGCCCTGGTCACCTTCTTGCACTGTGGCGAGATGGCCTGCATTTCTGTTTAAATGATCATTGTTTCTAAATGTGCATCGGCATATATAAATTAGTATATGTGCATGGATGTCCTCTTCTTGATGATGCAGTTTCTCTTTGGGGGGGGCATTCATCAGTGGCCACCCTAGGGGAGCAGGACACAGGCCTCTGGCGAGTGCAATGTGAGACAAGTCCTTCTCACGGTCCTTCTCCGTGAGCCCCTGCCAAAGGAAGTGAGGCAGGTGGCTACTAGGAGCAGGGCCTTCTCCATTGTGGCACCCCAGCTGTGGAATGAGCTCCCCAGAGAGGTCCGCCTGGTGCCTACACTGTATTCTTTTCGTCTCCAGCTGAAGACCTTTTTATTCTCTCAGTATTTTGACACCTAATTTAACTTAAATTTAAATTTTGCTGTTTTAAGTCTGTATTTTAATCCTATATCAATTTCTGCTGTGTGGTTTTATCCTGGTTGTGCTTTTTATATTGTATTTTTGTATTTGGGTTTTTAGATTATTGGTTGTTTTATCATGTTCCTCATGGTTTTAATTTTCGTGAACCGCCCAGAGAGCTTCGGCTATTGGGTGGTATAAAAATGTAATAAATAAATAAGTGGCCCCGCCAAGCACCCTGGGGTGCTCCTTTAGAGTTCTGACGGAAACCCAGAGCAGATTCAGCACCTCATTGACATTGGAGCCACCAGCCTCCGCTGGCTGTGCGTTGTCATCCCAAATATCTGGGGGGCAGCAGATTGTGGGAGTTTGCTTTATGGTCTGAAATGAACTGGTTCCCACAAGCGCCTTGCAAGGCAGCCAGAGGCTGGAAGAGGCTGTCCCCAAAACGTACCCCTAATTATAATGTCCCTTTTCCTAGATTTTAATTGAAAGTTACTTTGGTAGCTAAAACACAGCCCCCCTTCAAGGTGGCCTAGAGTTAATGTTAGACAGATGGAAAACATAGGAGAAATAGAATGCAGGGAATAAGCAAACTCTGCCCGTGACATGCGACTGGTCTCCAGAAGCAAAGCTGCATCTCCCAGCCCAGCTCCAGGCCTGTGACTTGTGCGGAGGCTTTCCAGGACAGCGTTTTGCATTTCTGCATCTCTATGTGGCCCATTGTTGAGAACCTCAAGGCAGGAACTGCAGCCACGGCATTTAATCCAAACTGTGGCCCTGCCTCACTCCTGCTCTCTCACTGGCTGATAGGAACGCCCTCCCCCCCCCCACCCCAGCTTGCTAATTTTAGTAGTGGAGAAAGTTGTGGGCTGTTTGGAGGCTGGCTGGATATTAAAATCTGCGCAGTAGGAAGAAAGCGGATTGGTGTTCATGAATATTCTGTAGGAGGAAACGGATTAGTGTCGGCGACGAATCGGAGAGGATTTGCAAGGGAATTATTTACGGTGGCGACACGGAAAGCGCTCGTTTAGCTGATATTCGACATTATCCAAACAAGGCACCGGGCTCTGTGTGTAAAAGCAGTAATGCCGCTCTAAATTAAATTCATCAGCGCCTTAATTAAGATCTATATTTAGCGCTTAATTAAAAGGAGGAAGGAATGATGTTGTATGAGGCGTGATAGCGGAGAGAGATAAATGTGCAGAGAAGGAAGGAGATGGCCCTCACGTAGGTCTTGGGGCGGCTTCTCAGGCCCGGGAGGGCAAAAGGGCTCCCTTGCTCCGGCTCTGGCCGCACCAGCAAAGAGCTGGGCGGCAGCGTCCTCTTTCCTCTTTCCCAGAGAGTCCAGCATTGCTCATTGCCATAAAGGGGGTGTGGGGGGTGAAAATAGTATTGGTTTTGCCACAGGGCATGTTCCGATTCAAGCCACCTGCTTGCAGGCCTTGAGACAGGGAGGGATGCCCAACTTTTTTGTATTATCGTTGTCGTCGTCACCTACCTATTTAAGTTATTACTTCCCCAGAAGTCCAAAACTCTCCACATCCAACCAGCCCAGGAAGCCGCACTGCCTTCCCACCCCGCCCCGTCCCCATTTCTGTGCTTTGAAAGATCATTTCCAGACAAGCAGGGGAGGCAGAGCAAAGCCCCTGCATCCCCAGCCTGCCTGGCAAAGGCAGATGCTTCCCTTTAACCCCCTCCTGCGCGTCGCGATGATTTAAGCATACAAAAAGTGCCAAAGCAGCGAACAAGCTGCATGAAAGGGAGGAAGCGTGTCACACGTTCCCCTGCTGTAATTCTTCGGGGCTCCCTTCTGGGCCGACTCGGAGAGAGATTCCGTTCCAGTTGTTGAGATATTGGCAGCCTGAAAGAAGCAGCCGCTGTCATCTTTTTCCTCCTGGGACAGGACGGGACGGGATAATTGGAATTTTCGCCACATCGCATTTGCTCACATTTCCCTGCAAGTTGTTTTAGGGGGAGGAAAGACTGTTTGCTGATCATTTGCCATTCTGCTGTCATTCCCTGCCGCCCACCTCTGCTGATTCTGCCTCATTATTAAGTTACCAGAGTGCATTTTTGCAACAACACCATTCAAACTCAACAATTGCAGCTGGAACAGCAGCTTTTGGAGAGCTGAAAGCCATTGAAAAGGGCTTCCCTTCAGCCAGTGGATGGACACTGTAGTACTTTATGTCCCACCATCTCCTCTGGGCAAACAGGTCTAGCAGGTTTTTGGAACAATGCAAAATGTGAGTCTGAAACACATTTACTA
This sequence comes from Elgaria multicarinata webbii, assembly GCF_023053635.1. Taxonomy (NCBI): domain Eukaryota; kingdom Metazoa; phylum Chordata; class Lepidosauria; order Squamata; family Anguidae; genus Elgaria; species Elgaria multicarinata. Next base: position 36,550,652 of record NC_086182.1, read on the forward strand.
GAAGCAATGTGGGATGAATGAAACGGAGGTTGCAGAGGCAATCAGTGGGGGGGCTGAATAGGTGTGATGGAGCTCAATTTATCCTCTGCAAGGAACCACATTCCTCCAGCAGGTGGTGCCATTTCTGCCGTACCTCCTTGACGAGTTCTGGGGGCATAAATGTAGCACTTTTGGAATCACCTAAATGGCTTGAAGTGCTCGCCTCAGTCATTCTCTGAAATGGGTCAGTAATGTTAATGGCAGGGGGGGCTGAGGGTGAACAGGGGGGCTCTGCCCCAGGCTGCTCCGTGCCTCCATTGCAAAGGCACCTCAGAAGAAGGAGCGCCCTGCTGCCACACAGAAGCTCCAAGGCTCACATCCCGGCATCTCCATTTAAACAGAACTCTGGTTGCAGGAATTCATCTACGGGACTTCCGCAAGAGGTGGTGATGGCCACCCACTGACATGCCTTTAAGGGGAATTAGGCACATACATGGAGAATAAGGCTGCAAATGGCTACTGGCCATATATATGGCTTCCAAGGTCAGTAGGAAGCTACCAGGAAATACCAGTTGCTAGACGGAGGAGCCCTGTCTTTGAGCTCAGAGCCAGGAAACAGAACATTTCTATGTCTCCCTCCGCCAGGCGCTGGCTAGGACTTGCACACAGTCTGCAATCTCCATTTGAGACTGGGTCCGACTAAACCAGGGGTAGGCAACGTGGCGCCCAGAGGCACCAGTGTGTCCCCAGGTACTTTCCTTGAAGAATTGCCCTCTTCCTCCCACCTAAAAAGAAAGCAGCATATATATTTTTAGCAGCAACTGATGTTTTGTACCAGCAACGGATACCTTTGAAATAGGTTTCTGTTGATGCTGAAAACTGAGGGTTCAAAGAATTACTTAGTGCATTGGGACTCACACCCCACCTTTGCCTATTCAGTCATTTGAGCAGGTTACTTGTCCTTTGCCATGCCTCCCATGGCAGCCATTTTGTGCTGGTGCCCAGAACAGTTTCTCAAATTGCCAAATATGCCCACAGGCCCAAAAAAGTTGCCTATCTGCTATCTCTGATCTAATTTGCAGTCCTCATGGCCACATCTGACCTTATTTTTAAACTATTCAGTTCCTTCCCACACCCTGTGCTTTTTGTACCATCTAGCTTGATGAGGAGTTCTGGAGAGCTTAAAAGCTTGCCAATTTTTGTGGATTTGAGTTGGTCCTAATCAAGGTATTGCCTAACTGTGGATGTAGGATCTTCATCTCTCTGCATCTCCTCCTCTCTGTGCCCTTTTGTCCAAATAAGACTGCGGCCTGTTGTTCCTCCCCCTCCCGGGTTGGGCGTCCAGGGGGCACACCTCCTCGGACCCTCACCAAACTTTATTGGGTCACCTTTGTTCCCACGGAGATGGCAAATATTTCTCAGGACTCACCCGAAGCTTCTCCCTAACCAAGAAGAATTGGGAAGTTCTGCCACATTATCCATATATTCAAATTAAGGGCTCAGAGATAGTGCGGTGGTGCATTTCCCTGGCACACACAGAGAGACCCTGAAACCAGCTGACCCAGTAGTCCCGTCCCCACCCACCGACCCACCCCGCGCAAAGCCAAGAGGGGTTGCTGGTGGGAGAGGAAACTTGCAAGGGAAAAGTTTGAAGGGAGCAACAATTGGCATATCAAAGCGCTGCAGATGTTGCTCACCACACAGCCCGCGCCTTTCTTCTCTCTCCTCCCGCGCACCCGATAAATCAGTGGCTACAGCATGAGGCTTTGATCCCAGAAATCAAGCCCCCAGTCTGATGGGTGACTTGATGTTATGCTAATCCAAGCTGATTGAGCTGAGATAATTACGCTTCGCTCGGGGTCCCTGGGAGTTTCGCATAAATATGGATGCACATCTGTCCCCCTCGCTCAGGTGTAGGGGGGTGCGGAACTGTGCCGGCGATGCCTCCCGCGTTTGCCCCTTCCTCCCCAGGGCCACGGCCCCACGGGCCAGCGCGAAGCCCCTTTCAGTGGGAGCGCCGGCGGGCGGCTGACCCTGGCGCCGGCAAGAAGGGAAGGCAAGTGAGCGCGGGAGGCTGCCATGCTGGGGTGTGCCTCGCCGCCGCCGCCCGGCCGCGCGCGCCCCAATCTATTTCCCATGGCCCCAGACCTATTCCCCCGAGCCCTCAGGGGTCCACTGGTCCCAGTGGGAGGTTCTTTTTCTAAGCGTACCTCCCAGGCAGGGGCATTTCCAGAGGGATCAGGGGTGGGCAGGATAGGGTGAACCCTCCCGGTGAACTGCACCTGCGCGCGCGCGCGCAGCTTCATTGAACTTCCGTTGATGCCAATGGAAAAACTGGGACCCGAATCCTTTAAAAGCCGAGCAACGCCCCCGCTGCCCCGGGAGCAAGCGAAATGTCTGCACTGTTTGCTGTTCAGTTGCATGCAGAGGGGGGGGGTGCGTTTTGAGTTGAGGGAGGGGGCTTAAATTGCCCCCAATTCTGTATGCGCCTGTGGTCTGCTTCCTTTATGTGGACCTTGAGATAAAGCGGGTATCTCAAGTTGCTTCTTTCTGAAATCCACCGGCTTGTTCCAAATCTTTAAGGCGGCCCCAGGAAGCCTGGAAAGAAGTCAGGGAACAACATTTCCCGTCCTTCTGGCTCCACTCCAGAATCTCCTCTCGCTGCTTCTCAGCCACCCCAACACTGACAGCACAAAAAGAAGAATTCTTCCTTCATCTTTTCACACTAATAACGAAACCAAATGGTGGGAAATACGACTTGGAAGATGATGTGGGGAAGCCACCTGCCCAGGCCTCCTACACCATGCTGTTTGCTACGCCTGCCTTGAGCCATCCGGCCAAAACTGCTCATTCCAGCCCCCAGAAGGGAGGCGCGATGGCAGGACAGAAGCCCCCCCACCCACCCAGGAAGTTCTAGAGAAAGAAAAGATTTTGGAGGGGGGGATTTGCCTAAAGCAAAAGCAGTAGCATGGCCGGGTTCACTGAGCACGTTCTCTTGGGCTCCCTTCAGCCTTCTCGGGAAGAATTTCCCCCCAAGCGAGAACAATTTATTTTATGTATTTTCAAAATAAAAAATGCCCCACCCAATTTACTAAAAGTTCTGAAAGTCAGAAATAGATCACAATCCAACAAGAATTTAAACATCATAAAACAACCAAGAAAGAAACAACAAATTATTATTATTATTATTATTATTATTATTATTATTATTATTATTACCCGCCTCTCCCTCTGGATCGAGGCGGGGAACAACATAGAATGCAAAATATTATAAAATACATAGAACTAATTAAAACATATAAAATCTTATACATTATTAAAATAACAGCCAGTGAGACGTCTTAATAATAATAACAATAATGATAGTAATAGTAGCAGCAGCTGCTGCTGCAACAGATGAAGCCTCTGAGAACAGTGGACCAAAAAACATCATGATTCAATGCGTGGGCAAAGAAACATTCTTAATTGTTCAGGCAGGGCAGGGAGCATGAGCAGGCCCTTTCCCTGGTCACACCCCCCACCCCACCCCGGGCCTGGCCTGGCCTGGCCCAAGACAGGGGAAGCAGGGCACATCCAGAAGCCGACTGGACTGACAGCTGTATCTTACTTGCACGGCGCTGACAGGCAAGCACCCTCCCTCACCCCGGAGAGCAGCAGGCTAGCGTAGGGGGTCCCCGCTGACTTCTCCTCCGTCTCCCTGCCGCTTGCTCACCACTCCACGTGGCGCCTGCTCATTGCCACTCAAACAGATGCTGCCACACAGAAGCAGCCACAGTGGTACCAGCATGCGTAAGGCGGGAGAGGCATCCCGCAGGGCCTGTTGGGGAGAGGGGCTGGGCGGGGGGCTCTTACCCTGCTGATGTGCTCAGGGCCCTTCCTTGGTGTATTGGGAGAAAGCGAATAGGCAAGAGAATCAAGGCAGCCTGAAGGCCGCATCGCCATCACCTCCTCACGACAATGAGAACATCTGGGAGCAGCTGTTACTGCTGGTGCTGCCCCAGCATCCGTCACTTGAGGCAGCCGCCTCCCTCTACCTAAGGGTAGGGGCAGCCCTGAATCACCTGCTTGTTGTGGGCAGGGGGGGGGGACCTGGAGAAAGGCCTCTGACAAAGCCAGCAGAACCCTTTGAAGAATACAGGTGGATGAACTGATTGATTTAAAATATTTGCCTCCCATCTTTCCAGATCTGCTCAAACAAAATGTTAATATTCAAAACATCTAAATGATAAAGATAAAAGGGTCTCTGAACATGAACATGCTGCCTTTCCTCCTCATCCCCACCCTATGGAACGATCTCCCTGACGAGGCTCGCCTGGCGCCAACGCTGCTATCTTTCCAGCGCCAGGTTAAGACTTTCCTCTTTGCCCAAGCATATGGCAGCACATCTTAATCACCCACATGTTTATTTTAACGGTTTTTAATGCTTTATGTGTGTATGTTTTGTGTTTTAGAATTTTAAATTTTGTATTCTTGTTTATATCTCAATTTTAGAATTTCTGTAAACCACCCAGAGAGCCCTGGCTATGGGGACGGTATATAAGTGTAATAAATAAATAAATTGACAGAGAAACCCCACAGTCAGCTCCATCAAGGACTATAGAGTGTGGCTTCCACATCCAGCACTTAAAAAAGGAAAAAAAGAAATTAAAATCTTACTCAGCCCAGTGCTGGTGCCATATTTATTTATTTATTTATTTATTTACTTTCAGCATTCTGTCTTTCTCCCAAGAAGCTCAGAGTAGCCTGCACATAGGTAGGCCATTTGTCCTTCACACACAAAACTTCATGGGATAGGAGAGATCTGGACTGCTCACAACGCCACCGAGGGATTGAACCCAGGGCTCCCTGCTGGTCCAAGGCGAGGACGCTCCCCGTCTCCCCACCGCAGAGGAGCGTCTGCTCTTCCCCGTCCCCCGACTCCTCCTGAGCAGTGTCCTGAGCTTTCATCTCCGGAGCCCACATGGTTTTGCAGCTGCCTGCCCCCATGCCCAGGCTGCCTGGCGCAGCAAGCAAATTCTGATGTAAATGAGGCAGATCCATCAATGTGACGCGCTCCCTTCAGGTGGGATGGGGAGGCGGGGAGGCGCTATAAATCATCCCCTCTTCTCTCTCCAACTTGGGGGTGGGAGGGATGCTAGCAAACCGAAAGCTCCAGCCCATCCCAGCACACAGATGCTGCAGCCCAGTCAGGAAGGAAGGAGCGGGAGGCGGACGGCCTAGCGATGCTCCAGCACAAAGTGTCCTAGAGCAGCCTCCCTGGTAGGCTTCCAGGGCGAATCAAGCTCAGGGCTCCAGGGCTCAGCTCCCAAAGCCACTAGGTAGGAGGGAATCTGGAAGGACAGGTGCAGGACGGTTTTCCTTCACCCCGGGTGAGGAGGGTTGGACCAAACTCACGCTTCCTAGACTGGCGAAAGTCTGCTGCGGCTCCGAAAGTGATTCCCATGGAGCTGGGCGCCCAGGCGCTTCCTGCTTGAGCCATTTTAACACTGAAGAAGTCCAAGTATAGAAACCTGGTGAAGGAGAATCAGCTGGGCAGTTCTCTGAAGTTGGGCAGGTCCAGTACCAGGATGCAAGGACAACGAGCAACTCCACAGGAGAACGTAAGAACCGCCATGCTGGATCAGACCCAGGGTCCATCTTGTCCAGCCCTCTGTTCACACAGTGGCCAAACAGCTTCCCACGGGACACCCACAAGCAGGACTTGAGTGCAACAGCACCCTCCCACCCATGTTCCCCAGCAACTAATGTATACAGGCACACTGTCTTGTAAGGAAAGCAGAATAAATAATATGTACACACAACCCATAACGTCTACAATGATGTTGATGAACACTGCACAGGGACAATAAATTCTACTTTTAACATGACCAGCTGATTTATTTATTTATTTATTTATTTATTTATTTATTTATTTATTACATTTTTATACTGCCCAATAGCCAAAGCTCTCTGGGCGGTTCACAAAATGCAGTGCTGTTCCCTTTTGGCCGATTTCCCAGGGTAAAGGTCCAAAAAAGGGCACAGGACAGGGTGGAGATTTACTTAAAGAGTAACCAAGGCCCAAGTCAAGCCTTGAACCCAAGTCTTTGGAGAATGCTCTTATTTTGCTGCTGACACAGCTGGCCTCCTTTCAAGGTAGGAGAGGCCTGAGCCCTGCTAAAAGGGCCCCCGTTCCATGGCATCCTGCGTTCAAAGGCTGCCTGGGCTAATCCAGAAATGGAAGAGCCCTGAGACAAAAAGGGGCTAATCAAATTAAACATTAGCAAGAACCGTTCGGAAAACACGTGTGTGTTTTTCAATCTTAATTAGAAATCTTAGCAGCTCCTGGCAGTCCTATAACCCATCACGGGAAACATGGCTGACAACACACAACCACACCTAGACCACACACACCCCTCTGCAGCCCCTTCCTCTCCCAGTGCCTCAAGCAAGTATTTCGAGGAGGGGGCCTGGCCAGGGAAGCTTCATGTAGCAGAAGCAGCCGAGGAAGGGGCCAGGAAGAAAAGGCACCCACAAAAGCAGTTATTTTGATGCTGCAATTAAACATCCTTCACTGATGAGTTCCATCAAAATGTGCTTTGAGCCCCCACCCCCTCCCCCTCCCCCTCCCCCTCCCCCAAAGCAATCTCTCTTCTTTGGCTCAAACCCCTTCTTGACTACTTTGCCCTTCCCAGTATCGGGATGGCAGGCAGAGGGAGAAGCCAACTGAAGAGGCAGTTTATTGGATCCGCTGGTCGTCCCCTGCCTGTAGCTCTATCAAAAGGAAGGTCCATGTGGAAACGAGGCTGGTGGGTCTCCAAAAATCAAGATTAAGAGAGTTGCAGTGCTGATTTTAATATTTGGGGAGGCACTCAAACCAAAACAAAAAAAGGATTTCGGGCAAAGCGTCACAGTGGACAGAGAGAGATGACTGAGCTTGAACTATTCCGGAAGAAACGAGCCAGCGTCCAGGCAAGTGGGCGGCCCCGCAAGGCCCGGCATCGCCTCGTGCTGGAAACATCCCCTGCCGCTGGGCCAGGCTGCAGCCCAGGAGAGGGAGAGGTTACAGCTGCAGTTCCAATTCCCACTCGAGCAGACTGAGGTCTGAAGGGCGGGAGGCTGAGTGTCTGGTCAAGGGGGCTGAGGCTGCCCAGCGAGATGGGTTTGCTCAGGCCGAAGAGGTGACTCAGACATCAGGGCTTTAAAGGGCCTGGTGGCTTCCAGCTCTCTGTGCTGAAGCTTAGAGGGCACCCTTGACCCACAGAGCTTAACCTGCCCCATTTGCGCCGGGGATTGACGCACTTCCAGGCGAGGCTTTTGATGTGCATCAGACCATTTATCCCCCTCAAGGAGGAAAAACAACAATAGCGAGCAGCAGAGAAGAGAGAGAAACCCGCATTTCCTGGGAAATCAATCCAGCGCACCACGAACTGACTTGGTAAGGGCGACACGCTGTATACCGTCCTTATGTAAACACCATCATCTCTTGCGTTATTAATGGGCGACGTTTGCTGGCTCTTCATTAGCGTGGAATATAAACAGAAAAATCATTTGCTTACCACCGATTCCAGCTTGAGCTAAGCAAATTTGGACAGAGGTAGTCAAACATGGAGTTTGTTGTTTGGCTAATTGCAGCTACCGTGTAAAGTTTAGATGAAGCAAGCACCGCAGCAGCTGGAAGGGCGGGGAGGGGGAGGGGGCAGAAGGCACACAGAGGGCCTGCGGAAACCACTCACTGCATCCAAATGCACAGTTAGCAGCCGGGCTGCCCCAGGAGGCCTCCTGGGCATGTGCCTGCCAAGAGGAGAATATGGGAGGGGGTGCAGCAAGGGCATGGAGTGGGCGGAAAGTCATCCAGGCCGGCCCAGGCAGGACTTGGAGGAAGACTCCTGAGTAAATGTCCCAGTCGTGGTATAGGAGGAGACTTAGGAGTTGGTGGCTGGTTAAGGCATAGAAAGCAGAGAGGAGAAATCAGTGCTCAGTTCTCACCATGGAACGATGGGAGCCATGGGGACTCAAGGACCTTCACTGGGACCAGTGCTTCTTAACTTACTCGTGAATGATCTCAAGTAAGGGGTGAGCACTGATGTTGGCCAACTTTTCTGGTGACACTCAATTAAACAAAATGGAACAACATGAGGAAGAAGTTCAACACTGTAAGATTGTTTAGCTTGTTGTTTATTCATTCAGTTGCTTCCGACTCTTCGTGACTTCATGGACCAGCCCACACCAGAGCTTTCTGTCAGCTGACGCCACCCCCAGCTCCCCCAAGGTCGAGTCTGTCACCTCCAGAATATCATCCCTCCATCTTGCCCTTGGTCGGCCCCTCTTCCTTTTGCCTTCCACTTTCCCTAGCATCAGCATCTTCTCCAGGGTGTCCTGTCTTCTCATTATGTGGCCAAAGTACTTCAGTTTTGCCTTTAGTATCATTCCCTCAAGTGAGCAGTCTGGCTTTATTTCCTGGAGTATGGACTGGTTTGATCTTCTTGCAGTCCAAGGCACTCTCAGAATTTTCCTCCAACACCACACTTCAAAAGCATCTATCTTCCTTCGCTCAGCCTTCCTTATGGTCCAGCTCTCACAGCCATAGGTTACTACGGGGACTACCATTGCTTTAACTATGCAGACCTTTGTTGTCAGTGTGGTGTCTCTGCTCTTAACTATTTTATCAAGCTTTGTCATTGCTCTCCTCCCAAGAAGTAAACGTCTTCTGATTTCCTGGCTGCAGTCAGCGTCAGCAGTAATCTTTGCACTCAGAAATACAAAGTCTGTCACTGCCTTCACATTTCCTCCCTCTATTTGCCAGTTATCAATCAAGCTGGTTGCCATAATTTTGGGTTTTTTGAGGTTTAACTGCAACCCAGCTTTTGCACTTTCTTCTTTCACCTTCGTCATAAGGCTCCTCAGCTCCTCCTCGCTTTCAGCCATCAAAGTGGTGTCATCTGCATATCTGAGATTTTAACTCCAACCTTGGATTCATCAAGCCCAGCACGTCGCATGATGTGTTCTGCGTACAAGTTGAATAGGTAGGGTTTCTTCCTGCGATTTTAACTCCAACCTTGGATTCATCAAGTTGAATAGGTAAGGTGAGAGTATACAACCCTGCCGTACTCCTTTCCCAATCTTAAACCAGTCCGTTGTTCCGTGGTCTGTTCTTACCGTTGCTACTTGGTCGTTATACAGATTCCTCAGGAGGCAGACAAGATGACTTGGTATCCCCATACCACCAAGAACTTGCCACAGTTTGTCCACACAGTCAAAGGCTTTAGAATAGTCAATAAAACAGAAATAGATGTTTTTCTGGAATTCCCTGGCTTTCTCCATGCCTCCCCCGGTAAAGGAGCTGTCCAGGGTGCTGAACACAATTTTTACCCAAGAAGGTTCAGCACCATGGACAGTTCTGGCTGGTTGTGACTGAAACCCAGAATGGATTCAGAGCCCCAAAGAACTGGAGCTACTAATCACCACTTCCTCTCCCTTTCCTATACAATACTAGAACTCAACAGGTTCATCCAGTGAAGTTGAATGGAGGGCGATTCAGGACAGCTAAAAGGACGGACTTTTTCACACAGCACAGAGCTAAGCAACAGAATTTGCTGCCACAAGATGTAGCGATGAATGCTAAGCTGGTTGGGAAAGGCTACCATGATGATGACTATATATAAGAGGTGGGGATCGCACAGCCCCTCCTCGCCCTTGTCAAATGTTCTGTGTCATCAGCAAAAATTGCAGCAATTTTGCGAAAAAACACAAGACACGCAGGCAGCAAATGTCTTGCTTTCAATCGTGCTCCCGGAAGTGTGATTCTGCCCTTCCTGATACTTTTCAAAGCAATCATATTCAATATTCAGCTTTCACAAGTAGGAATGGTGTGGGAGGGTTGGAAAAGATTCAAGTAACCGAGTGTAAGTTCAAATCTGTTATTTGTGCAGGCAAATTTAAGTTTAAGTTAAGAAGCTATTGTGGCTGCTCCAAACGTGCTGTGGGCACAACCACCATTTGCATTATTCCTTGCACTGCGTGTCATCCAAAACAGTGGGGGAGGAGGGTGGCATCGTACCCACCCTCCAACCCACAACAGGCAGTAGAGGTTTTAGGGTGGGGACGAAACACGCACAGACCACTGTGCCAGATTTAGACAACGCACCAACCATGCTGTAGTGGAGGGAATCATGCAAAAGGTGCATGTGGGGGCACACGGAGCAGGGCCATGCTGGCTTCCTTCCCTGCTGCGATTGTCTGAACACACACTCCTGTGTCTTTGCTTCACTTGCACCTCCTCGTTTTTTTCGGGGCTAGACTTATGGAGAAGAAAACCTCTCCGTTAACAGATACCAGGAAACTGCATACAGCAATCCAGTGAATTCTGATTAGATCCTGCAGGCACAACCAACCCTCTGCCTTTTCAATGTGAATTTACTGGGATTGCCTCCAGAACTTCAGGTGCTGCCAGCCCCTCCCTGCAGAGAATTGTATATTTCTCGCAGCCGGCCCCTGCTGGAATGACATGTGCTACAGAACTGGCACACTTGGTTAGAAATGTCAATAAAGAGATATCCACTGCACAGCTTGTCGACAGACAAGAGAGAAAGTAGACTGCACTGTGTCCTTAGACAGTAGGTGGGGAAGGTATATTAATGGGGACGTTAAGGCAGCCACAAGGAAGCTGAAAATGTCACTGCATGAAGGGGTCAGTTTGCCTGCAAAAGGCCACCACGTTGTGCTCAAGACTTTAAAACACTGGGCTTTGGTTTTCACAAGTTTCCAGGGGGAAAGCGATGTACCTTCCAGTTGTCCCTGGTAAATTACTGCTTGTTTTTCATCACACGGGGGGAATTTACCGTCGCTTCTCCGCCAGTGCGTTTGTCCCTCATTACTTCCTCATTTGAAAGAGGAAGTAAACAAGGTGCCCATGGCCCATTCAGTGGGCCGTTTTGATCCTGCTGCTTCTCCTGCACACAGCAGGCGATCGGGCAACTTCCGTCTTTAAAAATAAGTCTGACTTCCTGGGATGGTTTTGTTTGTTTGTTTGTGGCACGAAGAAAGCTAGAAGGGGCAGGAGGTGTGTGGGAGGAGACAACATTGTGAGAGGGACCCATGAAAATCTGTGAGTGCCCAGTAACAAGCGTGCAATAAAACGCTCATCTGATGGAGCTCAATAACTCATACTCAGCCCGTACTCTGGGCTATCGTTACATGTGAAACAGTGGGGGGGTGACTGGTGTTTGCCTTGGGAGGGGTGGAAGCCCAGCCTGTGGTTTGGAGTGCAAGGGTCAACTCTGGTTTTTTGCCTTGTGCACTTTGTGGGCTGTGCTAGCTTTCGATAAGGCATTTGTTTCTTACGCTTGTAAGGCTGCAATCCTATCCATGTTTAGAGAGAGAAAAGGTCCCACAATTCCAAGCATGGTTGGCTGGAGGGATGCTCAGAGTTACAGCACTTTTTGCGGTCTAAATATATAAGTCGGTGCTTCTGTCTCTTAAGATGACACCCTAAATCAGAATTGGGGATCTCCTAGGGCAGAAAAGAGAATAAAAAAATGGCTTATTTATTTCTTTTTTGTATTTTAAAACTGTCCAATAACCAAGATTCTCTGGGCTGATTACAATTAAAAGACAAAAATAATTTTTAAAAGAATAAAATAGTTCAAGGGTTTATTTTAATTTCATGTTCAAACAGTGTTTGATTAATACATAACTGTTTTACTCTGTACAGCACCATGTACATTGATGGTGCTATATAAATAAATTAATAATAATAATAATAATAATAATAATAATAATAATAATAATAAATATGTAAAAGGGGGGAGATGGAGGGTCGGGGAAGCAAGTATTTTGAGGGCACTGCATTGAAATGATCCATGCAGTGTAATCCTACTAACTTCCATGGGACGTAATCCTAGGGAAGGATTGCAGTCCTGCAAACGTAGCCCATTCATGCAACTAGTCCCATCACGTTCATTGGTACATACTTCTAATTAATTGTGCATGATTGGATTGCATCGTTAGTTCCTGCCAGGTTCTATGAGCTACATTGTCTGCTTTGGGGTTGTCAACTATTTTTAACATTCCTTGCTCTTGTTTCTAAGCACAATAGCTTGGTAGGCAGGTGATCATGTTTTGTTTTCTCCATGCCAGGGAAAATGTCATATGCCAGTTTCTGCACATCATGAACAGGCCTCTGTGTGTGTGTGTGTGTGTGTGTTTCTTGGTCAAGAAGCAACCCTAGTTTATTTTGGCCTTTTCCACTTCCAGAATCTCTCTCTCTCTCTCCCTCTCCCTCTCTCTCATTTCCAGGGCTGTATTTTGAGACCTGGAAACCCGAACCAATGGAGATCATCCGTGTTTGCTGCCATAATATGCAGGAATCCCATTCTTAAAGTGCAGAGCCCTCAAACTCTCCAGCCACAACAGCAGAACTATCCTGAAACAGGAGTCCAAATGTGATTCCCTCTGGCTCTGCAGACAAATCATGTGCTCTCTCTACCATGTCAGTGGCAGGCCCTTGATTGGCTTCTGGGTTTTGGGGTGGTTTTTTTTAAAAGCCGAGAAGTAAACAAAGCGGCGTAATGAGCATGAGCACCGCCGTGCCAGGCTGTACCAACGCAATTTGCGGTTGTTTAATAACCTCTTCATGGCTTTGAGCTCTGCAGCCAACGAGGATTTCCTCTCAGGGAAAAAAAACTACGGCGCATTCATCCTGCATCAGGCTGCAATGCACAATTGCTAATGAGTAATCAAAATGGGGGTTAGCCATAATTCAAGGGACCTGCAGAGGACTCCCATGTTCCCGGCCCACGTAGGACTTTTTTAGCTGTTTAGGCCAGTGCAGAGGGGAGCGGAGCCCGGGTGGCTCAGCTGCAGCCCCGGATGGACGGACGCACGGGCAACTCCAGTCTGTTCTGGGTTGGGTTGGGGGTCGAGGGGTGAGTCAAATGGGCTACTGCCAATGGACGCAGGTTCATGTCATTCATTTAAATGTGGAATTGTACCAAGGCCAACATTGCCCTCATCCTGAAATGAAGCTCGAGTGCCCATAGTTGATGTGAGCAGAGATTCCTCCCTCCCTCCCCTGATTAACATGGCGGCCGCCCCTCTTCCTCCCCCACCCTGCCTCTGTCCCATTATAGTCTGTAAGCTCCTTAGGAGAGGGGTCTGACCTTCTTGCTGGTATTCTGGCCAGTGCCGTGCACAGGAAGAGGAAGTTGAATTTGGTCTCATTCCACATGCCCCAGAACTCATTTGCAAGCCCCAAATTTTGCTAAAATGGGGCCCTCTCTGACCATGTGCAGAGAGCTTTACAGTTGGAACACAATCTCCAGATCAGGCTGGAGCTAAAGACGAGGGCTTGCAGATCAGAGAGAAGGCCTGCCAGCAAGGCTGGAGCAGCCCCTGAACTGCTCTCTTGACAAATTGAGGGCTGACTGAGGCACAGTTGAAAGCTGCAAGGGACGGTCGGCAGCCGTCCAGTGGGTTCAGAAGCAGGGGGGCGACAGGGGGGCCTGTGCACCAAAGCCTGGATTGGTCTCCTTTCCATGGTGCAGTGGAGAAGGAACACAGACAGCCATTGGGGGAGGTCCTGCCCTGGGAATATTCAGGCCCACAACCGCCAGTGACCATGCTGTTTGGTAGCGCTTGGTTTGAATCTCTAGGTTGCAAAAATAAAATAAAATAAGCAAACTGAATTAGCCTGTGTGAACATGGCCAAGAAACAGCCAACCTTCTCCAACCTGGAGCCCTCCAGATGGGCTGGACTCCCATCACATCCAGCCAGATGTGCTACAACTCCCATCATATCCAGCCACCATGACCATTTGGCCTGCTGGCTGGTGATACGGGAGTTGTCATCCAACACATCTGGAGAGTGCTGAGTTGGGAGAGGCTGAAAGGTGGCTGCTTCTGCCCTGAACGAAAGGAATGGGCTTCCTCTAGTGTATGGGAAGAGGTCACCATCCCAAGGGGAGCAGGCTACCCTGTCCTCCTCATGGGGAAGCCCCCCAGCCCGCCCGCCCCAAACAGCCCTCTTACTGCCCGACCAAGAGCACCGGGAGCAAGACGAGGCGTGAGCACCCTTCCTTCGTCTGCAGCAACGACGACGACGACAACAACAAAAGAGAAAAGTAAAATCCGGGAGGGGGATCAAAACAAACCCCTGTGAACATGAGTAATGGGCTGGGAATGAGCAGCTCGAGATAAAACTGAATAATAACACGTCAAAAACTACATGTTGTGGATTTTTATTCCCCAGCGGAGTCTCCCTCGCGCTAATCCATCACTGTAGAAGATGCAAGATTACAGCTCTCAGGGAAAAAAAACTCCAGGAGATAAATGGGAGTAAATGAGGGTTTATTATATTACTCGGGGATGATATAATTTCGGGCCTCCCCTTATTGAATCGCTTCCCGTCTCCGCAGCACATCTGCTCTGTGGGGGTCAGCCTCATCTCCACCAGAGTCCTGCCCTCCCCTACTCATGAGAGAATCTTGCTGTGGTTTGCAGAAGAGGAAGCAGGATGAGGCATTCAGCTCTCTGAACCAAATTGCAGATCCGTTGGGTAAAGGATTGCATGGAGCATCTGGGTGGCCATGGCCCATCAGGGTGGACACTCGTCACAAGGGATTCAGGCCGCTGGGCTGGGCTGGCCACTCCAAGGACTCCCCAGGCGGCAGCTCTCAGCCACAATAGCTTGTGTGTGAAACACCCAGAGAGTTTTGGGCATGTCATAAATATATGAACAAAATAGTTAAATGGACACAAGGTGATGCGTCTACCTGCCTATTCAGCCAGGAACCAGGTGCTGCTGAGGGACAACTTCAAAGGCGAGTGCTTCCTTCTGATTGTTCTTGACTTGGAAACTGGAGTTGGGCAGAGCAGTGCTTCCGACAGAGGACACCTTCAAAACAGAGCACAGGCCACTGGCAGCCCTGCAAATAGAGGGAATTATGATGAGGGGAAATCCCAGTTAAAGGAAGAGGAAGAAGGCAATATTAGGATTGGGGAGGCACGGAAGAGCCTAGCAGGGCCAGACAGACTGAGTACACTCTAAATGTCATTTTTATTTTCTCGAAGTGTTCGATTGGACAATGTTGCCATGTCCCCCTCTAGATCTGAGGCTGACTTTCCCCCATTCCTGCCACTCATAAGAAAGGGCAGCAATATTCCCTGCATAAGATGGACTAGAAGTCATGTGACTCCATGCATGGAGATGTGATCATCTGGTAAAGTGAATGACAGCTGGTTTAGATCATGGCTTTATAGCAGCCATCCCCAACCTGGTGCCCACCAGATGTTTTGGACTGCAATTCCCACCATTCCCAGCCTGCATGGCAGGTGAGAGAAAGCTGTTTTATAGACCCAGCTTAGGACATGCACTCAAACTCACCTGCCAGTCTGGCCCTGCCTGTGGTAGATCTTCACCATGGTGGATCTGGTGTGCAGGGGGCCGCTCCAGGCTCCCAGACAGGTGGCCCTCTGGCCTCTGCTTCAACACCCCCATCACGGGAGAGCCCACGCCCTCCAGAGGCAGAGCCTGGTCTGCTGCCAAACAGCTCTTACCCCTGGGAAGTGTCCCCTAATTTTTGCATGAAATCTGCTTCCCCAGAATTCACACCTGCTGGCCCTAGACCTGCCCTGGGCAGTGGCGACACCAGAAAAAGAGTTTAGGAGGGCACAGAAATGGAGCCCTGCATTTCTAGCTGGACGAGCTACATCTAACATGTTAGATTTACGAAAGGTAAAGTTAATTTAGGTGATGTAGTTCAATTTGTGTAGCAAGTATTAACCAATTAAGTTCAGATTACAGTAAGTAAAAATACAGAAAAGGGGCATTCAAAGGAGCGGCAGATTAGACAGACAAAACACAGCGTTGTCGTGTGTGTGCCTGTGCGTGTTTTTCTCCTGTGCCACCAGGCCGTCTTTGTGACTGCGCTTCTCTCATGCAGCTTTAGTCCCAGATTATCAGCACTTTTTCTAGTTGTTGTGCTCTTTATGAGTAAATGTGTTATTTTTCACCCCTTGCTGGCATCTATTCCGCTGAAATGGTGACAAGCAAAGCAATACACATTTCCCATTACACTACATCCCAACCAGGAATAACGTTTGTACCATGCTGGGTTGAAATATCACCGTCTTTAGGCACATTTTGTTGATGGAACACTTTTTAGCACTGACTGTGTAATACCACTTGGGCCAGGTGACTGGTTTAGTTGGCTAGGCATGAACACTGCCAAGAAACCAGCAACTCTGAAACATTTTCCTCTTCAGAGTCATCAGCTTCCTGACTGCTGGCTAACTCCTCCCCATTCATTCGTGACCCATTTAGTCTTTCTGAAGAACCCCTGTGAGTGTATGACCTCAGAGCTTTTTTTCAAAAACAAAAAACTGAACCAAATAAACCTCTTGCTGAATTTCAAAGCAACCGTCGCATCACCCATGGGTCGTTTAAGCCTCTGCGACCATCCACCAGGGCTTGAATATTCAAAGGGGCAGCTGGCATGCATCACAACCCACCATGGTCTAAATAAGCCATAGAGGGCTACAGTAATTGTGCGAAGTTACTCTGTGGTGATTGTGCAAACTGAGCCAGTGGGTGAATATTTGGACTGGGTCTGTGACTTTAAATCTGCAAAACTACTAACTAAGTCAATTGTTAGCTATGTCTACCATGTACTGTTGGGAGCAATCTGTGCACCTGCCTAGTGCCTACCCATTAATAATCACACACACACACACACACACACACACACACACACACACGCATACACAATCCCCACTTTTCTCACTAAAATATAAAATAGTTTAATGGTCAGAGGAAAGCTACCTTGCTGGGAAGCCAATACTAAAAAGCTGAACTCTCTTTTTGGTTGATTAAAGTCAGGAAACAAACAAAAAAACCTATGAACAGAGCAACCTTCTGAAACCCTAATATGCAATCCCCACACTAATTCTTACTGTAAAACAAGCAGAGGAAGACATTACTTTGAAGTTACGTAGCTCTCCAACGTTGTGGCCCTATTGCAGCGGGAGCAGCTCAGCCCATCACGCCTCTCAATCTCAACTCCCAGGAAACAAAGGAGCAGCGGGGGGGGGGGAGAGATAGCAAACTGGACCAAGCCAAACTCAAGAGCAAGGGGGAGGCATGAGAGGTAGCAAGTCTCTTTCAGTTGCCCTTCTTTCAAAAGATTTCTCGTTTGCCCCAACATTACCCGAGTATTACAAAATAATATATTTCACATATTATTCCAGGTGTGTTTCGTCATTTTCCACCTGGAGTTTCACATAAAGCTCTCAAGCGGTCCAACAATATATGGGGCAGGGTCCTTGTGGTGCTGTTAACCCACGTGTGGTCCATGGCGGCTGTATCCTGTCTTTGAATTCTGGTGGTGCCTCTCATGCCGCAGCCCTTGGCACACTTGACAGGGAAGGAGCTCTACTGAGCCAAGTGGGATTTACTTCTGAGCAAACATTTATAGACTTAACACTGCCAGCAGTGATGGTGGCTATAACCCTATTGCTGTTTTCTTGGGTGTTCGCAGCCCCATGGAGCCCTGGAGGGGGGCTGAACCTCAGTGACTTGGGATGGAGCCCCAAGGGTTCTGGGACTGACTGGAAGAAGTGGGGCCATTGAGCACTGCTCTCTGGGGATGTGAAAAGCACCTTGCCTCCAGGTAACCATGGGGGTCCAGAAATGGGGAGGAGGGAAATTGTCAACCTCTGGAACATCCCCAGTTTGGAATTAAAACTGACAGAGACAAGCGTTCCTTTTAGATGTTCGGGTGGTGCGCAGCTGAACATGTGTAAGGCAGAGGTGAGGTCTCCCGCTCCACACCACACACATTTCCAAGTACATTTGTTCAACCCGTGCAGCATCTTTGGAACGCCCGAAGAGAGCTGCCCTCCAGGAGAACGCTGGACATTTCTGGCTGGCCTTAGGGGGAATTGTAGGTGCAGCCAGGCGGGGGTGGGGGGAGAGAAACATGCGTGTTGCTCTCTACGACCTGCTGTTTCAGGGCCTGTTGCTTCCACTCAGGCTCTCCTTGTACATTTTGCAAATAAAGTGAATAGAAGTGGGTCCTGCAACAAAATGTCCCCACCCCCACCCCCAGTGCCTTTCCTTCAAGATTCCAAACAGGCATTTTGTTCTCCATATCCACCACCTTTCCCCACCTTGAAGCTGACACTGAACATTCCTTGGCTACTCTGCAGGCTCAGCTCTCTTTGTGCTGTTTGGGGAGAGGGTTGTGCCCTGAGAGACGGCACCTTGTTCTCTGCATGCTGATGCCTCCCTCCTGCTTCTCAGTGGGCCATTTGGGTCCCAATCCTATCAGCACTCAACCACCTACTATTAAGAGGACTGATTATAAAGACACCATCAAGCTTCAGTGCTCTCAGTCAGGCAGTGTCGTCCCTGGAACTTCCCACCTCCTAGGCAAAAGGGGGACACAAATAGTATTTTGAAACAGCCTTATCTGTGTTTAGTTACAGAAGAAACTGATGCGGATGTAGGAGTTAATGTATTGACTGCTGCAAAGAACCATTTGTCCTGGCTCCTCATTCCCAGCTTCAGGGTGCAGGTCTTTTGGACCTGTGGTGATGCTTGGCAGGCTATTCTGAGAGGCAGTGAACATGGAGAGGCGACGTATCCCACCGTTGCATCGCTGCCTTTCCAAAGTGAGTGACTTTGACGCCCTCTTCCACTCCACCTCCCTTTGCATCTTCTCCTCCTTCTCCAGGGTGCCATTTCTGCCAAAGTGTGGGGGGGTGGGGTGTTGAAGACGAGGAGCCTTGGGGACAGCAATCTGACTGGCCAGGGGGAACCTCCCCTCCTGGGAGTGCAGAGAGGAATGGACATGGCCCTAGCAGTGACTGTTGGTTGCTCATCCAGAGAGATCACCCTTTCCCAGAGAAAGCAGGCGTCCTGGGGCTCAGCATCTCCAGCTCTGATTTGAGGAGCTCTCGCCTAAGGTGACCAGGTGTCCTCCTTTACAAGGGACAGTTCTCTATTTGAAGGGCTTCCCAGTGCAATTCCGGTTTTATGACGAAGAACACTAAGAGGGGGATCAGCACAGGGTCGCCCATGGGCACCAGGCGAGCAGACCGTGCAGGCAGGGCACACAGGGCACCTGCTCAGTCTTCTCCACTTTAGTGAGGTGTTTTGGATTTCTATTTAAATGATTGCTCTTATTCCTAAGTTGGCCCCCTGTACATATGAAGTGGCCCCCAATTTTGCCCTCCTGATCTCTCCCCTCTCAGCATCCCTCTGATCTGCTCGCCCCTTGGCCTCCCCCACCACCTCGGGATTTCGTCATTGGCAGAGCTTCCCCAGCTGCCTCCCTCCTGATTGGCAGCCCAGAGGCCCTCATGGAGCTGAGCTGACTGGGAAGGAGGGTCCCCCATTTGCTGCCAGGAAGCTGGGCGCGATGGTGTGTTTGCCATGGAGCCGGGACCTGGGGCCGGTCTACACCAAGTAGGATATAATACTTTAAAATCAGTATGAGAACGTCATATGTCATGTGTCTTGGGCCTGAACAGTTGTCATAACCATAATAAACTGTTATAAGCAGTAGTGCAGATCCTGCCATGTTCGGTGGTTGTCAGTTTGCAACATAAATCTCCTCCTCCTCCTCCTCCCATCCCTGCTCCATGTGATCCTGCTTTTTAATGAACTGCCACTCGCCACACTCAATAAAATCAGCACTTTTGCAAGGATCACATCATCGAGGAGGAAAAGCAAAATGCACGGTGGGGCGGGGGGGGGGGAAGAGGAGAGGCTGGCAAGGGATGCGCGTTCCGTGGCATGTTGGAATTACAGCATCTGCTTCCCCCAGGCCAGCTGCTAACAAACACCTTCCCCCTGCAAAACAACTGCCTGATCACCTCTTGTGCCTTTTTATGCAGAGGGCGGCTCCCCAGCCTTGCTGTGGGCACCCCAGAAATGGAATCTAAAGGCTCCTTCTCACTTTGCCTGTCCCCCCCCCCTCCAACTCCCAGCCCTACAGGGAACTGTGGGGATTCATCGCCTATCAGGCTCTGACCTGCCTGGGCAGCCTTCCCAATTGGATCTGGCAAATGGTACCCAGCGGGAGCCACAGGAAGCTGAGCTTTCCAATTGGGGGTCTCCATCACTGGTCAGGCCAAGGGGCATAATGCGTGCTTAAGGACAAGTGCAGAAGGATGGTGCGAAGGCGAAGCTGGGGTAGAGAGGGAAGTAAAACAGCAGTAAGCAGACAATGCTTTGAAACTGGGGAGGTGAATTGCTCCTCTGTCACTGAGAAGAACAGAAGTCACCCTTCGGTGTGCAACAGGTGAGGTGTTCTGTTTATTTATTGCATTTATATCCTGCCTTTTTCCCTCCAAGGAACTCAAAGCGGCATACATAGAATCATAGAATCATAGAATAGTAGAGTTGGAAGGGGCCTATAAGGCGATCGAGTCCAACCCCCTGCTCAATGCAGGAATCCACCCTGAAGCATCCCTGACAGATGCTTGTCCAGCTGCCTCTTGAATGCCTCTAGGGTGGGAGAGCCCACAACCTCCCTAGGTAACTGGTTCCATTGTCGTACTGCTCTAACAGTCAGGAAGTTTTTCCTGATGTCCAGCCAGAATCTGGCTTCCTGTAACTTGAGCCCGTTACATAATCCTCCTCCTCCTCTCCATTTTATCCTCACAACAACAACCCTGTGAGGTAGGCTGGGCTGAGAGTCTGTGACTGGCCCAGAGTCAGCCAGTGAGCTTCCATGGGGACTAGAACCCAGATCTCCTGACTCCCAATGTTCTAGCTTTGGGCAGGCGTTTGATTTAAGGTCAGAAGGACATGACTGGCCTCCGCTGATTCCAGGCCAAGGGTCCATCTAACCCAGTATTCTGTTTCCAGCCACAGCCTGCCAGGGTGTATAAAGCTGGCCTTCCCCCATTTGTCCCCTTCACAGGTAGACTGCCTCTGAACGTGGAGGTTTTGTACCTACATATACTAGTAAAGAAGGGCACTTTCTCCCACCCCAGCTCATTGGATAAATCCTGAATGGGGATGGAGCTGTGCCATGGTGCTTGGTTGGATTGTGAATGCAGGATCCAGCCCTTTCCACGAGGAGTGCAAAAGGTGGAGAACAGATGCAGCCCAGCAGGGGAAGACTTCAGGGAGGGTCATCAAGTGCCTTTCTGTCCTTGCTTTTGAAGGAAAGCTTTGCCCTGAGCATCGAGGCAGAAAGAAAAGGTGGGCATTTGTCAGCAGAGGAGGGAATGAATACAGCAGCCCGGGTGTCAAGTCATGAGCGGCTGGACAAGGGCTGTCACAATATGAGCAGAGGGGAGAAGAAGGCTGATTTGATCTCTGAGATGTTGCACAGGAAAAACAGGCCCAGTGAACTGCGGCGTTTGACAGACTAGCGAAAAGGCTTAGGTGCAGTGTGCACAATTTGTCTGCCTGGAGATCAAGGTACCTGCTGATGGCTGGCTCGGTTAATGTGAAAGCCTGGATGTCTCCCGACCCCCTCAGGGGGGTTGTATTGGCTAAAATGGGACAAAGTATGGCAACTGGGAAAGGGCGAAGTAGGAGAGGATCTCTAAAATGTTGGTTGACTTTATGGATGGTCCCAGAACCAGCTGGGGCCCTGGAACGTTGCTTGTAGCGAACGGACTTTTGGGTTTTTTAGGGTTGCTTGCCTGCCTGGGGGAGGGGCTTCTGTGGACAAACGTGGTGCCTCCTTCATATGGACAGAAACCAGTTGCTTTTAACAGGGCAAAAGGGAGCCCTTGAGCTCAGGCGTAGGTGAGCAATTCCCTTTTCTGTCACCTGGTGAAGAGCTCATTTCTCTCAACATGCTGGGATTTATGCCCCTTGCATTAGCAAATGCATCTCCTGCATCTGTTAGATTTCTGTTGGTTACAGCCACCATTTGGAAGCCACATTTTGATGCCCACGGGTACCTGTCACAGAAAGCAGGAAAATGCCATGAGAGACAGACAGAACTGATAAAAGAGGCTGAAAAGAGACCTCTTTGCGCTTCTGTGAACCATCCAGAGAGCTTCGGCTAATCGGCAGTACAGAAATTAAAAAATAATAATAATACATTTTCACACCAGGAACCTGGAATATAACAGAGAATTGCACCACCTTTGCAAGGGACTGGGGGTTGGAATATTTATTCTGCATGGACAAAGCTAGGAGGGCCAGGGGGGAACGTAGCTTGGATTATGCTGTGATGGGAACCAGTAGAGTTTTGTGGCGCTGAACTGATGCTGTGGAAGCCATCAGCATGCTTGCTGTGGCACCCTGAGATGAACACGCAGTCAACTGCCTCCCTTTGTAAACAGAGAGATTATAACCACGGCAGCCTCCATGTGCAGCCTCCTTGTCCACAAGGGAAACCAAGCCTTTGGAGGAAGTCATTTTGCCACTTTGCCATGCTAAAACAGAACTGCCAGTATGCTATCCACGAAGTGAAATCATCCGAAAGGTTTGTCATTTTAAAGTCCTTGGTGATCGAACCGCCGGGTGGTAACATGGATACGATGCATAAGCCCCTACAAACACCAGTGTCATTTAGCATTAATTAAAGGGGGACATTATATGACTCTGATTGCTCAGTGTTTATTACTTTCTGCCATTAGCAGATTGAATCTCTTTTATAGCTATGCTTTCATTCCCAACTTGGGAGCAGGGAGGAGGGAGTGGAGCAGAAACAGCATCGTCCAGGCAAAGAGAACAGCTCAGAAAGATCTCTGTGCTCACACCTGCCCGCGGCACTGCTTATATCAGGAATAAGGGAAGCGCTGCACCTGGGCCAGGAGCATCTCCCTCCAGCTCCACGGATCTGTCCCAGAGGCAGGATTGCAGGGACAATGAGTCAGATGGCCTCGATGGGCTTGGAACTGCCCCACACCCCCATCTCTTTCCCACCTCTGGGTTGTGCTCTGTACTGTCGGTAGTGCTTGGGCAAGAAGTGGTAGAAACAGGGGCATTGCTAGATTTGGGGCCCACGCTCCTAGGACATAAATTTGCACGTGCTCATTTATATCTATATGTACAAAATAATTACTAGGATGTATTTAAATTTCACAGGAGGCAAAGCCAGCCAATTTAATTTTAATCCAAGTCACTTCACGTAAAATGAATTCTTTAATCTACATCCCACCGCAGATCAACCCAAATCCACACTTCCTCTTCCATTGCAATTTATTTGATATCTCTTGCTGCCCCATGCACAGTTCTCTCTCTCTCTCTCCTCTCTCTCCTCTCTCTCTCTCTCTCTCTCTCTCTCTCCCTCTCTCTTCCCTTCTGTAGGAAAACTGCCCCAACCCCCACCCTACAATTCGGCTTCAAAGAAAGCCTTCCCTTGGCATCACTCAACACCAGGGGACTGGGGCATTGAGCCAGGGCCAGACCCCATGGAACCCGGCCTAACAACGCCCATGGGTGGAAGACCTGTCGATTGCCAGTGCTAAGCACTGCTGGGGTTCAAGGCCTCCTGGGAGCCTCTATGCCCAGCTGTGTTGGGGTGGAACTGTGGCCACTCCAAGCAACTCTCTGGACAGGCTGAGCCCTTTCCTTAAGCAGTATTTCCTAACCTGGTGTGCTGGACTACAATCCCTGTTATCCCCAGCCAGCATGGGAGTTGTAGTAGAAAGGGATTCCCTGACAGGGGCAACTGACCCCATGTCTGTTCTCAGAATCTACTCATGAAATCGTACTGGATCTCCAGCTGGAAGAGACCTTCCCAGGGGCAAATTCCTCTCCCACCTCTGTCTGGTTGTGGGGTCTTCTCAATATTGGATCTCAGAGAGCGAGATACTACCCTGGCTTAGCCAAGGGTGTGGAGAAGTTTGGACCGCCTTCTTTTATTTATTTATTTATTTATTTATTTATTATTGCATTTATATCCCGCCTTTTTTCCTCCAAGGAACCCAAGGCGGCATACATAATCCTCCTCCACTCCATTTTATCCTCACAACAACAACCCTGTGAGGTAGGTTGGGCTGAGAGTATGTGACTGGCCCAAAGCCACCCAGTGGGTTTCCATGGCCGAGTGGGGACTAGAACCCGGATCTCCCGACTCCCAGTCCAACACTTTTATGGTCAGTACTAGCAACTCACAGCCCAAAACATGTCTGCGTAGCTCAAAATTGCCCTGTTGATTCAATCTGGCGCGGGCTCTGTGTGAGCCCTTTCTCAGCTGAACTGACTTTTCACTGCTGGCAATGTTTTTAAACATTCTGTGGCTGACACCTTTTTCCAAGAGCAGTTCATGGCATCACAGCCATCCAGCTCACTCGTAGGCAACAACTATATCTTTTCACCCATATATAAAAATATTATGGGATAGTGAGGGCCTCCAAATCAAGCTGGCTGGAAGGTGCATTCCTGGAAGAGAGCTTTGCCACCCACAAGCTCAGCCCTCATGCGTCCCAAATTGATCTACTTTGTCGGGTGTTGTAAAACTGTTTTCAGTGGCCACAGCTGGACCCTGCCTGCTGCAAACCCACCCACCCACCTACTCACCCCGATTGCCTGCCTTTTCTGTAATTTCAGTTCTCACTTCCCTACCCACACAGCAGATGAGAAATGAAGGAAAGAAAACCTACTCTCTCTTTCTCTCTATAAGTTCAAATCACAACCCGTCTGTCTGCTTTTAGAAATGCCAGCAAAAATGGCAAAAGCAGTAGGAGCAAATGCATTGCCTTTGTGATGATCTTTCCCGGGAACTATCCTGTGGCTTGGTGATGGGGAAGAGAAGTGTGTTTGCTTGAGATAGGGAGAATCAGGTTCAGGGGCCGGGCGGGGGGCAGGGCGCCTGCTCAGTCCAAATATTATCTTCTTCCAAAGATCCCTGGGAGGGAGGGGGCAGAAAGAGACCGTGTCTTTGGAGCCCTGGTGTCTGGGGACCACGTGAGTCTCAATGGGGTGCAGCCATTGGACTCCTTCTTCCAGGGTGCAGGCCAGGGGCTTAGCCAGGCACAGGACTCACCAGGCCGCTTTGTTAAGGATTTAAGGGCACAAAGGCACTTGGGAAGCAGCAAACCTCCGGCCAAATGAAGCCTCGATCCTTTGCTGTAATGGCCCAGTCATCATCGTCGCTGTAGGTGTTTGTGATGCACATGAGCAACCTGGGCAAGGTAGGTTACTTCTCACAAACTACATGAACCAAGGCCTCATATGTGAACATGCTCGGACTCGGGACAGAGCACTGCATAGGGTCATGCAGCTCAACCCCTAAGCACTCGAAAAGGCTGCCTGAGGCAGATGCCACGGGCCCCACATGCCATCTCCAGCATTCTCCATGCATGACATGCAGAAAACACCAGTTGAACTCCAAGGGAGCCGCTACCAGTCAGTGCAGATAACACTGAGCAAGACAGGCCAAAGGTCTGACACGGCAGGAGGAGCCTGGCTTCTTGTGCTCTAACGTAATTCTCTGCTGCTCCACATTTTAACCTGTATTTTACTTTAATTGCTGCAATTTTATCTGCTCGTCTTTGTTTTTAGATGGCTTTCTATTGTTTACCATGTTTCTTTTTTATTGTGGATTTTACTATTGTTAGCCACCTTGGCCAATTTTATGGCAAGACAGCATACAAAGGTTACAGAGAGAGAGACAGAGAGAGAGAGAGAGAGAGAGAGAGAGAGAGAGAGAGAGAGAGAGATTCCTTACGCAAAAGAGAGATCCATGGCCTTCCCGTTACTTTCCCCCTGCTGCACGCCATGCATGCAGCTGCTGCTCCAAACATGCGCACGTGTTTTGGGGTATCTTTATTGCCAGCTGTTTGGGGCATTCTGGGCCACTTCCCCGGGGAAGCCACCTGCAGAGAAGAGTGTGCAGAACCCCGAGTGAGATCGGGGCACTTAAAATGCAGCCTGGCTCAGCGTCTCGAGCCGCCTGTCACTTAGGCTCTTACCAACAGGACAGTTAAAAACCAAACAACCGTTATTATACTTAATAACCAGTTTCCAGATCATCAACTCATCGAAGTTTGACAGGCACGGTTAGTGTCAGCTCACACGGCCTCACAAGTGAGAGCAACAGGAGCGAAAGCAAAGCGGTGGCAGCGTATTATTCCGGCGCACACCTGTCCATCCATCCATCTGCTGGAGCAACACACAAGGGCAACTTGACACTGCCGGCTTCCACTCCATGCGAAGGGATTGCCATGACAACCTGATTTCCCCTGCATACCTGCCCATGGCAAGAGAACACGTTTCCGCCACCTGCCTGAGCAGGACCGAGCCCGCCCAGTGGCTGCACAAAGCTCCGCTAAGATCACACACCTCCTTTGGAAGAGACAAGCACAGCCAGGAGTGTGTGTGCCTTGTGTAGGCAGGAAGGCAGGCAGGCTTTACCTCTGCACAGCTCACCTGCAGTGCTCCCAGACCCAGGGCTCCTGGCGCTACCAATCCAAAGGCCTTGTCCAGCAAATCCGTCTTTTCCTTCTGAGTGGCTTTTCTACAGGGTAACCAAACAGATGAAAGAAGCCCTGGCAAAGCACAGGAGGGAGGCGAGTGGAAGAGGATGACGCCTGCACACACACACACACACACACACACATGAAATTCTGTGAATGAGGGCCAGGCGACAGGGCTGCAAAGCCTCATCTGAAGGCATCTCCTTCTCCCCATCCATCTGGAGCACGTGCCCCATGTGTGGCGATCCCACAGAGGAAATATGGCTCCTCCCTAACCCATTTGGAAACAGGCACAGAAGCGCACAAAGGTTGCCTTCCCCCTGAAGGAGCAGGTTCGTAGCTTGGAACTAGAACCATCTCCTAGAACCATCTCTGTCGCTTGAGGCTCAGGTGGCCTCAGTGGCATGGAGTGCTTTCTACCAACTCCAGTTTGTGGTCCAGCTACGCCCCTATCTGGACAGGGATAACCTAGCTTCAGTTGTCCATACTCTGGTAACCGCCAAATTAGATTACTGCAATGCCCTCTACGTGGGGCAGCCTTTGAAGACAGTTTGGAAGCTGCAGCTTGTGCAAAATGCAGCGGCAAGATTGATAACTGGAACAAGGAGGTTAGAACATATAACACCGATTCTGGTCCGCTTGCATTGGCTGCCTATACATTTCCGAGCCCAATTCAAGGTGCTGGTTTTAACCTATAAAGCCCTACATGGCTTGGGACCACAATACCTGATGGAACGCCTCTCCCGACACGAACCTACCCGTACACTGCATTCAATATCTAAGGTCCTCCTCTGAGTGCCTACTCCAAGGGACTCTCGGGGGATGGCAGCAAGGGAGAGGGCCTTTTCGGTGGTGGCCCCCCGACTGTGGAATGATCTCCCCAATGAGGCTCACCTGGTGCAAACACTGCTATCTTTCAGGCGCCAGGTCAAGACTTTTCTCTTCTCCCAGGCATTTAACAGCATTTAACAACGTTAAGTTTGTTTTTTTAATGGACCCCCAGAACTGTTGTTTTTAAATGGAGACTGTTTTTTCTATACTGTTGTTTTTATGGTTTTGATGGTTTTAAATTTTGTATATTTTAAATGTTTACTGTTTTTAACTTTTGTAAACTGCCCAGAGAGCTTCGGCTATGGGGCGGTATATAAATGTAATAAATAAATAAATAAAACACCATGCAATGGCCTTCTTTTAATTTTTTTTTTAAAAAAACGTATGTTCTAAGCTGCATCAGCTTCTAATTCACTTACCTGTTCACAGAACAAATGTCTACGAAGGGCTTTTGCTCCTCTCTGCAGTGATTTAGTTCAATTTAGGTGATTAGTGAAATCCAATGGGCCGGAAACAGTTTAAAAGGGACCCTGGGTTTAGATCCATGACAGCTTATGTGCAGAAAGTGCCGCTAGATAGATAGATAGATAGATAGATAGATAGATAGATAGATAGATAGACTGATAGATAGATAGATTTATTTGAATGGCCACCAAAAACATGCCTCTTCTAAAACATAGAGAGCCTTTATTTAATTTGGTCTTTTGACCCTGACAGATATTCCAAAAACATACTGGCCTCTTTATTTGATTTTATAATGGCCATAGTATCACAGGAGAAATCATCATGCAAAAGATAGCATGAATTTTGGGACATCTCCTTCTGAATGCGCTGCTTTCACTACCGAGGCGTGGGCTGAGAGAGCGGGGACTCAACCCGCCTCTGTCTCTCAGGACAGCCCCAGTCTTCGACAGTGGCCAACCCAAGCCCCCAATCTGGATTAAGGTTTTGGAAGGGTATAAAACCTATTATTGTTTTCTCCACACAGTGAAAGGTCTTAAAAGCCTCGATGCGATCTAGCTAGATGCCCCAGCTACAAATCTTTCCTCACAAGGAAATGCTCTGAATTGCTGCACAATTTACAAGTTTGGAAAAATAATGCCCATTTTTGTTCCAGCTGTTATCTTTTTCAGATCAAGTTATTGCCCTGAGCCTTCTCCAGCTGCACAATGTCATCTTTAAAAGCTGGGGGGGGGATGCTGTAGCTGCCCAGGGTGGCATTCCAGGCAGCGGTGCCCCATACAGCTTTGTGATGGCATTCTGAGGGTGCAGCCAGGAAGCACGGCCGCTTTCCGTCCGTGCCTGCTGTCGCCTGCCTGCCTTCCCGTGGCCCTGAACTGGTGTTGCACTGCCATCTTTTGACTGCCTGATAAATGCATCTCTCAGCAGTCAAGGGGCAGGTAAGTAACAAGCCCCCGCAACGCCCTCCATAGGGGACAATGGGTCTGGGCCTGCCTTTTCTCTGTGCTACTGAAATGTGTGGCCGTTGCCCAAGGAATGCCACCCAGCTGCCGTTACAAGGAACGGGCACCTCTTTTAATCTTGTCTTTCCTGTCCCTTATGACACTGACACACCAGAACCAAAATAGCTTCAGAGGGCAGCTTCACTCTCAGCCCCACTTCTAAAAGTTGATGTGCCCCCCTCCCAAAAGCATAACAAAGCAGGAAGTATTTAATGTACAGTTTTAATTACACCGAATAAAGCTTGAAAGACTCCCATTTAGCCAGGCTGGGAAAAATACTACCGATGTATATGATTTATTGCCAAGCTACTGATGGTCACATGTGGACAATGGTAGCGATAGACGCACATCCTCAGGCATTAATCCACTCATGACTTTCTCATACTGTAGGAGCCTAAATCTGCATATACTGCAGGACTGTTCATGATGGCCCATTGGCCGATCAGCTTCGTTGCCAGTCTAATGCCCCCTTGAGCCCCATGGGGAGCTGCCTCTAAGCATGGCTTCCACCAGGAAGACTGGTCCTCCCAGGATCCCCAGGGGAAAAGAGGGGCATTCTTGCAACTCGCTCCCAGGGGCGCTTCCTGACCCCGCCCACCACCACCCCACCACCCCGCTGGCCCTGCGCATGGCTGAAGGCTCTGCTCTGCCTGTTGCACGTTGCATTCCTGCACAGCCCCATCTTTAGACAAGGCAGAGTGTTTGCTCTTTGGGTGAAACAGAAATTGCCAGATAACACGCGATCGTGGCTCAAAATAATCCTGGGCAGCTGCAGCGTGTGTGAAATGGCCCGGGGTGGATGGCCCGTGAGCGTCTACAGGAGAGCACAGGCATTTGGAGACCAGGCACAGCCCACCTCTCCCCCCCTGCACGGAGGCTTAACTTCTCAAGCGCGAGGAGGGCAACGCCAGCAATGCACACCAACCACCTTTTGAACCCGGCATCCCGAAAAAGTGAAAATGGAGGCCAAAGAGGGGCACATAGACCTTTATTTGTATTTGTACTGATCTATGTACACCCTTTTTGAGACTTGCCAGGGGCAGACAGGGCCGGCCCCATACATGCTGGTGCCTGTGGCAGAAGAGCAAATGCCCTCACCCCGAGTCACGGTGCGTAGCACCCTAGGCCGGCCACGTTATTTTGGCACCTGAGACAGAAAATCCCACAGATGCATCTCCCCATTCCTGGCAGTAAAAGTACAAAAATAAAAATGGCTAACCATTGGCTTCCCTTTCATAACACCCCAGATCTCCGGCCTGAGGCAGCTGCCTCACACTGCATCTGGGGAGAGTTGGCCCTGGAGACAGGTCCACCAATCCCCGTTCATTATACAGCCACAGGCCCATTCAGCCCTGGGGACAATTAATCCAAACCAGGCACTGCCCCGTGTCAATAGGAGGCTTGCACCCTTGTGCAGCTGCTCCCATTCATCTCAATGGACCGCAAGCAAGAGTCCTTCCTGGTGGATGCTGTCACACCCTGTGTGCAATTCTGTGCACCCTTCATAACCCCGGAGCAGTGGGGATGGGGGGTCTGGAGCCACATGCCACCCCGGATGAGCCGGGAAATGGGTCTTCTTAGGTAACCTTGGAGACAGCGAGAAGATCAAGTGCAAGAAATTGCGGAAGAAGGAGCCGGCCTGGCAGTGGAGGGGGGGGAACACTGACAGTCAATGAGGAAAACAAATGGGGAGGCCACCAGGGAGAGAGAGCCAGAAACCCTTGCAAGACAAAGGGGGGAAAGGAATCCCGTAAACATAAGGAAAGGGGCGGGGGGGAGAGAAGGGGGAATTAGAATCAGACGTACTGAGAAATGGCATCTAAAGACACTGAAAGGCCCCCAAAGTGGCTCTGAGGCAAGGCTATTTAGTGAAGCCAGAGAGAAGGGGGAGCAGGAGGCCATGACAGGAGAGAGGACGGAGAAGGGAAGAAGCGAGAGGTGGCTGGGGGGGGGGGAGATGTTGGCGCAGGCACTGGGGCAGGGTCCAGCTCTGAGGCAACGTGGGGATTGAAGCTGGTCTCCCCTGAAACCACCCGTGGCTTTGGGTGTGTCAGGCAGAAAATCAAAATTACACACACACACACACACACACACACACACACACACATCAGCCACAACCCAATGGGGCCTTCTCTTGCAAAAGCCTAATTGAAATAAACAGACACGTGTGCAGGAGAGTTTCCCCCTAGATTATCCCCACCCCAGGTCACGTTGCCCCATCTCTTAACTTGCTACCTCGAAAGACAGGAACAATAAGCCAACTCACCTCGCCTCATGGACCAGCTGCTTCTGACATTTCCCTGCAGGCCTTCTTAATCTCCGTATCGATTTCAATAACCTTAACAATGCTCTCAGACATATTTAGTCCCCACAAGAAGCCGTTCCAGCCCCCCCCCCCCCCACACACACACACACACACACACACATCCAGAAATCAGGGGTTTGTCTGTCCTCCACGTGCCTCACTTTTCACCCATCCTTCTTGCTCCGTCCATGCATTGCCCTTTTCAGCACGCGTGCCTCACCTCTCTGCTATTCAGCCTCTCAGGCAGCTGACAGTAATGAAATGGTCAAAGTCAAAGCCATCACGACTATCAAGCAATAGATAAAAAGCGGCTCACCAACACGCAACAGCAGTAGCAGCATATACAGGGAGGGAGAGCGAATGCCGAGGAGAAAAAAGCTGGCACCAGAAGACAGTGGGCACCAACCCAGCCCTTCTTGAGAGGGCTTTGCACAGCAGCGGACCCCCGGGGGTTAGGGAAGGCAGCCCTGCACCCAGACGCCGGCTGTCTAGTGTTTGAAGACTGCAGTGATACCGAGAACAAGGCTTCAGAGGAAGACCTCAAAGCATCCTGCCCCAGCCTGGCGTCTTCCAGATGTTTTGGACTACAGCAGCAGCCTTTCCCTCTCTGAGGCCCTTCACAGGTGTATCATGGCCCTGAGGCTGAAAAGCAGAATCCAGCCTGCTGCCAGATCGTGTATTGTGCTGTGGGCCGAAACCAACTTCCTCTGGAGTGTGTGTGTGTGTGTGTGTGTGTGTGTGTGTGTGTATATACAAGGTCTCTTGATTTAAAAAAACTGAGTGGGCTTGCTTTGGTACCCACTTTAGGTTTTCTCCTGCAACAAATGTCAACTCCTTCTCCTATCTCCACTGTGCAAATTTCCAGGAAATAAAATAAGTAGCCTGAAAGACCTTTGTGACCGATGGTAGGAGTGGAGGGGGACTGGGAGAGAGGCATGGCCTTAAAGCTATCATTGCACATCTTTCTATGATGCACAAAATGTATGGGTGCGTGGGGGAGGGGAGGGCAGGCTTATATTTCTGCTAAAGAATTTGTTGGAGGTGGTGTTCATAAATCCAAGTGACTGATAAGCAAAGTAATTCTCAACACATCCTAGTGGATATGGATGTATTTTTTGCATTGGTTTTGGGCGGTGTGGGGGGGGGAGTGACATTGCTTTAAAAATGACAGAAAGGCAATAAATTTTATAAATAAATTTTAACTTGGTGTTTTAAATTTGTAATTTTGCATTGCTGCTGTTTTTATCTGGTTGAGCTTTTATATTGTATTTTATATTATGGTTTTATACTGTTGTTTTATACTTTGAATGGTTTTAATTTTTGTGAACTGCCCAGAGAGCTCCGGCTATTGGGCGGTATAAAAATGTAATAAATAAATATAAATAAATAAAAATTATAAGGGGTGAAAAAAAGGATGGCAGTTGAAGGAGAACCTGGATCCTGTAGAGCTGTCCAAGGTCTGAAAATTCAGCAGCAGATGTTTCAACTAGGTGAACATTCATCCTTTTCTCCCAAGGAGACCTGGGAATTGTAGTCCCATGAGCATGTTGTGACACTCACAGGATCCCTCCACGGACACTCGCCTTGTTACATGGAGGAAGACTGCTCATTTCAGAGTGGCACCCTTTTCCTTGCAGCCGCTGAGATAATCAGCACAGGCAAAGGAGCTCCTTCTAAAGGAAGCAGAGAATGGCCCTGGGTCAGCCTTCCCAACAGCCCAGCCATCACCTCCGTTTGGGGAGAGGCAGCGGGGTGAATGTAAGGCACCCAGCCATCCACAATTAGCTCTTGCTTTTAATTGCCCGCATTACTGATGAGCTCATCAACTTAATCTAATTAGTCCACCACAGCTCCATTGCCAATCCCTTTTCCTGAAATAATATGCTGTGTAAGACTATCATCCCCTTTGATTTAAAAAGAAAACACACACCTTGTTTACATGACTTGCCGAGAAAGGGAAGCCACCCAGCAGAGGCTGTGGTTAGAAAGGCCCGTCCGCAGGGGACGCCCACCATCCCTTCCGGACAGTGGTGCCCCCTCGTTTGAGGCAGTCCCACAACCCAAGCTGTTCTGCCAGCTCATAGAGCCCTCTGCATAAGGAATGTGGCTTCTCTGCGGAGGGATGAGCATCTCTATGGAGGGCAAAGACAAATTAATGTTCTCAAACATCAACAAAGCAGATCAAGCTCCCTTGTGTCCCATTTTAAGATTAGCGCACACAAACGCTTAAAGAGTTGTCATCCCTATCTCAGGAAATGCCCACCATAAAGTGAAGAGCTGAAATGATTTGCCTTCCTGCCTCGTGAAAATCGGAACGTGCTTCCTCTCAAAGTGTACACCCTGAGAACAAGTGTACACTGAGTGTACATTAGGAACAAGGGCACATCCTTAGAACAAGGAACGCCGTGTTTGACGCAATGGCAGCTGCGAACTTTGCAGTGAGGGCAGCAGGGTCCGGCTGTGCCCATTCCAGATGTGTGCCTGGCTGTAACTGCTCATGTGAAGAGACAGGCTTGTGCCTCAAAGAAGTCTGCCAATTCCTCCTACAAATGTTTCTGACCTACGAGGGAGAAGAACATGCAGAAGCCTCCTGCATGTGGAGGGTTGAGGAGAGCACTGTGCTCTTCTGGCTGCATTTTGTATTGTTCAGAAAACAGCCGGCAGCCTGGGCAAGAAAAGCAAACTTCTGAAATAACGACGAGGCTGATCTCTTGCTGCGGCTTCAGCTTTGATTCCTTTCTGGCCTCTGAAAGTTGATCACTCTAGAAGTTGTGCCTGCTGCACATGTGGAATACTAATGAGGCAAAAGCTGCCCTAACACACTCCTCAGAGGGAGCCTGCAGGTGCTGAGGCCCTACTCAGGCGCTGATGCCAGGCTACGGAGCGGTGCCCTTCTCTCCTTCATCTTGCCAGCCTCCTCTTGAAGTGGGGACTCTCTGAGCACTTGGAAACTGAGGCCCCAAATTAATTGAATGCGAGAGACTTCAACACAAATGCCCCGGTCTCCATTCAAAATCAGGGGAAAGGGGCTCCGGCTGCAAAGATTTGCCCACATGGTGCATTCCGGAGAGCTGTCTGCTCGCCAACCATGCCTGGTTCCAGAGGGGGGGCATGGGGAGAGCATTTGACAAGGCCTTGGCACCCACGTGTGTGGACAGCACCACTAGATGGTTTAGTCCAGCCTTCCCCAACCTGGTTCCCCAACCTTTTGCCTTGCTGCCTAGGGGGTGCTGGGAGTTGCAGTTCAACGCCTCTGGAGGTCACGAGGTTGGGGAAGGCTGGTTTAGTCATGACCTGGTGCTGGAGTGAGCTGTGCCTGGCTGGTGCCAGGAGTTTCTCGTTGCTGTTCTGCCCTTATCTGAGAGAGGTAATCATGTTCTTGTGTAGCTCCCTGGCTGGTGGCACCTTGGAAGAGCTGGCCAATGTCTCCAAAGGCACCACACGGTCTTTGTTTTCCCCCATAGTCCTTACAAGCCTTGTTTTTGCCCATAGCTGAAACACAGAGATGCCAAATTTAAAGCTAGAACTTGGGAGGACTTCCTTTCCCACAGCCTTGTGGGTGCTGCAATGTCTCTGCTACTGGGGCCCATAGAGACCCCTCCGTCAAGCAGCTGGATTTCCTCTTAAGAACTCTGCCATCCAACTTGGGGTTGGAGAAGAGTCGGGGAGTCATAAGAAGGGGTTGTGTGGATCCAGACCAAGGGCCCATCCAGTCCAGCATTCCGTTCACACAGGGGACAACAAGACACCCCAGTGGGAAGCCCAGAAGTAAGACGTGACCGTTGCAGCTCCCTCCCACCTGTGTCCCCTCTTTCTGCTCCGTGCGGGGGGGGGGGGGCGTTTTTGCTGGGAGTTCGATGTGGATGAGATACCTTATCATTAGGTCTCTTCACATGGACTGTTTAGTGAATTGTTTAATGTGGGTATAATGCTGATATTATTGGTGCTAGATATTGTTAACTGACCTGTTGGTAGTTCTTGGGTTTATTTAAATTATTGATATGGAACTGTAATTGAGTTACTATTGTATTTTAATTATGGCTATTGCATTTGTTTGTTTTTGTGAACCACATTGAGCACAATGCATTGTGGGAAATGCAGCATACAAATAAATTGACTACGTCTAGAGTTGTCGGAGAAACCCGCAACAGCTTCAAATGAGTTCAGATTTCTATGATTCCGGCCTGTGGATTCTGCAGTGCAACGGCTTCTTCCAAGTCATGCGAATTCTGCAGGCTTGCAAACCAGTTTGTCAACTTTGGCGGGATTTGCGCCAAGGGCATTAATGCCACTTTGCCTTAACTAATGGGGATTGGTGCATTTGCAAAGTGTGCATTAGTGTAGTGCACACTTGCACAAGAAGC
This sequence comes from Elgaria multicarinata webbii, assembly GCF_023053635.1. Lineage (NCBI taxonomy): Eukaryota > Metazoa > Chordata > Lepidosauria > Squamata > Anguidae > Elgaria > Elgaria multicarinata. Next base: position 36,585,967 of record NC_086182.1, read on the forward strand.
ACAAAACTCTGGTTTTAAAAAATCCAATTCCACCCATGAATGGATGACGGAAGGGAAGATGCCTGAGAATCTGTGAAACACAGAGGGAAGGGAATTAGATCCCTAACTATGACTACGATCTCTTTTAGAAGACACGTCAGTGCTTAGACAATCCCCCTTCTCTTCTACCTGCGAGGACGGAGAGGCCCTTCCGTCTGCTGGGGCCTTTAGAAAGTGCCAGGCAAGTCCAGACACTGCGATTCGCCTGCTCTGTATATTAAGCCTTTAACTGGAGACACTGTCTTTCCGCAGTTACAGGAACGCTGTCTCTGTCTCTCTCCTTCTCTGTTTGCTGGAATCAATGCAATCCCCCTAAAAGCTCATAACTCGGAGGTAATTATAAGAAGCATCAATTACCCAACGATGTGGATTCCATGAATTCAATTAATTTGCATAGTGATCGATTCAGCCGGGTCCTCTCCAGGCTCCCAGGAGAAAGTTAGGACATTGTTCTGCACGCTATTGATTTTACAATGTAAAACCAAACCGCGCTCTCCTCTTATTCAGTGCTGTTCATTCAGCCATATTAACTTTCAGATCATTTATTTTTGTATGTCTTTCAACTCTGTTTGTTGCTATCACACAAATGCAGAGTATTACATTGTAGAGAATAATTGAATCAATACACAGTCATGGTACTTTGGGTCTCCCAGACTGCTGGCAAGAGGTTGCAATGAAGCTAGAAGAGGGGTTTTTTTCTAACCTTTCCAGTTATTAAAACGCTTGTCTGGCTCCATATTAACTTTCGGCGCTGCGCGTTTGTTATTGTTTCGCGCGGCCTTGGAGTGGGAGAGGCAGGTACGTTGATGAATAGGTGGGGAAGCTTTTCTCTCTATCCTCCCCTGACAAGGCTGTTTCTGTAGCATCAACAGTCACTCCCCTCAGCACATTGCAACAAGCATCCCTTCCCCTCCTCCCGCAACAGAGCAGCAAGGCTGTGGGGAATCTGGCGCAGCTGGAGCGTGGCCAGGCAAGCAGAGCAGGGCCGTGTTCAGCTCCACAGGAGGGTGCGTCGCTGGGCAGAGGAGAAGGAGGAGGAGGAGGAGGAGGAGGAGGAGGAGGAGGAGGAGGAGGGGGTAGTAAGGCTAGGGGGAAGCGCAGGTTGGGTATTTCTGCATCATTGTTTTCCTTTTCAAACTTCCCAGAAAATGAAATGCAGAGGAGAAACGCAAGCACTCTTGGTCCGTAAAGAGTGATGTGTTGGTTTTCTTTCACTGCAATTAAAACAGGACACGGGTTGAAATGTTTCTATTCCAGAGCCATCCAGGGAACAGCTATGGAACATGGCTCCTGCCTTGCGTACTGCTGCTGTAGTGATCGTGTACAGATCCTGCTGTGCTTCTTTGCAGTGAGAACCCCCTCATAGGGATAGACAAGACTGAACCTTGTCAGTTCCCAATGGAAAACTCCCCATTGAGGGGAAAGAGAGTGGCAGAAACAGGGCAGGGGCAGGCGGAGTGCCCTGACACACACACCCCACTCTATAATGCCTGCCCTGTTTGCCTGCCCTTGGTTATCCCACTCAAGGGAATTTGATTGAGCTTTGACCAGCTTTCAGCCTGGGAGCGCCATTGAAGTGTGCCACTGTGGTCCTCACAGGCCATGGATGTAAGCCATGGCTGCTGAAGAAGCACTAAGGAGCATGGAGGATGTAATTCAGGTGTGGGGGGGCATGGCTCGGGGTAGCATTATTGATCTGCCGCCAAAGTTTGCTGGCACAGTCTTCGGTGTGCTCAAAGTGATCACTGAAGAAATTGACTATTTCAGCACACTCACACAAAAGCACAAGTTGTCTTGACTTGGAGCTGCAAGCCCCAGGCAATTAAGCATGTTGTAGAAAGGTCATTAGAAATCCAGAAAATTAAATAAATAATAAGGTCGCTGGAACCAATAGGGAAGATACAAAGTGAGTTTACAATGAACTTTAGGAAACTGTTATCAAAATGTAATTGGTAAAGCAAGTTCGGATAATATCCAAAGCGAAAATGCTGAATTATAATTCATCACTAAAGATGAAAAGGTTTATGTGAGACACGGAGAGGCGTTGAACTGTATTATTCAGGGTCAGAGTGAACATAAAGTTTTCACTTATCAATTAATGAGCAAAAAGTATTGTATAAAGTATAAACATTCTGATATATAAATGTCTAGAAAAATTATGAATTTAAATTTAATTAGTAAACTTTGAGCAAGAAATCACTTTGCCAAAGGCATATATCAAAATTAATTATATCTAACTTGAAATGTTTAAGTTTTGGTATGTGTGTTTTGATCATGAAGGATTCTTTTAGAAGTCAAGATTGTGAACTCAATTTCATGAAACAGCAATTACTATTGACATATTGGCAGTGAGGTCGTATTTTAGAAACTGTATAAATATGGCCTGACTTGGGGGTCAGGCGTCTTCTTTGGTATTGAAGGCTCTTGCTTGTGATACTGCCAGACAACTCTATATAGGTTTTGCAAAACGGGCTCAGCAATGCTGGCTTTTGTAATAGCAAGAAATACTTAGGAGACACAACTTTAGTGACTTTTAAATACTTTGCTACTTATATTTTAAATAGGGAGTTATATTTCTATCAATAAAAAAGAAAGAAATGGATGCAAATATTGCTGTCCTATAATTACAGTTGTAACTAAGCCTGGATTACAACCAGCCAACGAATCTTAGGTGTTCACTTCATTTAGAAGTGTTTTTACCTGCTATGGGGAGAAAACAGGCAGGCAAAGGCAAAGGTATAAGCAGGCTGCTCAAACTCTGTAAAACTGTTACAGTACATCTTACGGAGACCACATAACACCGGTATTAAAGGAATTGCAGTGGCTGCCTATATGCTTCCGGTCGGAATTCAAGGTGTTGGTAATGACTTTTAATAAAGCCCTAAACGGCTCGGGACCTCGCTACTTGAGGGAGCGCCTCTCCTTAGATAGGCCTGCCCGAGACTTGAGATCCGTTGGGGAAGCCCTTCTCCACATCCCACCAGCACAACACATTCGCTATGATGAGACCAGGGAGAGGGCCTTCTCTGTTGTGGCACCCTGACTGCGGAAGGCCCTCCCCTTGGAGGCCCGACTGGCACAAACGCTGATTTTATTCTGGCGCCAAGTGAAAACATGGCTTTTTAACAAAAAAAATCCACTAAGATGGCACATTGTTTTAACTGTTTTAACTGCTTTTACTGCTTTTAAATTATATATTGTTTTAACTTGGTTTACGGTTTAATTTGTTTTTAACTGTGCATGTTTATTGTTTTATACTGTATGCTTTTATCTGTACGTTGCTCTGAGATCTTAAAGATATAGGGTGGATATAAATGTTTTAAATAAATAAATAAACTCTCCAGCAGAGCTAGAAAAAAATCCCTGCCTGAAACCCTGGAGAGCCATTGCTGCCAGTCAGTGCTGACAATATTGGGCTGGATGGACCAATGGTCTGACTCAATACATAGGACTCTGTTCCTATGTTGCTAGGCAGCGAAATCTCCTGGAGAACTGAAGCTGGTGCCTTGAGGTGAAGTGTGCATGGGGGGGGGGGGGTCGGTAGTGCCCACTCTTAAGAGGTCCCTGCTCAACCAGGGCCTTGGCACTGCACCCCTTTTGTTCCCCTGCCCACGTCCCCAAACACAACATTCCCTGCTCACTGTCTCACACAGCAGGCCCAGGACCTCAGGCCCTGGCAAGTCCAGAGAGGGCCGGTGTGATGGTGCAGAGTTGCCTGTGCTGGAGTCAAATCCAAAGTCGTCCATGAAGCTGGCCCTTGTTCCAGCCTTACCTCCCTCGCAGGCTGGTTGTGAGACTAAAAAGCAGGGTGGAGAACCACGTTCACTGGCTAATCTGCCCTCCTTTGAAGAAGGGCAGATTATTACTGACCACGGAAGTCTCCTCAGAACATGCCCCAAGCCACGGGTGGGCTTCTCAGAGGGAGTCCTTCTAGTACCGCAACCAGATCCCTTCCCTTCACCTGCCGACAATGAAAGGTCTGCAGCGTCAAACCACTCCTACGTTGCCGTGTTTGGGTCTGTTTCAGTTTTTTGCTTTTAATGAAAAGCCCCATTTTGCTTCTCACTCTCCATCACTGCCAGTAGGATGCTCATCCCCACCGATATGTTTGGAATTTGAAAATGAAGAACCCTTGTTGCTAATGGCTACACTTGCAGCAAAGATGCTGCAGCTGAGAGGGGGGGCAAGGAGGGGGTCCTTCCTCTTGCTTTTCGGAGGACGGGAAGCCGCCTTCCCCACGCCAGCTCCTTTGCCCTTCTAGCCTGGCAAACTCTGCTCTGGCTGGCAGCTGCTCTCCAGGGCCTCAGGCAGAAAGGGGCCTTTCTCATCACCTCGTGCCTTCTGTGTGCAGGACAGCCGCTCAGCCGCTCAGATGCAGCCTCGCTCCTTTTCTGTTGCCACCCCATTGGCCTTCAGGGGCTCCAGTGCAGGTTGGAACCCAAAAAGCCCCTGGGTCCAGCTGTGCCTCTCAAGGCAATGGAATTGGGGGAGCACCTGTCCTGCCTGGCCTGCCTGGCCCAGAGGAGCCCAACTCAAGGCCAAGTGCCCCACACCTTTCCTTCCCTGTTTTTCATTCTGTGCCAGGCCTGATGTATCCCAGGGCTTCCGTGGCAGAGGGGGCTGCCCACAGAAACAGCCACCTGGCCCATTTCTGCCCTGGGCCTAGCTGAGTCACTCCCCTTGTTGCTTTCTCATCCTCAGAACTTTTGGCCACACACATCAATCCAAAGGTTTCCAAGAGGGAAAACCTCCTGGAGAAAAGTCCCCCAGAAAGAAAAGAGAGAGGGGGGTCAGAGAAAGAGAGAGAGAGAGAGAGAGAGAGAGAGAGAGAGAGAGAGAGAGAGAGAGAGAGAGAGAGAGAATCCTTCTCCTTCAGATTCAAATGGTTGTAAAAGGAAAGGCCGTTTTTTAATTTGGTTTACCCTCCCACCAGGATATTAGACAGCTAAATAGCAGTGTGCCTGTTTCCTTCAGATAACCAGTTCCCAACGAGCACCCTAATTGTCCCCGGAGTCTCTCTGCCACCGTACCGAGTAGGTCATTTACTGAAACGTACACACGACTAAATAAAAATCCATTTTCCAAGCGAAAATTCTATTCTTATCAGAGTTCTGCAAGAGGGTTGCAAGCGGGCCGTGTTAATTGAAGCTTTGATGTTTGTTGGAGGGGGCCTCTAATCAGCGCCACAAAAGGAGCCAAGGCTCTGCATTGTGTATGCTCCCAGCAGCAGCGGCAGCAGCAGCAGAAGGGGATGTGGTCCCAGGAGGCCTGCCGGTGGCCAGCTCCAAGCACACCCCAGCGGGGGCCTCGCCTCCAGAGCAAGAGGGGCAGGGAAGGTGGAGTGGGCAGGCAAGAGCAAAGGGCGGGCGGGCAGGTGCCCTGGCATGGCAAGGTGGGCTGGACTTCCTCCACCAACACCCTGATCGGGCCCAGGGGGACCTTGGCGCTCCAGGAACTGCATCTGCTGACCTCTGCGTGCCTGCGGGGACTTTGGACAAGAGCAGACCCACAGGCTGTTGAACATCCTTTGGTGGGGGGGAGGCTCCGCTTACCCACACAAGTCACAAAGTCTGTGTGTTTCCCCCACTTTGACCCCCACCCCAGATGTTCAAGCTAATACTTGAGCAGGGGAAACTGGTTTGGGTTGTTTTCAAGGCAGCTTTCAGTTTTAATACTGATTTTTAGACATTCACTTTTCCTGTTGTTTTAAAACTTTTTACTGTGAACCAATTTGAGAGCGTTACTGCTGAAAGGCAGCATAGGAAGGCTGTAAATGAACACATATTTTGACAGCTAAATAAACAAGTCTGTTGGGAAAATAAATAAATAAATAAATAGCCTCTTGAGAAAAGTGCACACGGCAAGGTACAACATCATAAAGCAATAAAACAATTTAGTACACAGCAGTCATTAAAAAACAAAAATGCAATAACATAGTTGCAAGATGCCGCACTATTAGAAATCTTCCTACAGGCTTTGTAAATATTTTCTCCCGGTGGCTAAAACTCTGCAAAGAGCCTTCTTTTCCTACCCGACTAAAACTGCAGCCAAGGGAACGGTCCCAAGAGGTGCAAATGTTCAGGGCCCCTTGTAATTTGGCCCCTCACCCGGTGTGCCTCTTTAGTGTAGCTGGGCCACATGTTGAGCCTCTCAACTGAGTACTAGGGACTCTCTCTCTCTCTCTCTCTCTCTCTCTCTCTCTCTCTCTCTCTCTCTCTCTCTCTCTCTCTCTCTGTGACCAGATAACACAAGACACACAACGCTCTCACACTCATATCCACTGCTTCTCAAATGATAGCAGACTTTTTCTTTAACCACTTTGGCACCGTCTTCAGCAATATCCTCCAGCAAATCAAGCAATTCCCTTCTTGGGATGTTTTCAATCTGTTTTATGTTGATTTTAATTAAAGAATTTGAAACCGAACAAACAGTTCGTAGCAGGTGGCTACACAAGTGTGAAATAAGCAAACTGTTTTATCTGCCACAAAAGTCCGCTAGTAAATTTCTTCAAATTAATCTGAGCCTTTGAAAAGCCGAGTTGATTCCGAGCGAAATGCTCAGTGATATGGTCTCCCTCATTTCCTAAAGTTTTCTGTCTCTGTCCCTCGGTTCATGAGAAGGCTGAGATGCTATTGTGATAACAAGAGTCCCTGTTGAGCACCTGTGGCTGCTGTGACGGAGTGCATTTTTCCCTGGACTGGTTCCGTTGCGATTGTTTGCAGCACTGAATACGACCACCCTGCCATATGTCTGTTGGGATGATGGCGTCCAATATTTGTAGGAAGCATCATTGTTGTAGAGGTCTGTACCTCTGTACCCTCAAACCCCAGAGATGTTTCAGAAATCATAGAACAGTAGAGTTGGAAGGGGCCTATAAGGCCATCAAGTCCAACCCCCTACTCAGTGCAGAGAGAGAGAGAGAGAGAGAGAGAGAGAGAGAGAGAGAGAAGACACTCAAGAGTTGATATTCACACATTTTAGTTACTTTTCCTTGCTTCCTTCTGCTTGCCTTTTATCAGCATCTCATTATCTTCCCTCCTTTAAAAGTCTTGTCCCAGGAAAATTTGGAAACTTCACCGTAGGGCCGGCTGAATTCCCAGCTAACTAGACACACCACCTAATCCACAGGATCGCTCCCCAATATTCAGAGAAACAATAATACCGCAGTCCAGCACACCTTGGGGCTGCTTCAACCCCACTGGATTCAGTGAGGTATAAGCTGCCTACCTCGGTGCACAATTGCAGCCCTTGGCACAACCCAGTGGGAAATCCCCCTTGCATGAGCCCCATGGAAACAGGACGGGGAGCTGTCCGCAGGAGGCCATGAGTAGCAGCAGAGGAGCATAAGAGGCTGCCTTGTACTGAATCAGACCATTGGTCCATCCAGCCCAGTACTGCCAACACTGACTGGCAGCCATGGCTCTCCAGCGGTTCAGGCAGGATTTTTCCCCAGACCTGCCTGGAGATGCTGCCAGGGCCCTTCTGCATGCCATGCAGGGGGCTCTTCGGAAACACCCACAGCCCCCACATGGATCAATGCACCTTTCACCAAGCCTCAGCGCCACTTACACACACGCCTGTTGAGCCTGAGCATCCTGGCTGCTCCAGCTCCCCCCACCCCCCAGCTGCCCTGCCCTGTTAGAGAAGGATCTCCTCTAGTGTGTCAGGTGATGCAGGGAAGGGAAGGGAAGGGAAGGGAAGGGATGGGTGAGGCTCATTTCCCAAGCTCCCCTTTGCTCAGTCCGGAAGAGCGCCTGCACTCCAGCAAGGTGGCCTTTCTCTGCAAACAAGGAGCCTCTCTCTGCATTAACCTTGAGGATACAAAGACAGTGAAGACCCTTTATCTCGGCAACAGGCTGTGCATACTGATCAGCCGCCGAAAGCGGGATGGGAGGCCCCGATGCCCACAGGCGTTTCTTCTGGCAAGCCTGCGTTGGAGATAGTGCAGGTGGAGGGGGGAGCCCACCCCTGGCTTCCCTCCATCTCCCAGGCCGGCCCTCTTTCAAAAACCTTATCAGCATCTCTCCACAACCACAGTTGATTATCCAGAAATATCAGAGGGAGTGATAAAAATCAGCAGCCAGGCCTAGGGCACGAGCAAGCGGAGGGGGGTGGGGGGGGTCGCCTCTCCTTGCCACAGAACTCCTTGCAGGGTTCCCTCAGGGTGAGCTGGAGACAGGCACAGCCCTCTCCCACCCCCACCAAAGGTGAAAAAAGCCACTGGAACAATGACATGTTTGTGTTCTTGTCTTCAAGACAGGCGGCTCTGCCCAAATGTTTTCTAAAATCTACTTCAGAAAGAAGAACTCTGGGCTGTTATGCCTTGCAGCCTGCGTCCAAGACACATTGTCCAAGTACATTGATGGCGCTATATAAATAAATAAATAAATAAATAAATAATAATAATAATAAATAATAACACCCAGAAATTATTATATCTGCTGCTACCGATATCTCTGCCAGCATTTGAAAATCCATGAGAGGAAGGTTGAGTAGAAATGCAAAAAGAAAGAAACAACTCCACTCTGGCTATAAATTATTGCATTCCAAGCACTCTTGTGTAGCCTGCAGACAAAGCAGCTAAGGTCTTGCAAGACCTGCCGTCAAAGCCTTCCATCTGAGCAATCTAATTGCATCAGGTTCCTTAATGAGCCTGCAACGGAGGAGCAGCTACCTGGAAAGGAAGTCCGCTTTGACTTAGCAACTCAGGTTTTGAAAGGTTTGACCTAACTGGCTTGCAGAGGTCTTGCAAAATGCTTGCTTTGGTATACCAAGTTTAGGTGTCATGGTTTATTATTTATTTATAAACGGCTTTTCTTTGTGTCAGTCTGTAAATGGTTAAGAACACAGTTCTGAGCCTACCAAGCAAGGCGAAAGGGAGCCATTAGCCTACCATCCAAATGAAAGATCAGGAGTAAAAGTACTGCGTAATTGGGGAGTGCCAGGCCCTGGGTGCCACCAGCTGTTGACAGGGAGGTCTCCTGCCCAGACGGTGACCCTTTACACCTTGACTCTCCATCTCTGCCTCCAACAATACTCTGAGATGACAGGAGATCCCCAGGCAAGCTGGAGGAACCGTCATGCTCAGGATCAAACCAAGATAGCTGCTGAGAAAACTATGGCTCAGCCCGCTCCTGGCCTGACTCTCTCTGAACGTCTGCGTGTGGCGACAGGAGACAGAGCTTGAACAGACACGAAGCATGCCAGATGGCAGCTGAGGATTACACCACCAGGCCCGCATACTTCATGCCTGTGCCAGGGCAAATGGCTCTTTGAAGCAGCGATCGGTGTTTGCAGCTGAAGGAGCAAAGCAGGAAAACAAACAGCTCCCTTGGAAGTTGCTAGAAGATCATCTCCAGGCTGCTAATGCATCCCCTTGAAGGTTGCCCAAGATCACTCACTGCCAATGGCGGGGGAAGGCCCAAAGGCAAAGCGGAGCAGTGCTGGCATTTGAATGTTTGTGAGAGAGCTGCTGAGCTTTTCGTTATGACGCTGCTTTGGGGCTGCTTGTTAGAGTCCCAACGTCAGCTGATCCAAAATGCAACCCAAAGCCAACGAGGCACCGTGCACGGAGGTGCCATGCACGGAGCAGCCGTGGGAAGCCGGCCCATCCTGAGCCTGCCTGTCGGTCCTGCTAGCTGAGCCCAGAATTGCCTTCACTGATCAGCAGCTGCTCTCTTTGGTTTTCAGACAGGAAACTTGCCAGCCCAACCTGCAGATGCTGGGGACTGAACCGGGGACCCGTGGCAGGGGATCTGCCACTGAGCAAGAGCCCTTCCTTCCCTTCTGGAGCCCAGCAAAGAGAGGGAGGGCAGCGCTGACTGTCAGGTCAGCCAGCATGTGTGCGCCATCCCGAGCGGGAGATTGTCCTTGTCTTGTCTGACTCCTCCAGAGTGTTGTCAACAGAACAGAAATACAGGCACAGAACTCACACCCGTCAGCCTCTCCGGCCAGGTGCAGTAGCTTAAGTGGACGGCGGGCATCCTGTGAAAAGTGAGTCCTGGGGGTGCAGCTATACCTGTTCTGGCCATTGGCGGAAGGCGGGTTGGAGGCTGCAGGTGCATCACCTTTTGCCAGCTTAACATCCACACAACAAATTAAATTAGTTGAGAGTGAGAAGTGTTATCGACCTCTAACCCCGCTCCATCCAGGGAGCAGGCTGTGGTCTGTCAGCTCTGTTTGTTGCACTAATGCTCAGCAAATTCAACATGCGTTCAACCATTTTGGCCTCCCGCAAGACATCAGGCTGGGAAATTAGAGGAGCAACTTGTGGCCAGCTTCACTTGTGCCAAGCGTGCTGGCAAAATTGCTACAAGATGCACAGCTGTCCTGGGATTGCTCCTCATCTCTCTCTCTCTCTCTCTCTTTCACACACACTCATCATTCTATACACACCACCTAAGAAGGGTATATATGCATGCATAAGTATTGGACTTGCTTATAGCCACAACTGACAAACAGACATTAGTCAACCCCCCAGACGGCCTCATAACTCTCTTTAACCTTTGCCTAGCAGCCAGGTTGTAATAAAATTCTCAAGCTCTGTTTCACACCTTCCCACATCAGATATTTTCTGCAAATCTAAACGGAATGCCATGTCTGCCGCTTTAATCATTCAACTTACACCTTCCTCAAACAAGATTCACACAGCCCAAAGCTTGGGCTGGTTGGCTGAAACCAGCATGCGGAGTTCAGTCCTCCTCTGTGGTCATTTTTTGGGCTATTTCCCCTCTTTGAATAGACGGTGGTGCTGTGGTATGAGACCGACCCCCCATGTTGCCCCCTTGATGCTCATGCATTGCCAGGCTCAAAAGCACGAGGGTCATTGTAGTTTCCAAACCCTTTCAAAACTTCCATGCAAATGCTTACCAATGTAAACCATTTTCAGAACTGTTTAGCTAGTGTTTCAGACGAAGAAATAACCCAGCATACATTTTTGTTATTTTTAAGGGGGGGGAGGGAATTATTATATTTATATATCCTTTTTTCCCTCCAGGGAATCCAAGGCGAGTTACATGACCTTCCTCCGTTCCATTTTATACATGTATGTGTGTATATATTTATTAGACTCCTTGTAACACAAATTCCTTAAGCATCATACAAAGGTTAGTTAAAACATTCCAACAATACAATAAGAAACCAACATAGAGTTAGTTAAAGGTGAGTTAAAACATTCCAATAAACCAACCCCAGGATGATCAGGGGTCTGGAAACAAAGCCCTATGAAGAGAGACTGAAAGAACTGGGCATGTTTAGCCTGGAGAAGAGAAGATTGAGGGGAGACATGAGAGCACTCTTCAAAGACTTGAAAGGTTGTCACACAGAGGAGGGCCAGGATCTCTTCTCAGTCCTCCCAGAGTGCAGGACACGGAATAACGGGCTCAAGTTAAAGGAAGCCAGATTCCAGCTGGACATCAGGAAAAACTTCCTGACTGTTAGAGCAGTGCGACGGTGGAATCAGCTACCTAGGGAGGTCGTGGGCTCTCCCACACTAGAGGCCTTCAAGAGGCAGCTGGACAACCATCTGTCAGGGATGCTTTAGGGTGGATTCCTGCACTGAGCAGGGGGTTGGACTCGATGGCCTCATAGGCCCCTTCCAACGCTACTATTCTATGATTCTATTATTCTAGGACTGAGGCATTAGCAGAGACTGAACCAGCAGGGTTTCAGGGAGCATTGATTGGGACAGAAGTGCATTATCTGAGAAACTGCACCACAGCTTAACTTGTTCCGTTTTGCCACGCTATCCCCTGAAGTATGAAAACTGCAGAAGGAGGCAGTCCTGGTGTGGACCACGCAGGCGCAACTGAAGTCCGTGCAAGATTGGCCTCCCGCTGAGCTTCATTTCAGAATCTGGGGATGTTATTACAGGGTGGGGAGGGGGGAGAAGAAGGACTGTTTGCTCACTCAACTGTGCACCAATTTCCATCAAAACCTCCCCATCTTGTTGCCTTGGGTGACCTGCCCAGGGATGGGGGCAATTAGGCACCACACAGACCCAGCTTTTCTCCAGGCAGAGAGAAAGCCTGCCTGGTCCTGTTGGACACAGAAATGAGCAAACCCTTCCTGCAGCAATCTCTCCGGAGAGCTCAGGGAGACGCACGGGGATCATAAAACTCACCGTGGGGGGCTTTCTGATCCTTAACAGGCCCCCTTCTCCGGCTCATGCATCCCTGCTGTCTCCGCTTGGACCACAAGGGAGTGAGCCCTGAGGGCGAGCGAGGGCTGCAGTGGGGAGACGCTCCCCACGGATCATCTCGCCCCGGTGCTTAGATATATGGTGGGTGCGTTTATATGGCTTTATGTAAATGCTTCTCTTTTTTGTGCATTGCATAAGGTAATGTTGTTGTTTTTTAAAAAATGTGAACCGCCTGGAGAGCTTCAGCTATGGGGCAGTATAGAAATATAATGAACGAAATGAAATGTGAACATAATGTGAAAGTTGATGAAACTTGAAAGTGAAACACACACACACCCCAGGGCACGTGGATTAGTGGTGGTGCCCACACCACACACTTTTTGCTTTTCTTCGGTGCTGACGACCCAAGGGACAGAAGGATGCATTTCACCCCACCTCCACCACCCCCGACCTTGTGCCCCTACGCAGGCCTGTGGGTGGAACAGAGCTTCTAGTCCATGTTAGTGATCAGAAACCATCATATTGGGTTTAACTATTTTTTGTTTGAGAGGCCAGACTAGAAAAGCCCAGGTGCAAAGGACACGACCCAAAATGCACAGAGCGAGCTGAGTGGGGCCTTCTCTTCCACCCAACCCAAGAAGGCACCACAAACTCCAAAGACATGATTCACACTCTGCCTATTTACGCAAATGTCAGTATTTTGTCAGGACAGACAAAAGGAAGGACTTCTCCACACAGTGCAGAGTTAAACTATGGGACTCACTTCCACAAGAGGCAGGGGACGGCTGCCAACTTGGACATTTTTATAAGGGGGTTTGAGGAATGCACAGAGAAGGGCATAAGTGGGCTACTCGCAGGGCCGGTGCTACCATAGAGGCCACTCAGGCGGCCGCCTAGAGCACTAACGTAAGGGGGGTGCCGAACGCCACACCCGGAAGCCGCTCTCCCATAGCAGCTCTGAGAGGGTGGCTTCCAGGCGCGCTGTTCCAAAGCCACACGCCCGCCCCAGCGTCCTGGCTTCGCTTCGGCGCCCACCCAGCCGAAGCAAAGCCACGCCCACCCACCCCCACTCCAGCATTCTGTCTTTGCTTCGGCTCGGTGGGCGCTGAAGCGAAGCCAGAATACTGGGGTAGGGGGAGGGGGGGCTTCGGAACAGTGCGCCTGAAAGTCGCTCTCCCAGAGCGGCTTCCGGCTGGGCGCACCATTCTGAAGCCACCCCCACGCCACCCCAACCCAGCGTCTTGGCTTCGCTTCAACTGGGTGGGCGAGATGGCATCCTGTGCCCAGGTACGCTGGGGTGGGGGTGGGGTGGGTGAAAGCAGCTCACCTGCCTAGGGTGCAAAATAGTCTGGCACCAGCCCTGGCTACTCGTGATGATGGCAGGGCGCCTTCGTAGGCCGGTTGCTGGAGGTGCGAGCGGGAGGCTGCTCTTGCAGGTGTGCCCGTTCCTGGATGCCCCATAGGCGCCCATTCCCCTTGGCCCATGAGGGAGCAGGATGCTGGGCCAGCAAGGCCTTTGGCCTGTTCCAGCGAGGCTTGTGCCACAAGGCACAGTCCAGTGTGGCTCGTATGACTTATAGCTCCACTGTCCAAGAGGCTTTGCGAGGCATCCAGGCAGCCTGATATGCTGAGGTTCGCTTCTCCCCTCTGTTTGGGCTCCCACCCGTTGCCACCCCTGCCCCTCCCCTGTACTCCTTCCTCCTCCCTCCCCCCACCCTGCCTTGCACCACTTCCGAATACCCCGGTGTGCTGGTGAAGAGAAGCCCAGGCTGCCTTGAAGCACGGCCACGTCTTGGAATGCCAGAGAACCGGCCACGCTCTGCCGCCGTGCTGCAAAACACCGTGGCAAGGGTGTGCTACGCTGTTGCTGGATGCGGCCATATTCTGATAACAGAGAATAATAACTTGTCAAAGATATATATGATGTGTGTTTTCTTTCTAGACAGACGATATATTGGAATAATTCATCAACCTCTTTGGCACTATTGTACTTGTGGTGGCGGGAGGGTGGGGGGTGGGGTGGGGGCTGTTCAGAGAAGAGGGGCTGGATTCAATAAAAGGAAGCAAAGGCTGGAGAGAGACACACAGAAAGAGAGAGAGAGAGAGAGAGAGATCCCTTCCCCCCCCCCCATGGCATTGTGCGCCTCTGCATTACACTGCTTTGCTCTGGCATGTCTTTATTAAGGGGTTCTTATCTGAATTTATTGTTCATTAGGAGGAAGTGGAGATTGACACGGCTGGTGGCCACCAAAGAACGGGGGGAGGGGGGAGGGGGCATGAGGGAGGGGCTGGCAGAATCCTGCTTCAGAGACGGGTCACGGAGATCAACTCGCTTGAGATTCCTTATGCAAGTGAGCCAAGCTGCACGTTTATCCTGGGAAGCCTCCCGCCCGCCCTGCCCAGCCAAACCCTGCTGTGCAGAGTTTCTAGCTGAGGGGACCTGTCCTTGCTGATCCCAACCACGTGCACTATTGGGGTGACGCCGGCGCGGGCGGGGAGGGGGGCTGCCTCCCGGTGGTGTGTGTGAGGGGGTGTCACTTGCGCTGTCCCAAAGCTTATTGGGGGTGCAGCCCCGCCCCTTATCCTGAGGGGCAGCCCATGGGCGCCACTTCTTCCACGCCTGCCCGAGGGCCGCCGCCACCCTCACCCCCACCCCCAGCTCTGGAAGGGCAGCCCGTCCGAGCCTCCTTTGGGGTGCAGCAGCAAGGCCGGGCACCCCGCTTCTGCCCCCGCCTCTGCGCGCCCTGCGGGGAGGGGCTGCGAACGAGCCCTGGCTGGCTGGCTGGCTGGCTGGCTGGCTAGGGGTCTCTGCCCCGCAGTCTCCGCTCGGTCTCCCGCGGGCGGCTGAACCCCCAGCGGGGAAGGCGGCGCGGCTGCCTGCCCCTGCGTGCTCCTCTCCCGCCTCCCCGGCCCACAGAGCCTCCGGCTGTCCCCCGGCCCGGTCCTCTCCCGTCTCCTCCGCGTCGCCTCCGAGGGTTTTGCAACAAGCAAGCCCCCCTTCCTTCCCCCCACCCACCCCCGCGGACGGCGGAAACGAGCGGCGCCTCTCCGGGGGCCCCGATTGCAGCTGCAGCAGGAAAAGTCTGGCCACGCGGGGGCGCACGCAAGCCAAGCCCAGCCCCACGGACCCCGCAAAACCTCCGGCCCCAGGAGCGGGGAGAGAGAGGGGGCAGCAAGCCTCCCGCCCGTCTGCGCCGACGCAATCTCCGGGAGCGCCCGCAGGGGGCGCCGCCGCGCGCCTCCCCGGCCGCGGTCCCGGCGGAGCTCCGCGCAGCGCCCCCTCCCCTCCCCTCCCTCCCCCCGCGCGCGCGCTCGGCGTCCCCCCGGGGGCTTTTCTGCCGCCAGCCAGCAGCAGGCGACGGAAGCCCCCCTGGGCCGCCCGCAGCCCTTTCCCGGGTCTCCGGAGGCGACGCTTCCCGTCCAGCCTCCGACGGCTCCCGCGGGCCCGGGCGGCCGCCGCGAAGTTGCGCTTCCCAGCCCCGCCCCGCCCCGCTCCGCTCGCCCTGGCGCTGCTGAAGCAGCCTTGGCTCTCTGGCCCGTTGGCGGCCCGGACGGCGCCCCGATCCTCGGCAGGAGGAACAGCTGCTGCCTCCGGCGGCCACCCCGGGATTCCCCGGAGCCAGCGCTCCCTCCAGGCTCCGAGGCAGCAAGCCTGCGCGCGCCAGGTGCTGGGGAACATGGGCCGGGGGGAGGCTGCTGTAGCCCCGTGTCCTGCCTTGTGGGTCCCTCCCTGGCCGACGGCCGGTTGGCCCGTGTGACCGGAGTGCTGGACTGGATGGACCCTGGGCCGGATCCTGCCTCGGGGTGCTTCGGGTGCCCTCGCCTTCAGTTGAACACCTGGAGCTTGCTTTTGAGACAAGGTTGCTAGGAGTGGAACCCCCTGCCCCCCACCCACTCAATAGGAAAGGCTTTGGGCAGCAGGAGAAAGGTCTGTGCCAGGCTGGGGCGGGGGGGGTGGCAGCACGGAGAATAGGTTCAGGGATGCGCACTCTCCTCCGGCAGCAAAGGCGGGGGCTTAAAAGCAAATCCCTTCAAGGCTGGGAATCTACAGTTGTTAAGACATCCATAGCCCTCCCCTTCCTCCAGCAGAATTCATGGGGTACCCCAATTTTCCTGACAACAACCCTGAGAGGTAGGCATGCGGTGCCACAGGAGCCTAACTGGACGTCCGGTTGGGAGGCAAGAGCAAAGCTCATGGGGGCAGAATGGAAAGGAGCCTCCAGTGGGGTGGCTGAAAGGGAGGGAGGGAGCCCGGCCACTGGATGAGACCCACCCAGGCCCACCCAGCCCTGCCTCTGCTGTTTCCACAAAGGCAAAACCCCACCAAGCCCCCAGTCCGCCCCCCCCCACTCCCGGCATCTGGTACTCCATCTCCTCATAGGGAGGTCCCAGTTGGCTGTTATATTATTATTATTATTATTATTATTATTATTATTTATTATTATTATTATTATTATTATTATTATTATTATTATTTCTATAGCACCATCAGTGTACATGGTGCTATATAAATAAATAATAATAATTGTTATAATGACTCTAATGGGCAATTTCTATTTTTACATGCATTTATCCTCTGATGTACTACTACTACTACTTTTTTTTACTCCTGTAATGCAAGAAGTACTTATCTGAGCATGTGCAAAATGCCTTCTCCTCCAATAACCCCATATTTGGAACAAGGGAGTAAGACTGCCATTGCAGCTGGTGGTGCTGGAGGCCTTGGAGCAAAGAGGGAGATCTCTGAGTGACACACCCCCCCCCCCGTGGCTAGAATGCCACCACCACCCTTTGCAAGAATAAGGAAAGCCACTGGCTCTCTCAGGGGCCATTCATGAATTCCTGGTGGTCCCCCACCCCCGCTCTGCAATCGCAGCCCCGTATTAAAGCCATTGCCATTAACAACAGGAATTTTGGGCCCGGTGGCATTTGCCCAATTGGCTGAGCCCGGAGGGAGCCCGTCCCCTGGCAGGGTGGCTCGCTGCCCTTTACATGGATCCATGGGTGCAGAGTGGGCCCTCCTTCCTCCACCCCCCTCCAGCTGGCACAGATGAGCCCTGCTGCTCCTACAGAGAGCTGAGCTGTGGAGCTGCCATCCCAGCTTTTGTTTCCTTGGTAACCAAAGGGGCTGCGGGACACTGGCTTAATAGCAGAAGCAGCTCATGTAAATAAGGTCCCCGGCAGTTGAGTTTCACTCTAACACAGCACCGGCAGAAGGGCCTCCCCCCAAGGGACCCGCTCCGCTTAAAAAGGCATCAAGCCGCTGACCTGTAAAACAGACAAGAGTAAGATTTTGCCAGTGGGTTGTGTTTCTCCAAGTCTTGCCTTTCAATCTTCTGGAACCTCCGCTGCATCACTAAGAAAAGGCCGGCCTTGCTTTCTGCCTCACTTTCCCTCTCCCTGTGTCAGTCTCCGTGGAAGCCGGAGGCTCCTCGCCTGCCTGTCGGATGTCCGCAGGTGGGAAAGGTGCCCCAGACCTGCCGAGAGGCACCTTCGGGCGTCCACGCAGCCAGGGCCAATTGGCACATGGTGGGGATGGCCTCCGGGTTCATCCGCAGGGGCAGGAGGCAGGAGCTCTGCCGGTAGTTCTCCAGGTGGTTTGCAGTAGATCACCAAGGGCCTCTGGCTCCACGTGGTTTAGCAACTGCAAAAAAAGAGCTGTTTTTCCTCTTTAATTTGGCTGCTGAAATCAAGAAAGCTTGGGAGGAGTAAGAGTAGATTTGTGTGTGACGGATTTCTATGCAAGCTCCACTTCTGGTGCTGAAAATACATTCCTGGGCTGCGTTTATGCTCAGGTGCACCTCGTCCTGCCATGCTGTGTTTGCGCTGTTGAGCAACTGCTTCACACCTAGCTCCAGTTCATGGGCCTCAAGATTCTGGAGAAAGACAAAACAGATCCTGCCCACCCTGCTCAAGAACACACACAGGGGATGGGGGGGGGCAGGGGGTTGTAACCGGAGACACACGCCCGGCCCCTGGGATTTGCTCTGATGCAAGTGGAAGTTTACTGGTCTTCTGTGGCTGCTTCCCAATTCACCAGTCAGGGTGCGTCTTTGCAAGTGCAAAGGTATCAGATGTGTAAACTGGGACTGTCACCTGAATAAAGGACTCAGAGTGGAACAATGATTATGAGTTTTCAATAATGTATTAAGTTTTCTACAAGTAAAACAGTGCTGAAGCAAGAAACAAATGTCCTTAGCTTTTAGACGGAGTCTGTGTGTGCCACAGGAGGCATCTTCTTAGAATCATAGAATAGTAGAGTTGGAAGGGGCCTATAAGGCCATCAAGTCCAACCCCCTGCTCAGTGCAGGAATCCACCTTAAGGCATCCCTGACAGGTGGCCGTCCAGCTGCCTCTTGAAGGCCTCTAGTGTGGGAGAGCCCACCACCTCCCTAGGTCATTGGTTCCATTGTCGTACTGCTCTAACAGCCAGGAAGTTTTTCCTGATGTCCAGCTGGAACTGGCTTCCTGTAACATGAGCCCATTATGAAGGAGTTATGTGTGCCTCTTCTAAAATGGTATTTGCCATCTATGACTTTGCTAATGACGTGGATTTTAAAAGTATATACATGTATTTAAAGAAAAGGCGCCTGCAGTTAGTAGACACCAAAATACTTTTAATTGATTAACTAATTTATCAATTCACCAATTAATTAAATATCCAGACCCCAGCATAAATTGTCCATTACATTATTTAGGTAGATGTACGTCCACCGGGGCAGAAGGATCACAGGTCTGTTGAGCAAACTTATGCACTCCCTTGATTTCGCCACATCCATTCCCAGATCTAACTCAGCCACCCATTCTGCCACTCCAGCACTGGGCAAAGGAGCTGTACAGAAAAAAAACTTTAAAAAGCCACAACCCCTTCACTGTGGCTCCATGATCCTGTGTGCGGCAGTCCAGGTGGATTTAAAGGAGAGATCAGGGCGTTGATAGAGAGGATGGGTGGAGGTTCCAGGTAGCAATGGTAGCACAGGTAAGGTGAGGCTCACAATTCAGGCAGCAATGCAAACCCCAGCCCCTTTCCTCCGGCAGGGGATGAGAAGGCCGCGTCGGTCCTCTGTCTCTGCCCCTCTTCGACTCCCACCAGTGTGTTTTCCAACTCTCCCTATATCCACCATCTCCGTTGACCCAATGCAGCTGGATGTCACTCCAGGAGCCTCTCTTTTTTTTTCCTTGGCTTATTCCCTAACAGCAGGCCGTGTGCTTCCAGTTCCTTCTTCCAGTTGCCTTGGAGTCTCTGTGAGTTCCAGGAACATATGCAGCAAAACAGCAAACTGCCCGTCAGCAATTACCTGCTCCCTGCCCTGGATACCTGCTAATTATTTTCAAAGAGCCAGATGGTGTAGACATAAACGCCGGCCTTGTACACAGACACACGCGTGCACATGCCCACAAACACAGAGCCACAGAAAATGGCCAGATTTGCCTCGCAGGAGCACAGGGATTAGAAATCAAGTTCCTCGCCAATTAATTAGTAATTGCTTTGTTTGAAAAATAAACATTCTGGTAAATAAAAGCCATTGCATTCAGTGGCAAGGAGGCGCAAATGATGCCAGCAGCAACAGCTAGTGTGGCAGCATTCCTGGCTGCTGCTAGGAAGTGACACTCACTGAGGTTCTGGAGCAAAGACGATGGCATCTAGAGGGTAGTGGTGCTCAGTGGCTAGATCAGTAACCTTTATTTAACTTTATCTTCCAGAGGTAAATTAATTGGATTCAGGAGTATCTCCAGGGCTTGGCACAAAGCAGCAAGACCTCAGCATTGGTGGATACGAGACAACTTGATAGAAGGAGCTGCCTTTCCCAACTGTCCCTCTAGCCTGTTGGTTTTGTCCTCAATGGAAGCAGTTCCTTGGAATCATGGCCAGAGAACTCCCACTACTTGGCTCAGCCATACTACAAATGAGAAGGATCTTGGAATTGTTGTAGATCGCAAGCTGAATAGGAGCCAACAGTGTGATATGGCTGCAAGAAAGGCAAATGCTATTTTGGGCTGCATTAGAAGTATAGCTTCCAAATCGCGTGAGGTACTGGTTCCTCTCTATTCAGCCCTGGTTAGGCCTCATCTAGAGTATTGCGTCCAGTTCTGGGCTCCACAATTCAAGAAGGACGCAGACAAGCTGGAACGTGTTCAGAGGAGGGCAACCAGGATGATCAGGGGTCTGGAAACAAAGCCCTATGAAGAGAGACTGAAAGAACTGGGCATGTTGAGCCTGGAGAAGAGAAGATGGAGGGGAGACATGATAGCACTCTTCAAATACTTAAAAGGTTGTCACACAGAGGAGGGCCAGGATCTCTTCTCGATCCTCCCAGAGTGCAGGACACGGAATAACGGGCTCAAGTTACAGGAAGCCAGATTCCAGCTGGACATCAGGAAAAACTTCCTGACTGTTAGAGCAGTATGACAATGGAACCAGTTACCTAGGGAGGTTGTGGGGTTTCCCACACTAGAGGCATTCAAGAGGCAGCTGGACGACCATCTGTCATGGATGCTTTAGGGTGGATTCCTGCATTGAGCAGGGGGTTGGACTTGATGGTCTCATAGGTCCCTTCCAACTCTACTATTCTATGATTCTATGATTCTACTCTCTTCCTTGCAGTCTTTCTCTGGCGCTGCCAAAAATTGCATCCAAGGCTTCATGTGTGCAAAAGACGTTCTCTGCCATGGAGGCACAGGACAAACACACTTTTCTGAGCTGTTATCTGCACAGCTCCAACAGCTCTGCAAAAACGCCCTCAGCACCTATTTATTTGCTTTCTGTATTTCAAACATTTATATCCTGCCTGGCAGTTTAGTAAATAAAACACGATCAAACAATTAAAATGCTGGTCTTAAAAGAGTAATCAATCTTAAAACATATCAAAGAGTTTTTAAAGACAGCTAAAACCCAGTCATTATCTACAGCTAAAGGAAAGCTGATATTAAAAGTATTCTTCAATTTGCTTTTTAAAAACTGAAAGAGAGAAGCAACAGCAAAAGTTTCTGAGGAGGAAAGTTCACAACCGAAGTGCCTTGGGCTGCTCTTGCCGAATCATAGAATCATTGAGTTGGATGTGACCTTGCAGGTCATCTAGTCCAACCTCCAGCTCCACACATGATGCAAGTTTCTCCTAAGGTTTAGCTGAAATCTGCTTCCCTGCCATTTCTACCCATTGGGTCTAGTCCTGCCCTCAGGAGCAACAGAGAACAGGTCTGCTTCTTCTTCTGCCTGACAGCCTTTCAGATATGTGAAGATAACGATCATGTCTCCCCTTAATCTTCTTTTGTCCTGGCTAAGAATACTCAGCTCTTTCAACTATTCTTTATAGGACTTGGACCAGCATCTTGGTCACCCTACTCAGCATGTTTCAGTTTGTCAATGTCCTTCTTAACATGTGCTGCCTAGAACTGGATGCAGTACTCCAAATGTAGCCTGGGGAGATGGAATATGGAGCAACGTCTCAGAACCTGCTTGGCCAAACAGCGGCCCACCAGACTGAGCACTTCAACCAACAGTAGTTGACTATCATATGGCTCAGAACAGATCGAGAAGCCCTTGATGGTCATGGCCTTCCCTGGGGATGGTAACTGACTTCTGGCTTAACATGGCTAGTAGCCAGAGATGGGCTTCCTCGCCATCATCCATGCACTCTGCTAATCCTTCTTTTGTACAGAACTTGATACAAGAGGCATTCCCAGCATCCTGTGGCCATGTATCTTCTCAGTTCTAGGAAGAATGCCTGTTTCCTTTTATGCATGCGGACATCTCTGCAGGGTTTTCTCCCAAGTGAAACCGAGGGTCTCATTGGGATACAACTCCCCACACAAACCTGAGCAAAGATGGAGCACTCCTTAAGCATCCACTGCCTGCCACCCAAACAAACAAACCAGGTAACAGGTGCCTGATTGGAAGGCCTATTATGGAGGCTTCAGCTCTGAAGAGGGCAAGCTCCAAGAGACAGAGAAAAGCGGGGGGGGTGAGAAAGAGCGGACACCGGCGCCTCCGACTGTGGCGCCCTGCTGTGTGATCTTAGTGGCTCAATATGAAATAGCTTATGAATGGGTGCAATTGGGGGAAATGATGTGGAGTGTTTGTCTAGAATACACAACAGAAGGTGGGGAGGAGGCCGGTGGAAGGGGGGACGTTGCGGCAAGGCCCACCCCACTCCCCGATGGAGGCCACGCCGAGCCAGCTTTATAACACGATTTGTCAACTGACAAGCAACTCTCTCGTACCAATTTGGGGCTCTGATTTGCCAGCAACTTTTTAATCCTTGAGTTGTTGTTGGATAGATTAAAGTGTCTGCTTCGATACAAGCTGCTGGACGGAAGCATAAATATATCCATCACTTATTCTTTCAGCACCGCGGACAGAGACGTCGGGGCCCATCAGAGATGTTTCCAGCAAAGACGGAGAGAGCCATGGCATGCAAATGACCTTTCAGCCCGGGGGGGGGGGGGGGCTTTCAGACTTTGTTCGAAAGGATGGCAAAAGAGGGACACACCTTGGATTTACACCAGGGCCAGTCCTGGTCTCTGGGAAAGACAGAATTGCTCTTTTGCTGGGGCTGTTGCTTTTATCTGAGTGTGCATCTTTTCCGTCCCCTGATTTAAAGAGTGTGTGGTTTAAGGTCTGATGGATGGTCCTTTGCCCCCCCCATCAGGACCCACCATGAGCTGCACACCTCCCCTACAGCCGGACATGCCTGCATTGCCACCAAGAGTGGCCACATAGCCAGATTGCCAGCGATTCTGCCAGGAGACGAATTGCACCAGGAGCACACGCCTGGCGTCCCAGCAGCCTCGCTTGCAACCCGGTGGTGGCAGCAGGGGCTGAAAAACAAAACCCATGAGGGCTCCAGGCATCCCAGAGGCCAGTTGTTTCCCCCCGCAAAACCTCATTCTAGTTAGTTTTGCAGGAAGCCCCCTCCGAGGTGTGTCCCAAGGTCATCCTTACAAGAACCCCAGGCTAAAAGTGGAGCTCTCCCAATTGGGAGATGCACAGGAAGACAAGGGGCGGAGGGGGGATTTAGGTTGTAATCCTGCCTCTCCGTGGTGCATGCTTGGTTGACTGTGTCATCCTTCATCTACTGCCAGGCCCCTTGGAGTGGCCTTACTGCCGTTCAGGCTGGCTGCTGCAGCAAATCCTTTTTACATTGAGCCGTCAAGCACAGTTACACGTGCGCCACGGTGAAGCGCCCTTCCAGTCCAATGGATTCCGAGATGCCCTCTTCCTCCTCTTCCTCGGAGCTGGAGCCTGGGCTGCCGGTGCTGGAATTAGCAGGCTCCTGCTTTGCCTTTGCCCCAATGAGGGCCACACAATTGAGCCACCGGGCATCGCTGTGGTGAGGGAGGGGAAAGATCATCCCCGGGGGCTTGGAATCAGCCAGGGAGGATACTGGGCCTCTCCGGCACCCTTTCCTTGTGACCAGTTCCCCCCATCCTTACTTTCTGCCTTTTAAAAAGACAAGGAAAGATCAATGAAGCCCCATTTTGCAGACTGTTCATCTCAGTGAGCGGAGAGACATGCACACCTGCAGCCCCCCTTTCGCTGCTGAGCCCCCAAGCCCCTCTGAGAAGCACAGTGGGTTATAGGGTGGCTTTAGTTATTTATATTTTATTTATTTATGCATTTATATCCCACCTTTTCCCCCCCAAGGAACCCAAGGCACCGTACATAATCCTCCTCATCATCATTCTTCCATTTAACTAAGGGAAGATTTCACTTGTGCCATCACATGGAGGAGACGTCATCGGGAAGCATTGATAACCGGGGTTCTCCTCTGTGTTGTGGTACCCGCTTCTCCCCCTGTAAAGATGCCGTCAGAGGAAATATTCACCATGCTGTAAAATCACTTGGGGGTGTCTTTAACACAAGGGCTGGGGCCACACATTCCTGCTGCCCTCTGGTGTGGCCCCTGCTGCCCAAAAAACCCCCAGGGGTTAAGGCAACAGAGGGTTAAAAGGGGGGAAATGTAGCCCTTTGTACTGGTTTACAATACATCCAAAATTTGGTGGCAAACCAGTGTTTTTGCAGCAGGGCACCAGCAGGACTGTGGCCCATAGAGGGGGGCCTGGGGTCAAACATGGCCCCTGGGCCCCCTGAAGTTGCCCACCACTGCCTTAACAGAGGAGGAGACAGTATGAGGACCAAAGAGGTGGGGGAGCCCTGAACCTATGGGGCTGCCTGCACACGTTTGAAGAGGATCCGGAAAGTGGTGCATCAACTGCTGTGGAGGCTTAATAAGAAGGCCTCTGTGATAGCTGTGTCCGACATGCAGGATTATTTCATCACTGGCTCAGGATGAAGGCAGCAGGAAGGAAGAGCAGCCACCTGCGGAGAAGGTTGCCGTCAGCAGGCCGGGGAGCCTTTCCCCGCACTCCGAGAAACTCACTCCCAAGCCCCAGCTTCTCCATGGGGCCCTGGTAAGCAGCAGGATAAAGACTCCGAATGGCATCGAAGCGATAGCAAAGGCGGCTGAGATTTGTGGGAAGTGGCTGAGAGCAGCAGGACCTGTCATGCAATTAGCACTCCAACAACAGCCACAGAAATGTCAGAAGGTAGCAGGGTGATCCAGGGGAGAATTACCCTGACATTTTACTCAGCAACGGCATGTCTGTGTGTGTGTGTGTGTGTGTGTGTGTGTGTGTGTGTGTGTGTGTGTGTGTGCGTGCGTGCGTGCGTGCGTGCACGCACTCACCAATTTTATAGGTATTTACAGTACAAAAGCCTCAGGCTAAAGATGGAGGTTTCTCTGTTGGAAGGTGCTCACTTTGAGAGGGGTAGGGTCACGCCTGGCCATGGCAATCTCCGTCAGTGCCTGACACAGCAGACCCAGGCTTTGGCTTGGACTCTTCTGGAGGCCTTCAACAGCCAGGACCCCCTGAACCGTAGCAGGTGTCCAGGGCCAATCTGACAGTGCACCACACCGTTGGTGCTCCCAGCACCAGCCAGATCTTCGTTGGCACATGGCCCCGACACCCTCCGTACATCTGAGCTCTGTGGCCTGCAATGAAATCGTCTCTACACCAGCATGTTTATCAAGAAGCAGGTTTCAAGGGTGACCATCACAATGTACGTACGCTTTCAGAGGCAGAACACGCGCAGTGCAAAAGTCACTTTCATTCATCCCAGGAAAGCAGAACAAGGGCTCATGGCTAGGAGCAGAAACATGGCACATCCACCCAAGACAAGGAAGCAAATGAGCCACTGGGTCATAGAATCATAGAATAGCAGAGTTGGAAGGGGCCTACAAGGCCATCGAGTCCAACCCCCTGCTCAATGCAGGAATCCACCCTAAAGCATCCCTGACAGATGCTTGTCCAGCTGCCTCTTGAAGGCCTCTAGTGTGGGAGAGCCCACAACCTCCCTAGGTCACTGGTTCCATTGTCGCACTGCTCTAACAGTCAGGAAGTTTTTCCTGATGTCCAGCTGGAATCTGGCTTCCTTTAACTTGAGCCCGTTATTCCGTGTCCTGCACTCTGGGAGGATCGAGAAGAGATCCTGGCCCTCCTCTGTGGGACAACCTTTTAAGTATTTGAAGAGTGCTCTCATGTCTGTCAAGAAATACTTTTGTAAGCCGCCGTGAGAGCCTTTTTTGGCTGAATGGCAGCATAAAAATCCTTAAATAAATGTCTCCCCTCCGTCTTCTCTTCTCCAGGCTAAACCTGCCCAGTTCTTTCAGTCTCTCTTCATAGGGCTTTGTTTCCAGACCCCTGATCATCCTGGTTGCCCACCTCGGAACATGCTCCAGCTTGTCTGCATCCTACCTAGAGAAAACAACCACAAAGATCACCAACGAGGAAGTGTTCTAATTGTGCATAAATATCAGTAAGAGCTGAAGATTTGCATTACTAAAATTCTTGGGTTCTTGATTTTCTTATTACACTTCTCAACTGATGGTGGAATAGTCCCCGTTACCTTTATCTCCTGCCAGATGGCCCAAGGTCGTTGCCAGCCCATCAAGCACAAGTCTTCAGCCTTGCTGACATGCTTGGGCTGCGCCTACGGATGCGTCTGTGAAGAGCCGTGGACTTGCAACAGCCTCCGCTCCCTCCTGCATGAGGCTGCAAGGTGGATGTCCCAAACACCGTGGTCATCTCACCTGCATTCATCTTTTAATCAGCACTGCCAATGAGTCCCTGTTGTGCTCCATGAAGAGTCCTGCTCAGGCTCACCCCGTTCCTCTCCAATGAGTCGTTTTTACCAGATTGGTTTGGGGAATTATGGCTGGCTCCTGTGGGATCCTTCACTTCTTCATCTCAAGTTGCAACGAAGTGCAGAAACTGGCTTCCTGATTCAGCTGAAAGCACAGAGGTAGGGCTCCCTTTGCTGGCCATTGGGTGTCAGTCTTGCTTCACGAGAGGAGAGGAAAACGTCCATAGGACAAAGATGCCTGCACTGCTGCTGCAGCCCTGGCCTGCTGGAGGAGCCTTCTGGGGTCCCGTTTCCTTCTTTCCCCTTTTGAGCATCAGGAATTTCCAGAGCTAGAGATGCCCCGATAAGACTTCTCCTGGAACGTAGGGAGCGGGTTTTATGGGTACTCACCGAATAACTATCACATTTGGGGGTGGGAAGGTATTTTTGCCAGCACAGAGTGGCTCACGGGGATGTTTCCTTTCCCTTGAAGCACACAACTGTGGCTAGAGCTAAATGAAATCTCCAGGTTCGGAGCCCGCAAACCCCAAGTGCCAGAGGCTGGCAGACGACAGCAGGAGGGAGCCATCACCACCAGCAAACGCTGCTTGGACACTTCCTGGAGGCACCTGGGCGGCGGTGGCTGGCGGCGTGGAATAGAATGCTGGACTAGATGGGTGTGTGACGGCCCAGGCTGATGTTCTTGTGAGATTCTAGACACCACCCAAACATCCTGGAGATTCTGTAGCTAAGTGGGGTGGGGGAGCTGGCCGTGGTGCTGAGATGGAGGTTTCAGCATCACCCCAGGTGGAGGCGTCCACCCCAGCCAGAATAACTAGCAGCCTCCCTTCTATAGGCCACAGAAAATGGCCTGCCCTGGGCCACTTCCTAAGGCCACCCCTTGCAGGGGGCGGAGAAGTCGTCTCTTCCGTCCTCCTCCAACCACAGCCAAGACTGTGATGTGGAGAGGAGCCCTGCCTCCAGCTGGCAAGAGAGTAATTGAAACCTGCTGTCAAAATGTCACCAAGGAAAATGATTAAGTTAAGGTAAGCTTCTTCTCCACCTCACAAGGCCAGGCGTGCAGTCCCGGATGGGTCCCTCTAGGAAAGTGTGGAGAGTAATTAATCAAAAAGCTAATGAGAAATGTGTTTTCTTTCCTGGCCTAACCCCACATCATATTCTTATTAGCCAAGGTTATTACAGTCATAATCAGGCATGCTTGGAGTTCAAATTGGGTTTTCTTGCTCCAGTGCCACCAATTTAGAAAGCCATTAATAGAAAAGATAAACCCCCGATAACACAAATCAAAAGCCTTTGTGTTTATTCACCTGTCATGTGATTAGCAGCGGATGTCACCTGTGACTGACTGACAATGAGGGCCTCTTGATTTATGCTAGGCTCTCCTCCGGGCTGACAGCCATCTTCCCATGACGCGCCTGGATTTGGTTGCCATGGGGGGCTCATTATGGCCCGGCGGGCTTCCCTGGAGCCAAAAAGGGCTGCCCAGAGAACAGCATCCCCCCCCCAGCAAAGTAAGCATTGACCAGTTGCTTGGCACAGCCCCCCCGGGCCCAGGGAAAGGGGGGGAATATCTCGGCCTAAGATTCAGCATTAAATGCTTCAGCCCTTGAGCAGAGGCTGACAAAGGGAAAGGAACGGTCCTGTCAGACAGCTTAAAGATTTCCAATGCAGTGTTGAAATGTGCTGGCCTGATTAGTCCTTACTTAGCTGCGAGGATCCTGAACAGAGGTAGATTAGAGCAGGAATCCATGGAGTCCAGAGAGGACCAGGAAGCCAAAGACAGGATGACATTCCATCAAAGGCAACAGGACGCCTCATAATTCAGATTTCAAACCTGGTTCCAGAAATTCAGAGTCTCAGTGAAGTTCCATGAAATGCATCCCAGAGAAGCACCAGTTAATTGGATTACTGCTGTCAACGTCTCAGGGTGGGTGGAGGTGAAAGCGCTGGACAGAACTGGCGTGTTCTCCTTGTTCGGCTGTGTGGCAGATTAATGAAAGGCGAGGACTGGAACACCGCTGGGCTTCGGTGGCAAAGGGCTTGTCCACACCAGTGTGTGCCTGGTCACTTGATGGGCGTGAAGTGAAGTCAGCCTTTGCTTTCTGGGAGCCAATGGTCCGCTTGGAGCTCTCTGAGGGGCTGAGACTCCAGCTGCCTTGCCCTATGGGTTCTTGCTCTGGAGAGGACAGGACAAGACGCTTCCAGTGCTGCCATTAGGGGTGCAGGGGATAGGGGTGCAGGTTTCTTCTGTCCCGTGCTGAAAATAGGGATCATTGCACAGAATGCATCACCCATTCTTTCATTCTGCAAACCCCTCCATCGCCCACAGTAAGAGGCGTCATTAAGGTCACCTTGCATAGATGTTGGATCACAAAATCTGGCTTCTCTCTGAGTTTCAGTAGTCCAGACTGTGGTACAAGGTTTCTAGTGCCCTCCACAAATGCATGCCACTTACACCCTGGATCCCTACATGCTCCTTTCACTGAGGTGTGGCTCTATGCTCAGGGAGCCAGACTAGCCAGAACATTGCCAGAGGTCTGTGGTGCCTGCAGCCAGGGTTTGGGATGTGCACCCCAACAGGGTTTGGGCCCAGCACCTGGGCCTAGGCTGAGCACAGAGGGCACGGCTGACTTCCCCCTGGGCGTGCCTTGGCACTTGACAGGGCAGGGCTCCAGCATCCCTGAAGGCTGGCAGGAAGGCTCTCAGAAGTGGCAGGACGGCACTGTTGGTGGCAAAGAGAGAGGGAGCTGCTCCTTCCTGGAGCCCAGCGCACGGCTCGTCTTCATTACAAGCTGGGGTGCAGCATTATAGTTCAATTCACTGCTGCCAAACTGTAGGCCCTGTTGCTTGCTGGGAAAGGCTACTTTCTGGTGGCCAAGGAAGTGAAGCTGCCAGCCAACCCAGAGAGGACAGCGGCCTCTATCACGTCGAAAGCTTGGAGATAGTAAAAAGCCACGCAGCAGCTGGAGCTCCAACACAAACTCCTTGGTCAGCACTGAAAGTGGGAAAGGCAGGGCCGTACTGACTTTCAGTGGCTAGAGGGAAGTCTTAGTGGTACGTTAGGGTTAGACACAGCTTCCCAGGAATAGGGCTGTGCTCCGCTTCGCTTCGGGTTGGAGAAGCAGAAGCAGATCGGGGTGCTTCGCCTCCCCTTAAGGCGGAGGTGAAGAGGATCAGGGGGCAGCGGAGCTTCACGGAGTGGATCAAGATGAAGGTGGATCCTTCGCCTCAATCCGGAGCTCCGAAAGAAAGGTAAGTGGGGGCTTACCTGGCACTGCCGCAGTCCATGTGTTGACGGCAGCAGAGCCAGGTAAGGGGGCAGGGGGAAAGGGTCTTACCTGCGTCCGTCCACGGTCTGGCGGCGGCTTCAACTGAGCCCGAGCAGCAGAGCGGAGCGTAGGCGGATCGGGGAAGAGTGGATCGGGGGGTGTCCATGCACAACCCTACCGAGGAAGGAACAGGTGCCACAGAAGAGCCAAGCAGGGCGAGACAGGCTGAGTGGGCCACCAGGACGGCCTGCATGCGGACTTTTAGGGGCCGAAGCCACGTCTCAGTGGTACGTTAGGGTTAGGGTTAATCCTCAGGTTAGGGTTAGTGTTGAGGGGTCACGGCTCCCCGGACAGGACCTGGGGCCGCACAAGATTCTACCCAGGCCAGAGAGACTGAGTGGGCCACCAGGTCTGCTTGCATCGCCCAATATTTCTTCAGCGTTCCTCAAAGAGTATCAGCAAAAAAATTATTATGCCAGCGTTCTTATGAATGTAATCCATGACCATCGCTGCCTTTCTCCCACCCCATGCTCACTTTGCTGTGGACGTCGCCTGGGTCCTCTTTGCTAAAAGAGATGGAAGGCAAGAATGAGCCAAGGGGCTGTTGGAGGTGCAGCAAAAAGGCCCCGCCGCTGTGCCCCCTTGCTCACTGCCTCTGTGCCATGCAGCCTCTTCCTTTGCCTCCCACCATGCTGGCGACCCCCGCCACCCCTCAGTCTGCCTTCCCAGCTTTCACCTTGCTCAGTCAAGAACAGAAGAGCCCTTGCAGCCCAACAGAACAGGCTACCTTAAAAGCAAATGCATCTGCTGGTTTTGAAACGTTCCCTGGTGGGCTTTTCCATTGACACATTGCTTGTTCTCATCAACGAGGTCAGAGGAAACTAGTACAAAACACACATCTAAATTGACTGCATTCTCCTGGCTTGAGTGCAAAGATCGGTTGAGCAGAGAGGCCTGTGGAACTTGCCACAAGCCAGCCATATGCTGGCCCAAGAGCTGCACAGCACCTGATAAATATGGATGTGCGGCTTCCCTGCCTCCAGCACAGCTGCGGAGTCGCGGTGCGAGGGCAGGAGACCCGGCACCGCTGCTCTTCTGAATGCAGGGGCCGGGGGCAACAGAAGGAACAACTCTTGGATGAGCACGGGGCCAGTGGGTGGGAGCCCCATCAGCCACAGGCGGCACGGCTGCGGGCGAAGAGAGCAGGACCTTCGTGGCAATGCTCTTGCTGGCACATTTGGGTGCTGGAAAGAAACAGGCTGGTGTACCTGGGTATAACCAGGACCTCTCCTAAGTGCTTCCTTTCTCACCTATGTGCCTGCAGAGGATGCTGACATGCTTAGTGAGGAATCATGGGTGTTGCAGTCCAACCACACCTGGGGTGCCACATGTTCCCTACCCCTGGGGTAGACAATACTGGACTGGATAAATCCGTGGTCAGGCTCAGTAGAAGCACCAGCAAGGAGGAGCCCCAGCTGAGGAAGCATCATGCAGATAGGTGAGCACATGTGCAAGTTTCATAGAATCATAGAATCACAGAATAGCAGAGTTGGAAGGGGCCTACAAGGCCATCGAGTCCAACCCCCTGCTCAATGCAGGAATCCACCCTAAAGCATTCCTGACAGATGGTTGTCCAGCTGCCTCTTGAAGGCCTCTAGGGTGGGAGAGGCCACGACCTCACCAGGCAACTGATTCCATTGTTGTACTGCTCTAACAGTCAGGAAGTTTTTCCTGACGTCCAGCTGGAATCTGGCTTCCTTTAACTTGAGCCCGTTATTCCGTGTCCTGCACTAGCAAGGGGAGGAGGAGGGGGCCGGGGCAGTCAGTCCTCACCCCCCTACTGATGGTAAGCTGCTTAGCTTTGCAGGTAATCAAACCCCAAAAAGAAGCACAATCATGAAGGTAGAAAGCCATCAGGGCCTGGGAACCGTCCAGTGCATTGTCACACACCTGTGACATGGCTGAGTGCTCAGTGCAAAGCCCCGAGTCTCAGGGAACAAGTTCAAAAATGGACATTCTGGCAAAACAAGGAAAACAAAAAGGAACTCAAACTTGCATGAAAGAAATGTAAACAAACAATAAGAGGTGCAAATGGGGGTGTTTGAGGAGCATATCACTGGAAACATTAAGACCAACCCTATAAAACTCTTTAACTACATCGGAAATAGGAAAACAGCTGGGAAGGCAGTTGGACCATTGAATAACAAGGGAGTTAAAGGAATCCCAGCAGAGGATAAGGGGGTTGCAAAGAAGCTGGAAGAATTCTTTGCATCTATCTGCAATGCAGAAGATGTTAGGCAGATACCTGTACCTGAACCGACATTTTCAGGACGTGACTCTTAGGCAAACAGTGGTGATGCAACATCATGTTCCAGACCTTGTTGGGTGAATTAATAATAAGCAAATCACCAGCTCCACAAAGTACCCATTCAAGTGTTCTTAAAGATCTCCAATGTGAAACTGCTGAACATCTAACAAAAATATATAACACCTCCTCTGCACTAGAGAACTGGAACGTCGCCAATGTTAATGCCAACTTTTATTTTTATTTTCAAAAGGGATTCAAGGGTGTTCCAGGAAATGACAGGCCAGTTAGCTTCACATCTGTTCCAGGTAAATTGGGAAAAACATGATTAAAGATAGAATTGTCGAGCATAAAAGTTTGACAAGTGTTGCTGTGGAAGGATCAACATGGCTTCTGCAAAGGTAAGGGGTATAAAATGATGCATGGTGTGGAGAAAGTGGAGACATTTCTCTTCATCTCTCATAATACTTGAACCCAGTTGAGTCATCCAATGAAGATGAATGGTGGAAGATTCAGGACAGAGAAAAGGAAGGACTTCTTCACACAGTGCATACTTAAACCATGGAATTTGCTACCACAAGATATAGTTGTGGCCACCAACCGGGATGGCTTTAAAAAGGGATCAGACAAATTCATGGAGGATTAGGCTATCAGTGGCTGCTAGTCATGATGGCTAAATATAACCTGTTTGTAGACTTTCCATCGGGGCATCTGGCCAGCCTCTGTGGGAACAGAATCCTGGGACTAAAAAGGCCTTTGTTCTGATCCCGGATGGCTGTTTTTGTGGTCTTATGAGCTGAGCTTACACAAGCTTTCTTCTCCGTTGCATCGAACCCGTGTCTGTGTACCTTGTCCCTCTTTCCCTTATCCTGAAGCGAGACCCAGAGAGGTTCGGCCAAATCTGTAGGTTGTGCAGGAGGCCCTTACAAAACCTGGGCTTCTGGAACCCCTGCCGGGTCTTCTGTTCTTTCCACCGGGGGCAGGGGGGGGGCGGTGGCACCAGGAGATTGCTTCTGCTGCGTCTCAAGCTCCCGCAGCTCGGAGAAACATTTTCGCCATCTGTCCGGGCAGATATTGTCACAAGAGGTCATTTTCCCCTCCAGTGGTAAAATGGCCCATTCTTCCCATTGTTGTCTCTTGTTATTACCTCCGTCATTTCGTCCCTACGGTTCTTGGCACGGCAATCCTGAGTGACTCCACAAACTTGGCTCAGGTGATCATTATGATGTGTGAGGTTACCCAAAATGAATATGGATGCACATCTGCCTCTACATAAGTGTAACGCACTATCGGTGATTGTGTTAAATTATCCTGAAATTATCCTGAATGGTAGCTCTCCCCACCATTCACCCAAACACTTGTTCCAGCCCTCCTGGGACTTCCCAATGAACATTACATCCCTGGAAACACACAAACCAAGTCCAGGCTTTGAATGTTTTATCCTTCTTGTGCAGGTGCTTCATCTTCCTGCCATCTCCAGGTTTAAATGCCTGGACGGTCCTGTGACTCTGTTCACAAAATCGTCAAGGAACAAAGGGAGCTTCTACATGAGTTCAGTCCCTTCTGGTCTGCTTGTTGGCAGCCTGAACCGATGGCAGGATGGAAAGGATCTACAACTCAGCAGTGTCTTGGCTGTGCTTAGAACAGGTGCTTCCAGTTAACTGATACACTTTAGCTCCTCTCGGTGTAAACAGATCAGGAGCTGAAGCACATTATGGGCATCAGAGATGAAGGGCAGTAGGGCCGACAGCCATTCAGAGAGACGTCTGTGTGTGTCCCCCAACTGGCACCACCAAGAGGTGCCTTTTGCTGATGGCTTATAGGAACAGAAAATGAATGTTCTCTCCCAGGTTTCAGGCAGGAGATTCCCCAACCCTACCTGGAGAGGCCAGGAGCTGAGCCTGGGACCTGCTGAAATCAGGGGCTCTGCGGATGAGATAAAGCCCTTCTGTGTTGACACAGCTGATAAGTGGCCTTTGTTGCCAAAACACTGCCTCTGCACAACCAACCCATCATCCCCACCAGCTCCCTGCACAACTGTCTGTGTGAACTCTGGGCTGCAAATAGGCATTCTTGCACGCCATCGCTCTGCAACCTCGTTTTAGGGCAGCTGCTGCTGTCTTAGCTCTTCTGTTGCCTCCGCGCTGCAGCCCACACACTGATTGCAAACGAAACCTCCATGCCAGAAGAGCTTCCTAGGTCAGGTTCGAGTGGTTGTGGCAGGAAATACTTTGGAACGCTCTCCGGAGTCAGTCACCCCAAAACATTCCCTGCCAAGAAGTCCTCCCTGCTCCCAGCTGCTCAGGTGATCATGTTTTCTTCCCACCCACACATTTCCAAACACAGGTTCACTTGTTCTGGAGCAAGCTGCGCCTGCCGGCACCTGAAAGAGCCACTGGGAGCCAAAGAAAAGAACGCAGCTCCTCTGCAGCTAATTCTTTCCTGTGCTGTTCTAGTTCTTTTACAGAATCCTTGACAATGGAGGCCTCTGCGTTTTCCTGCACCCCCTCCTTCCCCTGCCAAGTCTTTCTTTAGATTTCACCCCACTGAAGGTCGGTTCTTGTAAACTGCCCAGAGAGTTTCAGCTAATGGGTAGTATAGAAATGTAATAAATAAATAAAGACACAGGATTTTCTAAGAAGAGTCATGCTGGATTAGACCAAGGGTCCAGCATTCTGTTCACACCGTGGACAGCCAGCTGCTGACCAGGAACCCACAAGCAAGACCACCCTTCTGCCCATGTTCCCCAGCAACTGGTGTACACAGACATCCTGCCTCTGATACCAGAGGTAGCACATCGCCATCAGGACATTGATAGCCGTCTCCTACAGGAATTTGTCTAACTCCTTTTTAAGCCATACAAATTCACAGCCATCACAACATCTCGTGGAAGCAAATGCCATAATTTAACTCTGCGCTGTGTGGAGAAATCCTTCCTTTTACCTCCCGGAACCTCCCACCCATCAGCCCCAGGATAAGCTCTGGCTGTTTTTAGGGGGAAACATTTCCAGGGGGAAACAAATTAATTTGGGAGCGCATTTCCACCTCGGCCCCGTGGCCCCTTGCCAGCTCCAGCTAGCCTTCCCTTTCTCTCCTCCTCCAGCCCAGTCTCGTTCACCTTGATGAGTTCTTCACAGGGAGACATGGGGGGGGCTCCTCCTACCTCCCCCTCCCCAGCTTTGTCTGCCACGGCCGGCCGCTATCAGCGGCTCCATTGTAAATGCATTGTGTGCTGGTTTTGAAGCAATTATCTGGCTGTGGCAGAGCCTTGAAGCAGCTTTGTGTGCTAGAGACAGCCGCATCTCGGGCGCTCATCTTATCAGCCTGGTGTTAGGTTAATGAGTTTTATTGAATTCCATTCCCTGTGCATGTGAATAGGCCTCCAGCAGGAGGGAGAGACAGCGGGCCGTCAGAGCAAAGGTGCGGCCCTGCTAGCACCCACCACGCCCTGCCCGCGCACCAAGGCACCCAGGGGAGGCAGCAGGAAGGTGGGTGCAGCCGGCAGCTGGAGCAGAGCGGCAAAGTCCGGATCTGGATTAAGGCAGCTCTGCGCTCACCTGCAGCTCTCCCATCAGGGACACGTCCCAAGGCAGGCCAAGGCAGGCGGGTCCTGGAGGGTCCTGCAGCGTCCTGCAAAGCTCAAAGCAGAGCCCTGCTGTGACCCAGACCGAAAACGAGGCGGAAGCAGGGGAACTGTGTTTGCACGTCTCCATCCCGTGTTGCCCTTGCAAGTGCCGGTCATAAACTCTTCAATGCCGGCACCTGTCTTTGTGTGTCTTTGTCTTTCTCTGCCATGTAGCTTGATGGCATAAGGACAGCACTGCATTCTGACATGCATCACAAAACTTAGGAGGACTCATGGGTAAGGTTTGTGCTCAGGATCGCTTGCAAT
Source organism: Elgaria multicarinata webbii (assembly GCF_023053635.1). NCBI lineage: Eukaryota > Metazoa > Chordata > Lepidosauria > Squamata > Anguidae > Elgaria > Elgaria multicarinata. The sequence goes on from NC_086182.1 coordinate 36,621,754, forward strand.
GCTGCACCTCTGAGAGCGTGTGAGTAACAAAAAAAACCTCAACTCCGTCCTGAACTGGGTGAAGCCAGCAGTCTCTAAGGATGCTTGCAAGGGTCTGGGTGTCTGGATAATCCTTCTGCTTCACCCACTCGGTCTCCAACCTCTTTGCACCCAGGCAGACAGTGATTAGCTGAGATCAGCAAACTCTATCCCTCAGGGCTGACCTGTGATCGCTCTTTCACACGGCCAGCCTGATGGCAGCAGCTATCACCTCTTCAACATGACCACGTCAACACAAGACCAAAACACTGGCTGCCATTTTCTGATTCCGGGCATTCTGCAATCAAAGTCTCCCTCCAAGCTGAACTTGGGCCCTTCAGACTACAGCTCTGTGTGTTGTAAAAGGGTACACGGGCGAGGCGCTGCCTTACGCCGACCCAAACCGTTGGGCCATTTAGCTCAGGTTCATCTTCTCCAAGGCTGGGGAGCGCGTGGCCCTAGAGATGCTTTGGCCTGCAACTTCCGTCAGCCCTAGCCAGCAGAGCCGCCGGAGAGGGATGATGGGCCTTGTAGGCCAAAACGCCTCCACGGCCACAAGTTGCCCACTCCGAACCGGACGCTGGCCCGTGGCAGCTGCTCCCCCAAGTTTCAGTCCGGAGTGATTCTGAGTCATCCTGGAGATGGGGGGATGCCAGAGGAGGGGTGCGGCACGCAAAGCCAGGGCTGCACTGTGGAACGACGAGCCCCCCTTCCAATAGTGTGGACGGCCTGGCCACGCGGATGCCGGAGCACCCTGGAGCTGCATGCAGCAGCATGGAAGGAGAACATCACTTCTGACTGAGCCCATGACGCCGCATCGGGCTTAAAGGCTACCAACATGCCCAGAGCCAGACAACCACCGGAGGTGTACGAAAGCCAGTTGTCCCAAGAGGATGTGCGCTCCACAGAAAGAGGGTTGTGGAGAAACTTCCTCTCCCTCAGAAACTCTGGGTGGGAGCAGAGAAGGGGACTTGCTAAAGGTGACCCCAGAATTCAAGCGCTGGCTCCCCGGCTCCCTCCTGGCTGCTTGCCGAAGGACCCTTTCCCCAGAACGTGTTTATTTCCACCCAGGCTGCTTTGTAATTTCATTATTTATCTCCCATTTAGCCTTTGACAGATCAAAGCCTCGGCTGAGGCAAAGCGAGCTGCCGCGTGCATGCAAACAAGCCTGATACATAATTAATTGCCATAAAACAGTTTCATTAGGAGATGGTGTTACACGGCTGTTTGTCTTAAAAATTTAAGCTGTGTAAAGAGAACAAGAGAAAGTGTGTCTTTGCTACTCAGCCTGCGGGTGAGTGACGGCTCTGGGCAGCCGGAGCGAGTAGGGGGAAATGGCAGCGCTGAGGGAAAGAGGAACAGGCCACGCAGAGAGCCGGGTCGGGGAGGGGAGGCTGAGCCCAGGCGGGCAGCAGAAGATGCCCTGTGCGAGCGAGGAGGCGATCTATGTCTTGGGAGGCAGGCAACGCTCCCGCTTGCTGTTTGCTCTGGATCGCAGCTGAAATTAATCTCAGGGGAAAACACAAACACTCAGGCAAAGGCCACGCGCACACACACGAATAAGCCTGCAGCTCTACGAAGGGACATACAGTATGCAAGAAGGCTGCCAATGGCTCCTAGTCCTGATGGTTACGTGCTACCTCCAATATCAGGCAGTAAGCCTATATACACCAGTTGCTGGGGAACATGGGCGAGAGGGTGCTGTTGCACCCGTGTCCTGCTTGTGGGTTCCTGATCCACAGCTGGCTGGCCATTGTTTGAAGAGAGTGTTGGAGAGGGACCCTCGGTCTGATCCAGCAGGGCACTTCGTATGTTCTTAGAATTCATTCCTTTCCTCATTCATTATACATTCACACACGTAGCTACAGGCAACATCCCACCTTATAAATCCACAAGCTGCATCAAAAGACCTAGACTTTGGCTGGCTGGGGAGCTTCCCAACCAGCACCAATACAGCCCAGGTGAACTGACGTGTTTGGATCTTAAGCCAGTTCAATCCCATTAAAATCGGAGCGATTCAAGATGTTTGGGTGCAAGGCTCGCGAGTGAACGGGGCTGGGTCTTGACCCAGAAGACTCTGGGAGTGGGGGTGCTCCAAGCGGCAGCGCCACAGATCCCATAGAAGACCCGGGGCAAGATTCATGTGCTTGGGGTCATGTTGTGTTGGATCACCCCATGGACGTCGATGAAGGGGCCTTTCTCGGTTTAATTTCCCCAGGCTTCACAAAGACTTCGGTGCCTAGAACGGCATTCATTGGTTGTTTGCATTCATTCCTTGCTAAGCTCGCCGCCGCCTCCCTCTGTCAACTTCAGGCGGCCCATCTTCTTGGGGCACACGGTGCCCTGCCTTCTCCTGCTCTGGCTGTGAAGCACTGCAGGTGCTCTGTCGGTGCGGCCTGTATTTTTTCTTTTTTTATAGGTGACAAAACAGAACCCACGGGGGGGGCGGGGGGGGCTGACAGCTGCCTCCACTTTCTCCAGCTTCTTAATCTCATCTGCAACTGTTCAGATCAAGCCCATCTTTGCTTATTATCTGTTTTTAATTCTATTAAGAGATGGCCAGGAGAAAGAACATCCATTTTAGATTAACAAGGTTATTAGCACTTAATTATGTGAGGTGCCTGTAATTGAAAAGGGAAAAAGAAAGCACTCCGTCAATATCCCCAGACGCTCAAAGCTCCTTGGGGCGAGATGTGTAGATTTTTCCTCTTTTTCCTTTTTTTTTTTTTTATTATATTCACAGAAATGTGAAACTATAAATATTAAAATATCTTGCAAAAAAAAATTTACAAAGAGAACGAGATGGAAGGTGTGCTTCCCTCTGGGTATTGCAGCGTGGGTAGGGGGGGGGACGCTCATGCATTTACAAATATTCATTAGCGAGGGTTTGCCAAGGGCCACCATCGCTCACGGAGACTGCGAGGGGGTGCTACTCAGGGGGGAGGGAATCTAGAGTAAATATTATCTGTGGGTTCTCCCGGTGCCGCTTCCCAGTCGTATCCTAACGGAGAGGAGGGCAGGTAGAGCTGCTCTGTTTAAAGGGCTAAAATCACCTGCGCACACGCTAGCAGGTGAAGCAGGGAGGCAGGAGCATGGGAGGCGGAGAAAGAAATGCGGTACATGGCATATACGTCTATTGTGACAGGAATACGAAGGCCACAGCCCTGCCCTACCCCAAAGCACTCCCATCATGTCACGTAGCCCTTCCCCAACCTGGCGCCATCCAGACGTCTTGGACTGCAGCTCCAGGCATGCCCCAGCCAACGTGGTCCCCCTCACATCCCGGAGGTGGGCCTCGGAGGAGCGGCGGTGCCGACACCTTTTCAGTCCTCCGTGCGCTTTGCCTTTGGCACGTCCCCAGCAGAGACGAGGGGGCCTCCGACGCCTCCGCCACCGCAGAGAAATGGCACACACAGGCCCCCTGGGCCAGAGGGCACACCCAGCCTCCGCCTTCCCCAGCCTGGGGCGGTCCAGATGCCGACTGGGCCAGGCTGGGTGTTGCAGTCCAACGCATCTGGAGAGGCCCCTGTTGGGGAAGGCAGATGTGGATGGTGGCATCTGTTCTCTGACCCTCTGAAAGGCCCCCGCAGCCAGCCTCAGCGAAGGCATGCGAGGCAGCCAAGCCAAGCCAGGCCAGGCCAGGCCAGACCGTGGTGCTGTGAAAGGAAGGCCGACTCTCCTCCAGGAGCCTCGGGTTCGAGGGAGCCTGAGCAGCAGTGCCTTCTCTTTGCATCCAGCGCCCTGATCCCATGCAACGTAAGAACTTTGCACGACACCTGTGGAAACACCAGAGCAGGTGAGCACACTCACCTGGACTGGCATTTGCTGCCATCTGCTGACTACTCAGCAGGTTGCAATGGCATGGAGCTCCTTTTGATCAGGGCTCCTGAAGGGTGGCCGGCCTGAAAGCCATAGAGCAGGTTGAGCGCCCCCACCACCAACTCCCCGGGCCGGCAGCTTTTCAGGCTGGCTCAGGGCGACGAGATGCGACATTAACGGCATCACTGCAATTAATGTGCTCTTTTCATGTATGCAATTAGCCCCAGGAAAGCTTTGGGCCTGGGTGGGGAGTGGGTGGGAGGTCCTCTCCGAGTGCTTCCAGACAGAAGGATCCTAGCACCTCCAACCAGAAGGCATCAAGGAGCTACTGGGAGTGTGCGCCAGGCCCCAGAGGAGACTCTCACCCAGATTCAGCACTTCAGAAAATAACCCAATTCGGCATGGACTGGTTTTGCAGCGTCCGTTGCCCCTTCCAAGGGTACTGAGCCTGCCAAATTACAGGTGAACAGGCACAGTCGCTCAACTGAGGCACCCCCTCCCACACCCATCAGCGTTTTGGAGAAACAAAACCAAAAGACGCTGAGGAGGAGAGACAGGAGGCCTGTGCTTCTGGACATGAATTGGCAGCGAAGTGTCATTCGGGCCCAGCTTCGGTGAGCAGCCGGCTTCACCTCAGGAAGCCAACACCTCCATAAAATCCCATGAACGAGGCAGGGTGACGGCGCCATGAAAGCTCGATAACATATCTTCCACTCAGAAGTTGTTCATGAAAGGTGGGGCCCCTAATTTTAAATTAATCCCCTGATAGGGGATACAACAGATTATTAAAACAGTGTGTGTGTGTGTGTGTACCTATCTAAAATTCTGTAAATAATAGAACGTAATGCAGTGTAGATCTCCAACTATCCGCTAAAAAGAAAGGCCTCCAGCCACCAGATGCTTCGGTGCTTGAAGGGGCCTTCTACGGGGCCCTTGTTGGGACTCTCTGAGCTTGGCAGCTCCTGTGTAGCTTTGCTGGCAACAGGACCAAAAGTCTTGGACGCAGCTCTGCTTTTGATCAAGCAGCCGAGGTCCGGCTGGGCCTATTTTAACTAGCTCATCCACTATAATGAGCTTCGTAGACGGCCTTCATCAAAACAATCCTCCACCTACAAAAACGGGTCCCTTTCTGGAGTAAAATTTCCCCCTGGACTTGTAGTGTATCTATCAAACTGAGCCCCCAAAATAACCAGCACAGCTTTCACCACGTCAACCAGCAGCACCCCTGATCACCCCCGGTAGAAGGGCCTCTGATCTGAAGCAGCTGGCCTGCGCACAGACAGGCACGGCGCATGGACGAGAGAGATGGGGAGCATCAGGCCCCGTGCCTGGGGAGCATACCATGTCGAAGCCACTGCATAGATGCAGGAGCGAACTGCAGCTGCCTGCGGGAAGACCTTTTTATTCTCCCAGTACTTTAACAGTCTATAAATTAATTTCAACTTTGCTGCTTTAAATTTGTATTCTTGCATTGCTGCTGATTTCATCTTGGTTGTGCTTTTACATTGTATTTTATATTATGGTTTTATACAGTTGTTTTATACTTTGAGTGGTCTTAATTTTGTGAACCGCCCAGAGAGCTTCGGCTATTCAGCGGTATAGAAATGCAACAAATAAATAAATAAATAAACAAATAAATACTGACCAAACCCAAAACCCCGCCCTGCTTCACGTTTCCTGCTCAAATTTCCCCGTTTTGAAAGAACTTCTGGCTTCCTTCCCTGAGGGGCGCTGCCCACAAGGTACAAACGGAGACTTGGCAGGGCCAGGTCACCCCCGCTGGCTTCCTTGTCTAGACCTGTGGAAGCTACAGCCCTACCACCGCCATCACCACCACCACCACCTCTCCCGCCCCCAGCCAGCCAGCCACTTTGGTCGCACCAGAGCACAGCAGCACACAACACTTGGATCAGAGCCCTTGGACCTTTCTGCGAGGCTCTGGCCCACTTCGAGACCCGAGAGGCCTGCCCACACGCTCCAGGCAGAGGTCTTTGGCATCTCTGATTCCTTCTCAGGCGCATGTGAGGCTTTTGCAGCATTTGGCCCTGGGTGCAGACCCCCACCGCTCGGAGATGAGGCTGTAATTGCAGAGCAGCTGCTCCAAACCGAACGTGCCAGAAAATGACGGATGAGCAACCGATGTCAGCGTGAGCGAGAGTTATGAGAGAGGACGGCAGCTGAGCAGAGAGAAATGCAAAAACGGGCCTCATCCGGCGCGGCGTGTGAACGCATACACGAAGGGAGGCACGCATGCGCAACTTGGGCACTCTGATCCGTACGGATGAATACATGTTTATACCCAGGCAGGCACGGAGACAGGATTGGAAGAAAACTACTCCTTAGTAAATGTTGTCATGTATCTATAAGCCATGTCTGGCTAGCAAGGAAACGGAAACACCTTTACCTGACCCATTGGCAAGGACACGTGGTTTTCAGACTCAATCCCAGAACAGTGTGGTGTGGTGGCTGGAGTGCTGATCCGGGACTGGTTCTAGTCCCCACTTGGTTCACTGGGTGGCTTTGGCCCAGTAGTCACCGACTCTCAGTCTAACCTACCTCACAGGGTTGCTGTGGGGATAAAATGGAGAGGAGGAGGGGGACCACAGGAGTCACCTTGGGCTCCTCCAAGGAATAATAATAACTAGGACTGTGCTCCGCTTCGCTTTGGATTGGAGAAGCGATAGCGAGGCGGCCTGATTCGCCTCCGACAAAGGCGGAGACGGATCAGGTCGGGGGAGCTGCAGATCGAGACGAAGCAGATCCAGATCAAGCCGATCCTTTGCCTCGATCCGGAGCTCCGAAAAAAAGGTAAGTGGGGGCTTACCTGGCGCTGCCACAGTCTGTGCGGCAACAGCAGCAGAGCCAGGTAAGGGGCAGGGGGAAGGGCAGCTTACCTGGCTCCATCGCGGTCTGGCGGCGGCTTCAACTGAGGGCGAGGATTCAAACCAGAAGACCAGGCTGCAGCCTGGTCTTCCTGTTTGAGGCCTCAGTTGAAGCCGCCGCCGGACCGCAACGGAGCCTGGTAAGTTGTGAGGGGGTAGAGAGGCCTTACCTGGCACCACCGTTGCCACCATGGAGCTCCGATTCCGATCCGGAGCTCCGCAGCAGAGCAGAGCAGACCATAGGCAGATCAACGCGGGGCGGAGCGGACCCGATCCGGAAGTTGTGGATCGGGAACTGGAGAGGATCAGGGGGTCCGTGCACAGCCCTAACAATAACCAGTACATCATTTCCCCCCCCCCCAAAAAAAAGTCCTCCACAGCAAATCCTCATAACTGAACTCCACCAACACACCCAACCACCCTTCCAGAAGGGAAACTGAGGCACTCCTCTGGGTCCTGGACAAGAAAAGCAGGCGTCTCCATTTTCCCCCTCAACCCCCACCCCTGCGTTGGAGACCCGGTTGAGGCCCAGTGAGGAGACCTGGAGCTCGGCGCTGGGGTCTCCGCTACCAACGGTTGCTGCGTCCTCGCTGGGCAGAACCCCCACGGGCAGAGCACCGGCCTCCGCGTTCTGCGCTCCCCAATCCTCAGCCACGTGTCTGTGGAAGAGGTGTGGATGGAAAATGGGCCGGTGGAGGAGATCTACTGGGTGAAGTTGTGCACTGAGAACTAAGCCCTTAATCTTAACTAAACACATTACTGATGAGCTCATCAACAAAAATCTAATTATTATGTGTGAGGCCAAGCTTAATTGCTTGTCCTTGACATGCATAATGTACCACCTAAGCCTATTACCCAGTGTAAGCCTATTATTATTATCATCCGACTTCCTGTCAAAAATATAAAAGTAAAATAGTTAAACATTTGGGGGGGGGAGAGAGATAATGTTGCACAATTAACAACCAAACTGCCAGACAAGGATTCTCAATCGCACCTGAGCTTCCGCCTCCCCTCCCCTCAGGTGCATCTGGCAGAGTGAGCCATGGAACGCCTCGGAGCCTCTGTCCTCTGCAGCAGAAATTTACAAAGTGACCAAGGAGGCACCTCAGCTGAAACCCCTTTAGTCCAGCTCAATAAATCCAGATTTATTGAGCTGGACTATTTCTCACCCCCTAGTTCTGTACTCCTAGTCACTGATGCAGACTAGGATCCACCAGTAAACATGCAGAAGTCCATTCTTGATCCGTTTACCTAGATTTCAAGTGCTTGGAAGCGAAGATAAAGGATACTGATGGGCAATTCATCCGTGATAGGTGCTGCTGTGTCTGCTCCTTCATTAGCCAATTCAGAGCCATCAAATTTATGGCAGCCCTTGCTAGTGTGGCAGCACTGGAGGTAGTAATCATACAAATAGGCATGAGAAGAGGGAGGATATTGGTGCAATGACTGCTGATGTCACAAAGGCACTGAAGCCTGGGTACACAGTTTGCTCCTCCTACTAGTGTAAACCCCACGTGCACCATGGGTGCTGTAGTGCTCCTTCCCCACTTTTTGGCCCCTCAGTCCCTTCACCACAGAGGGGCTCGTGAAAAATGCAAACATGGCTCACACAGGGCAAATCTTCCTCCGGCATTTGCATGCAGCCCAGCGCACCCCTGCCCTTCCCTCGTGCTCCCTGATTGGCCGCCTCCGCCTCCATCCCCCTTCTCCCACCCCACTGGTGGAGACAGCCTGTGGGCCTGCCTTCACGCCACATTAATTGGCTGAGCAGGGCTGTCTGTCATCCTGCCGGCCCAGAGGAAATTAATTGCTATTCAAGCACAAGCGTTGAACTTCTTAAATTTTCAAACTTTCTAAATTTCCTGCATGTCCACATTGCTGATGCTTCCGTTTAAATAAAAATGAGCAAAATCGGTCCCGAGAAACAAGCCTTGCTCTATTGTCTTCTTATCTGAGATGGAGACGAGGCAGCAGCAGCAGCTGGGCTGTGGAGGCGGGCTGGGGTCACCCCAAGTGGGGCCCAGGCCCAGAGGGCACCTCATCCGGCTCTCCTTAGAACCAGTCAGCAAATCAGTTCGGATCTTACCAATATGGGGGGGGCCCATAGAGAGAGAGTGTAGTTTTATCTATTTATTATTATCCCCTTTCCACCAAAAAGAAAAACGATAAAATCCAGATTTTTAAAAAAATTCAATTAAAACAAAGCCTAAAAATAAATGTATCATAAATTCAAATAAAAACCTAAGTGAACGAAATAAACAGCAGCAGATAATGAAAAGCTTTTCGTTTTATCCCGCACCTACAGTACGGCACAACTTGGCACTCCGAGAAGAGCAGAGCGAGTGACGTTGGGGCTCCAGAACCTGTGACCGTCCAGCCCCACCTGGCGAGCGGAGCGGAGGTCACAGCTCCCCCCCCCCCCCCCGTCTCCACTCCAGTCCATCTCCCCCCACCCCACCCCTTCCCCTCCAGTCTCTCCAGCGCTGGTGCTCATCTCTCCCTAATTAAGGCGTGCTAATGAGACAATCAGGGTGCCGGAGCGCCTGCACTGTGTCCCGCCTGCATGCCGGAGCCGTGCAGACTTATCACTACTCACAGGATGTTTACAATAATTTTTAATTTGTACAATTATTAATCATTTTTCTATCTGCTTCATTTGCATAGTGATTAGCCTGCTCAGTGTTTGCCATGACTGTGAATGACAGTATTTTAAATTAAATTAAGATTTTAATATCCTTTCCCTCCTCTTCCCAATGGCTAAGGCTAATCAAAGCCGACCGGTGACGCCGGTTCCGAAGGCGGCAGCTGCCGCTCCAAGGATGTCGCTCCGTGGGACGTGCCAACGGGACCCGCGTGTGGCGCATGGAAAGATCCGTGCCTCTCCCAGCCGGTGGCGACGGCTCACCAGCCGGCAGCCCTGCAGGCACAGCTTCCTCTGGAGTGGGGGCCGCCTCCCGCCCTGGGGCAGGATGCCCAAAGCACCAGGGGGGCTTCCCGAGAGCCGTGTGCTCGTGACGGGCTACCCCTTACAGGCAGGGCCACCAGGTGCCACCTTGACCACCTTTCTGAGGAGCCAGAGGGGGCCGTCTGCATTCCAGAAGCAATGAACGGCAGAAGCAAACTAACAGGCCGAACTCCAACTACACTGGGGGAGAGATGGGGGGGGGGACTGCTGCTTCCGACACAGGCTCAGCTGGCGGGGTGAGGGGGGACTCACCAGACGATGCAGAAACAGCAGGGAGGGAGGGAGAGCTCAGCCTCCCTGGAAAGGCCACTGGTGGCCCGCAATTGCCGGGGGGGGGGGGGGGCCTGCACCACCCACACATGGAGGTACGCCTGACAATGAGGCCGCACCCCTGCATCTCCACATGCCCAACAACAATGGAACCAGTTACCTGGGGAGGTCATGGGCTCTCCCACACCAGAGGCCTTCAAGAGGCAGCTGGACAACCCTCTGTCAGGGATGCTTTAGGGTGGATTCTTGCACTGAGCAGGGGGTTGGACTCGATGGCCTCAGAGGCCCCTTCCAACTCTGCTATTCTATGATTCTATGATTCTATGACACCACAGCGCCTCCAGCCTGCAAGAACATAAGGCGAGCCCTGCTGGATAAGGCCAACCAGCTGCTGGCCAGGAACCCACAAGCAGGATACGAGTGCAACAGCACTCTCTCACCCATGTTCCCCAGCAACTGGTGTACATAAGCTTACTGCCTCTGATACTGCAAGTAGCATAGAGCCGTTTGGGACTAGAAGCGCGGCTGTTTTCTCCTCCAGGAATCCATTCCACCCCCACCCTGAGCTCACCCATCCTCCTGCCTGCCCTGCAGTGTCTCCCCCTGCGACCAGATCCCACGCGGGTGGGGGGCGCCCTCAACCGCTCCCTCGCAACACCTGCTGTTGTTGCTGTTGGGGGTTTTGACGTTGCACCTTAAGAGGGCCAAACGTGCATGGCACTCCAGAACTAATTGACAGGGCCGGGCTCAGCCCCTGACACCTGCAGAGAGCGCATTTCTCCTAACTCTGAGCCACACACCATCAGACCCTCTCGTTGTTTTCCATTGGCTTTGTCCTCAGACGTACCACCCGCCCGGCTGGGTCCTCAAGCCCACATGCCACAGCGCACTGGGCATAGCCACATAGCAAACGTATATAGCATTGGTTTAACTTCCATGGACCGCCCACAAAGGACGCTGGGCATGGTAGCCTGAGGCTGCGAACTCACTGTGCCTCAGAGCACTGCAGTTCCTCAGGGCCCTGGGGTGGGCAGGCGCCTCCATGGCACAGTGACAGCTAGGCCTTTGTGCACCACACACGGCTGTTACCCGGGAAGGGGGAATGGCTGGGAATGGGCTCCGGGGGTGCCCAACGCCTGGCTCCGGAAAGTGCTGTCGGCCTTCTGGACTGGAGCACAGGCGCAAGATAACTGATGCCACAGCACACTCTGCTGGCGGGTCCATTTGGCTTCTGGACCCGCCTTTCGCTCCTGCTGCTCGCAAACCACCAGAACCAGAAAAATGCACGGGCCCAAAGCCCGCCCGTTCAGACCCCAAGTCCTGCCTTCACCTAGGATCCCTCCCACCCGCCCCACTCCAAGGAGGTGGCTTCTCCCTGCCGCAGAGGCAGCCCTGTGCAGACCCAAGCAAGCCGTCAATGCGGCGAGAATGACCTTGCGTGGCCTGCTAGGTGGAGGCAAGGCACACGTGGTGCGCCAAGGAGACGGAGCAGGCCTTTCTGGTTGGCAGGAGCAGCAGAAGAGCCCGGCAGCTCCCAACCATCAGCCTGCCCTTTTGCGGCCCTGTCTGGCTGCCTGCCTGCCTCTGGTGGCCTGGCCCTCGGGGCCTGGAGCAATTCCTTGTGCCTAAACCGGGAACTACAGAAAGCCTCTTCCGGACTAGAGCGGCTTTCACATTCAGATTGTCCCTGGCAAGGCGCAGGGAGGGAGGGAGGGAGGGGGAGGCAGGGGGCCGTGGGCCTTAGCAACCAGTACAAAGCCTCGCATTCTGCCCAACATAAAGGACAACCCTCCCTGCTCCAGGCCTCCCAGGGGGGTTCAGCTGCAGCCCTTGCAGCTCCCCCTGGGCCCGTCCCCCTCCGGGTGAACCCCATGCCCACATGGAGGGCCCTCCCTTTCGAGAATGCGACTGCGGGTAGGTGAGAGCGCGGTAGCCGGGCAAGGCCCCTGGGGCCCCCTTCCTAGCTGGCCTCCCCTTGAGCGGCCGGTCCAGGCCCCAGGCGGGTCTGCATTCGGCCGTGGCGTTCTCGCCTAGCCCCAGAGGAACATCCCCGCCCCTGGCCCCCCAAGCCCAGCCAGAGAGGGGGGCAGGCAGCCTTCTTTCCCCCCCTTTGCTTCAGGCAGCATCCCGGGGCAATTTCCGTCATGCAAACGAAAGCCCACCGCTGCCCTGCACCGGAGCAAGAGGGCAGGGCGCCTCCAGGCAAACGGTGCGGCTCTGCGGCGGCCCGTACATGCTCTGGCATTTCCCACTGCTCAGCTGCACCTCAGGGCAGTGCGCTCCCTGGGAAGCGCCGGCTCAGGCAGGCTGCGCTTCCGCGGAAGAGTCAGGGTGGCCTGACCAGGGCGATGGGATGGACTGAAAGGGGAGGGTAGGGGAGGGGCTTGGTGCAAGTGACTGCATCCGGAGGTGCCCGTTTCGCCAATGGAACGGGGGCAGGGACTAAGGGGCAAGCAAGCAAGCAGCTGGTCATTCCAGAGAGCCACACACACACACACACACACACAGCCATGCCATGCCATGGGACCCGGTAGGGCCTTCTGCCTCTCGCAACCCAAACCGGAGCGCCCGGAGGTTCCACCTCCAGAGGTAGCCCTGGCCTGACACAGCAGGGGAGGTGGGCTGGAGGGAGGACGGCCCCGGAGGCCTGCGGTTCACAGACTGCTCCGATTCCGGAGCCCTTCCGACGGCACAAGGCGGCCCCGCCCCCCGCCCCCGGCCATCTCCCGCTCTGCGTTCAGCCCATACAGCGTTCAGCCCTCTCCCCCTGGCCACCCCGAGTCCTTGGCTCCTTGCCTTCTTCCCCTGCAGCCGACACAAGCGCCACAAGAGCTGCCGGAATCAGCGGGTGCCGACGCAGCCGAAGAGTGGGAAGGGGTGGCTGTCCCACTACAAGGCAACCTACACCTTACCCCCAAGTAAGAGGAGAGGGAAAGAGGCCGTGGGGGCAGAGGGTGGGCGCAGTGGGGGGCCCTCCCCTCCCTCCACCGTTGTCCTGATCTCAGCGGCGTCCCTGCGCTCATCCACTCTTCTCCCCTCCCCCCTCCCCCCGACCCCAAACAGCCATCCTTCCACGCAGCAGCAAGAGGCCCCCCTGCACCCCTCCCCACCCTAACCCTCCGCCCCTGGACTTCCAGACCACGCAGAGGGCCGAGTTCATTGCCTGGGCTCCAGAGGAGCGACTCAAGCAGCATCACCTGCAGGTATACATACGCAAGAGGGCAGATGGAGCCCAGGCTCTTCCATAGCCCCGCTGGTGGGGGAGGGCAGCGGCAGCAGGAGGAGGAGGAGGAGGGGTGCCCAGGTCTGCACTCCAACACAAGCTTTGTTTGCATACTAGCTTGTAGTTGCAACTCTGAAGAAATCAGCCTGGGAGGCGGGAGTGGGACCAGGTGGGGCAGCAGAAGGAAGCAATGTCGCCCCCCCCCCCCACTCTCCACCCTGCGTGCGGCACTGTGTGCACCACAGGAGAGGCCTTGATTTGGGCCGTACCTTTTATTGAAACACACGGTCCGCACGGGTAGCGCCATCATCGCAGCCCAGCCCAGCCCAGCCAGGTTGAAAGCAACCAGCGAGGAGCGAGGCAGGCAGTCACAGGCTGTGGGACCCCTCTGCTTTGCAGGAGAGGCGTCGCCAGCACCCACGGGAGCCCTTCCAGAACCGGACTCCCCACCGCCTCCATTTCCCACCGCCTGCAGCAGCCCTTCCACGACGGCTGCAGCCCCACGGAACCCACGGAGTCCAGCACTCCTCCTCAAGCAAGGACGGGAGCCAAGGCTGCAAAGGTAAGCTTCCAGCCCTGCCAGGTACAGTTAAAAACACCTGGCACAGAGGTCAAACTCAGCTCTGATAAGAGGATATTCAAACGGCCTCAAAAGTAACGATGCTTCTACCAAATCAAAGCCCTGGAAACCAGTGGAGAGGAGCCTGGCTGCAATCCTGCGCAGGAGGCTGCATTCATCCCCACGGCGGACCAAAACAAGCAGCTACAAGGGGCCTCCTCGCTCTCGTTCCCCCGTCCCAACAGGACACACAATACAGCAAACATTCTCTGGGTGCCAGCAGTAGCCGGCCATCGCAAAGACGAGCAAAAGGAGGGGTCTGGGCACATCACACCAAAGCCAAAGGCTTAGATGCCATTCTCAGTTGTCTGCCCTGCAGGAGGAAGAGGAGGGGGGAATGATCCCCCCCCACCATCCCACCATCTAGGCCTAGCTTCGGCATTGCAAAGGATCGGCATTGCAAAATCTCTGAAACAAGGCCCAGCTGAATACATGACCAACTATCAAAGTGATTTCCCAGCACGAAGGTCATTTCCGGCCCAGACGGCACCAGCCCTGCCTCCTCTGGACAACCTGGCAATCAACCGAGCCCTCAGGTAAGGATCACACTGAGGAGTGACCTTGGGGTGGTTTTGGACAGAGGAGGCGAGTCATCACATGTGCAGATTAGGAACTCTTCACAGATAGAGCGCTTTAAATACTAGAAGAGGGTCCCCTTCACCCCCTCCTAGCATACCTCTGTCCACGAGGAAGACAACAGCTACATCCTCTTGGGGAAAGAGAGCAGAGAACACTGTGGGGGCAACGCCACACACATTGCCCTTGGCCCAGGTGAAAAGGTCAGGAAGACAAAGCAAAGTTTTTTAAGATCCTCAACACAATTCCCAAGAGGATCAATCCATGGAAGGAGAAGGCGTCTCTGCACGGTGGGTCGTTCTCAGCCCTATTTCTCCACCATGGGAAAACTGAGATACTAATTGGTGAAACTGGGAATGCAGGGTTGTCCATCAATTCTAAAACCAAAAAGATGCCAGAGTCACACGAGACAAAACAAGCCAGTCCGGTCCCTGCCTCAGATCCTCACATGCCTCCGCTTCCGCACAGCACCAGTTTCGAGACGGTCCAGAGGGAGAGCTACCGAAAATGGGATGCCTCCGCGTACTCTCGTGACAAGCCCACCACGCTGAAAGGGCACCGGGGGAAGGTCGAAGGCGCCGCCATGACCCAGGTAAGGAACCCGGGGACACAGGGCCTCCCGGGGCCAGCAAAGACTGCCAGAAAGTGTGCAGCCACCCTCCTCTGGGCAGTTAGTTCCCCTCATCCCCAAATCTTAGGAAAGCACCAGAGTCCAGAGAACTTCAAGACATGAGGGGGGCACTTCCTGTTGATGCCACGGCTCAGGCAACACCACCACCCCCTTCTAGCCCCACAGGCCTAGCTTATGAAAGGGCAACTTTTTATTCTCCCAGTATTTCAACAGTCTATAAATTAATTTTAACTTCGCTGTTTTAAATTTGTATTTTAAATTTGTATTTTTTGCATTGCTGCTGTTTTTATCTTGGTTGTGCTTTTATATTGTATTTTATATTATGGTTTTATACTGTTGTTTTGTACTTTGAATGGTCTTAATTTGTAAACCGCCCAGAGAGCTTCGGCTATTGGGCGGTATAGAAATGTAATAAATAAATAAATATTTTTAAACCGTCGTCAGGATGGGCCTGGCGGCTGCTCTTCTGAAAGTTCAGCTCTCAAGAGCAAAAGGGCTGGTTTGGGGGATCAAGCGATCGCCCATCTACTCCAGCATTCAGTCTCAAATCCCTGCCATCTGGAAGGACCTGGAATCCCCCCAGCAGAGCAGGCAGGCATTGGCCATCCCATGGCACTCCTAGCAACTGGCATTCAGAGGTCAGCTGCCTCAGAACACGGAGTTCAGACTTTCGGCAAACGCAGTTAACGAAAATCCGGTCTTCCATGAAATTGCCCAACCCTTTTTTTTTTTTTAACAAAAAAGCCATTGCTACATCCTGAAGCAAAGGAACTTGCACCTAATCCCAACGTCCTTCTTCCCTCCTCCCCACTGGCAGCAATCTTACATTCCTCCGGTCCTGGTCAAACTTGAGGAGCCCATTGAACAGCCGGCCACCACACGGAAGTCTTCAGCTGCCAGATTTGATGACTGCACAGCTCACAAATTCTTCTTCAGGGACTGGGGAGCTCAGCCCCGGGTTCGACATGGAGATCCCTGGGAAAGAATCCACCCTCGCACCCTGGTAAGGAGCCCCTCGAGCGATGAGGGCACTGGGGAGGGGGCACAGCTCCGTGGGAGAGAGAGAGCGCTTCAGCACGCGGAGGCTCCAGGCTCCATCCCGGCACCTGCAGTTAAAAGCCCGAAGCAGCAGGTGATGGGGAAAGCCGCCACGCGGGACCGCTCTCCCCGGAGAGCGCTGCCAGTCACAGCAAACGGGGCTGGGCCAGCCGGCTCTGGGACAGGGCAGCTTCTTAGGAGTGCTAGCAAAAGTCGTGGGGAGGCCGCCCTGGATGGGTTAAAGCATCACCTGCACCCCAATACATTGCTCCTATAAATGGAATCACAAAAAAGGCACATGGGGGGGGGATACCAATATAAGTTCCCAATCTTGTTCATCAGCATCTACTCTGAAACATCCTGGGATGGGAAAAGAGCAGCTTCCCCGAGGCTGAAACAGGCACATTTTCTCAAAACGGCTCCGCTTGTCTTGTCTGGACAGATTTCGGGAACCGGGGAGGGAGAAACGCAGCAGTGGTATTTTGGAAAGCCATTTCTCAGAAGCAAAACACAAACACACACACACACACCCCTGCCCCAGGGTGCTGTTTGCTATCTTTTCATTCTTTTGAAGGCCAGAGAACAAGGTCTTGAAATAGGATCCGCTTTTCATTAGAGGGGGAACGAGCAGCGTTTGCATCTTCCCTCCGTCCCTGGGTCCTTCCTTCATGCAGCTAAAACCACCTCCGCTGCACGGATATGAAATGGATCGGAAAGTGACAGACTGGCTATCTCACAGCGCAGCCATTTATCTGCTGCTATCGGGTCTCAGCAGCTGGCTGTGGCTTAAGGTGTCTGGACACTCTCAAAGGACATTTCTGCACGGTGTATCACACTCCCACCAGAAAGAGACTACTTCTGGTGCTTCGTTGATTGGTTTTTCTTATTCTTTTAAAAACAGGGCAGTTTTGAAAGCCAACCCGCAAGCAGCACATACGTGCCCAAGAAAACAGAAGAGACAAAGAGCTTCAAGCAAGACTCAAAACCCATCGAGATTGAGGGGAAACAAGATTTTGCCACGGTCCGTCAAGAGGCTTACAGGTATGTGGCCAGGTAATGGCCCAATGTCTGACTGGGTGATTCCGGACAGGGATTGGAACAGCAGCAGCTTAAACAAGTGCCACGTTCTCTTTTGCAGGCCCATCCCAACTGCCTGCCTGTCGCTGGCAAAGGTGGCCTCACTCAGCAACAGAAGTCAAGGCAGGGAACAGTTTTTCAAAAACCAAAGCGTGAATGTGCCAAACGGAAGGGTCAGGCTTCAGAAACTAACAGCTGACTATATTAGATATCAGAGAGGGGGGAATCACAAATTTTAAAATGATACTCCCAATGCTCATGCTTGGATATATCCGTAGCAAAGAAGATGCTTATATTCACACACAATAAAAAATGGACTAAGTTCATCAACACAAACAAGGCAGTAACATCTTCGTAAAAAACACACACACACACAAAGTAAAAAAAGAAAGGTGTTATTTACAAACTGTACATTCAAATTACAAAGGAGATTAAGAAAACAGTTATGAACAGCCCCTTACTCCCACCCTCACCTGCAAAGTTTCCTGTTCTGTATGAAAAAGTATTTGCACCTTGTAGGAATTCCAATCGAAGACCCTCAAGAGCAGGCAATTAAGGGGAAATGCAAGAGCTTTAAACGTTGCATGTTAACTTCCCAACCAACCTCTTTAGCTGCTGCAGACAAATTTATTGTCAAACAATAATGAAGAACTCCAGCTGCCCCTTTTAGGAAAATGCAACAGGAACTCCCTGCACAATCCACAAGTCAGGAAACCCAACGATACGCTGCGCTGATTTAAACCATGAAGCTCAGAGTCACCAACGAGCGCGTGGTATCAACCACATCCAGCAGCCACAGCCGAAACCGTCTATGCTCCGGGGCACACAAGGAAGGTGCCTCAGTGAAAGCGTCCTCTCCCCACACACCCTGAGATCTGGGGCACAGCTGAAGACCCGGTGTGGTGCTTCAAGTGCTCTGTGAGATTAATCTCTAAGGGGCCAGTTGCTTTCAAGCGTGCTGCATTTCCATTCAAGCAGGTTCCTCACCACGGCTGACCCTCACACTCCTTCTAGCACAACATATACACTCCAGGACTCCCATCAGCCCCCCTGTCTGTCTGTCTGGAGACAGAAAGCTGCTCCCTGCATCACCTGGAGGGGCCCCTATAAGGTGAAACTCATGAACACCGGGTTGCTAGGGCCCCTTGTGGCGGCGCAGGGCCTTGGGGGGACGTTCTCGCACCTCTTAGGCGGGCCATTTACATGTCCTCAACACTCCACTTGTACGCCAGCTCCTGCACCGCCTTCTTGCTTGCGATTCTGGCAAAGCGCTTCTGCTCAAAACCATTGGACCTACAGAAACAAAGACAACAGTAAGGTGGGCCGTAAGGAACTTTGGGAGAAACACATATGGGGCAGGGTGAGGGATGGGGGGGGATGGATGGTCTTCACTGTGCTACCAAGACCTTCCTCACATTTCCAGGCCCCAGGTCAAGTCAGGATAAATATGCCAGGGAGGAGGAGGAGGGGGGAGGAGCTGAAGAGGGGTCTCTCCCCTAACCGTGCAGGAGCTCGACTGTCCTCTTTCAAACTCCTCCTAGGGATGTAGCCTGACGAGGAGCATCCTGGAGTTTGTAAGGGGCTGCGGATGGAAGCAAAAGCAAACTGCCCCCTTAGCAGAAGTCTTTCCAACCATGAGCCAATATTACGTGTAGGGAATACAGCATGTGTCCATCACACTGTTCTTCGGGTGTAGAAATCATCTATTACCATCACTGCCGGGAAGAAAGACTTGCCTGTCAACTCCATCCCAGCGATATCCAGGCCAGATGTTGAACCTGTTGAGTGGGGGAGCAGGTCCGCTATACTTGGGTTTTTCTGGAGCAGAGGGAGGGAGGGAAGCAAGCAAGCAAATCGCTTCATCAATTACTTTTCCAGTCCAGCCAGAGTTCTGTTGGTGACGACCCAAAACACACCCACAGGGAGTTGAGGGAGGGACCTGGCTTTGCCCACCGCTAACGCCAGCCGCCTCCAAACTCCCCACGTGATGCATGGAGGAGACTGTGCGAGAGGGCCAGGTGGCGCTGCTGTGACACCCAGGTGACAGCTGAGAAGCAAGAAGGCTGCTCTGCCGTGAAATCCCTTAGACAGACATGCGTGGAGCCACCTGCGACCGCTGCCTGCTCTTTGAAAAGCAAGCGTTCAACCCCCAGCGTCGAAGGGAGCCTGAAAGCAGGATCTGAGAGTTGACTGCAGCTCCGGAAGAGGTGGAGCCTTCACGCACGTGTGCACGACTTTCCATCCTGGACGCCGCAACCCTTTAGTCACTGCTCTTGCACTGGCTGCCCCCCACCCCCAAGATTGAGCTTGAGAACTTGCTGCAAACTCCCTTCCGCTGCACCTCTTCAGACGAGGACTACTTTCATGCAGAACGTTCAAGCTCCATGCTGCAGCAAGTCAGATCGCCCCTCCTAGCAGCGCCAGCTCAGCGCCTCTCCCGGGGCTCCACAGCCACACCATCCCCATCCCCACAGTCACTCCTGGCTGCCAGGCTGACCTTTGGGGTCTTTCCTCTCCTTGACCTTCTTCTTCCTTAGGAAGTCGGCCATGGGGTCGCCTTCCCGCTCCTGCTCCCGCAGCATCTTGTCCAAGTCCTGGTCATCGATGTACCGGGCCAGAGGCTTCTGCATTTCTTTCACTGCATCCTCCACGTTTTGCTGCTGCTGCCTGCTCTGTGCGAGGCTGCAAGAGACACAAACGCAAGCAGTGAAGAAGCCGCTGGCCTGGAGCGTCCTGGCTTGCCGCTTGGCAGCTGTAGGACACGTTATCAAGAGAGATTCGAAAAGGGGAGAGAGTCTCAGGCGGCAAAACCCCATGGATGGTTTTGCTCTTAGGAGAGAGAGGGGACTGCAGCTCAGGCACAGTGGACAGACTTTGCATGGAGAGGGTCTCAGGTTTAGCCTCGGGCTAAAAGGGATCAGGGGACAAGCGCTGGAAAAGAGGCCTCTCTGCCTGGCCCTCTGGGCAGCTGCTGCCCGTCAGAGGCGAAGACAATCCTGGGCTAGACGGACAAACAGCCTGACCTGGCCGAAGGCAGCAGCTTCCCTCCTGACCGGCACGGGCTTCTCTTCCCCCCCACCCCTCCTCCTCCTCCTCCACAGAAGGAAAGGGGGCTCAGCGAGGCCCTGGCCCTCCGAGGACCCAGCCACACTCACCCCTTCCCCCACTTGGCGTACTGCTCGTCTCGCTCAGATTTCTCTTCCGCTTTCTTGCGCTGTTCCAGCCATTCCTGCTTCAAGTCCCTCTTGCGCCCCGACTTATCCCGGAAAATGGTTTCCGCCTGCTGCGATTCAGCTGAAAAAGGAGCCGGACACATCAGAGCGCCCAAAAGCCATCACAAAAGCCAACTCAATCCATTCTGTGCATTCAGAGCATCCGCTCAACCTTCCAATTACTGGCTTTGGATCTTTCAGTAGAAAAGCAGGGGATCAATCACGAATGGGTTTATTTTTTTTCCAGCTTGTGGGAAATGTAGCTCTCGGGGCTTCAGAACTTTACTTTGGGTCTTGCATTGCGCTACGGCTTGGCGGATTACGCTTTCAGCTACCGCCATCACTACCAAGAGCAAAGCTCCACAGGTGAGCGGTGAAGAAACACATCTGCGTTTCCTTTGGATCTACTGGATGTTAATTTCACTAGGCCCTGCCTTTAGTTCTCTCTGCCTTTGCAGAGAGCATAATATTCAATAATGTAATAATAATCTGGATCGAGGCGGGGAACAACACCAAATATAAAAATACTATAAAATATATAAAACTGATTAAAAACATATAAAACTGCCGTATTTCTTCAATTGTAAGACGCCATCGATTGTAAGACGCACACTAATTTCAGTACCACCAACAGAAAAAAAGCTTTGATTCTAAGAATAATAATCGCACTGGCGATTCTAAGACGCACCCAGTTTTTAGAGATGTTTATATGGGGGGAAAAGTGTGTCTTAGAATCGAAGAAATATTTCTTCGATTCTAAGACGCACTTTTTCCCCCATATAAACATCTCTAAAAATGGGGTGCGTCTTAGAATCGCGGGTGTGTCTTAGGTTGTTTTTTTCTGTTGGTGGTACTGAAATTAGTGTGCGTCTTACAATCGATGGCGTCTTACAATCGAAGAAATACGGCAATACATTATTAAACTAACAGGCATTTTAAAATCCGACTGGGTAGGCCTGCCTGACCCAGTCTTTACAGCTTTTTTAAATTCAGAAAGACTGCTGAGTTGGCAGAAGACTGTTAAGTTATGCCGTCATGGGCAGTGCTGTGGCCGCACGGCCCAATCAAGGACCGTGCAATCAGTGCAAATGAAACCGACGACACCGAGGCTGCACGGTAGCCAATACCGCATCACCAGGTTTGGAACCCTCCTCCTCCTCCTCAGCTGGTTGCCCGCGGTGGCTGTGGGAGGCGAGCGGCCTGTCTCGCCTGTGGGTCAAGAGAACATGTTGGCATGTTATAAACTCCTGGATTTGAGCAGAAAAGAAGGGGAAAGACGGGGAGCGTTTGCGCGTGCTCCGCTATTTCTCCATTTGCTCTGAGGAGTCTGGCAAGCACAATCCCAGTATGGAAATGCACTTTAATGAGGGGTGGGTTGTAATTCATTTTTTCTGAGTGTAGAGGGAAAAAATATACAAACTGGATTATATTTCATTTGTGAACCTGAAACAAAAGCAGGAGCTGGCTTATAACTCATTTGTGAGTCTGAAAAAAATGATAAACTGTCTTAGAATTTGTGTGTGAGCGTGGGGAGGGGGAAGCAGGCTGGCTTATCATTCATTTGTGGCTATGGAAAAAAACATAAACCAGCCTTTAATGCATGTGTGGATTTTTTTTTTTAAAAAAAACAAATTGGCTTCTAATGCATGTGTGAATCTGGAAAAATCACGGGCGGGCTTATAACTGATTTGCACAATGCTGTATCTTGGGGGGAAAAACATGCTGGGTGGCCAACTTTTGCATCTTTAAAAGCTCCTCTTCACAACGTTGCCTCTGGCAACCCTTTGGCTGACCCACCCTCCCCACCCCACCCCGCATGAGACTGGCCACTTGCTGCCACTGATCGCAGGGAACGCCACGCCACGCCACGCCACGCCTGCATGTGCCAATCCCCCTGCATCACTACTACACTTGCAGGAGGGCCAGGCCAAAGCCCCGCCAGGCGCAGCGTTTCTTCCCGGAAAGCACTTTGAGCCCTGCTGCACCGACACATCCCTAGGAGGGACGGCATGGCCATTGGCCTCCCACCCCCTGGATTCTAGGCAGAAAAGCCGGCATGGCCCAGTAGGCTGGACGTAAGTCCGAGAGAGCTGGGTTCAAGTTCTGCCTCTGCATGGATTCGTCAGGGGACCTTGGGCAAGTCTGACTCCCAGCGCCAGTGTCCATCAACCACCAGGACGGAGAGACAGACCGGGGGGAAGGGGGGGCACAGTGCGCACCTTCCAGATGTTTGCCGCCGCCGCTGCCGCCCTGCTTCCTGAGCTCCTGCTGCTCCCTCCTTAGCAGTTCAGCCGACACCAGGCCAGCTTTGCCCCCCGAAAGCATCTGGGGGCCCTGCAAGCCAAAAGCAGCAAAACAGCCGTTGTCAAACAAAGCTAAACCGAAGGGTATCTTCATGCCACCTGCACCAAAGAGCCACGGAACTCCACTGTGGCTGCTTCAGCCCAGCGTGGCCTGGGGGGCACGTTACTGCCCTCGGCGCATGCCCACAGCACACAGGCTCCAGGGGCTGGGCCTCAGGGGGTGTCAGCGGCAGAGCCCTCACCCTTTGGCTGTTAGCCCTCCCTTTGGAGTCCGTGGTCTGAGGAGCGGGGGAGAGGGGAGGCGGGCTCCTGGACCTGCGGACCTTCTGGTGAGCTTCTCGACCCCTTCGGGGAGGAGACAAATCAGAGTCTGAAGACCTGCGCCGAGTCCTTCTGGGAGGAGAGAGATCGGAAGAGGGCTTTTGCTGCCGCCCGCCCGCAGAGTGAGTGGACCGTGGCGGGGAAAGGTCTGAATCGGAGGAGGATCTGGCACTCTTCTTCAGCAAGGGGGAATCAGAACCAGACTCGGAATCGTGTCTCTGGCGTTTCCTCGGTGAAGGTGCCCTCGGATTACGCTGCTTAGCGCCTGGAGAAGAATCACACACGCACCAGACGCATTAGCAACCTTGACTGGGCATTGACCAAAGTTTCAACAGGAATTATGGGCTGTTCACACTCCTGGCAACACTCCACTCTAGAGAAATTCTAGCCCTTTCCCCACGTCTACTTGCCTCTGGATGACAGCTGCTTCCGAGGAAGCAACAGGTCTGCATCAGAACTGCAAGTTTTCATTTGGGTTGGTAACACGTCAGGGGTCGCCTGCCACCTCTGATGGGCTGAGGGCAGGTCTGGGAAGCATTCCTGGTGGCCTCTGCCCAAAGTTCTACTATTATTTTTGCCTGCCCCAGAATGGAGCCTTTTAGGAGACAGATCAGAGGAGTCCCAGCAGCCCCTCCTGGGCGGGGACCGGTCTGGGGTGTCCCGGCGGCCCCTCCTGGGCAGGGGCCGGTCTGCTGAGTCATGGCGGCCCCTCCTGGGCGGCGACTGGTCTGGCGTGTCCCAGCGGCCCCTCCTGGGCGGCGACTGGTCTGCTGAGTCATGGCGGCCCCTCCTGGGCGGCGACTGGTCTGGCGTGTCCCAGCGGCCCCTCCTGGGCGGCGACTGGTCTGCTGAGTCATGGCGGCGGCCCCTCCTGGGCGGAGACTGGTCTGGCATGTCCTGGTGGCCCCTCCTGGGCGGGGACTGGTCCGTTGAGTCATGGCTGCCCCTCCTGGGCAGCGACTGGTCCAGTGAATCGTGGCGGCCCCTCCTGGGCGGGGACTGGTGCTTTGTTTTCTTCTGTTTTGTGGCTTCTGAACTGGAATGTAAAAAGGAAAACCAAAGTGCATGTTAATCAAAGCTTCTAACAGGTGAGCCAGTTTCAATTCACATTGTGTCATCACATAAGATTCTGTAAAGAATCTTTGGCCCTTGCATGGAACATGGCAGAGAGCAGAAGCAAGCTGGGAAAAGCTCCCCCAGCCAAATCATCTTTCATGGCCTGGCCTGCCTCCTGGTATTATCACTCAACACCACCTGCCCCAGAAAGCTTCAACAGGTGAGCTGTAAGTAGTCTGCCGTATGCATCCTTTCTTCAAAGTCTTTCAACTATTCCTGTTTTAGCTTGGCATCCCTCTCATATGCTACCATAAGCCCATCCAGTCGTAGCCATGCGAAACAGATGTCATTGAAGACTACCTGCATACCTTTCAAGAGCACACGGGCTGCACAGACAGGTTTCAGGTGGGCTTGTAACAAACTTTGTGTCTTAGTTTTGACTATTTCACAGAGCCAGCAGGTTACAAAAGTTAAGTGCTACAGTCTTTCCTTCCACCCACATGTTGACTTAAATAGTTGCTGCTACATCAAAAGCACAGGACACCTATCAGCAGCAGCAGATAAAAAGTTGTCTTGAGGTACCTCCCCTCCCATACAATAAAAACATCTTAGGAAACACAAAGAGTAGATATAGCAAGAAAAGGACAGGCCAACTGATCGACCAGCAGCCCCGCTCACCTGTTTGTTGATTTTGCAGTCACCGAAAGGTCAGAGCCTTGTGACTCTTCGTTCTGATCTAAAAAAGAAAGAAATTAAAGCTATTTTAACATAAAGAACTACATACAGACCAACATTATGGCGTGATCGACATTTGCATCTGCTTTTGCAATGCGTTTCCAAAGGAAAGCAAGGCCCAGAAAGCTGGCCCAGCCACCACCCATCCTGAATGAGATCATAAAAGGCCCTGCCAAGCTAAATGAAGCCCCTCCAGGATTTCTGGAGATCATCACCACTTTCACAAAACTGCATCTTTCCATCAAAGGCATGAATAAAGGATCGTATTTGGCACATCACACCAAGGCTGTTCATACTATCTGAACTCTGCCTAAGGTTTGATCATTGGTGCATAGCTTAGAGTCTTCAGAGTCAACTCCCGTTTAGAGGAGTTGTGTTGGCAGAGGTGCGGGCAGAGAGGCCACAGGGCACAGCAGATCCCCAGCTCCTGCCCTCCTCCCCACCCACCCCAGAATACCCCCTTTTCCCTCTCCTTGAAATTGCCTCTCCAACGTTGGGAAAGAGCTGCTGTGGTTCTTTCCACGGCAACTGCAAGAAGGCAAGAGGTGGGGGAGGAACCAGAAGGCAGAGCCCCCCCTCCCAAAGACGGGGGAGCATCTACAGCCTCAGGACAGAGATTTCCCCCCCCCCAAAAAAAACCCAAAAACTATAGTTCCTGGGATGCTCTCCCAGGGACCACCGGATTGCACTCTAAGGGAGGGGGGTGTATTTGGGCTTTTAACAGGAATTCTGATCCCTCCGCCAAGTTGCCCACCCCCACACGAGGGCTAGATGGATTATGCTGTCAGATACCCCCAGCGCTATCATCAGCAGGATTCATCGTCAGCTATGAAAAGTCATATTTGCATTTCCTTTAGATCTGCTGGGTGTGAATTTCACTGGGCTATGATTCTCTACGTGGCCTAAACACTAGGAAAGCATATTTATTTCCTTTCATAATTTCCTTCAGTGCAGTTCCTGCTACCCACTGGTTGCCCTTCCGCAAAGGTTTACCAAACTATTCCTCTTTTGCCAGGCCTAGCGTGAAGCTATTCCCTTCAAAAACCAAACGGGACTTGATGTAGGTGGGTGCCGATGTGCAGAGCTATCTCTATCCAAGTACTTCAGGGAGGAATAAGCCGCCACCCCACTCGAAGAATTGCAGAATGCTAACCTCCCAATAGCTTCCACTTGTTACTGGTTCGGAATTCTTCCATCCATCTAACTTCATCCGGTCGTTCATCAATAAACTCAGCCACCTGAAAGTAACAAGTAAGACAGGGGACCTGGCAATCTCATGGGGCCTGTCACACTGCAAAGCCAAAAGGTCCTCCAAGCAAGTACGAAATACACAGGTGTTGCCCACCGGTTCATAGTCTGAAGCCTCCATTTCCCATGTGTAAAATTGGAATTATGATGACCTCCATGGCACACGACTAGTAAGGAAAACCAATGCAGCAAAGCACTCTGAAGACATTACAATACTACATATATAACAGGCTCAAGTTAAAGGAAGCCAGATTCCAGCTGGGCATCAGGAAAAACTTCCTGACTGTTAGAGCATTACGACAATGGAATGAGTTACTAGGGAGGTTGTGGGCTCTCCCACACTAGAGGCCTTCAAGAGGCAGCTGGACATCTGTCAGGGATGCTTTAGGGTGGATTCCTGCATTGAGCAGGGGGTTGGACTCAATGGCCTTGTAGGCCCCTTCCAATTCTGCTATTCTATGATTCTATGATCTTTAGTAACAACTAATTGCTTGGTTCTGAGCCACCAACTACTCACCACAGGCAAGTCACCATCATCCCCCTCTTCTTCGTCCTTTTCCTGTTCAACAGGGATGCTTTTCCAGCTCATATCATCATCATCCACTATGCGCATTCTGGATATCAAGAGGAGAAAACATACGTGCGGTCACGAATCAGAATTATTTCTTTATACAGTAAGCTTTGAAAAACCTAAAATGTCCTCAAATGAGGAGCCCAGCAATGGCACGATTTAGCTTCTTGCCAGCACCTCGCCTCTAACCAACCTTCATGTGTTAGATCAATAAGCAGTGGGGTGTTAGAAGAGAGCCTGGCTCATTAGATTGGTGCCTACATAAACTCCCGCTGCAATGCACTTCTGTGTACGCCCTGAATGGCCCTTACTCCTCACTAGACAGGAGGGCAACCTCTGCCATTGAGGTATCACGGAACAACATTTGCCCGAGATGAGATTCATGACTGAGTGGAGAACTGAACCGTGCTTCTCACATGCAAACCCAACACTGTCGGATTTCAACTGGAGCTGCACAGCTGAGGGCCATCATCATCATCATTTGTTACCCGCCTCTTCCTCCGGATCGAGGCAGGGTACAACACAAATGCAAATGCTATAAAATACATATAACGGAGTAAAACATTTCAAACTAATACATTATTAAAAGCAGCACATTATTAAAAGGCATCTTAAAATTCAACTGGGAAGGCCTTACATGACCCCATGTAAGCTGGATCACTGCACAATTCCCTCTTTTTTGTTCATTACTATTCATGTGGTGCCTCATCTCCAGAAGAACACCTACCACAGGATCTGGGTGGCAAAGCACCACATGAAGGCCCTTTTATTTTCTCACGCTTCTCGGTCTCACAATCTTTTAGTGCTTCTAACACTATTTCCGCTATTTCCTTTCTCTGGCCATTTCTTCTCCTTCCCACGGTGGACTCAAACCCATAACATGCTGCCGTTACCATTTGCGATGGCACTTCCCCACCCCCCACCCCAGAATTGCATAAAAGAAGAAGAAGTCGGGGACCCGGGGACCCCCCTCCCTCCCTGCCTTCTGGGCGCTTGCAAACTAAAGCTCCGCCCTGGCCCGGCCTTCGTCAACTGGGTGCTCTCTAGCTGTTTTGGTCGTCGACTCCCATCAGCCTCAGCCAGCACCACAGCTAATGATCAGGGATGATGGGAACTGTAGTCCAAAACATTTAGAGGGCACGAAGCTGGGTAGGCTGTGGTAGACACACAGGAGGGAGGGAGGGAGGGAGGATGAGGGGAATCGGTCACCAGTGGGGGGGGGGGAGGCGAAAGATGGAGGAGGAGGAGGAGGAGGGGGTCCCGGGCCCGACAAGGCTGCAGGCGCCTCCGCCAGCCCCTTGCATTACGCGGCTGCCGTTGCCGCCACTGTGCGCGGTGGGGGGGGGGCGCTTTCCAAGGGGGCGGCCCCCTCCTGCCCCGAGGGGCTTACAATCAAGGCATTGCCACGCCGAGTGCAGGGGGAGGCGGCCGGCTGGCTGGCTGGTTCGGGGGAGGCGGGCAGCGGGGCGAGGGAACAGGGGGATCCTGCCGCCGCCGCCTCCACCCCGCGCGCCCCCGGCTGCCCTTCCCCGCTCTCACCGCCCGCCCGAAGGCTCCTTGCCCGCTTTCTTCTTCTTGCGCCGCTTCTTGTCCGCCTCGGCCCCGCCGGCCTCCAGGTAGCGCCGCCGCAGATACTCGGCCTTGGACAGGCCCGAGGCCGGAGGAGCCGCCGCCATCTTCGCCGGGAAGGCGGGCGGAAGCGCGGGACGGGGCGGCGGCGGGGCCAAAAGCAGAGGAAGCGGCCGCCCTCCGCCTCTATGGTCGGAGCTAGCCGGCAGAGCGGCCGGGGAGACGCGGAGCGCCCTCTAGCGGCCGCGCTGTGGCGTGGAAGCACAAACGAGGCGTCCTCGGCCCCGCCGCGTGCGGAGGCAGGAGAGCGGGAATGGGCGTGGCCGGGTGGCCTGCTTTACAGAGAACACGGCTGAATAGGCCAAGCCTGGCTTAAAGGCAAAAGAACCCTGAGAAGGGAGAGCAGCGGGGGCCATGACGCTGCCCCCCTCCCCGCTCCTGTTCTCTCCAAAATGCAGCCACGTGGCCGGTGTTCTTTCTGTTTGAACTACCTGCTTCCTAAATTTGCATCCATCCAGATCAAGTAGCACAAGGGTGGGCAGAAAGCAGATCTCCAGATACTTTGGACTTTAGCGACTACCATTCCAAACCATTGGCCACGCTGGCAGGGGCTTCTGGGAGTTGGAGTCCAAAACTTCTGAAAACCTACTTTCTGTGCAACCGGGTGTCCTCTCTTTTGGCAATGTGTAACAGACTCCCCTCACCCCGCAAGCAGGAATCACTGCAAACTGCAGTGAAATTACAGCGACAAGCTGGGCTCCAAAGGGGGATGCAGCAGCCAGTGCCTTGAAACCCAGGAGACAAAAACGCCAGCAAAGCCAGGCTGTGACCAGCCCAAGGAGGGCAATGATCCCACACCCCAGCCCCTGCCAGAGCAGAGCGGAGCTCTATGCTACCTCCAGCATCACACGGAGACGACGAGGTGCAGCCTTGGGTCTGATGCAGCAACGCTTCTCCCACAGTTCACTCCACAAAAGGGGGTTGGCGGAACACTGGAAACCCCAACTGGCAGCAGGGATGGCTAGAAAAACCTCCCCTTGGGGACTGGCGTGGGGTTGTGGGTGCCTGGCCTTCAGCACCATTCATGCCGTGGTTCCAAGGCGGAGGAGGAACAGCTCTGGCTGACAGCCCTCACCATCAGCATTTTCGGGAAGAGATCACCCCACATGCCACCCATATGCGAAGGGGAGAGGGGGCTGCATCAATGTCCCCAAGCTTGCGGACTGAGGGAGCATCCAGCCTGCCAGGGTGGAACATTCCCAGGATTTTCAGACCAAGGCCCACTTCAAAGTCCAGCAAGGAACGGGAGCCGGACGTTCTTTCTCAGGACACCCAAGTCCCCAAAGCTCAGGACACCAGCAGTTCCCTGGAAAAAGGAATTACACTTGGGACTATTACAACACTCCAATTTTTATTGCTCCAGAGAAAACAGAAGGAAACAAAACACCCGCAGAGGAAGGGGGGAAAGTGGAGGGGGGGCTAGGCTGTCAATGCTGCAGCCTTCCATAGAAATACAAGCCACCGTGCATGCACCAAGCAGCACCTGATACGCAACAAGTGCTGAACAACCTGAAAGCCTACACACCAGGAAGGCGATAGGGCTGAGGAGGAGAGAAGGTGGGGGGACGGGTAAGCTCAGGATCACTTACATTGTCTGTACAAAACAGGACTCACTCCCCCCTCCCCTCCCCTCCCTAAACATGAAATCAGTCTCCAAGTAAGCTTTGCTTCAGCTTTAATAGGTGAGCCAGGCCGTGCTGGGAGCCTCCCGTGGGCCAAGCTCAATCTTGCCTGCCACAAGCAAGCCATTGCCCTGGGGCTGGGACAGTTCTGCGCTCTCTCGGTGCGGTGCCTGCGACGCCGGCTTGGCCTTCCCCCGGCCCTGCTACCGGCTGGAGGGGACGTCTGCCTCGTAGCCTTCCGTCTTCATGTCGTTGAGGCCTAGCTCCTCGTTCTGCTCAAACAGCCGCTCGTAGCGCTCCACTCGCATCTCTGGGTCTTCCTCAGGGGCGTACGCGTTCTGCAAGCATCGCAGGGCAGCGTTAGGTGGGGGTGCGGCCACTAAGCCCTTCTGCCCCTGATGCTATCAGACAAGGGGTGGGGTACCTGGGAGAGCACCACCGAGGCGGCAAGGGAGCAGCCAGCTCAGGTTAGGAAGAAATTGAGCAGGCTCTGCAAGGTCAAAAGCAGGTCTAGGGTTAGGCCCTTTCTCTATCCCTTTTCCAGGTGGGCAGGACTGGCAGCACGTTGCTCAGCAGGGGCTTTTCCCCGTCCCAAAGTGCTTCCTCTTTTGCCTCGGAGCCCACGGCGGGGGGGGGGGGGGAGGAGAAAGCAGCCTCCTCAAGCAATTTCTATGGCTGACTAGGATTTGAGTGGAGCCTCATACGTGCAACCCACAGGCTCCTCAACTCCTAACTTACGTGCTTCCTTTCCTCCCCTTCCTATTAAGCACCAGTATCAATTCCACATTTGTGGGGTGGTCTCAGGGGGCCACCACACACGGCTTACGGGGCTGGGGGTGGCTGTAGCCTGCAGGGGGTGGCACTCCTGCTTAACACACCCGTTCTCAGCAATGCCAATGCTTTAGGCTGCTCGCTGTACCTCATTCGTTCAGCGGATAATTAACACTTCTTTCTCCCAGACAAAGAGTAGTACTGTGAAACTCAAGAACCTGCAAGTGCAAACAGCGACCAAAGCCGCTATCTTTCCTTCAAATTCCTTGCTTTTGGGGGAAACCAACACAGTCACCACTTCCTATGGGGCTAGCCACTCTTGCGGCCCCTCGCCTCTCCCACCCCGCTGCCATTTCACTCTACCTGGAGGTAACTGTTCCCTGCAGGGTCATCCAGGACAAGATGCACCCTCAGCTGCCCGTCCATGATCTGAGGGGAAAGCAAACCGATGAGCGCGCTCAGGGAAGGCTTCACCCCCCCTCCTCCGCCCAGCCAGAGAACCAGCCCATGTGCAGGGGCAGCATCAATCCAAAGTGCCTTGGTGGCCACTCCCTGGCTGTGGAACTCCTTGCCGACAGAGGCTAGCTTGGCTATCACTCTGTTGCCCTTCCATTGGCAGGCAAAGACGTTTTCATTGAGGCAGACCTTCAGCATAGAAGCTGGTCTGCGGCTCAAGGGTGGGTGTTTTTAATTAGCCAATGCTGCTTATTTCTTTTGCTTTTATGCTGTTTTAGTTACAATTTTGTTTTAATTCATGTTTTAGTTTTAGCCACCTTCACTGGCATTCATTGGCAAAGAGGTGGCATATAAAATAACTGCTGTTAACGAGGCTTCCTGTCATGCAATGGCCCCGTTGGAAAGTTGAAGAGCAAAACGCTGCCTCACCCGCTGTAGTTTCCTGCCAAACGCGTGGAGTTTTCCGGCTCTGTCAGGGGTAGAGCTGTCTCCCAGCGTGAAGGGGTTCCTTGCCACCTGTGGGAGGGATGACTTCCTGTGAGGGCCCTGCTCAACGCCAGCTCTTTCCCAGGGAGCCTGGCAGGTTCAACCTTCCCATGGCCTAGCTGACAGCTCCTGCCTCCTTCCCCTAGGGACACCGGCACCCCACTTTCTGCTGGAGGTGGGGTGTTCTGCCAAGATCCCGCCAGCCACGTTTCTCCACCTGCAGGGCAGGCAACAAGCCAACTCAGAATAAGGTAGCTTCTGCTGTTTCCCACGTCTTGTTTCAAATGTGTGTTTTGATTCATTGCTCCTTCTTTTGCTGTAAGCTGCCCTGAAGGTGGGATGCCTATTTATTAAACAACAGCAACAACAAGCACTCACCAGACTCTGGATATCCTTCAGCAATCCTTCCAGAGTTGTGAATTTTCCACCCAGTGCTCCCATCCCCAGTTCAAACTCCAGCTCTGGAATCTCCACCCTGCAGGTTTCAGACTGCGGAAGAAAAGGAGGTTCCACTCAGAGGCGGAAGGGCCGGCGGCTGGGCTGCTTTGGCTGCTGCCACTCGCAGGAGAGGGCAACGACTGCAAGAGGCACGCTACCTTGAGGACGTCTCTGGTCATGTCCGAGGGGTCCGTCACACGCAGGGTGATCTTGGTCCCCAAAGGCTCTATGGCCCCTCCAGATTTAACCTGCAGGTCGGGAGGGAGGCAAACAGTGAGTGACACAGGCCGGGGCTCCCCTTGCTGTGAAGACCTAGAGGGGACCGGTCTCTTCCAGACGAAAAAGCTTCACCTCGTTTGTTCTGTGCCCACAGGCATCGCAGTTCGTGGCCATGATAATCACTTCTTTGAAATGGGGAATCTCTGAGGAGGGACTGTCAAGGCGAACCACATACAGACTCAAGCCGCCACGCTCACGCTCCTGGCTGGCTTGCACAAGGAGGTGGCTTCGCGAGCTCCCCGTGGCGTCAGACGCCCCCAGACTGCACCCCAAACACCACGGGGGGCACGGCTCTTCCCCAGACAAGCAGCCAACGCATGGCAGAACTGCTCTCGCTCTCACTCTCTCTTTGGACAAGGGCAATCCATCTGCCCCAGGCCCTTCACAGGCCCCACACTGCAGGACTGGAAGGCGACCTCTTCCTCTCGCACAGACTCAAAGGATACGCACCACCTTCATGTTTGTACTGGCTGGAGCATTGCATTCGGGACAGTTTGTGCTGAACTGCAGCACCTGGAACACAAGAGAGGCAACGTAGAGGCCTTTGTCCAAGGGCTACCCTCTTCCGGAGGACTCCTGCTAAACCCAGCGGGGCCCTCGGCGCTACACCGAGGCTGCACAAGCGCCAGGCCAGCCTCAGGGGACTCACCTCATTCCTCAGATCGTCAACAGAGTCAGTCGAGTTCTCCTTGGACTCCTCGGCCTGAGAAAAGACAGAGGGGTTGGAATTGTGTCCCCTGGTACGCAAGCTTAGGACCTACACTGAGGCTCAAAGGGCAAGAGATGCACAGCGCCGCATGAATCAGAACACTGCCGCATGACTGAGAACGGCACTGCATAAGTCAGGCGCTGCAGAGCCTTCACAAACCCACCAAGGGCAGACCCCCCCTCCCCTCCCCTCCCCTCACTCAGCTCACCTCTATTCCGAGCATAGCGGCCTGGTGAGCCGTTCTCCTGTAATGGGTGACCACCAAGGCTTCATCTCTCCGCGGGGCATGAGGGTTCTCCACAAAGCTGTTACCTGAGGGGTCATCCAGGACCTAGGGGAAAGGGAGGGGGGAAAGATCTTCATTTTGCTTCCACAGGGAACAGTGGGGTGACTGTTTGCACCGGCCAGGGGATCCCTCCGGGCAGCCCTGCCCTCATGGCACTTACGAAGGTGAAGGCAGAATCCACTTCTTTCAGGCGCTTCAGCTTGGAAATGAACACATCTATCTTTCCTGCCACGTCTCTGTCAGTTTCCTGTGACCAAAAAGCAGGTGCAGCCGCCTTTAGCATCCAGACCAACTTAGAAGAGGCTTTGCAGCAAATGACCACCAGCCTGCCCAATGGACACAGTTTCACTGGCCACCAATCTAGATGGCTTTAAAGGGGCAACAGAGAAATCCATGGAGGGGAAGGCTGCTGATCCTGAGAGCTAAATGCTACTTCCGGTATCAGAAGCAGCCCTGCCTCTCTGCCAACCCGGTTGGCCGCAGTGTGAACAGAATGCTGGCTTAGCTGCTTCTGCTTCTGTTCTTATGCCAAGCCAGACAGCGGGTCTCTCTAGCCCAGCAGCTCTCTACGGCTCCAACTGACAAGTGACTCTCCAGACAGCTGGCCTTGATTGAAGCCGCCTATTTAGGGTCGCAGGCCTACAAGAGAGGCATCCAAACAAACCAGGCAGTCTTTCAACGCTTCCAAACAATGCTCATGTTTAACTTCCCAAGGGATGGAGGCCTGAGGAAGCCTAATATCCACTCCATATCCAGGCTATTCCACAAGCACCACTGCAGAACCCGCCGTTGCCAGGAGTCTTTGCAGCGAGCAAGAAATCCAGCAACACGTAACACCGTCCCGCTCTGGAGCCAACCCTGAAGCCCCACAAAGCCACAGGCCAAGAGGAAAGCACTCCGACGGATCGCTTGCAAGCGGCTTACCCTGCGGCCTGGCTGGTCCTGCTCCAGTCCGGCTATGGCTCTGCCAATTAACCCTTCCAGGGTGGTAAGAGCTGGTGAGAGGGAGGGGAGGAAGCCAGAGACATTAGTACCCCACCAGGCGCACCAGCAGTCTTCCAGCGTGGCGCACAAAAGGACTGTGACTATGAGGTTGGGCTGTTCGCTGGCTCTCATGAACCGAGGTTAGCGCATCCTGCCAGCAGCCAAACCCTCTGCAGCGAGCCAAAGACTGGGTGGCCACAGGGAACAGAAGCCACCACTGCTGTTCCTTGGAAGGGGGCCGCAGCAAGGCAGCGTCCGTGCCAGAGCCCCCTTTCTCTACCGTGACCCACTGACCCAACTAGCTGGAGAAAATACAAGGGATGGAACTAGCATGCTGGCCGGGTGCCAGAACAGAGGGTGAGCTGGAAGTGGAACAGAGGAACGCAGCCAAAAGCCACCACTGCTTTGGAAAGCAGTCAGCCCTTGACCAGAAGCAGTATGAGAGCCTACAACTCAGTATTCAGGGAGAGGTTTATCAGGGGTCTGGATCCCATAGGCTGACCTCTGGCCCTTTTCTCGCAAATACGCCCTCCACACACCCCCCAAAAGCCCCAGTGGAACAGGCCACTTCCACACCCCTACGCAGCAGCTCCTCCTCCTCCTCAACGGGTCACCTCAACAGCGTCAAGAATGCGCTAGCTGCTCCTGCGTCCCACGACCATTGCTAGCAGCCCCAAGACATACCAAAATGACCATATACCCACCTCCCTTCTGAGAAAAAGCAGGGATTTCAAAGTCTAGCTCAGGGACTCTAGCTGTGGCACAGTCAGTCTTCACCACTTCCCTATTCATATCCTGGAGAGAATGATTTACAGGAGAGGTTACACCAGCCTTGAAGCCACCCTGCCAGGACAGGCCCAAAGCACACACGAACTACGGGAGGGAGATCAAGCCCACCCCACCAAGCCCAGCTGTGATTCAGAGACCCTTGCTGAGGCACCTGAAAACCCAGCCTTCCTCAATCTGTTTTGGATTTCAATTCCCATCAACCCCAGCCAGCATAGCCAGTGGCCAGGAATCCTGGGAGTTGCAGTCCAAAACACCAGGAGGGCACCAGTTGGGGAAGGAAGCCTTACTGGCTATCCATAGAGCAAGAGCACGGCATTCCCCTCAGACTGCTAGATGTTTAATCCTGGTTTCATAAACCTTGGTGACCAGACCACTCCCCACTCCCCCAGTTTTTTGAACTCTGCACCTATGGATGGCTGTAAAACATCTCTCTTTTGGCTTGGCTGAGTCACCTTTTACATTTGGAGCACTGTTTTACAGCTTGCTAAGTCCCTTAAGATTTGTACCTAGAGCCTTGGGAAGACGGCTGATGAAAGCTTTTATAAAGTGAGGGTACATTCAATCACATCATCATCATCGTCTGAATGAGCGCATAGACCTGTCTTAGCCGGCCCAAGGATTAAGGTAAGCATCAGAAGAGCCCTGCTCTCTGGCTCACCAGCAAGAGCCAATAGGGCGGCAGGGATAGGGGGGGCCTCTCTCAGTGGTGCCCCCCACACACACACACACACCTTTGGATCTCCCCTCCCTCCCAAAGAGACACATAAGGGCTTCATCACTGGTGGCTTTTAAAATAAGCCTTAAGATGGATACGTCCCAGTCTTCATTCAGTGCTTAGAAATCATTAGCAGCTGCTGCTACCGATGTGTCTTTGTTTAATTGTATGTTCAGTTTGTGGCAGTATTGTACATGGCCTTGTGAGGGCAGTGTGACCTAAGAGGTGGGTTAAAAATCTCTTTGCTAATAATATTTAATTTTAACGTTGACAAGAGCAGCTTAGCTTCAGGACAGCTGCTGCATCATGCTTCTTGGAACTGGGACCTTAAGCCTACTTCTGGGTGTGGAATTCTGGCGCAGGAAAGCAGCAGCCCAGCCAACCCACAGCCACGCAAAGCTTCCATGGGCCGGGTCTTCTCTGCTGCCAATAAGCTCTGTGATGCGTCCAGGTGTTGTGCAGTAAGACCCAAGGGGGCAGGATCCGTGCCAAGCCCAGTCTTCAGAGTTGCCAACATTGCTTCGCAAGCAACACTGCCGTCCTTAAGACGCTACCATGGGGTGCAGGAGACGGGCCCACCCACCTGCTTGTTCCGCACGGCCAGCGTGAAGCACACTCCTTGGTCCTGGATCCGGCCAGCCGACTGGATCTCAGAGTTTGCCCAGCTGCAGCTGCTGCAGGTGAAGGAGCTGACAATGATCTCCTTGAAGAACGGGATCCTGGTCAGCAGCAGCCGAGTCACTCCCTGGGGCGGGCGAGAGCAGAAACCTCAATAATGCCCAGAGGCTCACAGCCCTAAACGGCCTCTTTGCGCCCGCTTTGTGTGAACGTGCAGCCTTCATTCCAGAAGCAGAGCTCGGAAATAAGAGCCACCCACCCCTCTTTCCCAGATAACCCCCCCCCCCGTTCTCACAGCCCCAGAGGAGCCACAGCCCGGCCTCTGCCCCCCCTCCCGCCCCCAAACCTGGCACTATTGCTTTAGGGCCACGTTGCAGCGCCAGCGCCGCTCGGGCCAGGGAGCTCAGGCCAGAAGATGGGGGGCACGGCGGAAGGGGTCGGGGGGACACGGGGGAGGGGGCTGCCCCCTCCCCCCGTGGCCCCCTTCTTCTGGCCTGGTCTAAGGCCCAGAGCCACGCCCCCCGCCGAAGGCGCAGCGGGCGGGGGCACTGAGGACTAGGAGCTTGGGGGGCCCAGGCGGCGGCGCCCCCCCGACCCCCGCCCCGCTCACTTGGCGGTAACAGGCCATGCAGAGGGACTCGATCTCGGCCGGCAGCTGCTCCTCGTCCTCGGCGTTGAGCGGGCGGAACAGCCTGGAGGCGGAGGCGGAGGCCTCCCCCCTGCCGGGGTCCAGCGCCCCGAGGGCCGACATGCTCCCGCCTCGCTCCACGGCGCTTCCGCAGACTGGAACTTCCGGCACGCACATGCGCAGGCGCAACAAGGCTCCTCCCCCTCCTCCTCCTTTCCCCCTCCCCGCGGCCTAAAAGGGCAACGGCTTCGGCCGCGTGACGTCACGGGCGCCGGCTCAGGGCGCGCTACTCCCAGGCGGGCTCCTCGGCCCACACTAGGCCTCCACTAGGCAGAAGCTCAACTGGTAGGGTGACCATATGAAATGGAGGACAGGGCTCCTGTATCTTTAACAGTTGTATTGAAAAGAAAATTCCTCTTCATCACCACAGTTAAAGCTGCAGGTGCCCTGCCCTCTTTTAAATCTGGTCACTCTAGTATAGCTCCTGCAGCTTTAACTGTGGTGATGAAGAGGGAATTTCACCAGGTTCTCCATATATACAAATGACACCTGCTGAAATTCCCTTTTCTATGCAACTGTTAAGGATACAGGAGCCCTGTCCTCCTTTTCGTATGGTCACCCTATCAACTGGGGAAGCTGGCGAGGAGGAGGAGGAGGAGGCGAAGGCTGCCAGTGGCTACGAGCCCTGATGGCTCTGTGCCGCCTCCAGGATCAGGGGCAGCAAGACTGTGTGCACCAGTTGCTGGGGAACATGGGAGAGAGGGAGGGAGGGTGCTGTGGCGCCGTGTCGTGCTTTGTGAGTCCCTGGCCGACGGCCGGTTGGCCCCTGTGTGAACGGAGGGCCTAGATGGACCCTGGGTCTGATCCAGCCTCAGGGCTGCTCTTATTGAGCAGGGGGTTGGATTAGATGGCCTTGTAGACCCCTTCCAACTCTGCTATTCTATGATTCTATGTTCTGAGGAGGAGGAGGAAGAGGAGGAGGAGGAAGCGCCATGCCCAGCCCAGCAGTGCAGGCAGGCAGGCTGTGAGAGGCCTGAGCTGCTAGTCCTCAGTGGCACCTGCTGGGCCGGCCAGAGGCCGCCCCCCTCCCTCCCTCCCTCCCCCCCCCGAGCCCCCCAGGAGAGGCTGCAGGGTCTTTGGAGCCAAAGCCGCTCATTCTGTCAGAAGCTCCCCGCAGCGGCTGAGCCCACTCCATCAGGTGCGCCTCCTGGACCTGGCAGGAGCCTGCCCATATACAGCCAGGAGGGCGTTGTGAATCGTGGCCAGGGAGAAGGATTCCTGTGGAAGTTTCCCTTCACGGCAGCACAGAGCTCACTGCGACGCTGAGCCGGTGGACGCGCGCAGCGGAGGGTGTTTCCAAGAAGTCGACTAAACCCCTTCGCCCTCATTCAAAGCACAGGAAACAGAGTTGCATTGCTGGCTGGGTTGCCCCTTCCACCCTGACTTGCGTCTTCAAAGCCCTTTTGTTCGGGAGCAGCCCCGTGTGTCCTGGGAGGCTGAAATGCCCCCCACCCACCCACTCACCCACCCTCACCTTCACCCAGCATGTGGATGTAGATCTGCCAATCTGAGGCCAGTGCTCACTTCATGCATCTGGCTACAGTCCACAAAACCTCATGCCGGAATAATAATTGTGTTAGACTTTAAGATGCCACAAGTCTCTTCGTTGTGTTGCTGCAGCAGACAAGGCGCCCGTCCCTCTCGGGATCAGTGGCTGGGCTTGCCAAGGGAACTGGACTCACTTTGGGCCAACCTAGCTGCAGGGCTGGGCCTTTTTATTTATTTTTATTTATTTATTTATTTATTACATTTTTATACCGCCCAATAGCCGAAGCTCTCTGGGCGGTTCACAAAAATTAAAATCATCATAAAACAACCAACAAGTTAAAAATACAAATACAAAATACAATATAAAAAGCACAACCAGGATAAAACCACGCAGCAAAATTGATATAAGGTTAAAATACAGAGTTAAAACAGTATAATTTAAATTTAAGTTAAAATTAAGTGTTAAAATACTGAGTGAATAAAAAGGTCTTCAGCTGGCGACGAAAGGAGTACAGTGTAGGCGCCAGGCGGACCTCTCTGGGGAGCTCATTCCACAACCGGGGTGCCACAGCGGAGAAAGCCCTCCTCCTAGTAGCCACCTGCCTCACTTCCTTTGGCAGGGGCTCACGGAGAAGGGCCCCTGTAGATGATCTTAAGGTCCGGGTAGGTACATATGGGAGGAGGCGTTCCTTCAAATAACCTGGCCCCAAACCGTTTAGGGCTTTAAATGTCAATACCAGCACTTTGAATCGGGCCCGGACCTGGACTGGCAGCCAATGAAGTTGTAAAAGGACTGGCGTAATGTGATCTCGCCAGCCAGTCCCTGTTAGTAAACGGGCTGCCCTGTTTTGTACCAGCTGAAGCTTCCGGACCGTTTTCAAAGGCAGCCCCACGTATAACGCATTGCAGTAATCCAAACGAGAGGTTATCAGAGCATGGATAACTGTAGCTAGGCTATCACTGTCCAGATAAGGGCGCAGTTGGTATATCAGCCTAAGCTGATAAAAGGTGCTCTTTGCCACTGAGTTCACCTGTGCCTCAAGTGACAGTTCTGGATCGAAGAGCACCCCCAAACTACGGACCCGATCCTTTAGGGAGAGTGCAACCCCGTCCAGGACAGGGCAAACATCACCTCGCCGGACAAATGAACCACCCGCTAACAGTACCTCCGTCTTGTCTGGATTGAGTCTCAGTTTGTTAGCCCTCATCCAGTCCATTACCGTGCCCAGGCACTGGTTCAGAACAGTCACTGCCTCACCTGGGTTTGATGAAAAGGAAAGGTAGAGCTGGGTGTCATCCGCATATTGATGACACCTCAGTCCACATCTCCGGATAACCTCCCCCAGCGGCTTCATGTATATGTTAAACAGCATAGGGGATAAAATAGAGCCCTGCGGAACCCCATGGCTTAGGAGCCACGGCACAGAGCAATAATCCCCCAGCACCACCTTCTGGAATCGGCCATCCAAGTAGGAGCGGAACCACTGCAACGCAGTACCTCCAACTCCCAGCTCAGACAACCTATCCAGAAGGATACCATGGTCGATGGTATCGAAGGCCGCTGAGAGGTCCAGGAGAACCAACAGGGTCGCACTCCCCCTGTCTCTCTCCCGACAGAGGTCATCCCACAGGGCGACCAAGGCAGTTTCTGTTCCAAAACCAGGCCTGAAACCCGATTGAAATGGATCTAGATAATCCGTTTCATTCAAGAGTGCCTGGAGTTGTCCTGCAACCACCCGCTCAAGCACCTTGCCCAGGAAAGGGATATTAGCCACCGGCCTGTAGTTGTTAACATCTTCCGGGTCCAGATTAGGCTTCTTCAGGAGTGGTCTAATTACCGCCTCTTTTAAAGAGGCCGGCACCACTCCCTCTCTCAAGGAGGCATTTACAACCTCCTGGACCCAGCCGGCGATCCCCTCCTTATTTGATGTAATGAGCCACGAGGGGCAAGGGTCAAGCACACAGGTGGTCGACCGGACTTGGCCAAGCACCTTGTCCACATCCTCGGGCCTCAATAACTGAAACTCATCCAATAAAACTGAGCCGGACGGCGCTCTGAACGCCTCTACTAGTGGTGCTGCATTAAGTGTGGTGTCCAATTCATGACGAATCTGAGCGACTTTATCTTCAAAGTGCCGTGCAAACTCGTCACAGCGTGCTACCGAGGGTTCAACTATCTCACGCCCTGGCCCAGAGTGTAACAGGCCACGAACCACTCGGAAAAGCTCCGCCGGACGACACCGAGAAGAAGCAATGCTGGTGGAAAAGAACTGCCTCTTTGCCACCCTCACCGCCACAGAGTAGGCTCGATAGTGAGCTCTAGCCCGTGTTCGATCAGACCCAGCACGAGTTTTCCTCCACCTGCGTTCTAGCCGTCTCCCCTCTTGCTTCATCGCCCTCAGCTCAGATGTATACCAAGGAGCTGACCGGGCTCTGCTCAGAGGGAGAGGACGCTTGGGCGCGATCGTGTCAACCGCCCGAGTCATCTCTGCATTCCACAGAGCGACCTGGGCTTCGACAGGAGCACCGGCCATATCAGCAGGAAAATCCCCCAGAGCCCTCTGGAATCCATCGGAGTCCATTAGCCTCCGGGGGCGGACCATTTTAATAGGCCCCCCACCCTTGCAGAGGGGAAAGGCCGCCGAGAGTCTAAACCTCAGTAGGAAGTGATCCGACCATGACAAGGGGGTAGATGTTAGTTCCCCCACTTCCAGATCACCATCCTCCTGTCCAGTCGAGAAAACCAGATCAAGTGTGTGTCCCTTTGCATGTGTTGGGCCGATGACATGTTGAGACAGCCCCATGGTTGTCATGGCAGCCATGAAGTCCTGAGCCGCTCCAGATACAGCAGCCTCGGCATGGAAGTTGAGATCCCCCAGAACCACCATCCTGGGGGTCCTCAACACCAGGTCCGAGACAACCTCCGTCAGCTCAGGCAGGGAGACTGTTGGGCAGCGGGGTGGACGGTACACCAGCAGAATCCCTAATCTGTCTCGAGTACTTTTGGCCGGTGGTGGCCCTCCAGATGTTTGGCACGCGACTCCCGTCAGTTTTAGCCAGCATAGCCTCAAGCTGCTCACCCCTGCTTTTACAGCGGGGCCACAATCCACAGCTGTTTGGGCCCTTCTCACGCAGAGCCAGCTTCAGAAACCAAGGCGTGCTTTGCAGCAGTAGCACAGTATCACGTAGCCTTCAGAAAAGGCAAGACAGGAGAAGCTACATGGGAAAGTTACTTTACTGCAGACAGTTAAAGAGTTGTTTACAGTCCAAGACACTTAAGCTGAATTTGACATTTCTCTTGACAATGTGTTGTTCATAGATTCACATTGGTTAGGCCGTTCTTTCTTTTTTTTAAGGTCTTATACTCAGAGAAATGGTAGTTGTTGTACATGTGTAAGGGACGTGTAAAGATGTGTAAAACTGCATTGTGACAACCTAAGCAAACCTTGGTAAACAGAGCTTGCATGGTATGATCTAGCAATTATCAAAAGGCTGTTAAAAGCCAGAAGTTCAGCTTCATCTGTTTTGCCATTTTAGTCTGTGGTCTCAAAAGTTGGACAGTCGTTGTGGAGCTGATGTTTCAGTAGCCTTTACGACATTACTTTGTCCTTACTCAAAGCAGCAGTTCTGCTAACATTTGTGAGAAGAAAAAGTGCAGGAATGGCGACGTTCTTACAAATAGGTAGCATCCTAAACGTCAAATGATCGTTTCATTCCTTTTTTTCTCTTGCCATCCATCTGGCTTCTACAGGAGCATTCCAGCTAAAAGTTTGGAATTAACCTGGACATTTCTGACATGTTAAAGTCACCACTATGTGCCAAGCATGAATCTTCACATGGTGGGCTCTGAGGTTAACCACGTCCTTGGAAATAAGTGCTCACACTTCAAAAGCAGTAACCCTGAGGTCCTGAATTCCCAGCCCTGCCAACCAACCACTCAGCCATTCAGCAGGCAGGGTGAAGCACGACTGAGAGAGGAGGCATGAAGGGACAGCCATCCCCACTGGCCTCCTCCCCATCCTGACCGCGCTGCTCCAGCTCCCCCTCCAAACAGCCTTAATGGTGCACCAAGCCATTCCTAAAAATCTGTCATGGAATCTGTGTATGATGGGTGAGCTTGACCTCCCCAGCCCCAGGGCCGGCTATTCTGAACAGACCTTTACTGCCTACATGCTTGGGCACAGGGTTTCAGTAGAAGCTGCCGCTTGGCTCACTTAGACTCTGGGCAATGTCCTTCCACAGGGTGGCCAGTCTGACGTGCCAGTCCTCTGGGGTAGAGGAGTTTTCCTGGAACTTCTGCAAATACGGAGGTGGTGGAGAGAGCTTGAGCGTCATCTCTGCCATCTCCTCCTCCGTGGTCTTTGTGAAGTTATCTATGTGAAGGGTGGCGTCCCTCCTGAAGGCCTCGATCCTTTCCTGAGCCTCCTGGGCCATATCCGCCAGGTACAGGTGCACGGCCCGCTGAAGGTCTTCTTGGCTACTGAAGAAGTGCTGAGAACGCAAGGCGCTGGAGTGAAGGCTGAGCTGCCCCAGGAGGTGCTGCAGGTTCCTTTCAATCTCAAGCTGGAGCTCCCTAACATTGTGGATCAGCTTGTCAGAGAACTCTTGTATACTCTGGCTGAGTTGCTCCCGCATCACTGTGGCCTGAGGTACCACGTTTTTGTGGAGCTCCTCCACGCTATGGCGGATCTCACTTACCAGCCTGTCAGTGTAAGGGTGGAAAATCTCCTTCACCTGGTCCGTGAGAAAGGCCATCTTTCGGGCATAAGAGGCTGCAAACCTGTGGGCATTACCCAGACCTTCCTGCACCTGAGCCTTCGTGTTGAGGCTGGGCCTGAAATGCTGGCGTAGTTCTCTTGCTCGGAGGGAGACCTGATCTATCAACTCCTCTGTGATGGGAGTCAAATGGAGGCGCAGATTTTCCAGGCTCTGGCTGATCTTTTGGCACACCTCATCCATAGGAGGAGAAAGTTTCATCCGGAGACTTTCAATCTCTCCACTGATGAGCCGGCGAAGTCCGTGGGCATCCTGGGAGAACTGGGGATGGAATCCCCTATTCAGCGGGGCCAGCTTCTCAAGGACATTTCCCACATAGTTGGCGCCATCTTGGAGACTTTCCTTCAGGTTGCTGCACAAAGCACAAAATGCACACATTTGCAGAGCAACACGGTCTTCGGAACACCATCGTGTAGGAGGGCTCTGAGAGCCCTAGCATGGAATTGGAGGGCTCC
This sequence comes from Elgaria multicarinata webbii, assembly GCF_023053635.1. Lineage (NCBI taxonomy): Eukaryota > Metazoa > Chordata > Lepidosauria > Squamata > Anguidae > Elgaria > Elgaria multicarinata. Next base: position 36,665,507 of record NC_086182.1, read on the forward strand.
AGTTCAGGGTTCCACCCACCCCCTGTCACCATCCCTTGGGCCTTCCCTTTGATGCCTGAGCCAGCCCCAGCCTGCCTCTCTTCACTGGTCCCAGCCAGCAAGTGTGCCTCCGCAGTGGTCCTGCACCATCCCCACAGCCTGCTTCCCCAGTCTTTCTGGAGAGGATCTGTGCCAGCCATGGCTCTGGGCCTCATTTGGCTTCTTCCAGGCCAGCCACATCAGCGCTCCAGCGTCTCGCAGATTGACCATAGGGGCCCTATGGGGACACGCCTGGCATCAGCTGCCTGTTCTTGCACCCTCTCCGGCCCTTCCGTCATGCTAGTCCTCTTCAACTTTTCACAGCTCAGGGGGTGGGAGCCCTTTAGAGTTCTGTGCTGCTCAGAGTGCAAACAAGGAGTTAAATAAATAGTCATGAAAGGTCTGACATGTTAGCAAAGTGGATCCCCAGTGTGCAGATGCCCTTGGAACCCAAACTATGTGGAGAACTGGATAGAAGCGAGTCTCGACCAATGTGGAGCCTCCCTACCCTTGTGGGACAACGTTGAGGGTCAAACTACCCCCTGTCTTCCTCTTCAGCCCAGTCTCCACCCATGGGCAACACAATGCGCCCTTCCTCCGGCCACTGGGAGGATGCTATAAGCTGAAACGAAGGGCATAATTTGAATAAATAAATACACCCAGTTGCGGAGGACGATGGACAGGTCCTAACCACACCGGGGATGGGTGGGGTTGCAGGGAGGGTCTGTAATCATGCTGGCTGTGCTTGTTTGCTTATGGCAGCTCTCTCGTTGGCCCAAGGACAAATGGCAGCTGAGCTTTCCTTCCCCGCTCACCCCAAAGGGACGGCAGGGACGGAGGGAGGAAGCACGCAGATGGTCCTATCCGTTTGCAAGTACGCCGCGGCTGTTGCTGACAATAAGCTTAGTGGGGCCACACTCACCTCATCCCCTGCCCCAGTTCCAGCTGCTGGGCTTGTTCCAGACTGTCCTTGTCATGAGTCAGTTGGCTGAAGGAGTCCCAGAAGCCGCTGGGCAGAGGACTCGCCTGAGAAGCTGCGTGGAGGGAGCAGAGGGGGGGGGGTGGCAGGAAGTCGCAATTAAGGGAGGCAAGACGCCAGGCTGTGCGAAAGCCCCGGCGGGGTCACCTGGAACCCACCCTGAATTCCCAGGATGGAGGTGCAGCAGCACTTAGGCACTTCTACCTCATTCTTGCTTATGATTCTCAGTCAGGTATTGGTAGAGCAAATGATGCAGGCAACCCTGCCCTCTGCCCCCCAGGCATTCACGACTGCAACTAGGGGCCATGGCAGGTCTTCAGCGCAGCCCTTTTCATTTGGGGGTCCTCCAAAAAAAACCTTGTGCTCAGAGGCTGCAAACACCCAGAAGCCGAGCCGGACTTGTGACTGGCATGTTGCCTGCTCTAGCTGGGTCTAAGGGCTGTTTATTTATTTATTATTTAATTTGATTCTTTTATGTATACCCTACCTTCCCTCCAAAGATGGTGCTCAAGACAGCTAACGGTAATAAAATACAGATTAAAAACAAAACCTAAAATATAAGAACATTTCTTCTAAAACACAACACGAAAAGGAATAGACAGTACACCACCAGTTCAAAACACCGTCGGCAACAGAGCAGCCTGCCTGAATAAAACAAGAAGCAGAGACTTGTGATTCCTGGAGGAAGACTAGTCCATAAACATGTGCCTAGAGGCCTTGGGGCTGCCGCAGCCAGAGACACACAGCCTCCCTTCCCCGCTGCCCAAATGTACCGGGATGATTAACAGGAAGAGTCCCAACCTGAGACGGACATCAGGAGTCCAGCCAGAAGTGCCGCTTTGGGGGTCATGATCAGCCTGAGTCTCCACAAGGAAACACGGAAAGGACCAGTCCACAGCAGCCCAATGCACACAGATTCCAGCCGCGGCCAGACTCGGCTGCCCATGGACCCCGGGCGGGTGCCTGAGGAGCCGCTCAGTGCCATCCCTCTGATGAGTCTTCTTTTCTGTTAAATGTTCAAGGGCTGAATGAACGGAGATGTGTTTGTTCTGGTCAGAAACCCAAATGTTACAGAGCCAGGTTTTCATCACTTTTATAAGCACCTTATTCCTGAAGGTGTTCTACACACCTGTGCCTTACCTGTTTGCTGGGCACTTGCTGCCTTCTCTGGGCTGTCCTGTGGGGATGCCTTCTTGCTCCTTTTATATAGGCCAGGCGGGAGAACGGAGGCGATTCCATGCCTCTTGCGCACGGCTGCCAAGGCCGTCATCTCAGCCCACTCCGTGTAAACAGAGCGTGGAGGTTCAAAGACATTCACGGCGATGTGACGTACACATCTGTCGCGAGCAGGGGGCACAGGGCTGACTTTGCCAGTCCCCACCCCCATGGATACGCCACTCCCACCCCCACCCCCACCCCCCTCAGTGGACAGGCAAGCGGAGCGCACTGGTTTCGCTGCAGGCATACCCACGTTCCAACTCCTGGGCGTCCAGGTGTCAGGCACTGATCTCAATGGATCAGGTGGGAGATAAAAGGGGGGGTGCCTCTCTTTGCGCTACTGGCTCTCCGTGCTGGGGGCGAGGTACGAGTCAAGTCTCACCCTTGCACCTCCCTTTTACACCAGTTGTCCAGTTTTTTCTAACCGCCAAAAGTTGCATGAGAGAGAGCATCAAGGGCACCTGGGTGCATGCAGGGGGAGAGACCAAGAGCAGGAGGGCTCAGGGGACGCTAGCCCTGGGAACGCCGGCTGCAGGCCAGGCAACAGCATCCTGGCCCAGTGGCTTGTGATACAGAGAACTATCAAGAGGCTGCTAGTTTGCTAAGCGGGACTGTGCTTCGTTTTCTTTTGTTCGGGTCTCTTTAGCGATGTCCATTAGAAATCCTTGGCTACCTGGGTTGTCTAACCCCGTTCCATCAACAACATCAAATGGTTTGCAATCCAGTTCTACTCAGCTTGGGCTGGAAACTGGTTTGGAAAAGCAAGCCTACGGTTTCCAACAGAAGGAACCTGCGGCATGGAGGAACCACAAGTTAATGGGATGCTTAGGGGGCCCTGATTCTGACCCCACTTCCCAGCCTGAACAGACCTATGCAAGCAAGCAGAGCGCCAGGGCCGAGCAGGGTGTGCGCCTGAGCAGTCCCGGGAGAACACGGCACCGCTGCTGCAGCACGTGCAGCCAGCAAAAGGACCTCCGAGCTGACCTGCGAGTTGCATTCATTGGACTCTCATCAGCCTGTCCTGGTAGGAGGGAAATCCGCCTCTCTGGTCATTTTCTCCCTGCTTCTCTGCTTGACCCAGAGGGCCGTTCCCCAGTTTGATGGCACTTTCATGATCATAGCGGCCATGGAAGAATCCTGGGAACGGTAGTTTGGGGAGATGCCGAGAAAGGTGTGCTTGGTGTTCCCCCCCCTCCACCCCCTCCTACAGTTTCCAGGGTTTCCTCGAAAAAGGAAACAGCCCATGAGCCACTTTGCAGCTGTAGCGCGTTTGTGTCCCCAACGTCTCAGGGACAGAAAAGCTGCCTTGGATGGACCCTTGTGCACATTAGTGGCAGTGGGTGCCGGAGAGGCGAGGCGCCTCCAAGCAATGTGGGCGGGGGACGGACGGACCCCAGCATCTCCATCTTGTCCCTGGGATGGTCTGAAGCAGCAGCTGCAGCGTTAGGGAAGGCTTGTGGGGGGGGGCTAAATCGCCCCTCACCACCAGGGGGGAGCATAACTGTTTTTTGAAAGGAACAAAACAGCGTCTCCTGCAGCCCCCGCCCTCTTCGTGCCAAGGCCTTCGGTGATCTCAGCAAAAACTTTGTTTGTGTGCAAATCATCGGAAGAGGTCAGAGTTTGCCTAGCTGGCAAAGTCCAGCTTTCTCCAGCCAGCATCGGCTCTGAGCTGGGATCAAAGGCCACCCCCAGCCAAGTCCCCGTTCTCGCCCAAAGAGCCTGGGGCCCCTCACAGGGCTCCTCCTGCCCATCTCGGGTCTCCAGGGCAGAGACGCACCCCGCGGGTGCTGCTGCGGGCGGGTCAGGTCCTTTCCTCCCTGAAGATCGCCGTTGACTTTCCCCCAACTGGCTTCTGTCTCGTCCTCGCCATGATCCAGCTCCTCTCACTAGGGTCTCAGCACCACCGGACTGCCCATGCTCCCCCCCTGAAGTAGCTGGGGGGGGCACTATTTAAGCTCACACACACACACCTGCTTTAAAATTCCTTCTTCTAACTTTGCTCTTCTCCTGGTCAGTTTCTGCTTTCCTAAGCAATATAATTAGCAATCACGGTAAGCTTTCTACATCTGTTAGATCAAAGCGATGCACCTTGCAAGGAAGGCTACGTTAAAAGAATGTGCTCATTATAGAAAGCCTTGCTGCTAGATCAAAGTCTTGCATCATCTCCTGGCAAATTGGTTAAGATGAGTGTCGGTAAACTTGAGTTGCTCGTGCTAAATGTCTGTAGTTGAACTGGTGGAACTTGGGATAATTTGGGGGTGGGGTTCTGCTAGCAAAGACAAGATTCTCATTTAGCATGAAGCCTGAAACTTAGGCTGGAGGGCTCCTGGAGCTACCAATCAAGAGGCATGGATCCACTAGGCCACCTTTTATTCCTGAATACATTTTTTTTTCAGATGAAGAAGAAGAGGGAAGAAGCACTGGGAAAACATGCCCGGAGACAGGGGGATGTTACTAGTGGAAGACATCATTGTCTGGAGCCCCCCTAAAATTCTGTGACTGGGGCATGGAAGTGGCAGCCTGCTGGGTTATTGTAACACCTGTGGCAGTAAGGAGGACTGGAAGGTTTTGCATTTTCATATTTGCACGGCTTTAAAAGGCCGGTTAGACGATTCCTGGAGAAGGCTGTTGATGACTACTAGTCCTGATGGCTACGTGCTATGCCTGGCATCAGTGTGCCTGTGTATACCAGTTGCTGGGGAACATGGGCAGGAGGGTGCTGCTGCACTCCTGTCCTGCTGGTGGGTGATGCTGGACTCGGTGGACCCTTGGTCTGATCCAGCATCAGGGCTCTTTGTATGCTCTTAGTCACCCAGATAAGCAGACCTGCCCTGATGGTCTTAGCTTTGAGCTGAGCACACAGGCAGTGGCGGCTTCAGTCCTGCCTCCACGACTTCCCTCCTTCTCTCATCAACCTGGACTTTGCCCTTTAGAAGAGAAGCTCTTTGTGGGAGGCAGAAGCCAGGTGGGCAGGTGGGGGCCCTCCTCTAGCCTAATGAACACCCCACCCCACCCATGCTGTCTTTCTTGGAGCTTAACTGCATGAGGCGGCTAGTCCCCGAATGGGATTGCATCAGCAGCCCATATCCACGTGATGAAGGCTTTGCCAAAAGGCTCCCACAGATTTCTGTGGCTTGGAGGCTAATCAGTCCACCACCACTGTTTTGCTCACTCAGGCCTGTGCAGAGACTGACATGGCTTCAAAGCACTACCGAATTCGGGAGGAAGGTCTGCGCCCAAAGGTATTGCTGATTCATTCAAGCCACCAGGTGACGTCCAGCCCATCTGTTTCCCAACAGCTGCCCGCCTCTCTGCCCAGCACACACACATACACACACCCCTATTTCCCAGTATCCTGGTCCATGATGCATAGCACCCATGTGCCCTGTTTCTGCTGAAAACACACAGCGCCTCCCCATTTAAGCCCCACCCATGTCATTTTCCTCCCACCCCACCTAAACTTTAATTTCTACTCCGAGGACCTGCACTTTGTCGGTGTTGGCTGCTGGTGGCAGCTTTCCCCCAAACAGCTAGAATGCTTGTGAACATTCCTTGCCATCACAACAGTTCAGTCAATGGTGTAAAAGTTTCTTTTAAAACGCCCAGCAGTAAAAATATTCTTGTGTGGTATTAACTTTTGATCAAAAACCATCTATCTAGTGGGCCACGCCCCACACCCATCATTCAACCTCCCCCCACCCACCCCCGGCCCATTTCCCTCTTCATTCGCACATTAGAACATGCTCCAGTTGGGATGAGACTTTCCCCGCCGCACCCTGAAGCCCTTCCAAGGTGGCCCAGGAACGAGCCAGCCCCCCCCCTCCTCCCGAGAGAAACAGAGTCGCTTGCATGCATTGCTGGGTTGCTCTTTTATTTCAGCAGAGAGAGTGTGCCTGGGCATGTGTCTTGTGCACAGTGCACAGAGATCGCTGGCAGCAATGGGCAGACAGGTGGAGTCCCAGAAAGGCACCCAGCCTCGCCCCAAACAACAGGCAGGCACTTGGGACTCCCCCCCCCCTTGAGGCTAGGCTGTGGGGCCCCGGGTTGTGCTGTAGGGCCCTGGGTTGTTTCTCATTCATGTCCTGGGGATGGCAGAGGACACGGAGATTCCAAGAGCAAGGAACACTGACGTGGTGGTGCTCGACTATTATGGATGTTATGCGGAGGGTAAGGGGCCTCCTTCGTTCCCAATCTTCTTGAGGGAGTCCAAGAAGTTGGTGAACCTGTCCGTCACGTCCTTCTCCAGGAGGCTCAGGTGGCCCTCTACGTTCTCAGCATGGGGCCCCAGGTTCTGCTTGAACTGCTCCACCGTCTGCGCCAGGAGCTGCTTGACGGTCTCCTCGTAGGACCCAGTGTACTGTTGGAACTCTTGGACCTGCTGGCTGATCTTCTCCTTCAGGCTGGTGATGTGGGGATCCATGGAGTCGGCCAGGCCAGCCGTGTTCTGCCGAACCCTCTCCTGCAGCTCCTGCAGCAGAGGGCTCAGGTTCACCTTCAGCTCCTCGGCTGCCTCCAAGAACTTGGCTTGCCGCTCCTGGATGACCTTCTTCATCTGGAAGGAGAGCCCCTCCAGCCGGCGGTTCAACTGGTCTTGCACGTCCTGGGTGTAGGGAGACAGGCTGGTGTGCAGCTCCTGCACCTTCTGGTCCACCATGGCCTTGAGCTCCTGGGTCAAAGGGTCCAGTTTCCCCTGGATCTCCTCCACCTTCTGGTTGAACAGCTGCTGCAGCTGCTCAGCATAGGGGGAAAGGCTGCCCGTCTTCTCCTGCAGCTGGGCCTGCAGCTCCTGGAACTTGGCCTCCGCCTGCTTGCTCAGCTCTGCCACGTTCTCGTTCACCTGGGCGTGTGCCTCCTGCATGCTCTGGATGACCGCGCTGATCTGCTGCTGGACCTCGGTGGCATGAGGGGACAGCTTAGCTCGGACCTCCTCAAAGTCCCGCTGGACTTGCTCCTTCAGCTGCTCAGAATACGCCCCCAGCTGGGCAGCGATATTGGTGGCAAAGGGAAGCAGCTTCGTCTGCACCTCGTCAGCATAGGAGCTGGCGGCCTGGAAGTGACCCTGGAAGAGGGTGCTGTGGGAACGAGAGGGGGGCGTGTGAACGACTCTTCGGCCTCAGCTCCACCGAGCAGGACATTGCACTAGGAAAGCGGTACATAAAAGGCAGGAGCCACACGGCTGCTATATAGCATGATTATTGACACATGCCATAGACCGCTTTCATACCGCTGTATCCTACTTGGTGTGGCTCCTGCCTTTTATATACCGCTTTCCTAGTGCAATATCCTGCTTGGTGTAGATGAGGCCTTTCCCTCCTCTCCCCAAACACTGCTAGGGCCTGCCGGAAGTCTCTCAGCAAAGCCAGGCTCTCATGGCGCCACCATTGACCCGACTCATTCACGGGGATTGACAGGGGGCAAGGCGGCATCGACTTCTACTGGGGGCCGTCCCGCGTTTTCTTACTGCTTTTCCTGCCTTAATGCAGAAAATGCATAAAGGAGAAACAGGCAGGACAGCTGCACAAGGCCGTCTGGGTGCCAAGCCCAGGACCCCTCCGCCTGGGAGGGCCCAGAAACTAGATGGCTGGCCAAGAGGAAGCAGTTCTGCTCTTGGGGATTCCTCTCTGGACCCACTCGCCATCCCACCAAAGCTTTGCCCGCATCACGTCCCTGCCCTTCTCCCCCCCCCCCCGTAACACACACACAGGTCTGCTTTGTTCTCGACGGGGCGGGGGGAGGTGCTCCTTTCTAGCCCACTGGGGAACAAACCCGCAGTGTCCTATTTTTACAGGTTGCACAATTCTGTGTCTGCTTATTTATTTATGTTTTTGTAGCCTGCTTTTCCATTTAAAAACAAATTTCCATAGAGCAATAAAAACAACTCCCCCCAAATTTGTTTAAAAAATCATAAACGCAGCAGCTGAAGGTCTAAAACGAAGAAGCAGACGAAGCTCACGCTTGTTAAAACGGCAGAATAAAACCATTCAGCAGCACAACAGACCTTCTGGTCAATCAGGCCTCCATGCCGGCATGGATTTGTCAAAAGGCCTTGAGAGGCTCCTGCTGGAGCTGAAAAGCCGGGTTTCCTGGCAAGCCACGGGGTGGGGGTGGGGGTGGGGGTGGGGGTGGGGGTGGGGGGGTGGCCAGGCCATCCCACCTATAGGCCACCAGCACTGCCCAAAAGATCCTTTTCACAAAGGAAAAGGCCCACGGAGAAGCACAGAAAGGCCCAAGGGCAGCGGGGTTTGGGGATGCGGCCAGGTGGGACAGCGTCCGGCTCGCGACTCCGCAGGCCCTGGAAGCAGCCACTCACCTGAGCTGCTGGCTGACCTCCGACTGCTGGAGCTGATCCATGGACTCCTTGGCGCTGCTGCCCAGCTGGGTGACGTAGGTCCAGAACGCGTTGGCCACCTGCTCTGTGCTGACCTGTTCCTGGGCCCCTGCGAGGGTTACAATGAAAGAGCTTGGCCATGCTGGGTGCAGCTCAGCCCCGCCACCAGCGCCCCGGCCTCATGCAGGATCAGGCTCTTGTTGGCTACGAGTCCTGGTGGCTCTAGGCTATCTCTAGGGTCAGAGGCAATGGGCCTGTGCACAGCAGCTGATGGGGAACATGGGTGGGAGGGTGTCCTTGCACCGATGTCCTCCTTGTGGGTTTCCAGTCGAAAGCTGGTTGGCCCCCATGTAATCAGAATGCTGGGCTAGAGGGACCCTCGGTCTGACCCAGCCTCAGGGCTCTTCTTAGGTCCTGTGTTTCTGGAGATCCACATCCCAATTCCCCTCCTCCCGTGATGTCCAGACCTACTGGGTCACACAGCCACGCAGCCCTGCCCTCCGCAATGAGCCCGCCGAGGCTGGGCCTGCCCTCTTGCTGCCCCAAACTCCTGCACAACAGCTGCCCCCCCTCCTCCCCCAGGCTGCCAGGCTAGACGGGATGCGGCCAGGCCCCGGGGACTGTGCCGGCTCAAGAGGCAAGCGGCGCTGACGGATGTGCCAAGCCCAGCCGTGCTCAGAGATCTGCCAGGGCTCCTCCCAGGTCTGAGCAGGAGAGCGCCAGCGTGGTCTCACCCCCGACTCCTAATTCTGCGTTTCTCCTGGCCAGTTCACTGAGGCCGTTCTTTCTTAGGCTGCTTCCGTGCGGGGGGGGGCTCCTAGCGCTGCCGTCAAAAGGCAATAACAAACACACACACACACACACACACACACACACACACACACACGTCCATCTTTCCCTCCTTAGCAGATATGTTGTGATAGCAGAAAAGTTGGAGGAAACGGTGGGAAAGCAGACGAGGTTTACACATGAAAGACGATGCCTCCCTGGGCCCCCAATAAAGTTCCAAGAACAAGGAGGGTGATTGCATGACAGAAGCCTCCTCTGGAAGCCCCCTTCGATCATGCTAGTGCCAATTTACACAACTGAGCTGCCTAGATCCAAGCAAAGCACATTTGTAAACAGCTGCACCTTTTCATCTATTTGTAAAGTGAGTTTGCTAAACCTGAGCTGTGAGTTAGCTCAGTTCAAGCTAACTCTTGTAAATCTTCAGGGCTGAGCTACGCAGGAACTCTATGGCCATTCTTAATTAACTTCTAACAAGTTCTTCCTCCAGCAAACTAAGCAGGAAATGGCTCAATTAGAATCCACAAGGAGAGAATCATGTTTAGGTTAACTGTTCAACTCATAATAAACGCAGGGTTGTACGCCGGGGGGGGGGGGAACATGCCCTGAATGAATACAAATATTAGGACGTCCGCCTGGGCTTGTGTTCCTCCTCCTGGCTCAGAGGGTCATTACCTGCCATGGCGGCCAAGAGACCGAGGATCAGGGCTGCTGTCTTCAGGGCCGTCATCGTCTGCCGCTGGATGCCTGCAGGAGTCCTTGAAGGAATGGCTCTGCGAAAGAGAGGAGCGGGAGGAAGAGGGTGAGACGGGCCCCAAGAAGACCTCTGCTCTCTGCTCTGACCTCCATCCCTGCTCTAGCACACACACACTCCCTGGGGGATGGGGGGTCCTCCCCCCACAGTGCTCCTCAGTGCTCCTTTGCACCCTTGAAATCGGGGGGGGGCATTTTAAGTGTTCGCTCCTTAGCCCAAACTCTGAACTATTGACAGAGAGGCAAGGGAGGGGCCAAGCAGCCTCCTCCTCCCCCCACCTCTAAAAAATCCCCCCCAAAGGAAAACTCCGATGAAATTTGGCTAGGTGTTGCTAATTCAGGTTGGTAAGGGGGGGGCGGCTGTGCCTCCCACTCTGCACGCCCTCCGCCAGCAACGCAGCAGCTGCCAATCTCCCTGGGTGCAAGGCCTCCCCTCCGCGCCACCGCCCTCTCCTTGCAGCCTGCTCACCTGCTCTGGGGCTTCTGGTGCTCTGCCTGCCCAGCCGGCCCATATATATATGCTCCTCCTCAGGGCCATTTCTTCCTGCTTCCACGCAGGCTGATGACACGTCCTCAAGGGCTTGGACTTTAGCAGGAGCACAACGTGGAGACCTGTGTGGCAACGGGGCTGCCGTCTTATCTGCGGGGTGAAGGGAGCTCTGAACAGCAGCGCTAGGAACAGAAGCAGCTGCCTGGCATGAGTCCGGCCCCGGTCCGGCCAGCCCAGTCTTGTCCACCCTGGCTGGCAGCAACAGCTCTCCGGTGGGGGTCTTTCCCAGCCTACCTAGAAAAGCGGGATTGCAGCTGAGACCTTCTAAAGCAGGGAGTGAGGGGGGCTACTGCTGGGCAATGGCCCCTCCACTTAGCATGTGGGGAGCCCCCCAACCTCACCCAGGAAGGCAAAGCAACACTTACAGAGAAGATGCAGAGGAATCCATGGGGACTTGCAACTGTGTGCATTAAAGAGGTCAGAAACAGACTGTGTTACCACAACATGCTAACCCATGATGGGTTGTTTGCTTGAACAACCCTCATTGGGTTAGTTTGTCATGTGAATCCAGACCAGTTTTGTCAGGTGGGTTGCTTTCCAGAGACAACCCACCCTGAAAGCCCATGGCCTGTTCTAGAGGTTGTTTTTTCTGTGTCATCCAAACCTGGGCATGCCAACCCATCACAAGTCAAGGGCTTTGGGCAGTGAGCCGCTGGCTGCACTCATGGCTATTTCCAGAGCTCCTTTCCCCTTGCCAGCAGCAGCCCTGGCTCCGGCCAAGATCCCCATCCCTGCTCAGATCACGATCCCAATAACAGGCGGGATTTTTTTTATTATTATGCTCAAAAACAGGGCCGGGATTTCCGCACACACATACACACACACACACACACACACACACACACACATTTTCTCAGCCCAATTTTATGTGTGCAAATTGTTTATTTATCCATTCATTTCAAAATTCAGTGATTTGCAATTGCATAGTTGCGCAACTGCGGGTATCCAAAATACAGGGGCTTTGCCTTGGCTTCTCCCTTGAGCACCAGACATACAAGGGTACAGTCAAGGGTAACTTGTAGCAAGGCTGTTAGCGGGGGGGGAGGGGGAATGGGTGTAGATTTGCCCCACCCAGCAAGGGTTTCCCCAGGGTTCGATGCGCTGCCCTGAACCTCGGAGGTGCCCTGATAGGAATCCCCACTTGCTAAGCTCAGCTCAGCTTCCAGGGTAACTCACCTTTTCCCAGGGGAAATTGCCTACACTTTTGAAAATGGAAGAGACCCACACACACACACACACAACTTAATCAAAGAGCAAGCACTGAATTCACAAAGGCTTCCTTGACCTCCTGCTAGTTTCGGTGCTTTCAGATGTGGCGCTCCAAGTGTGAGCAATTGGAAGGGACTGAAAGATGGCAGAAGGGGGGTGGGGTGGAAAAAGACACACACACCCCCAATAATGTTCCATGAACGAGGCAAGGTAAAGCTTCATCTGGGAGCTGCCTCCTTTTCATAGTGCACTTAGTACATTTCTAGGTACTTTGTAAATAACCTAATGTCACGTGCATCCCCAGCAAAGTAGGAAACACACCTTTGTACTTTTGCCAAACTAATCTAGCCATCATATAATAGGATTTGGGGATTTCTAGTCTCGGGATACATCTGTACACCACACGCTGCACCTGTGTGTTGCAGTGGTCTGAGTGTTGCGCTGGGATTTGGGGTACCTGGGTTGTGGGCCCTGGGTGCCTTTGGGACGGTCACTGACTCTCAGCCTCACCTCCCTCATTGGGTTGCTGTGAGGACAGAATAGAGAGGAGGCAGGATAGAAATGTAATAATAAACAATGAATAAATAATGTTATTCCAATCTACCACCAAAGCAATACGACAAGTGCCCAACCATCCACAGAAGCACAGGCAGGTGGAGGGGACGGGCTCCTTAGTCCCATGCACAGGCCAGGGAGGGGTGTTTCAGCAGGACCCAGCCTTCCTCCCCCATAGAGCGGCTGGCTCCTGCCATTTAATAATGGAAAAGCGATTCCTTTGCTTGATGTTAAGTGAACGAGATACAACAGTCTAGTAAGAAAGCTGGAGTGAAGAGTCTGCAATTACAAGCCAAGGGCTCTCTGAAATTCTCACAGCCAGATTACTCATACCCACCTCGCACGTTTTCATAATTAGTCAGTCCAGGTGTTTTGCACTGTAGAGTACCAGAATACTTTAAGAAAAGAAGAAGCCCAGTCAAGCTAGGTTCCCATCAAGCCTGCCTGCCTGAACACCAGAGTTCGCTGATATTCTCCAAACTCACAACATTTGCAGCTTGCTGTGTTGGTGCATTAGAAAACCAAGCAAATCCTAGTGCCACAGCAGACAAATAACATCTTCATTAGGAGCTAATGAAATGTCACCATGTCATGAGCAAACTTTCGAGTTCAGCAAAGCTCCTCAGGCTGCATGTTAAACAAAACCGGGGGGGGGGGGGTTATAAAAAAAACCAAGCATGATGGGAGCCCCAAAGTGTGCATTTGCAAGAGTCTTGAGATGCCACGGAGGGTTGGAAGCCAGGCTGCATGAGAGTTGTGGGTTCGAGGGAGCGTCATCTGGGGGCTGACTGAGCTGTGGGGGCGTCCGATGTCCAAGCTGTCTCTCGCCACCCTTGAAATATCCTACCCTGACCCAAGACAATGCTTGGTCAGGGACATTGTGGGGAACTGAAGAGGTGCCCTGGCATTGCTTGAAGTGCCGGGGGGGGGGGTAAGGCAGGCTCTGCCAGGGCAGAGGGTGGGCCCTGGCCGCTCCCTACGCATGGACGTGCTCGGCTCTGAGACACAAAGTAATAATACCTTGGACGGTGCTCAGAGCATGTGCAGTGTGCTTTCCCCTCCCCACTGAGTGAAAACAGCCAAAGCACACACAGCCCGGATTAAGAGGCCGGGCCTCCAAGCATCTTCCTTGGCTTACAAATAAACTAGCGTATTTGGTGCTCCCTGACCTGTCTCAGATGCATTATCTTGGGTTCACAGTCCAAGGCGATGCAGATTTCATGTGCAGGATGGAGGGGCAGAGCTCAGCCAGGGATGGCAACAGCCTGGAGGGTTCAAAGATGAGCACCTTTGCTCCGTAATGCTTCAGTAATGCAAGACACGAGATGGTTGAAGGTCATAGAATCATAGAAGAGTCGAGTTGGAAGGGGCCTATAAGTCCATCGAGTCCACACACACACACACACACACACACTGCTCAATGCAGGAATCCACCTCAAAGCATCCCTGACAGACGGTTGTCCGGCTGCCTCTTGAAGGCCTCTAGTGTGGGAGAGCCCACAACCTCCCTAGGTAACGGGTTCCATTGTCGTACTGCTCTAGCAGTCAGGAATTTTTCCTGATGTCCAGCCGGAATCTGGCTTCCTGTCACTTGAGCCCATTATTCCGTGTCCTGCACTCTGGGAGGATCGAGAAGAGATCCTGGCCCTCCTCTGTGTGGCAACCTTTCAAGTCCTTGAAGAGTGCTATCATGTCTCCCCCATATGATTGGGTGAGCCACCAGGGCAGCTTGCATGCTGACAGATTGACACAAGGGATTTGTTACTGTGCCAGCTTTGCCCCAGATCCTGTTTCTCGTGCCAACTGGCCCTTTCAGGGGGCTCTTTCAGCCACCATCAGTCCGCCAAGTCACACCCAGTGTTTCTGCAGCGAGATGGCCCAGGTAGGCTTCCCCAGCCTGTCCCTGCTGGCCACAAGTGGACCATTGTGGTCATTTTTCAGGTAGTCTTTCTGCTTGGAAACATGCCGTGCTCACACGAGCTGTGTCAGGGCAGGGGGCAGAATTTCTTTTGGCCGGAGGGCTAAATTCCATTTCAGAGGTTGCATCCCAGGGCCCCGCCACAATACCAGTAAGCAGAGTTTGGCTTAATGCTCTTAGTGCCAGTGATTAAGTCTTAGCGGAGTTCATTGAGAGTAGGGGAGAAACTGCCTCCAAGCCAGGAAACCAAGAGATTATCAGCCATTGGGCTTTCTGGGACATGGACACACACACACACATGCCTGATCTCTATTATTATTTCTCTTCTCAGTAGAAGGGGAGCAAAGGACCAAGGACTCTTAGGCCAGTTGGAGGCGTGTGCCAAGCCAGGGGATTGTGTCTCCGTCAGCTGTGTTGAATGGGATATGTGGTGAGGGGGGGGGGAAGTGTGTTACTGGGGGCAGGGATTAGGGCCAGCTAATGGTGACAGTGCAGCATGCAAGCTTCTGAGTGGCACAGAAATCTTCCTCAAGCGGGATAATCAGGAAGCATTCAAAGTGCAAGGGCCCAGTGCAGAATCCAGCCTGGGCAGAACATCTCTTCCCGGCTCAAGCAGAGCAGCCTGTATCTCGCGGTCACTGCGTGGCCTCCTTTGGCTAGCGAAGCAGTCGGCCTCCTCCCGGGCTGGGCCGTCTTGAGCGAGGGGACGGGGCGCTGTGCATGTGCTTTAGCCCAGGGCTCCCTAGGAAGAGGAGTTGCCAGGCAAGGAAAAGGCTGCCGGGGCTGGATGGAGAGCGGTGGGCTGCCTGCACCAGCAAAGCAGTCATCTTGGCCCTGCCTGGGGTTGGGTGGGGGGGTGGGCATTTCTCAACCTCCAGCACAAGCCTCCATTGAGCAAATACAGCGGCAGGATGGGAGCTGGGAGCAACGGATGCTCCCCCACCCTGCACCCCGCCAACTGCTCCCACCAGGTTCTCTGGTCGAACTTTGGACAAATAGCCCCAACAGTCAGGGGGAGGGGGAGGGAGGGGGATATAAATGAGAAGCTGCCCAGGAGGGTTCCAGACAACAGCAACTCCTGGGCAGCAGAGAGAGCAGGTGAGAGGGGGGGGCAGTTGCTAAAGCAAAGGGGAGGGGGCAGGAGCCAAAGCCTTGGGGAGGGGCCTGCCCATGTTTGCCCCCATGGGGCACAGCCAGCCCGCTCCCCCCCCCCCCAAAGCTGCTTGGAGCTCCTCTCCTCTTCCTGGCTGCTTTGGGCATGACGTCCCAATGCTGGTGGCAGGGTGGAGGGTGGGGGGATGCCGTGGGCCGGATAAAGCCATCTGCCCTTCAGTTAAGGACCCTGGTTTTGCCCAAAGTGCAGCCAGGGCTCCATCAGAACTGCCGGGGGCTTTCCCCCTCCTCACAACCAGCCACATCTCACCTGGGAAGAGAGAGGCAGAGCACCCGATTCCCACCCAAGCTTCAGACCTGGCACCTTTGCAGCTGGGGAGTGGGCATGGGTTTCCGAGCAAGGGGCAGGCCTGGTTTTGAACTGAGTCACATGCAGGAACAACGATGCGGCCCCCAGATGCTGCTGTCCATCCTCAGCCACGGCCCGCCTGCCCAGTCTGACAGGCAGAAGTTTCCTGGGTCTCAGGCGGGCAGGCAGAGGCCCCTCTCTGAGCCTGACCACCTTGGGAAGCCGGGGCCTGGACCAGGGACTGTGCTCCAGCCGCCGGCCAGCCAAGGGCTCCATGGGCAGCAGCTCCAGATGTGGGATGGACCCTCTCCAAGGGGGAACAGCGCTTGCCTTGGAGCGAGGCCCTTGTCCCAAGGACCTCTGGGCCTCCCAAGCCACAAGCGAATGGCACAGCAGTGCACCGGCAAGTCAGCCTGGGGCCATGAGCTCTCTGCCCATCCACGCCCCCAACCCACCCACCACTTGCCTGGCTTGCCTGAACCACGCAAATGCAGGACGTGGCAACTTCCCCCTGCTTGCTGAGACTCCCAGCTGGAGCGGAGAAAGAGCGGGGGGGGGATGGGGCAGGGGGGAGCTCATGTCCTTGTAGGGAACTGAGACTTGGGGGGGGGGCATTGTCAGAGCAGTTTTGACGCTGGAGTGCCAGACGGCCATCTCCTCCTGGGCAACGCAGCTGGTTCCCGGCACCTGCACGCGCAGGCCCTGGCACGAGGACGCCCCGCTCTGCTTGCACCCCCACAAGCCCCCTGGACAGGGCTGGGCTTCCTCCGGGTGGCCTCTTCAGCGGCCAACGACCTGCCTTTCCTTCCCAGCACCGGTCCAGCCAAGAGACACCATGAGAGCCCCCCTCCTGCTGCCTCTGGCCCTCCTGGCTCTGCTCTCCAACTTTGCACGTGAGAACCCTCGGGGCTGGAATGGGCGCAGAGGGGCAGGTGGCCAGACCCCAGGGGGCAGGGCGGAGGGCTGGGCGGAGTGCTTGCGGCCGGCTCTGCTCAAGGGCGTGCCGGAGGGCTGCCCCTTGGGCACGGCTGGTGGGGTGAGAAGCAGCCCCCCAAGCAGGTCTGGGGCTCCCTTCTGGGGCTGCTTCTGGGCGGGGATCCCCCCCGCCGCATCCCACTGGTGGGCGTGGCCAGAGGCAGAGGAGGTGGGACAAAAGTAGAAAAAAATGGAAGGGTTGAAACCTAGCAAAACTAGAAAAAAATTGCAAAAGGAACACTCAAGTCAGGAGAGTCTTCCCAGCCTTTTAGAATGGGGGCAAAGCCTCACCAAAGCCAAGACATCCCCAAATGGGGGGCAGGGCCACCTGGGGAGGCCGGAGGGCCAGGCGGGGGTCCCAGATCCCGCCCCTCTGTTCCTGCTGCTCCTAGGCGCGTTATTCCTCCTCGACAGCAGAGGAAGGGCTGGGGACACACGGGGAGGGTCCCGGGGGCAGGCGACCGGGTCTGCTGCCCAGCCCCAGGGAAACGCCTGGAATGAGGAGGGGGCGGAGGCGCGAGAAAAGCCTCCTTCCCGGGGGGGGGGCTTTGGAGGCGCAGAGCGGACCCCCCCCCCCCGTGCCTCCCCTGCCTTCTTCAGCGGGGAGAGGGGGCTCAGCTTCCCAGGCAGTGGGGATTCTCCGCCCAGCCCCAGAGCGAGCGTGTGGGGGGCCTGGTTGCCCCGCGTCTCCTCTTTTGCAGGGGCCGAAGCACCCCGGGAGGAGAGCCCGGCGGCCCGGGTGCGGAGCTTCACCCAGCAGGCGGTGCGGAGCGTCCAAGAGCGCCTGGCCGCCCTCCGGCAGTCCGAGGCGGGCCAGAAGGCCAGGTGGGTGGAGGCGGGCCGGGGGCCCACGGGGGAGCGGGGTCGGGAGGGGGTAGGTGGGGGGGGGCGGTCCTGCAGGGCCTCCCTGGTGGCGACCACCTCCGAAAGAGCCTGCGGCGCGCGTGCAAGGGAGCCGGCAGCCCCTGGGGTGCGGGGGGGGGAGGCTTCTCGCGGACCCCCGGGGGGCGCGTTCAGCAGGGCCTTCGGGGGTGGGGGCGCGCAGCCTCCTCGGGGCCGGGAAGGCTCTGGCGTCAAGCGGTCTGCTTCCAGCCCAGGAGCCTCTTTGGGACGGGGGGGGGGCGGCCGGGGCTCCGGGAGGAGGCACCTCTGGGGAACTCGCGTCCTTCCTGGTACAGGGGCCATTTGTTGGCCGGGAGGCGCCCATAGATGTGGGGAGAGGGACGCCCCCCCCCCTCCGCCTAAACCCCGCTCTTCCTCCGATCCTCCCTCCCCCCCCCGTCCCTTCAGGGAGTGGCTCGAGTCCGGCTTGGAGAAAGTGCAGCAATTCCTCCGCAGCGTCAAGGACAAGATCCCCCCGCTGCGGACGGAGGCGGCCCCCGGCTCCTGAGCGCGGACGCGGCGGGGCCCGGCCGCCCCCCGGTCTCCACTGGCCGGGAGCTCCGCGCCCGGCGCGCCCCTCGCAGCAGCAGCAGCAGCAGCGGCAGCAGCGCCGCCGAAGCGTCGGGCAGCGCCGCGCGGCCCCCATTAAAGCTTGCAAACCTTTCGCCCGTTTGACTGTCTTGCTGTGTGAACCGACGACGCAAACCCGAGCGGGCCGCAGGAAGCCCCGGCGGCAGAGCCGGAGGTGCAGAGGCCGGGGCCGCAAGCCCCAAGACCCAGCCCGGGGGTGGGGGGCGCCTCCCTCCAACCGCGGCCCTTTCACGCAGGGGCCGAGCCCCAAGGGGAAGGGGGGCCTGGCCCCGTCGAGGCGAGGCTCAGGCTCAGGCTCAGGCCGCTGCCTCCCAGCCCCCCCGAAAGGCCTGCTGCCCCCTGGGCTGGGCTTGGGGGCTGGTCCCGGGGGAGGGGGCGGGCCAGTGCAGCTCCAGAGGCAGCAGTGGCCCTTCCTACCAGGCGCGCGGCAGGGACCCCTGCCCCCCACCCCCGCCAGCGCCAGAGGCACCACCAGGCAGCCCGGGGGCACAGCCGAAAGGGAGCCAGGAAGGCCCGTGCCCTGCACCACTCCAGGGCCCAGGCACGGGGATGCTGCGTGCCCAACGGCAGCATGGCCGGCCACTCCTGCCTCCTGCTTTTCAGAAGAACAAGGCAGCCTCCCCACTGTCTGCAACCTCTGAGCTGCTGGGCTCCTGACATGCGCACTCTGGGGAGCCAAAGCTCTGTCGCCCGTCCCCGTCCCCCCAAGACCTATGCTAGGTTCTGCCCTCAGGCTCTGCCCAGGTCCCAGAAGGTGCTATCTCCAGTATTCAAGGCAGTCAGCCTGTGTGCACCAGTGGCTGGGGAGCATGGGCGGGAGGGTGCTCTCACACCATGTCCTGCTTGTTCATCCCTGG
This sequence comes from Elgaria multicarinata webbii, assembly GCF_023053635.1. Taxonomy (NCBI): domain Eukaryota; kingdom Metazoa; phylum Chordata; class Lepidosauria; order Squamata; family Anguidae; genus Elgaria; species Elgaria multicarinata. The sequence goes on from NC_086182.1 coordinate 36,684,588, forward strand.
CCGACGGCTGGTTGGCCACTATGCGAACAGAGTGCTGGACGAGATGGACCCTTGGTCTGATCCAGCCTCAGGGCTCTTCTGATGTTCTTAAGGTCTGTTCAGGAGCGGGGGATTCCTTGGAGCAGCAGCCCTGAAGACCCCGGCAGGCCTCTCAGCTCTTCCATCCCCAGGCCCTCTGTGAACATGGGGAGGGGTGGCAGGGGGACACAGTGCAAGACACAGGGTGGTGCGTCCAGCCCCCAAACAGAAGGGGTACTATATGGGCGCCTTGCCAGGCCACGTTTGCCCCGGACTGTGTGTATGTGTGTGGGTTGCATGGCCTGGCCTATTTGAGGCAATCATTAACTTCTAACTGGGGCGGGGGGGGGGGGGGGAGAGGCAAAAGCGACACATCTGGGCTCTGAAGTAGCTTCCTCTCCCTTCGTCCCGCTCCTGGGGCACGTATCCTGCTCCGGTCCAGGCCACAGGCATCCAGCAAGCATTGGAAAAGTTGGGAAGCCCCCCGCCCCCGCCCCCCCGCTGAGCAGGGCGCTTGAATGGAAGGCACCCCCCTCTCCCCCGGACTCTCCCCTCCTCCCCTGTCCCAACTCCCCCTCCCCACCCCAAGCCACGACCCCCAGCTCCCAGACTCCTTCAAGGAAGCGGAAGTTCATCACAGAAAGTCCAGGCCTTAGGGTTGCTCTTTATTTGACAAGAACAGAACAGAAAAAAAGGAGCATTAGAGAGAGGCACTGGTGGTGTGTGTGAGAGTGTGTGTCGGGGGGGGGGGCGTAGAATCTCCGCTCTGGGGACTTCCAGCCTCTAACTCTATTCAAGGGGGGGGTTGCGAACCCGTCCTCTCCGTCCCCGTCTACAACCCACCAAGGGTTTGGTGCCTAAATAAGGGCAGTGATAAATATCCGCATGGGCCAGCAGTGCTTGATCCAGGGGCACCCTGAGCGAGGGGGGGGGCAGGCCCAGGCGGCCGGTCCCTGGGGCCCTGCAAGAGGGGGGGGGCAGGCCCCTAGGCGGCTTCCTGCGGCTGCGGCGGCTGCTCCTTCTGCAGCTCGTCTTCCAGGGCGGCTTGAAGGCTGCTCACCACGGCCTTGAAGGCGTCCTTGATCGTGTCCACGGCTGGCGCCACTTCCTCCCGGAACTTCTCTATCAGGGTGGGGAGCTTCTCCCGCAAGGTGTCGACGTGCTTCTGGGCCTGCACCTGGTACTCAGCCAGTTCCGTGGCGCTCTGCTCCCGCAGCTCCTGCAGCTTCTGGAGCGACAGCCGGTACAGCTCTTCGTTGTGGGGGGCCAGCTTCTGGCGCAACTCATCCACGTGGCCGCGGATCCTGTCGCGGGCTCCCTCGGCCACGGGGCTCAGCTTCTGCTGGATGGTGTTCAGGACCTGCTGCATCTGCTCTCGCAGCTCCCCGCTCAAGGGCGCCACCTGTTTGCGGTACTCCTCCACCTCCTGCTGCATCTTCTTGCCAAAGTCGTCAAAGATGGGCTGGACCTTGGCCGTCACCTCCTCCACGTCCTTGGACAGCTCCTTCTTCAGCTCCTCCCAGTCGGTCCTCAACTCCGTCCATAAGGCTTCCAACTCGGGGCCCAGCTCCGTCCGGAACTCGGCTGCAGCGCTCTTCAGGCTCTCCAGTCGCTCGGCAACCTTCAGCCTGCAGACGGAAGGGCAAGAGAGAAGAGAGTCAGGGGCCGGACAGGTGGGTGGGTGGCAGGGCCGGCGGGGGCCGGCGTTGCTGCCTGGCCCCCTCGCTCCTTTGCTCTAGCCCGGGGCAGGGAGCCCCGCTTCCAGAGCCCGCCCACAGCACCAGCCAGTTGCGATCCCGCGTTCTACGGCGGAGGCTCCAGACCCCCCCACCCCCTTCCCAGACGGCAGCCGCAGGGCGGGAGCCACAGAGACGTGCTCCAGCTCCAGCTCCAGCTGGCCTGTGGCTTCAAGAGCACCTTTCACACATGGGGCCACCATTCCGGCTTGCGATTGGGGCTGGACTGTTCGCTTTTTCACTTGGGCAGGATTCTTGGGGGAGAAGCCCACAGCCTGATCCCAACACCAACAACTGCGCTGCTCTTCCAGTGCTGGCATTCGCCAACACACTGAGCAGTGCGCCAGCCGGGCCAAACACAGCCAGAGGGGCTTAGCCGAGACCTCCTGAGCTCTGGCCTCCAGAGAAAGGCCCGGATATTAGAACGGCTGGAAGCCGACCCACCCACCCGGTCTCTCTCCCACCCCTCCTGGTTTGTCTTTAGCAGCTTTAACATACCCCCCCCCCCCAGTTCCCGTGACACTCAGTCCACATTGCCACTTCCACACCTGGGCCAGCCCCCCAGCACACGGAAGCTCCGCTGAGGCAGAAGCATCCTCTCCAGAGGAGAGCAACGGGCTCGGGGCACTGGCCGCCCCAAACCAGAGGCTGACAACACACACACTCTCTCTCTCTCACACACACACACAGACACACAGGTTTCCCAAATGGGCCACTCACTCGAGCTGCCGGCCTATGCTGGAGGCATCGATTTGAGTCGCAATTTCACTGATTCCAACTGCCAGGGCGTGTTTGTAGGTCTCGAGTAGGTCCCGGACGTGCTCGATGTGGGTCTTCTGGGGCTCATCGCGTTGCCAGAAGTGCCGAGCCTGGGTTCCTGCAGAAGCGAGCAAGGCAAGCCGGGTCAGAGCAGGCCGGAGGGCGCCCCTGCAGGCAGGGCAGGCCGTCTTGCCGGCTGGGCCCTTGGCCCACGGACTGGGCTGCCCTCGTCTCCAGCCCGTCCCCTTCCCCAGGCTCCTCCTGGGGGGCCCACATTCCGAGGCGCTTGGAGATGAGGTGGGGCCAGGCGGGAGCTGCTGCTGCTGGCTTCCCCACGGCAGCACCACTACTCACCGGTGAGGAGCACCAAGGCGAAGATCACGGCGAGGGCTCTCATCTTGCAGCTCGTTCCAACCTGGAGATCAGAGAAGTGGGAGGCGTGAGGCCAGGGAACACACCCAGCAATAGAAAAACCAGGCCTGGGGATTCACAGCGCTCTTCTCCCCCAGGGCCACCCAGGCCAATAACCACCACGAGAAAGGCAGGCAGAGTGAATGTGGCCGCCGAAGAGGCCAGATGCCGGCAGAGCTAGTTGGAAGCTCCGAGCTTAGCCCCAGTTGTGAGGAAGCGCACGGGCAGGTGGGCAGGGGAGGGCGGAGGGCCCTGCTCGTGGGCTCCAGGGAAGCACCCAGTCAGCAAGGGCCAGGGCAAGACGGGCTCCCGGCCTGATCCCAGGGCGGGCGCCAATCCTGTCCGTGAGCAAGAACGGCCGTGGACGAGAGCTGCAGCCTTCGCCTCCCAGGTCCATCCAGCAGCCGACGGCTGTGCAGGAAGCTAATCAAGGCCATGGCTGAAGTCAGGGGTGCCAGCGGGGCGGGCACAGGGATTCTCAGCCAGCGAAGCGGAGCCCTTTCGGGATGCAGAAGTGCAAAGAAGAGCGCGAGCGAGGGCCGGAGGGCGCCCACTCGAAGCGAGCCTCTTACCAGCTCCTTGGGCGTCTGCTGCTCTGTGTGAGGCACCGTTCCCAGTTGGGGCTATTTATACAGGAGCGGGTTGTTTATCGCCGGAGAGAAGCCGAAGCCGTAAACGGGGAATTCACTCCCGGGCCGTGACTATGTGGCGCTTAGAGTTCAAGGATCAAAAACACATCACTGGAGTGCGGGGGGGGGGGGGGAGAGTATGACCAAGGAGCAACGGGTGGGGGTGGGGGTGGCCGGAACAAACAAGGCGGCCGGGCACGGGCCAGCCCACTGCCCCACATGAGCACGGGGGGGGGGGGCAGCGCAGGGGGGGGGGCTCCACCTGGCTGGGCAGGAGGCTGGCAAAGCTCCCGATGCTCTCCAGGGATGGCGAGTCCGGCATTACCTTCCGGAGAACAACTCTCTCTCCTCCACCCAAAGCCTCCCAGCATGAAGCCCCTGGGGCAGGCTTGGCTTGGGGCTGGGGTGGTGGGACGCCGGCAGACCTCGGCCCGTCTCTGGCCCCACCAGCCCCAGCCCGCCTTCCGAGCGCTTCAAAGCAGGCTCCGTCTGAGCCCCCGTGCCAAGGCCAGCCTCCTTCCGCAAGCAGCTCTGGGTGCTTCCAGACCCGGGGGAGGAGGGAGGGGGCCCTAGCACTACCCACTCCAAAAGCACTGGGAAGTGTTCCCATCTTTTCCTCTTTAATGGGGTTTCTTCTGGTAAGGAAAAAAAAAGGCAGAGCAGGTGGTAAGAAAACACGGGGGGGGGGTTACAAGCGGAAGATGATGGGGTCTGGAACCCTGCCCCCCCCAACCCCCTGGTCAAATTGCAGGAATGAGGCAGGGCAATTGCACAATAAAAAGACTCTTCTGGAAGAACCCGAAGGTGAGCTGTTCTCACAAATGGCAGGGGAGCAGCCAAGCTGGGCCAGGACTGTACCACTTCCCAGTGGAGGTGAGGGCTCCCAAGACTGCGTTGAGCCTACAAAACATGCATAGCAAGAAGGAGGATTCTTGCCTTGTCAACTTCCCAATATGCCAGTCTTCTGCGGGGAGGGAACCTTTCCGTTTGGAGAAGCATTCCATCAGGTCAGACCCCCGGCCTGAGGTGGTACAGCCTCAACACAGGGCAACCGCATCCTCTTCCGTCTTGTGCGAACGAAGCCCGAGATTGGGAACTGAGAGGCACCCCTCCAATCAGTCCTAGAAAGGGCTTCCAAGGCAGTCCCCAACAGAAGCCCTGGCTGGTCACGACATCGCAGGGCTAATAAGCCCAGGGCGACGGCGCTGCAGGAAGAGACGCTCCAGCCACAGCGGCCACTGCTTGCGGGCAGGTCTGGGGCAGTAAGTAATGCAGACACGCACCACCAGCCTAGACCATGAACTGCTGGCTGAACGCATCGTGCAGACTTGAGCATCCGCCTTGGCTCCTTCTGGGATTGCTTGCCACGGCGGGGCCAGGTGGGGCAGCGATGCCGCGTTCCGGACTACACAGGAAGCTGCCTTAGGCCACGTCGGACTCCCGCTTCTTCCAGCCCACGCCGAATGGCTTCCCCAGCGGCACCCCTATCCCCTGCAATGGAGCCCCTTTCAAACGGAGCTGCCAGGACTGAGCCAGGTGCTGCCTGCAGGCGAGGCCAGAGCCAGCGAGGCCGGTCCTCCGGCTTCTGGGATGCCATCGCACTTGAACATGATCATCTTTGCTGCTGGAAGGCTCAGAAATCTGTGTTACGTTCTGCCGCTGCCCCCCCCCAAGACAACTGCATTTTGCACCAACCCCTCAGCGTGGCCCCTGTGTGGCGCGATCCGATGCGGGGCGTACCGGCAGCCCTGGGCACGAGCACCACCGCCTGTCACAGGCACGGCTGAGGAAGCCGGTCTTGGCCAGAGAACGGCTCTGCCTTTTGGGTGGGTGAAGCAGTCAAAGCACGTCACCATTGGGATTCCCCTCCCCCTTTCGTTGTCCTCGTCCAGCATGGAAGAGCCTGATCTTTCAAGCCAGCTCAAGATACGGGGGGCGGAACGGGGCGGGGGGGGCTTCCAGGGAGCCCAGCCTGCTTTTGAGCGGAGCCTGCAGGCGTCACAGCAGCCAGAGGCGTGGAGACGAGAACCCGACGGAGGGCGCTCAGTGCCTGCAGCTCCATCGTCTGCCCAAGAGATCTTTGGAAGCTGCCGTGTGGCACGCTTGAGCCCTGGCCACCAGTGGCCCATCCCCGCTGCAGCTCGCCAGGGCCTGGAATGGGTTGAGGCAGAGATCTTCTGGATGCCCAGGATGGGCTCTGTTGTCCCTGAGCTCCGGCCCCTTCCTCATTGCACTCATTTCTGGGGTGAGGGCCTCAGGACCAGCTACACACAAAGGCCTCCGGCCCAGGCATTGCAGAGCTACGCTGCTGGAATCCCACCCCCTCGCTGAATCGCCAGCAGTGACCAGGGCAGACGGAGGCGGCGGCCGAGGCCCCAGCCGTTCCCTTGGCTCTGCAGCGTCTCAGGCAGGCGCCTTTCCCAGCTGTACCTGGAGAGGCTGCCAGGGGTTGACCGTGAGGCCAAGCCCTGATGTGAAGTGGGGGCTCAAGCCAGTGGGCTGGCCGCTGGCCGTCCAGACCCCACACGTCAGAAGCCACGGGCCGGCCAAGGCTGCGTAATGAGCAGACCATCTGAGAACCAGGCGGCGGCTGGTCCCGGCCGACAGCTCCACCACCATCTCTTGCCAGGGGTCCAGGGACAATCCCCCTCCAAGGCCTGCCCCCTTCCACCAGCCCCGTTGATCCCTGCAGCGCCTTGCTAAGGGCACCGAGGGGGGGAGAAGCAAGGCACCGCTGCAGCGGCTCAGCAGGGAAGCCGGGGGGGGGGCTCTTCCGCCCCCGGGTGAAACAGCAAGAGAGAAGCCAGACCAGAGCTGAGAGCCAATCATCATCATGGGTTTATTTGTTGTCATGATCCCACATCCAACTAAGTTTCTAGTTGCAAATGACACCCCCCCCCCCAAATAAAAATAAAACCCTGAACTAAGAATTTACTGAATATCTGGGGAGTTTTTGTGTGTCGGTTCTTGTTTTAGTCCAACATAAATGAGAAAAAATACTTTGGACATTTCCCAAAAACAGAAACAATAGCAAAGTATATTATACATTCAACATATACTGCGCGTATTGATTACTACAATACAAAGCAATGATTAAAAAAAAAATCCCCCACAAAAATAAAAAGTGTGATACTGCAAAACAGCGCAGCGAGGCAAGTCCCCACGTGGCTTGGTTGGATGGCGCTGGGGGGGAGGGTCAGGAGGGGGGGGTTGCTGTGATCTCCCAGGATGATCATGTAAACAGAAGGAAAAAACAAAGCCCAAAACCACAGTCCAAAGCCCGGCTGAAGGGGTCTCCTGGCCCCCCTCCCCCAGAGGGAGGCCCCTCCTCCCCCTCCACACCCAGCACCCCCTCCCTGGCCAGGGAGTTGCATGCCGACATTCAGCCTGGAGGAGGAGGAGGAGGAGGAGGAGGAGGAGGCGTCCTCACCACCGCCACCACTGCCACCACCACCGCTTGCACATCTTGGGATCCAGCCGCCAGGGGCAAGGAAGCCATGGTGGTGGGGCGGGAGGAGGAGGAGCGGGCAGGAGCAAAGGAACCTTGGCCATGCTGGTCTCACACTTCTTCTGTGCAAATTCAGGAGGGCTGCATTGATATATATATATATATATTTATATTTATATATATTTCCTTTAAAAAATTCTTCCAAAAAGAGTCAGTAAGAGGAATTCTCCATGATCGCTTTTTTTAAAAGTCCCAAAAGGCAGAAAAGATGACACGAGGTGCTCCCCGAAGGCCCAGACCCTGGAGGGGCCCCGATCCCTGGATCAGTCACAGAAAACAAGCTTCCCTGGGGTTGGCGAGGAAACGCCTCTGTGCTGTTCACGCACCAGAGGAGAGCCGAGACTGGGGGGGGGGGCAGCAGCAGCAAAGCAGGGGCAGGGGGAGAAAGGCATGTTGTCTTTTCTTAACAATTAATTTATTAATAACAATAATATTAATAATAATTATTATAATTATAAAACATTTACCAAAACAAATTCCTACATGATCTGGAGGGAAGCAAGTTAAAAATGAGAACCAGGTTTTCTCAAGGTTAAACTAAAAAGAAAGAAAAAAGCCTAGAATGTAGATTTGAATGGAAAAGATGTACAAAAAGAGAAAGGAAAGAATTCTTAAGCACAATGACAACATTTAAAAAACAGAAAAGCCAAGAAATGAGAGAGACGCACAAAAGCAATATTGCACCACTGCCAGGAGGGGAGGGGGAGGGGGAGGGGAGGGGAGGGAGCCCCCCCCACTGCCACGAGGGCCCCCCCACGCAAGCGATGCACGGGCGGCTCTGCGCCCGGCCCCTCCGCAAGGGCTGCCTCGCCCCCCTTCCCCCGTCCGGTCCCCTGGCCCGGTGGCCGCTGCGCCGGGCACATCCGGAAGAGGCACGGTCCAAACGTCTTCGCTTATTGCTCGCTGGTGAGCAGCCTCTGCCTCCCGCGGCCCCCTTGTGCCCTCAGCTTCCCAGGCAAGGCTGGGCCCCTGAGCCCCCACGCCCGGCTGGAGGGGCCCTCCAAGGTCGCCACGGTGCTCGGTCCAGCCCTGCAGCACCTGTACGAGGGGCGCTCTGGTTCTTCCAGAATGGCTGCTGGCATCACAGGCAAATATGGCAATAATGAACATCCGAAAGGAACACGCACACGGCTGAACCGAGGAGGAGGAGGAGAAGGAGGAGGAGGAGGAGGAGCTGCCGCCGCTGCCGCCGCCGCCGCTGCCAGGTTTCCGTCAAGGAGAAACGCTACGGCCGTTTGGCCCGGTGCTGCGAGATACTGTTGGTTTGAAATGGACCTTTTTGTTTCAAAGCTGTACAGACCCCTGTCAGGACGAAGCAGAAGAGAGGGCGATGGATGGCAGCACAGACGCTGCCCCCTCCTCACAGCCCCAGCTGCAGCCCCCCCCCCCGCCATCCCAGCCCCGAAGCCAGCCCACCCTCAGGCCAAAAGCAAGGGGGCGCCACAGTGCGGCCAGCCCACGGGCTCCTGGGCCGGCCACAGAACGCCGCCCCTTGGGCCTGGACGCCGCCCGCACTCACTGTAGCGCCCCGCTCTCTAGACCCCGGCCTGCTCCATCCCAAAGGGGACCTCCGGGTGCTTGTAACTCAGCAGGACGTCCGTAATACACGTGGACGGGTAGCAAGAGGCGTTCAGGAGCTGGCTGCCGTCTCCCAGGTTTGGGTGCTCTTGACATTCCAAGTCCTCCCCACAGTCTGCAACACCAAAGACACGGGGATTGGGGAGGGGGCCAAAAGCAGGCTCCACCTCCTGCTCCGGCCAGGCCCCACCCGGGGCAACACAGCCTGAGCTGCTGGGGCTTGCAGCTCACCTGCCGGCTCAAAGCCCCAAGCCCACCATCATGCAAAAGGGGGGGGGTGTTTCAAGACTCGGCCGCATACATTGAATAGGGCTCAACACAGCGGCTTCCACGGCCCCCGCCCGAGCCCCACAGGGGGGCCTGGGCCTGAGGCCGCCCCACCCCTCCTTCCAGGCCCATCGGTCCCGTTGGCACCAGAGCCTGGTGGTCACCTTCGCTTTCCCCGGCGTGGAGCGGCTGGCTGCCCATGAGGGACGACTGGCTGAGCACCACGTCGGACATGCGGGCGGAGCTGAGCGCCTTCCCTGCCATGAGGCTCATGCCCGGCAGGGTGTCAAGCTGCACCTGTGGGTCGCGGGGGGGGGGAGGAGAGAAAGGCAGAGCTCGAAAGGCCGCTAGGGAAACCCGGCAGCCCACCTCCACAGAGGTAACCGGGCAGGGCGACTCGCTCAGCCAGAGGCCTCCCAAACCCCAGGAGGGACGTGCGACCTGGGTGCGGCCCCCCGGCCCCAACGTACGTAAGCGTCGTCGCTGTTCTGAATGGTGTGGTGTCTCTGCAGGGGCCGCGATCTCTGATGCACGCCAGAAACCGGTCTTGCAGAGTAGCCCTCCAGCCTGTCCGCCTCTGCCATCTCCACGTGTCCTGGGGAGTTTCTTTCCAGGCAGCCTGTGACCATGGGATCTTGGGGGAGGGGAGGAAGAAGGGACAGAGAACGTCAGCCCCTCCGCACAGGCGCCCCGGGTGCCCTCCCCTCCTGGCGCGAGAGAGGAGGCGGGGAAGGCCAGGCACTCGGGTCTCTCACCCGCGGCCCAGAACAGTCAGACACCCCTGTGGAGCATGTGATGGGGAAAAGATGCCCTTTGGGTGCCCCTAGCTAGTGCACGGGGGGGGGGGGAATGGAGGGCCAAGCGCCTGGAGCTTTCGGGGGCTGCGTCCCCACTCACTTGTTACGGATCACCTGTGGCGCCCCCGCCTTTCGAGGAATACATGAGGCAGTCTTGAGACACACCGCAGAAAAAGGATCAGAGGCCGGGGAGGGGAGGGCAAGGCCCAGGGCTGGGACGCAGGGGTCTCACAGCTCCTAGCAGGCCAGGAAAACCCGGGGGGCAACCCCCCTCCCTCCCTCCCCCCCGCCCCCGGGCACTTTGTGCCAACCAGGGTGTCATCTGTGCTCTCGTGCACAAAGACCACAAGCCGCTGTTGCCTGCCATGGCCCCCGGGCAGGAGACCTCAGCGGCTCCAGCATCCTGCCAGGGTCTCCTCCTCCTCCTCCTCCTCCTCCTCCCAGAGGCCTGCAGTCCCTTTCCAGCCGTGGAACGAAGGGGCGTTGCAGAGCGGCCAGCCAAAGGTCAGCCACCGCCGAAAGTGCTGCGTCTGGGAGTAAAGGCTGCCTGTCTATCAGGACCACGCAGCCTTTATGGCCTCGGAGGGAACAGCCATAAAGGCAGCAGCGTGGCTGTTCCCAGGCACGCCAGGGGCCACGCAGCAGGCCATGGGAGGACGTCTTTCCCCCCCCTCTGCAACTTGGCTTGCTCCCCACCCCACCCCACCCACCCCGGGGCTCCTCCTCGGCTCTGTTTGGACTCCACGGGCTGAGGTGTGAACAGCCCTGGCTTCGGCCTAGGCAAGAGGGGCTTTTGGGCAAATGCTGGGATTCCCTTTGGGAAACACGAACGGGAGGGGAAATGCTCTTTGCGATGCCAGTTCCGACCACATCCATAGGCAGACGCTTGAGAAGCACCTCTGCAAGAGGGAGGGGGAGGGGGGACAGGGCTCCTGTGCAGAGAACCTGCAGCCCCTCCTGCAGTCTGGTCCTTCGAGGGGGCTGGGGGGAGAACGACCCAGTCAGGATGCTTTTTAGGATGTTTGAACAAGGTATACTCTGTTTTTAATCAGTATTTTATGGATTTTACACTTACTGTTGTTCCCTGCCTCAATCAATTTTTAAAAATTATTATTATTGTTGTTATTGGGCTTTAGCGCCCCAACCGCATTCTCAGACACCTGTCTTACTGGGCTGAAAGTTTGCACAACCCTACAGGGGATGAACAGCCAGCCAGCCAGCCAGCCAGCCAGCCTCCCTCCCTCTAGTTACAAGGTCAGTCAGTTACGAGTTTAACAGGCTTCTTTGGGCAGGCAGGGGCAGGGCCAAGATAGCCAGAGAGGCTCCACCGGCACAGAGACAGCTGCCCCGCGAGAGCTGCCTTGGTCCATCCAGCCCAGTCTTGTCGACACTGGCTGGCAGCAGCCGGGGCTCTCCATGGTTTCAGGCGTGGATTTCCCCAGCCCTGCCGAGGGTCGACCTTCTGCGTGCACAGCCGGGGGGGCTTCATCACGCCGACCCGGGGCTCCTCCCCCTCCGAGTGGATGGGATCCACCGCCGCCACCTTCCCCAAGGCCGGCTGCATCCTTGGGCGTCCTGCCACCTCCCTCCACCCGCACCAAGGGGGCGCCGGAGAGCAGGGCAGGCTGAACCAGGGAAGCCTCTGGCTTGTTCCGGGCAGGGTCCTTCTCGGGAGGCTCTCCTCATGCAGAGCTCGAGCCTTCGGGGCAGAACGAGAGCGCCGCAGGGGAAGCAGCCCAGGGAGTTCGGACCGAGCAGGGCCAGGCAGGAGGGCGAGCGGAGCAGAGGGCGTCGCCGGGGTCGGGGCCAGGAGTTCCTGGCTCCAGCGAGCGCAGCCGGTGCGGCCCGCCTCCAGCCCGGCTCCCGCGTCGGTGCCACACCCACAGGCGTGGGCTCGGGCTCGGCAGGCCCACCGCCTTTGGCTGCCTGGTCAAGGCTCGTGGAGCAACTCGCTCCGCAGCCTCGACCTCGGCCGTCCTCACGACTTCTCCCTGAGATGGGCCACTCTTGTCTTCCCCGTTTTACAGAGGGGAGAAACGAGGACCGGGGGAGAATTGTGGCAGCCTCCAAAAGCCTGGGCAGCTCCTGAGCTCAGTTGGGCCTGGAGGCCCTCCGCCCGGGCCTCCTAGGGCCAGCCCTCGGAGCTGCCCTTCCTCTGGCCCTGGGAGCGCGCTGGAGGACCAGAAGAACCCGATGGAGGAGACAAAGGCCCTTCGAGCTCAGCCAGACAGACGCCTCCGAGGGGCCCACAAGCAGGGCAAGAAGGGGGTGGGGGGGAAGGGGGGGCTTTCTTCTTGCTCTTGCTGCCCCTGAACGTGAAGGATCCATGCTGCCCCAGACAGCTTCCGCCAGGCCTCTCCTCCTTCTTGAATGTGTCCCACCCCAGCTTCAAGGCACCACCACGTCTGCAGCAGCCGCCTGCCTACGCCAGTGAAGCCGCCTGCCCCCACCAGCCCTGCCCTCCACTGGAGCATCAGGAACGTCCCCTCCCCCTCCCCAGCAGAACCACACAGGTAGGCAGCTTCCTCAGCCCCCCCCCCCCCCCGGACCCGGCTCAGCCCTGGGCGTCCAGCTTTGCGCCTCCAGGTGGGGCCTGCCTTACCTCTGCAGGGCAGGTCACTGCGACCGAAGGTGGCGGCCGGCTGGGGCCTGTACTGGTGCGCCCCCAGCAGCTGCTCGCGCTTGGCAGTCCCAAACGCCGGGTCGGGCTCCGCCGGCCCACCGGGGCTCAAGAGCAGCCGTGCCTCGTGGCCGCCTTGGGCCTTGCTGCCTGGAAAGCTGCAGCCCCTGCCGGCCTCACACACACAGTCCGCTTCCTCCTCCATGCTCTCCGAATGGACCAAGGTGGGCGGGTGGGCGTACCCGTGGGCCGGCGCGGGGGCCGGGGCCTGCTGGATACATTCGTGCGCCCTCACTTTCAAGAGGTGCTGGGGGCTGGAGTGGGAGAGATGGCAGGGAGGCGGCGGAGGGGGGTGGGCGTGGGCGTGGGGGTGGGGGTGGTACGACGTGTCCGTGTTTTGGTAAGGCAAAGACAGCGCCTGGCGCTCCGACAGTTTCTGGGCCACGCTGGTGGCCACGTGTCCCGTCTCCCCTTGGCTCATGTGCCGGATCAGCTCCTGAAGCTCCTGCTGCTGCTGCTGCTGCTGTTGCTGCTGCTGCTGCTGCCGCCGCTTGATCAGCTGCAGGACCTCCGCCTGCGGCAGCCGCAGCTCCGCGTGGCCCGTGAGCGAGTGCCGGGGCGACAGCAGGCCCTGCAGGACGTGCGGCACTGGCTGGGGCCGGCTGTAGTCTGGCGGGGTGGGGGACAGCAGCGCCTGCTGGAGGGCCGACGTGGCGTAGTGCTGCTGCTGCTGCTGCTGCTGCTGGTGCTGCTGCTGGTGCGGCGGCGGCGGAGGGCTCTGGGGGAAGGCGGGGAACGGCTCCAGCGGCGGGACTTTCAGGGCCTGCGCCGGAGGGAAGCCCACCGCCACGGCTGGGCTGTAGCTGCTGGGAGGGACCCGGGCCTGCTCAGGGAACAGGTGGGGGTGCAAGTGCACCTGGTCGTAGCCAGCGGACGGATACCTGGGGGGAGGGAGGGAGGGAGGGGGGGCGGTTTAGAGGCATGGAGCAAGATGGGCCAAGCAAGGCAGGGGCCCGGCTGCCCCGCTGCGTCACGTGGGCTCCTCCCCAGCGGCGGCCCCAGGAAGAGCCATGCCGAAGGCTCTCCTCTCCCCACTGCAAGGGCAGACGACAGCTGCAAGCAGACAAGGCGCCGGGCGAACGACCAGGAGGCCGTCCTGGCTCCAGGCTTTGTTTGGGAGAGAAGCGCAGAGGGCCCCGGGGTCACCTGTTGGGCATCGCGCACAAGGCGTGGCGGGTTTCAGAGTGTGACCGGCAGGGCAGGCCAGGCCAGGCCAACCGGGAGGCCCCGCCCCCGCCCCCACCCCCACCCCCACCCCACGCAGCCGTACCTGTGTGCCTCTGCACTGTCGGCGCTGAGCTGCTTGGAGAGGGGCCTGTGCCCGTAGGTCAGGGAGGCCATCAGACTGGCGCGGTGGTGCATCTGCAGCTGGTTGGCTCCGGGGGCGATGGGCATGCCCCGCCCGGCCTGCAGGAGGCTGCCGCCCATCCCATCTCCGGGCTCCTGCATCGGGACGCTGACCGGCTGCCCCGGCACGGGCTGCTGCATGCCCAGGCAGGAGAGGGCCAGGCTGGGGGGAGGTGAGCAGTGGCCGGGCTGGGGGAAGATGGCGCCGTGAGGAGGCGGCGGTGGCGGCGGCGGTGGCGGCAGCGGCATCCCTTGGAACTGCGGCTGCGAAGGGCCACCTGCAACGAGGAAACCTTTGCACTGCGCAGCCTGGCCTGCGTGGGCGCTGGGGGCTTTCACAGCTGCTGGGCGGCCCCCACCCACGCACGTTCCTCTGGGGGAGCACGAGAGGCGTTCGCTTCAAGGGGACGGCCCTCGTGGGAAACCACGGTGGCGCCTGGGCAGCTGTGTTCCAAGAGGGAAGGGGGCAGAGTTTCCAGGGAGCCCCCGGCCTCGCGGCTGGCACTTACCGTGGCTCTGGAGCATCACGCTGCTGCTGACAGGAGGGGGGCTGCTGTCCGTCGGCCTGAAGAGATGGTTGCTGGGATGGGTTGGGGGTGGGCTGGAGGGCTGGATCCGCAACCTATGATTTATTCATTGTTATTGTTATTTATGGCATTTATATACCACCTCATAGTCGAAGCTCTCTGGGCGGATTACACACACACACACACACACACACACACACACAGCAGGCAGGCTTTTGAAAACGTCGTCTTGGGAGCGAGTCCCCAGCACGGCTTTAATGGGGAATAGAGAACGGCTGGCTTTGCTGGGGCGTTCCTTGGGGGGGCGGGCAGGCTGGCAAGGGTTGACCCCACAGCGGCACCTTGGTTCTAGAGCAATATGTCAGCCGGTGCTGCAAGCAACCAGGAGGGGGAGGGACCAGTCCAGGCTAAACGTGCACCGAGAAACGGAGGCCACCGGCTTGGCCCAGCTGCTGCTGCTGCCTCCCCTCGCCCCCCCCCAACAGACACAGCTGAAGGAGGAGCAGAGGAGCCTCCCCATGGGAGCAGCAGCAGCAGCAGCAGGGGCTGGCTGGCTGGCATCAAGAGCAGCGCCCCCCGCCCCCCCCTCCCGGTCCGGTCCTATCAACGGTTCCCCATCACGGCCTGTAAGAGCTGGGAGCGGGACGTGCTCAGCAGAATCCCAAACCTGAAAAAACACGTGTACGTTTTGCATGCATTCTAGATTAAGCCACGAAGGAGTAAAAATTCTCATTGCCTGTGCTCTGAAACTCCTTATATCCCCCTCATAACTACATCGACGGTGAAAGCGATATATAGTTATTTATAATCAATATCAAAGCTCACTCGTGTGCTCAATAAATGGGACCCTTTCCCCCTTCTTTTCATCTCCCTTCTCGTAGTGGCAACGTTTACGTCAGCGTAGACCTCAGGGCTTTCTGCCAGGCCTCTTCCAGGCATTCCTGTGCTGTGGGCAGAGCAGGGCGCTGCCGTTTGGCCGCTAGGCTCAGCCGGCGCCCTTCTAGCTCAAGGCCCTGGCCTCTGGGAAAGGCACCCCGGGCAGACGCCTGCACAGCCTTTCTGGGACAGGGAGGAGCGAGCCCAGCGCTCCGGCCGCACAGGAGCCGTCGCCCGGCCTCTCCTCCCCACCCCTGGGTATCTGGGCATGTGCACAGTGGCAACGACTGAGCGAGCCCTTTGCCCTGACAGGCCAGGCCTCCTCTGCTCCTGCCAGGAAACGGGGCCGGGGCCGGGCGCACACTTACCGCTGGAGCTGGTGTGTGAGCAGAGCGGGCTGGTTTTCACCCGGAGCTTGCAGGGGCGAGGAGGGCTGAGGAGGGCGCACACGATCCTGCGCGAGGCACGGCAGGGAGGGAGGAAGCAAAAGGGAGCGTTGGTGCACAGCCGCCGCCAGAGCACTGTGCGGAACGGGGAGCATCCGTCCCACAGGGGCCCTGCTGAGCAGCGCCCCGGGCCTGAGACACCGTCTTCCCTGGCGTTCCTACAAGAACGCCACCTGGAGCAGCTGCATTTGGGAGAGGGGGGATGGCTGGCGGGATGGGCAGCGGCAGTGGGGGCCAAACGGGGCGTGCCCTTGCACCCAGCCAGCGCACGGGCGCATCTCACTCCGTGCCTCTTCGGCCTCGTCCCACTGGGCAGCAAAGGCTCTCCGGGGTCTCCGGCAGGGGTGCTTCCCGGCCCCCCTGGACGCGCCTGGGCTGCCCCCGGGGCCTTCTGGAAGCAGCGCAGGTGCTGACGGCCTGCCAGGAAGGTGCTGGCCAGAGAACCCCGGGCGGCCCGGGCCTGCCTGGAGCCCCTTGGACGTGCCGCTACCTGAATCTGCTGCTGAAGGATCTGGTGGTGCTGCTCCTGCTGGTACAAGAAGTGCTGCTGCTGGGTCTTCTCCAGGGTCCTCTCGTCCATGTGCCCCCCGTACATCTTCTGGAGCTGCTCGCACTCCTGAAACAACCCACCCAGTAAGCTTCTGCTGCTGCCAGAGGGGGAGGCTGGCTGGCTGGCTGGCAGGCAGGCAGGCAGGCTCTGGGACAAGCCGTCCTGCGTGGCTGCCTGCAGTCTGGAGGCGAACGCCCCCCCCCCCATGGTACAGTGCCCCGGGATGTTCAACTTGCTGCTTCAGGCGCTGTGGAAAGACGGGCAAAGCCTTCCTGCAGGAAGCCCGTGCCCCAGGAGCCGCTGCCCACGGAGGGCTCTTGAGGCTGCCCGTCCAAAGGCCTCGGGCAGCATCCTGCCTCTCCCTCCTCAAGGGATGTTTGGGCAGGGAGAAAAACCAAAGGAGCGGCAAGGGAGCTGCAAACGCGGCACCGCAGCGCCTGGCCCCCTCGTGAAACGCTATGAACGAGCCAGGGCCCCCCAGCAGGGCCCCCTCCTCCTGCCCACGCCCCCCAGCGACTGGTGCGCAGGGCCCCCCTCGGCTCCCGCTCCCCCCTCCCCCCCCCCTCGCTGCTTGGTACCTGCTGCAGCTGCTTGATGCTGCTGTGGTTGCCCATCCGCTCCAGCTGGGCCTTGAACGCCTGGATGCTGGCAGCCCCGTCCGAGAAGCGGCGCACGGGTGAGAAGCGCTCCGTGGGCAGGTGCAGAGTGTTGGAGTCCTTGTAGACGTAGCTGCACACACGCACACACAGGAGTCGGTCAGAAGCACCAACACAACCAACCAAAGGCAGGCCCCCACCAGACGGATCCGGCCCCCCGCCCACCTCCCCCGAGTAAAATCCCTTCCCAGAGGCCCAGCTTGGGCAGATGAACTTGCTAACTTCCTTTATGTGCAAAATAGACATTATTCCTGCCCCCTCTCCCCCCCGGAAGCAAAACGAGCAGCCGTGCTTCAGCACCCAGCTGTCCTCGAGTCACCCAGAAGACCAGCAGCTTCTCCGCCTCTCCAGTCCCTGGTCCCGGGCACGGACCTCCAGGGCCCCGGCCACAACTCGGGCAAACGCACGAAGCCGGTCCGGAAGAGACAGGGCAGCTGGCTCGCCACGGCTGCCCCCTCTCCGGAGAGCCCCGTGGGGGTCGGGAAGGTGTGGCCTGCCAGAAGCATTGGACCGCCATTCCCATCAGCCCCAGCCAGCACAGGCAATGGTCGGGGATGATGGGGGCTGCAGCCCAACGACCTCTGGGGGCCTGGCATTCTCCAACCCTGGAATTCACGGCGCTGAGGCAGGAAAAAGACTTCGAGTCCAGGTAGGCAAAGAGCTGAAGAGGATCCCAAGTTCCTGGCCCCCGGGTCGCCTCCCGCCCTGCCGTCCTCAGAAGCCTCCGCCGTTCAGGCCAGGCTGCAAGGGTGGGGCTACGAGCCCTCCTGTCTCTGGCCACGGATTAAGCCCCACAAGGACAATGGCTGTGGGGGTGCAGCTAACTCCCGGATCACCTCTGGAGTCCATCTGCAAGCGGCTGAATCGGAGCACGGCTGAGTGGCAAGAGCTGGGGAGCCCCGTCCAGGCCAAGGAGGGCGGCACGGCTGCTGGCGCCGGAAGCCGCGCCGGTTCAGAGGATCACAGGCTCCAGGCGAGAGGGAAGCCTGGGACGACCCGAGGTGGGGTGGGGAGGGGAGGGGCCAGAGCTCCCTCAGAGCCACCTCCGGAACCCCCGCCCCCACCCCCTTTCTACCAGCTTGCTGAGCAGCTCCCCCCCCTCAGCGCTCTTTCCCGTGCGGAGGGGCAGCAGGGAACCCCCGGGCGTGGGAGGGCGGTGCAAGGCGCAGGCCCCAGAACAGAGCCCGCCCCCGCCCCAGCCCTCGGTGGAGGGAGCGGAGAGGCTGGCCTGGCCAGGGGCCTCCCCTCCCTGCTCGGCACCTCTGGGCCAGGGTCTAGCTGCTGTCTCCATGGCCACCATGCGCGGGAGGAACTTGGAAGAGGACGGCGGGTTTGTGCCAGAGGCCACCCCTGCGCTGTCAAGGCCTGCTAGGCGGTCTCCGGCCTCAATCTCAGCAAGGGCTCACCGGAGGGTAAACTGACCGGATGCCCCTGAGCGTGTGCAGAGTATACCGCGTAAAGCAGAGTGCCCCTGAGTGACAGCAGGCATGCCAAGGGCTTCTTGTCTTAGGGAAGGAGCGGCCCCGGGCCAGCCCCAGCCTCCACGGGCCCTGCTTGCGGGTCTCCGGCTGGGCAAGTGGCCGGCCCACGCTGGACCGACTCAGTTGAGTTCTTCTCCTGCTCTGAACCACTTTGGCCCCCTCTCCAAGCACGCCCGGCTGCCTCCCATCCCAGCTGCCGACTGAGGCCACAGAACGCAACGTGGGGCCGCCTGCCGGCACAGAAGCTGTTTCCAAGAGCAGCAGCTGCCCTGCCGCTCAGCACTGGCCGCAAGGCAGGGGCCCGGGTGGTGTGGGGCAGGAGCCACGCCTGAGATACGCAGCTGATCCGTCCGTATGGCATTTGGGGGGCTGTGTCTCTTGTATAAAGCTGTAACATGTCACATACTTTAGGGAGCCCCTGAGGGAGGTGGGATTCTCCTAAACTCTGGGGCAACAAACAGGCACCTGTGTAATCTTGCCTCCCTTTGGTTGTCTTTCGGCTTCCAGTGAAGCAACCCTGTTCCTGGAATATTGTGACGCCCAGGATGGGGGCCGAGGCGGTGGTTCCAGACGCTGGTCTGTGTGCCAACGCAAACACGTATCAACCGCTCCGGCCCCAGAGTGAGCTGGAGGTGAGACCCGGGCCAGCTCCGAGAGAGGGCTGCACGGAGCAGAGAGAAAGTGCTTGCATCCGTTCCGGACTGCTCCTGGCAACAGCCCTGCAGCAGAGGCAGCAGCAGCAACAGCGGTGCGGCCCGCAGGAGCCCCCCATACCCCGAGGCAGGCAGGCAGGCAGGCAGGCAGGCAGGCAGGCAGGAGCACGCCTGCCCCCTGGAAGCCTCTCCCCGTCCGCCTGGACAAAGAGCCAGGAAGCGGAGGAGGCGCAGGGCTCAGAGCGGCCTCTGCCCAAGCCTCCCTCTTCCCGAGCCCCACGCGGCCCCGCTCGAGCCCTGCAGCCGGTCTTCACGAGGAGTTACCCAGGGACAGCGCACCCTTATCTCCGGCTTGCTGCTCAGCTTCCAGCGTGGCAACCGCACGGCTTCAGCCGGCTCAGAGTTCAGCTGCTCCAGCGGGTGACGTCACCGCACGGCTCAGCAGCTACCTGGCGCCAGTTACAACGCAGGCGCTGCCTCCCCGGCAAGGCGAGTCAGTGAAGGGGGCCCAGCAGGTGCCCCCACTGAAGACTGGGGCGGGGAAGGGGGAGAAGCGACGCCCCACTGGGGCTGGCAGCAGAGGGGCTTCAAGCGTCTCTGGCGAAACGTGGTGGCGGCAGCAGCAGCAGCTCTCAGGCCGCTCTGGGTCTCCGGCGATTTCTGCAAGAGGCAAAGGTCGCCAGAGCGCCCGCTCCCTCCCCCCCCCCCCAGGAATGCTAGCAAGGGAACTTTGCAGGCAAACACACACATTCCTGGTGCGGCTCCCGTGACAGAGCTGCTGACACAACGGAGGTCCAGAGGTCCTCCTCCTCTAAGGGCCGTGATCACGCAGCAACGTCCTGTCGCTCCATCATCACGGAACGTCAGAGCGTTCCACAAAGCCTGCCGCTGGCTCCCTTGGGCCACTGAAAGGATGCCAACGCCACAGGGAACAATCCTGCCACCAAGTGCCTGACCGCTATTCCTATCACACGGAAGAGAAACGAGTCAAGTAAAAGAACGCCGGGGGGGGGGCAAAAACCCTCCCAGCCACCCACCCCTGATCTCTGCCGCAGACGCTCTCCATTCACTTCCGCCTCCGATTCACCCTCTGGACAAATCGGGGCAAAAGGGTTTGGGGGTTTGTGCTTCGTTCCGTTACCCCAGGGTATTGCTGCGTGCCAAGCGGACACCCGGGTCCAGCTACAGCCAGCCGTCCTCCCTGACTCAGGGGTCCTGCTGCTGCTTCCCAACCGACTGGCAAAGCGCCCCACCCCCGCTGAATCCGCCCCAGTCCTCTCCTGCCAAGGGGGCAGGCAGGCAGGACGGGTTCTGCGAGTGCTGTGGGGGTCCAGGCCAAACGCCTCTCTCCACCGGGGTGGGTGGGTGGGTGGGTGGGCATTCTGCCCACTGGTGCTGCCCGAGCGCCCGGTGCCGGTACTCACCGGTGCTGGTCGGGTG
Source organism: Elgaria multicarinata webbii (assembly GCF_023053635.1). NCBI lineage: Eukaryota > Metazoa > Chordata > Lepidosauria > Squamata > Anguidae > Elgaria > Elgaria multicarinata. The sequence goes on from NC_086182.1 coordinate 36,704,947, forward strand.
CCAGGTGTGCTGCCCGGGAGCGGAAGGGCTGCTGTCCTAGCTGCCTCTGCAAGTCGGGCGGGATTTCGGCGGTGGGGTTGGTCATTGCCAGTGTGTGCCTTTTGGACCTATTGGCCAAGTATCTGCAACAAGCAGGAGCACATTTGGTGAGAGGGAGAGGCGGGAGGGAGGCAGTGCCAGGAGCGCTCCAGAGAGCCCCGCCGCTCCGCTCCCTGGGAAGAGCGTCTTAATGGGGGGGGGGGGGGAAGACTGGCCCTTGTGGGCCCAGCGCAACGCCGGAAGAAGCAGGAACACCCGCCTAGAGAGAACCCAAGCAAAGCACGGGGCGGGGGGGGCGCGGTTAGAGCAGGCCCACCCAAAGGGCTGCAGCAGCAGCAGCAGCTGCCAGGAGGAGGGCAGGGGGCTCCCGTGAGTCTGGCCCCGGGCCCCTCAAGCTACCGAGACGCCTCAAGGGAGGAGAGCCGGCTGCAGCAGGAAGCCTTGCCCTGTCGGGTGGCCCAGCTGACGCAGGTCTCGCAGACGGAGGGCAACAAGCCGGCCTGTCTCCAGAGGGGAGAAGGTGGCCCTCTTTCGCAGCAGCTTCTCCCCATGCAGGGCTGGAAGGGTTTGCTGTCAACGGGGCATTTCTATGCACACGCAGGACAAGAGCAGGGGCCCTCGGGCTACGCGCCCCTCCCCAGCATCACACCTGGTCGGAGGTGAGCTACGGCAGGAGCACCACCTGGACGCAGCTCTCGGGCACGGAAGGGTTAGGCAGAAGGAGGCCGTGTGCCCAGCGGCTTCCAAAAGGCACCAGGATCCTTTTGGAAGCCAGCCAGCCAGCCAGCGTGAGCTCTAGGAAGCCTCGGGGGGGGGGGCTCCCCACCCCCAATCTGGGGTGCTGGAGACCAGCTCTGAGGGGGCTTCCAGACAGCCAAGCACAAGACAGATTCCTGGGTTCAGGCTGGCTAAAGGGCAGGTGTGGCTCAGTCAGGGCTACCGTGTTTTTAGGCCGTGTGTGAGGCGGCTGCAGGGAACAGCAGCGATGGCAGTGATTCTGCCTGCCACCTGCCCTCCCACCAAGAGGAAAGCAGAGGAGTTAACAGGGTGGAAAGGAGTCAGTGGCAGGGGCGCGTGACGGCGTCTGCGCCGTGCACTCAGGCAGAGCCTGGGCAATTTCCTGAAGAGCTCTGGATCCACAGCCTGCTAAGCGTGTTTCCTTTCAAGATCTCTAGGGAGCAACTGTGTCCTCCATCCTCCGCAGCGCTGCCGGTCCAGGCGGAGAGAGGACCAGGAGCTGGACTGCGAGGTCAGGCCCGTCGTACGAGCCCTGGCCGGGGCGGGGGAGGGGGCACCCTCTGACCCCTCCAGGATTCCAAGAAGCAGAGCCCATCGCGCGGCGTTCCTGGGAGGCCAGGATCTGTGCCGCCCCCGAGAGCCACGACGCCGGCCCTTCCGTTTTGGCAGAGACGTCCCAGGCCAAGCAGACGGCATGCAGGAAGGCAGGTGAGATCACACTGGGGGTGGGGGGTGAGATCCAGCTGCACACCATCTGATGCCCCGCAGTGAGGGAGCCCCCTCTGCCCATCAGGACAGACGTTCAGCCTCCCCAAGGAAGAGGGCCCAGTGGCAGGGCATCCATCGGCCTGGCTTCAGGCGCTCCCCGGAAGCAAAGTTCTCCAGGACAGCAGGCGGGGGAGGAGAGTGCCCCCTTCCTGAAGAGCCACCACCGGGCAGAGGAGGCGGCCCTGGGCCAGGAGGACCAGGGGTCTCGCCCAGGGAGGCGAATGGTTCAGCTCAGCCCAAGGCTGCTCCATAGCCGTTGGGATTTAATGCCACGAAGGCTGGCCTCGTCTGAAGGGTGCATCAGATTCACACTTTGCAGCTTTGCTCTTTGGTGCAACTCCACCAGTTGACCCAAACAGTGATGTGACGGATCATTGGGCCATGGAGGCCTTGAAGAGGGGGAAAGGGACTGTTCCAAGGCTGCAAAGGCCCCCCACAGGGGTGGCCGAAGAGACACCAGCGAGCCTCCGTGGGTGTTTCATTTCCAAGGGAGCCCCAGCTGCCTCGCCAAGCGACAGACCAGCCCTTCCCACCCTGTTTCTTTGCCCGCCTCCTGCTCTGAAGGGAAGAGACTGCCCCCACCCTGAAGGAGGCTTCCGTCCTCGGCAGTCCCAGAGATCTTTGCAAGCACAGCCCCTTGCCTGGGCGTAGGGAGGCCAGAAAGGCCCTGAGGCTGCTTGGCATAGCGGCTGCCAAGAGAGTCCCCAAGTCTTTCCCCGGAGCGGCAAGGAGAGGATGTCAGAAAGGACGCTGACGCAAACTCTCTCCCAGCCGCCCTGGAACGGCTGCAGCCGGAGCGCCAGGAGGCCGACCCTCGAAGGGCAAGACTGACAGCTGAGCCCCCGAGGCTAGAAGAAGACCTACCTACCCATCCAGTCAGCCCAGAGAGGTTAGTAGCAAGACCAGGGAACGGAGCAGGGGCCGGTCACAGCGGCAGCAGAGTCCCCACGGAAAACCAGCTCCCAGAGAAGCAGCGGCGAAGCAGAAACCGCAAGCAAACCTGCTGCCCAGCGAGGGTCAAAGCAGCTGCCGGGCCCCAGGGGGGGTCTCCCTCGGAGGCCAGGAGGGCTAACGGCCGCCCCCCGCCCCGCCCCCCTGCCCCCCCGGGAGCGTTACCTCTGCACGGCTTCCTGATCTGGCTCCCCGTCTGAGCTCTCCTCATCCACAGGGGTCACGGCGGGCACTGCCTGGAGGGAGGAGAAAGGCAGGGGCTGGGCGCTGCGGAAAGGCTTTGCCACCCCCCTGGTGCTGCCCCGAGCTTTGGATCCCTCCCCAGAGATTCCCACTCCAGGCCCAGACGGACAGGCAAAGCGCCTCACTTCTGCAGCGGCTTGGAAAACCCCCATGAAGCACTCTGGACGGAGCCAGCTCTCTCCCTCGGGAGGACCGTCTCGGTGCCACTTCAGCCCAACGGACGCGCAAGGAGGGATGGGCTCGGCGGGATCGCCTGGGCTGTGCTCACGAGCAGCCCAGCGAGAGGGTGACCATGGTCTGGCGTGGCCAAGCTCCTGCGGAAAGCTCCCCCTCCCCCTCCTCCTGCGCAGGCGGACAGGGGCCCTTTGGGAGGAGCAGGCAAGGCAGAAGGGAGAGGGGAGGGGAACCGGGCCCGGGCTTCAGAGGGGCCTGGGGAACGCTTCCTCTCCCCCCACCCCACCCCCACCTGAACTCTCCCCCCAGGCCACAGAGCCAGCCAAGCCGTCTCAGCTGAGGGAACGGCCAGGAGCAGAGCTGGAAAGAAGAACCCGGGCCCACAAGGCGCGCCTCAAGCCAGCAAGAGCAAAGGGCCCACTCAGGCATGCGTTCTGCACGGGGTCGGGCCGTCTCGGCCACACGCCACCAGCAAGCACGGATGCCGAATGCCGCCACTCCAGCCCACATCCGTGGAGGCGTGAAACGGTAAACCGTGGACCCAGGATTACCATCATGGATGTGAAGCATCCCCCCTCCCACGGCCCTGGCCCCTGCACTAAGAAGCCACACACCCGGAACGGCTGACAAAGACCACCGAGAAGACCAGCCCCTGCCCTCAGGCCTACAATTACAATCCACAACGCAAGAGGGGAAGGGGTTTGAAGGAAGACCCGCAGGCCCAGGCGACAGAGCGCCACTGAACAGGTTGGGACTTACTGGTGTCATGGTGACGAGCGGAGAAGGGCCCCGAGGACGCTTCAGGAGCTGTTGCGCATGTAGCTGGATATTGGCTCCTCCGTCCGACGCCCGACGCCCGAGGGGTCCCATTCCGTTCAGCAACTGCAGAGTGGGAGGCTGCAGCAAGGACTGCTCCTGCAAGGAAAGGGGCCCCGTCTCTACCCGCTGCTCCTACAGCCACGCACCACCATGCCCAGAACAAGGACAGGGTGCACCAGCTGCTGGGGAACATGGGTGGGAGGGTGCTGTGGCACCATGTCCTGCCTTGTGGGTCCCTGGCTGATGGCCGCCTGGCCCCTGTGTGAACAGAGCGCTGGACTAGATGGGCCCTGGGTCTGATCCCGCCTCAGGGCCCTTCTTAGGTTCTTAGGGGCTGAGAAGGGCGGAGGCGCTGCAATCCTCTGAAACGAGAAAGGGGCAGCCCAATCTACGGCCGGGCAGCCAAGCCACTGAGCGCTCCGGATCCCCCCCCCCACTGCTCTTCATTTGTTTAGGGAGCCCACTGAGCAGGCCCAAGGAACCGTCCCGGCCGGAACACTCCGAGGAACAGGCTTCCGGAGCCGAAGGCCCTTCCCCTCCCTCTCCCTCGGCCGTACCTTGTACTCCAACTGGCCCGTTGGCTGCAGGTGCTGCATGGGAAGCATGTTGGCTGGCATGTTGACGTTTGGGGCCACCGGCAGGAACGGGGCCTGTGGGGCGATGCGGGGGAAGCCTGGGAGCAGCTTCTGGAGATCCTCCATCACCTCGGTGCTGCAAACACAGACAGGTCCGGCCACTCAGAGGCAGCTGCCACAACACAGGCGCTGAACCCCAAGCCCGGCCACGGACACTCCCTGCTCAAGCCAAGCCCCACCGCTTGATGCGCCTGAGGCGAGGGATAAAAACCACCTTCCTCCAAACTATGTGGAGAAAGGGGTTAAATGGAGAAGGATTCCAATATATAAAATAAAACACTGTGAGTTATATGTGCTGAGGTGAATGATTGTCAGAGTGGGTACTAAATGTGTAAACCTCAGATGGTAAATGTCGAACAGACACGTGGGATTTTTGTGGTAGTTAAAAACAAAACAATCAAAATTTATTTTCAAAAGTTCACAAGTTTTGTTTCAAATAAAACATTTAAAAACCTTTTTGAAACCTTTCATCCAGTCCTTCCACTCATTCACATACACGCTTTCCTTTCTCTCACACAATCCCTCTTGAGCTTTCTTTATTATCTGTATGGATTAATATACGTCAACTACGTGCACACCACACTCCAAAGACACCACTCTCTACCCTGAACCTCAAATTTCTCAGTGCTTAAGTACTCTAAACACAGAGAGCACTAAAGACTCTAAGAGTACCTAACAAGTCTCCCACAATCCCCTCAGTCCTTCCCTTGTATATCACTCCTCCCCCTCCCAAGACATTCTAACTCCGCCCACTCAGGCCAACATTCTAAAACCCACAGACTTACAAACTGCAGACGTACATTTGGGAACTGACTTGTGGGGTGTAACGCCACAGCAGCCCCGCTCACAGGCACAGCTCCCAACACTGGGGAGAGGCAGGAGGGCGTGGGCCACCTCGGACACACTGGCAGAGACGAAGCTGCCTCAGACTGAGTCAGGGCCCTGGTCCAGCGAGCCCAGTATTGCCAACACGGACTGGCAGCAGTGGCCCTCCGGGGTTTCAGGCGGGAGTCTTCCTGGCCCTACATGGACTGGACCCTGGGACTTCCTGCATGCAAAGTGGGGGCTCTTCCACCAGTGATCGACACACACACACCCCACTTCTTCTCTGGGGTTTCATGGGCAGACACTTTCCGGGCCAATTGGCTTATGGAACACGCAACACAGTGTGCCCCACTGCAGTGGGACCAGACACCCCAAACGTGACAGCTGCCGCTGAGGTCTGCAGCGCTGGAGGGAAGCTCGCCTGCCCCTGGACGGCTACAGGGTGGCCTGTCAGGGGTGGCCGGCCGCCACACTCACCGTGGATCAGCCACGCCAACCGTGTGCCTCCTCATGGAGAGGTAGCGGACCAGAGCTTCGGGGGACGGCTCTTCGCCTTCGTCGCTATCCAGGTTCATCGTTCCGTCCGTCTAGGGCATACAAGGAGGCGTGTGGGAACAAACGCAGGCGCATTTGCAGTGGTATAGAAGGAGCCCAGGGGAGGAGAAGGAGCACTTACCTCCACGATTTGGTTCTCTGGGTTGATGAGCTGCACTTGTGGGACGCTGAGGCTCACCGTGTTGCCCGCCTGCTCTGCCTGCGAAGCAGACACAAACCAAACACTCAACGCTACGTGCAGAGAGCCTCAGGCAGGCCTCGGGCCTCCTGCTCAGCCCACGGCAGCAGGCCGTGGCCAAACACTTCAGCCGCAGCAGCCCCCGGGGCTCTCTGCCACCGCTCCGGGCCAAAAAGGTACGCTCTAGCGGTCATTTCAAGTTTCCAAATTGGGGGCCTGAGGAGATACTAGCAGCAGCAACTCCAGCAATGGCCCACAGGGGACACTCCGCTGTTTCGTTTACCATCCAGCCAAATGAAGAGTGCTGTGAACTCAAAAGCCTGCTCGCTACCAGGCAATGTTTCAGTTGGTCCTGATGATGCCATTGCCCAACTGCAGAAAGGGGCCAGAGCCGCTCGACTGAGCTGCTGAGTGAAAAGCGGCGGCGGCAGCAAATGGAACTGCAGACCCCGGAAGGCAGCGGGACTTTCCACACGCACAGGCTGGGTGGGCATCTGTTGGGGATGCTGAAGGAAGCCTTGGCCGCGACATCCCAGGGGCCGCTCGCCCCCACAGAGGCACACGGCATGGCAGTCACTTCCCACTTCAAGGGAAGAGCAGCTCCTTCCCCGCCTGAAGGCCAGGCTTAAGCAGCACAAGCCTGAGGCGGAGGGGTGCTGCTGGGACCCAGCAGTCGGGGCCCCTCCCTGGGGCGTTATGCACGAGAATCCCAGCGCAGCGGGGCTGCCGCGCACGCCGGACGGACCTGGATGCTGGCTGGCGCTGGGAAGGCCACGGTCCGTGGAAGGCTTGGCAGGGCGGGGACGCGCAGGTTTTTGTGCCTCTTCAGGCGGTCGCAGAGCAGGCTGTAGATGGCGCTGTAGTGATCGTAGGCGTCTGTGCTTAAGGACTGGGAAGGCAGGGAAGCAAAGTGGTCACCTTTCCCTCGCGCCGGGGGGGGGGCACCCCCGCCCCGCCTCCCCAGAACGCCCCGGGGCTCCTCTACCTGGAGGGTGCGCTCCTTGTCCAGCCCCATCTCAGCCATGGCAAGCAGCACGTCTTCGTTCAGCGGCTCCATCTGCCTCTCGGCCTTCAAGTGCTGGCACTCTGCGATGAGCTAGAAAGCACAGAGCCCTTAAGCCACGCTCCACGCTTCCGGAACAAGCAGCACGCGCAGCAGCTGTAGGGGGCTGGGGCTTTGCAAGCAGTGGACGTCGTGTCAACTCCGGAGTCCATGAAGAGCCGTGGCAAGAAGCTGGGCGATGCTCAACCCTCAGGCGAGGAGTGGAGGCAAAAGAGGCAGGCAGGGAGGGAAGGAGGGGGGAGGAGGAGGAGGAGGAGGAGGAGGAGGAGGCCACCTGGCTGCGCCGCCAATGGTAGGCCGGTGACCAAGCCCTCACCTTAGCAGGTGTCTCCGAGGCTTCTCCTCCTCCCAACACACACACAGACACACACACTTCTAAGCCAGGCCATTCACCTGCAACAATTCTGTGTTTGTGGAATAGGTGAATTTTACAACGACACACACACGCTCACGTTTCCAGTCCTTGTGGCCAGCAAAGTATTTTGAACATGCAGACACAGTCGCTAAAGGAGAGGCATCTTTATCGGGCACTAAAAGGGTTAAACACATTTGCTAACAGAAGACTGAAGATGGCTAATTTGATCTGGACGGAGGGCCAGAATGAGGCTTCCCTAAAACAATACCGTTAGGAGCTCAGTTCGTTATCTCGCTCGCTACATTTGCAGGGCCAGTTCTGTCAACTGCAGTTCTTTTGAGATAATCTTACATTTATGTTACATTCTCTTTTGCTGCCGAAAATATAATCAGAAGAAAAGCTTCTAACACTCACCTAACCAAAATGCTATTTTCCTTAATTTTTGTAATTCTCTTCAATGAAGGATTGCATAGATTTCAATTTACCTTTGAGTCTGCGGTGAAGTCTGGACTTAGCTTGGTCACCCCTGGGGTGACCCCCACTGAGCCTGTTTGGACTTAGCTGGGTCACCCCCAATTAGTACAGGTTCTGAAGCTGAACAGGACCAAATGAACACGGCAGTGTTTCTGTGCGCTGCATGGCTTTGCCCTTCTGATGCAGCCTCCAGCCTTATCCCTCACCGTAGTAATACACCCACTGGCCTGTGCATCTTCTCCTATCCCAAACACCTCCCATAAACTAAACAAACGCTGCTCAACCCCACATACTAATTTCTAATCCAGCGTGCAGAAGTGCCCATTTAGAAGAGGTGCATCTGGCCTGGTCTGGTGGCGCATGGCTTAGCTTCAGCAGGGCATGTCCCAGATGGGTGGAGCCCTGACAGCCCGGCCTCTGCTGCCTTGAGTTCCACCATGGAAGGCAGGCAGGGCATAAATGCACATCAATTAATGGAATAAGTAAGTGTTCTGTGTGCAGAATCTGAATGCCCTTTGCACAGCAATTGGGCTCTTTTTGCGGGGTGGGTGGATGTGCACCACCTTGCACAGAGCCCCACCCCCACCCCCACCCCAACCTGCCAGCTTGCTCACCGTGTCGAATTCGGCGTCCACCTCCCCGAGCTTCATCCACTTGTGTTTGCAGATCTGCTCCATGGACAGCCTCCTGCTCGGTTCCAGCACCAGCATGTGACGGATCAAGTGCTCACACTCTGCAAGACAGCGGCGGCAGCAAGGAGCTGAGGAGCCAGGAGGTGGGGAGGGCAGGTGGCCATCGCCCGCACACACATGCTTCTGGCTGAGGAGCCCTTCAGTTCTGGGCCCCACGCTACGGCCTGGCATCCCTGAAGGGCGCGCAGCGCAAGCCCCTTCCCATTACCCCTCCCTCCGGCATCAAGGACGTGTGGTCCAAACCTTGCTTCCTCACTGCAACAGCTGGGAAACCCCAGACCCAGCGGCTGCTGTCAGGCACTTGGTTGATCAAGCCCAGTACGGCCAACACCGAAGCCTGCGGGGTACAGACCCTCCACACGCAGAGCTTCATCTAAAACCCGATGCCTGTTTCAGCTTGGCCTATGGATGCTTCCATCATAAATGCAGTGGTGACTCATGTGTGAAAGCCGAGGCTTCGGGAAACTGCCGAGGCAGGTGAGGCTCTCAGTGCACGTTCAGTGGGCGGCCTTTGCCGGGCCCCACCCTGGGCGCACACAGCCAGCCGGCCGGCCTGCCTGCCGGCCTCCCGCCCTGCTACGCTCGGTTGCTTGAGGAAATGAAGTTTCTTCCTCACCTCCACTGCTAAACAGGTTTCTGAAGCGGTCACTTGCCACCCACCTGATAAAAACCTCACACAGCGCTACTAGTCAGTAAGTCGCAATGAGTTCTAATTAATAATGCCCACAAGGAATTGGCAGTTATTTCTACACAGTTCTGCAGAGAGCTGAAACTTCATCTTCTTCCGGTTAAATGCTGACAAGTAGAAGATGGCCCTTTGCTCACAGGGAGATGGAAGACCTGGGACTGCTGGGTGAGCCTCCATTTGTGTTTCACAACCCGTGAGCAGGAAGGCCCCACAAGCCTGGTTCAAAGCGCGCGCGCACACGCACACGCACACGCACACACACACACTCTCTCTCTCTCTCTCTCGGTCTACAAGCTGCCTGGGGTCTCTTCTCTAGGCAGTCCCATCCTTCTCTTCCTTTGAGGCCTCAAACTGCTCAGGATATTCATGCCTCAACCAGACAGCATTAAAGAAAGAAGCCGCTGCCGCCGCCTCCATCATCTGCCCTCCTCCTCCTCCTCCATCATCTGCCCTCCTCCTCCTCCTCCTCCATCATCTGCCCTCCTCCTCCTCCTCCTCCATCATCTGCCCTCCTCCTCCTCCTCCTCCATCATCTGCCCTCCTCCTCCTCCTCCTCCATCATCTGCCCTCCTCCTCCTCCTCCTCCATCATCTGCCCTCCTCCTCCTCCTCCTCCATCATCTGCCCTCCTCCTCCTCCTCCTCCATCATCTGCCCTCCTCCTCCTCCTCCATCATCTGCCCTCCTCCTCCTCCTCCATCATCTGCCCTCCTCCTCCTCCTCCTCCATCATCTGCCCTCCTCCTCCTCCTCCTCCATCATCTGCCCTCCTCCTCCTCCTCCTCCATCATCTGCCCTCCTCCTCCTCCTCCTCCATCATCTGCCCTCCTCCTCCTCCTCCATCATCTGCCCTCCTCCTCCTCCTCCTCCATCATCTGCCCTCCTCCTCCTCCTCCTCCATCATCTGCCCTCCTCCTCCTCCTCCTCCATCATCTGCCCTCCTCCTCCTCCTCCATCATCTGCCCTCCTCCTCCTCCTCCTCCTCCTCCTCCATCATCTGCCCTCTTTACCAGCAACCAAGGAGAACAGGGGCAGAGTATGGAGCAGGGGATCATCTTCTGTAAACAGGCCTGTCTCGGGTGACTCATCTCTGCCAGCACAAGCACGGAAAGGGGCATCACGGTAGGTGACTGGGGGGCGGGGACTGGCAGCCGCTGCGCTTTCCAGCTGAAGCCACAGGAAAAGGAAAACGCGTGTAGCTGAAATCCAATTTTGTGAACCGCCCAGAGAGCTTCGGCTATTGGGCGGTATAAAAAATGTAATAAATAAATAAATAAATAAATAAATAAAATTTTTAACATGGACTCAGCAGCCTTTGGTGGTGCTGGTGGCGGCGGCCATGGCTGGCGCTTTCTACGGGCTGCCCCTTGTTCGTCCCGTAATAGCACAACAGGCATAGGAAAGGGGGGAAACGGAGAGAAGAAGAGCAGGAGGAAAAAGGAAGACTAATAAAAGAGGGGGCGTGCCAAAGAACGCCAGCGCCGGACCCAGTCTCACGTATTGGCCTCGTCCACCTGGCATCAAAACAGCCGGAAGTTCCTGCGGCTCCCAGCTTCGCAGTCAGAGGAGTTCCTCTTACCAAAGCCACCCAAGGCCTCAACAGCTGTGCAGCGCAGCACAATGACTCAGGCTAAAGGGGTTTTCGTTGTGGCGGCGTATTTCAGAAACGCCAGCGCTCCAGACGGGCTCTCCTTAAACTCCTAGAGTCACAAGACTTTCTGCACAGCAAGCACCTCAGTGGCCGGACGACTCCTCCAGCTACGTACTCATCCCGGATGAAGGAAAGGCAGCTGCCCTCCTTGCAAACAGGGGCAGCTGTGTGCCCCAAATCCTGAGCTGCTAGGGACTGTGGAGGCTGGGGAGAAGGGGTGTCAGTGAGGGGTGGGGGCAACACACGGACCGCTGGGGCTGTCTCTGCGTGCCCTGCAGGTCCCACCCCCCACTGTTTGGTGAGAGCCCACTGACGCAAGGAAAGAACGTGCCCGCTTTCCCTGGCAATTTGCCACAAGGGGGGCAAGGTCTGAGCCCCACCCCCACCGCAGCAGTCTGCAGTAGGACTGCGGAAGGCAGAACACGCATGCGTATGTGAGACGTGCGGCCAGCCACCCAATCCCCTACGCAGCCTTCCCCAGGACAACCCAGCCGGCCCCTCCATCGCTTGGGCCCTCACAAGAGGAGACTCCAGCCCACCTGTGGGTCAAATGCTGCCAGGGGTCCAAAGCGGCCAGGGGTCATTGCCCGGGAAAAGGAGCCGCTGAGGTCCTCCGCCAGCCCCCCAGAGCCTGCTGCCACGTGGGACGCCTTACCTGTGGACATGAAAAATGGAATGCGAAACTTCCCGCTCAGCACCCTGGCCCGCAGGTTCTGCAGCGTGCTCCCGTCGAAAGGCAGGGCCCCGCAGACCAGCACGTACAGCACCACGCCCAGGCTCTGCAAGAGGGGAGGCCACACGCACGTCACACACGCACACACACACACCCAACACGGGCCCTCGGAAACATCGGCTCCCTCGCTCAGCGTAGCCAGAGGAGACCCTTTCTAAACAGGCCAAAGTAAAGACTTTGCTTATATCGAAAAGGGACTGACAAACTTTGGCTTTATTAAATAAGTAAGTCCTGGCTCAAAACGGCCCTTTCCACACTGCTCAAAGCAACGTCGCTCCCAGCGGAGAAGGGGAACCCGGCCATCCCGCGCAGTTGCGCTGCGCCTACCCAAATGTCCACCTTGGGTCCATCATACTCCTTCCCTTCAAAAAGTTCAGGGGCAGCATAGGGGGGGCTTCCGCACCAGGTCTTCAGCAGCTGACCAGGGGTGAAGATATTGCTGAATCCAAAATCTGTAACAGAAGAAGGCAGGGACAGATTCCGTGGCTGCCCAGCACCGCTGGCTTCCAACAAAGGCTCCTGGCAATGTCTTGGCCTACTGCATTGCAATTCCCCTTGGGAAGCCTGACACCAGGTGGACAGGCAGGAGCATGGAAGGCCGTGCTCTGAACTCTGGCCACGGGCAGGGCAGGAGAACGCCACGCCCGGCCCGGCCTGCCCACGAGCGGAAGGGGCACAATCCACTCTTTTTCAGAAGCCTGTTTGAGGGGAGGTGACTAGAACGGCACGTAGTATTCCAAGCGTGATCATCGCACCACGGATTTATACAAAGGCATTGTGATGCTGGCCGTTTCCCCCCTGATCCCTTTCCTAACGTTCCCTAGCATGGAATTTGTCTTTTTTCACATGCACCGGGGCGACGGTTTTATTGAGCTATTCACCACAACCCCAAGACCCCTTCCCTGGCCAGTCACCGGCAGTTTCTGTCCCCGTCCACGTAGATGGGGTGGCGTATTTCCTGCCCCACGTTCAGTGGCACTGGCCACGCCTACGGCCATTTCTCCAGCTTAGAGCGAGCCTTTTGGAGCTCCATCTGTCCCTTTTTGTTGGGCCATTGCCAATTCATTCATTTTCATGTATATCCCACCATTCCACTAAAAACAGTGCTCAAGGTGGGTAATCATTTGGTATCACCAGCAAACATGGGCCACCCCACAACTCCACACCATTTATGAACAAGTTAAAGAGCACCAGTCCCAATATAGATCTGGGGGGCAGGGGGAGTTTTACATTTCTCCATTGCAAGAACTGACTATTGATTACCAATGGCTGCTTCCTGTTCTTTAACCAGTTCCTGATCCACAAGAGGAGCTCCCCTCTCATCCCACGGCTGCTACATTTGCTCAAGAGACTTTGGTGAGGGACTTTTGCCAAAACCTTTTGAAACTCCAAGGAAACAAATGCCTACTGCAGGGGTGGGCAACGTGGCACTCGCGTGGCCGCCCCCGAATACCTTTTCTTGGCGCCCCTGCCCCTCCCACTGAAAAGAAACAAATGACACCTTTTCTTACCAGCGGCTAGGGTCCCTCCAAGGCAAAGTGGGGCCCGCCAGCAGCTGCCGCCTTCTTTTCCTAGGAATGCCTCCGGGATTCGCAATGCCTAGCCACCTCCCAGAGCAACCGTGCTGTGGTGGGGGCCAGGACGGCTCCTCAGATTTCCAAACATGCCCACAAGGCTGCCCACCCCTGGCCCACCAGATTGCCCATATCAGCGTGTGACATCCTCAAAGAATTCTAGAATATTAATGAGACAGGACTTACCGTTGCTGGAGTCATACTGAAAGGGAAAAGGGGGAAAAAACAAGTAGAAAGGCTGACCTGCTATTTTGATATTCAGATTTGCATCCAGAAGCAGGTTCTCTGCCTTCAGGTCTCTGTGGACGATGTTACAGCAGTGGCAGAAGTGCACAGCCGCCACGATCTGCTTGAACTTCTTCCGGGCTTCTTTTTCAGCCATCCGTCCGTGGGCCACCAGGTGATCTGAAGGGGAGGGGGAGGGGGGAGACACACAGCCGGCGGTTAGAGCCCCATGGATGTATTTGGGTCAGCTGCGAGACTTGCAAGAACCGCGTCGCCCGTAACTGGCCCAGCCCAGCTTTTGTTAGGAAAACAGCCCGAGGAGGTGGTGGCCCAAGCGGCAGCCAAGACTAGTGCCAGATCAGCAGTGCCAAAATGTGCACTAAGGGAGCTTAGACCCAAGTCAATCACAGCTGAAATCTAAGGGGCCCAGAACAGTGGGGCGAACTAGCTCATTCAGCAGGAGCTAGATCCTGCATTGAGCAGGGGGGTGGACTCGATGGCCTTATAGGCCCCTTCCAACTCTACTATTCTATGATTCTAGGAAGGCCCATTTCCTATTTGGACACGCACTGCTGGTTTATTTCATTCCGATTCATAGCTTGCCCCATCCCCAAGGCCGGAGGTAGGTAATTATAGCACCCAGACCAACTTAACCCCTGCCAGCAAGCATCAGCCCAAGCTAAAGGCCTTAGGACACTTCTGAAAGATGCTCAGTCTCAGTCTTTGACTGAGAAAGATACTAGATATGGAGATGTCCAAGGAGACAGTTCCGCCACAGAAAAGGTAGAAGCAGAGCTCAGCAAAAGGCAGGCCCACCCAAGCTCTCCGATAAAACGGCGTTTCTCACACCCGCTGCACCAGAGTTCTGATGCTACTCTAGAAGGGTAGAGTAGTGCGTCCATTTTACAGATAAGGAACCGTGGCTGGCTGTGGCTTCTGTCCCCCAGCCACAGAAAGTGCTCACGCTGCGCCAGGTACTAAACCATTCAAGCAGCCGTGCGATCAAGGTCACAGGGCGGCTCTTCTACAGCTCACGTTCCCAGGCCCCGGATGTGATCATGAGCATTCAAGCTGCCTGCCCCCCTCTTCTGGCCCATGAAGTGAGGCAATACAATCCTATGCATTGGCATGGGAAGTACGGGGTACAGCTGGATTTTACTTCCAAGTCAGTGTGCCTAGGACTGCAGCTTCAGGCACCTTCTCCAACTTCACCACATATTTCAGTTGCCTGCACTGAACAGCTTTTCAAATAAATGAAATGTAATTAGGAGGGGAAAGAAGCCGGATTGCTCGAATCCCTATCAAAATATATTAGAAATGCAACATCAAAAGAAATAAATTGCCCTTTATCTGGAGAGGCAGGAGGCTTTTGATGTGTTGGTGTAATTAGTATTTTCTGTGCATCGATTGTGTCTGGGTATTTTAATTAGTGGGCACTTGGGCAAAATAACCACCTGATGGGAAAACTTCAGCTTTATTTTGATCCTCGGTGCAGACTCGCATCGTTCACTCCATAATTAATATAGTTTCTGAAGGGAAACAGGTTGAAAGGGCCCGACCTTCCGCTCCACTCCCTTTCAGGCCAAACCAGCAGACTGCTGGGCAGTGGCCCGGTTCCATCTCCACACCGCACATTTGCACGTGCTTCACAACGGAACGACTCCGAAAGCTCGAGGCTGAGCGAGGCCGTCGCCCTTGGACAGCCACACCCTGCCCGGCCATCCTCTCGGGCACCTCACAGGGGCTCCGCACTATGACTAGCACTGGGGGGTTCTTCAGGAGAGTAAGGGCTTCCCACATTTCCATGGAGATGTCTTCCCTTCCTGAAGGTCACGTTCGGCTTGAGCCTCCCCCTTCCTGTGCTACCCAGCAGCTGGGGGAAAAGAGGCGGCTTTGCTTGATGCAGCCAGGGGCAGTTTGGATCCCACCCCTGCACGGCTCCTATCCACCCCCCACGCTCCAACTTTGCTTCCTCTCTCTAGTTCCGCAACAAGACAAGACAACGGTCCCTTTCTAGCGCCAGTCCCCGGCCCTGCCTATTGGCTGCCCACCAAGGAGGCCAGGATCCCTGTATGAGAAAGTAAGGAAAACAGATCTCCCTCCAGTCCAAGCAGCCTGCTTCCCAGATTGTGGATCCAACCAAAATGTCTGAGTGCTGTGTGCTCCATTTCTACAAGTAAAACAGAAGTGGTTTTGATGATGACTCAAGACGTCACTAACAGCTTGAGGCTCCCTGCAAAAAGAATGGCCAGGGTTTAATCTTGCAGCAGAGGTGTTTGAGACTTCCTTTCTTGTGCCTGAATTCTGGGTATTCCGGGTGGTTTGCTCTTAAGTGCATCTTTTCAATGACGGATAATGACATCTGGTCGGCCGCTGTGTGAACAGAACAGACGGACCCTGGGTCTGATCCAGCCTCAGGGCTCTTCTTAGGTTATTGGATTATTTCTAAACGCTCTTGCCAGCCAGTGAGCTCTAAACTGCTTGGTATCATGTTATTCAGGCAATATTTCTCAGGTGGGTGGTGAGTGGAAGCTGCCTGCATCAGGCAGGGAAAAGACGCCCAGAGCTATCAGTTCTACTTTTCCTCATGGTCACACAGTATCTCTCTGCTCCACTGGATTTTCCCGTGAGGGGGCACTGGCCAAAGTTTCCACAAGCCAGGCTGGGGATTCGCTGATATTGCTGAAATCAAGAGCAGCACACAGGGGAGCACCATCAGAAGCCCTGCGCTCCAGAGTTGAACCTTTAAGAAACCTGATTGCCAGCCCCCGTTTACTGCAGCTGCTGTTCCCATTTAATGTAAAGAACTCCCGCCCACACACAGAGTTCATGTGGGATTTACAGCTCCGAGCTATGCTCAATCTCCACACACGCACACCCACCCACCCTCCCACCCCACACCCACACCCACACCTTCAGAAGGCCCATTCAAGGCCTCCGAAGTGGCTTTAGAATCGTCACAGCAAGCTGCACCGCAACCCCATCCATCACCACCTAACCAGCCATTTTGGAACAAGTCTACGCTTCATGTAAGTGACTTTTTGCAAGCTCCACTATAAGGCTGTGCACGCGTGTGGTCCAACCAAGGAAGGAAAAATGGGTATGATCTAAACTCTCTTGCAGTCACACCATAAAGGCCCAGAAGCCATCAACCGCTCGGAAGCAGCTCCATCAGCAATGCTCAGGCCGCTGCCGCTACTCCGGGCGACGCGCAGCTCTGGGCGCTCTGAAGCTGACGATGATCTGCTTGGACTGGCAGCAGAAAGGGCAGCTCAGCACTCCCGAATCTGGGCCAGTATTGCTCCGGCTCCTTCCAAGACCCACAAGCTTTAGCCAGATTACCAACAGAAATTAAAAAGTCACTTTAAACCTGGAATAGATTAAATCTCTATCCTCCTCACTCCCCCCAGATGTCAGGTTCCTTTTCACAGTAGCTGCAGTGTCAACAAATGACAGGGCGTTATTAGCACGGCTGCTGCGAGGAGAGAAGCCTCCTCGGGAGACGCTCCCGCTGCAGCCCGCCAGAGGCTCCACTGAAACAAGCCGCCCACACAGGGGAAGGGCCACCCCAGGGAGCCCCTCGTTCCAGCAGCCGCAGGAGACTCCGCTCAGTGCTGAAGCTGTCAGGGCAGACAGAGAAACGCTCTCTTCCAAACGGACTTCTGTCTCCTCCTCCTCACCACTGGAGCGGTCAAGCGACTTCTCAACGGAAAATGCTGCAGGGCTCCTGGCTCGTCTCTCCTAATAGGCGAGGGGTTTGGGGCTGAAATGGAGCGTCAGCTGAGGCAGGCAGGCAGGCAGGCAGGCGCGGCGGCCGTATGACCAGCAATGGGAACAAGGAAGCTTGCCGGCTTCCAGAGCATCAGCGAGGCCGCGGGGGCTGGACGGCTCGCTGTTAATCAGCTGCTCCAAACAAGCGGAATTTACGGCAGCGTGAAGCTCTTCCAAAAGCAAGGAGAAGGCTTCCATCCGCTCTGCACGTAGCAAGGCTATTTTGGTAACCAACCAAAGTCTGACCAAGGCACGCTTGGTTGGAAGAAGAAACAGAGAAGATTTTGGTTCTGCACAGAAGAGGCTCCCCAGGGGCAACCTGCAGAGAACGCAACTCACCTCGCCATCAGAAAGGAACTAACTAACTACAAGGCTGCACAGCACTCCTTGGAGAGAGCTGGAATCAAAAAGGCCGCTTCTCGTTAAAACGCTCTTAATTAATTCACAGAAACAACGCTCACCCAACCACAGAACTGAAATCTGAAATCCAGGAGGGCACCTGGCAGTCTGTGTAGACAATACTGAACAAGACGCACCGTGGCCTGACTTGCTACAAGACAGCTTCCCGTGTACCTCTTTGAAATGCTCCAGCCCTGAATATCGTGGGAGCCCACGGGCCCCATGGGCGCAGCTGTCTCGCCAACTGAAAAACTTGCTCACGTATTGCTATTCTGCTCCTTTTATAGAGATTTGTGCAAATAGTTAATTACCCCACTATTGGTATCTGCCCAGGCCACGAATCTGACCTGAATGTATCCTTCCTTGTTGTGGATTGAGATAAATTGGTGACAGCAAAGTCCACAAAAATGTTGGTGGCCGCCATTAAAATAAGGTCTATAATGGTGCCTTGAGCCTTAGAATCATCGAATCATAGAATAGCAGAGTTGGAAGGGGCCTACAAGGCCATCGAGTCCAACCCCCTGCTCAATGCAGGAATCCACCCCAAAGCATCCCCGACAGATGCTTGTCCAGCTGCCTCTTGAATGCCTCTAGTGTGGGAGAGCCCACAACCTCCCTAGGTAACTGATTCCGTTGTTGTACTGCTCTAACAGTCAGGGCGTTTTTCCTGATGTCCAGCTGGAATCTGGCTTCCTGTAACTTGCGCCCGTTATTCCGTGTCCTGCACTCTGGGAGGATCGAGAAGAGATCCTGGCCCTCCTCTGTGTGACAACCTTTTAAGTATTTGAAGAGTGCTATCATGTCTCCCCTCAATCTTCTCTTCTCCAGGCTAAACATGCCCAGTTCTTTCAGTCTCTCTTCATAGGGCTTTGTTTCCAGACCCCTGATCATCCTGGTTGCCCTCCTCTGAACACGCTCCAGCTTATTTTTTTGTTTTGTTTTTAATACATTTTAGTTTGGCAATTCTTTTCACTCTGTAGTGTTTTATATTTCATGCATTTTGTGGTTGGTAGAAATATTTTTTATATTTTTTAAATATTTTTTTAGTTTGACAAATTTATTTATTCTGCTGTGTTTTATGTATTATGTATTTATTGCAATGGCTTACACTGCAATGCAAACAAATCTCTCTCTCTGTCTCTCTTCAACTGGTGCCTATGGCTACCTTTAAAAGTTTGCCTTCCACTCTAGGCTTATGGATTGGCTCACTTGTTTGAGCCATCTCTAAATGTGCAAATGTTCTCTGTGACACAGGAACTAACCTCTGTCAGACGTGTGTGTGTGTGTGTGTGTGTGTGTGTGAGAGAGAGAGAGAGAGAGAGAGAGAATGCCCTGTTTTGCAGTGACACACTGGGATTGGTGGCCTCTCTGTCTCTTCCAAACTGACACTTCCATGCACAAAAATGCTTGTCTAGTGATGAACTATTTAGAGCATTTTGATGAGTCCTGGTGAAAGAGAGTGTGTGTGTATGAGAGAGGAGGTGTGTGTGTGTGTGTGACAGAGAGAGAGAGAGAGAATCAAGTTATAAGCCAAAATGTACAGTGAAAAGTCATAAGAGGTGCATTTGAGATTTGAACTGTGAGCTACAGTTGCACAGGGCCTAGAGATTACTGGGTTCTGTCCACCAGAAGATACCTTTTGGCTTTTCACTTTTTGGCATCAGCTCCATGTTTCTCATGGGGGCAGCCAACTCAGACCAGCTTTGCCCAAATACACCCAAAGACGAGAGGCACAGCTACTTTGAATAGGATTTTCAAGCTGCCATAATCGTTCCCAAGCCTGCACAATTCAAGCCTTCAGTTATGGCAGACACCCTCAACTTCTGTTTTAGTCCACAAGGCACTAGTGCATTGCAGCTCGCAAGCCCTCCCCACCCAATACTTTGATCACTGGAAAGTTCCAAGGCCCGAAAGTGGATCGGAGGGCCAGCTATTGCAAGTTGACTACAGCTGTCAAAGTACATTACCTGATTAAAGAATGCCATAAACGTACTTACCAAAAATTTCCCCTCCGCTTGCATATTCCGTCACCAGATAAATCATCCGTTCTGTCTCCATAACCTGGGCAAGGACCAAAAAAGTGATAGATAAGGAGACTTCCCAGGATAAAAGGGAGCTGCGCTAATTGGCCACCTTCTTGTGGCTTTCATCTCTGGTCCACCGAAGCGCTTTCAACAGATCAGAGGCGTCCAGCGGTTGTGCTCGAGTGCGCAAGGCCAGCTGGGGCCCTGAAGCATGGAACAAGTGAGACAGGTGGAACCTGAGTTTGGAATGCTGGAAGCGGGCTTTGGAAGAGACCCTTTCCCAGGGGGAAAGAGCTCTCCTCACTCGCTCTACATGTCTCATGGAAGTAAAGGTGCTTTCACAAACGATACGATGAATGCCTTTCGGTCACTAATGCATCTTTAAAAACACACACACTTGTGAATGTGGTCTATGAAACCTGTGAAGGATGGACCAGCCATTTCTATACACATTATGGCCCCTAGAATTGGGACACTGAATCTGAATCATCTGGATGTTTCAGCTGATAGGAAGACTGGCCCCAACATCCTCTTCTTTGAAAGATCAGATTCCCTAAGGAAGCCATTTCCAAAGTTGCTGCTCAGTTCCATCACTGACCTCCCATCGTGCAAATGATTCAATTAACTGCAGGCTCCCCGGCGGGAGAAGCGGGCTCCTTTGCGGAGGCAAGAAACATCCCTCAAGCGAGTCAAACATTCCAGCAGCCGAAGCGAGGGGCTTGTTGGCTCTCGTGGCTCCTCCCATCCCACGGAGGCAAGGCCTTTCACGGGGCCCACGGGGGCTTTAGGAGGCCTGGGCCCAGGATCTCTTTCTAAGAGCCCCAAATGCCCATTGGTGCTAAGGGAAGAAATTTCTCTAAGCCTAATTGACACGCTTCGTTCCATGGGGGACTGCAGCTGGGGAGGGAAGGTGTAGCCATCCCCTCCCCACGTGGTGCAACGCCCCCCCCATCCCCCGTGCTAATTAAGCTACACTGCCAACAGAAGGCATTTCTCTAGCCTTAATTGCTACACTGGGTGAGTCTTTGCATGGGCTCTCAGCGCTCCTTAGCGTAAAGACAAAATGCTCCTTTATTCTCAGAGCAGGAGGGATGTGTGTGAGGCCCCCAGTAGGTGCTGGCCGTTCAAAATTGCCCCACCCCACCCCGGGCCCTCTGAAGTTGCCCACTGCAGCCACAGAGAGGCATTCCAGGCACTGTGGAGAAGAGCCATCCTCCCAGGGCCTCACTGCCCCCCTATTCTCTGCCCAGTCCCTGCTTCATCCTTGCCTTGATCCTCACTCCAAACTGACTTGTTCTTTTCGCCTCCCCCTTTTCTCTGCCCCCACCACCGCTTCCCTTGCTCCCTTCCTTCTAGCTCCTCTGCCCCCTTCTCCAGCCCTCCCTCCTCCTATCACCCAGCCAGCATCTACAAACAACCCCTGCTGTTCCCTACACACACACACACACACACACACACACACACACGGTGGAGTTGTGCATCAATGTAAATGACTGAAAGAAAACTCATTGCAGCTGGAGTTGGGTGAGAAAGAGGAAATTTATTTGGGGTGATCCCCTGATTCACCCTTGGCTTACTTTTGAATTAGTGCTCTGTCAACTTTTCAAAATTGTATTTTGGTGCAAAATTGCTATTTTTAGGGTGGGTGAGAGAGAGACAGGGCGAAAAGACTTGTGAAAATTATTTGCAGATACAGCGACATAGATTAGCATATGCAGATTTATGTCCTATGGACTTGGGTCCCAAATTGTTTAAATGTCTATCAATGTCCTTAGGTCGATGGCTGGTTGGCCCCTGTGTGAACAGAATGCTGGACTAGATGGTCCCTTGGTCTGATCCAGCATCAGGGCACTTCTGATGTTCTTGGGTCCAACTAAAGCCTGCTTGCGGATCTGGGCTACAGAGCCACCACCGTCCAGCCCAGGTTTATTCCGTCTCTGGAGACCATCGCAGGAAAAAACCTGGACAAAGGACTGGATAGAACCAAGGCCCAATGAGGAGAGGCTGACAAGGGTGCAAGCCCCTCCCTGAGCGGCAACGGAGGCCTGGGCTGGAGCGCCCAGGGAAGGCTTGAAGCCAAGACAACAACAAGGCCCCTCTGCTTTCGTAGTTCTTGGAGCCAGCCAGCCCCCCACACCGCAAACAGAAAGGGTCGCTGGGAGGAAGGAGAGATGGAGCTAATGAGGAGCTAATGCTGCTGCTGCAAGCGGTCGTGGCAGCACAGACAGGCTGGCTTCCAAAGAGAACAGCTCACCCTCTCACTACATGACATGGGGAAGAGGACTCAGTCAGGGGGCCGGCAACTGTCTTGCTGCAGTGCCCTCCGAGGGTCGCACTAGCCCTGCGGGAGGCACTCTGCCATGGGGTCATCCCACGATAGCCGTGTAACCACTTGAAAGGCTGCCACAGGTTTTAAGGACTGAAACCCAACAAGCCTTTCCTGTAGAACTGGCACCCCGTTAAACACAGCAGGAGCACCATGGGACGAATCCAGCAGGACCGCGTGCTTCCAGCAGTCATCCCGTTGCATTTACAGGGCACCATAGCTGTGGGCCGTGCCAGTGCGCATGCTCTCCTCTTGAGGAGCAGGGTGGGGTGGGGGGTGGGTGGGTACGCTGACAAAATGGAAACATGATCAATTATGGAATCTAAACACGAGCCAGCCTGGAGATCCCTCTCCCTGAACGTACTTATCATTTAGCAGAGAAAGCCTTTGGCCAGGCATGGGCTACTGTTAGATCTAACACTACGTTTTAGCCTTTTGTCTGCAAACTGCCTTGGAAACTGATGTTAGAGGGTGGTGTAGACATTCACCAGAGGACACCGTTTGGCCTCTGACTTCCAACTAAGGGCTTTTGAGGGAGCTGGAGGAGCTGCTGAGTCCCTCGGGATCCAAATCAGGATGTGGTCCACCTCAGCTCAGCTGGATGCTACTACTTCTGCACACTTAGGGGACATAGAATCATAGAACAGCAGAGTTGGAAGGGGCCTACAAGGCCATCGAGTCCAACCCCCTGCTCAATGCAGGGATCCACCCTAAAGCATCCCTGACAGATGCTTGTCCAGCTGCCTTATGCGTAGAGTGCTCCTTCACACTTTCTCAAGATGTGGGGAGGCCAATACCCAAATCCTGCTCTTGACATTCCAGAAACCAGAATTCCTGTGTCAAAATCGAAGCCCATCCGAGAGTGTCTTTGGTTTCAGTCTGTTTTCTGTTAGCAACCATACAGAACCTCACAAGGCAAACACGCTGCTCCTTGAAAAGCACCCAATGGATTTGAAAAGCCTGTTGACAGGCCTTGGCAGAGGAGGGGAGGAGGGGCACGGCTGCGGACTCTGGAATGGTTCATTTTTGGCATGACTGTGCGCATTCAATGGACAAAAAGCTTCTCCTCCCAAGAGGTGCCAAGGAGGCCTTCGACAGCACACACTGCATTTGCCACACTACTCCGTTAGCTCTTGGACCTACACCTTCAGAACAGAGGAGGATTTGCCAGGAGCTAACACGACTTTGGAGGCTTCCTTAGCCCCATCAATGCATAATGGGGTCTTCACTACCAAACCTCAGCTTTGGGGGAGGACACCCCCACCCCAGTTACTCAGCATTCATACCTGATACAATCTGATGATGTGTGGGTGGCAGAGCATCTTCATAATCTGAACTTCTCTGAATATCTTCTTGAGGTTCTCTTCATCCAGCTGACTCTTATCAATGATCTTTATGGCAACCTGAAAGGGGCCAGCAAGACAGGCTGTTAGGAAACACAACTTGAGAACAGGCAGGTGGAATCAAGAAGCATCACTGCTCCTTAAAGCAAAGGTGGCCATTCTCTAACCATTCGCAAGGACGGCGGAAGTATGGGCGAGGCACTGCAATGACTGGACATGCCAAGCTGCCTTAGGCCACGTCAGGCCCTCACTCCCTCTAGCCCAGTAACCTCTATTTCCAACTGGCAGCAGTTGCCCAGGATCTGGGTCAGAAAAGGTCTTCCCCAGCCCTGTACCCACAGTGGAGATGCCAAGGACTGGCTTTCTGCATGGTCTTCACAGAGCTATGCCCCCCCCCACACACACACCTGTTTGCTGAGTCAAAGAAGGTGTTCCATAGTGGGCCAGTTCAGGCAACACACTAAGCCATGGTTAAGCCGCTAACCCTTTTGCAGCAAACGGTTAGTGAGCTGGTTATCTAGCCACCATGGTTAGGGATGGTTCACACGACACACTAAGTCATGGTTCACACGAAATGCTAAGCCATAACGTTTGCCTCAAAACTTTTAACCACTGTGGCTTAGCATATCGACTAAAAAGGGTCAATGTGTCTGTGGATGTTGGATGGGTGAAAACGAAATGGGCTCCACAGACGGTTCCAAAGACTTTGAAGACATTCCTTTTACAACTGAACAAATGCAACACAGGTAATCCCACTAAAGCTTCTCTCCACCCAGAGGAGCAGATCATTCGAAATCCGAAACATCGGCCCAGCCGCTAGTTCCATCTTGTGGAGCCGCTGTCCAAAACCACTAAACATCAAGTATCCCATGTTTCACCATCTTAGCCTATAAGGTTGTTGGACTGCAGTCCAAAGAAAGATGGATAATTCTAACATCTGCCTAGCAAAGCCACGTCCTAGTCCCCTGGCTGTAGCCCTACGCTTTGTTCCCGACAAGCACACCTCAAGTATCGCCCCTTCTCCAAAGCATGTGCTGTTGAAGTCCCATTTTAACCAGTTCTGTCTGCCATTTCAAGGTAAGAACGTTGCTGATCACCATGGTGTGGCATCGCCAGAGTCCAGGTGGACGCCGCTCTGCTAGTGCAACATTTATAATCAGGAGGAATCTTACCCAGTCCTACACAAATGCAATATTCCCTAGATCTAAGCCATATTGCTTGCACTTAATTTATTGCAAGCAAGGACTATCTTGAGCATAATCCCCCCTCTGCCTCCCAAAGGTAAAACTGCACATCAGACTACGGAAGCAACACTGACAGGCAAGCTGTGGGAATGGACTCAGCCACACACAATATAAATAATAGCCAGTGATGGATGGCACCTGCCCAGAGGAATCTGCCGTTCTACGCCGCGTCCATTCATTGCTGCTTTCTCAAGCCCTTTCCCCGGGATGGCGTGTGTCCCATTCCACACTGACAAGTGTCCGGGACGAGGCATGTTTTCCAGTATTTGAAGCCACCTGTTTAAACGCCTGTTTACCCATCCCCATGGAGACGTTCAATTCCACGTGAAACCCAAGTCAGTGCTACTTGCATGGCACAAATGTCGGAGCAAAGCCTTTTGTTCATGCCCATGGGAAGAAGGTTCAGCACAGCAGTTCTCTTTCTTTTGTGCTGCTCAGCCAGCAAAACATTTTACCAGTCAAATCTTCAGCCCCACCCCCCCCCACCCCTGCCTGAGATGCAGAATCACAGCTCGATGCTGCACCTCTTCTCGAACTCCATTCACCACCTCCCACCTCTTTCATGAATTGCCTTTCCTTTGCGAGCGAGTCCCTTCTAGCACCTGGGAAGCCCTGTCCCACGCCCACGCGCTGTGGGTGTTCTCAATCCTGTGGCATGGTAGGAAGGCGAGAGGCAACAGGGAGACTCAAACAGCTCCCTTCTCTCCACCACCCCACCCCACCCCACCCCACCATAAAGGTTCAAAGAAGCAAGAGCCGCTGGAGGGCCCGGCCCCCTTCCAGCTTAGCATCAGTTCATCCAGCCCAGAGAGCAACCAACCAAAGCCATCTTCAGGTGACGACACCACCACAGAATTCAGACCCCCTCCAACACAACAGGCTGCTCCTGTTATAAATGCCTTCCGACGTGGTGAAGATGAGCAACTTTCAATTTGAAGAACTCGTATATGGATACCACCTGGACCCAGCAATTTGTCCGCAAGGCCTAGAACTTCATCTCATTGCCACTATTGCTCCAGGTGGTTTAGACTGCCTTCCTGAAAATGTCAATTCCGGCCTGGGCATAGGCCCTACACCTTCTGCAGTGAGCACAGACCCAAAGAGCACACTTCCCCTGCTTCTGCTACCGGGTGGGGGGAGATTAAAATTACATCCAGGTAACCCAGCGCTGAAAGGGCCATTCACACGACATGCTGCAGCTCATGCCATCCTGAATATTCAAGCCCTGGCTGTGGATTGTCATGTCGTGCGAACCCAGCCGGCAGGGTTTATGCGAGGATTAGCCCGTGGCCTCTTCGAGGGCTATGTGAGCCGTGCCATATCATGCAAACCTAGCGTAAGTCTGCTAATAAAACAATCAAGCCTCCCTCTGTAATTATGCACTGACTAGCTTATTCTTCCATTTGCAACCTCAGCCAAGCCCCTCTAAGGCCCCTGAGATTTCAGCCGGCATTGCCCGTTGTTTTTAATGGTAGCCACAGAGGACAGGAACGTGTTCCTCTCAACAGCCTCGGTTCATGGGGCAGGCCAGGGGCAACCAAAGCAGCGGTGGGGAAGGTTGTTCCCACTGACTACAGCTCAGCAGGTAGAAGGCAGTCACCCCCCACATACGCCAAGGTTCACACACTGGTCGACCCAGATATTGCTCAACAAACTGGAGCACAAACCAGGCCACAATTAAGAGTCAAACTAATCCATAACAAAATTCCTTCGGTGAACTCCAAAATAAAAGCCGGGGGAAATTAACCACCCATTACGGGACACTAACAAAGCGCAGCGCCTGCAGCCAGCGAGTCCCAGCAAGTGCACTGCCACCAATTAGTGGAAGGGCTTCGAAATCCAGGCGGCCTTTTCCCCTGCATCTGCCTGAAGTTCAACCTGGCAATTTGAGAAACAAATTGCCTGATGATCAGGGACAGCAGAGTTACCAAACACTCTCCTGCGGAGGGGAGAAGTCGTGGGTAGGATCCTG
This sequence comes from Elgaria multicarinata webbii, assembly GCF_023053635.1. Lineage (NCBI taxonomy): Eukaryota > Metazoa > Chordata > Lepidosauria > Squamata > Anguidae > Elgaria > Elgaria multicarinata. The sequence goes on from NC_086182.1 coordinate 36,731,403, forward strand.
AGGAGGTCTGAGAAATGCACGTTTTCAGGTCCCAGCGCTTTTCAGCCGAAGGCTGCCCTGCACCTTTCAGTGTTACTCAGCAATGAGACTTTGCCAGCACGGGCGGCCCCTTCCCACGGCACAGCCAGAAACTGCCGGGGCGTTTCCCTAGGCAGAGACAGGGATGCAGCAGCAGCAGCCCGTCGCAGAGGGCCGAAGGGGTCCGACCTGGCAGAGTGCACAGCCCCCACTCCCAGCAGCCGGCGGGCCGTCTCCCAGGCCCCTCTTTCGAATCCTCAGGTTGGCTTCAGAGGGAGGCAAGAGCTCCTCCTCTCACGCATCAAAGATGGCATCCACGACAGCTGGCAAGCTGGGAGAGGGAACGAGGGTGGCAGCCCCTGTCACACTTGCCCCAGCCCAGCGCCCGCTTCGTCCCCTGGGCCCGAATTGTTAAGACACTGGTGCTAGAGCAGTTCACGGCGCCCAAGAGCATGGCCCTCTTCGAGACTGTGAGCAAACGGATTCAAGCTGTGCCAGAGGCAGCACTCCAACATTTCAGGCTCCTGGCTCTGGCAGGCCTTGCACTGCTTCCAGGTTCTGAGAGCTGTCATTATGGAACAAAAAGCCAGTGAAGCTAGAACGGCTCATTTTCTGACCGATGGTTTCCCAAAGTAGGTCAAGATGCTGTGCCATTATTGGGCTTGTCCTCCTTCAAAAGCACCAGAGTGCAGACACCCTGGAGGGAGACGCCGCACCTTTCCACACTGCCATTTCACCCACAGGGTTAGAACACAGGCTTTGAAGCACTTACAAAACAAACAAGCCGGAGACACCCTAGGCTAGGCGGCTTCATCACAGAAAACTGCTGGCGAGAGGCTCACCCCGGCACTGGCTGCTGGTGACACTGGGTGCCCGTGCCTCTGGGTAGTGCTCTGCAGACCTCACGTGAAAAGCCACTGGAAACTTCCCCGGGCATCGCGAACCTCGTAATTAGAAAGGCTTGGCCAGGCCCAGTCTTCTTCGTTTGTTTGTTTAAAGGCATTTATGAATCACTTACATGAAAAACAATTAAGTGGTAAAATACTGTATATTATTATTATTATTATTATTATTATTATTATTATTATTATTATTATTTACTATAGACAAGTTTACCTTCTGGAAATACTTGTTGGAACAAGTACATGTTCAGTAAGTACGAAAACCCAGACGGGTTGGTGCCTATTTAATTTGTGCTTCCAGGAAATTCCAGAGAGTGGGCTCTATGATGAGAAAGGCCCTGTTCTGAGCCTCTGGAACTGTGAGCACCCCCAGGAGCGCATCCCTTGAGGAGCACAGCAACTGAACAGACAGGTAGGGATCAGGCGACCTCTTAAGCGCCCTGGGTCCTGAGTTGTTTAGGACTTTGTAAACAAGTACCAAAACCTTAAACCAGGCCCGGTAGCCAAGAGGCAGCAGTTCCCTTACCAGAGGTGTCGCACGCCAGCGGTAAGCTGCTCCCACTACCAACCTAGCTGCAGCATTCTGCACCAGGAGGTAGAGTGCACATTAAGACTTCCCACACTGTGCTGGGAAAAGTTTTTAGCTGCCAGGGTGAGGTGAAAGAGCACTCCCAAGTCACGCAAGCAGAGGACTGCGCTATAACGGCTCTGAGATGCTCTTGGAGAGGAGCGTTTGGACTGATTGATTCTGATAACAAACGGGACAAGGACATATTAATATAACTGAGGATCGGACAACACATTGTTGTTCAATGTTGTCAGTTCCTGTCCTCCGCCCCACCCACGAAGCCCTCTGTGTATTAGTCTAGTTCTATTATATCCCATAATGAGCAACCATGTACAGTTGCAAGCATCTTCCCAGTCAAACCCAGTTGCGGGTTTGCGTTCTGATCTTGTAAGGCAACCTGGACCCTGGTACCGCTCTGCGTTCCCTAACGAACACCAGGAAGCGCCCAGACCCAGAAACGTCTTTGTTAGATTAACAGCTCCAGGAAAAACCTGGCCAACGTTGCTTCTGGATTTCCTGCTATTTAACAAGCTGAAGTGGCAGCAGCCCAGGCCAAGACTAGAGATCAACTCCACCATGCGCTGGGTTGGAGAACAGAGGTGAGCTAAGTGGAGCGATTGCTCTGCAGAGAAGAGCAGGCCAGAGGCGGCATCAGGGCCCCTCACAAGGAAGGCAACAGCTTCTTGGCACAATCAGAAATCAACGCAAATTTCCTGTTTATCAGCTTGCAGTGGGAGTAATATTCAGACAGGCTTCCTCAAAACTAATACCTCCTGGCCACAAAAGACCCTAAATTCATGCCAATAATGAAGGCAAAAGAGCAGGATGTGGATTCTTTCCCCTGGTCCCCTCCCCCCTCCTCCCCCGAGGTCATTTCTGGCTGAGAAAGCAGAAGGCCTCCATGCCCTCCAGTCTCCTAACAGGGATGCTGAAGCCGTCAACACTTCCAAAAGGTAACGCGGGGCAGCACACAACCCCCTGACGCTTGCAGGCAGCTACACAGTTCTGGTGAAAAGTGACCTTTCCCTGGCTGACCAATGAGAAGGCCATGTAGGGCAGGGAAGGGAGGTGGCTCCACAGCCTAGCGGGGCCACGCACAGCGCCCGCAGGGGCCCACGCAGAAATAGGCTTCGTGAACGACGCTGGGAGCTCCGGAGGAAATGGCTCCTGGGCGTCTTCTGCAGGAGCAGCACAGCATCAGCCTGGCCCGTTTGCTCCTTGTTTTGTTTTTTCCGTGGAAGCCCCCCCCCCCCCCCCGCCTCCCTCCCTGCCCGGTACATTTCCCTCCAGCAACAGACAGAGGACCAAAACATCCAGGCCGACGCTCTTGCGCGCCCAGCGTCTGCTCAATCGAGACCTGTCCAACACAGGCCCATCCATGGCATCCTGCTAAGGCTGCCACTGTAATTCTGCAAGAGGGGCTCAACCGCGGACCTTCAACCTGAGAGCCAGAGGCTGGGCATTGGGGGGGGGGGATCTCCTTCCAGAACACTTGAGAACTACAAACTCAATCACAGCTTTTAAAACTCAGCTAAAAACTTTTCTTTTCCCTATAGCTTTTAAATATTAAGTTTGTTCTGACCCTATACTGTCAGCTTCACCCTACCCGGTGCCTGTTTACACTTCCCTGTGCCTGTTTGCATTCTCTTTCCCTCCTTATTGTTTACTGCAACTTTATTAGATTGTAAGCCTATGCGGCAGGGTCTTGCTATTTACTGTGTAATCTGTACAGCACCATGTACATTGATGGTGCTATATAAATAATAATAATAATAATAATAATAATAATAATAATAATAATAATTCTAGAAGCTGGGGCAGGGGAGCCTCTGCTCAACCCCGTGGCCGCTTCGGAGTGAGACCAGCAGGCTTCTGTCTTCTCCCTGGGCTTTTCAATATTCACATGAACCTAGTGAATGAGGTCGTCCAGTGTTTTGGGGTTGGCTGTCATAACTAAACAGTAAACACTCAATTCTCTGACTGGGTTCTCATCTCATGATAAGCCACAATGATTTATTTTTCTGAATCAGCCATGGTACAGCATGTCATCTGTGAGCGGTTTTCACCAACCACCGAGAGTTATTTAGCCAAAATAAAACACCCTGATAAGCCATGGCCCTCCCTCCGCCACCACCCGCTTTCCAGGCAGTTTTCAAACCTGTTCCCTTATCCCTGCCCATGCACCCCAAAAGTGTGTGTGGGGGGGGGGGGGCTCTAATTCCTTGACAGTTTGCTGGAATGGGGTGTTTGACACTTAGGGAGTTTGTTTGCTGGGGAGGGGGTGAGAGCAGCAGCAGCAGCAAGGGCAGAGACAGAAGCAGACCCTCACGCTGTCACAGCTCCATCACATTCCTCTCTCCGATTAGCCAGGGAGGCTTGCTGGACGCCTCCACGGACGTCTCTTGGACCCTCAACGAAGTCCTGCCTGTTTTCCCAAGCTCTTATCCTCTGTGTTTATGTGTGTGCGTGCAAGATATGTTTGTTTACTTTTTAAAAAAATCTTTTGCCTGTGATTGTTTTAGCATTCTCTTTAATTGTTTTTATTGCATTTGCCTGTTTTTATTAGTTATTATAAACTGTCCTAGAAATTTTGAATTGGACAGTGGTATAGACATGTCTTAAGTAAATAAAAAGTTACTGACTCAGTTTGCACACAACAGCACCATATCATGGGTTCATTCAAGTGCATGGCATGTTCCAGAGCCATTTTGAATATTCAAACCCTAATAAGGTCAATTGGGAGTTGCTATGTGATGTCCAAACCCAAACACTGTACGTTACTCATGGGTTAAACAATCCACAGTTAACCTACAATGAGTAGACAGGTTAACTGTGGGTTGTTTAACCCACAATTAACCTATAGTGTCTGGGTTTGGACATCATATAGCATACCCCATTCAGCCCCATTGCAGGTTGACTATTCAAAAAGGCTGTGGAATGCACCTGACATGTGCTGCAGCAAATCGTGAGTTAATTAACCCACAATTTGCTACTGTTACATGTGAACAGCCCCAATATCTTGAGCGTTGAACATAACATGATTTACATTAAAGTTGCTCCTCTGATACTTGTTCCAACGAAGCAAGAACAGCTTAGCGTACTTCTAGAAATGGGAAGAGATGGGAGACCATCGGCACTAAAAGGTGCTGGCGGTTAGGGTGGCCAGCGTTCCAGGTGCACAGATGCTCCCATCCCATCCACTCACCTTGTTTGTGTGAGCAGCTGGCATCCACATTGCAAGAGTCACCCATTGTTTGTGTGTGTGTGTGTGTGTGTGTGTGAACAACAGCCCCAGGAAGACAATCCGCTGGCCCCTTGTGCTTAACTTCTACCTCCAGTCCCAAAATGTCTGACAGAATGGACCATGGACAGCCTCCCCCTCCCCGCCCATGTCTGGATCTTCATTCCTAAGAACAATCAATAGTCTAAGTCAGTATCAAGCTTATTGTAGGTCAGATGAGCCAGGACACGAAGATGGGAAATCGTATTATGGACCCACCACAATTCTGGGATGGAGGGCAAGGGCCCACATCACAAATGGAGAAAAGTGGAGAACTTTAGGGCAAGCCGAGCGGACAAAAACTCTGGCAACCTTAATGAGGAAGAAGAGGAGATCCTTGCCGCTGGGTTTATTTATCTCCAAGGACTCCCTAGCCTTGCTGCAGCTTTGCCATTGTGCCCATAGAAATGGACTCCTGGAAGTTTCACTTTTTGTGCTCTGCTTCACAGCCTCAAATTAAATCCAGATCAAGCAAGCAAAATGAAGCCATTCAAAGAGGCCTGTGTCATTTATTCACATCTGGAGCCCATTTTTATTGGCACATGCACATAAATCTCAGCTGGAGACAAGACTCTGAACTTAGACGCTTTTGTTGGTGACCTTATATAACAAGCACTGGACCTGCCTTGGGCAGCATTTGCCACCTCAGGTCTCAGAATCACACAGGTACAGATGGTTTCCAGAAACCATCTCACCACCTTTGGCTTTGGACCGCGTGGCCAAGTCATTAGCGTACACTCACAATTCCCAGCCACCGTGCTTCCCGGTCGAGGCGTGGGGCCTTGCCCTCTGCTTCTCTGACCTGCTTGCAGGCTGAAGCGGAGGCCGTGCATTTTGCCTCTACGTTGAAAAGCTCTGTTTGACTTGCACCAGCCCCAACCTGAGTAGGACTGTTTATAAGGTAAACTTTTGGGCTGCATTCCACCCCACCTGCCTAACAAGGGCTGGAAAGGCTGCAATGATCTTGAAAGAAAAGGGTTCCGTTTTCACAGCAGCAAATTTAGACCTCCTGACTGCTCCTAAACAAACTGCTGTGTTCTCCTCTGAAGGGCTGGGTGCATTTAGTGACAAACAGGGGTGGGAGCTGCAGTCTCGTAGTCGTTCTGGATAAAAGGTACCAAATGCAAAGCTGTTATTTCCTGTGCCTGCCCCAGCCTACACCGTCACACTTCCTGCAAGCCTGCAATTTGCAGCCACAGGGGAAAAGTTATCCGCAGTGTCGAGGCAGTCCAAGTGAAGCCCATGGCTCACATGTGACCGACCCTTGCACGGCCCAAGCCTTCCAGCATGGAGCTCACTGTACCATTTAACCCTTTTAACTGGGCGTACTTGTCTTCTTGCACCCGCCCCCCATGGACCAATTCTCTCGTCTTCCTTTAGCAAAAGGCGCAAGCTGCCAGGAGAGGACATGGCCAAGCCTGAGCCAAGAAAAGCCTCTCTCCCCCACACTGGCTCCCTTCCTGTCACTTACACAACCCTCCTCCCATGCAGGTGGCTCAGACTGTGATGGCAACACTACCAGTTGATCACAGAGGTCACAATTCAGTCCAGGGGCAAAGCAGAGGAAGTACTAAGAGGTTTGTCAACTACTATCGTTTGGCAAATGGACAGCAGGGGGTCCTTCCAGGCGGCACCAGCACTCACCCCTTCCCAGAAATGTTATTGCTTTTTCAAGTCTTGTCGTCATTTCATGCAGAGACAAGACTGCAGAGCCCAGATCTGGCAGTGATCAGCCAGGCAAGCCCACTGCCCTCCCCGGGTGCGGGACACATGGCCAAGCTGCTGTCTACATTCAGCTGGTTTAGACATCCCCGTAAACGCTCCAGTCAAACGCTCCAGTCCAAGAGTCTCTGGGAAGCAGTTTGAGCGGGGAGGCTGAGAATCCGTTTCGCTCCCTCCCACCTGCTCTTTCCCTAAGAATCCCACTAGGAATGAAGGGGATCCTGGGACCGCAATCTAGGGTTCTTCTGCATCATGTGGGAGGAAACTGGGACACCAAATTTGCACATCTTTAAAACGAGGGCTTCTTGGAGATGAGCTTCTCTACCTTCTCATGCCATTCAAGCCATCCCGGTCTGGAGGCGAATTCCCATGGAAAGTACTCTACAATCCGTCCTCACATTAAGCCTCATTTCGGCATACAACTCCTCCTCTGGGATCTAATATAGTTGAAAGGTAACAGCAACACACATGGCCTGGTGGGGCGCGGAAAAGAGAAAGCACCCTGAGGTAACGAACCATCCGTGTTCCCTCGGGAAAAGAGTGCCGACAGGCCCACTGAAATGCCACTGGGATCCAGATGGAACATCAAGTAACTGCCCTCGGAAGCCCCCCTCACACACACGCCTCCCTGGTCCGTGAGATACGGGCCTCAGGGCTGGGGGTTTGGTCAACTGAGCCTTCGTCAAGTATTTTCAAAGCATCAACTTTTGTAGAACAAGAACGATGCTTTAATTCATCAACAGGTTTGATACTCCTGCTAATTACAAGAACAGGTTAAAACAAGGCTCTATGGACATTGTTATAATGGAAAAACAGATTAGTTAACTTTTGTTGTGAAACAATGGAAATCACTTTAAAAGAACGTAATGAATATTATAATTTTTAACAATGTAGTTAAACATAAATTTAAAAAGCCCTAGGAGGGCTTTCTCCGCTGTGGCACCCCGGTTGTGGAATGAGCTCCCCAGAGAGGTCCGCCTGGTGCCTACACTGTACTCTTTTTGTCACCAGCTGAAGACCTTTTTATTCTCTCAGTATTTTAACACTTAATTTTAACTTAAATTTAAATTTTACTGTTCTAACTCTGTATTTTAATCTTATATCAATTTTGCTGCATGGTTTTATCCTGGTTGTGCTTTTTATACTGTATTTTGTAATTGTGCTTTTAACATGTTGGTTGTTTTATTATGGTTTTAATTTTTGTGAACCGCCCAAAGAGCTTCGGCTATTGGGAGGTATAAAAATGCAATAAATAAATAATATTTATTTATTTATTGCATTTATATCCCGCCTTTTTTCCTCCAAGGAACCCAAGGCGGCGTGCATAATCCTCCTCCTCTCCATTTTATCCTCACAACAACAACAACCCTGTGAGGTGGGCTGGGCTGAGAGTCTGTGACTGGCCCAAAGTCACCCAGTGGGTTTCTGTGGCCGAGCAGGGACTAGAACCCGGATCTCCCGACTCCCTGTCCAACACTTTAGCCACTACACCACACGTGAATGATTCACTGAACCATTCTTCTCTTTGGCTTTTATCTTAGAATAGCCATGTCGCCTTTCCATTATATTTTTTAAAATACCGTATTTCTTCGATTGTAAGACACGCACTAATTTCAGTACCACCAACAGGAAAAAAAAAAAACCTAAGACACACCTGCGATTCTAAGACGCACCCCATTTTTAGGTATGTTTATAAGGGGGGAAAAGTGCGTCTTTGAATTGAAGAAATAGGGTAAAAATGCAGCCTAAAAAGTAACCCCTTTTGCTGTGGGGTTTGCAGGTGATCCTGCCTAGCAGATGGCCAGTAGCAGCCTTGCTGCAGCGTTCAGGAGCAAGCGTCCCCCGCTCTTGCCTTTGCAAACAGATGACGCTCCCAGGACTCTTACTTAAACGTCATCTACCAGTGGCAATCCTCGCTTCATGAAATATTTAACAATATGAGGCAGTCATTTGACGGTATTTGCCAATTAGCCAACAGATCAATCCTTCCAATTTTCCCAGGAAATCAATGGCACGCTGAGGAATGGGGGCAGAGGAGCACAAGGAATCCCAGCAGGTGTAGAATGTGGCAACTCACAGCAACGTAGCAGTGACATGGCTCCCCCTAAAATTCCTTGATTTGACTCACCTCCACGGCCCCCAAACTATATGTTCCATAATCTTACTATTACAACTGTTACACTGTGCCCTCTTTCAGTCATTGTGAGAACCTTATCAGGAATAAGACCCATCACACCACATATGTGGAACAGCTTGAAGTAGAGTCTCTCGTGGTCTCCCGGTCCAAGACTTGCCCTTCCGCCTCCAAGGAAGGAAGTACCAGACCAGAAGACACACGGTGATACATTTGAGAACTCCAAACCTGGCTCTCATCCAGGCCTCTGCACTTTCACTCCAATCCCTTAAGGGTAGTTACAGAGAACTTGATTCCAGAGTCATTTGCCTTAGCCTTGAATGCCAGGAAATCGTTTTGCGTGCCAAAGGGCAAAACCTTAGTTTGTGTCAGGGGTGGGAGAAAGTAGGAATACCCTGGATCTCCCTCCCTCCTATTCTGTCTGAGGCTGGGAGGGTCAAGCGTTTAACCTTGGCCTGCCAGGGAGGCACAACTTTTCAACATGGGATTCCACCGGGGCTGCCCTAAAGCATGCCTGCGACTGTGTATAACCACACCGCCTGTGCTATTTGCTAAGCCCGCACACATTTTGGGAGCTTCCGGGACCTTTTAAGACTCAGCTCAAAACTTTTCTTTTCCCTATAGCCTTCAAATATTGAGTTTGTTCTGACTTTACACTGTTGGTTTTGCCCTACCCTGTGCCTGTTTACACTTCCCTGTGCCTGTTTGCATTCTCCTTCCCTCTTTATTGTTTACTACAACTTATTAGATTGTAAGCCTATGCGGCAGGGTCTTGCTATTTACTGTGTTATCTGTACAGCACCATGTACATGATGGTGCTATATAAATAAATAATAATAATAATAATAATAACCTAGCGAGCGGCTTGCATGAGCCAGTTCTTGCATCCCCAGAGCTCTGCCGTACCCCACCCCACCCCGCCACAAACAGCTCTGCTCGGTTTCTCTCTGGATCAGGCAGCCCAGTTACTTTTCACCTAGCTCCCTTGTGATCTGGCCTTTGCGCAGGGATCCCCACAAGGCCCCTGCCCAGACCAGAGCCTTGCAGGCCTGAGGTCCAGTTCAGATCCCACACCCACTAAATCCCTGGAGGGACTTCCTAGCCACCTCTCTGCAGAGTCCGCTACCATCTACGCCAGAAGCACTCGTGTTCACAACCATGACTGCGCTGGGTGCAACTGCTCTGGGGAAAGGCTGTCAGAATATCTTTGGCACTCCAGTAAGGACAGCACAAAACACAACATGACGCAAATGGATGAAACAAGCATTTTAATCAAGGAAATGCAAACACAGAAAAGCCTGGCAGAAAGCAGATGATCCAACCGGAGCTGTTCCATCCTCCAAGCTGCCTTTTCCCACACATGTACCAAAGCACACATCATGGCACGTGGGAGGGAAGTTGAAAAACAGCTCACGTGTTCAGCCCTGAACCTCTGAGGAGGAGAGAGAAAGGGGGGAGCAGCACAGACGTCATTGGGGTGCTGTGATCCTGCAGAAGGCCAGGTTGCCTGGAAACCAAAAAGGAAGGAGGGGGAAGCTATGTCTTTAGGAGCAGAACTGCTTTTTAGAACCAGAGTTTAGATCAAAGAGCTAACAGGGATGCCGACTAGGGAAGCCCAGTTGGACTTGAAGACAATACTGAAGTAAATACAAGCTGCCTTGCAGGGGTGCAGGATCGGGTGGGACGCGCATGTGTTGGGCGGAACATCCACTGAAGCAACTTTACCAGGCTTGCAAAACAGGACTGAGGAGCTGCGCTGTGCTGCTTCTCATCAATGGAGGAAATTCTGGCGGACAGGCTTCCTGCCCAGGGCATCTTTCGTGTGTGGAGTAAAGGGATGCCCAAACTGAGGACTGGAAGCGTATGCCCAGTTGCTAGAAGCTGGCATCAAATTTCAGGAGCTAGACCTGAACAAGACTGAATAGTTTAAATTAATTTGACTTCAGTATAAAAAAATCTGGTTGCTAAAGCCTTACTAGGTTTTTGCTTAATCAAACTTCAGCCGTGGCTCCACCAGAAAGCTTGTTTCTTGACGTGGGGCGTGTTAAAGATGGGGACGGGAGAGAACCCGGAGAGCCCAGGGAGCAGGCTGCAGGACCCCTTTGAAACACAAAAGGCTTGTGAGGTGACCAACAGGAAACAGCAGCGCCTGTAGATGATTGCTATGAAAGAAAGAGAGCGGCTGTTTGTCCACATAAACACTTTTAACCACTTGCAGCGAAAGCACTTAACAAAAACCAAGGATTTTCATTGCACAACTGCCCACGAGTCCAGAGTAAAACCAAAATCTGGCTGTGTCCAACTGCGTAAGGCTGCCAGACCTTTAGTGATAAAATACCACAGTAAAAGCAACGTGCTCTCATAAAATGGAAGCCGTGCAGTCACAAAGCGGCTCCTGCTACCTCCCCGAGAACCAGAGGCCGGCGGGAGCAGCATTTGTGCCAAACATGGCAGCTACTGCAGCCAAGACATTCTGCCTGCCAGCCACGGGACCCGCTCACGAGATAACTTGTCTCTTCATGAACACGTTTCTTAGATTACCAAGCTTTGCGCTGCTGCCAGTAGCACTGGAGCCCAGCACGGCTGCTACGCTCTGGCACGGCATGAGAGAGGAGCCGGAGCACCAGGCAGAGTTGCTTAGCAGCTTAGAAGAGTCACGTGTTGTCAAAGCAGCCGCAGCAGCAGCAGCCGCTCTGGCCTTAAGAACACTGCATGCCAGGAATTGCCAACAGCCCCCAGGAAACCGTTCCAATAATGCTGAACCTGGAGGCCCACATTTGCTCAAGGCAGCTGAACAGAGAGACCAGGAGTGACGGAACAAGTCGGTGTTAACTACGCTTAGCGCAAGGAATACGCAACCTGAGTTGACTGAAGATGACTCGGTGATTAAAAGGAAGTCTTGTGCTGTTGTTTTAAATCTAGATTCTGCACCAAAACAGCAGAAGAGGCTAACGTAAACAGAAGTTTCATCTCTACCTATAAAGCGGAAAGTATGTGTATGCGATGTATGTCCGGAAATGTTTACTCGCTTCCAGATGAGTTAGAAACTTGAATTTTGACATGCTGATAGGTCAGGCTGTGCAATGTAGCAGAAAAATCTAAAAACACAGAATTTGGGGTTTTAAGTATTTTTAAAAGAATTTAATAAAAACCAAGGCTTATGCCTACAACTCCCAGCATGCCTTGGGCAGAACTCCCAGCATGCCTTGGGCAGGAGACCAAACTTACTGGCCTTTGGTGGGCATTGTGAGTGCATGGGAGGGTTGCCACTGCATGTCTTTCACAACCCCAAATCCTAAGGTTGGCCTCGAGCAGTTAACCCAATTCCATATCAAAGCAAACAACCCACCTAAGCGGGCTGCGTCCATTTGAGGTGCCTCCTCCCACCCTCTGCATGGCTTTAAAATTGCAACTAGATACAACAGCGGGGGCAGAGCATGCTCAAAGGCACTCCCCGTCCTGATATCGCTGTTTTCTCAGAATATGGGGGAAGCAAGTGCACAGCCTTCACCCTTCAGAGGGAGGGAGGAAGGGGAGGTACTCTGCACATGTCCAGAAACAGACCCGATGGGGGGGGGGGGAGTGCCTGGTCCAGCCCTTCAGTACAGGCTCCTGATGGAGCACTTGGTGGGTGAGAAGCACAGGCCAAGGCAGTCCCAGCAGGATTGGCCAGAGCTGGGCGCGTCCACCGACAGCCACTTGCCTCCACTCCTCGGCGATGCTGCTCCTTGATGCTCTATCGAGGAGTAGCATCAGCAAGAAGAGGATGGCTCAGGGCACACGGCACCTGAGGGCTGCCAAAGGCATGCTGGGAGTTGTAGTACTGGCATGTAGAGTGGCTGATTTAAAGTAAAGTATGGGTGAACAAACCAGTTCACTCTCTCTCTCTTGTCCAGCATTCTGTTCCCGCAATGACCAAATCAGGTGCTTAGGGGAAAGGCACAAGCAGGACTTGAGGGTAAGAGCACCCTCCTTCTCATGTTCCCCAGCAACTGGCAGTGAGAGTGTCCCACGGCTGCCCATACTTGAAGTAACGTATCGCCATCATGACTAGTAGCCTCGGTCTCCATGAATGTGTCTAATCCCCTTTTAAAGACATCCATAGCGAATTCTGTAGCTTAACTCTGTGCTGCGTGAAGAAGCCCTTCCTTTCATCAGTCCTCAACCTCCCTCCGATCAGCTTCATGGGATGACGCTGGGTTCTTGTATCAGGAGAAGGAGAAAATGTTTCCCTGCCCACTTTCTCTATGCCATGCATACTTTTACATACTTTTATCATGTTCTGCCTTAGTCTAGGCTGAAAAGCTCCAAACATTGTAACTTTTCCTGTTCAGGAGGAATCGCCCCCAGGGGATGAGGGTTTGGTCACCTAAATGAGGGCAAGGTAGAACTAGGCCATGAGCACATAGTAGACCTTGACAGCCTGTCAAAGAGGCCAAAGGGCAACGGGCAGAGACATTGTAACAGCCAGGTGAGCTTCTTGCTGCATTGTTCTGCTGAACCTCCCCACGTTCAAAGGGGAGGCCAGAGTGCACCAGCATACGCAACGTTTTACATGCTGTAATGGACCAGAGCAGCCACATTGACCCCAGGTGAGCTTAAGCAACACTAGACAAAAGAACCAAAGTGACATACAGGACAGGAGGCCTCTCTGTCAAATTACTGCCTCCATGTAGATTGTGGGAAGGCAGTTTTTGAAACAGCACTGGAAATGCACACACACGGGCCTAGACAAGTTCCTTTATACGTGTGTATAAAAGAGCAACATCTTTAAACTGCGGCAGCCAGGAACAGGGTACCAGCAGCCAAAGCATCAGAACAAGGCTCCATCCCAGAAAGGAGATGGACTGCCAAAAGGAACTCCCTACCAGGGCTGAAAAGTGTAGGTTATGAATTCATCCCTCAGGGTCCGCAGGCCCAAGGCAATTATCACAACCAAAGGGTATGATAGGAGTTTGGGGGGCAGGGGAGATCTCTTAGGATGACTTGTCTTTGGAAGCTGCTAGATCTAAACAAGTTTTCTGAGAACTCTGGGGAAACTTAGAAAACTGTCTTATGCCAAGTCAAACCTTTGATCCATTTAGATGAGTATTATGTACAACACTGACTGGCAGGGGCTCTCCGGGGCATCAGACAGCATCCTTTCTCAACCCTACCTGGAGAAGCCAGGGACTGAACCTGGGGAATTCTGTATACAAAGCAGGTGCTCTACCACTGAGCTGCAGCCCCTCTCCTTCCTTGCCGAGGTGACCAGTGTTGATAACTTGACTGCACTCTAGAACCGGCAGACAGCCCAGACCATGGACGTGATTGTCCCAAGATGCTGTCTTCAGCTCAGGAGAGCTTGTTCAGCTCTTGTACAGTTTCTATCCTGTTTTTCTCCAAATGTAAGAGACCCCGGGTAGCATGGGCATAATCTACTGTGGAATTTCCAGGTCATAAACACGCGTTAACACTGTCAGACACAACACTGGAAGGAGTGCATGAAATAGAGCAATGTTTTTTATCTATAAAATACTTGTAGAATAAACTAGCAGAGAGAAAGGGAGCAAAGGATTGGAGGATGAGAGCCACTGTGGGGAAATCTGGAAGATTTCAGGTTAATTTCTGACAAGCATCATCTATGCTGCTTGCGGCCATCACCCACCAGTTTCTATGGGAACCACAAAGAAGAGCTAACTACAGAACCATCAGGACCCTTGCAAATTTTGGTGGCTTGAACTGAAAGCACACTTCGTGTGCGGCTTCCGTAATGTCCGAAAGAATTCCGGTTCCAAGACTGCAAATCAGGTTCCATAGCTGAGCATCAGACACAGATTTCCAGTATAACACACAGAACCCTCACAGATTGTCAGAAAAGTGCCTGAAAGGGGGGCAGACCCCTTCACCCCATCACATTTCTTGCTCCGGGGGATATCTGAGGCCTAATCTATAGTCAAGCAAGCCAGCCCTCCACTGCTCATCTCTTCCCAAACCCTTACCCAGAGACACCTGGCACTCTTCTGCCCATACATTTCAAAGGCCTAAAAAGCTACCAAGGTTTCAGGAATGGGTCGTGTCAGAGGCCAAGTTCGGTTTTGCCATTCTGGGTCATTGTTTGTGCTGTGCTAAATCCCCATTTCACAATCCACGGAGCTGAACTGCAGACCACTTCAGGCCAAGCAGTGGGGCACTGAGGCAATTTCCAAGGCAATCAGGCAGATCATGTTGGCAGCCGTCCACATTTAAACGGCACTTCTATGTCATATAGCTCTGAGGGACGGCCCTTTGATTCTTCCAGTATGACCAGAAAATTGTTGAAATGCTACCCCACTGGCCCATTCCTAGGATAGGGCTGAGCACCCATGGAATGTCATCCTATCTGTAGTAGTGTGACATTTGCTACTTAATCACAAGGACGGCTAGGCTTGCATTATAGCCACTTAGTTTTCTAAATGATGCCACTCAGAAAGCTGACACCTGTTCTGTTAGAGACACCAACCACTCTTAGGTCACACTTTCCAAAGGGACTGTTTTTCCTGGATTTGCAAGGGGCAGCATTTACAGTAGCCGAGAAACACGGAGGAAGCTGCTGGGTAAATAAAAGCAAGACGAACGGGTGGTGAACAAGTGTTTTGGGAGACCATGATGGGCAGACTCACAAAGTGGTGGGGCTGACAAGCACAGCAAGTTCACTTATTCCACATCAGTTGTGACAACTAATGTGTTTAAGGACTGAGGCGTTGCTCAAGCAGGAAAACTGAAGGCAACATTCTAGCCAGGGGTTTAATCATAGCTATTTGCACTAACTGAGAATAAGCATGAGAAAATATAATCAAGACTTTACAACCCTTTGGATCATTCATCTATGCTACAATTTTTGAGAAGTCAAATCAACAAAGAGGTTCACTTTTTAGTCTACACATCTTTATCGATGCTCATATAGTGCTGAAAGTTCTGGAGCAACGCATGAGAAGAGGGCAGGCAAAACGATCTACTCCATGAAAAATAAGGCCAATTCATGTTACAGGCAGCCACTTAAAAGCACATTTTAAGCAGGCCACAATAGCAGTCTACTTGTGTGAACAGCCACTCACCAAAATTCCCTCCTCCTCAATTATACGTCTCACTACTCGTGACCTCGCGTGTGAGCCATTAAGTACACAGCTAAACAGTCAATGCAGAGACTGATTCTTAACCTGAATCTGGGAGTCACACACAATCCCCATGCTAGCTAGCACACTACACAGCCTAATGCTGACAAAAGTGAAGGCAAGGCTTGGTACACAGAATTCCAAGGTAAGAGAGTTAGCGAAGAAAGAAGTCTTCCTACTAGTGGATTTATTTGAAATATGTATATGCCTCTCTTTATTGCAGAATTTATTAAACCAACGATTAAACACAAGTCACAATAAAAACAGAATTTTTTTTTGAATTAAGTATTCAAAACCATGAAATGTACGCTTAAACAGGTAGGTTTTTAACAGGCACCGAAACACCATCCCAGTTGGTGCCTGTCACACTGCAAGGCAGAGAGAATGCCAAAGCTGGTCACTACAAGGGGAAAAGCTTCTTCTTGGCTGCCATCAGATGTAGCTGTGTAGGCAAAGGAACAATCGGGACTCCCTGATCTATGGATCTCGGTATATGAAAAGGTTGATATAGGAGGAGGAGGAGTCCCCAAAGGTAACGCGCTCCCAAGTTGTTTAGGACTTTATACATCAAAATCACCACCTTGAGCCTGGCCCATTAACATACTGGCAGTCAACGCAGTTCTCTGAGCAAAAGCATAACATGCTCATGGTAAACTGACCCACTCAGCAACCCAACCACCAAATTCTACACTAGCCCCAATTTCCGGACCAGTCTCAAGGGAAGTCCCACATAGAGTGCACAGTCCAACCTTGAGATTACCAATGCATGGACTGCTGTGGCCAGGCTATCCCTAGCCAGGAATGGCCACAGTTGCTGTACTGACAGAAACGGCTAAAAAGGCACTCCTAGACAAAGAGTCCATCTCTGCCTCCAAAGACAAAGATGTTTCGAGGAGTACCTCCAAACTATAAACCTGAATCTTCACAGGCAGTGCAATCCTAGAAGATGAAACCTGCCTAATAGGAAACCACCTACCCACGAAGTCTCCATCTTGTCAGGATTTAGCTACAACTTACTGGCTCTCATTCAGCCCAGCACTGTTTCCAGGCACTGATCTAGTTTTTGCACAGCCACCCCTGAATCAAGACATCACAGAGAAATAGGGCTGGGCGTCTTCAGCATACCGATGACATTGTACTCCAAATCTCCTAAAGTCCGCTCCCAATGACTACGTATAGATGTTGAACAACTTGGGACCAAGATGGTAACCTGTGGCAACCCACAGTAGAAATGCCAGGGGCCGACATAGTCACCCAATGCAATTGAGATGCCAGCCCTGCGGGGAGAAGTGGAACCACTGCAATACAGTGCCTCCCATCCCCAGTGTGGAGAGGGCATCCAGGGAAATATCCCGGTCAATGGTATCAAAAGCGGTTGGGCGATCAGATAAAACAACCAGGTTGCAATCCTCCCATTTCTCTACCAAAAAAAGATCATCCATCATGAGAACCAAGGCTGAGTCTGTTCCCAAACCAGGCCTACAAGTTCCTCCCTCAATCATTATTGAGGGAGAAAGAGAAATAAATCGTTTTCAGCATGTATTTTCTATAGCTCAGATCTGGTTTGGGTTATGATTATCAACACAAAACAGATAATCAAATGTAGTGATAAGGATGGGCGGCATTGACGAGAGGACGCAAACGCCTTCTGGTTTTAGAGAATGCAGCATTCAAATGATCATGAGAGTCTGGGGAAAGAAGGAACAAGAGATTTTCATGGGTTTTTGCATGAAAGAATTGTGCTTCCCAGTTCATCTGAGACCACATGAGAAATTGTCTTTATTTAAGTCCAGAATGACCCTGAGCCACTTCCAAAGCGAAGGAGTCACGTGCAGCTAAAGTGGGGAAGGGGTTTCCCAAGCCACATTGCAACCTTAGTAAGTGAAGCGTGAACCAGCTCAGACTGGGGTGGGCGAGCCAAAGCCGGAACAGCAACGCTGGCTCCAAAAGGGAGAGGCAGAAATGATGGGGACGGCACATTTGTTGAAAACGTCTTCTGAATATCCTTTGATATCAAAGCTTCTTCCATCTTTTTTTCTTTTCACACACACACACACACACACACACACAACTGTTAAGGAGAAAAGGATGCAAGAAATGCACAACATCTCTTGATAGGCAACACTAGGAGCCCCCCATCTGGAAGCACCCAAAAACATTTCCCTGAGTTAGATTACTTGATTTCACTTGCTTCCTGCTCTTTCTCCAAGGACCCCACAGCAGGCTATGTGGGGTAGAATCCCTCACAACAGCAGTAAACACAGTAAATTAGGCCTAAGGAATTAGGATTTGCCCATGAGCTGGGCAGAGATTGGAATCCACGTCTGCCCAGTTCAAGCAAACTAGTGCCTCCACTGCACCACACTGACTCTTCATGGCATGTCACCAGCACAGCCAAACTCTGGAGTAGGAGGTACATGATATTCAAATACCGCTCCTGAACAACTTAAGGAAGAGATACGACATAACACTTCTCATAGTTTTCATCCATATTAGAGAGCCAGATTTGCCCTAGGATGAAAGTACAGGTTAGGCCAGACCAGGAACAAGTGGGACAGCAGGAGAACCAGTTTTTTTGGGGTGGGGTGGGGGGGAGAGGAGAAGAGAAGAGAAGAGAAAGGGAGACGCTACATGGTTTAATGAGCCTGGAGCACTCTCAGCCATTTCTGACTTCGAACACCACTGAAGCCTCCAAGCTGCCCCTTGTTGACCAAGAGCTCCTCTTCAAAGGCAGGTGAAGCCGCAGGTGCTGCGAATGTTGTCTTCCCCCTACCAGCAGCCTCACTTCTGACTCTGCATCATGTGACATTTGTTGTTGAGGAACAGAACGCAGTTTCTAATAGAATATGTCAAGGCCACCCATCACTTTTCCACCCAGCATCCTTCAGCTTTTGGATTTTACTCCGCCTTCATTTTCACACCGAGCAGAGAAGCAAACACTGGTACAAAGAGAACAGGCGGCTATATTTCACAACCAACACTATATAGGTGAAGGAGCTGTAGTCAAGGCCGATTGCTTGGCGGCCAAAAGCAAGAGCTTTCGAAAGACTGCTGCTGACTTGGGCAGCAGACGGCGCATCTCCTGCCTGCAGCTTAAACACTGCCAACTGCCCACAGTCGCTTCAGAGCATCTATCAGCATGCTGCCCAGCCCAGGCAGCATCATGAACAGCTGGAATGAAGCTGTCAAAGTCTCTCCTGTGTGCTACAAATAACAAGGCAAATCTGAGCCCGTGGTTGGATCGAGCGTGGCATCCTGGTTCTAAGTCTCCCGCCTTTGCTGCACTCTGCCTGGAACTTCCAATAACCCAACTGGCCACCTAGTGAACGCCATGCTCCAGATGGCATCTTAGTGGGGCCTCTGCTGCAGAAATTGCAAGCAAGATGGCACTTTGTTTACAACGAGATTTTACATGCTTTCTGGGGATTTAATCTATCTTATTAAGCAATAATTAGAGCCAAGCAGTAAGATTCTCCTTTTGAGTTTCAAGCTTTTATGTGTAGATTTGTTCCTTAATACATAAGCTGACCAGTGTATTTTTCAAAGAGCGCGCAACGGCGTTTCTTCTGCTGTTTACAATAATCATATACATGCATCCATAGAAATAGCAATCTTGTTCCTCCAGAGCTGATGTTTATGGAGCCAAATCAGCAACAGTCATGCACAGGAGGGAGGCGTCAACAGGCTTGGGGGAATCCCAAGGCTGCAAAATTACCACAAATAAAAATGATTGAGGAGGGGAAAAAACCTAAGGCGGCAAACCCCCTCTAGAACAGCACCAGTGCAGATGCAGCAGGCTCAGTAACGGCGGAACACTGAGTCAGCTGGAAAAGAAAATGGGGGTGCAGGTGGGTGGAGCCTGCCAGTGAAAAAGAGACCAAGAAGGCAGCCGAGGAGGCTTCAAAACAACCACTGATCAGCTCTCTGGAGAGCCCAACTGCAAGGGGTAAGGAGGAGAGTGGAGGGTGGGTCGTTCTATCTGGGTCTCTTCTTCTGCTGGCCTTTGCCCCATTTCTCTCCAAGAGAATCCTAGATATAAAAGGTTCAGAGAGAACCACTCATTGCCTGGATAGGTAATTTCTTGGTTCATACTGAGAAGCCATTTTTAAGTGTCAGGAAAGGAAGTGAGAACTGCCCATAGAAATTTACAGAGAAATACGAGATTTTAATGTAGATAGGAATGGGAATCGCTGCACCTACTTCACTCCCCGGACAACAAAAGAGAAAAAGATCTGGTATGAACCATTTAAAAAATAGTCCTGCTAAATGCAAATTCAGAAACAAATGCAGTTCCTTGTGGCCATATTGCAGCTTGGAAGAGGCTGTGGTTTGGAAAGTGGCCTGTGACAGCCCTTCAATATAGCTTACACTGAATTTTGCCATTCAGACTGCAGTCTTGTCCAGAGGTATTAGATCCCTGCTGCAGCTTCAAGGGCTGCACTGAGAGTGTCGCTTATGGCAGCTCTGAAACATAGCCCACTGTTCATACTGCATGTCAGAGGTGGAACTGGAGCTGCCTTGGTTTCCTAGTCAAAAATCCCGCATGTCTCTCAGGCTTCAGCAAAGGTCAATCTACTTAAACTGCCCCCCTCAGACCTCCTCCCAGGCCATATCCAGCACTTAATTGCAGGCAGAATTCTGCTGCCAGGATATAGGTCTTTGATCCCAACATTTGCTTTTTGAACCCATCAGCCATTTAAGTTTATGTAGCATAAGTACACTAGGGATACACGGAAACATATATACTAATAATGATCTCAATTCTCCAAATGCCAGTCCTTGTGTAACCAAATGGCACCATACCCACTCATGAAGGAGGTATTGGTACGCTCAAGTAAACCCTGAGGTTTGCAGAAACACACAAAATTGGGGGTAGGGGGAAATAAAGAAGGGGGAAAACCCAAGACTAGCTAAATGCTCAACAGCACAGAATGCTGACTGTGGGTGGGGTGGAAGGAAAACAAATGGAGCCGAATGGCTGCAACCCTGAATACAGAACAGGCAATGTAGGTCCCCCTTGCATGGCTCTGCTAGCTATAGAAAAATAATCTCAGCTGGATTTTTAAATTTTAAATCACACCTCCTGTTCTCTATATCCATCTTCCTGTAAACAGCACTGAAAGAGCAGTGGAAACCCAGAACCACCACCATCAGCTCTGTCTCACCTGGGTCAGTCCTTCCTGGGAGCAATAATAATAGGTTTAACATTGACCCATTTTACCGCTGGTTAGACATGCCTCTTCCTCAAGGGCTTTGTAAATTCTGTCGCTGTCCACATAAATTTCTGTCTTCCAAGACCGTATGTGCAAAAGTTCATGGACACTTTTATTTAAAAGCTGTGATTGCTTACTTGACACCAGCATGTTATGCTGGGGTTGATCCTGTGACCCTGGGGGCACGTGCCCTCCATAGAGATATGGTTCATCCAAACCACCAGGCTGTCCTGTCCTAGGTCTCATGTGAAAACAGGCTTGTGGTCCTTCCCTATTCCCAGCTCTCCGCACAAGATCACCTGAGCCATGACTGTCTCGGGGCCTCAGAGCAGACCAGTTCTTAATGGACTCCTGATCAAGCTAGGCTGTTCTGTTAAGGGCACGGAGTGGTGAAGTACCAAGTCAGAATTTTTAAGTGTGTCTTTTACTGCCTAAAACCTTAACATTTTTCTTTCTTGATTAGAATCACTGCCCCCCTGGGCAACTTTCTAAGCATAAACGCTGTGGGCTGCAATTATTCTAGAAACAGCTGGATTTGGATTGCAACTGGATTGGTTTTTTTTAAAAAAAAATAAAAGTCTTTTTTGGGGTTGTGGGGCAGGGGGAGAGAGGGGGGAGGGCAAGGGGAGACTGTCAAGCCAGAAAAGGATCCTGTGCTCTAAGCTAGAAAAGCATGCTCAGGCACCACACTAATCCTTATTAATCAGGTGTCTATACCACGATTTTAACTCCAGGAAGGTAAAATAGTGGTAGGTGTTACACCTTTGGGATGGGGTCAGTGGGAAAACCGGTGAGCCTATAATGGTTTTGGTTGTACTTAACGAACACAACCAGATTGGCAGAATAGCAGAATGGCCAATACTCTTGGAGCCTAAATTATTCAGAAAGAAATGGCACCCTACTGCAAAGGAAGGGAGTGAATAGAAAGCCAGTGTTTTGCTCTTAGACAAGGAAAACATTGGTCATTGCCTGAGGATTTCAACAGCTGACCAATACACTCGTTCTCCTTTGACAGAAGCATTTTAGTCACATCCTGCTGGGGCAGCAAAAGTTTTGCAGCATTAAGAAGAGATGGAAATGCATTCTGCATCAGTTGCCAAAGCTGACAGACAAGGAAGATGCTCTTAGTGGAGCATTGCCTTTCAGAGGTTAACAGGCTCCAGGAAACAAGAGCTTCTTATAACACAGCCAAGCTACCCTTCAGCGCTGTGCCTCTCCAGTGGGTACACACTGAGCCAATTAGTAGGAGCCGTCCAAGACGATCACAACTGCCGGAGCTGCGGCTCTACATCCTTAGGCAAGGCGGTGACGCAGATGTCCCTCCCCAGCACGCCAAGGATGCAGGATGAGCCAGCCTGTAGGAATTTCAGACCACATTTCCGTTCTTCCCCACTCATGCACTGGGATCCTTTCCTGTGACCTTCTTCTCCACAGGGACCAATTACCAGGAGGAGGAGGAGGAGACGACAGGCAGTATGTCTAGGAGCTGAAGCTGCACACTGAATAGCCACATCATCAGAGCTCTCTTGTAAGGAGGAGCTGAAATCTGCCCTTCCAAGTAACAGGGGTTACTACACAGCTAGCCAATGGGTCAAATAAAGTGGTCACTGAACAACCAATTTTTGATCACTTTTGAAATTCCCATTTAGCCACCCCACCCCCCACCTGAATAAGGCCAGGCATCATCACTGGGGTATTTCAGCTATTTAGGTATTTTAAAATATCTGAACTGTGGCTCAGCCCTTTTACCAGCTGGCTTTGGAATTTTTAGAGCTTCCAATTGCTCTCACTATGCTTAATAAGGTTGCTTTAAAGAGTTTCTTCCTGCTCCTGTGGAAGTACAATGGAAACCACTTTCCTCACTACCAGGGCGGAAGGCCCCAGGGTCGGGGTGGATCTCCCCCTCAGCCAAGCCCTCCCACCCACAAGGAGTACCGAGTCGGCGCTTCCTAGTTGCTTGCTTATGGGAGCTCTCATTTCATAGTGCGCAAAGCAGATCACTAGGAGCTAAATGCTGCCCAGCAACCCATCAGCAGGAACTCCCGTGCTGCCGTCACTGCAGGAAAGTCACCTTCCCGCAGTCCAGCCCGGAGCACTCTCCAATTCACAAGCACACATTAAGAGCACAGGTGCCTGAATGACCTTCCGCAGTGATCTCCCTTCCATTCTACCACCATTCTACTACAGATAAGTAGTATTAAGCACAAACAACTCAGCTGTACTTTTTTCTCGAGAGAAAACAACATCACACTTGTCTGCTGAACACTGGAGACTGAGTCCTTCTCACCAGTTGTGGGCTTTGTTCAGCAGCAAGTCCGTGAGTTTCCAGCAGGAGGGGGAGCTGAGAGAGAGTGATGGCCTTTGCTTACCCATGAGGGCAGCTTTAAAACAGTGGCCAGTGCGCTGACTAGAGCAAGCAAGCACCCTAGAAGGAACCCTCAAAATGAAAGGCCTCCTTTGTTCTAAGGGGGTGCTCCATCTTTGGAAGTATGGTTCCTTCTCAACAGGGTTTTACCCTACGCAAGCTGTCCTTCCTCCTGTTCCCTCCCCGCTCTGAGAGAGAAGGCCCCGGTTTCCTCACACATCAGGGGAGCTTAGCGCAAAGGTCTTTTTACTACAACCTTTCCGTATCCTACCAACGTATCCTTAACCAGAAAAAAGGTGACGCAATGAGAGTCACATGGCAACAGGTCAGAAACGAGGCTAAGACATGTTCAGCAAACTTTCTGGAATCTGGTTGGCAAGGCCTGTACCCAACATACACCGCTGACTTTGTGACAGGTCAAGAAACACGGGCCCAGACACTTCCCCACCTGTCCCTTCATAATTCGTGGAAGGAAGAAGCAATTTGAGAAGCAGCTCCAAAAGGCAAGGGAAGTGAGCATATGGTCTGTGGCTGAACTTGGAAGCACCAAGACGCTTTCCTGAAGCCAAGACTGTGTTTAGTGCAGAGTCCTTATATGTTTTCACAATAACTGAAGCATGGACAAAGAAAGGAGCAGGCATGGCCTCTGGGTGAGCAATTGCCAATGGCCAACAATCTGGACGGCTGGTGGAGAATGCTTCCTGGAGATAATCTGGCTATTTGGCTAGACATACAATCTTGAGAACACAAATAATCTCATCCTGTAAGCAGCGGCATCCATCTGTGGGCCAATACGTTCCACCAAAAGCCCAGCCTCACAAAGGTGTCACCTTCTATCATTTGAGAAGAACATAAGAAGAGTCAAGATGGATCAGGCCAAGGGTCCATCTAGTCCAGCATTCTGTTTTACACAGTGCCAAACCAGCTACCTGTAGGGAACTCACAAGTACGACAGGAGCCCAATTGTACCATCCCACTTGTGATCACCAGCAACTGGTATACAGAGGCATACAGAAAGGCTCACCTGGTGACTATATGGTGGTCTTTTTGGCAACAGGTGAAGAACTTTTTTTTATTTTCCAAGGCTTTTTAGAATTTCAATTTAAAAAACTGTGTTACTGTGTTTTTAGATCATTGCACGGCTATGGGCTTTTATCTTGGATATTACCTTGCCTTTATCCTATTTTAACCTTACAGATTCATATTATCTTCTACTGTGTTTCCATGGATAGCCTTATCCTCCAAGAATCTTTTAAAGCCGTTCAAACTGGTGGCCATAACTACATCTTGTGATTGTGAATTCCACAGTTTAACTATGTGCTGCCTGAAGGACTTCCTTTTATCTGACCAGAATCTCTTACCAATCAGCGTCACGAGATGACCCCATTGGGTTCTAGCATTATGAAAGAGGGAGAAAAATGCCTCTCTATTCCCCCATCTCCACATCATGCATAGTTTTGTACATTTCTATCATGTCTCCCTTCATTCATCTTTCCATTCTTCTGCGTAACCTTGACTACCCTGTCCTGCCCCATTCCTCTGTGACATAATAAGCACGTAATAAGCCAATAAACGCCTGAGGAGGAGGAAGAGGAGAGTTATTTCTGCCCGCCAAGCTGTTCATGACAGACTATCAGTCGTCACCTGCCGTTATATGTCGCCAGCCCACAGATGCTGGGTTTCATACCAGTTGTGAATAAGCAGAAAGGGAAAGGTTTATTCTTTTTAAGCCATGGTTTTTTATTTGCTCTTCAGCAGCGTATTCTGCCAGCACCACACTACAAAGTATTTCCTGCAAAGGGGAATCTAAGCATATCCAACATGCCCCAACCACAAAGGGGTCATGCATTTGGGACAAGAGGCTGCTCTGATTGCTCTAAGAGAGGTGGAGCGGGGAAGGCTATCTGGGCATGCATTGAACTGTGTTATTAGCAAGCAAGTGCCCATGGCCAGGAATGGAAGAGGCTGAGTTCCCAAGCACCAGATTCTAGTATCTTTGGTCTCCAGAATTCTTCCAGCCCTGGCAGAAACTAGGTGCTTTCGGATGAAGTTCTCATCAATTACTCCTCCCCATTCATGTAAGTTTACCTTGGTATGAGGAGAAAGGGTTGTCCAGATATTGTAAAACACACACACACGTTTTCCCACTGCTTCTTCCGTCTTTATTTCTTAGCTCAGAAAATGTGTTATGGAGGGAAAGAGAAAAATCTGCAAAAAGTCTTTTGGTTGGCAGTGCTGGGCTAGGAGTCCTTCCATCTGCAACCGCTCTAGGAGTCAAGGAACAAAACTGGATGCTATTCATCATGTCACCAGCATGCTGAGCTCCACTTTGGCCGTGGCGGAATGAAGACGCAGCCACCAGCCTCCCTTTCAGCCATGTGTTTGCTGAGTGTTTATTGCAGGACTATACACAGCCGCAGTGGCGCTTCCTGTGCTGGGCTTGGCAGAGAATACGGGGAACAGTTGGCAGTGCCACTGGGCACCAAGCTGTCAAACACAGAGGCACCTGCAGAACCGAGCTGAGGCTCAAGGTTAAGCAAAGAGACTGCACCACGGCCTTTCCCCCTCCCTCTGAAGTAGTGTCCGTATACCAAAGTACCACTGCGGTAGACACTAGAGCCAATGGAGCAAACTACACACCTGCAGCAGGGCACAGTGAAGAGTGGCTGGTTTCTATAGCAACCCTCCATCAGCCAGGGTTGCGTGCCCCTCCCCTTCCTCCACCTCCTCCTCTCCATTGAGAATGCTTGGCTTTGACTGTCTAAGTGAGGCTCCGTGTGACCAAGGGCAAGCAGAATTATCCAGGCCTGCAGGAAAGGGGTGGGGAGGTGCACAGCTCAGCACCAGCATCTTTGGGGAGAGGACGTGCACTGAAGCAACAAAAGGCTAGACACAGCAAACGCGCACACGCCACACACTCAGTCTGTCCTCAGCCCACTGGCAATGCCAAAAAGGCAGCTCCAGAACCCTGAACGGCCACCACGCTTCACAGGGAAAGCCACGATCCTGTGGGGCCTTGACAGAAAAAGACGTGAGCTTACAAGAAAAGCTCTCTGTGTTAGCAGTGATTCACTTAACTGGAATGCTCCATCACGCCAAAGCAATGGGAAAATATAGAGATTAAAATGCTCAATCTATCCATCCAAGCTTAAAAGGCTAGAGAAGCATTTCTTAAACATTCACCAAAAAAACAAAAAACAAAACCACACCAAAACCCCTATTACTCAACATTGCTTCAGTCTTCACACCACTGAAGAGAAAGGTGTAAAAATTAGGCTGAGTAGTATTAGCAGAACTCACTGATTACAGTTACAAGAACATCAAGAACGAGAGAAGACCAGACAGACCAGACCAGAGGCACGTCACTGCATCATTGTGGCCCTGTTATAACACTGTGAGCTATTGTTTATTTATTTAAACAGCCCAATAAACAAAAGTTCTATTGTAGATCTTGCAAACGTTATCATTCAGGCCCTTTGCAGTTGGTTGTCTAGAAAGCTATTTCTCTGCAGCTCTTAAAAATGACTCTGAGATAAGAAGAACTTCAATTCAAAGATTCACACATTTGACAAACAAACCCTCGTGTGTAAATCACACAGGTTGTCCTCTGTGAACGAGGCATCAATGGTTGATCACTTCAGGAAGAAGCAAACGGAAGCTTCTTAAATCTCATGGCATAACACTCTGCATGGAGTCTCCCTACTACCGAAACAGCTAAGAGAGGAAGACAAATGTTAAACAACAGCATTAAGGTGTGTTTTTGAACACCATACCTTCCACACGGCCTCTGAAGTGAAATTAAGCACCAGGTGTTAACTTGTTACCCTTGCTGCAACTCTAGGCAATGATCCAATTGATTCTTGAAAACATCAAGAGTGCATTTTCCTGTTTGATGATGTGCAAGAGGTCAACATATATGCACAGCTTGCTCACATTCATCCACGAAAGCATGCCCTGATCTGGCAACTGCCAACTGCAGACAGAATATAAAGCAAGGACATGCATGAGTGGCAGCTATAACAACAGACCCACACACAGCAAAACTGACCATCAGAGTATGTAACACACACAACACGTGCATTTTTACTGCCTATTGCCACCCAATAATAAAACTGAAAGGCACAGATGCTGGGTGTGCTCAGTCACAGGGCTGAGAATGACCACACAGCCTGGACGCCATTTTCACTTGGTGCTCTTGCTACCAGGGCAGGCAGCGATATATTTCAGTGACCACTATTAAAAAATGAAGCAAAGACTCCAGGGTTCCACTTTCAAAAAAACACTTATTGGGAGAAGAATAGACAGCCATATATACTTCCCATGATAAAACTCTCAAAGTCAGAAGGAAGTAGGTCCTAAGGCAATCCTCAATTTGCTAGCATCTATCTCTGTGCTGCATTTCTCTGGAAAGATGTCCTTCATCCTGATCTATTTAACACGGTTAAGATAAGAAGGATTACTGTCCAAACTAAATGGCCCACCTCAGTCGAAGTGGGCAATCTACATCACAAAGAATCATGAAGAATAATAGCCCCAATATACAAGGCTTCCTGTCAAACTCATGATCAAAACTGCTAAGAGCACTCTCACAACGCTCACAACTTCATTGCATTCTTTCGAGTGAATGGAGGGGGACTCCATGCTATCGGGATTAGGAGAGCCGGCCAAGGTTGCAGTAGATGTTCCAGATCACAGAACTACCACTGAAAACGAACATATCATTCTCCAACCAGGCACAGGCCAAAGAGTGGTGCTTTCAGGTGACAAAACACAGAGGGCTGGCCTCTTCAGTGGCAACCCTTACAGGACCAACTGCTTGAGCTCAACTGGAAACATTTAGGCTATTACTGCTTGCCCACAGTTGTGCAACTCGTATCAAGGTATGCATACCATCCCCACCCAACCACAAAGATCTATTATGTATGAAGAGCCATTGGGGTATATGGCACATACCAAGTTACACCCAGAAAACAGACCTGCCTTTGCTGACACACTCAATTAATGTTGGGAGATCGGTTACCTCCTGCTGTTGAGGCCAGCCTTCCCAACGTTGGAACCATCCAGATGTTTGGACTACAACTCTCATCATCCCAGACTGTTAACCATGCTGGCTGGGGCTGAACGGGAGTGGTAATCCAAACATCTGGAGGGCACCAGGATGGAATAATAATAATATGTTTATTTATTACCTGCCCCCCCCCTCTGGATCAAGGTGGGGAACACTCTGATGCCATGCTTCTCGCCTGCCCAAGGACCTCCACTTCCCTTACTCAGCTTCGTCCTTTTTCTTCTGCTGCCCCTTACGCCTGGAACGCTCTTCCAGTACACTTGAGAACTACCAACTCAATCACAGCTTTTAAAACTCAGCTAAAAACTTTTCTTTTCCCTATAGCTTTTAAATGTTGAGTTTGTTCTGACTCTATACTGTTAGCCTCACCCTACCCGGTGCCTGTTTACACTTCCCTGTGCCTGTTTGCATTCTCTTTCCCTCCTTATTGTTTACTACAACTTTATTAGATTGTAAGCCTATGCGGCAGGGTCTTGCTATTTACTGTGCAATCTGTACAGCACCATGTACATTGATGGTGCTATATAAATAAATAAATAATAATAATAATAATAATAATAATAATTATTTATTTATTACATTTTTATACCGCCCAATAGCTGAAGCTCTCTGGGCGGTTCAGAAAAATTAGCACATAAAGTTAGTTAAAAGAGCATATAAAACCAATACAATATTAAAATAACAATCACAGCATCTTAAAATTCTTAGAGTTAAAATTCATCTTGGTAGGCCTGCTGGAAGAGACTAGTCTTTATGGCTGTCTTAAACTCAGAAAGAGCATTAAGCTGACGAATCTCCTCCAGTAGGCCATTCCACAGTCTGGGGGTGGCAGAAGGAAAGGTCTTCTGGGTAACAGCTGACTGGAGTAAACCCTTCCCAGAGGACCTGAGTGTGCGGGGCGGATTGTATGGGAGAAGGCGATCCCGCAGGTAACCTGGACCCAAACCATGCAGGGCTTTAAAGGTAATAACCAACGCTTTATACTTCACGCGGAAACTAATTGGCAGCCAGTGGAGTGATTTTAAAGCTGGTTTAAGGCTGGTTTATACAGTTTAAATACCTGAGGTGGTGGTGTGGATTAGGAATGTGACTCCGGGTGGGAGTTAACACGAATAAAGAATAACTGTATAGCTTGGTCTTTATTCCCAACTTCTGTTAAGATTTTCCTTGGGGGAAGATTTGTTTCTAAAATTGAGTAAGAACTGCTACAAATTCCTTCATAACTGCTTGTGTTATCTGCAGCTATGAAGGATTTTTTTAAAAGCAATTCTTATGGGTTTGGAATAAGACCCACCACCACCACCAAAAAAAGAAAGAGATTATCTACCCACGTGTGTTGGGGGAAGACCAGTCCATGCATCTGCTTCCTTCCTTCGGGCTCATCGCCCTTCCCCAGCACGGCCGTCTCAATCCAAACCACCACAGCGGTTACCCTTTCAGAACAGTGGGGCAGCGCTTCCCCCGTCTCCCACTATCGCCCTGAGACAGGCAACAGGGGAAAACAAGTGAGGCAGAGAAGAAGGCGGCAGACACAACAGGCGGGAGGGAAGGAGGGCGGCAAATGCGGTTAGACAGACTTAAACACTTGGGCTACGCTTGGGAACAAGAACTAAAAATACGCAGCAAGCCATTTGATCTGCACTATAATATACAAACAAGATGCAGAATGTAAGTGTTTTGACAAATTTTTATTGATTTACTTTTCACAGAAGTGGGCAATCGAGGAAGATGAATAGAAAAATACAAAAGCTTTCTTGCAAGATGTTCACCGGTTGTCAGCACATGTCAAAATATACACAAACGTACATTTCAAATCTTGAAATACCTACTTTTGGTATTCAGCCTATTTTAGTCCAAGTACTGGTAAAAACAGAAATTGTATTGAGTTGCTATTTTCAATTTTGTACAACAGCGTTTTTATTTTTATGTTATACTTCTCACTCTCACCTAATCTTATCCACACAGGTCCATCCTAGAAATACTTACAGGCTTAAGACGTTAGCTCTGGAAGGCCACTGAGATATGAGACAGACAAACCTGAGATGAACAAATGAGAGTTATAGTGAGATCATATTTACCTATCACACAGCTAAGTCTTTCGCCCAAAACCCATTTGGACACAACCTACAACAGCCCATGGGCCACTTTCACTCGTAACACGAACCTCTGCAAGCCCTCTTCCCCTCCTGCGTGACCAAGAGGTCGTTTGCCAAGTTTAGTTTCACACACGATTCCTACTTCGTCATTCCATACAAACTAGGAATCATGGTTTTTTAAAAAATCTACCTTGTTATACAAGCCAGCTAAACAAGCCAGTAGTTGGCTTGTTAAGCAATTGACTAAAGTTTGTTTTAATCCATGAGTCTGTCATGTGATGTGGCTACAAAAACAAACCAACGAACACCTCATGTGATTTTAGGGGGAGCATGCAAGCCCAAGACCCTTGTTTGGGCTTGTAGAGGCACATCCACTTATTTCAGTCACCAACAACCTTCATGGCCCAGGGGGACTTCAACCCACATCTCCCATGTCCCTGTCCAAGGCTCTAACCACTACTCCACACTGGCTGTCTAGGTGACAGAAATAGAGATAAATTCCCCACATGATGAGAGGGAATGGGGAGTCATGTGTACGCTCCACCACCCAATGGCAGTTCTTGTTGCCCTCCACGAGTAGGACAGTGTTGGTCTGTCGTGAGGAGGCCAGTCCACTCACGTAGGTTCTCCACGGCAGACAGTTGCTGGCAATGGACGGGGACAGAACCAGCGTGCTCATCCTCACCCTCCCTTACAGGATTCTAATCACATGGTGGAAATTAACACCTTAGTGATGGGAAATTAATAATCACATAATGGAAATTCTTAATTAACAGGGCAAGATGGAAAGAACTAAATCCTGGCTTAGGGCTCCCTGCAAACCAGGCCACTGTGCACTGGTTCTTCTGCTGTTATTTCAATGCTTTCTATTCTTCCAGAAAGAAAACAGCTGCCCAATCCTTTTTCCTCGTGAGATGGAACTTCCATAGATTCTTATGTAAAATACAAATTATCCAAGACTCATTAACAGAATGAAGAACCGCCCTGGTGGAGTAGACCAAAGGCCTACCTTGGCCAGCATCAGTGGCCAACTAGATGACCCAATGCGAAGCACTCAAGCAGGACAGGCGCGCAATGGCCTCTCCATGTGTAAACCTCTAGCAGCTGTGGATTCAGAGGCATGTGAGAGCTTCGGCTATTGGGCGGTATAAAAATGTAACAAATAAATAAATAAATAAATAAATAAATAAAATGAGCCCCCTGATCCTGTAGGGAGCATGTCACCATCACAACTAGTATCCACTGACAGCCTTATCCACCATGATTTTGTCTAATCTTCTTTTAAAGCTATCTGCAGTAAAAATCATCATCATCATCATCATCATCATCATCATCAACGTACCTTATCCCTAAGCCACCTGGAAGACACTTACTCATTTCAGAACAACAAAAATTGTAAATGCCTCTGACAGGGCATTCACACAACTAAACCTTTACACACTAGGCAGATGCATATATTGCAGTCTGAAATATCCAATTCCTGAATACAGATGCCCCAAACGGAACACTTCAAAGGAAGAGTCACTGTACTGAAACCAAAGTTATGTGAGCAGATGGTGAAACAGGAGCTTCCTTTCCCCTTCTGCCCAGTGTAGGCTCCCTCTCAGATCTGCTCCAGAGGATCCCTGCATCCTGCAGAGCAAATTTGGAGGGCAGCTGCACAGGGAGGGGTAATTCTATTTGCTACAAATGTCCAGTTCTGCTGGCAAAAGGACACCTTTGGATAAAACCTACTAACTCCTTGTGCAAAATTATAATTCTCCATTAGGAATATCCTTAGACACCCAGTAATGTTGTTTACTTTCTTGGAGTTATACCACACTGGTGGCTCTATGTCATCTTATGACTAATCAACATCACCAGATGGCTTTTGCTCTCCATCAGTTTCAGGCAATGAGCCTTTAGTTGAGCATGCTACACTTTTGCTCAGAGAACAGCACCGACTGCCAATATATTACTGGGCCAGGTTCAAGGTGCTGCTATTGACCTATTGGACAATATCCAACACTGCCAGTCCACTCACACTATGGACACAGCACTGGCGTTAAGTGACCTCTAGAGAAGCGTGTTGCACCAGCTTATGCTACTGGTATGCCTCTAGTGGTTGCTTATGCTTGCGGTGTGTCATAGGATGGCAGCATGAGCTGTGCACTACAACATCATGCAGCTTTCTCTGGTTAACCTAACCTGCATTTCATGTTCCAAAGACTTAATCTGCTCAACTAGATACAGATGTCAGGAGTTTTGCAAATAATAGCAGGTGGCTCACCTGAACAGGAAGAGCTCTGAAGAGATTCGTAAGTTAAACTAGCATATAGGCACGAGTTTTAGGAGAGCACAAATTGCTATGCTGCCTGTTGTACACCCCGGTTACTCGAATGAAAGCAGAAGGGATCTAAAAAGCAGAAGGAAGAAACACTTCGGGAACCTGAAGATGATTTTGGGACTAGGTGTGAACCCAACATACCAGAAATGCTTTGAAAGCTTCCCAAAACGCCACACTGATAAGCTCAGTGATTTCATGCAGGGAATTGGCAGGGGAACATTTCTTCCAGAAGGCACACTGCATCCATGATTAGTTGCACATCCAAAGCATCAAGGCTGGCTCCAACAGAAGGACAATCCAGAGTTGGGTGTCTTCCCCCAGTATTGTGGCTTGTCTCAACTAGACCGTCTGACTCCAGTGCCTGTATGAAGCATGACTCATTCCAGCAAGCCTGAGGCTGTGTCTCCTCAAATGCCTCAGCTGCCGAGTTCAGAGTTTGGGATGCTAGGAAGAGAGAGTTTCCCTCTTGAACACCAAGAGAATGTATTTGCTTGCTTTATTTATTTAGCAGAGTGCTGTACTGCCCTTTCCATGTAAAACATGCAGAGTAGTTTACAGTCACAAATAAAAACACACTAAAAGGCAAGGTTAAAAGCAATCACAGTGAGACGGTGGGAGCAGAGATAAAATGGCCTTTGTCTAGCACCCAAAGGGACATTTGTGTAAGTGCCAAGCAAGCCTTCCTGGGGAGAAAATTCCACCAGCAGCCCCAAAGGTCCTCTCCCCACACACAGATAATTGCAGCCAGTCTCTCTCTACCCAGGAGAGGGTGCAGCTGGTGCACCAGCCATAGCTGCTGAAAGGCGTTCCATGCCACGGAAGCTACTTGGGCCTCAAGCGACAGAGCTGGATCAATGAGTGCCCCAGATGGCAAACCCAAGGAGTGCAACCCTTCCAGAAGAAGTTCAACGCCACAGAAGAATAGCCCACCAACAGGACCTCTGCCTCCTGGCGACTGCTTCTTGGCCCTCGTCTAGTCGATCACTCATGAATCTGATGTAAAGCAGGGAGAGAATTGAGTGTCAATTGCCTATTAATGACACCCAACCCCAAAACTCTGGATGGTTCATTCCACAGTTTCAGATAGACACTGGAAAGTGCAGGGAACAAGATGGAACCCAGCAGGACCCGTTTCTGTGATCCTTCCTCCAGCTTGGAGTACAACTACCAAAACACCATGGTCCCGACTCCCAACTCAGAGAGTCTATCTAGAAGAAGGGCACTGAGTGATCCAGGAGAATTACAGGATCCTGCTCTCCCTGTCCTCCTTCCAGTGAACATCATCCATCATGATACAAATGGGGCAGTTCCATTGCTGGGCTGCTCTGATATATTAGTTTACAGGTTCCATTCTCTCAGCAGCTGGTGTTTTCACCACATCTTGGTAACACTAGCAGAGGCAAGATATCAAAGGGTTGTGTTCGTAGTATCAGCACTGCCGAGGAGCACTCTTTTACATACAGATGAACACATGAAGCCGACGTCTATAGAGCTGAGTCCTATCCATCCCAGCTGTGTTTGCTCTGACTTGCAGCAACTCTCCAAGGCTTCAATTTTTGCAGACCCCCCCACCCCCGTTATTTGGGAGTGTTTTCAACTGAAGGGGCCAGGACTTGAACCTGGACTCTTGTGCATGCAAAGCTCAACCACAGAGCTATGTTTCCCCCACCCATGCAACTGGGGGTGAGGGGTGGGAGTAGATGCACAGGGTTTTTTCTTTTCAGCTCTGGCCGTGTCTACACCTGCCTTTTTTTCCTGGGATCATCCCGGGATCATCCCTGTGAGTGCAAATGACACACAGGGGATTCCGGGAGCAGGCAGGGACGATCCCT
The DNA here is from genome assembly GCF_023053635.1 of Elgaria multicarinata webbii. Taxonomy (NCBI): domain Eukaryota; kingdom Metazoa; phylum Chordata; class Lepidosauria; order Squamata; family Anguidae; genus Elgaria; species Elgaria multicarinata. The sequence goes on from NC_086182.1 coordinate 36,766,060, forward strand.
CCATTTTCCTGGGATAATCCTTAGATGTAGAAAGGGCCTCTATTTCTTTGCTCAAGAGAGGGTATTTTCGAACCCAAGAAAAACCTGTTCCACAAGGCCAGTGGATTCCTCCAATTAATTAGCACATTGCTTAAATCAGGCATTAACACTTTAATTGGTGCGATCAACCCCACTGAGGCTTACAACCCTCTAAGGAAGTTGTGTGGGTGCCACCAGGATACGCATTTGTATGATTCATGAAGTGACGGAACTTTACGCATGATTTTCTATATTCCAAACAAACATGCAGCTGGACCCACAACTGGGTCACATCAAGGATACCTACCTACTGCCATTGTACCTTAGAGGTTTCTTGTTAAGGCTTCCGTTTAAGGCAAGTGAAAATCATGGGAAAACTAAGATGCTAGATATGCAAAGTGAGACTCCTTTTGCAGGACAGGTGTTACAAGTGGGTCTCAGGTCCCAACACGGTTGTGGACTAGAGAAAACCTCGTAATAGATTTCCAACTCAGCCATCATAACGATTGCAGATGGGCAAGTTCAACTTTATTCCAGCCCAGCCCAGCCCACTCTATGACTACTACCCATAGTACAGAAAGCTTACCCTGAGTAAGAAGAATTTTGGAAATCAAATGGTGAGGGTCTTCATCAGCCCAGGAGATGAAATCAATGAGGATTCAGGGCATTTTCACTAGCAATAGTTCAGTTGCGGGGTTCCCACAAGAGCTCATCCCTTCCTGTTTTTAGGAAGTGGAATACTTAGGAAGGCTTTTCTCAAATAAATAGTATTTCAGTAATGTTAATTCATTTTTGATAGGAAGTTCAAAGTGGATCCCCACTTGGGACAAATGGAATTTCTCTCATAAACAGATCAATGCCCTGTGTATCGCTGGTGCACAAGTCTGCAGCAATTACAGGCCTCACTGCCACAGAAGTGCACATTTTGGTGGTTGAAGAAGGCTGCAGGAGAGCAGAGCATTCCAAAGCCTTTGCCCACACATCCCCAGGGGCAGCGTGGGAAGAGAACCACACCCACAAAGTCTGGGGAAAGTCTTTTGGGTGTGTTGCTGTGGAAACATGTTTGCATTCAGTTCAAGCTGTTAAAAGGCAACAATCGGATAAAGAAGGGACACAAGATTCTCTCTCCTTGTAAGCTGACCAAGACCCTTTTTCTGCTGAACATGCACAGTTACCCGTGAAGCAACCATAAACAAGAAGGTCAGCCCAAACGGAGCTGGACAGGAGTAGCTTCCCTCTTTCCCCTCAGCTACCAGGATAGGCAGCAAGGGTACCTTGCTGGAGGAATCCTCCATGTTTTTCTTCCTTCCTGTGGATCACCAGAATGGCAGCCATTCTCAGCTCAGGAAAAAACGAGGACTTTCCGAAGACAAGCGAGAGTAGGAAGCGCGTCAGAGGAGATCAAATACTGTGGGGACAACCCACTGCAGGGAAGCCCAAAGGCATTCTGGGCAATTGAAGGTATGGTACTGGGTTGTTGCTTTTTTATGGCCAGGACTTCCAATTCCCCTAAACAGAACAGTGGTAACTGTTGCCAAGAAAGGAGGATTTCATTACACAGGGAAGGGAAGGCTCAAGCATCCCTGAGAATAGGTGGAGGGTGGTGGTGGTGATGGACCAAGAGGGATGCACCTCTGGAGAGCTGCTGCCAAGGCCACTGTGTCAGCGAAGCCGACCACAGTCATGAGCAAGGCCAACACAGGACACCTGATGACACACCCTTCCCACGTAGAGGCAGAGCTGTTTTCACACTGCACCCCCCTCATACACGCCCCATTCACACACACTGTCAGGCAAAGCACCGGCAAGACCACAGGTTCTAAGTGAAGCTGCCAAATCAGCTTCTTTTCAGGTTTGTAAGAAAGCAGGTGGATGGATATTTGGCACAGAGTCACACAGAGCTGGACAGAGTCCTGAAGGCCATCTAGTCCCACTCCTTGCTCAATGCGCAAGGAGATCCAATGCTGGACCTGAGTACTGGTCCAGAGCAGAACAACCCACTCAAAACCTTCCTCCAGTGATGAGCATCCTTGGGATTACATCTGAATCCACCTGCCAGGGATGCTGGAGGAGGGGTATGTATGCAAGCCAAGCTTGTAGCCATTTGCCTATGAGGAGAACGGCCTTCAAGCCACCAGGTGCAGAAGCGTTACAAAAATTGGTCCTGGGTTCTGGAAGACCACAAAACGTGAGGGCAGGTGAGCTAGTAAACTCTGTAGCCTTGATTTCAAGGTGAACCTGAAGGCAGCTACAATATATTAAGGGGCAGCAGCTCTGTCTCTCTTCAAAGCCAGCTGAAGGGAGTCTTTTAAAAAACATATACAGTCACTTTGCTTTGTTCCTCAGCTCTGAGCGGCTCTCCTGTACTGCTTAATCCGGGCAGTGGTTGTTATTCCTGAACTACAATAGTATCCATTTCAGACCATAAGCCTACCTAAGCTCCCTGGAAGCCTCTCTGCAGAACCATTCCAGCAAACTCCACTTTTGTTCCACGAAGCTTGGAAACAAGTCACAACCCACAAGCAGTACAGCCCCTGATGTATCAGGTTCCACCTTTGGCCTAAACCTTCACAGAGCTGCTCCCTCTCCAAACTGCGACCCACTGGATAGCTTGCTTGGAGCTCAAGAGAATTAGCATGCAAAGGATGTCTGTATAGATACACATCCTGAGCTTCCAGTATCAGCCTCTGCTGTGGGTTGTCAGCATCAAAAGCGAGCATATGAGAGAATCTTTTCAGGAAAGGGCTATGTGTATGGAGGCAAAATTAGGCCAACTCCAGGCTAGTAAAATACAGAGAAGCATCTAGGTATCAGCACAACACAGCACTCCGCAACGGCTGAATTGCCCACCAATGCGGGTGGACGTTGTAGCTCCATGGTCTCTGCCCTTCCTTGCAGATACATACTTGAACACTCCAAAACCTAAGAGGAGCTTTCAAATGCTTTAACGAGCAATGCTTTAACCACCACTGTATACTTTTTTTAAAAAAATGTTTACTGTTTTAACTTATTGTGAACTGCCCAGAGAGCTTCGGCTGTGGGGCGGTATATAAATGTAATAAATAAATAAATAAAATAAATCTCTCTTTAGTGCTGTGACCTGTACAACAATGTAAAATGCTATTTCATATGACAAGTCAGCCTCTTCACCCTCACCAGGGCTGCAGAAGCTAAGGTCCAGGGGGCGTGCAGAAGCTAAGGCCCAGGGGGCGTGCAGAAGCTAAGGCCCAGGGGGCGTGCAGAAGCTAAGGCCCAGGGGGCGTGCAGAAGCTAAGGCCCAGGGGGCGTGCAGAAGCTAAGGCCCAGGGGGCGTGCAGAAGCTAAGGCCCAGGGGGCGTGCAGAAGCTAAGGCTCAGGGGGCGTGCAGAAGCTAAGGCCCAGGGGGCGTGCAGAAGCTAAGGCCCAGGGGGCGTGCAGAAGCTAAGGCCCAGGGGGCGTGCAGCCCGCCCAGGGGTTCCCCACTTGACCAGGCCCCCTTCCCAGGCCCCACACCCTTTCACCCAACCAGTCACTGTTCTGTGGTCTCCCCCACTTCTAAAAGGTTGAAACGCCTCTCCTAACATTTAGCTACTGGCAGGAAGGGCTTCAAGCTAAACTGGAATGGCATTTTCCAATCCTGCCCCTTTTATCTCAGCCAAAACTAGAATGCAGCCCCTGAGAGCTTCTCCACACTGGAGTTCGGCCCTCAGGTTGAAAGGGGTTGGGAAGCCCAACTCTATGCAAGACTAATGACATTCTGACTCTTCTTAGCAGAGGCAGCTCCACACTTGGAGAAAGGTCCAAGCACCCTGGCTTCCAGGGCAGTTCCAAAGGTATTGGAACTTTGGAAATTTAGAGTTTTTAAGATGTTTTAATCATGCATGCTATGGTTTTTAATCGGTTTTTAATGTGTTTTATATTCACTGTTGTTCCTTGCCTCGATCCAAGTGGAGAGGCAGGTAAGAAATTTATTATTATCATCATCATCATCCTGGCGTGACCTCCATGCTCCTGCCCTGCTTCGTTTTCCTCTCCTCGCAGAGCAACAAGGTGCACCTGTCACCATGGTGAAGGCCGTAACACGTTTACTTTGCTTTCTCCGCAGATTTCCTGCCTTGCTGGCAATTGTTCAGTGTTGCAAGAGTCTCAGACCTGCCATCTTTCCATACCCTAAACTCACCCAGAATACACTTGCTTAGGGCTCCATCAAATATATAATCTGTTACCTGTCTTCAGCTAAAGCAGATTAAAAAGATTCAAAGATTACAAATGCGCAAAGATTACTAAAGCTTTGGTGAACAGGCATATGGGAACTTGAATGAAGTGGCCAGTTTTTCTAGTGGAAGATCTCTTGGAACCAAGCAAAATGTGATGGAAGTTGACTAGAACAACACGAATCGGGATGCCACCATGCCAATAATGCAGAAATAAATAAGGACTTGGAGTGTGTACCCCATAACGAACTGTAGGCCACCCAAATCGTATATCCACACATCCAGGACAATCTCCTTGATAAGATGGCACTGAATCACTTCCAGTCCAATGCTTTGTTTGGGCGCAATACACACTGTCAGCACCACATACCGATTCCAATAATAGCTGAAGTATATATGTAGCAAAGGACAAGGAAATGGGTGTGCACTCCACAATAGGCTTTGGGCCACTCCAAATCACAAACCCACATGCCTACAGGAGAACGTCCTTTATAAGTTGGCAAAGAATTGCATTTGATCCCATTCTTAATTCTGTCACAGAACACAGCCAAGGGTCCCTTCTCCAAGCCAAACACAAATGCACTTATTGGCTTGGTGCTGCTATACTCAACAACATCTTGTGTCCAAACGAAGTGCTAGGCCGGGTGCAATTCTACGGCATCTCACCGAGGATTATCTCGCGTACATATAGCGGTATAATTTGAAGTAGTCCAAAGCTTATTGCGGGGTGCACACACACTGTTCCTTATTCCAGTATACCTTATACTGGAATAAGGTATACTGGAATATACCAAGTGGAACACTCTAACCACCTGGCACCAGCCTTATCATCTTTTGTCAAGACTTTCCTCTACTCCCAGTCATTTGGAGGCATACGATAACCAGTCGTTTTGGTTACGGTCTGCACTGACAGTGAACCAAACCACTTTGTACACTGACGATTCTGCAGACCAGTTTGCACAACCAAGCAGCCCCACCGTGGCTTGTTCAGGCAACAGGGAAGGCCATGGCATGTGGGGGCAGCCATTTTGAAAATTCAAGTCACCACTGCTGTTTGTTGTGTCATCCGAACCCAGTGAGGGTGTATTGATGGAGTGGTTAACAAACCACCCCAAGTCTTAAAACAGCCCATGGATTCTTGGTAGTTTATTAACAATACCAACAACCCACCCTAGCCAGATTCAGACAACAAAACAAGCCACGGCTGACACATGGTGGGTCACAGTGATCATGCTCTTCCTCTGTGCTTCAGTATAATCTTCAACCTTTTGCACTGGCATAAGCTAACCTAGTCAGTCTACAAATACTATCCTGAATCCTTAAGACTAGCATGCCACTGGGCTTCACCATGCAGTCTAACATCATAAGAACATAAGAAGAGCCCTGATGCTGGATCAGACCAAGGGTCCATCTAGTCCAGCACTGTGTTCACACAGTGGCCAACCAGCCATCGGCCAGGGATGAACAAGCAGGACATGGTGCAACAGCACCCTCCCACCCATGTTCCCCAGGAACTGGTGCACACAGGCTTACTGCCTTGAATACTGGAGATAGCACACAACCATCAGGGCTAGTAGCCATTGATAGCCTTCACCTCCAGGAATTTATCCAACCCCCTTTTAAAGCCATCCAAATGGGTGGCCATCACCACATCTTTTCCCCCCCCACTTCTTCCTGCCTCCTTTTGTTTGACACTGAAACCAATGAAGAATTCTACGGAACTGAAAATGCAGCTAGAAGTGTCTTATGATATATATTTTTGGTCCCAGTAAAGGGGGGAAATGGAGGTCTTATACTATTCCTCTTTTGAGGGGAAAGTTAATCCATTTCCATGGCTGACATTTGCCTGGTTTGGGGGCACCCAACCAGACTCCAAGGCTTAATGTTTACAGCTTTGAAATGTTTTCCAGAGCGGCAAGGAGAAGATTGACGATTGTGACAAACCTGATAAAGAATGGGATTGATTAGGAAGCAACCAAGACGACAGCCTCTCCACCGCTCTTCAGGGGCAAATACCGGGTGGGTGCCCCTCCTAGGCAGCACCAACTGACACACCACCACTGGAAAGAGGACACACAAAGGCAAGGAACGCTTAGGAACCGTTTTAATTTGTGGGAACTTGAGACATATTGATTTTTGGAATATTTATGTTTACTCCCTAGCAGCCATGTCTGGATGAAGGTGAGGTTTAGACATATTTAAAGTAATTCAAAATAACATTTATCTGAAATTTCGCTCTGCACTGATGTTTTCTCTTTGCAGCTGTTTTAGTTTTGTTTCAATAACTTGTCAGTGGCTATCTTGAACGCCATTCACAGTTGAAAAGGCAGCACGCAAACGTTTTAATAAATACTTAAGACAGCAAATGCCAAGGAGGCTTTTACAAGTTTTTTAAAAAGTATACCGTCAACTGTAGTAACCCCCCCACCCCCGGCCCATGGCCGAGCAACATGTGACAGAACAGCCCAGATTGGGGCGAAGACCTTCATTCCCCAATTGCAACACTGACATAAACCTAGAACCATATGAAAACAAGGGCTCCGTGTCCATCTCTCCTCCTCTGCCATCCGGCCACAGATGGCCAGTTTTTAGTAAAAAACTGTGCAGGGTGCCAATGGGCACTGGTGGAACCAATATTTTAATCCTCTCTGATCTCCAAAACCAAATAATACCCTTGTTACATCAGGTGCATTAACAAACTAAAGGAAGAGCTCCGACCTGTTAAGACTGGCGCCAGAGCCAACAACAATAAAAAAAAAACCTTCTATTATGCAAGGCACATACCCAAAGAGCTATTTTAGAATAATTCTCAATGGTTAGCAATCTTTAGAACAAGGACTCATCCCCAATCCATACAGCAAAAAGGGCAACACTGACATCAGCAGCTTCCTACAGAATCTTGAAGTCAAACTTACAAAGGGAACACAAATTCTCTCGCTGAGTGCATGTACAGCCACCTTCAGGCTGTGATCCTTAAAAACCCAAGTGGCCCCCACATAATAGGGATCTGAGGAACATTTCACCATAGTAACACAGATCTTGAAAACAAGCGTTAGCCACTGGCTGGTACAGTGGGGTGAAGATATAGGAAGACATTTGGGGCACCCACCCACTTCATTTGCCCCAATCTAACATGAATACAAGCGCACGTCACTGGTCTCAATTACCGTAGTTTTAGCCGTTTCCTTATGGGGACAGTGACCAGGTATGCAGTTGTTTCCACTAGTGACTCAAAATCCTTCTTACTCGGGGTACTTCCAGAGGAGGCTCTTATTGCGCAATCACCTTGCCTCATTCACAGAGTTTTATGGAAAGGCCAGATGTTACATGGAAGCACCACAGGTCTGCTGTCTGGAGATTTGGCCTCTGGGTAATGGTTTACCCCGCTGTGCCTAGGCTTCAGGAAGCACCTGTGCCTGCCGCCACACGTAGGAAATCGGTGTGACCAAGGAGGCACCTGCACACATGGGCATACATGCCTTGTCCAGTTACCATTTCCCCTTCCAAAAGAGGTGTGACATACCAGCGTAGGACATGCCACCCACAAAGCCAGCCAACCTCCATCCTCATTCTGTCCCTTCCGGCACAGTGATTGGGAGATGAGATGCAGCACAACCATCAAGCCAGGGATCAGCAAGTGTTACTTGTCCAAGAAACGAAACAAGAATTACCTGACAAGGTAAGCAAAGCGTTCACTGTGTTTCTGACGCTTTATAGTGTAAAAAACGTAATGCAGAGCAATTTAGCTACAAAATTTAATTCGTTTTACAGTCACAATCTTGCAGAGAGCTCTCCGGTACTATTGGATAAGAACTGAAAAGAACCCCAAGCCCAGCTCTTGTTCTCTCCGATTTGATCCATTTTTTCAAGGAGGGTTAGGCAAGACCCTACCACCACCACCCCACACACACACTTCAATTTTTCCAGCTCAAAACCATGGAAGTGTAAGACACACACATGCACACACCAACAGAACTGAGCTGGATATGCTGAACTTTTCATAGAAGTCCTTTTTCCAACTGCACAATTTATTTATTTAGAAGTTAAGAGTTATTCAGAGCCCAGATAGAATAGTTAATAGCCAAAACGTATTTAATGTATCCTTCTGCCTCTAAGGAGTGTCCAGGGAATCGCAGAGTGAACATGCTGGCAACAGCCCTCTGCCTCCTTTCCACATCCATTTTAAGCCTTCCTCTAAGCAGATACTCAACTGCAAACATATCAGGATTCTTTGAGAAACCACAAGCCCCAGGAGTGCTGTTAAGAAGGTGTCTTTCCAATACATGTAAAGCCATATTTCACGAGATCCAATATTGAAAGCTGATGGTTGGGGGAAGAGAACGAGCAAAGCTCATCTTTTTTTTGGCCCAGTACCTTTACACAGCTAGTGAACTCCCAGACAGCAATTCCCAGACTGCTCATGCCATGAGCAGAAGTCCTCATCTGGTAGCCCTGCCTAGCACAGACTACGCTCTGCCATGGAAGACCAACAGCAGAATAGCTGGAGAAGGAGAACGTAGCCTGAAGTCCACCTACTTGTTTTTGTCATCCAACAAGTTACAGAACAGGAGAAGAACAATTCAAGAAGGACACAGACAAGCTGGAGTGGGTTCAGAGGAGGGCAATCAGGATGATCAGGAGTCTGGAAACAAAGTGCTATGAAGAGAGACTGAAAGAACTGGGCATGTTTAGCCTGGAAAAGAGAAGATTGAGGGGAGACATGATAGCACTCTTCAAATACTTAAAAGGTTGTCACACAGAGGAGCGTCAGGATCTCTTCTTGATCATCCCAGAGTGCAGGTCACGGAATAACGGGCTCAAGTTAAAGGAAGCCAGATTCCAGCTGGACATCACTGTTAGAGCAGTACGGCAATGGAATCAGTTACGTAGGGAGGTTGTGGGCTCTCCCACACTAGAGGCACTAGAGGCCTTCAAGAGGCAGCTGGACAACCATCTGTCAGGGATGCTTTAGGGTGGATTCCTGCATTGAGCAGGGGGTTAGACTCGATGGCCTTGTAGGCCCCTTCCAACTCTACTATTCTATGATTCTATGTGCCAAGCCTTGCATGGCAATTGTTCCCAAAAACTACCCTTTCTCCAAAAAGCACTTAAGTCCTGCAGAATCCCCAGAGAACAGGCTAATCTCTGATTTGTCAGGTAGACTCTATGGCTCAATAAGGATGTATTTCCTCAGAAGGGCTGCAGTCAACTCCATCAACAGACAGGTGGCTGCTGTTCTGCTGGCATCCACCAAATACAGAGAGTCGGCAGAAAAGCGCTTTCACTTTTATAGTTAAAATATTGGCAGACTGTGAAGCCAGAGATAGTAGCCTGGAGAAGGGAATGAAAATACCGGGGCAGGGGCGAGACTGGATGGCACCTCCTGGCAAATGAGTCTCTCAGTTGCTACTGTGGTTTCTAGAGGGGTGGGGGAGAGCCAAGGTTTATGAAGCACACCAAGGTGGCAGCTTTGTCGCCTTGGTTTGGTCAGCATTGGCCTCAGCAAGTGCCCTGGCAACTAGTCCTCACAAGCCATGCTTCCAGAAGGGAAGGGAAGGAAAGGAAACAAGGAATTAATAGCAGAGACAGCCTGAGCATGCCTGCCTGCCTGCCAAAGCATCACTGGCAGTACCAACAGCAACCTAAGAGGACTCATGCTGAATCAGACGGAAGGCCTCTCTAATCCAGCCTTCTGCTCCCGCCGTGGAGGAGGGACACTGGGAGAGAGGGAGACACCTCCATTGAGAAGCATGGGAGCTTAAGTTAGCCATAAAGCTGTCTCTTTAACTCATGTCAACTCTTACCACTGGCTATGATGGCTGGGGTTGACAGGAGTGGCAGGCTGAAATATCTGGAGAAGCACAAGTTGCCCATCCCTGTTATAATGCAAGTCACAAAGTTTCCCAGAAAATCTGGAAAAGATGAAGAATTCTATGAAACTTAAAAGTTGTTGATCTACCTGGCTGCAGCAGAGGGAGAGGTGGGAAGCACATCCATTCCTTCAGCTCAGCTGAGAGACAAGCAACTTTTGGCTCCTTTTCTCCCTGGAACTGTTTCTATTCCAGCAGGTCATTATAAGAATTTTAAAACTGTGAGCTAGTTCCTGAGTTTGTTTCGATCCTCCTCCCTTGCAATCCTCTTTCCTTCTGTGTCTTCTAGATCCTGTAAGCCTGAGGGCACGGAGTTATTATGGATCTTTGTAAGATGCTGTGACTGGGTTCACACAACACAATAACCCACACTCAAGGGTTGAGTATGGGTAGTTGTCAAACCATGAGTTGTTGTTGCTGAAACATGGGTTATAGTGCTACTTGGGAAGCAGAGTGATTTGACTGCAGTAGAAGTTTCTGTCTTTATTTGAAGCATTTAGTGTTACTCTTCAGCTGTAAAAGGTTTCCAGAGACTGGGTTCATACAACACAACCCACACTCATGGACTCAGTATGGGTTAAGTGTGGATTGCTGTTGAACCGTGGGGGGTTGTTGAAATGTGGGTTATCATGTTGACTGAAACAAGCCATGCTAACTATAGTTTGTTAACCATGAACAACCCATGAAGAGAACACATCATTTGTTGTTGGCTTGTGAACTGTAGGTTGTTCATGGTTAACAAGCCATTGAACCAATAACAAACAATGGCTTGTTAACCATGAACAACCTACAGTTCACAAGCCAACAACAAATGATGTGTTCTCTTCATGGGTTGTTCATGGTTAACAAACTATAGTTAGCATGGCTTGTTTCAGTCAACATGATAACCCACATTTCAACAACCCCCCACGGTTCAACAGCAATCCACACTTAACCCATACTGAGTCCATGAGTGTGGGTTGTGTTGTATGAACCCAGTCTCTGGAAACCTTTTACAGCTGAAGAGTAACACTAAATGCTTCAAATAAAGACAGAAACTTCTACTGCAGTCAAATCACTCTGCTTCCCAAGTATTACAAAAACGAAGCACAACCTTTGGAGATTGCCCCATGCCCCAAGGCCCAAGTTCGCCAAGGATCCATCTGTTCCTACATAGCAAAGTAAGGCCCAGCACCAGACAGGATTTCTGTCAGCTAACACTGACTAGCCTTTTATAGGAGGTGGGGGGATTTCCCCACAACACAGATCTTGCTACTTCAGTTCTGATTCCTGGCTCAACCCTTCAGGCTTTCTGGTGGACCTTGTAAACAATCATGCATTTGTTTCTAGGCTTGTTTGCAGCTAGCTAGCCATCTCTGAATCACTGCAGTGACTGCCTCCAGTAAAGACCACAGAAAAACACAAGGACTGGAGAGACCCTGCATAAATAGACATCTGCTGATCATGTACTCTGCTGGTTGGATATTAAAAAAATGAACTTGGAAGTACCAAGAATTTCAGAGGAAAAAGTTTTGAAAGACACCCGTCTCCCCTACTGCCACCTCTTCAAGCCTGCACTTCTCCTTTCACCTGCCCTTGCCCCTGCCCACACCCACATGCTTCGAAAAGACAGGTCAGTTTTTTGGCCTTCAAGAATTCACCTTGAACTCTTGCTTAAATTACAAACTCAGGTCAATCTAAGTATTCTCGGAATGCAAGTTTCTCAAACTGATCAGAGACTCTAGTTTGAAGGAGCAACTGTTCATCTCCACCGGCTGGCAGAAGTTAATCAAAGAGGTTCAAGAAGTATTTCAGACTAGTATTCTTGTTCCGAGAAGATAATGGGAATTATAGTCCAACTTATCTGGAGGGCATCTGGTTGAGAAAGGTTGCACTAAAGTCTTTCTGCAACTAAGTCTCATCCTAAACACAACATGGTGAGGGAGAAAAACAGTTATATTTAAATGTAGGCTTCTAGTGTAAGATATTGTGGTTGGTGCTCAGTCAACAAGCTTCCATGATCTGGAATCCATTCCAAACCACAAAGGATGCCAGAGCAGTTGCAGGGAAAGCTTGTATGGACGCAGGTTCTTCAAACTCCTCCAGAAAAGCTATAATTCCCACCCCAAACTGTTGTCCATCCACACAGCCTTCAGTCACTTAACTTGCCAAGATATTTCAGAGTCAGCTTCAAAGATGATTACTGAAAATATGGATTTGCCAATGATGGAGACGATAGTTAGACCACCAAACATCCTGCATGGGGAGGACTAGCTTTCATCAGAAGAAACCAACAAGTACCACTCAAGCTCTGCAAATGGTTGGACCGCTGCACCAGCGGCTGTGACATGTCCTAGGTGTAATACACTCTGCCAGAAGGCCTCTCAAACGGCTTCCTAAGCACAACAGACACTCACCTCATTACAGGACGGTTGCCCTGTCTGATCTCCCCACTACACAGAAGCAGAATGTCAGCCCAAATAAGGAGTTGACCAGATACTGCTGGACTAGCCTGCAGACACTGAATAAGGCTTCATCCACAGTTCTACGAATACAGCATTGCTCATATAAAACATGGTTAAGTGAGTTGTCCAGGCTCCTCTAGAAACCCTAAATTCTGATTAACCATATCCATTTCTTCTCACACTGCCAAAGACACTCACCCCAGACTTCACTGCTATTCTCTAGAGAACATTCACCAATGTTTTCAAGATGAAGGTAATTATTCTAGGACCAGTCATGTGAAGTTGTCGACATTATAGTAACAGCAATGAAATATCCAACATGACATTCTTAGGATAACTGCATCATATTTATGTATCTGTGTAGGGGTTTTTGCTAGTTCCTAGGTATATGTTTTTTAAATCCCTCACTCTGTTTCGTTGGCGTTCATGACGCTTTTTTAATGTAACACTCTTCTGCGTTAATGTTGTCAAATTCCCAGGACTTCTGCTACTGTGTATAGACTTCTAGATGTCATGAAATTTGCGCTCGCTCACTCGCTCACCCTCCTCCCTGCAGACATTATTATTATTATTATATTTATTTGTATCCCGCCTTTTGCCCAATGCTGGGCCTCAGCATGCACAGCTTTGCTTTATTACTCAGTAACAGAGACCAAGTACTTCAGAGAACCCAGGGCGGTCCGCAAGAGCCCCTTTCCCCAGGCAACATGCCACTGTGACAGAGAGCAGGGACTAGCAAGACGCTCCCGAAGTTGCAGCTGACATCTTGCAACGAAGCCCCTGAAACCCTCTCCAGCCCTGGTCACACGCTGCTGGGACCTCAGCAAAGGGCCAAAGGCATCTTGCCCTCCTGAGCCACGGTGATTCTGAGAGGTCGCTAGGTCGGCGCGAGGGGAGCCTGGGCCTCGCAGGCGTGAAGTGGGGAGGCGAGCACGGGGAAGCACGGCTCTCCTCGGTCCCCGGGCAGGCGGAGGCCGTGGGGCCCGGCGACCGCGCCGCCAGGTGAGCCAGGCAGGCCAGCCAGGGCAGGAGGCCCCCGGGCCCGATCCCCATCCCCTCTCGGGGGGCCCGCGCTCGGGACAGCGGCCGGGCGGGACGCAGCCAGGGCAGCAGCCCGGACCCGGCGGCGGCGCCTCACCAGCCCCCAGCACGCACGCACGCGCCCCCGCCACTCTCACCCGCCGTCCCCGCCGCTCCGTCGCCCGGGGAAGCGGGGCAGGGGCCCAGGCAGGGGCGGCGGCCCACGGCGGCGGCGGCGGCGGCCCACGGCGGCGGCGGCCCAGGCTCCCCGGGGCCGTGAGGGGGGGCACGGCGGGGCCCGCCTCACCTTGACGCGCGTGACGAGGTGCGTGGCCAGCTTGACGACGGCGAAGTTGCCCTTGCCGATGGTGCGCTCGATCTCGTAGTAGCCGATGCGCGCCGGGCCCGGAGGGCGGGCCGCGGAGGGGGGCGGCGGGGCCAGGCGGGGGCCGCCGGGGGCCGGCAGCGGGGTCCCCCCCGCGCCGCCGGACGCTGCAGCCGCTGCCGCCATCTTGTTGTGAGGGAGCCGCCGCCCCTCCTCCTCCTCCTCCTCCTCCGCCTCCTCCTCCTCCCGGGGCTGCGGCACCGCGTGAGCTCATCCGCACAGGGGCGGGGCCACCGCCGCCGCCATGGCAACCGGCGGAGGAGGAGGAGGAGCGCGCGCGCCAGACAGCGGCGGCTCGTGACGCGGGAGGACGTCAGCGCGCTCGGGGAGCGCCGTCATTGGCCAGCGCGGGACGGCTACGGCGCGCGCGAAGGGACAAACCGCCCGGAAAAGGTTGGCGGAGGCTGGCTGGGTAATCGAGCAAGGGCCTTTGTTTCCTGCCGCCGCCAAGGTGGACGAGGAAAATGCATGGGTCGCAATCCTATGCGCGATTGCAGAGACAGAAGTCCTACAATTCCCAGCATTCCGCAGCGAGCATGGCTGGCTGGGGGATGCTGGGAGTTGTAGGCCTTGTTTCCTGCCGAAACAGGCTCAGGATTGCGGCGTTGGTGGTTTTGGGGGAAGAACAAGGGAGGGGGCGGAGGAGGCGTTGGGCAGAAGGCGATGCGGGGCGGGCCTTGGGAAGGCAGGCGGGGGGTTCGGAAGGAGTTCTCAAGGGAGCGGGGGTTGCCCCCCCTCCAAAGCAGCCTGCCCCAACCTGGCGCCCTCCCATCCGCCCCAGAGCAGAGCGCTGGGTGTCGTGGTCCAAAGCATCTGGAGCTGCGCAGCCTGGGGGAGGCTGTCCGGAGGATGACAGCCGGGGCGGAAGAGGCCAATGCTGGAGATGCTGAAGGCCTCTGAAGCTGGCTGGACGGGTTAGACAGGCGGCCGGAGATGGGAGCGGCCGGAGGACCGCGGAGGAAGAAAGACAGAGCGGGTGGAGAAGTTACTTCGGCTTAACTCACTAGGACAGGTTAAAATGTATTTATTCATTTCGTTTCATTTCTATACCGCCCAATAGCCGAAGCTCTCTGGGCGGTTCACAAAAATGGAAACCATCAAGAGCATAATAAAACAACCAACAATGTAAAAGCACAAAATACAATATAAAATGCCTGTGATGGAAAAGAAGGGGAGGGATTTGGGGGTCCCTTTGGGACTTTCTGAGAATGGCTTTAAGAAAGCTTTGCGGGTGGGGGGAGGAATCAGGTGTTGAAGGTGAAGCCGCTGACTTTGGCCGTGAATTGCCCCCCCTCTCTTGCAGGGTTGCGGTTTGTTTTTCGCTTTAGGAGACGGAAGCTTCCTGAACGTGTGATTAATTTTCTTCTGTTATTTCAAGTCCAGACTCCTCTTGGTTGTTTTCATTGCCAACATTCTGGCCACATGGCAGCAGTGTATTGAAGCCGAGAGCACTGTGGAAAGTGTGGCGGACAACATGATGGACCTCTTGTCTCCAGTTGGTTGAAACTGTGGAGGTAAACATAGCTCTGTGTTTAGAGTTCACTTGGTCTTTTGGAAGTTCAAGTAAAAATGTTTACCTGATCACCCCCTGCCTACGTGTCAATAAACATGTAGACAGGGGTGGTCCAGTAGACATTCTTTACTTGGACTTCCCAAAAGTAAGGCAATGTAGGGCTGCTGTCCAAATCATACTGTAGTCACCTTCTTCAGTGCATAGACAGTTTAGGAAGGTTAGTGGTGTCCCATAAGATGGGTATAGCAGTTTTGGTGTCTGACAGTGATAAGACCTTCTTTACTAGTATGGATAAAGCTGAGGTATTGGCAGACATATTTCAGAGGGTTGAAGGGAAGATTTTAGATAATTTAGGCTAGTTTCTTTCCCTTCCATGGTGCATTATTGGAACAATTGAGTTTGGGAGACAAAGGTGCACTAAATGAATATTTTACTATGTGGGAGATGGAGAAAGCTTTGGGTTGTAAGGATACTTCTCCAGGTGAGGATGGAGTGAGTTACAGAGTGATAAAGCGCTTGCCTAGAGAGTGCTTATGTTTGTTAGTTGATCTCTATAAACTTATATATGGAGGTCAGGTATTTGCCGAAGTCCCCATAGAAAAGCCTGGAAAAAATTATCCACTCTTTCTTCCTATAGGCCAATTGCATTTACATCTTGCATTTGTAAACTTATAGAACAAATGTTAAATGAATGTCTGGTTGTTATTTTTTTTAGAGAAACATCAGCTGCTTGTGACAGTGCAGAGTGGATTTTGTAGAGGGCAGAGCATTCTTGATCAGATTTTATGTTTAGAGATTGCTGTGTTTAGCCTGGCACCCACCAAGCCAAGCAGATGCACTTTTGCAATTCATTTTTGTCTTTATACGTTTTAAGCCATCAGAGTCCCTCATCCAAACATAACAGTGACCCCAGCTGGTCACACACAGTTAATATGCAGCACTCATTGTTATGCATGAGCGGATGCTAAACAACCCCACGGGTAACCCAACAATTGTTTAGCCACTAAACAATCCAGCGGTCTGAATTCACACATCACTCAGCACCACCTAGGTAAAGAGGAAGAGGCAGGCGCAATGACCAACAACCCATTTTTAAACAAATGAGTTGTCATTATGTATGAACTCGGTCATAACCAGATTCAGCCGTATCAGTTCAGATTTGTTGGACACAGTGCTTCCAGATTAGGCTGGATCAGGGAGAAGATCAGAGGTAGAATTAGAGAAGCAGGCTTGGGACAAATCAGCAAAGATGGGAGTAGAAGCAGTAAGAACAAGCAAGATAACCCAGGGAGAAGAGCTGGGTGGGCAAGAGCTGATCTCCACAGTATCCACGGAAAAGTGTGGGGGGGGGGGAATAGAATCCGGGAATCTTGGGATTCTGCTAAAGAAATTGAACTACAGGCAGCTGTTTTGGGCCCATTAGAAAGGTCCAGACAGCAATAGCAGCACAATACCTTTATTAAGAACCAAAAAGGCCTTAAAGTGACAACCTTTTGAACTGATTGGAACGATCTGGGTGTAAAGTGTGAGGGAGGGGGGCGACCAAAACAACAGCAGGGGAAGAGAAAGATAATACTGTGCATGGTTAAAAGCTCTGATCTGCAGTGTATAAAATGGTTGCAAGACAGAATGGGAAAGGAGTCCTGCATACTCCAGTGGGTTAGTTTTTGCCTTCTGCAAAGAGATCTCAGATTGCAACAAGGCATGCTGGGATGAAGCAGCCACAACCACTCTCCCTTTGAAAAATATAACAACCAGCAATTATTTGGATTAAACTCTAGCATTATTCCAGTTAAACAGGTCCCTTGTGAGTCAGAGAGAAGAAAGAGTTAGCAGAGTTAATGACTAATTTTAAATGGCAGACTAGATATGGATGCCTCTGATGAAGGATTTCACTGGTCCAAAACACCAATGTTGGGCTATGATCAATTCTTACTGTCGGTACCCCACTGTTTACATCCCTCCATTTGGAGAATTTGCAATTTATTCCCACTCCCCTGCTTTCTGTCCTTTAACCAGCTACTGATCCACGAGGACCTCTCGTTTTATTCCCTGACTGCTAAGTTTGCTCGGGACTCTTGGGTGAGGGACTTTGTCAAAAGGCTTTTGGAAGTTCTAGTAAACAATGTTGACTGGCTCCCCCTCCCCCATTTATCGACATGCTCAAAGAACTCTAAACGGTTAGTGAGACATGGCTTACCTTTTGAGGAAACCATGTTGATTCTTTTTCAGCAGGGCTTGTCCTTCTATGCTTACTAATTTTATATTTTATAATGCTTTCAACCAATTTAAGCTAACTAGTCTGTAATTTCCCAGAACCACCCCCTTGGTTTGTTGTTTTTTAATTGGCATAACATTGACCGTTCTCCAGTACTCTGTAATAAAGGGTGATCTTGGGGACATATTCTTTTTAGAAGATCAGCAATTTCATATTTGAGTTCTTTAAGAACTCTAGGATGGCTGCCATCTAGGCCCAATGATTTATTAACTTTCAATTTGTCAATACGGTTCAGAACTTCATCTCTTCTCACCACTTTTTGCCTCCCTTCCTGAAAACATCACCAAGCATCTGTCCTACATCTTCCACAGTGAACACAGATGAAGATAATTCATTTGGCTTCTCAGCAGTCTCCTTATCCTCCTAATCTCTCAGCACATTGTCAAATAGCACCCCAAACCCAAGCATCTGGATGTGACTCACAAGGAAGCAGCTCTCCCACCCGCAAAATATGCAGCTCAAATGTCTTTGCAAAGCTCAATTTGTGTAGGGTGTTTAAAGGTTAATTGCCTTTAAGTATCCTCTACTCCCCTATCAGCAAAAGAAGTTTGTAGGCCAAGAGGGCATCCAGCCCACAGGCCAGAGATTTCCCAACCCTGCTTTACAGAGATTTCTGCCTTCTTCCTTACCAAGTCTCCAAGATGCAAACAGGGTCAGGATTGGCTCTGTTTTACATTCCCTGGGATGGCTCTGCAATGTTGTCATTCTGTTCCTATCCATGTCAGCAGTTTATTACATACAGCTGCCAATAAATAATTGACTTGGGTTATCATGTTTTTCTCTGAAGCAGGAGCCCATGAATAGCAAAGAGCGCAATTTACTCCAATAAGGTCTGAATCAGACTGAAGCCTTTCAGGCGCCAGTCCAGAAGCCATCCCGTCTTACAAAATAGGAAAGCTTAAAGGGGCAGACATCTGACCTGGAGCCGAACACTCCTCTTTCTTTCTCTCTCTGGCTGAGTTTGGACAACACGCTAATCAACTGTGTGGGTGGGTGCAATAGGAACAGAGTGGGAAACAACCATTGATCAGCATGTCGTCCAAACTCAGCCTCTCTCTCTCTCCAAAAGCTCATGCCACGTGCACTGCTGGCATACTGGTTCCGTTAAATGTGGAGCTCTTGGAGATGAGTATGTTGAGCTAGACCCAGGGGCCAGTGCTGTTAGTCCAGGCTCCAGCATCTCAGGCTTGGGTGTGTGTGTGTGTGTGTGCTTTCTTAGTGGTACTTGGACCCCATCCCTCCTCTGTTGGCACCACTGGTTTCTCAGCCTCTGAGTGAGTGTCCAGGTCACTGGTTGAATATGGGGCCGATATAGTGCAGTGACTGTTTTGTTCATACACAAATGTTGATCACTTTTTATTCAATTCTGTCATTTCAAGGGAAGGGGAAGTTCATGGTTACAGAAGGAACAAATTGCATATTCAATGCTGGTGGCAAGCAGCCCTTCTACAGGAGAGTGGGTGGGAGCTGAAGGAAGGAAACTAGGGTGACAGCTGTGAACAATGCAGACATCCGCAACAGCGAAATCAGCAGTGAAACACCCTCTCCCTGCAAAGAGATGAAAGCGCCCCCCCCCCCACTCCAGGGTAAGGCAGCCTGAGCTAAGGAGCCTGACCTCACCCTTCATTAATGGATTTTGCATCAATTAGATGCCATTTACTTGCATCTTTCATTCATTAACGCTGTTTCACCAAACTTTGTTGTCAAGGTTGCCCAGGGATACGGCTGAGTTAGCCTCAAGTGGTCCAACTGTTGCCAGTGACAACACTAGAGCTTCATCTCCCCTGAAAACAAGAGGCAGGTGTGTTTCGGTTACCTCCTGAAAAGGGAATTAAAGTGACACAGACCTTCAACCAGCTGGTCTTGTGTGGAGGTGAAGGGAGGAGAAGGCTGGTGCATGTTGCACCGTGTGCTTCGCAAGTCCGGCTGCACTGGGACTGCTGCACTGATCCACATATAATGATAGCTTCAGAAAGCCTTTCCTGGGCCGCCACTGCAGCCAATCTGCTCCACTCTTCCCCACGTGCTACTTCTTTATCCACTGAACCATCCTCTTCCTCCACGTTTGCCCTGTAATCCTAAATACACACTGCAGGTAACTCTGGGGGAAGGCAAAGCTGCAAGCAACAACAGATCCTTTTCAGGGACGCATGTTGCACTCCGTTGCTTGTGAAGGGAGCCTCCTCTGACAAAGGGAGAAATGTCCTTGAGTCTCCAAGTCAGAAGGATGCAAAGACAGTGTTAAAGCAAGAAGGAATCCTTAGAGCTTCAACGGGGATAGAGAGGAGTTCAGTCCCTCTTTAAGAGATAACATACAAGCTGTCAACTTAACAGTGTAAACCTCTTAAAATGAATGCCACATTGGATGAAGTGAATTAGTGCAGAGGAGGACTTTCTTATAGCTTAAAAAAGTGGTATGCTTTGAACTGCAGAAAAATCTTGCAGCTAACAACTATGGGATGCCCTGATATGCATCATTTTTCTCTTTGGAATCTTCATTAACATGATTATTGTTATGCAGTGACCTCCTGGCACCATCCCCCGGGACAATTTTGCTAGGAGTAAGGTGTTCTTCTGCCTTGGCCTGAGAACTTAAATTGCTCAAAAACAGCAGGGCAGATAAAAGGATTTCTGTACACTGCACATAGTTAAACTATGGAACTCACTACCACAAGATGTGGTGATGACCACCAATTTGGATGGCTTTGAAAGAGGGTTGGACAGATTCCCGGAGAAGGACCACAATACCTGACAGAGCGCCTCTCCCAACGTGAATACCTGGTCAGTACGTTCAACATCTAAGGTCCTCCTCCGGGAGAGGCTCGGAGTGTGGCAATGAGGGACAGGGCCTTTTCGGTGGTGGCCCCCAGACATTGGAACGATCTCCCTGACAAGGCTTGCCTGGCGCCAACGCCGCTATCTTTCTGGGGCCAGGTTAAGACTTTCCTCTTTGCCCAGGCATATGGCAGCACATCTTAATCACCCACATGTTTACTTTTTTTAATGGTTTTTAATGCTTTATGTGTGTATGTTTTGTGTTTCAGAATTTTAAACTTTGTATACTCGTTTTTAATCTCAATGTTAGAATGTCTGTAAACCGCCCAGAGAGCTCTGGCTATGGGGGCGGTATATAAGTGTAATAAATAAAACAAATAAGGGTCTCAGTGGCTACCAGCCCCGATGGTTCTGTGCTACCTCCAGTATCCGAGGCAGTAAGCCTGTGTGCACCAGTTGCTGGGGAACATGGGCGGGAGGGTGCTCTTGCACCTGTGTCCTGCTTTGTGGGTCCCTGGTCGCCAGCCGGTTGGCCACTGTGTGAAGAGCGTGCTGGACTGGATGGACCCTGGGTCTGATCCAGCCTCGGGGCTCCTCTTAGGTGCCGCCGCCGCCGCCCAGCGTGTCATCTGGTTTTAACGGAGGCCTTGCACCGACTGCATCGGGTTTTACTGCTGGGCCGTCTTTCTTGTTCCACCGTTCGAGCCCTCCGGCTGCCCTGGCCGCGTCTCGCTGAGCCACCCTGGGAGCTCCGGCGGGCGGGCGGCCTGCAAGCATCTGGCCTGGGTGAATGCATCCCTCTTCCAGGGCTGTTTCCAGGACGACGACGACGACGCAGCCGCAGGGAAGGGCCCCTGCGCCGGAGCGGAACCGGCCCTGCCCCGGGGCTCTTGGCCTTCCGTCGGAATAATCGGGCTCCTTCGAAACAGCAGCAGGACTTCTGGGGCCTCCTGGTGACGGCAGCCTCCGGCAGCGCCAGGCCAGGCCGGGCAGGGCGGCTTCTCCCCCGAAGGCCCGGGGTGGGGGGGGGACCATCCGCGCCCACTCGGGCTGGCGGCCGGTGACATCATCACACGGAGCCACTCGTTTCCACGGAACGGCGCGGTGACGTCACTAGCCGCGAACTCCGGCTCCGCCCCCTCTCAATATGGCGCCGGGCGAGCCTCTGCAAGAGGAGAAAAAAGAAGGGGAAGCGCGCTGAAGCGCAGGAGGCGGCGTGAGCCCTCCGGCGCGCCGTAGGAGATGGAGGCGCGCCCCCTGGAGGAATAGGCTGGGGAGAGCCGAAGAGGAGGTTTAAACGGGCGGGACTTCCGCCAAGGGGCCGAAGGCGATTCGCTAGCAGCGGAGCTGCACGGGCGGAAACAGGTCGTTGCGCAGGCGCGCTGCAGGGGCGGTCTGAGTGGGGGAGGGGCAGGCCCGCCGGAGTAACAGGGGGGAGGCGGAGGCGAGGCGGATCGGGGCATCCCCATCGCGAGGGGGCGGGAAGGGTCGCGGCGCGATGGAGGCGCGCGGGGAGCCGCAGTCGCCGCCAGCGTGAGTGCGGGTGGGCGGGTGGGTGAGCTCCCTCCCCTCCCCTCCCCCCGCCTTCCGTTAGCTGCCCCTCCCCGGGCCCGGCTGCAGCGCCTCTCTTGGCCCCGCGGGGAGGAGGAGCGGCGAGGAGGAGCCCCGACCTGAGGGCGCTCCCGGCCGGGCAGGGGGAGGACAGGATCCACAGGCCGCCGCCGCCTCCCCCCCCCACGGCGGTGCCCGTCGGTTTCCATGACAACGAGGCCCCGGCGGGAGGCCTTGATGGTTCTGGCAGCTCCCCGGAGCTCCGGCCCTCGTGGCCGCCAGGTGCTCCCGGGAGGAGGCCGGCGGGGCTCCCGCCTCTATGGGGCCGCCGCCCCGGGGGGAAGCGCCTCGCCCCTTCGCAGCGCCCCGTGTGCGGCTTGCAGGCTTCGGGGCCGCATCCTTATGAGCATCCTTAGAACTCTGGCCGAGGGGAGGCCTTGCGGGAGGTGGCCCGCAAGGCCTGCAACCCAGGCACGGATCCTGGGCTGGACGGTGCCCAGGCTCATAAGCACGTCAGAAGGGCCCTGAGGCTGGATCAGACCAAGGGTGCATCTAGTCCAGCACTCTGTTCACACAGGGGCCCACGAGGCAGGACCCTCCCAGCGCCTCTGCAGGCACTTTCCCATCTCTGCTCCTCAGCTGCCTTGTTGTTTTTCTTCCCGGCACATGCAAGACGCCCCACCCGTTCCTCTGAAGCAGGGAACTCTGCACAGGCAGCGAGCAAAGCACACGCGTGTGCTCTCCTCACCAGGGCTCCAGCCTCTTGTGTCTACACACACACACACACAGCAGCAAATAGTTCTGTTTCTCTGTTGATTTCTGAAATTCCCCCACCGCTGCCGTGATTGGCATCATTATCCGAGCGCATGTGCTTAACCTAAGCTGTATGCATGGCGCTGATCTCTTTGTATATGGTGTATTGAAATGATTGTTTCCTCAGGGATAGAATGAGCCAGGGTGACTCAAATCCAGCAGCGATTCCACATGCAGCTGAAGATGTCCAGGGAGATGACAGGTGGATGTCACAGGTAAGAGATCCGTTTGTGCGATTGTAGGATTACCTGCTTTCTGTAGCTTGTGAGGCAGCTTGGAGCACCCTGATCACGCTAGCCAGAGTAATTGCTGCTACTGCCACACGACTTAAGGACTGTGTAGACTTGCTAATGCGTTAACATTGTTAGTCCAGTTCTTAACCTCATACCCAACTAAAGAGTGCTGGAAGGGTTACTTAGGGGAAAGGAGAAGAGTGCTGGTGTTCTTGCTTGCATAGAGGTGAAGCAGCTATAGGGTGGCCCTCGTTTTTCTCGCCGGCGGCAAAGGCCAAGAGTATACTTCCCCTCACCCTCAGGCTCTGCTGTCTCAAGGCGAGTTGCTGTAACGAAGTGGGCTTCCATAGGAAAGACATTTCAGCAGCAAAGACACAAAGTTCTGGTGGTTACTAGGAGTCAGATCCAGGATTAGGAGCACAGCCTGTTCTAAATAGGGTTGCACTCTTTCCCTCTGAAAGATCAGGTTTATAGCTTGCGTGTACTTCTGGACCTGGCATTGCGCCAGGATGTTCAGGTGATGATTGTGGCCCAGGGTGCCTTTGCTCTGCTTCAGTTGCATCCCTTTCAGGAGGAGATTGATTTGGCTACAGTGATGTATGACATAATCATTTATCCACCCCTGCAGTAGTCTAAGTAACCTTTTTGACCATGAGTGGACGGTGATGGGCATGTCCAAAGGAACAGGAGCAGGTGGGTGCTATGGCACTCACATCCTGCTTCTGGCTTCCTGTACACATTTGGGTGGCCATGGAATGCTGGATTAGAGAAGACCCTTGTCTGACTCAATATGGGTTTTCTTATGTTCGTATATCTAAAAGACCACACTCTCCCGTATGAACTTGCCTGTAGTTTATGATCTTTGTCTGAGGCTACATTGCATGTCGCACCATTGAAAGGTTGGTGGGAAAACAATACAGGGCCTTTTCTGTGCCAGCACCCAAATTTTTGGAACTCCCCACTGGGAAGGTTAGTTGAGCCCCTTTATTGCCATAAAGACATTCCTGTTCCGTTTAATTGGGGCTCGAGATTTTTTGTTCTGTTTTGTATATTTCATTGTTCCATTCTGAATTTTTATTTAAAGTTCTTTTAATGTTTGTTTTGTATACCGCTATAAATAAGCAGCATAGCTGAGAAAAAAACATAGGATCACTCACTGATTAGGTTGTTCTGTTTGTGTGCAAGAGAGATGCTGGCTTGCCTTAATCCCTCTTGCTTCCTTTTATCCAGCATAACCGATTTGTCTTGGACTGCAAGGACAAGGAGCCTGACGTGCTGTTTGTGGGAGACTCCATGGTGCAGCTGCTACAGCAATATGAGGTAGTCTGTGATAGGAGCTGGAGCTATGGGGCTCCTTGCGTAAGCCGATTTGTGGCTTCCGTAACACCCCACCCCCACCCCCAATAATCCTGGGATATCTTTTTTGGTGCTTCTCATGTTGGGATCACTTTTAACACAGAATACTTTGTGCCTTGCCTGTTAAGGTATAAATAATATGCATTCCTGCTTTGTAAAGTTAAACTTTACTTATTTATGGTATCAATTTATATCCCACTTTGATTTGTGAAAAACATTCAAAGTAGTTTGCAAACAAAGGCACAACAATAAATAATCAGGGTAGAACTCCAGCAATTATACTAATAAGTGTGGCTGCACGAAAGATTTTATTTTAAATTTCTTTCCTAATTAAAACTAATATGGAATTAGATTTTTTCATAGCAGTTGCACACTGGTTGACACTTTCATTGAACTGTCCACCACAGCTCCAAGATCTCTCTCTCTCTCTCAGCCACTCACTGCTAACACAGATTCCATCAGTTCATACTTGAACTCGGGATGTTTTTGGCCCAACATGCATCACTTTACCCTTGCTTACATTGAATTGCATCACAGATTAAAAGCTTAGGGGGGGTGGAGAAACCTCTGTTACCAAAAAGACTGCAAGTAAGAGACCCGACGGTGTACTTGTTAGCAGAACCACCTCCAAAATGGAGGTGGTTCTGCTAACAATTTCATACTCTAACATACTCAAAGTAACATACTCTACGCCCAGGATGCCACTTACACCATCCGTTGGTGGATTCCAGGGATTCTAGTTGAAAATATTCTCTGCACTCTCTCTTTTTGTGATCTCAGCATCTTCTACTTGCTCCAAATTGCATTGAGAGCAAACACTGTTTTTCATCAAGCGCAGACTTACCTGTAGAGCCAATGTCAGACATCCACACATAGGACTAAACACATAAAAAGGGGGGAGCAGAACCGTGCCTCTCTAGAGATATAAAATCTCTGGAAATTTTGAGGCCGTGGGAGAAAAAAAAATCCCTCCCACCCACCCTCCCCAAAAAAAATAATTTGGGGAAAAATTAAAAATGTAAGTAAAACTTCTCTCTTTTTAGCACTGTTTACAGATCTAAATTGCCTTTGTTGCTTTAAGACAGCCATCCCCAACCTGGTTTCCTGCAGGTATTTTGAACTTCAGCTTTCATCGCCTCAGGCAGCATGGCCAATGGTCAGGAATGCTGGGCATTGTAGTCCAAAACATCTGGAGGGCACCAGGCTGGGGAGGGCTGCTTTAGGAATATAAAGCAGCCTTTCTGTTCCTAAAATTATATTATTTATAAGTTGGCTTGGTCATAAATTTTTGATTATCCCCCTCCTCCTCCCTCCCAATCCTCTTTCCTTTTGTGTCATGTCTTTTAGATTGTAAGCCTGTGGGCAGAGACTGTCAAGAAATACTTTTGTAAGCCGCCATGAGAGCCTTTTTTGGCTGAAGGGCGGCATAAAAATGCTTAAATAAATAAATAAATAAATTATATTTAAAAACTTAGAAAAGTAAACGCAGTAAATTTGTAATTATTGTCTGAATACGCTTTATTTTTACATTTAATCCAAACGTGATGATTTTATGAGCAAACCAAGTTATACATAACATATTTTAGGTTCCTATTAATGTCTGACCAGAGGGAACGTCAGCAGCCCCCCCCCCCAACCTGTTTTTATACTGTTTGTTTTATACTTTGAATGGTTTAAATTTTTGTGAACCGCCCAGAGAGCTTCGGCTATTGGGCGGTATAAGAATGCAATAAATAAAGCAGGACGAATTGGAGGCAGAGGAAGATTGGTGTATGGCATTTGTTCCTATTTGTATGGAACTTTAGGGAAATTCCTAAATCTGTTCCTATTTGTGGGATGGAGCTTAAGGAAATCTGATCTGAAGGAGAAGCTAGAGATTTTATTTAGCTGGAAAAGACTCAGCTTAGAAATGGTGAGCAACCATATTTAATTTAAGAACTTTTAAGCAATCACAAACTATTTGAAGAATTACATTTTATTAACTTTTGGAAATAATTTCTGTTAATGACCTTCTCCTGCTCCCCAACTGTGCATTTAACACTGCTGTTAGGAGATTCACCAATCTGGTCTGAATAGAAATTATCCATTTTTTCCAGCAAATATTTTACAGGAACTTTGAATATTTTTTTATTTACAATATTTATATACCGCTTCCCATCCAAAAGATTTCGGAGTGGTGAACAATACATAGAATAAAAGAATAGAAACTTTTTTAAAAAATTACTATTTGTAGAAGAACAAAATTCTGATAAAATCCGTTCCATTGTATGAGCTGTCTGTCAGTGAAATGCCCTGTTTTTGTTAAGGGTGTTTATCTAAAAGCATGATTTGATTTGGTTACAGATATGGCGAGAACTCTTTTCACCTCTACACGCGCTGAATTTTGGAATTGGTGGGGACACAACAGGGCATGTTCTGTGGAGACTGAAGAATGGTGAACTGGAAAACATTAAGCCCAAAGTAAGATATGGGTGTGTGTGGGTGAGCGTGAGCAAGCAAGATGGTTGTAGGCGTGTGAAGATTCTCCTCTGCAAAAGAAGAGTTTGCTGGCTGTTTCATGCCCTCATTTTGTGATGTATATTTATAGCCTGTGATCTATGGCTAGTAAGGAAGTGGAGGGCTGGTAAGCTGGTTGCAAGGTGCCCTGGGCATTGAATGATACTGCATAATTCGGTATTAGTTCCTTAACTTTTAAAGCTGTGGAATGCAGGAATCATTCTGGTTTCCTTCTCTGTCTCCTGTTTCCCCCTCTACAGGTTATAGTTGTTTGGGTTGGAACAAATAACCACGAAAACACAGCAGAGGAAGTAGCTGGTGGAATAGAGGCCATTGTGAGGCTGATAAATACGCGGCAGCCCCAGGCCAAGGTTATCGTACTGGTATGCATAGCTGTGGTCAAGCAACAAGTAGCACCTTTCTGAATACCTGCATGCTTTCTCTAAGCTCCACTTGACCAGGAGGAATTGGGTGGCAGGATGAGAAGGAACACTTCCTGTTCTTCCAGCAGTTCCTGGAAGGCTGTTCTTGACCCAGGAAAAGGAGGTCTGGGTGTCTCCCTCAAGCCATCATTTATTTAGGGGGAAGTTTCTCATTGTGCTCCAAGGGAGGGGAGGGGGTGCTTATGCGGGGGAACAAGGGCTGTCTTAACTAGTTGACTAATCCCATATTATAGATGAGAACAATTTATTGAGTGTCAATGAGGTGGGGCGGAAAAATTCTGGTCAGTGTTCCAGTACTTTATTTTTCTTCAGAACATTTTCCATTTCGTAAGTTCGTTAGTAATAATGAATGGAGGCCAGGTGCAAATATAGTATTAGGCAAGCTTGGCCGTTCCATAGTTGAAATTAATGTTTTTCATGTGATTACCCCTAACAGTTGTGTGAGATACCTATATGTGACAGAGATACATAAATGTCTCAGTGCGAAATGGGACTAATAAATAGTGACAGTGAAACATGGAGGCGCCCCCAACGATTGCAGTGGAACTGTTGAAAGAGATCCGTGGTTGTCAGCATACTGGGCACAATTCTTTGGGTTGCTAAAATTAACAACTGCAGCCTCCCCCAACGGGGTTCCCTCCAGATGTGTTGGGACTACAACTCTCAGCATCCCCAGCCAGCCCTGATCACTGAAGCATGCTGGGAGTTGTAGTCTAACATCTCTGAAGGGCACCTGGTTGGGGAAAACTGAATGAGCGTGTCAACAGTCTTCAGTACCTTTGTTTCTTTTATTTAAACAATGTAAAGGAAGTACAATGCTACTGTCTAAATTTTTGCTCCACAAAAACATCTATATAATATACCATTAAAATGACAGTAAATGTGTTTTAATTTCCCCCCTCAAATATTTCAGGCCAAATACTTGTGGTATATTGAAGCAAAAATTAATGGGGTAGGGTTTTTTAGCTGTGTCTACTAAATACAAGTAGAATAAACATGTAGAATTAGATGACTCCCTAGGGCACCCAAAAATTTTCCGATGTAAATAAACCTGTGCAAAGTAGCCTAATTCAGATTTTTCCAGAAAACCCACATCACTGCACAGAGTTTTAAAAGTAAGTAGGTCTTCTTTTTATGGAATGCTTCCCAGAGAGATTTGTCATACACAACTCTAATGCTTCTCTGATGTTTTTATTTGTGCTTTTAAAATCAATTTCTCACTGTTTACTGTATAGTTTATTTTGTCTTTGCTCTTTATTGTATCATTTATTGTGTCTTTTATCTGCTTTAGTTTTGCAAGTTAGTTTCAATATTTGTTTTGGAAAGCAAGTATAAGCTAATCATGTTCCCCTCCTGCCTTCATACATGACGATAGGGTACATTGAGAGCTTTGCATAAGAATGATTCAGAATATTAGAATAGCCTACATAGAAATTCATTTAAAAGGAAAATGGAGAGGAAGAGCCAAGATTACATTAACGGGAAGCAGTTGGGCTCTCTAGGTGCAAATGGAGAATAAAATACTTCAGGTGCTTCTTAAAGGTGAGGAGGGAGCAAGGTCGGGCAGAGAGAGTCTAGCATTGTCCGGAAAGGTGGTGGGATGGATCCAGAAAGGTGGTGGTGGGTGGTGCCAAAGCCCAGAGAGCTGCAGCCAGGGTGAGCTTCCAAGAGCGTGCCTCTTACGAAGTCTGACGTGCTTTTCTCTGCTTCCTCGCGCAAGGGCCTCCTACCCCGGGGTGAGAAGCCAAACCCACTGCGGCAGAAGAACGGCAAGGTCAACCAACTCCTGAAGACCTCACTGCCCAAACTCAGCAGCGTCCAGCTGCTGGATGTGGACGGGGGCTTTGTGCACTCGGATGGCGCCATCTCATACCACGACATGTTTGATTTTCTGCATCTAACGGGAGCCGGCTATGCTAAGATCTGCAAACCCCTCCATGAACTGATCATGCAGCTCCTGGAGGAGACCCCTGAAGAGAAGCAGGCGACTCTGGCCTGATCCCAGCAGTGTTAACAGCAACCCAGCTCCCATCAGCGCAGTTCTTTTTACCCTGGCACTACAGAATCCTCCTGACTCAAAGCGCTTTCCATTGTTGAATGTTACTGGGTGTTGTGTTTAGCACTGGAAAGGGGGGAGGGGGGGGGGAAGGGAGGGAGCGAGCTGGCGTCGCAGCACACCGGTCGGCCCAGTAAGTCAAAGAGCCACCTTGATGGGGTGGTCATAACTGCAGGATGATATTGACCGAAGAAGAAGGATTTTACTTTGTCATTTCTCGTTTACAGTGTGAACATATCTGTCACCTGTCCATGGCTCATGTTCTGCTGTTGTTCTGCCAGTTCTCCTTCCTTAGTGTCCAGGCTTATTTCAATAGCCCTTCAGTGTCTGAGCTTACTAGCTGTACTCACATTCCACTCCCTGAACTGAAAAGTAGCTGCTTCTTTAAAAGTTGGAATTGTTTGGAGAGTTTTTATACTTACTGGGGTTGGGTTTTCGTTTTAAGTGATGCTAGCTGCTTTCTGGCTTTGGCAAAAAAAAAAAAAAAAAGTTACAGCTACGTACAACAACTTCAATGTGTGAAAAATGGTGTGTTAAGTGAGTGAATTCATTTAACTCGGTCTGTTTTCATTTCTCTAGTTTGATGGACATCCTTGTCTTGCTGGGGACAGTGAGAGCTGTCCAGGGTTGCATCCTGGTAGAAGCTGCCCCTTCTTGTGCGCTTTGATACAACATTCCCAGCTTCTAAAGGCCCCAAGGCCTTGGAGCCTGGCTTATGGCCAATCATTCCCACCAATGTAAAACTGACATTTCTTCTCACTGTGGTGTCTCGGGCTGCAGGATGCTGTGCGATGCTGTTCATGTTCATTTAAAACACACACACGCACACGCACGCACACACACAAAGCAAATGACTGTTACTTTTTCCCCCTTAAAAGAATAATCCATACTCATTTCCCTTCCTACAAGGGCTGAAGTTGTAAGTTGTATATTTCTTTGTTGCGTCTGTCTTGTACAAGTGTTTTATTCAAGCCAACGAGGCCTCTGGCAGTGAAGCTGAGCTGCAGCCATTCTTTCTGCTAGGCACGCTGATCCTCCAGCAAAGGGACCCATTGTGAAGAGCAGCCTGTTTCCAGGGTCCTGGTATGACCAGAGCTTTTAATGAGGAAGTTATCGGGGGATGTAAAAGGCCTTTATTCATTTCCATGTGGATGGGAGATATTTTCCATTTGAAGAAAAATACTTTTCAGATTTCCGGGTTTGGGGGCCTTGTTCTGAAACACATTTTTAAAACAAAGATGTTTCATCTATGGCTTTTACGTGAGCAAGTAATTTGTCAAAATTACCTGTTTAAACTTGTCCAATCAGTCATAGCACGAACGTGTGCTATTGCACCCCGCAAAGATGTCAGTGGTTCTTGCGTGTGTTTGTGAAAATGCTCCATGCTACAGGAGGGCTCTCAGGACCGAATATGCTTTCTGACAACCCGCACCTGATGCTTTTCATCTTTCTCATCATTATCACCTTTTTCTTGTAAACTTCTCCAGCAGAGGCAGGAGAAACCACAGGGTTGCTGTCCCACAAGAGAATTCTTGGGTCAGCTGCTGTGGTGGAGCAGAGCCTGCTGGAATCATGGATGGGAGCAGGAGGTATCCATGGCTGAGCTGGCCAGCCCCTGATGAGGCCGCGCTGCTTACCTGGAGTGACACGCTTTCACAGAAAAGACAACACTGGCCTAATGCTTGTGAAATACCTCTGTGTGGTTCCTTCTACATTAGTGAAACAGATGTTTGTAGGCCAAACATTCCAGTTTACAAAAAGCTCTCAGTTGCTCTGCTCAGAGCCAGAGGCCAGGAGATTCCAGCTGTGGGAGAGAGTGTTAAGCAGACCTCAGCAGTTCCTTTCAGCACTAGCTGCTTGTCTTACATCTTGAGTCCTGCTCAGTTGCATTTATCCATTTCCCGTGTGCTGCCTTGGCTCCTACATAAAGGAAAGTCAGTATTTTCCTGTGTCATGTCACAAAGGGGCTCTAGTCATTAACGTGACTAGAAGGCTTTGCGTTGCTCCACTTTTGTGTGTGTGTGTGTGTGTGTTTTTAAATCCTGCAAGTGCCAGCATTCTGTGTCCTGCTCCATAGTGTACCCAGAAGAGGTCCTGATCCTGGGATGTGCTGAGAACTTACTGTATTGGCTCTTCTGCTGCCAGGTACTCCTGGTAACCCCCAAGTACATCCTGTTTATATAATCTGCCTCCTCTCAAGCTTTTACTTGGATTCTCTCTCTAATCTTGTTGCTGTTTACAGTTGTGTGCTGCAACCCAGAATCTTGTCTGTCCTGTGGTGTATGAGCATTGCCAATTTTATATTTATTGCAGCGAAGAAAAAGTGTGAAGGCAAAAGGAGTATTGTCTTTCTCTCGTAATGTGTGTGTGGCTGTAACCAGGGGGCCATTGGGCCCAGGGGAGAGAATTATGTGGGCCTGAGAGTGTGGAAATGCCCTTCATCGCTGCAGTGTAGTGACCTTTTGCTGTAGGGAGATTGGGAGGCAAGGTGCTCCCTGCCCTTTTCACTGATAGCTGGCTGAACCTTCCATCCACCCCACCAAAAAGTGATGGATCTGCTTTGGCAAAATGGCATTGATGACTGGTAGAGCTCACTGTTTAGTGCATATTTCAATATAAATGTATATGTTTCACCAACAAGTTCTCATCAGTGTCTCTCCTTTGGGAGTGGGGTGGGAGCGGCTTGGTCTTCTTCTGCCTCTTGAGATCTGGCCGTGAACTGCATTAAGATAGAACCACTTCTGTGTTATGAATGGAACAAGCATCTTGGCCAATGGGTACTGGGGTTTATCTCAGCCGGGTTCTACTGGAGTATAAGGAAATGTCATTGAAATCTCTTAGGGAATGGCACGGAGTGTTTTATTTGCACCATAAGTAAGGGGTGGGTGGAAAGTGCTCTAGTCTAAGCTCATGCTGCAAAGAGGGTTTTTCTGGCACCCCCACCCCCACGTGAGGGAAGACAACTTGCATACAGGCAGCCAAGAGAAGTCATGAAAATAGTGCTAATCAGAGATTGGTCTTTGGCTGCCAGAAAACACTGGGCCTGTTTTCAGAAGACACCTTAAACCCTGCTGGTTAAGGGTTTTGGTTAAGCAGCAGGGTTTAAAGTGTCTTGCGTGATGCGTTTTCGCTAAACCCTGCTCACTCCTCTAACCACAGTCAAACTGACTGCAACAGGGTTAGCGGCTCTAACCATGGCTTAGTGTTGTGTGCGACAGCACAGCTTGTGGTTAGAGCCTGAAGTGTCATCTGAAGAGGCCCGCTGACAAAACATCCTGTTGGCCCTGTGCATTGGGAGGGTGGGGGAGATGCTGAGCTGTGGGTCCTCCGCCAACAAATGGTGCTGATTCCCTTTCTTCAGATCAGTGGAATGGAGACCGCTGGGCCTGGCTGACAAGAACCTCTTCCGGACGCCTTGCTTTTTGGTCGCGGCAGAATGAACAGATGGGAGTGTGCGGGGGGGGGGCATATATTGTGAGTTCCCCTGCAGTCTTTCCAAGTCGTGTTCCTCCCCCTGGCTTCTGGTTCTGCACAGGTGAGGGGGCAGCCAGGGGCGGCTGCCTCCTGCTCCTCCTCCTCGGGCCTTCTCCTTGGCTGGGTGTTGGGGCCTCTTCTTGACCGCCGCCGCCGCCGCCGCGTCTGCTCAGCTGAAAGCTTTGGGGCCGAGCGACGCAACCGCCCAGGTGCTTCGCCTGACCGGGGCGGAAGGAAGCCAGCCAGCCAGCAGGCCTGCCTGCCTGGGCAGGGGCCGAAGCGGCCTCTTAGGCGTCGATACCAGAGCCGCTCGCGCCCGGGCCCTGTGTCCGCACCCCGCAGGCGGTTGCGCCACCTTTCCCTGGGGCGGGGCGGGGCGGGGGCCCTTCTTTGCCAGGCCGTGTGCCGAGAAGGGCTCCTCCACCTGTGCGAGTGGAAAGGCCAAAGGCGCAAGCGGGCTGCTGGGGAGGGGAGGGGAGGGGAGGGGAGGGGGGCAGCAGGGCCCCGCTCCACCCGGCGGCTGCCTCGGGCTCCCGTTGGGGCGGCCGGTGCGCGCGGAGGCCCGCCCCCGCCCGTCCGCCGTCCCTCCCTCCCTCCCTCTCTCTTCGGAGCGGCCCCTTTAACAGGGCGCGGCCCCGCCGCTGACGCCACCGGCCGCGGCCCCGAGCCAGTGGCGATCCGAGGAGGAGGAGGAGGAGGAGGAGGAAGGAAGAGAGGGCCGGCAGGCAGGCAGGCAGGCAGGCAGGCAGCGGACGCGCAGGGAGCAGCAGCAGCAGCGGCCCCTCGCCGCGCCTCGGGGCTGCCCACGCCGCCGCCGCCGCCGCCGCCGCCTCCCCCGCACCCCACCGGGCATGCTGCCCTCCCCGGCCGCCTTCGCCCGCCTGCCGCCTGCCGGGCTGAGGCCATGCTAGGCCTGCAGAGGGCGCCGCCGGTGCCGGGGCTGCTGGCGCTGGCGGCGGGGTTGCTGCTGCTGCTGCTGCTGGCGCCGCTGCCGGGTGCGGGCTCCGGCTCCGGCTCCAGCTCCGGCCCGGCCAAGAGCGTGGTGCAGAAGGAGGCCGACTTCGACAAGCTCTACGCGGACGCCGTCAACGCCGACCTGGTCAACATCTACGCCTTCAACCACACCGTCATGCGGAACTGGGTGAGCCTCTGGGCGTGTGCAGAATGCCTCCCCGGCCCCTCTCGCCCGCCGGGCTGGGGCCCCTTCGGGGGCGCTTGGGCGCGCGCCGGCAACACCCGCGGGCCGCCCCGCTCCTTCCCCCGCCGGGGCCGGGGGGGCTGCTGGCTGGGCGAACAGCTGGAGCGCCTGGGCGGAAGAGCGCGGCTCGGGTGGCCCTTCCGCAGCACCCCAGGGTGGGCAGCCCCCTTGTGAGGCTTCTCTCAGGGGACGCCACCCTGGCTGTGGCGCGGGCTCCCCCAGAGCCTCCCCCTTTCCTCGCCCTGCGGGTCCGCCAAAGGTCGGGCCTCTCCGAGAGTGCAGCCTGTAGCCCACACCAAGGCACTGGCTTGCCAGGCAGAGCCACGTCGTCGTCCTCCTCGTCGTCTTCTTCCTCCTCGCCCCGCTGGCACCCGGGGCTCCGCCTTCCCTGCCTCAGGCAAGAGCTGTGGGTTGTCTCCTACTGCACTTGTCCAAATCAGCTGCCCTCAAGTTTCTAGATCTCAAGCGGAAACATCTCGGCTCCCTCCTCCCAAATATCCACCAGAGCAATTCCAATTAGGGGCTCTGCCTGAAGAGGTTTAACTCCTCCCCCCCCCCCCCCCCGGGCCTCCAAGTTGTGCCAAACCTTTGGCTCCGGAGGGTTTTCCTTCAGGTCCTCACCTGCTGCTTTCTGATCGTTTGGGTGGGGAGGGCGTCGAAACTTGGCAAACTGTGAGAAGTCTGTTGCTTCTGGGCAATTTATGAGGTTGGCCTTTGTCCAGATGTCTCCACGGCGGTCTAGAGAGCAGTCAAGGGCGGAGGGAGCAAAGGTGGGCTTTGCACCATAGAAGGTGCATCTTCTAACCCCCTTTCTACCAGTTGCCCTTTTCCACCTGGGGTGTTACTGCTGTCACCTGGTGCAGGTGCGTGGCAGGGCCGTGCCCATCCTTAGAGCAGCACCTCTGAGCTCAGAAAGAGACCCACGTCATCGGCGGCCTCCAAGAAGGGTTCCTTTTTTCTGAAGCGAAATCCTTTCACTCATTTTGAAATGTTGCAGTCTAGGCAATAATACTTTTGCCAGTTTCCAGCCACGGCGCCCCAGGGGTAGGTTCCAGCCCCTGGCAAGGCTGAAGCTGCCTTCCCAAGGCTGCCTCGGCACAAGCATTCAGCCTTTGGTGTTGGGGAGGGCGGGGGGGGGATGCTTTTCCTTTCTTCTGGCCGTCTCCGCGTGGGGCCGGCCACCTTGGCTTCCCGTTGGCTTTTCTAACACTGAACCGGACGTACTGCAACCCCACGGGGGATGCGTCCCCCACTTTGAAAAGCCAGCCTCTTTCTGCGGCCGCATGTGGGTAAGGACTGGCTCTTCTTTGGCTCCCGTCAGCCTCTCCTCGGTCAGCCTGTGGGGGCAGATGCCCGTTGGGGTACCGCGGCCCCTTCTCTCGGCCCCCGCCTGGCTCCTCCTGCCCCTGAAGATGCTGCTCCCACGGTGGCCGCTTCCGCCTTGCTCTGCTCCCCGCTCCTGTCTCGCCCTGCAGAGTAGCCTTGCTGGGGCCCTTCACGCCCCAGGGCAGCAGAGGATGATGTGTCGTCCTGCAGGCCGGCTTGAGCCCCCGGCCCTGTCTTCTTCAGAAACAAAGTGGAGGCCTTCACAAGCGCCGAGCCTGGTGGCCGGATGTGGCCTTCTTTTCAGGTCGCTGGCCAGCTGGCCTCGATGGACCTTCGGCCTCAATAGCAAGGCTCTGTCTGTGGTCCATCTCTTGGCCTCATGGGTGCCTTTGCCCCTGGGGAGAGAGCGGGCAAGGGCCCAGGGGGAGGCACGCGCCGCCCTGCCATTCTCTTCCCCCCCTCCGTCCACTGCCCCATTTTCTTGACTGCTAGCTCTCAGACCTAACCCCTCCCCTTGTCCTGGTTGCTCTGCAGACAGAGGGAGTCCGGGTGTCGGTGAACGTGTCCTCGGAGCAGAAGGAGACACCGCTGCTCTTCGTGGTGAGGCAGAAGGAGGCCGTGGTGTCCTTCCAGGTGCCGCTAATCCTCAGGGGCCTGTGAGTATCCCGCTCGCCTGGGCGATGGGCAGCCACCGTGGTGCTTCGGAACACCCCTTGGGGGGGGGCTCCTCTCAGCCGAAGGCGAGGCTGCTGTCGGGTCATCGCCCGGCCCTGTTCGTGTTCGGTTGCAGCCGGCCCAGACAACAATGAGGTCTGGAAATACACACACACACACACACACACACACATCTCTGCCCACCACTTCTTCCGTCTCTGTCAGTATCAGAAAATAAGTCCGTGAAGAAGGAAAAGACAGAATATCTGCACCGTGCTTTTGACTGGCAGCGCTCAGAGTCCTCTGCTTCAGACGCTTCAGCTAGGCCGCCAGAGCGGTGGGCTGGGTGTTGAACGTGGAGCTCGTCCACCCCAGCATAAGCGGCTTCCTCCTGGCTGGAGGGGGGCTGCAGCTTCTGACCTCCTTGGCGCACCCTCCCACCCACGTCCCTGAGGTCACGCCTCTGTGGTGAACTCCCCAGAGAGCTTCAACTATTGGGCAATATGGAAATGCAAATAAATTAAATAAATAAATAAATATCCAAGCTCCAGCTTTAGCAAGTCCTGCCTGGTCCCCAGCCTGGTATGGTGTGGATGTAACAAGGACTCACCTCCACCATGGTTTTGCACATAATGCTAAACCAAGAGTTATGTCAGCATGGATTGTTGCCATTACATGCAAACTCAGAAGTATGGGTTAGCTAGGGGTTGTTAACCCTGAACAATCCACAAAGAGAACCCGTGCTTTGTTGTTCGTTGGTGAACTCTGTGTTGATGTTGCGTGCCAGCCCAGAACCGTTGGTTGTTCATGGGAGGGGGGCGTTGCCAGGCAACAGAAGCAGAGTGGCCAAGAGCGGTAAGAAACCCAGCTCCTCTGCCTGCCCAGGGAGGAAAGAACCAAACCCAGGAATTGTGTAACAACATGCGGTTTGCTCAGTTCTCTGGCAGCGAAATTGTTGGTTAACCCTGGTTAAGGCAACAACCCATGGGTTAATTAAGCTAATTCATTCTGCTTCCTCCATCTTGGGCGGGGTGGGATGGGATGTGGTGGGACCGATTTTCAGCGGGTCTGCCATAGTTGAGTGGGACCAGGGGTGAGTCTCCTGTGCCCCAGTACTCCACAGCCTGTGTTCTGACGCCTTCCTGCTTCTCTCGGCCTCCAGGTACCAGCGGAAGTACCTGTACCAGGATGTCGGCCGCACGTTGTGCCAGCCTCCGACCAAGAAGGAGGTTGAGACGCAATCCTTCTATGTGGACGTTTCCACGCTTTCGTCGGTCAACGCGTCCTACCAGCTGCAGGTCTCTCGCGTGGAGAACTTTGTGCTCAGGTGAGCAGGGTCTGCCGACTCCAGCCGTGAGGAGCCGGCCCCTCGCCCTGGCAGGCCCCCTTCCGCTGGCCAGAGGGACAGGCAGCCGCGGCCACAGTGCCCCTGTGCTGGAGTTGGCCTGGTAAATGGGTACAGTAAAGGGGCGGGCAAGGAAGGGGGCACAGCCTCTGCGGAGGGGATCATGAACTAATAGTAACGAGATTCTCTGAACATGTGCAAAGTGCTCTCCCGCTCCTGAGTAGCTGAAACTTGCCTGCCCACCCATTCCCATGTCAAATTAGGGAGCTGAGCCTTCTTCAGGTTGGGGGCGGGGGCGGGGCTTCCAGGCAAACGTGGCTCCTCCCCTGTTAGCTTAACCACCATTGGTGTCTGCGTCACCCCACCGGCATGCGCGCACTCACCCCAAGGCGTTGCTCTTTCCCCTCGCAGGACAGGTGAGCACTTCAGCTTCAATGCCACGGCATCCCAGCCACAGGTGAGTCCAGCCCAAGAGCCTGTTTCTGCTGGGATCGGTGCGAGGGGGTGGGGGGTGGGGCCTGGCTGGTGAGTGCGAGGGGCACCCCTGGGGCTTCGGTTTATGACGCCAAGGCCCTCGGGTTCGGCACCTGGCTGTGAAGTGAGGAAGCACCGGTTGGCCGGTGGTGTCTGCGGGCGCCCCAGGAGTTGTGTGGCTCTGGTGGTGGTGCTTGGCCGTCTCCCTCGGGGCGCAGGGCTCGGCCTTCTGCCAGGCCGCCAGGCGATCTGTCCGCAGCCGGCAGCGATTCTCTGCTGCCTTTCCCTTCCCCTTCAACCTGAGATCCGCGTCAGCTGGACGTGCCGGGAGTGGGTGGAACCGGGGACCGTCTCCGTGCGGACCCAGCCCCGTCCTCCTTCCCCACCCAGCCGCCCTCTTCCCGCCTGCTGCCGCCCTTCCGCGTGGCAGGAAACGGCTTCTTCCGTGCCTTGAGGGGCATTTGCAGGCCACGGCCCTGCTGGGGGGGGGGGGGTTCTTGCGTGGTCACCGCTGGAGTTACCTTGAGCTGCAAGTGATTCTGCTGGACCTGGGCACGAGGGGCGGGGACGAGGGGGGGCGAGAGGGGCTCCTGCAGGGGAGGGGGCGGGAGGGGCTCTCCATGGCGCTGCTTCTCGTTCGCCAATGCCTCCGTTCTCTCCCCGGCAGTATTTCAAGTACGAGTTCCCCGCGGGCGTGGACTCGGCCATTGTGAAGGTGACCTCCGCGATGGCCTTCCCGTGCTCGGTCGTTTCCATCCAGGACATTTTGGTAAGCGAGGAGGGCGGGCAGGGAGGGTCCGTCCCCCTCGGGCCCCTCCCCCTCCTCCCCCCAGGGGCTGACTCTGTTGCTTCTTCCCCGCCTTCCTCACACGCTCGCTTGCCCAGTGCCCCGTCTACGACCTGGACAACAACGTGGCTTTCATCGGCATGTACCAGACCATGACCAAGAAGGCGGCCATCACTGTTCAGGTACAGCGCGCCCGCTGGGAACCGGGCCAAAGGCAACCTGAGCCCTGTCAACCTGGCCGGCCGGCCGGCTCCCTGGTTTCCGATGGCATCAATTAGCAGGTGCTCGCGATGCTATCGTTGTGCCCGAGGAGTCGAGCCGTGCCCCGGGAGCGCCGCGGAGGAAGCGATGCTTGTTGAACGGAGCACGGATTCCTCGGGTGCTCTCAGCAATTGGTGCGCTGCTCCTAGCATAGCAGTTGGCCACTGGGGGCCCACAACCCCCGGCCAGACCAGGCTGCCTGTTGGCTCACAGCGGCCTTCCAAAGGGGTTAAGAATGAGCCTTTTGAGGGAGTGGAGAGGAGGGCGGCTTCTGGGTCTCTTCGGAGGCTGCTGGTTGGGGCATTTGGCCCCTGAGCGATGCCCAGGCAGTCCCTTGAGCCAGGTGCCCAGGAGGGCCGTGATGCCAGCGCTGCCTCCTTCCCCCCCCCCTTCGTTTGCAGAAGAAGGATTTCCCCAGCCACAGTTTCTACGTGGTGGTGGTGGTGAAGACCGAAGACGAGGCCTGCGGGGGGCCCCTGCATTACTACCCTTTTTCCAAAGGTATGGAGGTGGGGGTGGGGCAGGGGCTTCAGCATAAGCCTGCCGGTTGGTGTTGCGTCTCTGATTATGATGCCACCAGTTGGTGCCTGTGGCAGTATCCCAGCAAGACAAATATTTGGTTGGGAGGTAGCTTAGTTTGGAGGGTGGAAATGGACTCCCCCTAAAACAGGGGGTGGGGATCTTCTTTGCCCTGAGGGCAGGATTGCGACCCGGGAAACCTCCCGGGGGCCACTTCGCAGCGGTGGCCGCACCTGCCCCCCTCCAGTCCCCCCCCCCCCCCGGGATGCAGGAGGCAGAGGCGGCGTCCTCGTTCACCTGGCTCCTCTGTGGTGCTCCTGGTGCTTTGGAGCGGCGGCGGCTGCCGAGGAAGGCCGCTCCGCACGCCCCCCCCCCCCCGCCTTTCTCAGAGGTGCCCCTGTGAGCTGCCACCTCGAAGCGCCTTGAAGGAGCAGCAGGTCCCCATACCCGTCTCTTCCCGATGCGGAGCCTTTTGCTGGGGGGGGGGGGGGGGGCAGGAGCCCCACTGGGGTTCTCCGTGGGCAGGGAGGCCTCTCGGGTTCCCCACTCCTGGCCTGCAGGAGCGGGGGTGGGGGCGTTGTTGTTTGTAGACCCAGCATCAGCATGCTAAACTTGCGCCCTTGGTGGGGGTGGGGTTGTGGCCTGCAGGGGAGCAGGGCCTGGCATCAGCCTGCTCCTGACCCTTCCCACCGATGGGGCCGCCCCAGCTGGCTCTTCTGCCGGCATCTTTTTGCTCGTGTAGCAGCCGCCCTGTGGCCCTCCAAGCGCACCTGCAGAGCTCTGCTGCTGGCAGCGTTGTCTGCCGCCGTCGGGTCTTGCGCCGGCATACGCCATCGCCCTCAGCCAGCCTGTCTTCAGAGTAGGAGCAAAGGGAGAATCATCCCTCGTTCTGCAATGAGCCAGGAGGAGGCCCTCTTCTGCAGACACCCGCAGGGTCTTTGGGGGCACTTTTTAAAAGGGTGCGAAGCAGAGACGGGGGCCTTGGAGGAGGAGGAGGCGGAGGAGGCGGAGGAGGAGGAGGCTCTTTGCCCCGGCTCAGTGACGTCACTGGTGCCGCCGTTCCCTTTAAGAGCAGCTTGCCCTCTTCCTGCTGCCTTGACGTAGGAGGCACCCTTTCGCTGGCCTGCATGCAGAGCTCTCCCGGGGGCTCTGAATGTGTAGAACCCTGTTGCCAGTCGCCAATTCCCGGGCAGACGACAAACCCACGGCTGAGTTTCAGCAGACCCCTGCTTGTGGGATGCCTGGAGGAAGCGGGCTCCATGCTGGCTGAAAGGACAACAGTGGGACCCCCGACTTGTGGCCAGCTCCTGGGGGGAGGGCGCTCCCGAGGGTTGGTTCCAGGGGAGCTGAAAGCAAGGCCTGCGTTGTTCAGGAAGGGAGGGGGCCTCGGGAGGGGGGGCGTGGAGCCCTGCCTGAGGGGAGGGGCGTGGATTTGGGGCTGCGCTCCTCTCCACCCCTGGCCTTCTTGTCCCCCCAGACGAGCCTGTCAATCAAGGCAACCGCCAAAAGACGCTGGACGTGGTTGTGTCGCCAGCCGTCATCTGTAAGTAGCGCTGGGTGGCCTCTGCACTCATTTGGTCCAGCGAGGGATGGA
Source organism: Elgaria multicarinata webbii (assembly GCF_023053635.1). NCBI lineage: Eukaryota > Metazoa > Chordata > Lepidosauria > Squamata > Anguidae > Elgaria > Elgaria multicarinata. Next base: position 36,807,136 of record NC_086182.1, read on the forward strand.
GAGACCAGCCTGACCTGGCTCGGTACTGTTTGACTTCCATGTAGCCCCAATGGAGCCTGGTGGTGCATAACCGTAGTGGCCCAGGTCCCCCCAGGGAGGGGGAGAGAGGAAGGCCACCCTGTCACGTGAGGCAACCACCAGGTGAAGGGAAGAGGCCGGAAAGGGCATGCAGGCCACGGAGGAAGTGCCGTCTTGCTTTGAGAGCCACGGTGAGGCTTGGCGGATGTTGGCAGGCGTCGGGCCTGTTGCCCTTTAGCAGTAGGGCTTTGGGGGGGGCTGACCGTCCGCTGTGCCTGCCCCCACCTGCCCGCCCCCATCGGACTCCAGCATCCGCTGCTGCCCCTCTGCAAGGCCTCTCTTTTCCTTCTCCCTCCTTGCAGCGCAGGCCTACGTGAGCGGGATGCTCTTCAGCCTGGGGGTCTTCCTCTCCTTCTACGTGTTGGCAGTGCTTATCGCCTGCTGGGAGAACTGGAGGTGGGTCCTGCCTTTCCCCCCCCCCCCCGCACCTCCCCCCCGGCCTTTCGTCTCCGTTGAGAATGGCCTGGTGTTGCAGCCACGCAGAGGGTCACCACCCCGGCCGTCCCATCCCGGGTGCAGGGGGCTGCCCGTCGGTCTAGGAGGGTCCTTGTGGCAACCGGCCTTCCCGCACTGCCCAGGATCTCCGTCTGCGCGTTGGCACCTGCATGAGAGTTGCCTGGAGTCCCCCTCTCTGCCCTCTACCTGCTGCCTGGCTTGGCTTGTGGCGGGGTGGCCGGCGGGCCTGCCTGCTTCACAACCATGGGGTAGGCCAGGTAGCCGTTGGGCCACCTCCCAGGACGTGGCCCGTCTGTGCTTCTGCGGCCCTTAGCGCCTCCTGAAATGAATGCCCTTCCCTGGGGCGGAGGGATCCACCCCTCAGGAGGGACACAGCAGCCAGCCTTCGCCCGCCAGCTTGGACGCCCTCTGCTCTCCTCCGTGGGCTTTTGGAGGGGCGCGAGGGCGGGCTCTCTGCGGAGGAGCCGGTGCCTGAGGCTGTGAATTGCTCTGCAGGCAACGGAAGCAGCAGCAGCAGCGGCGCCTGGGGCTCTCGGCTGCCATGGACACGCCCAGTGCTGAAACCGGTAGGTGAGGGGGAGGTTTGGGCCAAGGGCCTCTGCAGGGCGGCTCTCTCTCCAGGCCCAGCTCTTAAGCCCCCTGCCCTTGAAAGGAACTGTGCCCCCTCTGCAACTGGGTGCTCAGCTGGCACAGACCGTAGCAAGCCTAGCAGAGCTTCGGCTGAACCCACGACCTCCGAGCAAGGCGAGTGGGTGTGGGTGGGGAGATACAAGCACAAGGGGCGGACAGGAAGTGCTCCAGCCCCCAGGCGCTGCAGCCCCTGCGGAATCGTTAGGATTTCAGGTCTGCCTCCAGAATCTGAGATTAGAACCTCAACAACCCCCCACCCCACCCCCCCACACATGCCACCACCGCCACCACCACCGTCAAGAAGAACTAGGAGTCAGAGAGTCTTTGGGATGCAGCCCTGTCCCAAGACACCGGTTCCCACTCAATTCTGCCGGCTTGGAATTGCCCCTGTATACAGCCTCTGTCTGTCCCGGCATCAGACAGGAACTCCGCCTTGCTCCTCGTCACCTCCGGGCCTCCAGATATCTCGTGGGGTGGGGGGGTGGCGCTAGGAACTGTGCCCACTCCCTGTCTTGTTTCAACTGCTGCTGCCCGCTAGCCAGGAGTGACTCAGGCCTCGCAAGGCCAGGCTGCAGCTTTTTGGCTGACAGGCCCCAGGGAGGAGTGCTGTCTCAGGCAACTGTGCCATGAACTGATGGGGCAACTGGGTTTGGGTTTACACTGGTAAATCTCTCTCTCTCTCTCTCTCTTTCTTTTCCTTCTTCCTTTTCTGGGGCACCCCCCATTCAGCTTCTCTCCTGGGTAAGCACCAAATCTCCTTCGTTTCTTAGCTTCCTAACAGCGAATTCTCTTAACTCTTTCTGTGCCGTGAGGGGATCTTGGGTACACGCCCCAGGCTCCTTCCAGAGCTCTGATGTGGAGCTTACAGGGGTATGAAAAAGGGGCCGCGGGCAGAGGGCAGAGTAGGCCCCGCTCCGCCAGCACCCGTCAGCTGCGCCTTCTCCTGGATGCTCCCTCCAGCTGAGGACGGAGCCCCGGAGGAGCAGGAGCCTTGCCCACGCCCCTGCCCAGACCCCTTCTCCCCAGTCGCGGTCTGCTGATGGCTGTGCTCTGGTTCGTTGCAGGGCAGCCCCGCATCTCCCCAGACGCCTTCCTGGGACGCCCACCGTACAACGGCTACAGTTACGGCTCCTTCGGTGAGTGCAGGCGCTGCTGCCCCCTGCAGTCCCTCGCCCCACACCCCACCTTGCCTGGGCTGAGGGCGTGGAGCGCCAAGGAGGGCGGCCTGGCTCTCGCCTGCCTGCCGGCCCCCTGACTCAGGGGTGGGGGACGGGGTCTTCTGCCCCTTCACTCCGCTGCCGAGCTCTGCCCGTTTGTCAGGAACGTTGGCAGTGGGATGAGGAGATTATAAAGCAGATCATAAAGAAGTCAATCTGTAAATACCTTGAAATCAATGCGGTGATCATTAGAAGCCAACATGGATTTGTCAGGAACAAATCCTGTCAGACTAATTTGATCTCATTTTTTGATCGGGTAACCTCCCTTGTGGACTGTGGGAATGCTGTGGACGTCATATATCTTGACTTCAGCAAAGCTTTTGACAAAGTGCCCCATGATATTCTGATTAATAAACTAGCTAAAAGTGGGCTAGATAGAACGACTATTAGGTGGATTCACAGTTGGCTACAGAATCGGACTCAAAGAGTGCTTATCAATGGAACCTTCTCAAACTGGGGAGAGGCAACGAGTGGGGTGCCGCAGGGCTCCGTCCTGGGCCCAGTGCTCTTCAACTTTTTTATTAATGATTTGGACGAGGCGGTGCAGGGAACACTTATCAAATTTGCAGATGACACAAAATTGGGTGGGATAGCTAATACCCTGGAAGACAGAAACAAACTTCAAAGTGATCTTGATAGGCTGGAGTGCTGGGCTGAAAACAACAGGATGAAACTTAATAGGGATAAATGCCAAGTTCTACATCTAGGAAATAGAAACCAAATGCAGAGTTACAAGATGGGGGATATTTGGCTCAGCAATACTACAAACGAGAAGGATCTTGGAATTGTTGTAGATCGCAAGCTGAATATGAGCCAACAGTACGATATGGCTGCAAGAAAGGCAAATGCTATTTTGGGCTGCATTAATAGAAGTATAGCTTCCAAATCACGTGAGGTACTGGTTCCTCTCTATTCAGCCCTGGTTAGGCCTCATCTAGAGTATTGCGTTCAGTTCTGGGCTCCACAATTCAAGAAGGACGCAGACAAGCTGGAGCATGTTCAGAGGAGGGCAACCAGGATGATCAGGGGTCTGGAAACAAAGCCCTATGAAGAGAGACTGAAAGAACTGGGCATGTTTAGCCTGGAGAAGAGAAGATTGAGGGGAGACATGAGAGCACTCTTCAAATACTTGAAAGGGTATTTGAAGGATCTCTTCTCAATCCTCCCAGAGTGCAGGACACGGAATAACAGGCTCAAGTTAAAGGAAGCCAGATTCCAGCTGGACATCAGGAAAAACTTCCTGACTGTTAGAGCAGTACGACAATGGAATCAGTGACCTAGGGAGGTTGTGAGCTCTCCCACACTAGAGGCCTTCAAGAGGCAGCTGGACAACCATCTGTCAGGGATGCTTTAGGGTGGATTCCTGCATTGAGCAGGGGGTTGGACTCGATGGCCTTGTAGGCCCCTTCCAACTCCACTATTCTGTGATTCTATGAGGAAGGCGCTGCGAGGGGGGGAGGCTCTCCCCTGCCTTCCCACCCACCCACCCACCCTCCCCGGCCTTCTCTGAGTCTTGCTGCGTTGCTCAGTCAGACTTGCACTCCATTGCTGTTGCAGACAACGGCTCCACGGCCAGCACCGAAAACGTCACTGACAGCCTGCTCTCCACAGAAGCCTCCTACAGTTACGCAGGTGAGGAGAGGCTTCGCTGGGCTAGCTGGCACCTGGCAGCCCGAGAGGAGCCTCCTTCGCCCCAAGGCCTGGGGTTTGTGGGCCTCTGCATGTGCTCTGCCTCCCCGGAAGGGCGGGGCGGGCGCCGGGCTCTCTTGATCCTTGGGCCTCAGGGATTGCGCAAAGGAACGATCCTGGCTGAGATTCCTGCGGTGGTCCGGAGCGCCGCCCCCTTTGCCTGACTCTCTGCTTTCCTTTCAAGGGCAAGATCCGTGCCAGCACCGCCAGAGACACTGGGCCATGGCTATGGGTAGAGGCCGGCAGAGAGACCCAATCCCCTCAATCAGGCATCCCATTCCTGGCGCCAGGCCCTGGCGGAAGCTTTGGCCCCTTTGCTGGGCCGGGCGGAGGGGAGCTGCCGCCAGGCCTCTCTGTGTGCGCCGGGCTGAAAGATTTGTCATTCATGAATCACGCTTCCAGCCCTGATGGCTGGGGAGATAAACTCGCAAATGTGGGCAGTAGCCGGACTAGCCTTAAACTTACAGGCCGAAGTGGTGATGGGGCTTAAGCCCCCGCCCCCTTCTTCCCTGGAAGCCAGCTTCTGCCCATCCCCTTCTCCCTGGATTTCTGAAATTGTATTTTGAGGATTCACAGAGTACACAGAAGCCTGGTGTTGCTGCTCCCTGCCTGGGGGAGGAGGCAGGGGGCACCAGGAATCTGATGCAAAGACACCCCCACCCCACCCCACCCCACCCCTCCCCTGCTGCTCCATCTTGGGCAAGCTGCAGCTTTCTGAGGGCCTGCATGTGGGAGCCACTGAGCCCACGGAAGGGGTGGGGTGGGTTACGCTGGCATACACAGGTGCGCCCGAGGACGCGAGGGTCCACTCTTTTCCTTCCAGCCTGGTGGGTGAAGTGGGATCCCCATTGCAGCTGATGGCTGTGTGTGCGCGTGTTCCACTTTTTGCTGAGCCTGGGGGACCGAAGCCCCCTCAGAAAGCTGACAAAGACGGAGGTGATCTGCATGATGCCTCCTCCTCCTCCCCCCCCCTCCGTCCCCCAATACCAGACGATTTCGTGGGCTGGGCTCCCAGAGCAGGGCGATCACTGCTCCTGGGAAGGGAAGGGGCTTATAAGGCAGGCCGGCCAGCAGGCAGGCCGGCCGGCCGCCTGCAGAGCTGGGTAGTAGCAGGGGCCTTTGCGCATGCTCTGTGCCCGATGCCCCTGTGCCCCATGCTCTGTGCCCCATAGCACTGGGTGGGCAGAGGTCGGCTTTGTCGGTAATTCGATGGCTGGGCCTTTTGCCCCGAGGCGCTTCCCGAGACTCACAGGGTGCTGGGCTGGAGGGCCCCGAGGTGCTCGGAGGTGCCTGGCGGGCCAGCTGGCCACGGGAAGCCCCGGCAGGGGCGCCCCCTGTGGCTTGCCCTGGCGGTGACGCTAGCCCTCCCTGCCCCACAGAACGCTCCCTGGAACACGTGGCAGGGCGCCCACGGCTGGACTCGCTCAGCTCCGTGGAAGAGGACGACTACGACACGCTGGCCGACATCGACTCAGACAAGAACGTCGTCCGCACCAAGGTGCCTCCGGGGGGGGCGGGGGGGCAGCCATGGGCAGCCTTTGCGGACCAGCTCCCGAGGAGGGTGGGTCGGCAGTGACGCTGCCGTGGAGGGCAAGCAGAGGAGGCCCGAGGGAGGGAGGGAGGGAGGGAGGGGGCAGGCGGTGGGAGTGGGCACGGCGCTGGCTCCCCCCTTGAGCCCCACAGGCCCCCTGCAGGCCCCCCTTGCTGTGGCAGGGGTGGAAGGGGGCAGATAGTGCTGCCCTTGGGGTGGGGGGCAGGCTAGACGGTGGCTCAGCGCTGTGAACGGCGGGGGCGGAGTGCTCTGGGCCCCTCCGGGCGGGGGAGCGCTGGCCGCCTTGCAGACCTGGGGCCAAGGTCCTCTTTCTCGATGGGGCCGGGGGAGCTGGCTCCCAGCGCTGGCTCACACCTGCTCCTCCTGTCTCCTTGCAGCAATACCTGTACGTGGCGGATCTGGCCCGCAAAGACAAGCGGGTGCTGCGGAAGAAATATCAGATTTACTTCTGGTGAGAGGGGGGCTCGGGATGGGAGGGCCCCGGAGGCCGGCTGCCAGCCGCCCCCCCCCTTGCCCGGTCCCACTTCCTGGCGCTCTGCTTGTGCTCCTTGTTCGCCGAGCAGAGCCCCTGCAATGGGTGTCCGGCGGCGCTCTGTGGAAGTGACGCCGGCTCTCGCCTGCTCCATCTCCCACAGGAACATCGCCACCATTGCTGTCTTCTACGCCCTGCCTGTCATCCAGCTGGTCATCACCTACCAGACGGTAACAAAAGGCTTCCGGGCCTCCTCCTGCCCTGCCGGCGCTGTGGGAAACCCCCTCTGTGCCCTCCTGGGGGTCCAGGCCACGGCCTCCACCCAAGCCCAGCCGGGAGAGCCCAGCGCGGCCCAGTCTGCCAGCTCTGAGCTCCGCTCCGGTCCCCGGGCAGCCCAGGCGAGGGCCGGGGGGGGGGGGGAGGGCTGAGGCAGCCGGCCTGCCCGCCTGCCCATCCAGTTCCCTGCCCTGGTGACTCTTTCTCTCTCTCCCCCTCCCCCCCCCCTTGTGGGCAGGTGGTCAATGTGACCGGGAACCAAGACATTTGCTACTACAACTTCCTGTGTGCCCACCCTCTGGGCAACCTCAGGTATGACGGGCCAGGCCGGGGCCGGAGCTGGGGCGTGTGGGCCCCGGGAGGGGACGGGGCGGGCTCCTCTGCCTCTGTGGTGCCCTGACGCCCGCCGGCCCGCCCTTGTTCCTCGCCCCTGTTCCTCGCCCCTGCAGCGCCTTCAACAACATCCTCAGCAATCTGGGCTACATCCTGCTGGGGCTGCTCTTCCTGCTCATCATCCTGCAGCGTGAGATCAACTACAACCGGGCCTTGATGCGCAACGACCTGCAGGCTGTGGTGAGGGATGGGGGGGCATCCTGTGTGTCCCTGCCCAGACGCTGTCCATCGCCCCCGACTTGGCCAGCTCCTGTTGGGCCTGTGCTGCCCCCCTTCGGGGGGGGGGCTGTCTTAGGAGCTCTCAAGCAGGGAGTTAGAGGGGGGGGGCAGAGGATACAGCCGGCCCAGTCCTGCGGTCCTGCTAACGGCGCCCACCAGACCATGCCTGCCTCTGGAACCGCGGGTGTACATACATGCACCCGTATGTGCTCTGAGCGGTGCGTTCCTCCCTCCCTTTTCCCTTCTGCCCTGGTTCCTGGGCAGCCCTTGCCCTGGGTGAATGAGGGAAGGGCTGCCGCCACCGCTGCATGCCGCTTGGCTGGGTGTGGGGCAGGCAGTGCCGTGGGCAGGGCATTGCCCCCTTTCCCCTCCCTGAGACGGGGTCCTCCGGCCTTCTCCTAGGAGTGCGGCATCCCTAAGCACTTTGGCCTCTTCTACGCCATGGGCACGGCCCTCATGATGGAAGGGCTCCTCAGCGCCTGCTACCACGTCTGCCCCAACTACACCAACTTCCAGTTTGGTGAGCATTGAACGGGAGGTGCGATGGGGCCGGCCCCAAAGCGACTCTGCAAGCGGGGGGGGGGGTGCGGGGAGGCTGCAGGGAAGGCCCTGCAGAGCCAAGGGCTTCCTAGGACACAGCCTGCCTCACATGTTCTGCTTCGCCTTGGTGCGGGTGGAGAGAGGGCCGGGGGGGGGGGGGGGCAGGGCAGGGCAGGGCAGGGCCCTCCTGCGCATGTGCAGAGGGGTGCCGGAAGCCATCCCGGGGCCTTTCCGCACCCAGCTGCCCCTGCTCATCCCCCCCACAGACACCTCTTTCATGTACATGATTGCTGGGCTGTGCATGCTGAAGCTGTACCAGAAGCGCCACCCGGACATCAACGCTAGCGCCTACAGCGCCTACGCCTGCCTGGCCATCGTCATCTTCTTCTCCGTCGTCGGGGTGGTGAGTGACGCGGAGCCAGCTAGCTGTGCGGGGCCGGGGCCGGCTGGGAAAGGGGCCCGGGCAGCCGGCAAAGGCACCCTCTGGATGCTTGGGACTACAGTTCCCATCAGCCCCTAGCCAGCCTAGCCAGAGGTTGTAGTCCAAAACATCTGGAGAGCATCAGGCTGCCTCCGCCTTGCGCCAGGGGCGCGTTGCGCTCTCCCAGGGCCTCGATTACTCGCTTTGAGAACCGAGGCGAGAGGCTTAGGGCGGTCCGGGGCCCTTTCGCCCTCCTCTCTCCCATTACGCGCCACGCTGTTTACGTTGCCAAAAAAGCTCCAAACGGCTTCCTTGGAAAACAGAACTGCGGGAGCGGAGCACTCCCTGCGCACACACAGAAGGCGTCTAATGTGGGGCGCGGGACGGGGGGAAGGGGAGGAGGCCGCGGGCGGCGTGCAGAGCCCTAACCCCACCCTACTGCATCGCAGAAGCCGCGGGCCGTGCGCAGCCCAGCTTACACCCTAGAGCAGCTTTTCAGGACGTCCGAACCTGGCCAGGGTGGGTGGCCGGGCTGCTTGGGGGTTGCGCTGGCGCCGTCTTCGTCACTGGAGGCTGAGGTAGCTGTGGTGGCATGGAGTGCCTTTGGCCAGCTCTGGTTGGTGGCCCATCTGCATTCCTCCCTGGACATGGATAAACTAGCCTCTGTAGTCTGTGCTCTGGTAACCTCCAAGTTAGATTACTGCAATGCAATCGACGTGGGGCTGTCCTTGAAGACGGTTCGGAAGCTGTAGCTTGTGAAAAATGCAGCAGGCAGATTGATAGCGGGGACCAGAAGGTCTGAGCGTGGAACACCGGTTCTGGCCCTCTTGCCCTGGCTGCCACTATGTTTCCGAGCCCAATTGAAGATGCTGGATTTGACCTATTAAGCCTTACATGGCTTGAGAGCAAAGTACCTGATGCAGCACCTCCCCCGGTACAAACCTGCCCATTCACTATGATGGCCCCCTGAGGCCCTCTTCCAGGTGCCTCGTCTGAACAAGGTATGGTACAAGGGAGAGACCGCAAGGGCTCTTCCGTGTTGGCTCCCGACTGTGGAACACTTTCCCCAGTGAGGTCCGCCTGGCACCCACATTGCCATCCTTTCAGCGCCAGGCTAAGACTTTCCGCCACTCCTCGACGTTCGGCAGCCCTCTGATAAGGTTTTAACCGGTCCTGAGATTTCTGTGGTTGATTGCGTTGAGTTGTTTGTTGTCTGTAAATGGCTCTTCTTTTTTCCTGTTAGGTTTTATGTTTCATTTTAAGGGTTTTGTCTTTTGCAAACCACCCGGAGAGCCGTGGCTCTTGGGCGGCGTAGAAACGTGGCTCAGGGTAACAGTGCGTGTGCTCCATCCTCCCAGGTCTTCGGCAAGGGCAACATGGCCTTCTGGATCGTCTTCTCCATCATCCACATCCTCTCCACGATGCTGCTGAGCACCCAGCTCTACTACATGGGCCGCTGGAAACTGGGTGAGCTGTGCCAGCCCTTCTCCCTTCGGTGGCTCCTGGCAGGGACTCCCCCCTCCCTCTCCTCCCCTCTCTCTCTCTCTCTCTCTCTCTCACACACACACACACACTCACACACACGAGCCAGTTTTCTCTCAGCATCCCTCCCTGAGGCTCGGCAGAGTCCAAAGGACAGAGGCCTCGTGGGTGTCTGTCACCCACGGGCGCTGAGCACAACAAGCTACCCCAGAGGTGCCACCCTGTGGTCTAGCTGGGATGGAGGCCGGCTGGGTCAGGCAGGCCTGTCCAGCCCCTAGAGAAATGCAGGCCGCCCCCTCTCTCAGGACCCACCCTCATCCTGGACCCCCGGAGGGGCCTTCTGCCTCCAGCGAGCCCACTCCAGGACCGCGCAGGTTCCGCGTGGCTCTAGCATGACGTCTCTCCGCAGACTCCGGCATCCTGCGCAGGATTTTGCATGTGGTGTACACGGACTGCATCCGCCAGTGCAGTGGGCCCCTGTACGTGGTGAGTCACTGGCCCTGCCTCTCCCTGTCCTGGAAGGGGGGTGGCTGGAGGCTGTGTGGAAGCTCTCCCCCCTCCCCCTCCCCTCCTCTCCCCTCCCCGGCCTCTCTAGACGTGTCCCCTTCCCTCTGCCTGTGTCCCCAGGATCGGATGGTGCTGCTGGTGATGGGGAACATCATCAACTGGTCCCTGTGAGTAAAAGCGTTGCATGGTTTGAGGGTGAGGGTTTGAATGGAAGTGTCTTAATGTGGGTTGAGGGTTTTAACGGAATTGTTTTATATGTGATTGTAAACTGCCTTGAGGCCAGGAATGGTGAGGCGGCGCTATAAAAACGCTTTAAATAAATAAATAAAAGCTGGCGGGCAGGAAAGGGGCCACGAGGGGGTTGCGTGCAGTCGGGCCCTGGGCATGGGGAGACGCCGTGGCCGTTTCGGGGTGGCATCAGATCTGTGGAATACTTTCTCGCCCCAGATCTGCCAGGCTCTCTCCCCCTCTTCCTGCACTTCCTGCTCTTCCAGGCCCATGGGCAGAGAAGCAGCGTGTGGGTCAGTTTTTTAAATGGCCCACCTGCCCCTTTCATAACATTGTTTTGATCTGCGCCTTCCTTGTCCTTCATTCTTTATTTTTTTGCAACGTGACCCTGCTCTCTTATTTCACCGTTTAAGGTTCCGTGGCTGTTTTTGCTGAGTTAGTGTTTTTAGTGAATTTGCATTAGATCTTTTAAAAAAACCCTATATAAGCTGCTTTGGTGGTAGTTGGACAGAGAAGCAGGCTAGCAATGCAGAAGTCGTGCCAACACGAACGGGCCACGGAGCCTGGCGAGTCCTAGCCCCACCGGAGCGGCTCTCCAGGTCCCCCCCTGACCCCCCGACCCTACTCCCACAGCGCTGCTTACGGCCTCATCATGCGGCCCAACGACTTCGCCTCCTACCTCCTGGCCATCGGCATCTGCAACCTGCTGCTCTACTTCGCCTTCTACATCATCATGAAGGTGCCCCCAGCCGCAAGACGGGGCTCCCGTTGGGGAGGGGTGTGGAGGGAGGGGTGGCAGCCAGTCCCACCGGCAGCTCCGAGAGAGAGAGAGAGAGAGAGGGAGGGAGGGGGAGGGAGAGAGGGGGGCTCTCAGTCACTGCAGAATTGCACCCCCCACGCACTGCCAAAGGGGACCCCAGGCCACGGCACACATGCGCCACGGCGGCTCTGATCACTCCCCTTTGCCCTGCAGCTCCGGAGCGGAGAACGCCTCAAGCTCATCCCCCTGCTCTGCATCACCTGCACGTCCGTCGTGTGGGGCTTTGCCCTCTTCTTCTTCTTCCAGGGCCTGAGCACCTGGCAGGTGAGCCGTTTCTCTCCCCCCGCCCACCCCAGGGGCCAGAAGGAGCTGCTTTGTCCAGCCCGCCTCGGGGGACACGAGATGAAGCTGCACTTCGGAACCAAGTCTGGAGGGGCCCGAAACACACACACACACCCCAGCACCTGCCGTGCAGCCCGGTCAGCCCTGCTCCGGTGCTCCTGCTTGGGCGGGGGAGGGGGAGGGCGGCAGTCAAAAGGGGGGTGCGCCTGCCCCCCTCCCCCCTCGCAGCGCCCAACTCCCGCGCTTGTGCTGCAGAGTCATGGGCGGTGCGCAGGCTGCGCACCGTCTCCACCCAGCACAAACCGGCCCTTGTTGCTGTTCTCCGCAGAAGACGCCGGCTGAATCCCGTGAGCACAACCGGGACTGCGTCCTGCTGGGCTTCTTTGACGACCACGACGTCTGGCACTTCCTCTCCTCCATCGCCATGTTTGGCTCCTTCCTGGTAGGTGACCCTGGCCGGTCTGGGGGGCCCAGTGGGGGGGGGGCAGAGGATAGCAGCAGCCTCTCCCTGGGGCCCCCCGGGGCCATCTGTGCTGAAAGGGCCCCCTGATGTCAGCAAGCTGGGAGGCAGGATGCGATAAGGGGGCTGTCTGCTGTCATTGGCTCCCTTGGAGCCAGCGCGGTGTAGTGGTTAGAGTGTTTGACTGGGACTCCGGGGACCCGGGTTTAAGTCTCCATTCCTCCATGGAAGCTCACTGGGTGACTGTATGCCAGGCGCTGGCTCTCAGCCCAGCCTCCCTCACAGGGATGTTGCCGTGAGGATGGAATGGGAAGGGGGAGGGGGAGGGGGAGGACCATGCGAGCTGCCTCTGATTCCTTGCAAGAGGGAAAAGGCAGGATATAAATGTAACACATTAAACAATTACTGACTTATTAACATTTATATGCCACTTTATTTGCTAAAAAGCCATCGAGGCAGACTGGTGCAAGAATTTTAATCAACAAAAACAAGAACATAAAAAACTGAAAAACTTTAAAATAACTACGTAATTTAAAGGCTAAATTAAAAAGAGGAGTCTTCACACCCTTTCCAAAAGCCAAGGGGGCGAGGGCCAATCATTGTTCCTGGAGGAGTGGGGGGGTGTGTGTCATGCCGCAGTTTGAGAGTGTTTCACAGCTGTGGTGTCACCACCGAGAAGGCTCCCCCCCCTTTCTGGTATCCATCCATCTTACCAGGTGACAGGGCACCTGCAGCAGGCCCAACACTGGCGATCTTAACGTAGGTAGACATCGAGCCACTTGGACTTTAAACTACCCCAGTCCTGCGCTATGAAGGGCTTTAAAGGTCAAAAACAACAGTTAGAATGGACGGGGGTCCAGTTCAACGGGCAGAGCGCCACCGTAATATGCTGCCGATGCCCAGTCCTGGGTACTCATTGAGTGGCCGCATTCTGCACTAACTGCTGTTTACAACCAGTCTTCAAAGGCCGCCCCATGTATATCGTTATTGCAGTAGTCCATCCTGGAGGTTACAGGAGCACGTGGATCACTGAGGCCGCTTCCGGGAGGTGGGGGCGTTCCTGTGGCCCGGCGTGGAGCCGGCGTGCCCCACCCCCTTGGCCCTACGCTGAAGCGCAGTGATTTTGTGCCCCCCGGAGAGAAAGGTGGGGCCTTCTTGTGCCCTTGCCCACTCCCCTGGCAGGAAGGGGGCGGCCTTCCCAGCGTGACGTCACGCCTCCTTCCCTTCTCGTCGTAGGTATTACTGACTCTGGACGATGACCTCGATTGTGTCCAGCGTGACAAGATCTATGTCTTCTAGACGGGCAGACCCCTGCCGGGCACTTGAGGGTTTCCTGCCTGCGGGCCTCAACGCCTTTTCAGTGACTGTCGGTTCATGGCGGACCTCGCAAGGGCCTCTGGCGGGAGCCGGGCTTGCAACGGGCTTCCCTGTCTGTTAAACGCATCCTGAAGATGCCGCTGCCCTGGTGGACCTGTGGAAGCAGGACTTGGCTGAAAGGAGGAGGGAAGGAGGGAGGGGCCCTCTGCCCACACGGAGACTCCCTGGGCCGTTGGGCAGCTGTGGGTGTTGTTCGTGTGGCGTGGCTGAGGCCTTGTGCCATCCGGCGGCCCTGCTTGGGAACGAGTCCCTCGGAGGGGATGGGGCACCTGAGTTGTCTGCCTCTGCCGCTGGGCCCTGAACAGCCCTGCAACTGTCCCTGTGGGGAGATGGGGAGACCCTCACTCTAGTGAGACCCTCACTAGAGGCCGAGCCAGGGTCCCGGGGCCACGAGAGCCAAAGCCCTTGTGTGCGAGGGCGGGCAGCCTCCGGAGCCCTGCGTCCCTGGGCAGCACACCTCTGCCAACCTTAAGCACATCCCCTGAGCTGGACAGGGGCCTCTGGCCGCCTCCCGTCCACACGTGGCCTTTCGCCATTGGGCAGCGTGCGACTGAGCTCACTCGGCAACAGCACGCCCTTGTCCTGGGCAGCAGCCGTGTCCCAGGCTGGGGGCGCTCCCGCCGCGCTGGGGGCGCGTCCCTCTCTTCTTCAAGCACACCGTCTGGGACGCTCTTCAGTGCCTACCGCGGGGTGGCGGGCCGGGGTCCAACCGCGCCCTCTCTCCTGGCCAGGGTCAGGGACAGCGCCACCGGACGCCCGCCTCTTGGCTGCCGCTGTGGTTCTCGGCAGCTGAGTGACCACGGGCTGTTTACATTGCACTGCCTGAACGTGTTCCCTCCGCTCTGTGTTCGGCGGAGGACTTTGCTCTTTTTTTTGTATGAGCTACACAAAGTATTCCGAAGAAGAATAACCCTCAGTCCTTTGACCGCTCAGTCTGCCTGGGCTGCAAGCCAGAGGGAGGCGCCAAGCGCCGGGGGAAGGGGAGGGACCCACCCACTGCCTTGTTGGGGAGGGGGCACAGCCCTCTCTCCCCCACCCCCCAAAATGAGAAGGGGTTCCCATGTTTGTCCATTCCTGGTTCTTGGTTGTGGTTTAGATGGTTTTGTTTTTTAAATTGTTCTCCGTGTAAGTTGTTGCAGGGCAAATTGCAGTTTTAATTTCTACAAATTCTGCTGCCAAATGCAAAGAAATAAAAGTCAGCCTTGCCTTGCCCCTGCGCCTGGTCCTTGCTGCTCTTCGAGTCACAGAATAAGTAGAGTTGGAGGCCCTGGAGTCCAACCCCCTGCTCCGCGCAGGAATGCACCCTGAAGCATCCCTGGCGGATGGCTGTCCAGCTGCCTCGTGAAGGCCTCCCGTGTGGGAGAGCCCACCGCCTCCCTGGGCCAGGAGGCAGGGGAGAGGGGTGTTCTCCGCCGCGCCGTTTCCTCCCCCCACGGACCCCCCCCACGATCTCGCCGTTGCTTTTCTGCGCCGCGCTCGGAAAGGAGCGAGCCCGGCGCGTCTCCCCCGCCGGGCAGATCCCTCTCCCCTCCCCTCCCCAGGTAATCCTGCCCTGGTAGCTCTCGGCTCCGGGGGCCGTGAGCTCTCCTCGCCAAGGCCGAGGCCTCGATTGCGCGGAGCTTGGCGTCCAGCCGCTGGGGCCTGCTGGGTGGGGGCTTGGGCTGCTTCGAAGGGGAGGCCATCCCGGAGGCCGGGGCAAAGGAGAGGCTGGCCCCCGGAACGCGCCTCCCCCTCCCCGCCGCCTGGCTTGTGGCCCGCGGGCCTGGGGCAAGTCCCCGGCCGGCGGCCTCCGTGGCCCGCCGCTCCGGAAGCCGCGCCCGGCCGTCTGGAAGGCGCCGTCTGGGGTCCGGGGCCTGGGGGCCCCCAAACCTCCAGCGCCTGGAGGCCGCTGGGCAGCCCTCCCGCGGCGCGCGCTCAGCCCGGCCGACGGGCAGCCTTCAAGGACGCGCCCATCCGGCGCAACGGACCACCCCCTGGGCTTTGGACAGAGCCTCCCTAGGCGAGCGCACTCTACCAGCTCGGGCTCGGCCCGCACCCGGGCCCGGCGCTGCCCTGCCTAAAAAGGGCCGGCTGCCCGGGCCAGCCCCGACAGAGCCCGCGCGCGCCTCCCTCCGCCTCAAGCACGCACGGAATGTCGGCGGAGGCTCCTCCATCACCGTCTTTTGGAGTCTTTCCCCAAATATGGTGCCTGGCGCGGCGCCCCGGCTCCCGGGAGGGGCGGGGGTCGCCCGTGATGTCACCCGCCCGGGCGCTGGAGCCTTTTAGCCGCGGCGCCCGCCCGCGCTGCCCACAGTCCCGGCAGAGCGGAGCATCGTCTGGGCGAACGCCGAGCCGCCTCCGTGAGTGCCCCTCTCCGGCCCTGCGCGGCGGGGCGAGGCTGAGCGGGGCGGGGGGGGGGGCGCTTCAGCCGACGGTGGGGATTAGGCCGCTGTGCCTTTGCCCCCTGCTTGAAACGGAGCCTGGGCTGCGATTCAACCGGTGCAGCCTCTGCGTTCTAATCCAGGCAGGGCTGCATCTGCCCGTTGGGACCAGATGCGGTGAAGCAGGCAGCACTCAAGGAAGAAGACAGGCAGCACCTTGCCGGGGTGGGGTGGGGTGGGGTGGGCGAGGGCGAGGGCGAGGGGGGTTCACTCGCTGTGATGGAGAAATGGGATTGGCTTTCGAGGCCAGCGCGAAGTCGCTGCTGATGAGCAAACTGTAGGGTAGGTGAGTTGCCTGCTTGTGGGCTTCTGAAAGGTGCCTGCCTGCCTGCCTGCCTGGGCTCAGTGAGTGGAGGGAGTTGCACCCACCTGGCTCTGATCCAGCTGCAGGGCTCTTCTGCCCTTCCCCACCCCACCCCAGAATGTCTGAGCCGGCAACTAGCTGAGAATCGGAGAATCGGTTGGAGGTGTTCCTGCAAGGTGGCCCATGCTGGGAGGGTGGAGCGGATCTCCGAGGGGTGGGGGGCAGGTGGACCAGGCGCCTTGGCAAGGGGCTCCGCCAGGCCCATGGGTGGAGAAGCAGCGTGTGGGTCAGTGGACGCCCTCGTAGTGTGCCATCGTGACAGGGCAAGGGGGTCTCCCACCAGAGCGTTGGGCGGTGGGGAGGGAAAGAGTGGAGGTCTGGCTTTGGGGCTGGGGTGTCAGGAGGGCTGTGCCAATAGGGCAGCATCACTCATTGCCTTTGCAAGGCAGGGGCAAGACGAGGCTCCGTGGACTTGGAGACGCGTCAGGCTGCCTCTGGCAGCTCCACCGTGGACATTCCTGAGCAGCTCTTTCCGTCCAGCCCAGCTTGGACTTTCAGGGTCCCGGAGAAGCCAGCGGGAAGGGCCTGTGCCCTGGTTCCCAGGCCCAGAGGGTCCCTCGGGACTGCGGGGGTTCATGTCGCACTTGGCAGGAGGATGGCGGCACGTGGAGCCAGGCGTTTTCGATCACAGAGGCAATGAAAAACAGGCTGGACGATGTGCAGCGGAACGAGAAGGCTTGCAGAATGGGGCGGGGCGGGGCGGGGCGGGGCGGGGGGCGTCTTATCAGCCTCCCCCTGCAAGGCTGGCTTCTGCTTTCCACTGGGGCGGGGGGGGGGGCGCAAGGAAATGTGCACAGAGGCATTGATGCTGCTGGTCAGCCAAGCGGAAGGGTGGGAAAGCCTGCGCATACTGACCGCTGTCAGCCCCCTCCGGGGCCAGTAGCCCTAGGCCAGTTGCTCTCCATGTCACAGGCCAACTGGCTTGGGCTAGGGCCTGCCCTCACAGGCTGGTAGCAACTGCTGACCCTGGCAGCTCTTGTGAGAGGAGAGCATGGCACCAGCGGCCCCTCCAGGTAGAGAGGGCCGGTCCTGCGTGTGGGAAGGGCCCCTGCCAGAGCACCCGTTTTGGACGGCCTCAGGCAGCCAGCCTCGCCCTTCTCTGGCCCACCGCCTCTGCTGGCCTCAGGAAGGTGCAGGGCGCCTAAGCCCCCATGGCTCCCGGAGCACAGCCTCGCACCCAGCCCCTCGGCCCACAGGCCTTGCCCCGCTTTCCACCACGGGGCTGAGGGGCTTCAGCCTCCCCATCTCAGGCCTACGGTCAGTGCCAGACCAACGTGAGGCCCGAAGGCTTACGCCTTTGGGGTGAGAGAAAGCCGTGTTGTGGTTGCTTAGGAGGTAGCGGGAGGGGAGGGGAGGGGAGGGAGCTGCCCTTCTCCCTCTCCCTGGTCAGGCAATGGGCTGGTTTTAGCCGCCACCACCGCCTCTCTGCCTTCCTAGGACTTCCATCGAACATGGCGAACAAGGGCCCTTCCTTCGGTATGAGCAGAGATGTCCAGGCCAAGATCGAGAAGAAATACGATGACGACCTGGAGGAGCGGCTGGTGGAGTGGATCGTGACCCAGTGTGGGGAAGACGTGGGGCGCCCCGAACGTGGCCGGCTGGGCTTTCAGGTCTGGCTGAAGAATGGCATCGTAAGCATTGAGCGTCCCCTCCCTGCCCCTTTCCAAGTTCCCAATGTGGGGTGTAATGATGAAGGAAACAGGGACTCTGCCCACGTACAGACTACGCTCTCACCTTAGCAAGTAGCCTTATGGGTGCCAAACCCTTCTGGGGTGGGGTGGGTGCAGTCCAGGCAAGTCTGGGCCCTGGAGACTCCTCCCATGAGGTAGCCCCCTTTGGAAACTGCAGCTCTGCGGTCTGAGAAGGCAAGAGCTGCCCTGAGCCACGCAGTCCATCCAGGGCAGGACTTGCCACACTTGCTCGTGGGTGATCCAGGTGTTCCTCCAGGGGTGGCCGGGGGGATGCGGAGGTGCCCGTGGCGCTCCGCCTGGCCCCCGAAGTGAGCTGTGCCCCCTTTGCTCCCTCCGGCAGATCTTGGGCAAGCTGATCAACAGCCTTCACCCCGGCGGCTCCAAGCCTGTGAAGATCCCAGCCCCTCCTCCCACCATGGTCTTCAAGCAGATGGAGCAGATCGCCCAGTTCCTGAAGGCAGCCGAGGACTACGGCGTGGCGAAGACGGACATCTTCCAGACGGTCGACCTCTTTGAAGGTGGGCGGCTGGCCGAGGCTGCGCGAAGTGGGTGGCCCTGGGCAGAGCGCTCAAGAGGACAGGGAGTCCAGGTGGGGTCCACGTGAAACTGCTCCGCAGCCCCCTCCCTGGGCTGATACGAAACGTGGCACTGCGCTGGCCTTCACGGCTGTGCCTCACCAGTGGAGGCAGAGGCAAAGGCAGGCGGTGGCCACTCCAAGGCACGCCTTGAGCCCAGTCCTCTCTTCCGCCCTGTCCCGGCTGCCCCAAAGGACGTTTGGCCACGGCTCTGCATGGTCCACCAGGCGGACCGTTTCCCAGTGGGGGAAGGGCGCGTGCAAAGGAGGGCTGCCAAGGAGGCTTGGAGCAGAGGTTGGGGCCGAGCGTGGGCTCAGGGGTCAGGGGAGGCTGCTGCTTTAGACGACCTGCTCTCTGGGGCCATCCAGTGCAGGGTTGCCTACACAGGCTGGCAGCAGCTCCCCAGGGATTCTGGCAGGGCCTTTGCCAGCCCTACTTGGATCTGTGGGAGATGACGGCCGGGCAAGACCTTTTCGCAGGCCACGCAGGGGCAGGGGCAGGGGCAGGGGCAGAGCTGTACTGGAAAGCCAGAGAGGGGGACCAGCCCCCTCCCTCTCGCACCTTGCAGCAACGGGCCAGGGTGGCGAGCAGTGGCAGCGAAGGACCCAGACCCCGTGGAGATGCTTTCTCTCTCTGCCTGTCTCTCTGCTCCCAGCTAAGGACATGGCCACAGTCCAGAGAATGCTGATGGCCCTGGGTAGCCTTGCGGTGACAAAGAATGACGGCCAGTATCGTGGAGACCCTTCTTGGTTCATGAAGTAAGTGGCTTCTGGCACTCACAGGGGAGCGCGGAAGAGGCAGGCAGAATCCTGGGCAGCAGAGCACTCGGAAGGGACCCTGGAGTCCACGTCACCTCAGCCATGAGGATCAGATCCCTGCATCCCCAAAGCCCAAGGATCAGGGCCGGCGGCAAGGGAAGGCCTGGTTGGGCCCCTGCCGAGGGCCCACACCCCAGCAGGGGCCCCTGGAGTTCCCCCTCCTGCTGCTGCTGGTTCAGCTGCCTTCCTTCTGGCCCAGGCAGTCTCTCTCTCTGTGTGTGTGTGTGTGTGTGTGTGTGTGTGTGTGTGTGAGAGAGAGAGAGAGAGAGAGAGAGAGAGAGAGAGAGAGAGAGAGAGAGAGAGAGAGAGAGGAGGAGCAGGGCTGGCCGTGCGGCCTGCTGGCTCCCTGCCGGTCAAGCAAGCAAGTGGCAGCGAGGAGGAGGAGGAGGAGGAGCAGCTGGTGGGGAGGTGGCAATGAGAAGGGGGGCTCTCCAAGGGAGGGGGCACAGGGGGGGCTTGCCCAGAGCCCGCCCCTGCCAAGCTCTCAGCTCCTACCCAGGAGGGGAGCAGTTGCTGGGGAACATGGGTGGGAGGGTGCTGTGGCACCTTGTCCTGCCTTGTGCGTCGCTGGCCAATGGCTGCTTGGCTGCTGTGTGAACAGAGCGCTGGACTAGATGGGCCCTGGGTCTGACCCAGCCTCAGGGCTCGTCTGATGTTCTCATGACACCCCCCCCCCCCCAAATCAAGCAACTGGGTTTTCTTCATTCTGGTTGCACCATGTGCCTTAAGGGCCCAAACAATTGCAGCAGGGTGTGTGTAGAGAGAGGCGGGGAAGTGGCTCGGCCCGGCGCCGGCCCCAGCCGCGGCCTCTCTCGGTCTGACTCTGAAGAGCCTCCTTTCGCTCTCCGACTCCAGGAAAGCCCAGGAGAACAAGCGGGACTTCTCTGACAGCCAGCTGAAAGAGGGCAAGAACGTCATCGGGCTGCAGATGGGCTCCAACCAGGGCGCCTCCCAGGCGGGCATGACGGGCTACGGCCGACCCCGGCAGATCATTGGCTAAGCAGGGCCGCCCAGCACCAGCACTGCCCACCCCCAGCAGAACTGGCCCTCCAGTGCCTTCGCTCACCGCCCCAACGCCTCCCCACCCCACCCCACCCGCCCCGGATGAAGCCTGCTGCTGGGCCTGCGATGGCTGCCGACTGGGTGTTTTATTGGAGGACTGTTGGAAATCACCTTGACTCTGCCCCAGAGGTGGCATCTGGGAGCCAGCAGAAGGGCCCCAGCGAGGCTGCGGCGTAGCGACGGCCTTCCCTGCAGCTTGCTCCGTCTCCGTGCCCCGACGGCGCTTTGCATGCTCCCCGCTTCACTGGCTCCCCTGGCCCTCGCCCCCGCCCGTTGCGCAGCTGAGGCCTGGGCCGCTTCACCCCGCCTGGGCCGGCGGCCTTGTATGGTGCCCCTTGGAGAAAAAGTCCCCTTGGAAATCGTGTCCCTGCTGCAGATTTGAACGTGGCTGAAACTTGCACAAGAGAAAGGAAGCCTTGTCTACAGATCCGGGCTAAGAGGTGGGGGGAGGGGAGCGTCTCCCCCCGCCCCCGTTTTGTACTTTTTTGTTGTTCATCAATTAAAAACTACGAATCTTTTTAGGTTTCTTGGCTCTTTATGTGAAGCTCCCCCATTCAGGTGCTGCCCTTACGATGCCAGGGAATGCTCACGTGGACTGACTGGACTGGGAGGAAGCGGACGGCCAGGCCCAAGCCGCGGCCCCTCGCTTGCTGACGGCGCTGCTGTAGCTGCCGGAGGCCGCGTCGGCTTCCTTGCCTTTGGCGATCGGCACAAGCCGCCGGGCCTTTCCAAAGGGAGGCTGCGGACGCCCTGCAGGTCTTTCAATGCGCCGCTTGCCACACAGAGGGAAGAAACGCGGCCAGTCAAGGGTAGCACCAGCAGCAGCGTGCAGGGGCCAGCGCAGGGCGTAGCCAAGGGCCCCCACCCTCTGGCCAGCTGCACTGCCCAAAGCCCCCGTGCCCTGAGGCCAAGCGTGCCCCTAAGAGCAAGACCGGGCTGCCTCCCAGGGCAGTGAGGGCTCCCGCTTGGACAGTGCGGAATGAACGAGCCCCGAGCTCCGGCACTTCCGTTGCGGCAGAGGCCTGGGAGGGCCTGCCGCCCCGGGAAGCGCTCAGGCCCTTCGTCGGGGCAGGGTGCCGGAGGGCCTTCGCACAGGCTGCGCACAGGAAGGGAGACGCACACGACTTTGGTTTTAATGGGTTTATTTTGGAAAGCCGCAAAGAAAAGCTTCTGATGTTAATTTAAAAAAGCAAAATCAACTCAAAAAACCCCACCCCAAGCCAGACGACGACACTGGGAGAGGTGGCAAAGGCCTCCAGAAGACACAGGCGTTCCCTCCTCCAGTTAAGCAGCAGGCGGCTCATGCAGCCCCCGCCCCGGCCCCCGCAAGGAGGCCCATTCCTGTGATCCTACGAGAGTGAGCACAGCCCGCAGTCCTTCGCGAGGGCTGGGCTAGCCCAGCCCCGTGGGTTGCGCCAGACCGGAAGGGGAGCAAGGCAGCGCGCTCGATGCCTGCCGTGGCTTCAGTTGCCCCTCGGCAGCAGCGCGGGGGGTGGGGGTGGAGGTGGGCTCCAGGAGGGAGGGAGGGAGGTCGCCAGGGAGCACGAAGCGCAACGGCGGAAGCCCCAGCCCTGAAAGAGGCTCCGTTCAGCCCAGGATCTGCGCCTCCTCTTGGGCACGGGGATTTCCCAGCAGCAGGGCGAGGCAGTGGGCCGGCAGGGGCTGGCGTCTGCCAGGGCTCCGAAAAGTGCTTCCCCCCAGGTCAGGGGCTGTCCCACGGCCAGGCCACAGCCCAGCAACCGCCGTGCTCAGGCTGCGTGCGGCGTCTGCCCTCCCACGAGTCCCAGCAGTCCCAGCAGCTACAGGCCAACATGGCGTCCTCAAAGGCTGAGGCTCCGCTTGGACCGTCCCCTCCGGGGAGTCCGGACCGGAGGGGGGAGAGCTGTTCTATGAGAGCGCATGGCCGGCCCGCCGGCCCCAAAGGCAGAAAAGGGCCCGGGAGACCACCAGGCTTCCAGCTCCTTGGTCAGGCCTCCGAGCCGAGCCCCGAACCCCGGGGGGGCAAGAGTGGCTGAAGGAGGTGCCCGCCGGCGCCCTTAGCATCCCTGGTGCTCTCGATCAGCCGCCAGTAAGCCACGAGGGGTGAGGTAGGCGGCTCCTGCCCTGGGAGAGTCCGCCAGCCGGTCCCCAGAGCCCCGTCGGGCTTTGCCCCCCTCCGGGCTTCCGGCGCGCGGCGGGAGCGGCTCCGCCTCGGCCTCCTTGCCCCCGTACAAGGGGACCGTCTCCTCCATCTCCGCCCCCTCCTCCAGGCTCTTGGCTGTCCTGCCTTCGGAGGACCACGGGTGGGGGCAGGGCCTGGCCCCGCCACAGACCACCAGGTCCAGGGCCCTGCTGTTGTGGCGGGTCAAGAACACCTCCAGCATGTAGTAGAAGGTCCAGAAGACAGCAAAGCAGCCCAGCAGCATCAGCGTCTGGCGGGGAGGAAGGGGGCGGTCAGCGCTTGAACCCATCGATCCGCGGGAGGAAACGACGCAGCTTTTAACGCCAGCCGTTCAACCTGGAGGGAAACCTCTGGCCAAGAGCAGCAGCAGCACAGCTCCTCCGCCCTCGCGGGCCACCGGCAGCCGACGCCCAGGGATCGTCCCCTTGTCCACCCCAGCCCTCCTTGGATGACCCGCAGGGCTGTGACGAGGCTCCCTGGGCCCCCAGCCCGCCGCCCCGTTCCCTCCCCACAAACCACCTGGCGGCATCCCGGGACGAGGGCCGCCCCATCGCTTGACGCCTTCGTCCCTCCGCCAGACCCCCAGCACTGCCGGGACCTGCAGCGGTCCCACTGCTGCTCCCCCCCACCCCCGCTGAGCCAGAGGCAGCGTGTGCCCCCTTCCCCCCCAGCTGCCCTCCCGGCAGGCCCCGTGCACGGCCTGCTCAGGCTCCGGGGCAGGCGGCGCTGGCTCACCTTGAGGGTGTTGGCACTGACGGTGTAGGGCTCCTGCTCAGGGATCCGCAGGCCAGGCGGGCAAGGCAAGGCGAAACTGCTGTCCAAATACCGGCCACTCATGGCCTCCTCCAGCAGCCTGCAGGGGGAAGAAGGCAGTGGGGCCGTTCTGCTTTCCTTCCCAGAGCCCCGGCCGGCCTTTGGGGCAGGTCACTCTGGCCCACCCCCCCCACCCCAGCAGAAAGGTGCATGCAGAGCCACTCATTCACGATGGCTCGTGCGAGTGAGCCAAGCCGCAAACTCCTGGGGACAAATGAAGAGGCAGAGGCTGAAGACCCAGTGGGTCGCTGCTAGTCTGACCGGAGGAAATCCCTTCCCCTCCTGAGTACAGCGACCAGACTGCCCCAGGCATCAGCCAAGCCCCTCCATGGATTGCAAGGGGGGGGCCAAGGGGGCCTCACCCCAGGAGAACCCTGATGCTGCAGAAGAAGCTGACGTGGGGAACCGCCTTGGTGGGGGGGGGTCGGACCACTGGCCTGCCAGCCGCTTCCTTCTCCAACCTCCAATGGCTCCCTGAAGTCTCAGGCAGAGGGACAGGGAGGCAGGTTTTTTTTTTTTCCTGCACCCCTTTTTCACTGACGTGATGCTCAGGGCTGCCACGCGCACAGCCCCTGCTCAGCCCGTGCCAGTGGGGTCAGGTGCCCAAGACCGATGCTGGAGGGCGCAAGGCTTCTGCCTGGGGACTGCGGAGAGGAGAAGGCCCTCTCCGGCCTCCAACTGACGCGCCCCTTACCTCTGCCGCTCCTGGATCTCGGCGAGGGCCCACGAGGATCCGTAGAGCGTCAGCTGCCACTGCTTCAGCACGCCAGCTGGTGGTAGTGCCTCGTCCCCTGGGAAGGGGGAGAAGGCAGGGGAACGGGTGGCGGTTCAAGGGGACGCCTGGGCAGGTGCAGCCACCACGGAGCGAGCTTTGCGGGAAAGCCCTGGCGCGTGACGGCCGAGGGCACGATGGGAGCTCACCACCTCCCACAACCCCTCTGAGAAGGCGGGTGGGAGGTTGGGGCTAGGATCTGGGATCCGGGGGGTGGGAGAGCAGCGGCTGAGGGAGACCCCTGAGCCCAGCCACAGGTGGGGAAGGACTGGGTGGGGGGAGCGCCTGGCCAGGGACTCCTCTGGCGGAGGCGGCACGGAAGCCCCAGCAGCGCCCCCAGTGGGAAGACTCACCAACGTCACGGACCACGAGCCGGTAGGTGCCCTGCGCCTCCTCGCCCCAGCAGCGCACTGTGGAGAAAGTCCAGTCCACAAAGCCGTTGGGATCTCTGTGGATGAGAAGGGCAGTGAGGGGACGCACCCACCTGAAGCGAGGAGGCCCTTTCCTGGCTGAGTGGACACCCCGGAGGGGAGGCGAAGTGGCAGCCCCCGCAAGGGACGAACGGCCCAGAGCGCCCAGCCTGGCAAGGCCTGGCGTTTGCTCACTCGCTCCACTCCGCCAATGGCGAACTGCTCCCACGGAAGAGGCCTGCCTGCCTGCCTGCCTGATGGACAAGTGCGTTTAGCGGAACGCCCCAGGTGGGCCTCTCCCGGCAGGGCTAGGGCAGGATTCTGCCTGGAGCCCAGGAGAGAGAGCGCATGTGCCAGCATCGTGAATACAGGAAAGGGCTCCAGGAGGACGCGCTCAGGTCCCATCCCTGGCAGCACCTCCTGGGAGGGCTGGAAAGACGCCTGCCGGACGCCCTGGGGAGCCGCCGCCGCTGCCGCTGCCAGCCAGTGTCAGCCAGACTGGGCTGGACGGGCCAAGTTGGACACAGCAGAAGGCCGCTTCCTGCGCCGGGAGCAGCAGCAGCAGCAGCAGCAGCTGTGGCTCCGTGGCAGAACTTCCCAGGGTCCGCCTCTCCGGCCCGCCTACGCTGCCTGGCTGCAGCCCCCGCCCCACTCACGTGTCCATGCTCCGTGCCGTCCCAACCAAGGACTCCATGCCACTGGGACAGAGGAGGCGGATCTCCAGGTTACCACGGCGAGGGTGCGTGATGGTGACCGTGACGGCCACGTGCTCCAGCGTCCTCATCCCGGACAGGTCCAGGTCCGATTCCGTGACTGAGGAGAAGGAAAGGAAGGGGGTCGAGCTGCAGAGCCAGGCCCTGGCGGTCGGAGCCCCACAGCTGGAGGCCTCCTGCAGGCTGGGGGGCATCTGCCCTGGGCCAAACAGGGGCAGCCCTTGTCCACCGATGGGGCATCTCGGCCACACAACCTCTTGGCTTACACCTGGTGGCCACGTTTTGTGCCCCATGTCCCTATGCAGCTCGGCACTGGGGTGTCGGCGCCCGCTGGGTTGAGCACGTACGAAGGGAGCGCAATGATTATGGGCCAGCCCCCCTCCCATTAGCCCCCCCTCATGGCAGGGCATTTACTTGCCCCCCCTCCGCTCCGCTAACTCTTCCCCATATGGGGCAGGGGTGGGTATCAACTGTCTGCAGGAGCACTGAGCATCACAGCCGGGTGAGCAGCCAAGAGCCTTGGTGGCCATTGGGCCGTGGCCCGCCAGCAGATGTCTCTGGCTCGTAGGAAACGTGGCTCAGCTGCAGCCTCCCCCTCCCCACAGAGATGCTGCTTTGTGAGGGGAACTCCCCCCGCTCACCCCCCCACACACACACCATTCTTCCGTTGCTCTTCAAGCAACCCAGGCTTCCTGCCCCACGGCGGGGGCCTGTGAAAGGGTTAACCCGTGGGCCCCCGCCTCGAGGCCAAAGGTCCTCCCCCTCGCCGCAGGGCCTGACCGGTGCATTCCTCCCGGGGGCTTTGGCTTCCCTGGCCTGGTGCTTGTTGTGGCACATTTCGCTCAAGAGAATGCCTTATAGGGGAACAGGCGCGGAGCAGCAGCCCTGGACTCCGGGCCAAGAGCGCCTGGACCTCCCGGCTCCCGGGGAAGTTGGGAGCTGACTCAGGCCCCCAGGAGGGCTCCGCCCCCCAGCCCCCACCCCCAGCACACACCCTGGCTGGGATCATGTTGTGTCTTGCTGGAGCTGCCTGGGGCCTCTCCAGTCCAGGGCGACGTCAGCCCTCCAGCCTCGCTGAGCTGGGGCTGGAGCCGGGCGGAGGGAGAGGGCCTCAGCCTGTGCAATGGCACGAAGGCAGCGCAGCGGTCCAGAGCTGGACGGAGGCAGGGAGGCAGGCAGGGAGGGGGCAAGGAGCCTGCTCCACAGAGGGCGCCCCCCGCCCGCCCCCCACCACGCAGCCTTTCGAGGCCCCTCAAGGGCCCCGGTGGGCTTGACCCACTCTTGTCTTCCCTTGGGGCTCTGATGCACCCCCGGCTCCCCCTTGCATTCCGCCCACCTGTGGGGCTGGACGGGGCCCTGGAATACTGGGCCTCGCAGTGGGGCTGACCCTCGCCTGCGGCTGACCCTGGCGGAATGAACCGCTGCCGTTGTTTGAAGGCGAAACACACGTCAGGCGGCCTCACGGCTTCTGGTAGGGGACGGACGGACAGACGGACGGACAGAAGGGTTGCCTGGGAGGCAGGGTGTGGGGCAAGGCCGGCGCTCCTCCCCATCAGTAGCTGGGGCTCGGGAGGAGGGTGCCCGGGGGGCAGGGGCGGAGATGCGTGTCTCATTTGTGTGGACGGACGGAGGGTGGCCAAGACAGGAGCTGCTGCATTGCCTAAAATGGGCAGAGGCAGCTGCAGGCCTGGGCACCTGCCACGCACGCATTCTGCAGGGACTGAGCAGGGAGGCAGCAGCCGGGGTTCGGCTGGGGCAAGAGATCCTGCAGGATCGGCGTTCGGGCAGCGGCTCAAAACGCACAGGCAGGCAAAGGCTCCCCCTCGCCCACCAGGAAGTTCTCCTCCCACGCTTCTGCACAGCTCCTGTTCATCCCCACAGGACCTGGAGACATCCGAAGAGCCCTGCAGCCGGATCAGGGCCAGGCCTCCCTAACCCTAACCCCTGTGTTCCCACCGTGGGCAAACAGGAGCCCCAACGGGACGCCCCGTGCAAGAGCCCGCTCCCGTGCAACAGACGGGGACACCCCCCACACACACCCCCTCGAGGCTGGGGGGAGCGCAGAGCCATCTTGGCGAGCAGCCAGGATGGGTCAGCCGGAGGCTTCCCGCCGCGCCGCGCTTCTGTCTGCTGCACACGGAGCCGTGCGTCTTGCCCCTCTTTCTGCTAGCGTGGCCCCCTGCTCTCGAGAAGCCCTGGCAACTTCCCACGGGAAACAACGGCCCTCCACAGACCAGCCGGGGGGAAGTCGTGACCGGATCAGGAAGGGGCCCTCTCCTCCCCCACTCCGACCCCCCCTTCCCGGCAGGGAAAGTGCACGAACCGTTCCACAGCACCTCCAGCCGCCCTGGCTCCGCGGGGATGACTCTGCTCTCCTTCAGGACGGGGCTGACGTAGGAGGCCAAGTAAGGGACCGACTCCCAGACCTGCCGGAGGTTGGGGGGGGGGCAAAAGTCAGGGTTTGGCACCACACTCCGCCCTGCCCGCCGCCTCCAAAGGCCCTTCCCCAGAAGATGCCCCACCTCCAGCCAGCCAGGTCTCCAGTGTGAGGGAGGTTTGCTGCTGGGAACCCACTTTGTCCTGCCTGCCAACGTGACCCCCCCACGGGCTCTTCCACTGCAGGGAAGGAGGGGGCGTCTTGTGGGGGGCACTTCTCCCCCACCCCACCCCACCCCGTGCTTCTGCCCATGCAATAGGCTGACGGCTGGCTGGCTGGCCCTTCACCCTCTCTGGTGGGGTGGGAAGCCAGCAGTCCTCAGCCCCACGGGAGGGGGGCTTCTCTCTCTCCCAAGAGGGGCAGGGAGCCGGCTACCTTGGCCGCATTCACCAGCCTCCACGCGTTCAACAAGCCAAATCCGTGCTGGTGGCTGTGGCTGAGTCCGGCCTGGTTGGTGTCCCAGCTGGCGCGGTGGTCTTCGTACTGCAAAGCAAGGCAGGCAGGGAACGGGTGAGCCAGGGCAGGAGCCTGGGTGGCGGCAGGCAGAAGAGCACCCAGTTTCAGGAGTGGGGGGGGGTCTTTGCCGCTGCGCCCTGGATTCCTGCCTCAAACAGAGGGGGCAGGCTGCATGCAGTGGGGCAGGCAGCAAGGGAGCCCACAGCAGGAGAGGGGCAGCCTGGAGCCAGTGGGGGCAGCTCACCCCACCCCACCCCCTGCCCCGAAACCTTGATAAAAAGAATGAAGCAAGGCCTTTAAACAGGCGGGCGGAGAGAGGGAAGACTCACTCCTTCCGCCAATTTCTTTGGGGGAGGCAGGGGGGGCTTTGTGGCATGAATTGAGCACCAGCGTCGTTTGCTCTGGCAGGCGGGAATCCCCAATCTGCAGGAACACCGCCATCGCCACCGCCGAGCTGCAGCTTCTCTCTCTCAGCAATGCATAGAAACCGTGGGGCTCCCTGCCTGCCTGCCTCCCTCATGTGTAAACACGCAAGCGACACGCGCAATCCAACGCAATGGGGAGGCTTGGAGGGCGCCTTTGGGAGGTGGTTCGCTCGGGGCTGGTCCCATCCCGGCTAGGCAGGCAAGGGATCCGTGGCGGGGGCCCTCTCTGGGCCCCTTCACAGGCCCGTGGGGTTGGGCTTTTCTTGTGGAAGCTAGACTCCCACCCAGCAGAACCAATTAGCCTGGTGCTCAAGTCACAGCCACACATTTTGGGAAGTGGAGCCGGGAGCCCTGGTCTTGCCAGGCCCTGCGGAGTCCCTTTCTCTCACTGCCACCTGTTTCCTCGCTGCCGCAGGGCCACGGAAGCCGCCCGAGGGCTTCGTAACCACAGGGACAGAGGCAGCGGCCTTCGACCGAGTCAGAAGGGCCCTGGGTCCACCTGGCCCGGGGCTGCAGTAGCCCTCCAGGGCTCCCTTCCCAGCCCTCCCTGGAGATGCCGCCGGGGAAAGGACCAGGACCTGCTGCTTGCAGAGCAAGGCTCTGGGCCAGGCCCTTCCCGCAACCGACCGAGCAGGCGGCCCCCACGCATGCCCAGGACCCAGACCAAGCTGGCGCTGCAGAGCGCGCACATGCGTGCACGCTGGGGAGGGGGGCTGCTCTTGGCTCACCTTGGTGGCTGTGAAGACAATGATGTGCTGGACATCCCGCCAGGTGAGGCAGGGGCGCACCTGCAGCATGAGGGCGATCATGCCGGCTGCCAAGGGGGCCGCAGCGGAGGTGCCCGTGTGGCCTTCCGTGCACCCCGTGCCCCGCTGCAAATCCCAGTCCGTGGTGGCCTGGAAAAGGCGAAGCAGAAGGACGACAGGTAGGAACTCTTAGATTGTAAGCCTATGCGGCAGGGTCTTGCTATTTACTGTGTTATCTGTACAGCTCCATGTACATTGATGGTGCTATATAAATAAATAATAATAATAATAATAATAATAATAATAACTCTTCCGGGGCGGAGAGCTGACAAGTCCCAGGCAGAGGATGAGGAAAAGGCAAAACCTCACCCAGCCAGCCAGGCTCCAGAGCATGTGCAAAGGACGCAGCAGGTCTGGCTCAGGACTTTGCTTGCTGCAGAAACAACAGTACTTGAGGGGTGGGTTTTGGGCTCAGGGAAGGGGTCCCCGGTGACAGGAAGGTAGAGGGAGAAAGACCAGCACCGCTCAGGGTACGCCTGGCTGCTTGTTCCGGGCGCCCACTTCTGGCTGCAGCCCAATTAACGCAGTTCTGTTTCAGATCTTCATAGCCCTTCTTTCAAGGAGCTCTCTGGCACACACGCACGGGAGCATATCACATCCTCCTCTATCTCTAGGTTTTGCTTCCACTGTCAGTCCACTAAGCATTCTATACAGTTTGGACGTTTGTTCCTCCTTCACCTTGAACGTTAGCAAGACCAACACACAGGACTGTACACTACAATGATCTTCTGAGGCCCTCCTCCCAGGGAGGGTCAGAGGCTGGCAACAAGAGACAGGGCCTTCTCAAGGGTGGCCCCCTGATTACGGACCCGCCTGGCAACGACACTCTCCTCTTTCTGGCACCAGGTGAAGACTTCCTATTCTCCCAGGCATTTGACAGCAAATGACCAGACTTGAAAAGGGTCCTGGGATTTTTTGTTGTTGATTGTATAAAATTGTTTTGTATGTTTTTTATACGAATGTTTTTATATTGCATTATATTGTATTTTTAGGATTGTAACCTCTGTACGCCACCCAGAGCTCTGGCTGTGGGGCGTTATAGAAATGGAACAAATGAGTGAAGTCCCTTCTCTGGGACAAAGGAAGCTGCTCTGAGGGGAACCTGCAGGAACCCTTCCCTCACAGGCCTCAGAACTGACGCTGAGCAGTTGTCCGAAGTTGTCTGGAATCCTCCCCCTCCCTGCCCCAGTACTCCAGAAAGGGGTCCGGGGTGGGGGTGGGGCTTCCAGACAAGGTACTGATTGTGCAATTGCACGCTCTCCTCCATGGAATTTTACCAGCGCAAGTGGCTTGTCCGTCCGGATGCCATCTTCCACTTGCAGCCCTCTAATGTTTTCCAAGCGATTCTTCTGCCTTTTTTCTTACCAGAAAAATCCATTAAGGCAGGAAAGAAGGACCGACGGCACTGAGGCCTTTCTGCAGTTACAGCAAAGAACCCTTGCTGGGAAGCAGGCAGGGACTGGAAGGGCAGCAGCTCCGGCTCCTGTCCCTTGCGCCGGGCGACACGGGAGGAGCTGTTTGGGGGTCTCACATCTCGGTGCGAGGGCATGAAACCACGACAGGAGGGAAGCCTCAGGGGTTCATTAGACTCAGGGTTAGGGCTGAGGAGGGGGGCTCCCCTGGCAGGAACTGGGGCCACGGAAGAGCCGAGCAGGGCCAGGCAGACGGAGTGTTCTCGATGACCCACTCTGGCCTAACGTTTTGGCTAAGACAGCAGCCGTGCTCACAGCGGCATCCTCTGCGGAGGGAGCTTTGGCTACTGGGCGTTATAGAAATGTAAGAAATAAAGACAAGCCGGACAACCCTCTGTCAGGGATGCTTTAGGATGGATTCCTGCACTGAGCAGGGGGTTGGGGTCAATGGCCTTATTATAGGCCCCTGCCAACTCTACTATTCTTTGATTTTATGTGTGGACTAACATAGAGACCACACCCATGGATCGATAACACAAAATGCAGAATTCTTTCTCAATGGGGGGGGGCAGTGTTGCCTTCCTCCTCCCCCTGACCTATTCAGCTTGGCCACCTGGTTTCCATCCTGGGCAGCCCAGGAGCGCTTTGGACATGGTTTCTGTACATCCCAAGGGAGACGGTGTCCTTGCTTACACAGGGGAAGCCATGGCCAGGAGGCCCTTTACACACGTGTAAAAAGAGCTGCAGGAGTCAGCAGCTGAGATTCGGGAAGCGGAAAGAGAGCTCGTGGTGACCCAGCACAGCCAGGAACAGGGAAAGCATGTCATGTTTTGCAAGAACTGTTCAGCGCAAGCTGCAACAGGGTGGTGGTGGGTGGAATTTGGACCATGGCCATAAGCAGTCCTGTCTCTGGGGAGCCCCACCCTGAGTAACCCCACCCTGAGTAACCACTTGTCCAATGGGGCAAAACTGAGACCACTGCATGTTTAGGCCTACAGATCAAATGGTTTCAAGGGGCAATTTAGATCAGGAAATCGGAATGGGGAAAGGGGGTGAGGTGTCCCCCACCTGCACCACCGCTTCCTTGATGAGATGAGCAGCCTGCTTGGGTTGCATCAAGCGAGAGAGGAAAGGGAGGAGTGCTGGGGGGTGGCTCGTGGCTCTTCCAGCGTCCCACGGAGACAGGCCACGCACAAGGGCGGGAGGCAGCCCTGCCCCACCCTGCTGGTGAGTTTCTAGAGGCATCCGTCCAGCTCCATGAGGAACGGAAGGCCGTCCCAGATGGAACGTTGCCCTGATCCAGCTAGGCCAGTTTTATGGTCACGGTCATTAAGACTCGTTTCCACAAGTATCAGAGCCCATTCAAGCAGGCGGATGGCTCCGTGCCTGTCAGCTGGCTGCCGTGGGATCCGGTGGCGGTGGCTGCCTCCTCGTCCTGCTGCCAAGAACAGCCCTTGCCCAAATGACTTTTATGTCGAACGTGGGACCCTTCTGCCAGCTGTTAACAGCGGAGATTTGCACTCGGATTCTGGCTGCCCAGTCCTCAAACAAGCACTCGCTTTGCCAGGAGACGCCAACTGGTGCCAAGAAACTGGGTTAAATTCTTCCCATTAAGGGAACAGTAGAACATCAGATCAAAAACACGACAAGACGGCTGGCAGCAGAGTGATCTCCAGCACCTCCAAAGGGCAGCTCAAAAGCACGGCCGGGGGGCGGGGGGGAACGGCACTGTCGCGAATGCACACCACGTGAGCCATCTCTCTAGGCCAGAGCGGGAGCAGGCAGGCTGAGCCCCCGGGGGTGGGGTGGGGGGGGGCAAGGCAAGGCAAGGCGCTGTCGGCCCAGCCTTTGCAGGAGGGGAAGCTACGCTGAGCAGAGCCATACCGACGGGGGCCTGGTCCTCCTCTGTGCCAGGGAGGGGGAGGAGGGGGGAGGACCCCGCGACTGCCAGCCCTCCCCCTCGAGCCGACCCACGCTTCAACGGGCCAGAGACCCAGGGCCCCTCGGCTACGGCTGTCCCTGGCTACCCTGAGCGAAAGTGGGATGTTCAGCCTGAAAAGGAAGGTGGGAGGGAGGGAAGGTGGGAGGGAGGGAAGGTGGGAGGGAGGGAAGGTGGGAGGGGGCGCCGCCATCAATAGCTATCAAGGGCAAAAAGCTCCAGCTGGAACCGAGGCTGCGGACTCGGAGGGAGGGAGGGGGGGAGGGAGGGAGGGGGGGAGCCGAGCAGGGCCTGGCTGGGAGGCAGCCGCAATGCAACCAAGGCCCGCCACTGGAGAAGAAGCGCCAGGGGTGCAGCGCTGGGTGGGAGAGGGCTGTGCAGAAAGCAGACGCCCCTCCAGCCTGGGAGGCCGCGGCGATTCCACCCACTTGCCCCCAGTGCGGGAGCACAATGGCCCGGGGGGGGCCCTGGGGGGGATTCCGCTCCACGCGGCATTCGGCAGGGCGCTGACATGGGCTCGGGGAGGAGCATTCTCTGCCGGCAGCTGGCCCAGCAAACGCCCAGGGGAGGGAGTGATGCTGGAGCCCCGAGGGCTGCAAGAGGGGCACGGTGGTCCCTGTCGTTGTGTTCCCCACCCCACCCCGCCCGCCCCCTGCCCTGTCGTTGTGTTCCCCACCCCACCCCGCCCGCCCCCTGCCCTGTCGTTGTGTTCCCCACCCCACCCCGCCCGCCCCTTGCCCTGCTTTTGCCCGTTCCGCCAGGAGCAGAGGCTGCGGTTCTGCTCTGGGAGGCTTCTCCAAGAATCCCAAGATGACTCCCCATGAAATCCAAACAGAGGCCCCCCCTAGGCCTGCCCCTGCCAGGAAGGGTGGCAGGCAAGGGAGACCCACGACGCGTGGGTCAGGGACCAAAGCAATCCTGGGCCCCACGGGAGCGCTCCACCACGTGTCCTACTCACAATGCTCCTCATCAGCCTGTCGCCACCGCTGAAGGTCACGGCCAGCATGGAGGCACACTCCTCGGCGTAGAAGGGCATGTAGCCCATCTCGTCCACAGCGCCTGGAGGAAAGCAAGAGGGGGAAAGGGCTCTGGGGCTGCAAGGAGGAGCAGGGGCCCAGCCTCGGGCCCAAGCAAACTCCCCCTGTTCCCGGTGCCTCCATCACTTTGGGACCCAGGTTGCCGGGCGCCCCATTCCCCAGAGAGCCGGCGTGTGCAAGCAAGCGCTCTTTTGCCAGCGGGCCAGAGGTCCCCGGCCCCAGGATGAGCCTCCGATGGCACGGCACGGAAGGTAGACCCCGGCCAGCCCGGACCCCCTTTGCGGGCTGAGTCGCACGCCTCCTCCTGGCCATGATCCATCAGCCTCGGGCAGGACTGGGCTGCTGTTTCAGCCTCTTCTCTCTGCGAGCAGGTGAGACCTGCAGCGAGCAGAGCGCCCCGCCCCGCCCCACTCCCGCGTGGGATGCCAGCGTCAGCAGGCGCAGCAGCATCCACAGTGTGGCCGCGATAGAATCTGCCTTTGCCTCCTCCCCGCCCCCCCTTGCACTAGGAAGCTCCTGTAGTCTCAGCAGGCCCAGAACCCCTGGGGGGCGGAGGGAGGCGCACTGAGAGGGGGGAGGAACAGCCCCTGAAGCTGGCGGGGGGGGCGGCTCCTCCCTCCCCAGCCCCACCGGGGCCATTACCGATGGTGACGGTGTAGATGGAGTTGGCGTAGCCGTCGTAGTTGCAGTTGTCGTTGTGGTGGCCTCCGTTGCCACTGGCCACCACAAAAATGCTGCCGAAGCCCCGGCGGCCGGCGATCACCCCGTGCTGCAAGGCAGCCTGTGGAGGAGAGCAGGCGGGGGGGGGGGGGTTTGAGGGCGCCAGGCAGGGCGGCCACGGTCCTCAGCTCAGGCACAGGAAGAGGCCACCCAGCCGCACCGCCTCCGCGAGGCACGAGAGCCAGTTGCAGAAGCGCTTCCAGGGAAGGCAGGGGCGCTGCGCTGCGCCCCCTGGACACGGCCCCCTCTCAGCTCCTTCGGAACGGTGGCGGAAAAGGGTGAGGGTTAGAAGCCGTCGCCGCTGTTCAGCTCCCTCGACACTGACCTACAAGTGGGCTCCTGGGGGGCTCCACACCTCCACTGTGCCTGTCATCCCTGCCCCTCCCTCCATGCTGCGGGCCATGAGGTCCACAGGCTAAAGCATCGTCCAGGCCCTGAATAAGGGCAGGAGACAGCCGAGGCTTTAACGGTCTATACATAAATTTTAACTTGGTGTTTTAAACTTGTAATTTTGCATTGCTGCTGTTTTTATCTGGTTGAGCTTTTATATTGTATTTTGTATTATGGTTTTATACTGTTGTTTTATACTTTGAATGTTTTTCATTTTTGTGAACCGCCCAGAGAGCTTCGGCTATTGGGCGGTATAGAAATGCAATAAATAAATAAATAAATAAGACGAGCCCCTCCATCCCTCCCTACCTTCCCGAGCTGGTGAGGGCCATCCACCGTTTTGCCGTCGTCGTCCGGACCCCAACTGGAAGGAGACACCCCAAGAAGCAGCCTGAGAACACATGTGGGACCAGAAGGGCCCAGGGAGCAGCGGCCGCCCCAGACGGAACAGGGTGGAGAGGGAACGTCTCCCGCCAGCCGCAGGTGGAACTAAACGTCTGCAGGAAAGGGCTGGTGAGGAGGGAGGGAGGGAGGTGTGGGAAAGCGGCCTGCTGCATTTGCTTCTGGGACCAGGCCCTAAGGCCCTGACTCTGCCTTCAAGGGGGGGTGCTCACCCCCCCCCGCCCCCGGTGAGCAACAGAGGAAGCTGCCCTGGACCGAATTGGACTGAAGGTTCTGGGCAGGCTAGAGACTGCAGCCGACGGAGCCGCCTAGCAAGGGGCAGAGGAACACGAAGGGTGCTCACCCACAGGGACAGGCCCCGCCCTCGCCCGTCCCGGACCGGCAGCAACGGCTCTCCCTCCCTGCGATGCCGCTGGGGATCGGGCCTGGGGCCTGGCGCAGGCAAAGCAGAGCCTCCATCCGCCACCCGCGCTACGCTTCCCCTCCCCGCCCACCCCCCACTTCCTCGCTACCATTTAGGCGTCGTCCCACCACACCGACCTGCAGCTGTAGATGTCGTTGATCTGGTAGTGCTTGTTGAAAGCAACGGCCTCCATGCTGTCAGTGAGCGGCCCGTCCAACACGCGGATCCCTGCGGAAGCAAGGGCGACTCGGGTGTGCTCCTGGCCACCTGCGTGCCGCTCCCACCTCAGCCCTCGCCTCGCTGCTGTGGACCAGCTGGCCGGCCTCGCAGCGGAGGGACACGAGCCGGAAGGGGAGGGAGGCCAGAGAGCACTTTGCACGTGACAACAAGTGCTAACAATGACCATTTTTGCAGTGAGAGCGGGGGGGGGGGGGGGCTGGTGAAACTGCCGGAGGCTACACACCCGCGGCTGGGGAGATGTTTGCCGCCAGCGGAACAGAGTGCCTGGTCCGGGGCTGTGCATGTATTGCTACGAAAAGGGGGAAGGAGCCAGGAACGGCCGAGGGCAGGGTGGGCAGCAGGGAGCCAGCAGGGCAGAGTTGGGACTTGCTCTGCTCAATATTCCCATGAGCAGAATATCTATTTTCACAATCCTTGTGGGGGGATCTGTGTGGTGCCCCCCCCACCACCACTTCCACCCAAGACCCATCTCTACTTCTATCTGAAGCAAATGAAAAAGGCAGAAGGATTTTCCAGGCAACTCCATGCAATTCATTGCCACCGAGCAGCTAGATTTTTTTTAAAAAAAAACCCCACCAAGCCTCCCTTGGAAAGAGTTTGCGAAAGCAAGTGAAAAACAGGCTGTCAATGAACCAACGACGAAGCCAATTTGCACAGGAAGTACAGACCGGGCAGTTTGCAAACACGGGTCCAGAAAGGAGCTGCAGCGATGCCCGGCTCACCCCAGAACCGGCCCACGAGCGCACGCCCGGCCTCCCGCTCCGGCTGGCGGCACGGCAAGCGCGGCCCTCGCGGCTTCACCAGACCGTCCCCAGCAGCAGGTCGGGCTCGGCGGAGTCCGCGCCCAAAACACCTGGGAGTCGGGTTTTGTGCAGCTTGTGGTATAAAAGGGGACCCACTCTCTCCTCACCCCCAACGCGTGCGCACCACTAAGAAGAAACACGAAACCAGAGAGCGTGGGCAAAAGGCCGGGGACCCAAAGCATCGCGCAAAGTCCGGCACGGCGGAATCCTTCGGCACAGAAAGCTGCATGCCAGAGCCCGAACACCTTCCTGGAAGCAGCAGCGCAGGGGCCATTTTCCTAGGGAAAAGACGCCCCCTGCTGTTCAGAGGGGAGAACGGCAGCCCAGGAGTGCTACACCC
Organism: Elgaria multicarinata webbii; assembly: GCF_023053635.1. Classification (NCBI taxonomy): domain Eukaryota; kingdom Metazoa; phylum Chordata; class Lepidosauria; order Squamata; family Anguidae; genus Elgaria; species Elgaria multicarinata. The sequence goes on from NC_086182.1 coordinate 36,843,844, forward strand.
GCAGGCCCTCCGGCCCGGGTTCCTCCTTCCTCAACCTGGTCTCCCCACCCCTTTGAATAGGGGAAATGGAAACGCCTTTGACTACTCAGAGGGCTTCACGGACCCCACCTCAGTCCTCTCCGTACTGTAAGAAGGCCACCCTACGATTCTCCCCAGGCACTGGGTGTGTGTGTGTGGGGGGGGGTTTGGACTCTTTGCCACCACACCAAATAACGACATTCCTGTAAAATATGGCCGGAAGGAGCAGGAGCCCTTCCCCACTGCAAAAATGAGCAGATGCCCCCAGGCCCGGATCCCAGACACGCGGAGGGAGGGAGGGAGGGAGGGAGGGAGGGAGGGAGGGAGGTACCTGCGATGCGGCTCCCGTAGGCCACTCCCACGGCACAGAAGCTGTTGTTGGAGACGGCCGCAATTTCCCCGGCACACCGGGTCCCGTGGTGGTTGCCGTTTTCCTCATCCGGGTGGGGCATGGGGTCCGGGTCGTTGGAGTTCAAGTCGTAGCTGCCTTCAGGGCTCTGAAAGAGAGACCAGGCCCAGCGTTGGGGCCAACCATTTCCATAGGGAAGAGTGGGGCACCGGGCGCTCCACACAGGTGAGCAAAAAGACACACACACACCCAGAGCAACAAAGGCCGCCATCCGGACTCACTGCGCCTGGGGCTCAGAACAGGGCCAGAGCGCCGGGCTGCTGCCTCTCTTGAAGCCTTGAGGGGAACGGCCAAAGCCGGCTCGTTCCTAACGCCGCCCCCCTCCTCCTGCTACAAATTGTGGATGTCCAGAAGCAGCCGGTTGGCTGCTGTGTGGACAGAATGCCGGACAAGGCAGGACCCTTGGTCTACAAGGCCATCGAGTCCAACCCCCTGCTCAATGCAGGAATCCACCCTAAAGCATCCCTGACAGAGGGTTGCACAGCTGCCTCTGGAAGGCCTCGAGTGTTCAAGAGGCAGCTGTGCAACCCTCTGTCAGGGATGCTTTAGGGTGGATTCCTGCATTGAGCAGGGGGTTGGACTCGATGGCCTTGTGGGCCCCTTCCAACTCTGCTATTCTATGATTCTATGATTCTACGGTCCAGCTGCAGGGCGCTGGGTTGTAACGCTGTGATGGAGATTTGTTGGTTCTTATTGTGATTTCATTATATACACACACACACACACACACACACACACACACACACACACACTTCTTTTTCAGCTGTGTTGATAGAGCCACCTACTGTAGCCAAGCGGCAGGATATAAATAATGTAAACGTATAAACCACTGAACACCTAGCTGCCCTATTTCCTAGGCCCCAATGGGGCGAACGAGCCGGCCCCTCCCCTCCCCTCCCCCACAGTGCTTGTGGGATCAGGTCAGGGTGGGGCTGAAGGAGGCTTCCCCCCCTCCCCCTGCGTCAAGCACAGCCCGTCCACTCGGCCACGGCCTTTGACCTTCCAAAGGGAAAGTTTCACAGGCCACGACTCCGCCTTCGCCAGGCTGAAGGAAGCACCCGGGCCTCCCGGTGCACGTTCCCCCCGCACTCCTGTTTCTGCGGTCTCAGTCAAGGGACACCCAAAAGCACCTGGATGTGTTTCAGAGCCTTGGTGGCCGTTGTCTGAATCTATCCTTATTTAAACACGGCACACTATTGAACAGGGCAGGCCACCTCTTGCTGCTGTTGGAAGGCAGCAGAACTCGAACCCAGAACCTTGACATCCAGAGAGAGGCTTTGCACGGCAGGCCTAGGAAGCTGCAGCTCACCCCCCACCACGGCCCATCCCAAGGTTGTAGGCAGCCAGTCTGCACCATTCCAAGTCTCTAGGCCAGCCCCAGTTTCCTGCCCTGGCGGGAGTGGGGCATCGTCGGCTACTCACATAGTTGGGCTGGATGTCTTTGACGGTGTGCTGCACGCCGTCGTCCACCACCACCACCGTCACGCCCTGGCCCGTCACGTTCCTCTCCCACACGCCCGTCACATTGATGTCCATCCCGGGGCTCTTGCGATTGTTCTAAGCCGACAGAGAGAAGGGAGGGGCAGAGGGCAGAAGGCACAACAAGAAGTGCAGCAGGCAGGTCGGCGGGCAGGGGCCCCCCCACGCCCCGATGGCAGAAGCAAAGTCTGCTCCCTCCACGGATGGTGGGCAGGGATGGAGCAGCAGCCGCCCCCTGCCCCAAATCCCCACCCCAACAGCCCGGCCTGATTCCTCCCAAGCGCTAGCAGCAGAGGGCCTCCTGATCTCCAGCCTCTGGTGGGACGAGACAGCAACCCCCCTCCCAAGCCACACCTCTGGCAGCCCCTCCCTCCTGGGAAATCATTCACATCCTGGTTCTTGAGAAACTGCTGTCTGCCCCCCCCCCTTTCAGCTTTAGGGCAGGGATGAGCAAGACGCAGGACAGGCCTGGATGTTTGGCCCTCAGTGTGCCACATCCCTGACCATGGGTGATGGTGGCAGAACCACCTTCCACCCACCGCTGCTTCAGGCCCGGGGCCCTTCGGACGCTTTGGGCTACAACCACGGGCCTTGTATCCAAAACATCTGGATACACCGTTGGGATTGCCTGGAGCCGGGCAGCCGCTGAGCCGTGTCACGGGAAGGGGGGGGCGGGGGCTTACCAGGTGCCACTGCTGGGGGAACTTGGGGTCGTTAAAGTGCAGGCTGCGCTTGGAGCGCTTGAGCAGGCTCTGCTGGGCGTGCCACCTCACGCCGTCGTGCCGCGCGAAGAGCGCCTCCGCCGAGCGCTGGACGGCCTCGAGGCCTGGATCCGCGGGGGGGCTTGCCAGCCGGTAGCCAAAGAGGTAGTGGCCTTTGAGTTCACCGATCCGGCCGATGTTCACGAGGCCGGCCTCCTTCGCCAGCTGCTCCGCCCGCCAGTCCAGCTCCCGCTCGAAGGAAGGCAATCCCTCGGGCACAGCCAAGCGCACCGCCCAGGTCAGCGCCACGGGGCAACGGGCGTCCCCGCAGGGCTCCGCCCCGGGCTGCAGCGCTGCCCCAGAGGCAAGTCCACTTGGCCACAGCAACGAGATCCAGGCTGGCATCAGCCAAAGGCACGTGGGGGGGCGCGGCACAGCCTCCATCACAGCTCTCCATGGCCGCCCCTCGCCCCTCCCGGGCGGCATCCGACAAGCAAGCTGGAAGGGAGCAGAGAGCAGCGTCAGCCCAGCAACCCACAGGGGCGGGCGAAGGCCAGCCTCACGAGCGTGCCCGATCCCTGAACCCAAGCGGGCCGCTTTCTCGGGCAGAAGCCCCTCCTCCTGCGACGCAGCGGCCGCTTCAGCCCAACCGGAGGCCCCGGCTTGCTCTTTGGGTGCCCACTGCCTTCACCCCACGGCTCCGAAAGGGCTCCTCTGTCACATGGGCCAGGCAGGGGGACGGGGAACCGGAGTGCTCCCTTCACGCCTTTTATAAAGCGGTTCTGAGACGAGATTCACATTCGGTCTTGTTTTTTATCACTGAGAAAAAGTTGGGTGATGCTGAGAATCCATACAAAGAGCCGCGAAAGGGCCCCCACCTAGTCCAGCGTTCTGTTCCCACAGACGTCCCCCTGGGAGGCCCACAAGGAGGGCATGAGGCACCCCCCACTCTGCTTTGGCATTTCCACCCGCGCAAAGGACATTGTCTGGACTCCAGACCTGCTAAGCAGGCTGCGGGAGTTAATGTTTCGCCAGCCCGCCCGCTTTCTGCCCGCCCGCCTGGCGTAGTACCTGACGTTGTGCTCAGCAATGCTGCCGCTTAGCAGACTTCGGGAATTCAGCAGACAGCAAAACAGGAAAAAGAAATGCTCTTTTAATTACTTTCCGGACAACGGCTTGGGGGGAAATGCAGCTGAGCAACTGTCGTGGCCAGAAGCCTGGCAACAGGACCCTATTCCAGAGGCCTTTGATAAGTTGGGAGCGACACCTGTCTGCCCCACAGGGCCCCTGGGACTGAAGCTACGCCGTGTAGGAAAGAGTGAGCCGGCTAACAAAATGCGTCGCAGGCTCTTGGCAAATGATTAACACGGGCGGTGGCTTTCAACCGTCATGGGATGACTCCCAGAGAGCGCCCCTTCCCTGATATTTATCTTGTAATTTCAGGGCTTTATTACAGCAGCAAAACAGGAAGCTGCAGAGTCTTTTTATGAACTTTTTTAGGGGGCAAACTATAAAACTTGTGAGCATTACCAAAGTACGTCCTCTTCCTACAGGCGGGGTCAGGGTTCCACGCTGAGATTCAAGCCTCTGCAAAGCTTTAATCTCCCTGCCTGTGGCACCGTAGCGCTGACATGCAGCGGCATCCGGCACCCAGGAGCCGCTCCGTCAGCCATCTGATCCAAGGGACACGTCCTGACCAGAGCCTGGTTGACTTTGGTCCCCAAGGAAGCCTCTGGGCCCCACACCCTGCTATCAGCACCTGAATCCCGCCAGGGCCTCCAGAGGGGGGCAACTGTCCTTCCCGAGCCCTGCCTGGGACGGGCATCCATCCGGCTGGAAATGCCAGCGCCCTGGTGCTTTGCCAGGCCGAGGCCAGGCCGCTGGTGCCATCAGCAGGGGGAAGCCAGGCCGGTGGCGGAGGGGGGCAGGGATGCGCCCGGGGCCCCTCAGCTGCACTCGAGGAGCCCAGGGATCCCCGGCGGGGCCACGGGGCAGGCGCTGGGCCCGATCCCGGGGCGGGGGGGCGCGTGGCTTCTTTCCCGGAACGCCCCGTTGAAGGGGAAGCCTGCCGCGCAACCGAGGAGGAGCCGCCGGCCCAGCGGCGGAGAAGCGGGCTACTCGAGCCTCGCGCTTCTTCCGCCTGCAGGCGTGCGTTTCCCCGCGGCGCTTTGGAGCCGGGGCTCTCGGGATCGGGCCGCCGCCGCCGCGCAGGGCTCGCCGAGGCCAGCCGGCTCCTGGCGCCCGAGAGCGCGGGGGCGGCTCGGCTGGGGCGCCCGCCGGTGGCTCGCAGCGCCCCTCCCTGCTGCTCCCGGGCCAGCTGGGCCCGCGGCGGCGGCGGCGGCGGCCCTTTGGGGAGGGGGCTGCGCCGAGCAGCAGGCCAGCCCGCCGATCCCGGCCAGCCGATGCCCAGCGAGGCTCGCGGCGGCGGCGGCGGCGGCTGCACTTACGGCGGAGGAAGGGGCGCTGGGGGCCGCATGGATCGCGTCGCTCCTGGCCGCGGCGGCGGCGGCGCTTGCTTGCCTGCCTGCCTGCCTGCCCGCCCGCCCGCCTGCTCGCCTTGCCGGCCCTCGCTCGCTCCTTGCCGGCGCCCTCCCTCGCTCGCTCCTTCCTTCCTTCCTTCCTTCCTCCCTGCCTGCCTCCCCCTTTACTCGCCTGGGTGCAGAGGCGGCGGGGTCGGATCCAGCGGCGGGAGGCGCGTCACGTCCGGCGGCCGCAGAGCCTCCCCCTCCCCTCCCCTCCCCTCCCCCTCCCCTCCGTGGCTCAGGCGGGCAGGTGCCGAGGTGGGCCCCGATCCTGCTGCCCGGCGCCCAGATGAAGGGAGCCCGGGGGAGGAGGAGGGCGAGGAGGAGGCGGGCGCAGAGTGGGAGCCCCCAGCCCCCAGGGCATAGGCTCTCGGGAAGGGGGAGAGAGGGGAGGGGAGGGGAGGGGAGGCGCCACCCCCTACCCACGCACCCCGAGGTGCCACCGGCGCAAGAGGAGAGGGGGTCATCCCCACCCTCACCCCGAGGTGCCTTTTGGGCCGCCCCCCCCACTGGCGGCTGCTTCCAGCACTGCTGGGGGGCGGGGCGCCTCCAAGCCGCGGAGCGCCTCCGGTTGCATTCAGAGCAGGGCTCGAGTCCATGCACTCTGCACATGCTCCGCCTCCGCTCCTTTTGCCACCAGAGCTGCTGGGGATATGACGTGAGCCCGGGCGGGGGGATAGCCATGGCTCCCTCCGTATTTGGGGGTGGGGTCGGCGCTGCCTAACCCCCCTCCCCCCCGCCTGACATGCCCCCGGGGCGGGGGCGCCTCTCCCCTCTCGCTTGCCTTGGCCGCGGCAGGGCGGCAGGGGGCGCTGTGGCGCTCTGCAGGGCCTCCCTCTTGGCCGCGCCTCGTCGGCGGGACGCTCCTTCCGCCAGCCGGGGCCGAGGGAGGCGGAGGCGGAGCGGCAGCGGCAGGAAGGCAGGCAGGAGGGAGGGAGGCAGGCAGGAAGGCAGGCAGGAAGGCAGGAAGGCAGGCCGGCCGCGCTCCTTCCCGCTCCTGCTGCCTCCTGCCCGGCCCGAGGTGCGGCGGGCTCTTGGGCGGCAGCGCCGAGCACGGCAAGTCCCCCCCCGCGCCTCCCCCCTCCTGGCCTGCCTGTGGAGACCCCCTTCCTTATGGGGGGGCTGCCCCTGTCCTCCTCCCAGCCCCCCCCCCCCGAGAAGGCCGGCGGGAGCCTCCGTTAAGGACCCTCCCCCCCGAGTCTGGCGCAGGGGCCCCGAAGGCGGCAGCCCCCCTCCGTGGGGCGACGTGGAGGGCCCCGCCTGGGCCGCCCCCTGCCCTGCCCTGCCCTGCCCTGCCCGAGGCACCCACGGGCCCTTGGCCACCCGCCTGCCACCCCCGTGGCCGCCTGCCTGGCGGATTGGGCGCCCCAGCGGAAGGGGAGGCAGGAGGCGCCTCTTTCCCTGCCTGCAGAACGAGCTGCACCTGTGGAACATCCTCTTCTGCGCGGCCTGGGACGGGCCAGACGCGCTCCCCCCCCCTCCTCCTCCTCCTGCCCCCATCCTGCCCCAGGCAGATTGTGGCTATCGGCACGGAGGTGGATGTCAGGCTGCCGCAGGGAAAGAGGGGGTGGAGGGGGGACCTGCCAGGCAATGGGGAGGCTCTGAAGGATTGGGGGGGCCCCTCTGGGCTGCGGAGGGTCGCCAGCTGCTTGCTTGCGGCGTCTCCCCATGCCTTGTGGCGGCGAGGGCTGCGCTGCTCCCGCTGCCCTGCCGTGTCTCATCACGGCTGCCGGCTCTTTAGCCTGGTTGTGTAAAATCCACACTTCTGCCCACGCGTGGAAGAGGAGGAGCCACAATCCGCCTCCGAGGCCGTCCTCTCGTGAAGAGAGCAGTTGTGATTGTTGGGTTCTTTGCTTGCAGAGAAGGCGCAATGGCATCAGAGCAGACCAAAGACGAGGAGACGGAGGAGGAGGAGGAGGAGGAGGTGGCGGCGGCAGATGTGGGGGTCCCCAGCAGCCAGCCTGGCCCGTGTGATTCCGACCTACCGAAAGGAATTGCCAGTTTGTCTCTCAGGTAAGCTGGACGTGGCAACGTTGCCTTAGGCTGCTGGGCAAATGGACTCTTGCTTCAGAAAGAGCCGCTTTGCCCCACGAAGGGGAGACTGGAGGCCTCATCCAATAATGCAGCAGCCTTCAACTGGATCGGTCCGGATCGGTGGCTGCAAAGCTCTTGCCACCGGTGGGTCCCATGTTGCAGCTTGGGAGTCCTGGTTTGCATGTAACAATAAGGCAGAATTCTTCAGAACAAGCTGGTGTCCGGTGGACGCTGCCCAATTACTCTTAGGCGAGTCATTCTGTCAGCAGGTTAGTGCTGCTGCATCCAATTCCAAACTGGGATTCCTGGCTTGTTGCTCCCAAACCCTGGCTTCAGATTCTGGCTTATTTGGGAGAAGCAAATCAGGAATGCTGGTTCGGACAGAGCGCTTAACCTTTTGCTTGCTGGTGTCTTCTTGGTTAGTTTAGCTGCTCTGGCTGGCAAGGGGAGCCAAGCAGGAGTGACTGGGCAGCGTGCATCAGCATGCTTGCTTGTGACCTGGGCCCCTTGTGTCTTTCACCTCAGAAGGTTCCAGGACGAGGTTCAGGCACAGAAATTGCTTCCTGAGCATCCCTTTGCCACTTTTTCAAGATTTTATCCAGGAAAAATCAATCCTGAGACATCTGGCTTCCTAGCAAGAACACCTGGGCAGGTTCCCTTTCCTTCTGGCACCTGCATATGTGGGGAGAGGTTGCGGTCACATACGTGGCTGACGTTGGCGGTGATGAACGTCTCCTTTTTTATTCCATTCTCTCTCTTATCTCTCGGATAGCGTAAGTGACCTTTCTATTCACAAAGATGATAGTCTGTCACTGGCTGCTGCTGACCACGCTCATCCCACAGTCAAGGAGAACCGGGAAGATGAGCACATGGATGAAGGAGAAAGAGATTCTGGGATTCCGCAGAGGGACTCGTCCTTGCCAGTCCCCAAGGACCACGAGACCTCAGCGGAGCCTTTGGCCAGTCCTCCTGCTGAGGCTTCCTTGCTGCCTCCTCCCGGCCCCTCAAGTGAGGAACTCTCTTTGCCTGACTCGGATGCTGCTGTGGGAGAACAGAGATGCGCTCTCGCTGGGGAGATTCTGCTGCTGGCTCCTCCACTTCCACGGGCGGACCCTTCCACGGACCAGACTCGTGCCGCCCTTAACTGCTCCGAGGCTGAGCTGGGATCTTTGATCTTGCAGCATGGCAGGCGGCAGAATGGGTGCCCAGATTTGGAAGACTCACCCTTGGCAGCATCTCCGAGTGGGGAAAGCCAAGGCCAAGAAGGCGCGTCCCAAAAGCCCTCCCAGAACATTGCAGTACAGGTTAGCGCCAGTAAGGTTTCCCGGGGTTGGAGTCAGGGGGGCGAGAGCACTGTGTGTGTTTGGGGGGGGGGCGGCTCTCCAGTCCTAGAGAGGGTTCTTCTCACCCTGTGCTGAAGTGGGAGGCCGGCTTGCTGTAGGCCAGCGGTTTGCAGTTTCTTAGTCCGTGCAGCAGCCATGCAAGTCTGGGCCAAGGAGAAAGATGGCAGACTCCGCGGCTGCGCAGGCGTTTCAAACGACGCACAAGGGCCGACGCCCTCTCCTCCACGCCAGTTTTTCTCCTTAGATGTGTTTTGGCCCTCAAGCAGCGCGAAAGTCTGGGGCTTGAGTTCTGGGGGGGGGGTCCTCATGACCAAGGGCCCCGCAAAGCAGCGTCCACTGGAACCTCTGCAAGAGGAACGATGCATCCGCGCAAAGCGTAGCGGTTCTTTGACAGGCAGGACTCTCGCCTCCCTTTGCAGACCGACTTCAAGACGGCTGACCTGGAAGTGAACACGGATCAGGACATTGAAAAGAACCTGGTAAGCGTTGGTGCCTTGATGTGTCCGTGTAGCTGACTCTGTGCTCGAGGGGCCGCGGGAGGCCATCGGCACGGGGGAAAGCCCTCTCCTGGGATGGGAAGACAGCGCCCAGGCTAGTAGCCGCCCATGGAAATGGCAGGGAAGCAGCTTTTGGCTTTCCCTTAGGAGGAAATTCCTAATGGAGGAATCTGCCTCGGGAGGCAGTGGGCTCTCCTTTGCTGGCGGCAGAGGCTGGAGGGCTATCTGCCAGGCAAGGGGTTGGACTAGATGATCGCTATGGCACATCCCACTTCTGTGATTCCCATTTCTGGAGGACAGGCCTCCCTCCGTGACCTTTTCTTGCCTTGATAGCAGGCAAACAGACTCCAGCAGGGCTCCTGCGTCAGGGCTCCTGTGTCAGGGCTCCTGCCCTTTAGCTTCTCGGCCTGGAATTCGGGGACATGCGAAGGGCTGCTGTGTCTGGCCAGCCCACAGGAGGTGCGCTTCAGTCAGAGGCCCACTGGGCAGCTAGCTGTGCAGGGGCGAGAGGCGCCCCCAAGCCCCGGAGCTCCCTGTTCGTGTGCAGTTGTTTGGGGACCCCACTGGGCCCCTGAGGGGAAGGGGCATCCATCCCCGTACCGGCTGTGATGCCTGGGCCGCCTGCCTGCCTGCCTTTGTTCCAGCAAGGCCTCTGGCTGGGTCCAGGCACCCTCAGCTCTGGACTTGGGCCGCTTGGAGGCCTGGAGAGCCGTGGCTTCTTTGCTCTCAATGTTGCCCCAGAACTGGTACCTGGTTAGGGCGTCTGTACTGTGCGTGGGGCCTGCTTCGTTTGCTCGGGCAATGGGGGAGCTGGCCCAGCAGCAGCGCCGTCATCATGCTAGCAATGGACGTCCTGTTGGTCCGAAAAGGGACCTACTTCCCCCCGCCCCTGCCCAGGTTCTCCCTTCATTTTCTGACTCCCACCAGGCTTAGAGGGTGTGGTGGGAGGACACGTGGCGGAGCGGAGCGGAGCGACCCCTGAGACGGAGAAAGGCGGGCGGGGGTCTCTACTTACCTGTCTCTTTGGGCCCCGGCAGGATAAAATGATGTCCGAGAGGGCTTTGCTGAAGGAGCGCTACCAGGAAGTGCTCGACAAACAGAGGCAAGTGGAGAATCAACTCCAGGTGCAGCTGAAGCATCTGCAGCAGCGAAGGGAGGAAGAGATGAAGAACCACCAGGTAGCGGCACAGTTCACCTTCCTCGGCTCTCGTTCCCACAGCAGCTGAACGGAGCCACCGCCGGCCTCCGGCTGCAGGGGCAGAGGGGAAAGCGCCCGGAGGAGCCGGGCCGCAGGGTCCGTCTCGCCCAGCCTGCCTGCTCTTTGGGCTGAACAGGATTGCTGCTGCTGCTGCTGCTGCTGCTGCAATCTTAGGTGTTTTGTTTTAAATGTTGTGTATATTTTTTTGGCATTTTGTTTTATCTGGACGTGTTAGCTGCCCTGGTTATGCAAAATGGATGTTGAAGGTGCTAGATACGAATAGCCCCCAAAAAAGTATGTGGACTGCCTTAGAAAGCACCAGATACGGTAGAGGCAAAGTATTTACTGCTGCTGCTCCTTCTCTAGGAGATCCTGAAGGCTATTCAAGATGTGACTGTAAAACGAGAAGAGACCAAGAAGAAGATGGAAAAGGAGAAGAAGGAATTTTTGCAAAAGGAGCAGGATCTGAAGGCAGAAATTGAGAAACTCTGTGAGAAGGGCAGGAGGTATTTCTGAGGGTTCAAAGGCTGCAGCTTCCGGCCCTCCACAGAGGCTGGTTCAGAACAGAGGAGAAACCAAAGCCAGGCTGGGGGTGGGCTGAGTCTCTGCTTCTGCCCAGCAGCTCTGGCTGGCCCCAAAGCCCCCTGCAGCCCTTCGGGTGGCCGGTCCCACTGCTCCGGAGAGCCCATTGGGCCAGCTGCCCTCCATGGTGGGAACCCAGTTGGGCCGGGGCCTCCTTGCTGGGCGCCAGCAAGCGCTCGCTGCTTATTCACTGAACCCAGTGAGCAGCGGAGGGCGGCTCGTCCGCCTGAGCGGCGCTTGGGCCCCCGGCGGTGCCTCTTCTGCTCCGCCCGGCCCCTGACTTGGCCCGTCCCGTCCCGTCCCTCTTTCTGTGCAGGCTGCTGAAGGAGCAAGAGGAGAAGGAGAATAAGATTGTTTCGCTCATTGCCGAGCAGTCTGAGGAGAAGTAGGTTTCGCTCGCTTCTCGGCGCTGGGCCCTTGCCAGGAAGCCGCCCTTTGCGCACGAGGCCTTCTTCCCACTGGTGGGAGGGGTTTCCTTTCCCTGGATGAGGTGGGCCGCTCTTACACCGCAGAGTTACGCTCAAGCGGGTGAACTTCATCTAAACGTTAGCGCCCCTGGAAGTGCCAGCCACTGGCGGGTCTGCACTTGGTGGTCTTGACATGGGCTGGCGTTTCCTCCTCACGAGCACGACTGGCACGGGTTGGGGCTCACATGTCCTATGGCTCCCAAAGGGCGGTGGGGTGGATGTTAGAGCTTGCATGCGAGGGTTGACTAATCTGCCCCGTCCGCTCAGGGGGGTGCCCGGTAGCGTGCCCCACCATCTGGAAGCTAAGAGGCCCAGGAATGGCGGGGTCCTGTTTCATGGGACGCCCATGTCAGGGGCGGCTGCTGCTTCCTGGCCCCTAAGCCAGGGCCTCCGGCTTGCTCCGCAGGGAGGTGTGGGAGCTGGAGCTGGACAAGCTGAAGAATCAGCACAACGAGATCAACAGGTCAACCCTGGAGGAGACGGAGCGGGCGTGGAAGGCAGAGGTAGGGCGGCTGCTGCTGCTGCTGCCGCTGCCGGCGCCATCCTGCTGGATGCGGAGCGTCCTCTGGCTGCCTAGAGCGGGTGGGGGCCCGTGGACGGGGCGAGGGGAGGCAGGCCTCCGCCAACCTTGCTCCGAAGGCGTGTCTTGAGTTCAGGGCACCGTCGCGGCCCCAGGGGCCTGAGCAGAGGTCCTGGGAGGCCTCCCCGAGGGCTATGAGCAGGCGCCTCCTCCCTGAGCAAGTGAGCAGCCGCAGCCTCCGGGTTCTTTCCAGATCCTGTCTCTGGAGAGCCGAAAGGAACTGCTGGTGCTGAAGCTGGAGGAGGCAGAAAAAGAAGCGGAGCTGCACCTCACCTACCTCAAGTGAGTGTGCGGCCTGGGCACTGTTGCGGCAGAGAAGCCCGATGGCGTAGGGCCATGGGCAGCTCCAGCGGGATGTCCCCCAGGCCCCCCCCCCCCCCGGAACTCAGGGTAGCCGGGCCTCCTGCTCTCCTTGCACCCTCCGCCCTTCTCCACCTTTTTCCTGGCAGGGCCCAGGAGAGCGGCGCCCAGCCCTCTTCCGCCACCCTCCTGTCTGCACAGTGCCAGGGGCCACGTCCCTTGGGGACGGCCTTTCATCATGACCGGGCCATGTGGCACAAGTGGCGGCTCGTAACCTAGCCAACGGCTGCGCTCGGAGAGGCGGCAATTTCTTACTTCTCTGAAGCTGGGCCTCCACCCCTGGGAACGCTTTTTAGGAATCTCGCTGGTGGCTTCGCCCTGGCCCGAGGGGCGGGAGGCCGAAATGTGGGCCGCTTCCCCTGAGGTTCTTCCACTTAGAGTAGGAGCAAGGCTGTGTGTTCCCTGCAGCGCCACAAGCGATTACCTGTCCTGTGACATCACACATGCCCATCTGTGACTGAACGTGTGCTGCTCCTCACACAGAACCTCTTGGGAGAAGAGCCTGCCTTGCTTGGCTCTGGGGAGGGCCAGGCGGGGGGAGGCCTGTGTGCTTTTCCCTCCTTCAGCTGGCTCTCTCTCTCTTGCCCCTGGCAAGAGCGTGGCTGACACTGTTTTGCCTTGACTGCTGCTGTGTCTGGGCAGGTCGACGCCCCCCACCCTGGAGACCATCCGGCCCAAGCAGGAGTGGGAGACGAGGCTGAACAGGATACGGATGACCAAGGAGAGCGTCCGGGTAAGTCCGGAATGTTCCCACGCAACGTTCCCCGTGACAGACAGGGTGATTGGCGGAGGGCTTTGGGGCCCGCCCCCTGTCCCAGCTAGTAAATAGCCCCCCTCCCCTGGGATTGTTGGGGAAGGGGCGTGTGTATTCAGCAGGAGTGGCCGTGAATCGAGGGGGAGGCTTTTTGTTCACCTGCGCGGTCGGCCCCGCGGATGGCGTTGGTAGGGGAGGGCGCTCGCCTCTGCCTCTGGGCTCAGGCTGGAAGCAGCTTCACAAGACAGTCTCCTTTATGGGGAAAGCTATGCGTTTGGACCTGTGACAAGACGTGGCCTGTCCCATTCTGGGCATAGGGACTGGTAGGCTGACTAGCCCAGCTGGGCTTGTGGCCTTCTCTTGGGCTGCCCTGTCTGCTCCCAGAGGGGGTCATCCCTAGATTATGAGACTTGGCTCACCCCACCCCCCACCCCCACCCTGTGCTATATGTGTGTTTTGTTTGCCAGGACCAGTTCAACGAACACATCCAGTTGGTGCGCAACGGGGCCAAGCTGAGCAGCCTGCCCCAGATCCCCACGCCCCCGCTGCCGCCGCCCCCGCTGGAGGTGAGCCTGGCCTTGCCTTCTGGAGCTGGGAGTGGGGCAGGCTTTGCGAGGGGCGCTGGGTCCTGAAATGCCAGCTGCAGCCGCTGCACTTCCCGGGCAGCCCCTGTGGCTGGGCCCCCCCCTCTGGGAAGCCTCCAGGCTAACGGCCTCCCTCCCCCCCCCCCTCCCTCTCTCTCTCTCTCTCTCTCTCTCTCTCTCTCTCTCTCTCTCTCTCTCAGACGGACTTCCTGCTGCCGGCCTTCCAGCCCAATGCGGCCTCCCTCCCCCCGCGGCTGCCCTTCCCCATCGGGACCGTGCCCATGGTCATGCCCAGCGCGGACCCCCGGGTGCTCTCCTTCCCCCTCCTTAACTCTTCCATCGCCAGGCCCCCCCAGCCCTCGCCCCCGTTGCCCGCTGCTTCCCAGGGCCGGAGCAGCCCCGCGGCGGCCTCCCTGGTGGGCCCCCGCATGGCCCCCATGGCTTCCCTCCCTCCACCGCCGCCAGGCCTGGCTGGGGTCAAAGCAGCCCCGGAATTCCCCAGACCGCCCCCCGTGGACAAGCTGGAGAAGATCCTGGAGAAACTGCTGACGCGGTTCCCCCAGTGCAACAAGTGAGTGGCGCGTCGGGGCTGGGGGAGCTGCTGGCGGCCCCTGCCCCGGACCGCGTGCCCTGGGAGCAGGCCTGCGAAGGGTGGAGGCGGCCGCCCCCGCCCCCTGAGCTGCAAGCGACAGCTTGGAGCAGGGGTGAAGGGGTGTCCGGCCTGAGCGCCGCGGCATGGAGTTGGGAGTGCTGGATTGGCCCCAGGCAAGCCAGCAGCCCTGCCCCCGGGGCGGCTGTGGGGTGTTAGATGAGCAGAACTGGGATCGACCCAGGAAGGGGAGCTGCGTGGCGGATCCCGAGGGGACCCCCTGACGTTGCTCTGGGCAGTTCCTTGCACGGTCTGCTGGGTGGGGTGCAGCTGTCCCTGGCCAAGGCTCAGCCGGGCTCTTCCGCCACAAGGGGTGCGGCAGGCAGAGGGCGGCCCTGCGTCCTCTCCGATTTGCGGGTGGGGCGTCAGCCTGGAGGGCAGCTCCCTTGCAGGCCGGACCTTCCCCCCAAGCCAAGGCCTCCCTCTGGGGGCTCTAGCTGGCCGGCATCCCGGCCCCTTCGTCCCTCTCTGGGGGAAGGCCAAGAGCAGAGCCCCAGCTTCCTCCGCTCCCCTCCGCAGGATCCAGCTGACCGGCATCCTGCAGCAGATCAAAGCGGCACGGAGGACCTTGGCAGGACTCACCATGGAGCAGCTGAGCCAGCTGGTGGCAGCCAAGCTGGCCCAGCAGCAGGACAGGGGGGCTGCCGTGGGCACCCAGGTAGGTGGGGGGGCTTGCGGGGGCCACACGTGTGGGTTCAGGCCTGCGAGGTGCTGGGTGCACAGCCATCCGGCCTCCTGGGCGCTCTGGCAGGGGGAGTCCATGACCGGCCACCCTTCATTTCCTCTCCTGCAGCCTCATGGCCGGATCTGCTCCCCCATGTTCCCTGCGCCTCTGCCTCAAATCAGCAACCCCATGTTCTTGCCCCCTGCCCAAGTCTCCTACGCGGGGAACGCACCTCAGGTGAGGCAAAGCTCCTGACCTGGGCCCGGGCACCCTGTCGGGGGGTGGGGGGAGGGCGGCTGGGAAGGGCCCAGGCCACTCCCCACTGCCTCTGCTCCTGCCAGGCTCCCGCTGCTGCCTGCAAGCTGTGCCTGATGTGCCAGAAGCTGGTCCAGCCCACTGAGCTCCACCCCATGGCCTGTACCCATGTGCTGCACAAGGAGGTGAGTGCTGTGAGATGCCCCCCTCCCGGGGGGGAGAAGCTCTGAGGACGTTCCGGGCAGGGGTGGTGGTGTGCAAGGCGCTTCCTGCCCTGTGGGGGAGATGCCATAGCATCCGCTCGGCGGAGCGGAGGGCCCGGGTTCAGTCCCCGGTAGCAGCAGTAGCTGTGAGCTGCTGATACTGGGCTGGACGGGCAGAGGTCAGGCCCGCTAGAAGGCAGTTCTTGGGTCGTGGTGGCAGTTCAAGGTTTCGGTCTACTTACGTCATTTCTATACTGCCCCAAAGGCAAGGCTCTCTGGGCCGGTCACAAAAAGATCGACGCTCCCCCCGGGCGGGCCGTTCCTTCCCCCTTTAAACCGGTTCCCCTTGGGGCTGGTTGAGGAGACAGCGGTATGTATGTGGCTGCACGCCCCCCCCCCCCCATCCCCGGCCCCCTGCACATGTGCATTTCCCCCCCCGCAGCGCCCTGACCTGCACGGCGGGGGAAGTGGTTGGCAAACGGCAGGCTTTGTCCTCTTCCAGTGCATCAAGTTCTGGGCTCAGACCAACACGAACGACGCCTGCCCCTTCTGCCCCAGCCTGAAATGACCAGCGGGGCAAAGCGATGGTGGCAGCAGCAGCGGCAGCAGCAGGCGCCTGGGGCAGAGGAGGAGTCGGACAAGACCGGAGGCATCCCAGGATTTCTACAACTCTGTATTTATATGGCCATGTATACACATGTACATTTTTATTCTATAGGGAATGTGTGTATAGAAAGTCTGTATCCAGACCAGTTCATAATAAAGTGTGTATATTATGCAGGACCTCTTGCTCAGTGCTGAGCTTTCACTGCTGGGATCACCCCCACCCCCACCCCCACCGGAGCTGTGCAGCGGCTTTCTCTGCCTGGTGGTCGGGGCTCAACTACCCCAAGTTTTGGCTCTCCCCCCCAACCCCCCCCTTCCACCGTGTCTCTTTCCACTCTGCTACACCGCAAATAACTGGGCTCAGAGCAAAAAAGGCATTTTTCTCCCTTTAATGCAGTAATTTACCATAGTAACATTCATGACACTGACACAGACCGGGGTGGGGGTGGGGGAGAGAGATGGAGGGCCTGCCCCAAGCGCCTCTCCTCTTGCAGCCCCCTTGCTAGCACTGCTGCTGGGAACATGGCTGTCCTTGGTGGGGGGGGGGCAGGAGCAAGGCCGGCCTGCCTGCTCTTGGGGGTCAGCAGCACTTGGGGCTGCCCCCCATGGCTCCACCTGGCAGCGCTGCCACCTTCCCTCACGCCCAGCCCTGAAGTCCCTGTAAGAGCGGATTAAGGCAGTGGTTGCTAGGAAGTCTGCGGAGGCCAGGGAGAGATGGCTGCTGCAGCCTCCTACCATTTATGGAATGGAAAGGAGTGGGGGAGAATGTCCTGAGCCCCCTCACATGGCTGGATGCAAAGCTAGCTAGAAAAGGTAGTAGATCCCCCCCTCCCCCCCCCCTTCTGCAGAGCCTGGCTTGCAGTTACTCTGCTGCAGCTAACTTAGATCACTGGTCTTCAACGTGGCCGTTAGGTCACAAGAGCTGCACTCCCACCTTACGAGTATGTGGTGGTGGAGGAAAAGTAAGTCCACAAACACATGTCTGAGCTAAAGATGGGTCCTGGGTCTGGAGAAGGCGGACGATGGTCGCCTTAAAACAAAGGAGGCATTTCTCAGGCTATTTAAACCGGGAGCCCCTGCTAGACTCACTCTACCGTCCGTGACGCACCCACCCACGCTCCTTCCCAGCGATGGCTTCGACGAGCAAACACAAAGCCACGGCCACCGCCGTGTGCATGAAGAGCTGCAGCCTGGGGCGTTACTCCACCACCTGAGAGTCCCTCAGGTGCAGGCTGGAACTGGGACAAAGCAGCTAATGCCATTACCAAAGCCGACAAATCAGGGAGGGCGACACGCTGCCACCGGCCTGATCACGCTAGAAAGCTTCCTGCTATGTGGAGTTCCTTAAAATGGAGATCTAGGCTATAGGAAATGAAAATGGGCCTGGTGTGTGCTGGGTGGAGGCAGGAAAGGGGACTGTTTGCCAGTGTTGCAGTGAGATCATTAGCTGACCATGACCATTTTACAGAGCTGTGCTGATCGCTAACGGAGTCTCGCAGCCACTGGGCAGCCCATCACGGTCACCAGGCACGGGGGGAGGGCATCCGGCAGCACCACCACAAACTTGGTGCAGCCCATAAAGTGCATCTCCAGCCATCCCCCCCCCCGTCCCTCCCTCCCTCCCTCGCAGCTCAAAGTCCACCTGCCCGTGAAGCCCAAACAAACAAGTGCTTCAAAGCAACCAGACATTTACAAAAAATTAAATTAAAAAGGCCTTGGTCCGGCTCTCTTGCCTCCACTTGCGTTTGAGACCTAGGAGGGGATTTGGGAGCCAGCATGACAAATATTTACAGATTATTGTACAAGCACAAAGCGCCCGGTATTCCGGCACACAGAACGCAGCTGCCTACATCCACAGGGCAATAGCCCTGGCCCTAGGCAAATGGCTTCTTGAAGGAGCATTAAGAACATCCCATAATATATGCGTATTAGAACCATGGAGCTGGCTGGGCAGGCAGGGGAGCGCTCACAAGCCGCCCCGTGTGCTTCGGAGCAGGGCCGTGAGCCAGCAGCCTCTGGCAGGCTGGAGGGGGGCTTCTCCAAGCAGGGGGCCCAGAGGCAGGAAGCGCTGCCCACGGCGCCAGGCACCCCCTCCCCTCCCCACGGCTTTGGCAGATGGACGAAGGCAGGCCTCCACGTGCTCCTTAGGGCCCCTCTCTTCCGTGGCTGGGGCCGTTCCCCACTGGCTGCCGCCGCCTCCTCCTCCTCCTCCTCCTCCTCCTCCTCCTCCTCCTCCAGGGATGGCAGCAGGCAAGCCATCGATTGCCCCGGCCTCACCGGCAGGCGAGGAAGCAGCCACGCCGAGGCCAAAGCAGCTCCAGGAACGGCCGGGAGAGACGTGGCCGAGCGCCAGCGGAAGCAGCACCGCCTGTTCCGTGGAGCTCTGAAGGTGTTGACTAGGGGTGCAAGAGTGGGGGCCTGCAGCAGGCCTCACGGCAGGCCAGGGCCTCCCTGCCCACTGCAATGGCAGCCAGCCCAAAGGCCAAGGTCTGCAGCCAGGAGGCAGGGGGCCTGAGCGTGTTCAAAGGGGGCTGGGAAGGGCCCCGTTTCCCTGCAGAAGAGCTGGAGACCCCATGGGGCAGCTGAGCACACGGCACCTTCTGGAGCCCTCCCAGGGCCGCCCCGCCCCTGGCCCATCGCCCCTTCCCGGCAGGTATGGCCCAAGCCACAGGGGCTTGAGACGGAGGGGAAGCCTTGGAACCAGAAGCAGGAGCCTTGGAGCTGGCCCAAAAACTGGCTCAGGGACACGTTCCCAAGGGCAGGGACACGATCCTTTTGGAGGGAGGGGGGGAATCCTAGCCAAGAGGATGACCGGGGATCTCGCTCCACCTGCGGCTGCTGTTTGCACGGAGGCTCCCACGTGGGAACTGCAGTGGCCAGCCACTCAGGCAAGCATTTGCCACAGAGGGGTGCCCTGCGGAGCACCTGTGCTAGAAGCCCCGGATCATGTCCTCCAAGGCAAGGAGCTGCCGGGAGGGTCTGGAGCAGCAGGGAGCTGGGCTGTGCAATCCCAGAGTCCAGCTCATGGGCGGGTGGGTGGGTGGGGGAGATCCTCCCAGAGTTTGGGGAGAGGGGATGCCAGCCCCGGCGGAGGCGCCTTGAACCAGGGTCAGGACGGCTGCTCCTTGAAGAACGGAGCCCCGGCCCCTCTGAGGGAGCAAGCTGGGAAAGGTAGTTAGAGGGTGGCGCTGTGGGGTCCGAAGGGGAGGCCGCTGCCCTTCCGCTTCCCCCCCCCCCCGGCCTTGTGAGCCACCCATGACCGGAGGCCGGTCCCTGTGAATGAGCTGGGTCCCTTCACTCACGATGGACATCTGCAGTCCCTGGCCCCGGCCCCAGTCTGGGCTCCTTCAAGAGGTGCCCCCGGGGGGGGGGAGATCAGAGCTGGAGCCTGCAGGGGGCCCCCATGGGCATCAGGGGCCCCTCTCTCCGTTGGTCATTTCATACGTTATATATATTTTTTGAGAGCGAAACACGCGCACACACGCACGCACGCACACACACACACAAACTGCTTCAGAAAGAACAGCCTCTCTGGTCAGCTCTACCGAGAAGCGAGACCGTGGGGCCAACGCTTCCACGAAGAAGGGGGGCCTCATGAAGCCTCAAGGGCAGCCGCGGCGCTGAGCGCACAGCAGCCACCGGAACACCACCTGGGCTAGGAAGCAAAGGCAGGGGATGTCCCCGGAGCTCACCTGCTGGAGCCCCTCGCTCACCGCTCCTCTTGCCAGGAGGGCGGCAGCAACAGGCCTCGCCCGCCCACCCCGGCGGGAGGCTGTCCTTCCGCTCACCGTGGGAGGAAAAGGGGATGGCGGCGCATCGTCCGCCGCGCTCCTTCGGCCAGGCGGCCCCCGCTTGGCGCACAGTCAGTCCCAGGGGGCGGCAGCCGCCCCACTCGGTCGAGGCGAAGGCCCTCCGGCGAGAGGAGGGGGGAGTCCGTCCCTCGCTGCCCCCAAGCCCCTGCTGCCGGCGCCCGCCTGGGGAGGGGGCAGCGCTCACTTGAGCAAGGAGACGTCGTCGGCGAAGTCGTCGTGGCCCCGGTGCAGGCAGCGCAAGCAGCGCCACTGAGACACCATGAGGCAGAGGGGGAGCATGAAGAGCGCGCAGATGGCGGCCATGACGTAGGCGATGGTCATCAACGTGGACTCGTCCGTCTGGGGAATGTTGTACCCGCAGTCCTCCATGTCGGGGTGCAGGAAGGGCCCGTCCACCCCGGCCATCCGGAAGTCATCATGCACTGAAGGCAGAGCGGAGGAAAAACGTGAGCGCGTGGCGCGGCCCCTGACACGAGCCAGACCGCCGGTCCGTCTGGCTCAATAACGTCTGCCCTGATTGGCCGAGCATCTTGGCTGGCGAAGGCCTTTGCACAAAGAGGGTCACCACGAGCGGGGAGGAGGCGCACAGGAAGGGCGACTGCGAGGGTCCGGCAAAGAGGCCGCACTGGGCTTAAGCCAACCCGACTCTCCTTGCCCACCACGCAAGACAAACAAGGCCTGAGCGTGGCCACTCAGCGGCCAGGGAAGGAAAGGGACCTGGAGGAGGTTCAGAAAGGAAGGCAGTCTGGCCACTTCACACGTTCCAACGCCAGACGCACACACACACGGAAAACAGGTTTGGGGGCTGAGCCCTGCCTCGACTTAAGCCCTGCAGAGGAAGCAAGCCGCAGGCGATGGGGCGTGTGGCTCAGTGGCGCCAACCTTGTGCCCTGGAGTGGCTGTGCAGGTGGGGTGTCCACGGGAGCAGGCCGCCTGCACCGTGCCCCTGTCCTTACCGTGGCAGGCACTGACGGCAAAGCCGATGCGCTTGCGGGCCCGGTCAAAGACCACGTAGAAGCCCTCCATGATGACCGCGCCCATGACGGTGCCCGTGGAAGACTGGGAGATGGCAAACTTGTAGCACTCGTCCATGGAGGTGGCGACGTCCTCCACAGGGCGCAGGTATTGCTGAGGGAGGGAGGGAGGGAGGGAGGGAGGGAAGACAGGCCTTTGGTCAGCGGCCCGGCAGGCTCCCTACCTTCCCCAAACGGGAAGGCTCAAGACTCACGCCAGCTGCCACACCCAGCCTTCACCCGGAAGCCTGCCGGCCTGAGCTCACGTGCGCTGGGGCTACTTGGGATTGCCCAGGGTGACAGGGAAAGCCCTCCCCCCTGCCCAAAGCCATGCTGGGACTGAGCCCTGGCGCCGAAAAGGGCTGCAGCTCCAGCGGCAGAGCCCCGGCTTTGCACGTGGAAGGGCCCCGTCCACCCTCTGGCACCTCCCTCTCCAGAGAGGGCTGGGCACCCCAGGGGAGCAGCTGCTGCCAGTCAAAGCCAACAAGACTGGGCTGGATGGACCAAGTGGGGAGGCCGGACTCAGGCAGCTTCCAGTGCTCCTGGGGATGAGACCAGTCCGCGTTCATCTCTGCAGCGTGGCCTCTGGCTCCTGTGGCTGTGGCCACCAGCCCACGGAGCGCCTCGCACCAAGCCTCTTTCCCCACTTGTCAGAGGGAAAGAAAAAGATGGAGGCCCGTTCAGCACTGAATGACAGAACTGCTCCACCGTCTCGCCTTCCTTGTTTAGTGCCATCCGATCCGTGCGCACTGGCAGTTCCCGTCCTGCCTTGTTCGAGGAGAGCGCTGCCCGCTCGCCCACCCACCTGTCCAGGCGATGCGCGCTTGACACGCCTGACCTGAGCCTCTCTTCCCTGACGCCCTTCTGGAGCTGAAGGAAGGCGGTCCTGCAAGGGCCACTTTACACACATTTTAGGAAAGCCCTCAGCCCTCCCCAGCGGCCTGATTTTAAACAGCACTGCTGGTATTTAAAAGGTTTTTTAAAAAGTATTCAAATTCTGCATTTCAATTAGTTGAGGAAGGCCTCAAATTCTCAAGCAGGTAAAGTGGGCACTTCAGGAGGGGCTCCTCTCCCCCATCCCTCCCCCCAAATACCAGCCAAAACTTGATTCACTGACCTTTCCGGCTGAGCTCTAATCCAGGTGCCCGCAGCCCCCATGTCCAGACCCCAAATGCCCGCCTGAATCTGAGATCTTCCTCCAGCTGATGCTGTTTTCCATTCCCCAGAACCCCCCCCCCGCACCCTCCCTCCCTTCCCCCCATCTAAAGCGCAACGAACTCAGGTGCTCACCTGGGGCAGGATGCTGATCCGGAAGGACTGGTTGGCGCTCTCGCCCATCAGGTAGAGAGAGATGGCTGGGAAGATGTGCCAGGGAGTGGTGTCCACCTGCCAGCACACCAGCTGCTCCCCCAGCCAGAAGCCATCGGGGAACTTCTCCGTCTGCGGAAGAGGCAGGCGGGGGGGGGGGGGTGGAGGAGGAGGAGGAGGAGGGTCTTCTTAGCACTGGCTGGAAGAGGAGCTGCTTTCTGCTCCCTCCTCTCCCCAAGTCCACAAAAGCCAAGGAGCTCCAGAGCTTTGGGACCTCCCCACACCCCACCAGCAGTGCACATGGAAGTCAAGCTTCCACGCGTGGCGACGCTGGCTCACACTCCCGGGGGCGGGGGGGCGCACACCCCAGACGCACGCCAGTGGACGTCAGAACACACCCATAGTCCCTTAGGCCCTCCGAGACCACGTTACGCCCAGCCAACCCACCTGGCATCCTATCCGCCCACTGCAGAACCTGAGCGGCCTGGCCCGGGAGCCGAGAACGGATCAGGCCGCACCCCAGACAGCCCCCACCTCAGAACTCCTGCTCTCAGAACTCCTGCTCTTTTCAAGGGGCTGCCAGGCCCCACCCAGCCCTTCGAAGCCCTCCTGGGCATCCCTCACCGAGGAGGCCGTCTTGATAGATTTCACAGCTGCCTCAAAGACCTTCTTGGGGAGCCGGAGGTTGGTGGTGCCGCTGTCCACGATACTCTTGTCATAGTTGTACTGCAGGGGAAAGTGAGACGTGCAGGCTCAGCCCCGGCCTCTGCGTGCGCGCGCGTGTGCCTTCGGTGTGGCGGTTCCCCACCCCACCCCGATCCCTCCTACCGGGTCCACGGAATGCCCTTCCCAGGGAGAGCCAACACAACCAGACCTGGCTCTCAAAGCCGGCACTGAACCGTTAATCTGCTGCTTGATTATTAATGCTACTGTGGACTCCTCAAAAGTTTTTAATAATTTAATATTTTTAATACTTCACAATAAGAGCTGGTGTGGCACTGGGAGTCAGGAGACCTGGGTTCGAGCCCCCACTTGGCCATGACCTCGGGAGGTGGTGGGCTCTTCTCCCACACTGGAGGCCTTCAAGAGGCAGCTGGACAGCTGGCTCCCAGGGATGCTTTAGGGTGGATTCCTGCATTGAGCGGGGGTTGGACTCGATGGCCCTTTGGGCCCCTTCCAACTCTGCTATTCTATGATTCTATGACCCTCACTGGATGATTTAGGGCCTCACAGGGTTGTTGTGAAGAAAAAATGAGGAGGAGGAGGAGGAGGACCCACATCAGCTGCCCTGGGCTCCTTACAAAAGGGGGTGGGGATGTAGGGTATAAAAGTAATAATAATTTTTAGAAAAACAATAAATATATAATATTGAATTATTGTCTTTTTGTTACTTTTTGTAGTAGTAATATCAGTAGTAGTTTTATGGTTGTAAACTGTCCCAAGGGCATTTGCCAGTTTGTGTGTGTGTGTGTACAAATCTAACAAATAAACAACCCAGCACCTGGATACTGGGAGACTGAGAGAAGCAACTCCATGCAAGCCCTGGAACTCTGGTGTTGGTGTTGGGGGTGGGTGTTGGGGGGAGCTGGAGCTCTGCTGCCCCCTCCCCTTTTGCAGCCTAACTGAACGTGATTGGATCTCAAATGGGGGGCTGGGAGGGGGAGCCTTGGTGAGTCCTGCCAAGCAGTAGAGGGCCTCCAATCTTCAGCCCTCCCGCCGGGAGCCTGTCCTGCCCCCCTGGCCCGCCAGATCGCGGCTGCCCCCTCACCTCCTTGCAGTCCATCTGGAGGTCCTGCCCGTTGATCTCTATCTTGACAATGACGACCTCGTAGTACCACTCCTTCCGAATTGGCGTGTACCAGATGCTGCCCTGGTAGAGGGATGGGTCGATGCCCCCAATAATCTGCAGGGAGAGCAGGGCAAAGGGGCAAGGGTTAGGGGGAAGGGCCCAAGGGGAGGGAGGGAGAGAGGGGGGAAGGGCTGCTGACCCACAGCAGCACTCCTTGCAAGGGGGGCTCCGATGAAGGGCTGCACTGGAGCCAGTTTGCTGTGGGCCGGCAGCTCCTGCCCTCCCTCCACGGCCGGGTGCGGAGGGAGCCACTCACCATGCTGCCCCCCACAGACGCCAGGGCCTCGGAGCCGTTGGGCGGGAAGGCCGCTCCGCACAGCTGCAGCGAGAAGACGTTGGGCACCTTCGTCTGCTTCACCAGCGAGTCAAAGAAGGGCTCCAGGCTGTCATCGGGCTGGAGGGGGAGAGGAGGGCCGGGGGGGCGCCCGTGAGGTGCGGGTGGGCTCACAAAAACAACCCAGCAAACTGGGCTCTCCTGCCCCAGAGGAAGGCGGTTCCCACGGGGTTGGGAAGGAGGCTGCTCTATGACGGCATTTTCCGTCCTGCTTAAGGCTTGCCTCAATGAGGCCGACCCCCCGTCTTCCGTGCGGTGCCATTTCAGAGAGCCGGGTCACCACTGCCCATCCTCGCCAAGGACCCGGCAGCCCCCAAACCTACGCATGTTCTGTGCGACACCTAAGCAGGTGGGCGGAAGACGGAGCACGCACAGAATGAGCCCTTGCTTTCATTGCTTTCACTTTGCGGTTTGGGATCCCTCTCTTACGTCCCACGGCTTCCACAGCGTCAAGGAGACCTTCTTCCAAGGTGCCAACGTTGATGCCAGACTCACCCGGGCAATCTCTGCATACGCCAGGCCCAGGATCCCTTCCCAGTTGGAGCCGTTGATGAAGAACTTGTCCGACTCCGTGATGGCGGCGATGTTGGCACGGACCGTGACGTTTGGGCCGTGGGGGATGGCCACCAAGTCCGTGCCGAGCTCCCCTTCCCACTTGCCCTGCGTGTACGGCACGTAGACCCCCCTCCGCAGGTCCCGGTAGGTGCTGGAGCTGCAAGGGATACCAAAGGACCGGCGCTTGGGGCCTTCGGAAGGAGCGTGGCCATCGGGGGACCCCAGGAGGTCCAGGAGGGGCAGGTTTGGCTCCGGGGTGAGCTGCCGTACCCCTGCTGCAGCTGGAGAGGCAGGTGAGGCTGAGGCAGGTGTGCCGTCGTGCCCCGAGACCAACCACCCCGGCCCTGCCTCCTGGCCCCACTTCAGCCAGAGCCCCCCCTCCCCCGTCAGCTCCTCCCCCTTCCTCCCTTCTCCCCAGGCTCCTCAGGAGGCCATGAGCCAGGGAACAGCCCTGCCATTGTCTACCGCGTCCCACGGCTCAAAGGCCGGGCAGCGCCCTGGCACGAACGGAGGCATTGAGCCCCGCTTTGCGTGGAGAGCACCGGGTGTCACCCGGACACTGCCAGCCCGTGGCCAGATGCTCCAGGAAGAGCCTGAGGAAGGCAGGCCAGACAGAGAGCAGGAAAGGGTGCAAGGAACAGGCACGGCACTGGCAAAGGCCGGGGGGACGGGGACATGCAGCCAGGCTGCTCGCGAGCAAGAGAGGCGGCCTCCCCTGCAGGGCAAAGCTCAGCACTCGGTCCCCCCCCCCGACCCCCATCAATGACCTGCATACTCACAGCTGGTGCCGGTAGTACCGCCGTAGGAAAGGGTGAGCAGCTGCGCCCACCGCAAAGTTACTGCTCCCCGTGTCCACCAGGATATTCAGCTGCGGCAAGAAAGGGGAGGGCGAGCTCAGTGGGTTGCCCCCAGGACCTTGCAAGGCAACCCGCCCGCCCCCCTGGCTCCCCCGGCCGGGTTTTCCCAGAGGGGAACAGCCTCCTCCCACCTCCAGAAAAAACAAGACACACGGAGCTCTCTCTTACGAAGCTGGCTTGGGTTGGTGCTGGGAATACGCCCGCAGCCCCTCCTCAGGGAGTCAAGAAGAGAGCTCACTCCCAGGCGGCCCGTTGGCGGGGCCGGGGGATGCAAGCCTTGTGTTGCGCCTTCGAGGGCTTGAAGCGCAAGGCAAGCCCCCTCCCCCCCAAAGAGCGCCTACGCGGGCAAGGCCCCCAGCGCCCCACCCGCCTCCTTCCAGCTACCCAGAGCTCCCTTCGAAGCACCGCTGCCACCGCTCACTCGTGCTCAGCAAGCCTTGGAGGAAGCTACACAATCAGCAGCGAGCCGCAGGCGGATCAGCTTCCCTGCGCAGCTGGGGAAGGTCAGAGCTGTGGAGCCCAAGGTGGCCCTGCAGCTAGAGGCAGCCTGCCGGCCAGCCGACCTGCCCTCCCCAGGATGCCCTGTACCAGCCGGGGGCAGCAGACAGGGCGGTGGGAGGGGGGCAGCTAGCCTCGCCCATTCAATGGGACAAACACGGGGCACGTCTGAAGCAACTTCAGTTCGCCTGGCCGGGATGGGCCACAGTGCTTGCCCACGCATGCACGAACACACACGCCCCCCCCGCCCCGTCCCACATGGGCCCACGATGAGAGCACGAGCAGGAAGCCAGAGACTCGCTGGCTTCTTCTCCTGGGTTGCTCACATCGGATCCTTCTACATTTATAGAGCATTTCAGCAAAATTCATCATCGTTCCGTCCCACATGGCTCGCTTGAAAAGTCCACCGGCAGCCCTTAGCCGCTGTGCACAGCACGGGGCTGATCTAGATTACGGGCGTCCTGTGGGTCCGCCGCACGGAAGTGCCGGATGCTGAACGTATCCTTGAAAGTTTACGCAACCCAGAGCGTTTGGTCCTGTTCCTCTTGCAACGTTGTCAGCGCGCTTCACAGGGGCTCTTCCCTGCACTGCTGCCCTCCCCCCGCGGGTTCCAAGGGGTCCTCAGGCCACCTGGCAGAGTCGGGTGCGGCTCCCGTCGTCAGCGTCCCACCGGGCAGCTGGAGAACGCTCTTGGCAGCCTCGGGCCAAGAGCAAAACGCCGGAGCCCCTGAGAGGCCAAGACAAGAACCAGGTGGCAACTGACCCAGCAGACCCTTGACTGGGACGGGGTCTCCACGAGCACCGTGGTTTGCCACGGAGGCCCTCCACACCTGGAGCTGTGAGGGAGGCGTCCTCTGCGCCCAGGTGAGAACTGGCCCCGCGCAGGGACGGGCCTGGCGCCAGCCGGGACACGTCAAGTCAACGGAGAGGGAACGCGGGCCGCCCCCTGGGTGCCTTCCTCGAGAGCAGCTGCGCCCACTTGCTGGAGTTTGATATTTTGTTAATTGGCCGGAGGACGTGTGGCCCTCCAGGTCTTGCTGGACTGCAACTCCCATGGGCCTTAGCCAGCGCTGGGAGGTATGAGGGCACCTGCAGGGGAGGGCCACATTACCCAGCCCTGGTGTCTAAGGAAAGAAGGGAGGGGAGCCCCAGGGACGGAAAAGGCCCTTTGGCGGAGCCCCACACATTTCAAAGGCCATTCTTCTTCAGGGGCCTGGCCAGGCTCAGGTCCTCATCACCAAACTCTGCGGCAGAATCGCTTTGGGGGCTGGAGGCTGAAGCCGGCTCTTCCCAGGAGAGCCCCGGGAGAAGAACGCAACTCAGAGCGTGTGGGGCTCAAGACCCCATGCTTCTCTGCCCTCTCCTCACCTTGTATCTGGTGCCTTCCGGCTTTGCCTTTACCCATCTGCTTTACGAGCAAAGTCCGCTCTGCAGCTCAGGACTCTCTTGCCACAGGAGCACAGAGGGTTGCGCCCGCGGGGCATTTTGCCCAGAAGAGGAGAGGTGGAGAGGCCCGGCCCCAGAACCGGCTCTTCCCTGCATCCCGGAGGAAACAGCAGCAAAGGCTGCCAGGGCTCGGGCAGCAGCGATTCAACACCAACTCCCTCTCTTCAGGTCCAGGCCTGCAGGGGTGAACGCAGGGCAGTATGAACGCAGCCCACGCTGCTCCCGCTGTGGAGAGCCAGGTGTCAGAGAGGCCGTGCCGACCTCTTCATGGGACAGAGGTCCTGCTCCAGAGCCTCCCCGTGAGCAGCAACACAGACCTACAGCGTGGGCCTTAGAGAGCCCAGCCACGTCTCCCTCTTGGGTAACCTTAATCCTGACCTCGCAAGAGCTCCCAGCTCCGCTTAATCCGCCATCCAGAGCAGGCCAGAAAAGGAATTACCGCATTTGTGCTGATCGGAAAACCACAGCAGGGATGGGGGGGCAGGGGGGGCAGGTGTGTGCATACACAGGTGCGCACACCCAGTGAAGCCCCAATCCCTGCTGGGCTCCTGTGTCTGGGTTTGGGGGCGGCATCCGGCCCCCAATGAACTTTTAAAATCCCAGCATCCAGGGCAGGCGACGGGCCGTGTTGCATTTCCATATGTTTAGCTGAATTAACACAGGGTTAAATGAGGCGGGGAGGGGGGAGACGGAGAACAGCCTTCCAGGGCAGGCCCAGCCGTGCTGCTGCCCCTGTGCCCCCTCCCCGCTTGGAGGCAAAGAACTAGCTCCGGCCACAGGAGGGGGGGGGTGCACGTCATAACTTGAAGGCACCAATCCTACGGGGCACCACCGTGCCTTGCTCTGGGTCAAGTCCTATTGAGCACAGGGGCACGTTCTCCGAAAGGGCCCTGCGTAAGGCCGGCCGGCGGCAAGAGGTGCCTTCAGCTCGGAGGACGCGCCGTGGAGGGAATGCTGAGGCGCAAAGCGGCCCCCTCTTCCTTCCCCCGGGACGGAGCTGGTGTCCCACCTGGGGCACCAAGAGCCTGGCAGTGGGGGTGGGAGTAGCTGCTGCCCACCTGACCCAGCCCCACTACCCATCAGGGAGCCCCGAGGGAGGTGGAGGCAGCCCACGACCCCACAACGCTGCCTCAACAGCACTGCCCCTCTCGCCCTTCCCGGACCCCTGGGAAGGCCACGGGGCTGCACGCCCAAGGACCCCGCCAGAAGGGCTTTGCTTATGGGGAGGCCCTCCCCCAAGTCCTGCTTGACTCTCACTCGCACACAGACCAGGCACCAAGCCCCATCAACTCCTTCACACAGGGGCCTGTTGGCACCATCCTGGATTCTGGGTGGCTCGTGAGCCACGGCAACCGGGCGCCTTCACTGGGCCAGGACAAGGGCGCAAGCGGCACCAGGGAGGGTCATGCTTCAAATCGGCACGTGACCAGCACACACACACACACAGCAGCAGAACAAGCCACTGTGGCTTATATCCCCCCCCCCCGACTGCGTGAACCCAGTCGCACCTCCCAGCACTCCGCCACTCCAGCCAGGTTTGAACCTCAGCACCTTCTGAAAGTGCCCCCCCCCCCACACACACACCTTGGTCTGCCCTGGCTTTGGGGGCTTAGGGTTAAGAGGAAGCTTGATGGGGTTTTAAAATTCACTTGACTGGGGTTGTTTTTTATGTCTCCAGTGTCATTCACTGTGAGCTGAAATAAACAAGTGAGCGTGGCCAGAGGCAGGCCTGGTGCCGCTTACTCACACGCGGCAGCAGCGATACACTCTCGGGCTGCTCCCCCCGCTCGCTCTTTATATAAGGAACCTTTAATTCCACTGAAAGCACCATATGCTGTTGGCAACTCTGGCTCACGTGGCGCAAAGCCAGAGCTGAAGAGGCAGCGTGGGGGGGGGGGCATTGGAGCCTTCCTGGAACCAGGCAGCTCTGAGAAAACCCATTTGGAAAGGCGGGGGGGGGGGGGGCGCGGAGCTGCCCATGGCGTTTTCTACAGCCAAAGTTAGTTCTCCAGCAGAAAGTGCAGGGAGCAGCTTGGCCCGAACCGAAAACACGCCCGGGGCTACAATCTACAAGCTGGAGCTGCGCCACCTCCCGTTAGTGGGAGAGGCATTCTGCACATCCTCAGAGGCCCCCATTATTATCACAACACCCGCCTGTTGTTCAGCTGAGCCTAGCCATTCACCGCAGGCGCCAGGGCTGAGCTGCCGCTCAGAGGCAGCCCCGGCACCTGCCCAGGTGCGTCTCGCCCCCCACGTGCCCCCTCGCTGCCCGCAGCTGCCGCCAAGAGTGCCCAGCCGCATTTCTGCTCAGCGCACGGAAGCGCTGCCGCTGCCGGCCTCAGGCTTCAGGGGCTTCAGCTGCTGTGCTTCTGCGGGGAATGCTCGGCGCCCGCGTGGGCCCAAAATTAAGCCACTGAAATGCCAGGAAAAACCCTCCCCACCAGGGCTGGTGCTACCATAGAGGCCACTCAGGCGGCTGCCTAGAGCGCCAAGCTAAGAGGGGCGCCGCGCAGAGCAGCACTCACGCGCGTTGTTGGCTGTGAGCCAGGCCGGCCCAGCCCAAGGATTCAGCTGGGCCTGGGCGGGCAAGATGGTGCCCCGCGCCCACCCAGCCAAAGCGAAGCCAGGGACGCTGGGGTGGGGTGGGGCTCCATGTTCGGACTTCCACCCGGAAGCCGCCCTCCCAGAGCTGGGAAGCCACCGCTGCCAGAAGAAGAAAAAGCATGTGGCGAGCTCGACCCTGGTTCAAGCCAGCCTCTGCCTTACTCCTGAGGAAAAGGCACCGGCTCGCCTCGCCTCTCTCCTCAAATACGCTGCGATGTCCAGGCAGGCGGGCAAGTGGGACTCCGGCCGGATCTACACTACTGCTTTAAAGCACTATAAAACTGCTTTAAAGCAGTAGTGTAGATCCGGCCGCTCTCCCTTCCCCCAGGAAAGCTAGGGACTTGTGGACTCCTTGCAAGGCAAACTCTCCTGCTTCCTGATCCTCCGCGTGTGGATCAGCAGGACTTGCATCCGAGAAAGTGTTGCAGCGGGAGGCACCAGTGCAGCCCGATCCGCCTGTGCCTCCTTATTCGGAAGCCTTATTCCCCCGCGTAAACGTGTGGAGGGGATCGGGATGCCAGGCTGCGTAGTAAGTCCTGGTGAATTCCAGACGGCTCGGTCCCAAATCGAAGTGCTCCAGTCCCAGCTCTCCACTCGGTGCACACGTTTGGACTTCCGTGCAATTCGGGGTGGGGGGGTGGGGTGCAAGTAGCTCTCCTTGCCTAGGGCGCAAAATAGTCTGGCACCGGCCCTGCTCCCCGCCCAGGGAGGCTGCGGGCCTCGCGCTCTGCCTGTCACGCCACGGGAGGGGGAAGAAGAGGCCCCACTTCGGCGGGAGCCCGATCCGACCACCGACTCAAGCACGACTCGAGGCGGACCGCCTTCTCCCCGTGTCTGCCTGCTCAGAGCAGGAGCCCGGAGGCCCACCGGCGCCGCCCCCCCCCCGCTCCGCGCTCCCCGCAACGGGCGCCCTCTCCTCCGGACCGCGGCTCGCCGGCGGAGCGCACCCGGCCTTCCCCCGGCTGTCACAGGCTCCCCGGCCCCCGACCCCGGGGGACCGACGCGGTGCTGGAGCGCTGGCCCGTGGCAGGCAGGCCGGCCGAAGAGCGCCGCGCCCGAAGCGCCGGGAGACGCGAGACGGGCCTGGGCTGGCCGCCGCCTCGCGGCCGCTCCTCGCCGCGCCCTCCCCCGCGGGGCCCGCCGCCGCCGCCGCCGCCTGCCCCCGGCTCACCTTCTGCGGGGGGCT
The DNA here is from genome assembly GCF_023053635.1 of Elgaria multicarinata webbii. Classification (NCBI taxonomy): domain Eukaryota; kingdom Metazoa; phylum Chordata; class Lepidosauria; order Squamata; family Anguidae; genus Elgaria; species Elgaria multicarinata. The sequence continues at coordinate 36,875,211 of NC_086182.1, forward strand.
GCCCACCGTCATCTCCACGTAGTAACCCTGCCCGGACTTGCCGCGCAGGTTGTCGATCATGTCCACGAAGCTGCCACCGCCGCCGCCGCCGCCGCCGCGCCGGGGCTGGCCGGGCTGCTGGGCCGAGCGCGGCGCCCGCGTCTCCGGCTGCGGGGAGCCCGGCGGCCCGCTGCGCAGGGGCAGCCGGAGCGCGACGGGGCCGCGCGCCACGCCGGAGCTCAGGCACAGCAGCAGCCCCAGCAGCGCCCGGGCCATGCTCGCCCCGGGACGCGCCAGGCGCCCAGGCCGCGCCGGAGGGCAGGAGCGCGGGCGGGCAGGAGGGCGGGCGGGCGAGCGCGCGGGCGGGCGGGCGCGGCTACTCCGCAGCGGCCCCGGGGCCACCTCCGCGCCGCGGCTGCATCGGGCGGGCCTCCGCGAGAGGCGGGCGGCGGCGGCGGCGGCAGCTGGGCGCACTCCAGCAGCCCGCGAGGCGGAAAGGGAGGCCGGCGCTGCGCGGCTGCCGGGCCCAGGCCGGGGCTTGCCTGCGCCGGAGCTCGCCGGGAGTTGTAGTCCTCGCCCAAGCGGGCGGAGCCGAGGCGCGGCGGCGGCGGCGGCGGCGGCGGGTGCGCACGCGGCCAGGGGCGCTGCCTTCCGGGGGGGGCGGCGGCCCGCTCTCGGCGCCTCGAGGCGGAGGCCGGGCGGGCTGGCCGGGGCCTTGCGAAGGCTGCCTTGTACGGGCCGCAAAGGACGGGGGCGCGGCGGAGAGCGGGGCGCGGGGCGCGGGGCGCCGATGCCCCGGGGCGCTGGAGGCCAGCTATCCAAGGTGCTGAACCTCCGGATAGGCCCAGCGCCTTGTGCATCTCCTCTAGGGCTCGGCCTGCTGAAACCTGGAGCGGGCTCACCTGCCCACGGGGCCCAGAGCCGCCGGCCTCCATGGGATGGGGGGCTGGCTGGCCCCAGAGCCCCGGCCTCACGGGCTCTCCTTCAGAGAGGGGAGGGGGCGCCCCCCAGCGCTGAAGGAGGCTGCTGCCAGAGCCCTTCGCCCTGCCAAGGTCAACCACGGGACTGCCCAGTGTCCAGCCTTCGGGGCATCTTCCTCGTGGGTGCAGCTCAGCTGCGGGGCTTCCTTATTAGTTGCATCCATTCCGGGCTGGTCATCCAGGTGGAGGCCCCGTGAGAGCGTTTGCTCTACTGCGTCGCTCAGCGGCTTTTCGGTACCGTCGGCCAGGGTCCCTTCCTGGACGGGGGGCACCTGATACTGTTCCTTTCTGGTAGGCTGGGCTGAGCAGGTGGAGCTTTAGGGACACCTGTTCTCTCCTTTAGGGTAGCATAAACTTCTGCCTTTTGACCCTTGCTTTTTAACATCTGCAGACATGAAACTGCAGGGTGAATTTATCCAGAGACGTATGGAGCAGGCAGATGACACACAACTCTCCCTTCCGCTCCAGGGAGGGGGAGGGGGGGGGCAATGGAAATCCAATGTCCGGATTCAAGTTGAGAAGTGGGTGGGGTCAACAAGCTGTAATTTAACCCAGACAAGATGGGGGTACTAATTAGTCCTGAAGGGTCCTGGAGTTGGAGGCATTGAACTAGGTGATGTGTTTCGACCTGTTCTGGATGGGGTTGCCCCCTCCTTGAAGGTGCAGACACATGGAGGAGCACTCCACCCCTTCCCAGGGAGGCTCAGGGTTCCAAGGAAGGCCTTTTACCAGCCTTGTGTGGCCCTTCCTGGGTAAGACAGCCTCTCCCACTAGTGGTAGCAAAGGCTCCTTTCTGAAGCCCTGGAGAGCTGCTGCCAGCTGAGCTTGGAAGGCCAACAGTCTGACTGGGCACGAGACAGACTCAGGTGTTCCTATGTAGCCGAAAGTGTGCACAAGGTTGCTCCGTTGCAGACCTTTCTCCCGAGCCTTGCACAGCAGAAGGCAGCTGTGCTGCACAGGGGAGACAGGTTGACTTCTAAGAGCCCAGGTGGCAACACGGGCATAACACAGACTCCGTTGTTGCCCCAAGCCTTGGGGAGGGGCAGGTCAACTCGGAGGGCTTCAGAGTCTAACAGTCTATGCGTTAGACTATGTGCCATGCAGGCGGCAGAGGGCAGCAGACTGCCCCTCTGCCTCCCCTGCACAGACTACAACTCCCACAAGGTGTCGGGGCACCAAGGCGGCTCATGTGATCTTGGGTCCATCTGCCAGCTAATCGGGCATCGCTTTGGTACACATGTGACCAATCAGCACAGGGTAAGGGCTCCAGGACTGACATGGGAGGCGAAGTGCAGCACTTTGGACAGCTACTGAAAAGGGAGAAGCGCCCAGAAGGGGAACCAAGGTCAGGAAATGGGGTGGAGGTGAAGTGGAGAAGTTGCAAGATGGTGATTGTATCCATCACTTCACGCTTTTGTGGATTTTTTTTTGTGGGGGGGAGTTGTTGTTTGCTATAAACTGTAAACGTTCAATCCCAAAACTCTAAATCTGACAGAAGTAAAGATTTTGGTTTACACCTGGAAAAAATTAGCTACTACTGTCAGAAAGAAAAGGAGATCAAGGAACGCAGCTCAGGACATAAGCCCAGGTGGGAGAAGAGCCACCATCTCTCCTCCCCCCCCCCCGCCGCCCCGCAGTTTCTCTTTTCAAACACCTGTGAAACAGCTTGGAGAGAGATTCCCGGGCGCCTTGTACTGCAAGAGCCCCAACCTTATATGAGAGAAGCAGAGAGAGACGCTGCAGGCTGCTTGTGGTTCCAATTCAGTTTAATAAGTTAAAGTCCATCACACAGCAGTGTTCCAACATATACAAAGGTGCGGAATTTCACAATCATCTTTAAATAAATGTTTTACTGTAGTCCTTTAAGTATCTACACAATTCCTATTTCTTTTAATCTAAACAATCTGGGGTTTACAATAATCCACCCACAGAAAAGGCCTCAGGTACGGAAGAGCCCATGAGTGTAGGGTGTTCGCTTGGGCTCTGCTTGGGGTGGGGGTTGGTCCAGCACGTGTACAAGTGAACTACGGTGGCACACCCTAAAGGGCAGCAGCAACACCTAAAAAGTAACGGACTGCCACAGATCTGCGGAGGGTGGCACACGGGAGACGAGGCCGCTCACCTTTCTAGCAAGGCTGATACTGGGGAACTCTGCTCTTGATGCTGCGGGCAGCAGGAGAGGGCAGAGATGCCACCCGCACACAGGTGCCGCTCCATCCTGCCTCAGACGTCATGAGCAGCCATGAATTACCTGTATGGGAACAGCCTGTTCACCCTCATACTGAAATGACGAGGAAGGGCAGAGTGACTCAGCGGCAACTCTGGCCCAGGGAGAGAGGAAGTTCTGCATATACCAACTCAAGGGAAAACTGTCCTGTGCAAAAAGTATGCTGTGTTTGCAGTATTCTGCCCCCACCCCAACCACCACCTTCACTGGTTCCCTGGCAATAATGCAAAACACTGCAAATTGGAAAGGGCACGAACTCTTCCACACCCACCCACAGGCCACTGGCTCCATCTTTGCCGTGGTTTCTGATTCCTCCATTCAGCTGCCACTGATGCTCCAAGCGGATTGGGTGGAGAATTAAGGATGCAAATGCTTCTGGCAAAAGCAAGCGGAGAAGGAGACTCAGAGAAGGACTCACTAGGGTCTGAAACGTGCTCAGCTCACCAGACATTCATCTCTGTGCCTAAAGCATAAGAGCCATTTGTGAAACAACCCGCAAAGTATCTTTCACTCCACGGGAAAAATATATTGTAGTGCACAGTCCCCAAGGAGTTCCATTTATCAGCTTGATAAACCCTGGGCAGCAGAACGGCTGCCCATGCCCCCATGCTCCTGATGCTCTGGCGTGCACATGAGTCACCTTGCATCTCCACTGTGCAGCTCCCCCGGCTTTTTCATTCCTCGACCATCACAGACCTGGGGATTCCTTCATTGCCCATTGCAAGGAAACTCCGTTTAATTTCCTCCTCAAGCTATATACTGACTATCCTGACCAGTCAGCGGCCTTTTAAAAGGCAGTAAGGAAGGGGTCATGCATGAGCAACTGCCGCTCCAAGGCCTCCACTTCATCCTAGCATAAGAGTCAGCCAGAGATTATGCTTCCTGGCCCCTGCAGCCTCTTTGAAACACCAAAACACCCTTTGCAAGTGTGGACGGTTCGAGCTGGGTCTCCGTGGCCGTCAAGAGGTAGTCCACAGTGGCTGGCATTCAGGGGCAGGCAACCTGGTGCCCTCCAGGTGTTTGGACTACAGCTCCCATGTTCCCTGACCATTGGTGATGCAGGTTGCAGGTGATGGGGAATTGTGGGCCACAGCCTCTGGAGTGCACCAGGCTGCCTTCCTCTTAAAACCTTGAGGGGTTCTTCCATTCAGGGCAATGCACAGCTGCTAACAGTGCCTCCCCCCAGCCCACTGTTCAGCAGTCCAGCACTTTATACAGAGAACAATTTATACAAACCAAAGCAGCAAGCCTTACAGAAATCAGAGTGCAAGAGCAAATGTTGTCAGGGTAATTTTTCAAGGCCATGATCCCATAGCACTACCCTATTTCCTGCTCAGAAATGCAAAAAATGGCCGAATGGCAGACATGAGGCACACCTGATCAACTGTGGATGGGTAAGGAATCCATGATCAGCAGACATATATGGCAAAAAGGACGAATTGGCAAACACCGACAAATCTGCAGGAGTCAAAAGAGGATTGATTCAAATAAAGGGGTTGCACCCAGGAGGGAGGGAGGTGTGTGGGGGGAGGAGAGAGGTGTGTGGGGAGGGGGAGAAATGTAGTGGAGCTAGTCTTCACAGTTCAAGTGTGCCGGCCAGGGTGGGGGCTTCAGCCTCTGCCATCGCAGCCATCCTGCCACCCCTGACGGCAATGAGCATCCTGCCCAAATGGCTTCCATGGCCCGTCCTCAAGGAAAAAGGCACCTGCCTTCTCCACTGCTGAACAGTTGCACAGACAGAGTGACAGGTGGGCGTGCCCCGGAAAAGAGCCCACCCACTTCCCTCCCCAGGAGGACTCACGCAGCAAAGCCGGCTCAGGCGCTCTGGAGCCCCAGCCCCCAAGGCGGAGGCAGCCACGCCACGGGCCGGTCTAGACTGCAGACCCGCTTCTCTCTCAAGCATCTGCAGAGAGCGTGCCCATGGCAACCATCCCTGCAAGGTGTCCCTCCTTGGCCTGGAGGTGAACCAAAGATCAACTCTTGGAGCACACCGGGCGTCTTTGGCTCTGCAGCACATCCCACGGGAGATTTCATACAACAGTTCATTGAACCTAAACCCCAAATCCAGCTTTTGAATCCCCCACGACCTTGGACCATGCTGAAAAGGGAGGCCCCCAAACTCAGAGGGATGCAGGACTGCCTCCAACCTGCAATGACAAAAGAACGAGACTCCAGAAGTGGCAAGAAAGTCGTGACGGCAGCAGAGCGCAGTTCTTCCAGGGACCCACGACATCGACACCACAACAGAGGATGTAGCTGACCTCTGATGATGGGGCGACGACAGCTAGCAGCCTGGCCGAAGACACACATTCATTCGTCAAAGAGGAAAAGAAAACACACGGGGGATGGGCGGAAAGCTGCCAACGGCGGCCGAGCCCCCTGTCCGCCGCATTCAAAGAAGTCTACTTGGATGGACGTCCCCCGTCTCCACTGTCCATAGCCCACCCACCCCTTGCTTGGGCAGGCCCCGCAGCCGCTCCTTCCAGGGACAAGACATTCCTTCCTGGCCAAGCCTCTTCCACAATGCTTACGAAACCTGAGTACTGACTTTCCGAATGACCCAAGAGTTTATTTCCTTCTTGTGACAGCGCCACCCCCTCCCTCCCACCCTCCCTCCCTCCCTCCCAGCCTGGTCCTTCCATCCCTTTCCCACAACCTGCAGGGAGGAACCAGCCCAGCCACAGCAAGTTTGCCCCCCCTCCCTCCCCTCCCCCGCCCCCGCCCCATCACTCCCACCGCCTGTCAGGATCCCCATTGGCAAGCAGCCGGATTTTACAAAAGTGCAGTTCAGCTCCGTTCAGGTGCACAAGGCCTCATTTTTGGAATGAAACTTCAGCACTCCAGTGTTAAGCATTTGGTTCTGCTGGAGCAGTCTCTCTCTCTCTCTCTCTCTCTCTCTCTCTCTCTCTCTCTCTCTCTCTCTCTCTCTCTCTCTCTCCAAGCTCTGAGGGAGAGTTGGCGGCTGAGGCATCCTGCAGAGCCTTCGCTTCTTGTCCACGCCCTGACGCAGGGCAGATCAGAAATCCAATTGTGAAGAGCGGAGCAGGAGCGGAGGAAGGACCTTTCCTTTGAGCCAAGGCAGAGGCCTCTCTCGCACCCAGCCCAGCCCAGCCCAGCCCAGCCGCTCTCTTCCCACTGCAAAGTCATCACCCGGCTGCGTCCCATCTTGTCTTCTGCCGACACAGGCCAGGCAGGGCCTTTGCTGCGGAGGGCCATTGTGGCTGGCTTCCCCGACAGTGACATGGGCAGCCTCCGTGGGAGAGGAAGCCACTGGAATGCCCGAGGAGTCTCCTCTGGATATTAGCTTACAAACCGGGCAACTGCAGTAGAACCAACAAAAGCCAGTAAGCCAGGAGAACGCGCCCAGCGCGCGCCTTGCTCCCTGCCCGATAAGAGTGTTTCACGTGCACCCAGAATAGGGTGGGGGGTCATTACCCCACCGGGATCATCTTCTCCTTCACGTACTCCCAGGAGTTGAAGTTCAGGCTGCAGGCGGCACGTGGGGCCCGCTTCCTTCCCCCCGCCCCGCCCCCAAGACAGAGTGCACAGATCAGCTACAAACAGGGCTGTGGCAGCACGTGGACTGTTCCACCAGGAGGCCGCAGCATCCACAGTGGCCACTGGGCAGCAGCTCCCAGCATCATCACACACACACCGCCCTGGAGGGGGCCGCTCCCTTTGCTCGGGAGGGAAGAGGAATTGGGGTTGTGATGCAGACGCGGAGTGGGGGGAGCATCGACACGGGGGGGCTTCTGGAGACCACGGTCCGGCAGCCAGCTTCTCAGTGCTTGTCCACGGCCAGCGTGCTCCCGTTGGCCTTGGCCTTCGGCTTGGACTTGAAAGAGAACCGCTTGATGAGGCGCCGGGAGAAGCTCCCGGACTTCTTCCTGGCGCTGGAGCCGGCTGCAGCGTTGGGCAGGTCGTCGTGGGACTGGCTGAGGCCGGCTTCCTTCTGCTTGTTCTTCCTTCGGAAGATGAGTTTCGTGCCGCTCCGGAGGAAGCTCACTGCAGCGTGGGGGAGAAAACACGGCAGGGCGCGTCAAGGGGCTGCCCATCGGCTGAGGCGGCTGAACGAGCTGCCGCCATCGGCAGAGAGGGGCCGGTGGGCCTCAGGCCAAATCCGGGTTTGGACAAGGAATCCTCAGGACTTCACGGTGCCCGGGCCCCACGGAAGGAGGGCCCTGGTCAGCCACCAGCCCCCCACGCCAGGCTTCATCCCAGCATGTCAGCCAGCAGGACTCCAGCTCCGTGTGGACTTGGAGGCCCACGCCACCCCGGGACCACCCCAGGGGAAGGGTCTGGGAAGGGCCTTCCACCAAGGCAGCAGGGCCGGCTCAAAGCTTTCTTGGCTGACTGACGGCGACTGCCAGGGCTTCAGGTGGGTCTCTCAGCCCCCGCCTGGAGACGCTCAGGTGCCTGCTGCTGCACAAAGGCGCCTGGGCAGCTGCACTGGCTCTCATGCCCTTGGGTGTGCAGGTCACTTAGCGGCACCCGAGGAACGCCACCAGTGACCAGAGTTTGTCAGTCGTGGAAATACCAGCTCTCACTTCCCAGACGAGACGACACGAGAAAGGGAAACGCGTGGCCGTCTGAAGAAGTACGAGCATGGGGTGGGGCTGGGTGCCCGCTCTTGGCGTTTCTGCCCGTGGGACGCGGGGGCCGGCCACGCTCTCCCGCTCCCTCACAGGAACGCCCCAGGCCCACCCTGCAGACCCACCCTGAGTCCCACCTTTGTGGTCTTTCAGGCTCCGGGTCTCCAGCGCCCCTGTCGAGCCGGTCTCGGATTCCACGTCATCCACCGAGGGCCTCTCGGAGATGTCCGAGCGCGCCGTCTCATCCAGCTCCTGGCTCGCCCTTTGGGCTGCGTAGGAGGCCTCCAGCTGCTGAGCGGGATCGGTGAGGCTCTGGCTGTACTCGGACATGCCGGCCAGGAGGGAGTCCTCATGGAGCGTGGCCTCCAGCGAGGCGGCATAGCCCAGGGACAGGGCCATTTCATCCTCGGCAAGCGGCACCTGAGGGCAGGGAGAAGAGCCGCCTGCCAGGTCACGGGAGGTGGCGGGGTCCCCGGGGCCTTCCGGCCAGAGCCACCTCCGCCTTCCCGCCCCGAGCAAGGACTGCCAAGAGCTGCTACCTTGGAGACGCCCGAGATGATCAGCGTACTGCGCTTTGTTGGCGTCTTCTTGGAGGGCTTCTTGGTCACGTCGGTCAGCTGCCTGATGGCCGTCTCAGCCACCGGGTCCAAGCCGTTGGACACACGGCTGCTTCCTGGAGCGCGCAACACACAAGCGCCATCCTATTAATTGGTGTGGCCGAGGGAAGGAGGTCTTGATGCTGGCCAAGCCTCCCACGGCCCCCCACAGCCATCTAATGGCAAAGGGAGCCAGGGAGCCGCTCCGCCCCTGCTTCCAGAAGCCCTTTTCTGCATGAGGCTTTTATCCCTGCCATCCTCCATGGAGCCAAGGGCGAGGCATATTATTATTATTATTATTATTATTATTATTATTATTATTATTATTATTATTATTATTATTGCCCGCCTCTCCATTTTGATTGAGGCGGGGAACAACAATAAACGATAGAAACATGGTCCCCTCCGCCCCACCCCGCCCCCAACAACCCTGTGAGGTGTTTTCGGCTGAGGAGACAGTGGCCGGCCTGGGAGCACCCAGCAAGCTCCCCGGCCGAGTGGAGCTTTGAGCCCAGCTCTCTCCGATCCCAGACCAATGGTCTAACCGCTATCCTGGCCCCAAATCTCATCCCAGGCAGGAGTGAAGCCAAGTGCAAAAGGACTGGGCGGGGGGGGGGGAAGGAAGAGGGCTTAAAGGGAAGGTCTCCAGCTGGGCCCAAAGAACCCCCCTCTGATGCAAGGCGGAGCAGGGCGGGAGAGCCACCACGGCCACGTGGCTAAATTTGCCCACACTGAAAGAACTGGGCATGTTTAGCCTTGGGGAGAAAAGACTGAGAGGAGACATGATAGCACTCTTCAAGGACAGAGGAGGGCCAGGATCTCTTCTCGATCCTCCCAGAGTGCAGAACATGGAATAACGGGCTCAAGTGACAGGAAGCCAGATTCTGTCTGGACATCAGGAAAAACTTCCTGACTATTAGAGCAGTATGACAGTGGAGGTGGTGGGCTCTCCCACACTAGAGGCCTTCAAGAGGCAGCTGGACAGCCATCTGTCAGGGATGCTTTAGGGTGGATTCCTTCAATGAGCAGGGGGTTGGACTCCATGGCCCTATAGGCCCCTTCCAACTCGACTGTCCTATGATTCTATTGATTCCTGGTTCAACCACGCACGCAGCCTCTCCCCCATGACTCACTGCTACTGCTGGGGGATGCATTGCTGGGACAGCCGTTCTCTGGAAGCATCGTGGTCACCTTCTCCGTCACCTCCACCTTTGATGGAGACCTCGAGGGCGAATCTAGGCTCCAGAAGGAGGGGGCAAAATTAGCGAAGAAGGGCACAGGCAGGCGGGATGCAATGGCTGCCCCCTGGGTGTGCTTTCCCCCTCCCCCGGCCTCTCTCCCTTCTCCTGTGGCTCCCTAGAAACCCTGGGGAGATGTACAGCCCCATGCGTGTGGGAGAGCCCTGGGCTGATACCCCAGATCCGAAATTCGAGGGGAGGCAGGGACTCCAAAGCAGAGCTGCTCTTATAAGCGACAGTCTCTTCTCAAGTGCTGCGAACGTGTCCAAGCCATGAGTGGGGGAAGGTCCCACACGCCCTCGCAGAGAGCATCTCCCTTTCAGCTCAGTAACAACTGCTAACATTTCACACCTCCTAGCAGGGATGCTGTGCCGCCGTGCAGGCATCACTCCCACAACGCCCCCATGCCTCCGATGAACCATGGCCCTTCCCACAGGCAGGAAGAGAGAACCCCTCTGAGGCCCAGCCCTGCTGCTGGTGCTGGGGGCCAACGGCTGTTCCCCCTTTGCCTCCTTTGCCCTTCCCCAGGGCCGTGTGCAGCATTGCCGCTGCCCACGTGTGCACGCAGGCGCGCAAAGGCTCCGTGGGAGAGCGCATCTCCCGGGGCCCTCTGGCGCAGTGGAGCTGCCGGGTTCCTGCAAGGCCCGGCCAGAGCGGGCCCTTGGGCCACTGTCCCTGGCCACCACCGGAACCAGGCTGGCTGCTCACCGAGCTTGCAGTCCATTTTGGGCCTGGACTGGATGGTGGTGACAGTGGTGACGATGGTCCCGTCGGGCATGATGGTGCGGTCCATCTCAATCTTCTTGGTGGGGGTGATGGTGCTGCGCAGCAATGATGCAGCCTGCAGTTCCGGCACTTCCTGATAGAGCAGCTGCCAAGACAGCCAGAGACGGACGTGGCAGGCAGGCAGGCAGGCAGGCACAGGTGACGCTCGGCAGAGCTTCGCACCCGCAGCAGCTGCCTGCCTGCTTTGGGGCAGGTGAGCTGCAGCTCTATGCCCAGCATCAGCTGCCCTTTGTCCGGCCTGACCTTCGGCGGCTCAGCTTGCCCCAGCGAACAGCTGGGAGACAGAGGGTCCCTCGAGGGCGTGCAGTGGCGCCAGCCAGCCAGCCAGCCAGCCAGGACTGCGGCTTCCGTGGTGGTGGAGAGCGCCTGAACAGGAGAGCTCATTCGCGGGAGGGGTGGGGGGCTTCTAGGCTGCATCACTTTCAAGCCCCCGCTTCTCCTTCCCCTCCGTGATGGATTTTGGGTATCCCACCTCCCCCCCCCCCGCCACACACACAGAATCTCGAATTCTGATTAAAAATGAAAGAAAAAAGCACCAGAGAATTCCACCTATGCACAGAGACCGACGCCCTCACCGCACGGCTCTCACCTCCACTGCAATGGCGGCGGCTGGGGCCAGCTTCCGGCCAGCCCCAGGACTCAGCCGATAGAGCTGCTGCCCCCGTGGCTCCTTGGCGGGGGGGTCCAGGGGGACCGTGGCAAACCCCACGAGCACATCTGCAAGAATCAACAGTGGTCAAGAGCGGGAGCACAAGAGGAGGCCGCTTCTGTCAGCCCGGGAACCGGCAGCGGAAGCGTCTCATGCCGCTCCCCCCTAGGCTCTCCCAGAAAGGGGCCCTGAAAGCCCAACGCTGGAGCAGGGGGCAACGAAGCAGGAGCCCGGGCCCAGCAGGATCAGCCTCCACGCCCCCAGGGCCGCGGGACTCTCAGCCCCCCCCTCGGTGGAAGACTTACCCTCCCCCCAACTGTGGCTCCGGAGGACGCTCAGCTTCAGCTCTTTGCTTCTGGGGCCCAGCTCCCTGTGCGAAGCCAAAGAGAGGAAAGGGCTGCTGGGCTGGTCACACGGGGCTCCCCCTGCCCCCCGCCCAGCCCCCTCCACCCCGAGGGACGTGCCTCTTCCCCAGTGCCCTGCCCCACCCTCGCGGCTGAGGGCTGGCCGTCAGGCTGACCAGCAGAGCAGTGCGAAGGGCGCGGGGCAGAAAAGTACTGTGCAGGCAAAGGCTGAGAGCACACCCTTGGGGGCGCAGCGGGGGGGCATCCCACCCCCTCTAGGTGGGGAGGCAGAAGGGGCACCCGGGCTTTGAAGGGCACCCTGTCTCGCCCATTGGTATCTAGGAGTGCCAGTCAGGGGGGTGCTGCCTTCTCCAGCGAGCCCAGCGGCCAGCAGCAGTCCTGCCCCCGCCCCGTGCCCAAAGATGCAACCTCGCGGCCTCTTACAGAACGAGCTGGTCGGCCCACTCCACCTCGGCTGCAGGGCTGGAGCTGACGCACGGCACCGGCTTGGTCCTCTTCTGCTGCTGGGGGCTGCCCAACTCCACCACGCAGCACAGCTGCCCACCTGCTGAAAGGGGCCCAGAGAGCAGGACTGGGCTGAGACGCAAGCAGAAGCTTCCAGCCGGGCTCGCAAGCCCCGGGAGCGCTCCTCCAGGAAGCCGCCGCAGGGGAGCCAGCCCCCAAATGGCACTGCTGTGATGATCCATTTATGCTTCTGCTATCTTATTCGTCCTCACAACAACCCTGTGAGGCGGGACATTAGCATCCCCATCTCATAGTTTGGGAACTGAGGCTGGCAGGGAGCCATTCACAAAAGCTGCTCCGGCAGCAGGCGCTGAGCAGGGATTGGAACGGCCGCCTCCCAGCCCGCCTGGACCCCTTCCGCCACCCTTGTATAACCTCAGCACATGCGCCAGAAGCCCAAAGGGCCGTTTCCCCTTCCCCTTCTGAGGGGCCCTCGCCCTCTGCTGCACGGTGGCCCCTCGGGGGCCTCTGGCTTGGCAAAGCCCCGCACAGATGACAGATGACAGCAGGGCTGCCCACAGACTCCCTGCAGCCCAGGGGCTGGACCGAGGCGTGCTTGGTTCCGCTGTGCAAGCGTGACTGGGCCTCCGCCCCCAGCTGCAGACGAGACCACCACCACCACCAGAAGCAGGGGCCCCCATGTTGCAGGAGGCCCGTAGCCCCCCAATTTCTGCATTGTACCTGGCATCTCTTGGGCGCCCAGGCGGAGGGCCTGCAGGTGCTGGAGGAGCAGCTTGGGCATCACAGGAGAGGCAGGGCTGGACGGCAGCCCCTGGGACAGCTGGTTACAGGATACCTGGGCAGAAAAACAAGGCAAGGAGGGAGGGAAACTGGCAAGGAGGGGCCACCCCCACCCACCCCACGGGCATTCCACCCCACAAGCTCCGCCCCGGAGAGGGGCAGAAGGTTAAGTGTCACGGCATCTTGGCCTGGGATGAGTTTTAGATGGCTGTTTGAGTTTTGTCATCCTCGATGAGTTAAGTTCTCATTGCACCCTCTGTTTTAACTTGTTCGTGAGTCACCTTGGAAGGGCCTTTTGCCCTGAAAGGCAGTGTAGATATTCTACCACTAGTTTTAAAAACAGCCATCCCTCTAGGCCACACTCAATCTCCCCAACTAGTTCTGGGCTAGACGGAGCAGTGATCTTATTCAACAACAACGAAAGAGGCAGGTTTCTTCCCCATGGTCAGTCAACGCTCCCTACCTGCCCCCCACCCCCCACCCCAGAGCCCACAATCTCACGTGGAGAAGACGCCCCGTCCTTACCACGGTGCCGTCTGCTACACAGGCCTTGAGATTCACCATCATGGCTGGCTGCGTGCCAATGACAGAGTCTTCAATCAGGTCCTTTATGGTGGAGAGGTCCACTTTCCCCTCCTCCTCCTCCTCCTCCTCCTCCTCCTCCTCCTCCTCCTCCTCCTCCGCCTTCTCCTCCTCCTGGGGAGAGCATCGCGGAAAGGAAGTCAGAACCAGCCCAGAGATGGACTGGGAGGGTCAATAGCTTGGGCCGGAGAGGACCATCAGTGGCCCTGGGCAGTGCTTCAAGAGGCAGCTACTGCCCCAAGGCCGGCCAGCCGGCCGGCCACTAGAAGCCCCTCTGGGACAGCTCCCCCTGAGCCCCAGGAAGAGGGCAGCTCTAGTCCTGCTGCTCACACACGTGCACTTGGCACCACCGGCGGGCCAGGTGCTTTCGGCGCGCAGCTCTCCTGGGGTCAGCCCACGCAATCTCACAGCGCGTCCTGGGCAGATGGTGCACATGCCTCTGGCCAAAGCCATGGGAAGCGAGACGGCGCTTTCCTACGAGCATGACTCACAGGATGGAGGCGCAGCCTTGGCTTCCGCCACATCCAGCCCTGAGTTGTGCAAACGAGCCCTTGGAGGAGCTCTGCTCTGCGGACACGGCCCAGAAGGCCCGCGCCCGTTCCGCCGGATCCCAGGAGCCAAGACAGAGGGCGAGGCGCTCCGGGCCTTACGCAGCGCACGCAGCATCCGCACGAGGGGCCGCTCTGGCGCCGGCATGCAGAACCTCTCCCAGCCTGCGGGAGATGCTCTCATGGGGGGGGGGGGCTGCATTCGAGTGCGGGGGAGGGGGGCAAAGGCAAAGCGGTTGGAGCCCAAACACCTGCGTGTTTCAGCTCGAGGTGCTTTGCTAAGGCCTGGGGGAGGCATCTCCGCCTCTTACAATGGGGATAGCTGCACAGTAGCCTGGAGGCCCCCCAAGGACTGGTGGTCGGGGTGAAAGGAGGCGGGCCCATCTGCGGAACCCCCAAGAGAGCTGGGTTTCGCCCCTGGGCCTGAGGACCCCTACCTTTGCCAGAAGTCTCGGGCAGCTGTGGGAATTTGCCACACACACACACACACACACACATGCACACATGACAGTCACATGTGACCACCCCACCCCACCCCACCCGGAAGGCCTTTCTCAGGCCTTTGCTCACTTCACGTAGCTGCAGCTTTGGGACGACCGAGAGGTTCAGGCTGGGCCGGCCTCTGAACGCCCAGGAGACCAGCAGTCCTTCATCCCGGATCTCCTCCAGACGGATCTCCAGCTGGCCCCGCAAACAGAAGGGGGCCCAGGTCAGTTGCAATGACCATGTGCAGAGCTATTGATATCCCACCTATGTCGTATGAACTGCAGGGAGGCTGCAACCAGCTGAAATAGTCCACGCCACGTACCGCAGAGCTCATCCTGCACTCCGAGAGTGGCACCCGAGCCAGAAGCCGGCCTCGTGCAGACGTGCCCAGGCGCCCACACGGCTGGCGTCAGCCTCCCTCCACCGCCCCCAGCGATAGCGTAGGAGGCCAGAACAAGCCCTCCTGCAAGGGCTGGGGCCGGAGTCATTCCAGCCCCACAACCGCCTGCCCCCTTTACCTGGGCCTGCAGCACAACCAAGGTGACATGGTAGGTGTCCATGGAAACCGCAGCTGGGGACTGCTGAGTGACTGAGACGGGGAACTGCACAGCATCAGCTGAAAGGTGGCAGTGCAACATCTGGAAGGAGAAGGGGAGGGGGAGACCGTCACAAAGCCCACTGGAGGGGCAGCCAGAAGGCCAGCAAACAGCAGCAGGCAGGAGGAAGGACGGAAGGAAGGAAGGAAGGAAGGAAGGAAGGAAGGAAGGACGGAAAGACGCCCAGGGAAACATTTGGGGTCTCCCTCTTCATCACCATCTTCAAACCCAGGTTGCCGACCCTGGTGTTTTTTTTTACAAATAGTAGCCATGGGAGACCTGGGAAATGGGGAGGTGAATCCTTTTGTCCTCTGCTCTGACCGCCCCCCCCCGCACCCCAAAGCTGCTATTTGCCATGACTGGAATGCAGATGTGGGCTTAGATCACAGCAAGCAGCAGTGGGGGCCGGGAGGCAGGGGAGACGTTCACCAGTAAAACAGGACAGATGGATCTCTGTCAGGCCCACTGCAGCAGTCATGGATTTCCTGTATCAGCAGCAGGGGGTTGGTCTAGGTGACCTTTGAGGTACCTCTGTAAGAGTTAAAACCCTCCCTCTCAGAGAGAGAGAGAGAGAGACAGAGACAGAGACAGAGAGAGAGAAACTGAGGGAGAGAGATCCAACAGATCCCCCCTCCTTATGGCTTCCTTTCTGAAAGTTTAAGACAGTGGAGATGCGTTCACACATCTCTGTCATCACATCTACTTTGACCCTGAGTTGCCTTGGGACACATCTGCCCCAATGAAGCCTGGGTCTCCGCTCAGCCACACAGCCTTGGCAAGATCCCCGTGGGAGTTTATGGCTCCTCGCTGACCCCCCGCGGAAGGCTGCTGCTCTCTTTACCACAAAGGCACTTTTCGTATCTGCTGACAATGTTGATCTGGTTCTCTCCTGGTTTCCTGCCTAGATTCTGCTCTGTTCTTTTCCACATTACAGCTTGAGTTTCCTGCCACCGCTGCCGCTGCTGCTGTAATTAAAGATTCACAGAAGAAAACCTGCCACCGGGATCCTGCTCAGAACAGCGATCTCCACCAATGTTACGCTGCATCTTTGATCAGCCGAGAGAGCACCCTGTTGCTTCCGCTGGCTCATCCCACTCCCTGGGATTGTTGCTTCTCTGTCAGTTCTCCTGCTCTCTCTCTCTCTCTCTCTCTCTCTCTCTCTCCCTCTCTGATCTTTGGTCATTACAACCTAACAGACTCACGGCCATTCCCCAAGTGCAGGGCTTAACCTGGGGCCAGAGCAAACCAGGGACTTGCCCTGGAGCCTGATGTCAATGCCAGCACAGTGGCTCCTCTGGGCATGTACAGGGTGGACTCACATGCCTGGCATTACAGGAAGAGGTTTCTGTGGTTCCAGGCTTTGAGGCAGCCACGGCATTTGAGATTGTCGGAAATATCCTTCCAGCTTCTCTGCTCCAGCCCCATTGGATGTTTCCAGGAGGAGTGCCTTGGTTCGCTTGAGGGTCCTCCTTTGTGCATCACTCACTGCCCTCCTGGAGCCCGGAAGAGCAGCTCCTCAGGCAGCGGCTGAGTCGCACGCCTCCCTCAGGTGCTGCCCCGTGTTCCCCCCCTGGGCAGGGCGAGTGGCACACAAAGGAGTCCCTGCTCTGGGACAACCTGGGGGCCAACTCCTCTGTGGGCTGGAGTCTCCTCCTCCCTGCCCCAAACGGCTTAGGAACACAGCATGTGAAGGGCTGTCTACACACATTTATTTTGTAACATTGATAAACTGCTCTATTTTTGAAAGATTCCTGAGTGGTAAATATATATAGCTACAAAATAATTAAAATATGTAAAATCAATTTATACTAATAAAATTGTGGTTGGTGCTTTTCTCAGGAAAGGCCCTTTTTTAAAAAAATGTTTCTGGCAGATGCCCCAAAAGAAGCCACGTAGACACCTGCCTGACAGGGAATTCCACAGAGAGGGAGCCAAAACACGCAGGCAGACTCCAGACCTCAGGTCCATGCGGAACCACCAGGAGCATCTCGGAGGAGGACCTCGGTGGCTGGGCAGGTGGAGAAGGGAGAAGGCACCCCTTCAAGTATCCTGGTCCCAAGTCTTTATACAGCAAAACCAAAACATTAAAGCTGGCAAATAGGCAGCCAGTGCTGCTCCCTCAATCGAGGGATGACCTGATGAAAAGTGGACGCTCCCGCATTCTGCACCATCTCCAGCTTCCAGGGCAGCCCCACATAGAGCGTGTTGCAGTACTCCAGTCCTGATATGATTGGATATAGAGGCCTTGCTCACGTGCCCAACATTAAGATCCATTTGGGTGGCGGGTCCCTTTCAGCCGTGGCTCCGTCCCTCTGGAACTCCCTCCTGTGAGATGTCTGGCCAGCTCCCTCTTTAACGAGTCTTAAACAGGCCTTGAAACCTTGACTATTCCAATCTGCATGCAATTATGTTCATGGTCTGATGTATTTATGGAAGACGCTATATTGGATGGTTTGAGTTTTGAAGTTTTTGTGTTTAACTGTTTAATTGTGAGAGCCTTTGGTCCTACTGAGCTGAATATAGATATTACAAACCATCTCTCTCTCTCTCTCTCTCTCTCTCTCTCAGACACACACACACAGAGCCTTGTGGCATCCATTCATACCAGTAGAAGACTGGTGTTGGAACGTCATCGTGGCTTACCATACTGCAGTCCGACTGGTCTGTGCAGGTCACGTGGCTGATGTTTACAGCTGGCAGCTGCTGAGGCCTCTCCTCAAATGTGATCTGGACCGAGCTCTGGGTGAAGAAGAGAACCTGGTTAGCCCCCCAAATGACCAGAGCAAACACAACGCAGCCGGTGCTGCGTCATCATCAGGCGTCTCCCTGTCAGGGGTCCTCAGGCAGGAGCTGCCGCACCAGCACTGGCACAGGTGACAGGGCTCGCGGTGGGCCAGCCAAGGGCATCCTCTGCTGGGATCCAGACACGCCCCGCTTGCTTTACGGATGCAGGCCTGAGGACGCAGCCCATCTTTCCAGTCCTCAGTTCATGGAGCAGAGCCTGGCAAGGCAAACCCCATCCAGCCACAGGGCAAAGAGGCTTGAGAAACCCACGCTGAGGCACCATCCAGTCACAATACGTAGCTTTTGCGTAGCACTTTCAAGCGTTCAACATGCTTTCCACACACCCTCTAGTTATTATCCTTACAACAACCCTGCGAGGCAAGTCACTACGATCACCCGACATCTGCAAGAGACCGAGCAAGTCCCTTGCCTAAGGGCCACCAAGCCAATTGATAGCAGAAGTGAGCTTCAAGCCCGGGGCCTTTCCGATTAAGCAGTGCTGGCGAGGAGGGGCTGCATGGGCTGCCCCCAGGTTTCTGCCAGGGCTTGGGTGCTCCATGGCAGGGGAAATTCAACAAGTGACGTTTCCCCTGGCATGGATGTAAGCAAAGAGGAACTCTGCACCCACTGAACATTCAATAGGCACCCCTGCCAGAACACACAGAAGCGCCCCCTGTTGGCACCGCGCCCCCTGGCTCAAGGACTCCTCTGACAACTGCCCTGCAGGGGCTGCCTGGGTGGAAGGAGGAGAAGCGTTGCCCTGCAGGAGAGATCCTGGGAAGGAGAAAAAGAGGGCGGCAGAAGGAGGCGGGGCTGTGTTTCACAAACCGCAGGGAGTGTTCTCCATTTGCCCCCATCCCCAGGGATGCATTATTCAGCCGCAGAGTCGATCCACCCACAGCACTCCCGTCTATTCAAATCACAGATCCGTGGGCTGGTCAAGGCAGGTTAAGCCCAGGCAGGGTTGCCATGGCAGCCAGGGGCTGGGATGCCCCTTCTGCGTGGGACAGCAGAGCGGCGGCCAAGAGGCAGCTTCCCCGCTGCCTGAACCCCGGTGGGTCTGCCCCAGTGCCTGGCCGTGCTGGCGAAGGATGAGAGAAAGTGGCACGGGGAAAGGCGTAGGTCAGCGCGCCAGGTGCTGCATGAGGGGACGCACAGAAATCCAAAGGGGGGAGCATGAGGGAGGGAGGAAAGGGATCCGACCCCCCCTCGCACGCACGCACACTCCTGTCATTTGCACCTGAGCTGGTGAAGGCATTCGAAAGGAGCAGCTGTTTCCAAGGAGTCCATTTGCATGAAACAAAACAAGTGTTCTGTTCCATCCGCCCCCATTCTGTCACCCCCCCTGCCCCAGTTCTTTTTTTTTTCCAGGAGATGAGCTTCTGTGTGGCTTCTCCACAATTCAAATCGCTAAAAGGGAAAAACGATGACATCAGAAGGAGCTAAAAATAATCCTATCCAGAGGGGACCTGAGATCCGTTGCCTCCAAAAGAAAATCCATCCCAGAGTCCTCTTGGGGTTTCAAAGGGAGAGAACGGAGTTCCAGCGCAGGCTGGGAGGGGAAGGATCAGGCCTTAAGCCCTTCTCGTTCCCCAGATGAAAGATCTTCACTGCCACTGCAGTCCTCGTGGATTAGGGCTGGGGAGAGAAAAAGCTTCTTACGAGGACGTGAGGATGTTTTCAGTGACAAATCACCAGAGCCCAAAGAAGGGTTCAGCTAAACCTGAATTCACCTACATGAAACAAAAGAACTTACAGCTAAGCACAAGCTTGGATTTTTTGAGGCACGGAACGAAACTCCTGTTCCTGCACATAGGCTTGATTTGATTTCAGTGTTTTGCTTTTCTTAAGTTTAACATACTTTGAAATTTAACCCATCAAAGGTAACATGAAGTCAAACAAGACCCAATGAAGCAGGTGCCAAAGGAACCTTGCTGCAGCCATTAAGACAGCAAGCCTTGAAGAACCCCAGGCTCAGACTGTGGCCAGTCCCCAATGGAAGGGAACCCAAAGCTGTGGGGCAGAGAAATATGGTCAAACAGGGCTAATCATGCTCACTGCTCCCTTGCAAAACTCCCCAAATCTGGGGCTAGTTATGAGTGAATCATCAGAACAGGTGGATGCAGGATCAACACATGTCCTGCCCTGTTCCTAAACAAGGAGTTGGGTTTTTTTAATGTGTAAGAAGCCGTACAAACATCACAACACATCACCTGGGTCCATTTTGCAGTCTGCACACATACTCCCCCTTTGTACAGGTATCAAGCTGGACACGCACCTGCGATACGTGATGGAACACCCCAGGTACTTTAAGAAGGCTGCAGACAGGCAGGAATGGCTGATCTAGGTCTGGGCTTCCAGCACTGAGCCGGAGGAGGTCGGGCTCCATGGCCTATGAGGTGCCTGTGAACTCTGGAGTCCGACAGAGATACACGCAACACTCAGGAGAAACAGCCTCAAACGCTGAGGGGCCCCATCTGGTGGGGAAGCAGCCCAGCAGGGAGCCCCCATGGCCACCAAGTCCATAACTATTGAAACTTGCCATCTGCTGGGCGACACAAGTGTAGAAACACACACACACACACACACACACTTTCTACCCCCCTCCTCCCCAAATATTTGTATAACCAGGAGTGCAGTGGAACCAGATCAGCAGACAGACAGCATCTCCTCTGGACTGGAGACTGAATGAAAAGGGGGCTGGGGCAGAGGAGCGGCACTCGGGGTGGGGTAGAGGAAAGGCCAAAAGGAGAGCCGGACCTGGTAGCCCTGCAAGGAAAAGAGGAGCACTCCCCCCCCCCGCCCCCAGGCTGGGAAGGCAGGTGAGGAGGAGGCGCAGCAGCAGCTACCCCTGGACTGCTGCCTCTGCAGTTGTCCTCTGGGCTTGGCGCTGTTTAAACAAAGGTGAGAGACGGGTTCAGTTTGCGCAGGGAGGGGCCGGCCAGGCCTCCTGGGCACAGCCACATTCCAGCAGCATTCCTCAGGACCCTGGCGGAGAGCGCTGCTTATTTGTTTGTTTGTTTATTTATTTATATAGCACCAACAATGTACTTGGTGCTGTACAGAACATCCCAATAAAACAGCAATACCCTGCCTAGAGGCTGACACTCTAAAATCACATTAAAACATATGAAGGGGGGAAGGGGTTACCAAAAACAGAAATAAGGGAATCATCATAGGAATGAGAACAGTAAATTAGGGTAAAATACCAAAAGCTACGGGAAACAGATGAGTTTTGCATGATGGCACTGGCCTGCCCCCAGGCAGCCCAGATGGCTCAGGATGGGAGGGTGGAAAGTCCTGCATGGCGGGGCAGGTGTGTGAGGAGCCCCCCGCCCGCCCCCAGGCAAAAGCACCCCAAGCCCACCCGGTTATCAGCAGGGTGGTGCCTAATAGAAACGCGGTCTTTTGAAAGCAGGTTTTGCTCCTGCAGGCAAACGTTTTGCGGGGTGGGGGTGGGGGTGGGGGTTGCAATTGCCTTTGATTGGTGTAATAACACCTTCTGATGGTGAGGTGTGCATGAACACAAAGTACGATTCAATGCGCTACAACGCCTGCGAGACGTCCGGGGCTGTGGATTCAGGAGCACCGGGACCGTTCACAGGCAGGTCTCCAGAAGCCCTCCGCACAGCTGGTGGCCTCGCCAGGGAGAGGCTGGCTTTCGGCCGGCAGCCCTTCCTCGCCCGCCACTGCTGGGGCGGGGGTGGGGGGCAGGCAGCGTGCCCCCCCAACACACACGCGGGCTCCCAAGGTGGTCAGCCCGGAGGGGCCCCTCTCCCGGAGAAGGCGGGTCAACCTCGCCTTGCTTTCTCAGCGCCGCTCAGCAACGGCCTCCGGCCTGGGAACCGGAACGCCGCTGCAGCTCGCGCGGAGGGACGCGATGCCCCCAGCAGGGCCGGTGCAGCGAAGCTCCTCGCTGGGCTTCCCGCACAGGCAAGACCGGGACGGGGGCTTAGCCCGCCTCCCCACTCGGTCGGGAGGGAACGCTGTCGCCCGCTTCGCCAAGGCTGCCTGGGCGTTCGGCTCGAGGGGGCGGCTGGGGAGCAGCAGCAGCAGAGCCGCCTACCCCAGGAGGCAAACGAGGGGGTCGGGGGCCCGGCCTCCCTCTGCGGCTTTGAGGAGGCCGGGGCGGTCGGGGGGGACGGGGGACCGCGTGTCCGCCCCTTCCGAAAAGCCGCAGCCCGAGCCGCTTCCGCGAGAGACAGCTCCGGGCCTGAAGCGCCAGCGCGAGTGAGGACAGCTCCTCTGCACATGTACAGAGGGCTCCCGCCCCCGCCCCTGTCAGCTCAGGCACTCCGCGCGCCGCCCCCCCCCCGATCCCCCGCGCGACTCACCCCGTGCCGCCGGGCCTGCTCGTTGAGGGCGCGCAGCCAGGCGCGCTGCCAGTTCTCGCGGAAGGCGCGGAAGGCGAAGAGCGAGGCCAGCAAGCCGCGGGGCCCGGCCGCCGCCGCCGCCTCCCCGCCGCCTCCTCCTCGGCCCGAGCCCCGACGCAGCAGGGCGGCCCAGAGGCCGGCGGCGGCGGCGGTGCGCGGCGTCGGCGTGGGCGTCGCTTCCTGGGGCCGGCCCCGGCCGCGCCACACGCCGCGGGCGAACTGCAGCAGCCAGGCCGAGACGGTGAGCAGCGAGGCGGCGAAGAGCAGCACCAGCGCCGCCCAGCCCCAGCCCAGCCCGGGCTCCGGCTCCGGCTCCATGGCGCGGCGGCGGCGGCGGCTCACGGGGGCATCGCGGGCGCGCCGGGCCGGGGAAGGGACGCGGCCGGCTCGGAGCTCCGGGCAGCCGCGCAGCGCTCTTCCTGGCCAGCCTGCGTCCCGGCGGCCGTAGCGAACGGGGCGGGCCGGCGGGGCGGAGCGCAGGAGCGCGCGCGGGGGGGGGGGGCGGCGGCTGGGCAGGGCGAACGCGTGGCCGCGCCTGCCTCGCCTCCCGCCGCCGCTCCCCTCCTTAAAGGCGCCCCAGCAAAGCGCTCCGCCAGCGCCCACCCGCCCCGTCGGCGGGCCCCGAGCCCCGGAGAGCGCCGGTCCAGGAGAGGCTGCAGCGGGGCTGCGCTTCGACGGGCAAGAGCGCCAGCGAGGGAGCCGCCCGCAGCCCCGGGGGACGCCGCGCCGCCGCCGCCTCGTAAGTGCGCCGCTGACGGGGGCTCGGAGCCCGGGCAGGTGGGGGCACGTGGAGGGCTGGCGCGGCTCGCTCGGGAGGCAGGGGAGGAGGGGAAGGCGCGCTCCTCCTCCCGCCTGGCAAGGTTTACTCGCAAGGAACACCCCTCCCCTCCCCACCCCCCACCCCCTGCCGCCGAGGAGGCTTCCCTTGGGGCAAGTGGCCCCAGCTGCCGGCGGTCCCTCGGGCGGGGGTTCCGGAGCGCAGGAGCAGTTCGGCGCCCCCCTCCCACGGAAGCTCCCTCCGGCCTTGTGACCCCTGCTTTTCAATCTGTTCACAAACGCTCTGGAATCCGGAGGGAGCAGTGACGTGGCCGAGTTGGTTGATGACACCCAATTAGTTAGGGTGGTCAAAACACCAAGGGATCGTGAGGAGCTCCAAAGGGATCTCTCCAAGGTGGGAGAGCGGGCCTCCCAACGGCAGGTGCCGTGCAATGTAAGCAAGGGGAAGGTGATGCCCCGCCCCGCTTGAGGCAAAAAAAAGAGCCCAAATATAACCTGGTGGGAGCTGAGCTGGCAGAGACAGACCAAGCAAGAGATCTTGGGGTTCTGATGGACAGCGCCGTGAGACATGCGGCCGCTGTAAAGAAGGCAAACTCCATGTCAGGCATTATTTAAAGAAAGAAAAGAATTGGGAATAAAACTGCCACTATCTTTACTGCCTGTATACAGATGTATGGTTCGACCACACTTAGAATGCCGTGTACAGTTCTGGTCACCACACCTAAAAAGAGATATTGCAGAGCGGGGAAAAGTGCAGGAAAGGGCAACTCAAATGATCAAGGGGCCGGAGCCTCTGACCTAGGAGGGAAGGTTACAGCAGCTGGGATTGTTCAGCCTGGAAAAACAGAGGCTGAGGGCAGACAGGATAGAGGTGTACCAAACTATGCACGGGACAGGAAATGTGGAGAGGGAGACATTGTTCTCCCCCTCTCATACAGCTAGAACCCAAAGGGGTCATTATCCCACGAAGCTGATTGGTGGGAGATCCAGGACAAATAAGAGGAAGCCCTTCTTCTTCACACAGCGCATAGTTAAAATACGGAATTCACTTCTGCAAGATGCGGTGATGGCCACCAATGGGCATGGCTTTAAAGGGGGTTGGAGAAATTCCTGGAGGAGAAGGCTGCCCATGGCTACTGGTCCCGGTGCCTATGTGCTACCTGCTGTATCAGAGGAAGTATGCCTACGTACACCGCTTGCTGGGGAACATGGGCAGGAGGGTGCTGCTGTTGGACTTATGTCCTGTTGTAGGTTTCCTGTTGACAGGCAGTTAGCCACTCTGTGAACCAAATGCTGGACTCGATGGATCTTTGGCCTGATCCAGCAGGGCTCTTCTTGCAATCTCATGAGGCATGAAGGGGATGGGGGGACGCCGTCCCTGCTCCTCCGCTCTTCTTTACGGCCTGTGCAGCAGCGTCTGTATGGGGTTTAGGAGGGCTGCAGGGGCAGCGCCCTCGCTGGTCTGTGGCTGCCCCTTCAGAAGGGCTGGGGGTGCTGAAGCTGCTGCCGCAGCCATGGCAGATGTTAGGCCCCGTGTCCCCAGCCTGCTGCCTCCAGGCAGGTGTTGGACTGCAAGTCATAGAGTCACAGAATCATAGAAAATAGCAGAGTTGGAAGGGGCCTACAAGGCCATCGAGTCCAACCCCCTGATCAATGCAGGAATCCACCCTAAAGCATCCCTGACAGGTGGTTGTCCAGCTGCCTCTTGAAGGCCTCGAGTGTGGGAAAGCCCACAACCTCCCTAGGTAGCTGATTCCATTGCTATACTGCTCTAACAGTCAGGAAGTTTTTCCTGATGTCCAGCTGGAATCTGGCTTCCTGTCACTTGAGCCCGTTATTCTGTGTCCTGCACTCTGGGAAGATGGAGAAGAGATCCTGGCCCTCCTCTGTGTGACAACCTTTCAAGTATTTGAGAGTGCTCTCATGTCTCCCCTCCATCTCCTCTTCTCCAGGCTAAACGTGCCCAGTTCTTTCAGTCTCTGCTCATAGGGCTTTGTTTCCAGACCCCTGATCACAGCATCCACGTTGCTGGGAGTTGCAGTCCCAACACTTCTGGCGGGCACCAAGCTGGGGAAGGCTGGGCTCAGCTTCATTCTGAAGCCTTGTTCCGTCCGAAAGAGCAGCTGACACGCCACCCATCGCGCAAGGGAGGCGGCGGCGGCTCATTCCTCCGTCCGTCGGAGCGGCCCCGCTCCGTCCCTCGCGCAGCCTCGGGCCGTCTTGGAGGTACCACAACAGACGCCGCTGTTTGGCTCCACCAATTCGCCCAAGATCCCGGCCAGGAGCTTAGGGCTGCAATACTGTCCACGCTTACTCGCGAGTAGGCCCCGTGCAGTGGCGGTGCGGCTCGAGCTGCTGCCTGCGATGTACTAAACAGCCGCGGCTCCTTTAAACGGCCCCGCCCGGAGCAGAAGCGCGTCGCCCAGCCCATCGAGAGTGGGGTGACGTGGAAGGGAAAGAGGTGGCCAGAGCGGCGCCCACGTGACACCTGGGGCCCGCCATCTTTGGCGTGGGCGGCATCGCTCTCGGCTCAGCCTCTTCGTCCCAAACACCGCCGTTCCAGCCAGTAACAAATATGGCGGCAGTGACGCGGGTCCCATGATACGCTCGGACGGAAAAGCCGCACTGGAAGTTGGCGGTGCATCGCCGTAAAACGTCCGGGCAGAAACCTTTCCAGCGAGCAAGGACGCGAAAGGAAAGGTTCCGGCCTGTCGGGGCGTGAGGTCGCCCAGCAGGGGCGGCAGCGGTGGCGGCGGCGGCCGAGCAAAGGCCCAGGCCCGCCTCTCTGCGGAGCCATCCCGGCCCCTGCCGCTCGGGTAGGCCGGGAAGCCGGGGGTGGTGGTAATGTCATGGCCCGTCTTACCGCCTGGCCGAGGAAGCCCAGATCCTGCTCCCTTGTACACGTGTCCGTTCGTTCCTCAGTCTGGAGGCGTGTGTGTGAACGGGTACAGCCTTGCTGGTTCTGAGTGCCCCCTCCTGCTTGTGGGCGTGACACCCTCCCCACCCCCACCCCACCCGGGTTATTCCACTCGCCTTTCAGGTGTGCACAGATGTGTTCTGTGAGACACAGGTGGACTCTTTGCATCTACAGCGACCGCTTATTTCTTATTCTTAGTGATGGAGATCGGTCACCATGGTTGATGCTGGAACTGGATGCTGGCGTTGGCGGTTGTGGCCTAAGGATCTGCCCTCTGCCACTTGAGCAATAGTCTGCAGCTGACCGACCGGCGGCAGCGACGAGGCCGCCCAGCGACTCCCCTTCCCTCGCCCTTGCATTTCACCACTTGGGCGCCCCCGGACCTGGCCCTGAGATGTGGAAGTTGCCGGTCATCCCCCTGTTGATCAATCTCTTTGGCTCCCTTCTGGGCTTCGTGGCAACTGTGACGCTCATTCCAGCCTTCAAGGACCACTTCATTGCTGCCAAGCTTTTTGGGATTGATTTGAACAAGACTTCCAAGCAACCGATGTGAGTAAACGCACTGCATTCTGTTGTGTTCTAAGCTGCACTTTGCAAGAGTAGAGTGAACCTGGAGCGTAGAAGCCCGTGAGGAGATGTAGGGCTGAGGGCTGGGGCAGTTGTGTTAAGGTATTGCGCAGGGAAGGAGATGCTGGATTAAGTCTGCGTCTACAAAACGTGGAGATCAGTAAAGGGAGTTCCAGCCGCTGCTCTTTGCGCACTCTGACCTTCTGCTCGAAAAGCCCACTTGTGCTTCAGTCCTGCGGTGGGCCTGGTGGGATGGCGTCCAGTAACCTTTGGCCTGTGCTGCGTGTTTTCAGCCCAGAATCCCAAGGCGTCATTAGCGGGGCGGTGTTTCTGATCATTCTCTTCTGCTTCATCCCGGTGCCCTTTCTGAGCTGCTTTGTGGAGGAGCAGTGCAAGGCCTTCCCACACCATGAGGTGAGTCTGGAACCGGGACGGGATGCTCCAGCTGAGTCGGGCGTGGAAGTGCAAGGAGTGGAATCTCACGGCCTCTCTCTGCCTCGCAGTTCGTAGCACTCATTGGTTCCCTTCTCGCCATCTGCTGCATGATCTTCCTGGGCTTCGCGGATGATGTCCTCAATTTGCGCTGGCGCCACAAGCTGCTTCTGCCCACCATGGCCTCGTTGCCTCTGCTCATGGTCTACTTCACCAACTTTGGGAACACCACCATTGTGGTGCCCAAGCCCTTCCGGATGTTGCTGGGCATGCACCTGGACCTGGGTAAGTGACCCACGACCAGCCCTGGCAGCCTGTGTCCCAGGTGACATCCAGGTCGTCTGACTAGTGTCACTAGAACAGCCGTCGTCTTGACATCGCTAGGGGGCAGCTGGCCCTAAGCACTCTGTCGGTGTTGCAATGGGCAGCCGTGGGAGCAAGAGTCCTGGTCTGACAAATACCACGACGGGTGGGTGCGTTGCCACGCCTCCCCACTGCCCCCTGCTCTAGAGAGTGTTGTGTGGCTGGTGACTTCGGAAGGAATAGGAGTGGAGGACGGATGGGTTTTTTCTTGCAGGTATCCTGTACTATGTGTACATGGGCATGTTGGCTGTTTTCTGCACCAACGCAATCAATATTCTTGCTGGAATCAATGGCCTGGAGGCTGGTCAGTCGCTGGTCATCGCTGCCTCAATTGTCACTTTCAACATCATAGAGCTGAATGGTAGGAAGGGGATGATGCCTGGGGACTGGCCCAGAGAAGGCCTTGCGTTGTCTGCTCTGCAGAGCTTCAGGCTGGATGCATAGCAAGAGCAGGGCTCTCCCTCAGCTGCTGTGCTGCAGTGGGCCTGGTGGGCAACTGCACGTGTGGCACGGAGGGCCCTGGGGCTGATGCCAATTGCCTGACCCGGCTGCCTTCCCCCCTCCCTTTCTCACAGGGGATTACAAAGATGACCACATTTTCTCTCTCTACTTCATGATTCCCTTTTTCTTCACCACGTTGGGGTTGCTGTATCACAACTGGTAAGGGACACCATGGAACGAAAGGGCCGGCCCCTGTCTTATGGGAGAGAAGAGATGGGAGGATGTTTGTTTGTGAGGTTGCAGGTTTTGGAGTTCACTCGTAGCAAGACAGGATGTGGTGCTTTGATGTAGCTACCATGTTGAGGGTTCCAGGGGAGCAGGAGGAGGTGGAAGTCTTGCTTCTGGAGCTAGAAGGTCCAAAGGGCCATTTCCTTTGCCTTGAACTGTGTGGGAGTGTCTGATGCCCACAACTGTGAGTTTGTTAGAAGGAGCTTCAAAATGTCACCCGCTCATTAAACCACGTGTTGCCTCTGTTCTGATTGCTCTCTCCCTGGCTGAGTACAGGTACCCATCCCGTGTGTTTGTGGGTGACACGTTCTGCTATTTCGCTGGCATGACCTTTGCCGTGGTGGGAATCCTCGGGCATTTCAGCAAA
Organism: Elgaria multicarinata webbii; assembly: GCF_023053635.1. NCBI lineage: Eukaryota > Metazoa > Chordata > Lepidosauria > Squamata > Anguidae > Elgaria > Elgaria multicarinata. The sequence goes on from NC_086182.1 coordinate 36,903,389, forward strand.
ACTATGCTGCTCTTCTTCATCCCTCAAGTGCTCAACTTCCTCTACTCCTTGCCTCAGCTCTTCCACACCATCCCTTGCCCGCGCCATCGGCTACCCAGGTAACAAGGACTCTGCCGCCTGCCGGCCTTGCTTTGTCAGCGGTTGTGGACTGGTACAGCATGCCTCCCCTACATGTCCCTTGGCTTCGAACCAAGGAATGTTATTATTATTATTATTATTATTATTATTTATTTATATAGCACCATCAATGTACATGGTGCTGTACAGATAACACAGTACATAGCAAGACCCTGCCGCGTAGGCTTACAATCTAATAAGTTGTAGTAAACAATAAAGAGGGAAGGAGAATGCAAACAGGCACAGGGAAGTGTAAACAGGCACAGGGTAGGGCAAAACCAACAGTGTAAAGTCAGAACAAACTCAATATTTGAAGGCTATAGGGAAAAGAAAAGTTTTGAGCTGAGTCTTAAAAGCAGTGATTGAGTTTGTAGTTCTCAAGTGTTCTGGAAGAGCGTTCCAGGCGTAAGGGGCAGCAGAAGAAAAAGGACGAAGCCGAGTAAGGGAAGTGGAGGTCCTTGGGCAGGCGAGAAGCATGGCATCAGAGGAGCGGAGAACCCGAGCGGGGCGATAGTGTGAGATGAGAGAGGAGAGATAGGCAGGAGCTAGGCAGTGAAGAGCTTTGAAGGTCAGTAGGAGAAGTTTATATTGGATTCTGAAGTGAATTGGAAGCCAATGAAGAGATTTCAGAAGTGGAGTGACATGGTCAGAGCGGCGGGCCAAGAAGATGATCTTAGCGGCAGAGTGGTGGACAGAGACCAGCGGACTGATGTGAGACGAAGGAAGGCCAGAGAGAAGAAGGTTGCAGTAGTCCAACCGAGAGATAACCAGTGCGTGAACGAGAGTCTTGGCAGAAGAGACAGACAAAAATGGTCGAATCCTGGCAATATTATACAGGAAGAAACGACAGGATTTAGCTACTGCCTCGATGTGAGGAGTAAAGGAGAGCGAGGAGTCAAATATAAAGCCAAGACTACGAGCTTCCTTGACCGGAGTAAGCGTGACATCGTTGACAGTAAGGGAGAATGAGAGGTGAGGAGAAGGTTTAGGAGGAAAAACTAGCAATTCAGTCTTTGCCATGTTAAGTTTCAAACGACGATGAAGCAGCCAGGCTGAGATATCTGAAAGACATGCCGAGATACGATCGTGAACATCTGGAGAAAGTTCCGGAGATGAAAGATATAATTGTGTATCATCGGCATACAGGTGATATTGGAGGCCGTGAGATTAAATGAGCTTGCCCAAGGGCAGCATGTATAGAGAGAACAACAACGGGCCAAGCACCGAGCCTTGCGGAACCCCAACTGAAAGGGGAAAAGAGGAGGACGAGCTGCCGTTAGCCGACACGCTGAAAGAGCGACCCTCTAGATAGGAGGCGAACCAGTTATAGACAGAGCCACAGAGTCCAAGGTCGTGGAGGGAATCTAAGAGAAGATCGTGATCAACCGTGTCAAAGGCTGCGGTTAGATCAAGGAGAATAAGAACAGAATAATGGCCTTTAGACTTGGCAGTAAGAAGATCATTGGTGATCTTGGTAAGGGCTGTTTCAGTGGAATGCAAAGGACGGAAGCCAGATTGAAAGGGATCCAGAGCAGAGTTATTAGAGAGAAAGTCAAGACAACGAGAGTAGACCAGACGTTCCAGGATCTTTGAGACAAAGGGCAAGAGGGAGACAGGTCGGTAGTTAGACAGGGATAGTCGAATGCTGAGGACTGTAGCGGGTGGGGAATTCTACCAAAGGCTGGATCGCAGGGTTCTTAACTCCAGTTCCCAGAGTTCTCTATGGAGATCCAGGAGAGTTAAATCAGCCTAAATGGGTGGGGGCGCCTTTACTCAGGAGTCTGGGGTGGGCAAGTTGTAGACCTCCACATGTTCTGGTGTTCAGCTCCCATCAGGCTTAGTCAGCATAGCCAATAGTGACGGATGACGGGAGCTGCAGAGCCGCCTTGCCCGTCCCTCCCAGTTGGGGCGCAGGCATCCGTTCCTGGCATCGCTGCATCCTGGGCTGACTGATTTTGTGTCCTTGCTGACTGAGCCTGTGCCTGCCTGCAGATTCAACGTTCACACAGGGAAGCTGGAGATGAGCTATTCCAGGTTCAAGCCAAAGAGTCTCTCTCCCTTGGGAGCACAGATCCTTAAGGTAATGTCAGAACACTCTCAGCATCTGTGGGGTGGGAACATCCAGGTCTCCTTTGGACCAATGAAGTGAAGGAGTGGGAGCTTACTAGGGAAGCACCAGTAGCAAATGTTTCTCCCCAGATATCCAAGAAACTCCATCTGGTTGACGTGCATCGAGGAACAGACAAAGATGGAGAATACATTGAATGCAACAATATGACTCTCATTAACTTTGTGATAAAGCTTATAGGACCAACTCCTGAGAGATCCCTGACTGTTGTGCTGTTGATGATGCAGGTAAGAAGCAGAGCGGGAGGAAGGAGGCCAGGAGTTAGAGACACTGTGGTATAATTCTTTACCAAAGGCTGATGGGGTGGGAAGAGAAAAGGCCTCCTTCATTAAACGTTTGGTCCCAGAATATGGGTAAGAAATCATGTTCTTGGATTACAGCTTGTCCCTTCTGTTGGTTTGTCTCTGTTTAGGTTGCGGGGAGCATCGTTGCCTTTTCTGTCCGGTACCAGCTTGTGCGTCTGTTCTACGACGTCTGAGCTGCCCTTTCGGCACCTGCTCAAGCCCCCACCTCTTGGCTTGCTTCTACGCGTGGCTCAGAGCTGCACATGGCCTGCAGCAGCCGGTCCCCCTCCCAGAAGGGCTTCGGAAAGGGCCTTTGGGGATATACAGGTGTCTTGCGGTGGGGCAGTGGGGGTGATGCCTGTTTGGGGATGGTCTGCTGCTTCTGCTCCTATCATGGGAGCTGCACTGTGTGTTCCCGTAGCATCGCTGCTGTACTGACAAAAGTGGAAACGTCACAATATGGGTGGGTGGGTGGGTTGACGGGCTGGTTTTGTATATCTTTCTCTGGTGCAGCGTTACACAGCTGCTACCGCCGCCACGAACGTCTTTTTAGGGTGAACAGGCCCAAAGCACATGCAGCCTGGACTGAACTGCTCCCTCCCTCCTTCTCACTGGCTCCTGCATGTTAAGTTTCCTGCGAGCGGAATAAGCTGCAGCCGCCTGTGATTTTCTCCTGTATTGGCAAGCGCCCTTGTGAAGACGATGAGGAAACAGCGTTCTCCCTCCGGTCGGCTAAGGCCAGCTGCAACAACTTTAGCGATGAGCTCCTGAGCCAGAGCCCCAGGCAGCGTTGGGGAGGGGGCTTTGTAAATATTCCCCCTCGCCTGGGTGAGTGAAGGGCTTTATGTCAGTGTCACTTTTGTGTCTCATGGTTGGCGATGAGGTGCCAGAACTGCCACCCCTAAGCAGGCTCACGGTGGAGGGAGAGCCCAGCGGGGGTGACTTCAGCTCACGCTTGCGTAAGTTTGCGCACGGAGCCCATTCAGGACTCCTGCACCAAACCACTTCTGTGCTACGTCCACTCCCCCTGCCCACCACAAACCCCCAATGGAGATGATTTTGATGGTGCTTTTCTATGCCATTATCTTGTGCACATTGATGGTGGTAGACCTGTCCAGAGCAGTAAAAAAAAAAAAGGGCCAGTGGTTAATGCATTCTGAGGATATGGGAAAGGGGGAGGAATGTTAAAAACCAAGGGATATTTTAGCCTTCAGTCAGGAGGGCAGGAGACAGACGACCCTTTAATAAAGCCATGAATGAATGGAAGTGGAAGTTGTGTTTATTGGGGAAGGGAGGCTCATGCAACAGAAGGCGTTTTGGCAGGCTCCCTTGAGCCGTCAAGGGAAGGACTTCTCCAAGTTCGTGCCCATCTTACCTCTTAGTAATTCCTCCCTACTTACTCCCACCTGCTTTGGTCCTGCCCAGGCTGGAATGTGGCCCCTGAGACCTTTTCTCAAATTGGAACTTGGTCTTCAGACTGAAAAAGTCCTTCCAGCCCCTGCCTTACTGCTTCTCTTCAACTGCACTATTCACACTTATTGTGGCCCTTTCTGTGTTGTCTCATTCATCTAAAATCTCATCCTGTTCTGCATGACTACCATGAAACAATGCGGGGGGGGGGGGCTTTTAAGAATGGGCTCTCCTGACTGCCCAAGTGTGAGGGCATGGCCACGAGAAGCAGCTTGTTCATTCCAATAATAATAATGGGCCCCCACTAATAATAATAATAATAATAATAATAATAATAATAATAATAATAATAGGGCCCCACTAATAATAATAATAATAATGATGATGGGGGCCCAATAATAATAATAATAATAATAATAATAATAATAATAATAATAATGGGGGCCATGGCCTTAGATGTGACTTGCAGTTGGGGTGACACAAGAGGGGCTGAGTAGGTGATCACAACCGTGTCTGCTGCTGCTGCAGTCACTTACGGGGTAAGATATGGTAACAGAGCCGCTGTTTCCTTAGCCTCTGAATGCAATTGACGTCTGTTGCCTCTGGATACCTTTCACAGGGCCGGCCGCACCACATTCCCAGTTGTGGCCTAGTATGCAGACCTTACTGCCTGTGGCATCACCTTTGTGACGAGTTCAGATGGTGACAGAAGTCAAAGTTCCACTTAGATGCCTCACAGTTATGGAACCTCCTCCCTGGAGAGGCCATCTGTCCACTTGAGGGGTTTTTTTTGGAAGAGAATATAAGGAGAGCTGTGCCAGAGCAGACCGAGGCGCCACGTAGTCCTGCATTCCGCTCACTCAGTCTGGGACATGAATGCTATAGCATGATATCTCTTTTCTGTGCGGTTCTGAGCTGGTAAGACTCTTTGCTGCAGGTGGTTGGTCCGAGTGCAGCAGCTAAGAGACAGACCTAGGAAGTCCCTCTGCCATGCCCACGGGCGTTCTGCGTGGGCAGCCCACACTTGAGAGAATAATGACTTGCTTTACGAGGCGCTTGTGAGCAGATAAGGCAGGTAAACGGCCTTGAGTACTAGAAAGTGCTGTATAAGCATTAGGCCTGTTAATGTTTAAAACGTGCCTGTTTTGTGAGGCAAACTGCTCTAAAAGTGTTTTGGGGAAAGTGATATATACACATTTTAAGGATTCTCTTAGGATATACAGGATATCTCTTACCCACGTGGGGGATGGGGGATTCCCGCCGGCTCCTTCCTGCGCAATAAGGGGACAGAGAGGCGCTTTCGCGCCTGGCCGGCAAGGAAGTGGGTGGGCGCAGAGAAGCGCGGCCCTCCCGCGTATTTTGAATTTGGCGCGCTGCTTTCCCAGTGGCCGGGAAGCTGGTGGCGGCGTGCCCAATCAGCGCGCCGGCTGGCCACGGCAGCGGGCCAATGCGAGCGAGCGCCGTCCAATGGGCGGAAGGCGCGGCTCCTATAAATGCGCGGAAAGCGCGGGCCAGGCTGTTCATTCGCCTCCTTCCGCGCGCGCCTGCCTGCTGGGTCCATCCTTCCCTCCCTCCGTCCCTGGAGTGGGCCATGTCGGGGCGCGGGAAAGCGGCCGTCGGGGCGGCGGCGCGGGCCAAGGCCCGGTCGCGCTCGTCGCGGGCCGGGCTGCAGTTCCCGGTGGGCCGCGTGCACCGGCTGCTGCGGCGCGGGCGCTACGCGGAGCGCGTGGGGGCCGGCGCGCCCGTCTACCTGGCGGCGGTGCTGGAGTACCTGACGGCCGAGATCCTGGAGCTGGCGGGCAACGCGGCGCGCGACAACCGCAAGACGCGCATCGTGCCGCGCCACGTGCAGCTGGCGGTGCGCAACGACGAAGAGCTCAGCCGCCTGCTGGGCCGCGTCACCATCGCGCAGGGCGGCGTCCTGCCCAACATCCCCGCGGCGCTGCTGCCGCGCAAGGCCGGCGGAGCGGCCAGCGCCGGGGCGGCGGCGCCCAGGAAGAAGGCCAGCCAGGCCTCGCAGGAGTACTAGCCCCGGCCGGGGCGGCGGCGGCGGCGACGGCCACGAGACGGTGGTGGAGTAGCGGCGGCGGCAGGAGGCGGCCCCCCTCGCTATCCGGGACCGCGACGCCCCCAGGGCCGCCGCGGCGCTTCGGGACGGGGCCCACAGACGGCGCGCCACGTTTGGACAGGCGGGCGGCGGGGCTGCCGCCGGGACTGTGTGACTTCGAGGCGGGCGGCGGGTTCATTAAAGAGCCGAGTGCATTGCAGCCGAGTGGCCTCTCCGTTTGTGGGGCGGGGCGGGGGCGAGCGGGCTTGGCGGGGGGGGGGGGCTGGGCATCAAAACGAGCTCCATCCGCCCAAAGCGTTCCCTGTGACGGGGCTGCCATGCGAACGCCGAGCTCCTGCGCGTCGCTGGGGGAAGAGGGCAGCTCAAACGGTAGCAGGGGAGGCTTCGGACGACGGGCCGGAACGCGGCTCAGAGTGGCCCAAAGCCCTCTTTGCAATACAGGGAACTTGAGGGATGTGCTGCTGGGAGGCCTGGACAGGGATGGCGGTGCGCGGGGCTTTACCCTAACCCATAGCCAAGATGGGGAAGGTGCCGTTGCTTGCCGCAGTGCCTGAGCTCTTCCCACAATGGCCAACCAGATGCCTCCGGTCGGGCCCCTCCTGCTCGTCCAACAGGTACTCGGAGGCAAGTCGAGGTGGGGCTTGAGGCTCTCCTTTTTGAACTCGCTTGTGCCAGAAGTGTTGGGTGGGCAGGTGAGACATCTGGGGGGCCTGCAACAGCTGGACAAGGGCTTCTGAGTAAGGCTGCCCCATCCCCGCTGAGGCCACTGAAATGAACACAAGGAAGGAAACAAGTGTTTGTCTTGGTGACAAAAGAACTTGAGCCCCCTTCTTGTACTGAAATGGAGCGTGCTCAGGTGCCCTGACCCTTAACTCCCAAGGGCATGTTTGGGCCCCGGAGCCCCCTTTTTCATTTGGGTCTGTTTGGTGGATCTTGGGGTTTAGCAAAAAAAAAAAACCCACCCACCACCCAAAGTTCTTGCGAGCCTGAGGTTTGCCTGCTCCTGCCATCTCTTCTCTAGGCCAGGGCTGGCCATCCTGCAACCCTCCAGATGCTTTGGCCTGTTGATCTGCCATGAGCCCTTAACCAGCAGAGTCAATGGTGAGGGATAATGGGACATGTAGGCCAAAATGCTTGGAGGGGCCACAAGAAGCCCAACCCCTGCTGCTTTAGGAAAACTGGTTTCCCTCCTCTGAAAACAGGCTAGTTCTTCTCGCTGGACTAAGAGCCCCTAGAAGTCCATTTGCACCCACTGCCTGCTTGAACAAGGCTTCAGGCACTGCTTTCAGTTTAGATGTCTTTAATCAATTTTGGCAATAATTATAAACCAATATGAATCACTTAATTCTATACAACTGGTACCCCGCCTCTGCCTTGTGTAAGAACAAAAGTGTGAGTCCAGCTTCTTTGTGAGGGTTCCTCGAATTTTGAGCTGTGTGTTACTGGGAATGATCCTTGCCAGCAGCAACATTCAGCAAAAAATGAGACTATTAGCCAGTCTGTAGGAGCTGAAATGAACAGTGGTAGCTACCGTAATAAATTAAGATCTCTAAGAGAGGGGAGAAATTGGCAAGTGGTGTGGGGAGCAGCCCCTCAGGCGTCGTTCAGCTGCCTGGCCACGCTGAGGATGTGCCCGGCCCCTCGGCTCAACAGCAGCCCAGCCAGCTCAATGCCCAGCTTCTCTGCAGCCTCTTGAGCCAGGTGGGGGATGTTCTTGGCTGTGATGCCGACGTGCTGGATGTCATCATTGGGCCCATCTCCGTTCTGAAAAAGGGCAGGTGGCTCGTGGGCAGGTCCCTGGCAGAGGACGCCCCACACCCTCCAGCTGACACCACAGGGGAGGGGGCTGCGTCTAGGGCGACCCTGACCCATTCAGTGGACCAAGCGGTCAGAATTCCAGCTGGGGTAACCAGGCCTGCCATGAAACAGAACCAGAAGGGGGCACTCCTGGCTGAGGTGCCCAGCAGGTGGGGCCAGACTTCATCCAGAGACCTAAGAGACAGGGGGGGGCGTCTCCCCAAATGGGATGTTTTCAAAGCAACAGAAGCGGGTACCTCCTGTGAGAAATTCACGCTGGTTTGCATGGTCTCCCGCAGGCTGTCGGATCCATCCAGGCTGTAAACGGCTCCAGTCATATATAACTAGGGAGAACAAAGAGGAATGTTTACTTGAGCAGAGGAAAGTGCAAGCGAGCAGTGCAGAGAGAAGAGCAGAAGGCCACCTCGGGGCCCCTCCTTAGAGAAGGCGTGGGCAAGCCGGGAAGCCGCCTCTAGTTTTCTACGTGGCCCCCAAAATAAGCATTATGAAGGCTGCAGGATTAGAATGTTCAAGGTGTTTCACCTCCGTCATCTTGGAATGACCTTTACAACAGCTCTAAGGCACCCAGTGAGTTCATAGCAGAGGCAAGATGGGGACCAGGGACCCCTGGATTCATTACTCGGTCCCGGCCCCCTCCATCCTGCTCTATCCTTCAGAATAGTCTCCATCGTTAACCCCCACCCCATGTCAGGAAGCAAATGAGCAGCAACGGCGGCCTGTGTTATTACCTGAAAGTCCTTCAGCAGGGTGGTCACTGCCACCGGCACGCTGCAGCCACCCTCCTGGAATGCAAAGTGTCAGAGAGGTCAACGACCTTGCCGCCATCGAGAAGCTCCCCTCCGCCCTGCTTCTCCCCCCCCCCCCGCTCCTTTGGCCGCAGAACCGGCACCTCCCCAACCTTACCAGGTGCTTCATGAAGGCCCTCTCGGCAATGCAGCGCAGCACGGTCTCCCCATCGTGCAGAACAGACACCATGTCCAGAATCTCCTGGTCTCTGGCTCTCACCTCCACAGCTAGGGCACCCTGCAAGGAAAGAGGCAGCCCATGCGTGCCCTGCTCAGCCTCTGCTACAGCGGAGTGGCTCTGAGTTGCCCCCTCCCCTATGATTAAAAGCCCCCGCCCAGCCCGCAATGAGCAGGGACAGCTGTCTTGAAAGAGAGAGGACGTGGGGGGGGCCCTCCCCCATTCTGAAAACAGGGATCCATTTGGGACATGGATATCGAACACACACAAACCAATAGTTTAAGATGGATCTGTTGTTGGGAGTTTCAAGTAAAAAAAAAACCCCGCTGTTCAGAGGTTTCACCTGTCAGGGCTCAGGGAAAAGCTGAGTGGGCACCTAATTAAAGAAAACTTGCTGATTAATCAACTGCATTTTAGTTGATTAATTAAATTAGCATTTGCAAAAAAATAGTTTGAGGGTCTTCCCACCCCCTCTGTTTAGGCACAGATATTGCAGCCGGGTATCATCTTAGACTGGACCTTCCTTTGTTGTGACGCAGAAGGAACGTGGGGCGATTTAAGTGTTCTTCCAATTAATTACATTGAAGGCTACTTTAAAGAACATGTTGATCAAGGAGTTTTAATTACTGATCTAAACATCACCTGGTCAAAAGACATACTGCCCCACCCCCGCTCACCACTGTTCCCGGTGGAAACTATGGGGAAACTTGCAAGTTACCTAGATTTGCTGCCTAGACACAGCGCCTCTACAGGGACCGCTTTCGCCAGGGGCCTTCTGAGGGTGGGCTTGGAGGTCTGAGAGCCCCACCTCGCTTGCCCTCCACTTCTTAGCCCAAGCGAGGTTCACTTGTGGGAGGACAGGGTGAGCTGCTGGCCTCTCAGGCGAGGGGGCACCGGCGAGGAGCGTATGGCTACGTCGCTTCCCAGCTCCGGCGTAGATGCTAGAAGAGGGCCTGCCCGAGAGGCGCACGGAGCCTGCTGTGCCGGCCAGGGGGTGGGGCGTGTGAGGCGCAGGATCAGGGCCTGCGTGTCACCCGGTCCAGGAGGAGGGGAGGGGGACCGGCCACGTTGGGCTCAGCTGTCGGCACAGCAGGGAACACCGGGGAGCACGGCACGCACCTGCCCGACAGCGTATAAGCACTCCGTGGGGCTCAGGATCTGGAGAGAAGCAAAACGGGGGCGAGGGATTAGCCTCCCCAAGAAAGCCTCAGCGCCCCACCAAGAAGGGCACCCCGCCAGGCCAAGGCCTGACTCCAAGCAGGGGCCACCCCCCCGGGCACCTCAATCCACCCCCGCTCACCTGGCCAATGCGGCTCTCCCAGCCCATCCGCCGCAGGCCGGCAGCAGCCAGAACAATGGCGCTGAAGTCCTCCTTCTCGTCCAGCTTCTTCAAGCGGGTGTTCAAATTGCCCCTCTGCAGGATGGCTTAAGTGAAAACAAGAGGCCAAGAGCAGCGGCTGGAGGGCGAGGGGGCGGCACTTCCACACCTGGCCACCAGGGGGCTCCGGCACGCCATAATCAACACACACGCGCACACACACTACCCCCCCCCTTGCAGGTGTGTGAAAATGCAGAGGGCAGGGAGGGGGGGTTAGAATGGCATTGTGGAATGGCAAAAGGATACAATATCCCGGAATTCCAGCTGAGGGAACATCCTCTTCAGCTGAGCTGCCCGACGAAGTGAGCTGGTCCCAATCACACTGGGGGTGGGTGGGGGCAAAACAGAAGCTGGGTCAAGGGGCAGCCCCCTCCTGCCCAAACCATCCCTGGGCTCCTCCGCTCTACGAAAGGCGCCCTTCTCTTCCTGGCTGTTTTGCTGCCCAGAGGGGCGGCCCTTTCGATGCCCTCCAGCCCCTGGGAGTGCCAACTCTGCCCATGGCAGCTGCTCAGCCAGGGCCCCTTCCCAGCATGGCTACCCAGGGAGAGGGGCTTAAGTGGGGGTGTCTGAGGGGCACACAGCCCAGAAGGGAGGAAGCAGGCTCACCTCTTCTCGGGGAGGCTGCTGAGGGTTTTGCCAGCATGTCTGGGGTGAAAGACCACGGCGTCGTAGGGGCTCTCTCTCCTGGAAAGGAATGGGGGGGGGGAGTGCATTTTAGGAAGCAGCTCCCAGGCCCCCTGAGTGACGCACACCTGCCTGGGCAGGCCCTGGCACTGCAGGGAGGGAAAGGTGGGCGGCCAGAGAAGTCCCTGCTGGGCCCAGACAGCAGAAGAGCTCAGCACTCACTTGCAGACGGCGCCAATGGTGAAGCCGGGCGGGAGGGACGTGGGCAGGTCCTTCAGGGAGTGCACCACCAAGTCAACCCTGGAAGAATCAGAGCAGCCCGGTTGGTGACTGGGCGCTAAGCCTGAGAGCAGCCTCTGAGTCATGAGCCCTGCATGGCCATAAAGCTCAGTGGGTGGCCATGAACAGGTCGGTCTCCCCGTGAGCAGACTGTGCGCTTTAGAAAATTGGGCTCTGTTCCCTCAGGAGAGGGCAGGGAGACACCGAAGACCCGAGGGGAGGGTACCGCCGGAAGGCTGCGGCTCCGCTGCCAGTCCTGCTCCGCGCCTGGCCTCCCTCTCCCCGGAGCGAGTGGATTCCTCGCTGGCAACGCTGGAGCAGAGGAGGTGCTTCCACCCACCGGGGATTCATCGCTTGCCGGGAGGCTCCGGCTGAGGGGCTGCCCGCCCGCACCAAGGGCCCTGCCAGGCTGTGCTGCCCCGACTCCTGGACTTCCGCGGAGGGGGGGGGTGTGTGCGCTTCCCACACGCCTCCCAGGCAAAGAGCACTTACTCCTTCCTTTGCAGTGCATTTTCCAGCTCCTTGGTGAAGAGGCTTTTCTCCCCAATCTAAATGGAGAGAGAGAGGGTTACAGCCCGGGCCGCATCCTGCCCGCCTCGCACCCGTTGAGCCATATTGGTGCGTCAAGGGAGGAAGAGAGAGCTTACCTTGGACAGCGCCGTGTCCAGGATCTTGTCCCCAGTGGTGGACATGGCAACTAGGCAGAGAGAGGCAGAAATGACCGGTGGGATCACACTGAACCAGCACCACCAGGAGACCCGGCCCCCTTTGCCCTCCGCCCTGGAGAGGGTCCCTGCGGAGGGCAGGCGAAGGGTGCGCTTTCTAACCACTCCCAGCTTTTCATCTGGGGCCCAAGAAGTGCAGCAGCCAAGCAACACAGACGTTTCTAGATATATGTTGTCTGTTTGAGCGGTTGTGATTTTTAAAAATTTTGCATATTGTAATTTAAATTTTTCGCACCTTTGCGAACTGCCCCTATATCGCTTCTGGGGCGATATAGAAATGAAATTAATTGCCGTGGCCTACTTCCCCTCCCCACCCAGCCCTGCTTGGCCTCGCAGCCCAACACTCACCAATCTCGAAGCGGAGGTGCGAGTGGTGTTCCTGCAGCATCTGCACCACGCTGTCCGTCTGGATCCGGGCCAGCTGCAACAGAAGCAAGAGAAGGGAGGCCAAGTGCCGGGGCAGGTGCGGGGGGTGTCCAGCTCGGTCCCTTCAGAAACGCCGAGGGCAAGCGCTTGCCACGCCTGTAGCCAGGGGCCCTTCTGCACAAGGAGGCTAGGCCCACCCCGTGCCCTGCGAGCTCGAGGCCCGTTCGCCTGGGGCTGCTTGTCCCTTCCTGCAGTTCTGTGGGGGCAGCTGGAGCCTGATCAGACATGAGAGACCACTGCAGGCAGCACCGGAGAACGGGGGTGCAGAAATGGCCGCCCAGCGGATGTATCCGAGCAGCGTCCCAGCACCAAGCTGCCAGCAGGCCCTCAGCTCCCAGGCCAGCCCAAGAGGCACGGGCTTCTAGGGAAGGGAGGGTTCTGACACGGCCCCCTCCCTCTTTCACACCCAGGCGCCACCCCCTGCGAGGCCCAGTTCCGGAAGGGGCTCCGTGGGCTCCCTGCTGGGGTGCCACAGCCCTTGGCAGCAGGAGGCAGTGGGAGATTAGCGCTCCGGCCCGAGGGCGGGGTGTTATCTTCCTCCGCAAGCCTTTGTCTTTGGGCGACTCCCTTTGGGACGGGACATGGGGAAACCTTCGCCTGGCTGTGCAATGCCCGGCACTCCCACGGCTGGAGATGCTGAACTCCCACTCTTGCTGCTGCCGCCGTGACACGCGTGCAGAGCTGCCCTGGGCCTTTTGGCCTGCCTTACAACCCGTGCTCCCAGCGCCTGTGTAGCCACCCATATCCACTGCAGAAGTGTGGCTTTGAGGTCCGCCCAGCCCGGGCCTGCCAGCCGGCGTGAAGCAACAGTAGGGACAGATGCTCAAGGGGGCTCAGTCACCGCAAGGGCAGTCCAAAAGGTCTAGAAAGGCCTTTTGCGGACGCTGCTATAAGCCTCCCCAAGAGCAGCGGAAAAGCCCTGCCGCTGGATCAGACCCCAGGCCTCTCCCCTCCAGATGCCCCAGCCGGAAGCTCACGGGCGGAGAGGAGTGAGATCGCGCCCTCGGGCTTGTGTTCCCCAGCAACTGGAAGCCACCCACAAGTGGCTGTAACCACACAGTGAGGGGCAGCAACGATCCACGAGCGACGATGTCTTGGAGAGAAGCACCAAAGCAAAGCTCACAAGTCCGAGTGGACGGCTGCTGGAGGGAAGCAGCCCCACCAAGCATGACCCAAAGATGAACGCTGCCTGGGCTACTGACCCAGCTGGAGAGGCCGGGGTGGCTCCCAGAAGAGCACGGGAGCTCATGCTCAGCAGCCATCATGGGGAAGGATCCTAGAGCAGGAGGGGGGTCGGGAAGGTCATCTAGTCCAGCCCCTGCTTGATGCAGGAAATGCAGCGCTAGAGCATCCCCAACAAGTGGCTGTCCGGCCTCGGCTTGAAAACACCCTGCGGGGAAGAGCCGACTTGCCCACTAGGTAATCCTCTCCATTAGTGCCTCCTAATGTCCCACCAAAATCTACCCTCCTTAGCTCTACTCCTGCCCTCTTGGGCAGCAAAGGACAAGCCATTGCCCTCTCCTCTGGGACAGCCCTCTGGGTAAGTCTCCCCTCCGTCTTCTCTTCTCCAGGCTGTGCGTATCCAGCGTCCACAGCCTTTCCTCACAGGACTTGTTTCCCATACCCCTGACCATCTTCCTTGCTCTCCTCTAAACCTGTTCCAAATGTCGTTACCAGGAAAGGGATAGAAAATACCACACTGGCCCAAGCGAAATCCATACATCCTGTTCTGTGTGCAATGCAGTTCACCCCTCCGCAAAAGGAGCAGACCCAGGAAAGGCAGACAAAAGCAGCAGGCAGGAGAGAAATCAGATGCCTTACCTGGCTCTTCCTGGTTCCCACACGGATAATCTGGTTCTTCAAGCCATTTTTGTCCTGCAAAGAATGGTCTCTGTTAGTTCACAAAATGAGGCTCCAGTTGAAATTCCACGGGCTCTCTGCAAATCCAGAGGCAAACCGGCACCACCCGACGCCTTCCTGCTGGTGGGGTGCGGAGTTACAAAGAGGGCCGCCCCAGGAAGGCCCGGGCGGAAGCTTATCTTCCCAGAGACATTCTGCAACGTTCAGTGCTTTAAGGGCGCAATCCTCTGAGGGTTTAGGCAGAAAGAAATCCAGGAGGACTTTTTTCTGTTTACAGGTACACAGGGTTGCATCCTAAAAGAAACAGTTCTAGAAGTGAACTGAACCACGTGCAAGCTGAAGCACATGCCAATGAATGGGACGCTTCCCCTCCCCTCTCCCTCATTCCTCTTCCTCACATCTAAAATTGCAAGCTCCTCTGGGCAGAGACCTGCCTTTCTGTTTCTTACTCTGCAATGCACCATGCACATGGATGGCGCCATCTTAAAGCAGTGCTCTTAATTTAGTTTCTTTGCCTGAGCAGCCCTCAGCAGAGCCCGGGGCAAAGGGGACCCCATAAAACAGAACCGTGGACCTGAAAGAAGAGCTCAGGGGATCCAGCCCACAGACAGGGCCCCCCGTCACCCAGGAGCTCCCCACAGACCAGGAGTGTGTGCGGCTAGCAGAGCACAGTGGCCCCACAGTTAAAGGGCTCTGCGGGGAACAGGCCAAGCCACACGTGGCAGGACGAGGCCAGGCGAAAGGCAGGCAGGCAGGCATTGGTAAGCTGTAAAAGCACTTGCTGGTGCGGGGTGGGTGTCTGTCTCGGGCAGCACCCCTGAACCTGTCCCAGCAGACAACAGTGGAGGTTCGCATGGGGGCTGGGAAGCCCGGCTGCAGATCCAGGTCGGAAGACGTCCAGGCGCCTCAGAAGGGGCCCGTGGCTCCCGGAGGTTTGAAGGTGCGGATGTATTTCGCCCACCCTGCAAACAGGACACCCCCAGCCCGGCTTCCTTACCGGACGCTGCTGCCCCTCCATTGCCATCTCAGCCGGGAGCCCGTGGGGTCTTTGCTGGAGGAGTGGGGGAGAGCTGCCTCTTTCGCTGCCTTGCCCTGCCTGGGGCTGACGGGGGAGTCTCTCCTCGCCCGCCAGCCCCAACCTGGGATCAGAGATAAGGACGGGGAGGGCCCTTTGCAGCAGGGGGAGGGGCAGAGCCAACCGCCGGCACGGGGCGGCTCAGCCTGGAAGGACCTGCAGCTGCCGGGCCGGCTGGCAAGGAGCTGCCCAGGTTTCACACAGAAATAAACTGTTCTAGGAAAGGCAGGCAGGGGAAGGGGGCCTTCCGCCCAAGCGGCTGACAATGGGGCCATTTTCGCCAGGGAACAAGGGGCGCGCTTCACCCACCTCTTTGCAAGAGGGCTGGCAGGGGAGGGGGCCGCGCCAGAGAGGAGGCGGGACCCAGCTGCAAGGCAGGCGGCCGCCTCTCCTCCCGGCAGCACAGCGTGCCGGAAGCCACGGCCATCCTGCGGGCCTCCTAGCCCCCATGCCCAGGGCCTCCCGGGCCAGAGCCCAAAGGCCGTGGCAAAGGAAACCAATCGCCTGGGTTTAGAAGGAGGAAAGGCGTCCTCTGCTGTTCACTTCCAAGAAGTGGGCGCCTAAACAACTGGAAACTCTTAGGGCAAGAAATTCAGCACAAGAGGGCAAGGAAAGGGGTGGTGGGAGATGGAGGAATGTGCAGGTATGGGGCACAGCTGGGCAGTAGGGCCAGCCCTAGGGCAGCAGATGCCAGCAATTCACGGGAAGGCCAGGGAAAGAGGCAGGGCACGGAAGTCCACCCCCACCTGCCACCGTGTGGCTTCCCGGAGGCCGGGCCTAAAGCACCTGTCACCGTGCCCCTTCAGCAGAGACATCCGAGAACCCTCGAGCAGGAGGGGGCTTTGGAGGCCCTCCAGTCCCACTGACCCCTGCTCAGTGCAGGAACCACAGCTGCTATGTCCAGCACGACGAAAACATATTCTCAGGGTGCCCAGAACAGCCGATTCTGTGCTGGGGGGCAGGGGGGCAACGGCGCAGCCCCAGAGAGAACAGAAGACAGCCTTTGCCTAGGAAGCCAGACCTTCCTCCAGTCTGGGACTGAGAGTAGAAGAACGGGCCGGCTGCCTTCCAAACGTGGCCACTGCCGCCGCCGCCGCCTCCACCACCCAGCACAGCAGATGTCTCTCTGGTTTGACAACTACAATGAGGTCCGCAACTCAGACCACGTCCCAAGAGCTGACTCAGTGCCCCCGCCAGGCAGCCCCCTGGGCGCCGGTGGGCATCAGAGCCGTCGGCCCATCCCCCCACCTCATAGAATGGCAGAGTTGGAAGGGGCCTACAAGGGTGAAGCCTCAGCGGCGCCTGGGAAGTTGGGAAGAGAGGCACTCACCATGTGGAGGCGGGGGGGTCAGCGTGTGAGCACAGCAGGCAGGCAGGCAGGCAGGCAGGCGGCTCAGCAGGGAGCGCCTTCTCATGCAGCCGAATGCGGAGCGGGGAGCAGTGGAGAGACGGCGGCGGCGGCGGCAGCAGCAGCAGCAGCAACGCAGCAGAAGGCCCTCCAGCAGGACCCAGGCTGCTCCGGCCACCCCTGCGCCATCGCTCAGCTTGGCAGTGACCTGGGAAGCCATGCGCTGTCTCAAGCTGGGCGAAACTGGGGCGCCCACAAAGCCGCCCCGGCTTAGATTGAGCAAGAGCCCCTTGCCCCAGAGATGCAAGGTTCAGATTACACAAGGTTGTGCAAGGAACAGAGGCATCCAGTGTCAGCACTGCCTCAGCCTTCGCCTACTCCTGTGAAAAGCCCTGGAGCAGAGGGAACGTCCCTGTACCTGCACGGGGCTTGGGTGGCACCAAGCCAAGCACGTGTGGGGCCAGCCGCTGCCCTGAGGGCCGTCCGGCCGTCCAGGAGCAGGTGGGCCTACCTCGCAAGGGGAGCTGGACCGGGCAGCCCGTGTGCCTGTGCACCTCTCCAGCCCCGCCTCCGGGGAGCAAGAGGGGGCTCCCAGCCTCTGCCTCCCCGGAGGCTTCGTTCTGGAGGCGGAAAAGGCAGGCGGGGGCAGCGGGCCTGGGCCTGAGCCCAGATGGGCCCGGGAGCCCCGGCTCAGGTCTCGCCTCTGACTCTTCCGTGCGCTTCTCCCGCCAGGCCACCTGCAAGGACCACCTGCATCCAGAGGTGAGGGATGCCATCACCCATCAGCCCCAGCCAGCATGGCCTATGATCCAAAATGCAGGCAACTGCAGCCCCAACTGTCTGGAGGGCAGAAGTCCCTACTGGACTACCTTACAGGGTTGTTGTAAGGACTATGAGGCACCGGACTGGACACAGTCTTGATCCTATAATTGCAGCAGCACTATTATTATTGGCTATTGCCAATTCTTAATGATGATGATGATGGTGACACCACCCTGCAATTGCCCCAATTGCGGGGCAGGTGGGAGAAGCAGGCCCCCCTCCCTCCCTCCCTGGGTCCGCCGGTGGGGGCTGAGCTCATTTACATCTCATTAGCATATGAGCCCCGACTAACCCCTCCACCCACGTCACTACTCTGGACAAAGGTCACCCCCATAGCGCCTTCCCATTGGCTGCCCCCGGAGCCCCGCCCCCCGCGAACCCCTTTCCCAATAGCGGGCGAGGCGCCAAGCGCACCGGCCAATCAGCGGCGGAGGGGCTCACCGTTGCGGGCGGCGCGCTGGTCATGCCGGGGGCCGCGCCGGCGGCAGCGCCGGGCCGGGCCGGGCGAAGCGGAGGGTCGCGGCCGGGGTCACCTCAGCGCCGCGGGTTCCATCGCTACTTCGCGGAGCCACGCAAGCACCACCCCGCGCTCCGACGTCACTTCCGGCAGGCACTACGCCCCGCCCCGCCGTTCTCGGACGGGCGCGGCCCCGCCCCTTTACCGTAATGGCCTCCTGCACTGCGCAGCAGCAACCGGCAGCCGGAGTGCGCGGCGAGGAGGCGCCCGGGCGCGACTGGCAGCCCCGGGGGGCTGAGCTTGCGGGGGGACCCGGCTGGCAGCGACTCACGCGGGGCCCCTCCGGCCTCTACGCCCCGCTGAACTCCATGGCGCTTACATCCAAGTAGATGCAGTGGGAGCGGGCCCGGGTGCTCCCGGGGCCGAAGAGCAGGAGCCCACAAGTCCCTGCCTATTCCCACGAAAAGCTCTTCCTGCTGTCAACGCAGGAGGCATTTCTACATTTCAGAATGAGAAAGCCCTGTACGAAAGCTAGGAAGCCACCAAACAATTGGGACTGGGGGGGGCACACAGACACAGGCATCGAGGGGGGGGCGCAGAGACACAGATTGTGACACCCCCACCCCCCAGGCTGGACTTGGCCCTGGGACCGGAGGTTCCAGCGTTCTGCCTGAGAAGGGCAAGCTTGCAGAAGAGCGTTTCCCCACAGTTGCCACCGCCACCACCCACCAGTCAAAGTTGGCCAGGGGCACCTGCCTTACAAGCAGCCCTGGCCCAGCGTTGCCCTCTACACCCAAGAGCCAGGGCAAGAAGGGAGGGTGGAACCTGCTTGCAGCAGGGTGGGCGGAAGGAGCTGAGAGCAACCAGCTCAGGGAACCGTCACCTGTGCTCCGGGCCAGAGTCTGCTGCTGACCACAAACGCCCAGGCCCCGCCCTGCCCTGCAAGGCAATGGGGAGGCCTTGCCCAGCTCTCGGCAATCCAATCCTGACCGCCTAAGACCTTGGGCAGAATGTACGCAGAACAAGGGCTCCCCGGACATGGAGGAAACACAGGCAGCCTTTGAGAAAGGAGAGCAGACCACACACATAGACATCCAGGATTAACTATATTACTCTTTAGCCAAGTTCCATGCATTATGTCACAAACGGAAATAACGGGCCGTGAAGCGAAGGCCTCGATGGGGGGATGTTAGTGTTGAACACCACTGACAACCTGAGCACTTCTCCAGTTCCAGAATGCCACCACCTTCGTTTCACTCTATACTTTTTGTCAGGGCAACAAGGCGTCGCTGAGGCTCCCTTTCACGTGCAGCGCTGGGACACGGAAGGCTGGAGCTTGGAGTCCTCTTCCCTGCTCGGCCTTCCGGTAGCCACTAACGCCCAAAGACCAGGTTTGAGCCAGAAGCCTTTTCCTGCAGCTCTAAGTCCGAAGGCTTGGAAAAGGAGAAGCGAGCCTACTTGCCGACCAAGGAAAGGCCGTGGCTCCCTTGGACCGTGTCGTTCTCGAGCGGAGAGGGTTCACCTCCTATGGCTGGTGCCAATGGAGGCTAGGCCCTGTCCTGTGGCTTTGCAGATGAGCAGGGCTAGGGTGAAGCAAGAAGGGGGGAGAGGGGCCACGCCTCGGCAGCTGGGGGCTTCTTTCCACGTGAATCCTTGTGGTCGTTACACGGCCCTCCTGCTGGGTTTCGCTAGCCAAGCTCCATCCTCTGCCAGGTCTCGGTTCACCGGAGAAGCTGCTCCCTTCGCACAGCTGGGGAGCCCAGGACACAGCAGCATCTAGGTGCTCCTTTTGGTGTGTATAAGGAGGTCGCGCTGCAAGCCTGCATCAAGCGCTGCAGCAGATTTGCCCGGAGGAAGGTCTGTGAGGAGGGTGAGTTTATTGAAAACCCCCCGGCCAAAATAATCTGCAACCACCGAGAAGCTGTCATTGGAGCGTTTCAGCTGTAGGAGGCAAAAAGAGGCTTCGCTTTAGAGGGGCGTTTGGGGTGTGGGGAGGGAGAACAGATCCGGTCGCCAGTTTTAAAGCGCCGTAAAAGCCCGGCTGGACATCCAGCTGGGCGGCGGCGGCGGCAGCAGCAGCCCCCCACCTGGTGCTGGAACTGGTCGTGCAAGTCCCGCTTCTGCTCTTGGGCGCGGATCATGTCCATGACTTTGCGGTTCTCCGGCATGCAGGTCGGGCACTCCGACCCACTTTCCGAGTAGCTCTCGAAGCAGTGCTGGTGGAAGGAGTGGCCGCAGCGGAAGTGCACCGAGGGCAGCTCTAAGGCGCTGGTGCAGATGCTGCACTTGGTCTTCTGGAAGATCTTGGGGCTGAGGGAGGGAAGCACACAGCCGCGTGGAAGGGGAGGGCCCGGCAGGGGGGGAGGGGGGCACACGGGCAACGTCTACACACCATGCAGCGATTCCTGCGCTGCACAGGAGCTGACGCCACAACTCGAGGTAAGCAGCAGCAGCAGCAGCAGCAGCGGGTGTATTCCGGCAGGCAGCTGGCTGAGGCCTCTTCCCGAGGCAGGAATCTCAGCCCTTTCCAAGGATCAAGATGGGCAGGGTCACCACCCAGAGCCAGACAGGCTAGAAAGGCTTTGCTCACTCTGGAAGCCAGAGAGGCACGAATAAGGGCTACGGCTGGCTACCTTGTCTTGAGCTCCTCGATCTCCTGGCGGATCCGCTTGGTCTCTTCCCGGTATTTCTGAATCTTCTGCTCGTCGTCTTCAATCTGGCGGCTCTGCCTCTGCAGCTTGCTAACCAGGTAATCCTTAATGACCGACAGGGTGGCCGTGGAGTTGTGAGCCAACGTCTGTACAACTGGAAGGAAGGTGGCAACCCATCAGGACAGGGGCGGGCATTTGCATTAGACCTGAAGGGGCCCAAGCCTTGCAAAGACACGTGCGGCCCCTTTAACTGGGGGGGAGGGGGCTCTCGTCAGAGTGGCTCAGTGCACCTCAGCAGCCCCTCACTCCACAACACAGCCAAATCGCAGGGTCCATTTGTTCCTGCGCAGCCAGCAGGAACCCTCGCTTTCCCGTGGAGTCAGCTATGAGACGGGCATAAGCTGGAAGCCCTGATCTCTTTCCCTAAACCTGTTCCCTACACATTATGGCTCCAGAATATGCATCTGCATATTTTTAGAGGGAGCTTCCAATCTGTGAAGATCTCCAAGAGGGTGCTCACGTGTACCAGGAGGGTCCAGCAGGTGGGCTGGCTGGGCTGTGGATGAGCTCACCTAGTCAGAACCTGCGGTAGCCCAGAGACACTTCCGGAACTCTCCTAGAAGTGTTTCTAGGCTGCCCAGTTTAGACAAGCATTTTGGCAGCCAAGCTTCATCCAATGGAGGCCAATGTAAGCTTGTTATCCCCAGAGGGCTTTGGAGAGCAGGTGAAAGATCACAAAAGAACCTTTGCTAAAGCATCTCTGGGGTAAGACCAGCGGCTGGGGCCTGGTTTGGTCAGGGTCTGGTGGGCAGGAGGCCTATCCCAGGAAAGGGGAGGCTGAGGGGGCAGCGCAGGCCTGAATGACAGCCGCCCCTTGCCGCCCACTTGTCCTGCTTGAGAGACAGACTTCCGCTCCCCCTCCTTTCGCCCCCCGCCAGATACCGCCTCACGACCGGCCTGCTGGGCCGTGCCCTCCCTCTCCCTTACCCAGCAGGGGCGGCATGAGGTGCTTGGTCTCGATGTGCTTCAGCACGGCCGTGACGTACTCCTTGCAGTCCTCCTCCTTGTGAGCAAAGTAGCCCAGGGCTTGTTCCCACAGGCAGGCCTCCTGGTCCCCGTACTGCTCGCAGACCTCGACCACCTTCTTGTACTGCTCGTTCTGCATGTGGTAGTGCATGATCTGCTGGAAACTGGGGCCAGGGGGGTGGGCAGGCGAGAGGCCTCCAGGTTAGAGGCCAGGTGGTCTGGAACGGAGCCCCGAGGCTGGCGCCCCACCTCTGCCCTGGTCACACCTCAGCCAGGCCTAAACGCCGGGCGCCAGCCAGGCCTAAGACACGCAGCTCCCTCCGCTTTGGGGACGCCTGACCACACCCACCCGCTCCGCCCTGCAACTAGCGGGAGGGCTGCTGGCCCAACTGCACTCACAGCTTGCGCTGTTCGTAGAGGTACAGGACACCGTCCTTGAAGTTGTGCATCTGACACAGGACCAGAGCCTTATCGAAGTCGTCCCGGAAGCGGCCGCTCTTCAGCAAGGAGACGGCTTCATGGTGCAGCCTCTCTTTGACCTGCAGCGAGTCCAAAGCCAAGCGCGCGTCAGGCTCAGGGGAGAGGATGCTTCCAGACCTCATGGTGGCCACAATCCCCACGCAGCAAGCGGCCCAGGGACCACGGGAGCTTTTCTCTCTCGCCGGCACAGGCACAGGGCCCGATCCACCAGGCACCTCACCAAACGAGTCCATCAAGGACCTGGCTGCAGATGGCTTCCAGTCAGCCATCTCGCTTGGGCACAGCATGCTAGAAACACGGAGCTAGCGAGGACGTACCTGTGGGTCCTTCTCGTGAGCCCAGTTCTGGAGGCGGAGCTCCAGCAGAGTGTCGTATACGCCCTGCGGGGAATCGGGCTGCACCTCCGACATGTGCTCTAAGAAGGCCTTCAGCTCCCGGGAGTTGTTGGCAAAGATGGGAATGAACTCGTCAGGATTGGCCTTGCGCACAGGAAGGGGAAAAGGAAGCCCGTCAGCAGCCAGCCTCTGCGGAACAAGCGCCACAAGGGCACGACTGCTGTGAACCCCGGGGGGGGGGGGAGGGGGCGCGAAGGAAGGAAGAGAGAGGGAACCACTTCCCTACTGGACAGCGGCCAGGCAAGAAGACGACTCTGGCAGCTGCACAGGCCTGGCATTGTTCTGGCAGCTGCCCACAGCCCTGGTCCAGCATGACTGCCTCGTGGCGTGTACAGACTCTGCTTCTCCGCCCACACAACACTCCTGCAGGGTAGGTCCACTGACTTGGGCTTTTCACGACGACCCTTCCGTCCACGTCATGCCCACCCTGCTTCAGCTCCCACTTTGCAGGCAAGGTCAGCAGTTGCACACCCTGACTGAGGGGAGGGACGCAGCCTGGCTGCTGCCGTCGCCACTCCCTGCCACCACCTGCAGCAGCCGGCCCATACCGTCGTGCCTTGCAGCGCTCCGAGGCCCTCGCGGTCCCCCGCCGGCTGGTAGTCTGTGCACAGGACCTTCAGCAGCTCGGTGGTCTCATCCGGAACGTGATGCATGAGGGTCTTGCCGTACCGCTTCATGTTGCTCTCGGCCTGCTCAAAGGGCAGCTTGCCAATGTAGCCCAGGGCCTCCTGGTAGTTCTGCAAGGGAGACGAAGGCGAGCGGTCGCGTGCTGCGCTTGGGCCCTGGGGCAGAGCAGCCTGTGCGGGACCACCGCCACCGCCACCGCCCCAGTCTCCAAAGAATGAGCAGAGCCTGCCCTGCCCGCTCCAGGACCAGGAGTCACGCAGCTCCTCCTGGACAAGCCCACACTTTAAAAAACACCCAAGGCGTCAGCAGCCTTCGCCATCTTTCTCCTTTCTTTTACAACCGGCTGAGGCAGGCGGCCTTGAGGGCCCAGAACCTTTTTGAAGCGAAAGAGGCGTTCCTGATGGGCGAAATGAAAAGCCACGGCAGGCCTGCAAACTACCCAGCCCTCTTCGAGCGCCGGGCAGCCTCACCTTGATATCCTCCAGCTGGATCTTGAGGTACCACTCGTGGTGCGCGTGCTTCTCAGCCAGGTACACGGCGTGAGAGTAACAGCCTGCCTGGCGCAGCACCTTGATGGCCGTCTCCACGTCAAAGTGCACCTCGCTCTCGCTGGTCTACATGGGAGACACAAGGAAAGGCACCGTTCACAGAAGGCGCGGATTTGGGCATTCGAGCAGGATGTTTTCTGCGCACGGGAACCAACAGAACTGACTTCTGCGGAGCCCTGGGCTCTCCTTTGCTCATGCGCCTGGAGCGGAAGGCCACTGCAAGCCTGATTCTAGGAGAAAGAGGACGGCCTTGGCCCTCAACAGCCATGGCCATGCTAGGGAAAGAGGAAGGGCCTTGGCAGCCCTCCAGCCAGCATGCCAGGCTTCCCCTCTCCCTCCCGCCCCAACGGCACCTTGATGAACTCTTCCAGCTTGGAGATGTCCTTCAGCTTAGTGTAGCAATTGAGTAGCAGCGTGGTGTGGTCGGCATTCGCCAGGGACTGCAGGTGGAGCGTCTGCAAGTAAGCGGTTAGGTTGTGGATCCGTTGAGCATCCAGAAACTTGCGAATGACGTAGGAGGGCTCTAGTTTCCCAATGGTGCTAAGGAGAAAAAAAAGGCTTGTAAGGACCCTGTTCCCAGTTCCCTAAAGCCAGTCCTCTGCCCCTCACAAATCCTAGTGAGGCGCCTCTGGCAAACCACCCAGCAGCTGCAGCTGTTTCTATTATGTGAATTTTACTGTTGTATGCTGTACTGAGAGAACGCCTATCCTGATGCGCAGATCCCGGCTGGACATCAGGAAAAACTTCCTGACTGTTAGAGCAGTACGACAATGGAACCAGTTACCTAGGGAGATTGTGGGCTCTCCCACGCTAGAGGCCTTCAAGAGGCAGCTGGACAACCACCTGTCAGGGATGCTTTAGGGTGGATTCCTGCATTGAGCAGGGGGTTGGACTCGATGGCCTTAGAGGCCCCTTCCAACTCTGCTATTCTATGATTCTATGAAAGGCAGCCAGGGAATCATATTGATCTATTTGTTTATACATACATACCACCAGCACCACTGCGATAGGGGGAGCAAGTATTATTATTATTATTATTTATTTATATAGCACCATCAATGTACATGGTGCTGTACAGAGTAAAACAGTAAATAGCAAGACTCTGCCGCATAGGTTTACACAAGCACCTGTTCAGGGTGGGGGGAAATTAAATGGGCATAAATCAAAACGTGTTATCAAAATCCTGGGCTGGACGCTCTCCTCAGACACCCTCCTCTCACTTTCCCTGCCCCCCACCCCCCAATCCTGGGACGTGAACACCATAGTCCTGCAGGCAGACCATCGAGCCGCCGATTAAAAAGCTCCCCATCCTTTCACATGCCCTGAGCACCTATGAAGAAGTCCTTACTTTTATGGGAAAAGGGTAATAAACCCTGAGCACCCAACCCTGAGATCCAGAGAGCCAGCCTCAGTTCTGACTCATTTGTGCATGTCAGGGGTCACTGGAGTCTTACAGGTTCGCAGTCCACGTTTGGGTGTATTTATTTTCCAACTCACAAACGCTTCCCTAGTGTGGCAGCCAGGGGAGGAATGCCTTTCCAAGGAAGCCTCCAAGGAGGTGGCAGGCAGGTCAGGTGTGAAATTCAGTTTGGGGCAGCGCAGGTGTTTAAATGGCCTCTAGACAAGGCCTCAACCTGTATTCCAGGCCCCATAGAGACAAGCCAACCCCTCCCTAGCCCACTGCTTGGCACAAGGCCCTCCCTTACCGGATGTATTGCTGGATGGCACCATCGTGGTTGCCCTTGTTGTATAGGTGATCTCCATACTGGCGGAAGATCTCAGACAAACCATCATTGTCCAGGTGGTGACTCCTAGCCAGGTTAATGGCCATTTCAAAGAGGTTCTTCTTGAAGAGCATCTGTGGGGAGGGAAGCGTTTGCTCGTGATGCTTCATAAGCAGAACGCGCAGAGGCCTCAGAACAGAGGCCCCTTCCCCAACCTGCTGAAAGCGGCCAGGCCTTGCTCAGCCTTAGTTCGCTGATGGTGCTGGTTCAGAGGAATTCCCCGCCTGACTCAAGCTCCCCAGGGAGCAACAGCAGGTGCCCACGTGCGGCAGGCCGCCACGCAAGAGCTTTGCATCTCCGAGCCCCACCAACCACAGGGGAACGAGGCAGGCTCCCTTGCCTCCAGCTTGGTTTGTGTATCCTTCTCCTGCAGCAGATAGAGATTCCCGTCTCTGGTCAGCACATACAGGCACCCCCACTCTGCCAGGACATCCACCACGTCATCAAAGACAGAGCTGTACGCAATGAACTTGTTACTCAAGTCGTAGATATTCAGGATTTGCTTGTCAGAATTCTGCGGATCAGCCTCGGCAAACTCAGACCTGGAGCACAGAGGAGCAAGAGTGAGCGACAGCCTCCATCCCCAAGAGAAGCATCTTTGACTCCTACTCACAGCTTGGGAGTCCCCTGTTGTGCTTGGAGTGAGGCTGGCCAGCTTTCCACAGTCCCCAGATGCAGAGACAGAGTCTGCCCCCAATATTCCTCCCCAATAACAACAGCCACCTGGCTGTTCCCCAGGCCTGAGCAGGAGCCTCCTTGGGTTCTTGCAGGGGATGTGGCCACACCCACTCAGGTCATCTGGCCTGCAGCCATTCAGCCTGGGGGGGTGGTAATTTGGCCCCACCACCCAGAAATAGTTCTACACCCCTGGCTTAGGCCATGGCTTCACTGCAAGCGATTGCTCCGTGCCCAACCCCCACACTCAGCCCTGTCAATCTTCCAGATTTTCAGAACAAAGGTATTCTTAAGACCATTTCTAGATATCCCACCCAGCACACTTAGACAATCCAAGATCTGGTAGAAACCTGGAAAGCAAGTCTGGAGGAGTGCACATCGCCTATGAGTGGCACCTGCCAGCCAGGAAGAATTCCCAGGAACACACAAGTTCTCCTTACTACTCTCTTCCCTTGGGGAGCTGTCCAGTAGCAAAAAAAGGGTTTTGCTGAGGAGAGGGACAGATTCCACGTCCGCTCTGGATTGGTAAACCCACCCACCCTGCAAAATTAAAGCACACCTACAGGTGGGGAAACCACACCAATCCCTCAGTCTTAAGTGGGGGGGCGGGCGCTTACTTTGGGGAAGCCTTCCGGTCCTTGGACACGATGACGAGGTAGCCCCGATGCCAGTGGGCAATCAGCTTCTGGCCCTCGAAGGCGAAGCAGGGCCCGCGCTCATCGGGCTGGTACAGATAAACGCACTCGTCTCCTGCCACAATGAACTGGAGGTCCTGGGAAGGATCGCTGAGCGTGGAGCAGCGCAGCCCACAGCCACGGGTATCCAGCTCCACCTCTGGGTAGTCCTTCACTGAAAGCGTGTAACACTGCAGAGTCCGCAGGAAGGAAGCAACCGTGAAGCTCAGAGCAACGAGAGGAGCACAGGGACAGGGACAGGAAGTTGGCCAGACATTTCGGGCTTGGTCCCCTCCCCAGGGTCAAGCAAATATCTCACCTGGATGTTTTCAGTGGTGGCAACAAACAGATGAGTCGTCTTGCCAGACTGGCGGAACGCGAGGCCCGTAACTGGGTAACTTCCTTCGTGAAGGATTTGAGTCTTACTGTGTCGATCTCTCGTGATGTCCCCTTTCGTAAGCACAACGCTCCCGTCTGCAAATCCTAGGGCGGAGAAGGGTGCTATACTCCATGTGGCAGCCACTCCAAGTTCCCATCTGGAGAATGTATTTGACCCACATGAAAGCAGAAGGAGCATTCGCCCAATACTGAAGCGGCGCTCTAATCCGTCTCACTTCTCTCTACTGGGATCTACTAGCGTATGGAACCCACAGCAGTAGTTCCATCTCTACTTACCAATAGCCATGAAGTTGAGATTCTCATGGACTGTGAGGCAGGACACAACAGTGGGCTTGTTGCCTGGTATTGCAGGGAAAATCCTAGTGCAGAGAGGATTCCCACCATCACGTTTCTCTAGATTCCAGACTTTGACCTACAAGTTATCATAAGGGAAATACGAAGTCAACCCCTCTTTATCCAGATGTAACTGCTGCTCTAACCATATGCCCTTTTATCCCTCCTGACATCAAACTCTGGACCCAGGATAGGCAGAGCTACTGTGGGAGGCAGATACGCTACAGATCTACTCCTAGGGCCCTGCCTAGGCAGAAAACCACTGCAGGACAAAATGCCAAGTCAACAACCCAAGGGAGTGGAAGGAAAAAGGTCTCAGGAGGCAAACAAAAGGCAAGGTGGACTTATTTTGCTTGATCAGAATTAAGCCACTTGTTCACAAAGACAAAGACAAGTGATCCAAATTCCTGGATAAAAGATTTCCATGTGGAATAAATATTCAAAACTCCCAAAGACAAGCAGCCATGTTTTTAGCAACTTTTCCCAGCCCTGCTATCACAGAAGACACCTGCCTTCTTGTAGCTAATCTCACAAAAGCTTCTTGTTGAACAGAAGAAACCGGGCTGGCTCCCCCTCTGCCCGCCCGCCCAGAACGTACCAAAGGGTTAATTCCTTCCTCGTCCTCCCCGACGGAAACCAAGATGCTGTGCTGCTTCAGTTGGTAGAGGTGTGTCACTCTCAGCTTGTAAGCCTGGAAGCTGCTGAGTTCGAGGGAGTGCGGCAGGAACCAGATCTGGCCTTCCCTATGTGGGTCTTAGTTAAGGGGTCGTCCGTACAAGGGAGACAGCAGATAGGAACGGCACTAAGGAGCTGGGCTTATAGCAAAATGATTCCATTACATTTATATCCCACCTTCCTTCCACGATATAGCTCAAGCAAGTGTATGGAGGGGTTCCTGGGTGATTTACCATCCCAGCCGTCTTCAAGTTGCCATCCTCCAGATGTGTTGAACTGCAATTCCCATTCTCCAGCCAGAGAATGATGGCAGTTGCAGTCCAACACGTCTGAAGGGCCCCAGGGTATCTACCCTGCCTTGCAAGCTGAAACCCCACCCCCACCCCCGTCTCCTGGAAGTGTTGGGGAAAGGTTCCTGCCCGCCAGCGTCGAGAAGACGGGGCTCAGCGGGCCATGGTTCGACTGGGCCGAGGCAGCGGTCCCTCCGTCCCACGGGGCAGGCCCGGAGAGGAAGCGCGGCTTCGGCCGGCTTGACGTTCACGCCCCTCACTCCCACCGGGGACGGGCAAGGACGGCACTCTGCACACGCTCAGAGGCAAGCCCCGCAGGGGACAGCGCCGATCACAAGGATATCCCCGAAGACGAGGCTGCCCCGGCCCGAGTCGCAGACCGTGATGCCCGAGGGCACGAGCGCGGGGCCCCCCTCGGACGAGGTCAGCGTCTCGCGGTCGAAGAAGGCGAAGCGCCGCCACTGCAAGTAGGCAGCCATCTTGCCAGGCAGGCCCAGCCCTGGCCGCGGTCATGTGACTAGGCCGCTACCGCGCCGCCCCCTCGCTTGCCTGGCGCGGGGGCTGCCGGGCCTTGTAGTTCGCCAGCTACGGACACGCCCCCCAGGTGTGCCAGTGCCTGCGCGTAGCTGCGCCTCTTGCGCGCGATTGCGTTACGGGCAGCCCGCAGGTGGAGGGCGGGGAAAGTGACGAGGCTGGCCCAGACCGGCCGAGAGGAGGGGGCGCTCTGACGACCCGGGCCTTCTTCCGCTCCTCCTCGCCTCTTCCTCCCCCCGGCCGGAGGGCGGCCGCTCCGCGAGGCCCCGCCCCGCCCTCGCCTCCCGCAGCCAATGGCGATCCCGCTTCGCCCGGCGCCGCTGACGTGGTCCAATGGGGTGCGCGCTGGGCCGGCGCCGCTGGCGGCCGCTCCAATGGGCAGGTGCCGCGTCCCGGCTGGAGGCGCCGCGGAAGGAGGCTCAGCGCCGCACGGGCACCGGGGCAGCAGGCGAGAGCGAGGCAGCGGCAGCAGAAGCGCGAGGCCACACAGGCGGCGGGTGAGCGAGTGTCCCCGTCGGTCGCCAGGCGCCCCCGGCGGGATCTCCTGGGGCCGCTCCGTCCGGGGCTTCCTCCTGGCCGCCGGCGCCTGCCTGCTTCCTTCTTTCCCTCCCTCCCGGCCGCCTTGGGAGCGGCCCCGGCCGTGTGGTGGGCGGCAGTTGGAGCCCCGCGGCTGCCCAGCCCGGAGGCGGCGGGGTGGGGGGCGCCCCGAGGCAAGAGGCGGCCGCTCGCTCCCTCCGCTCCAGGGTGCTGACGCCCGGCTGCCCTTTGCTCCCCTGACGCAGGGAAAGGAAGGCAAGAGGAGGCCGAGCCCCGCGGGCGAGCCAAGCGCCCTCCCCCGGAGAGATCCGACGCCGTCTCCGCCCGCCCGCCCAGGATGGCTCCGTTACTGTGGTGGCCCTTCTTGCCCCTTCTGCTGCTGGCGGGCCTGCCCGCCTACTCCGGTACGTCCACACGCACAGGGCCCTTGGAGACGAGGCCCGAGAAGGGGCACCTGGGTCCTCGGGCGCCCTCCGGCCTCCGCAGGTTGCAGCGCCTGAAGGGAATGTGAGGGGGGCGCCCCCTCCCGGCCCCCTTGCGCCCCTGGCTCAGGTTAAAGGCGCCTCTTTGGGGTTGTCTGAAGGCTCGTTGAGCACCCAAGTGGGGGCCGGGCGGGGAGGCACGTGTGAAGGGGGGCGCCTCGGGCACAAGGTGGGCAGGGAGAAACCGGCAGGACGTTCAGAACCCCAGGAGGAGGAGGAGGGTCTGTCAGATTGCAGAGCAAGAAGACGCTTCCAGTTCAGTCAAGCAGAGTTCGTAGTAATTCATCTGATGAGGAAACCAACTGTGGGCTGCATGTGCCCTAATGCTCATCTTACAAAATCCAGAAGGTCATGGAATAGTAGAGTTGGAAGGGGCCTCTAAGGCCGTCAAGACCAATCCCCTGGTCAATGCAGGAATCCACCTCAAAGCATTGAGCGGGAGGGGGTTGGACTCCATGGCCTTGTAGGACCCTTCCAACTCTGCTATTCTATGATTCTGAGATTTTTCCCTGACAGGTGGTTGTCCAGCTGTCTCTTAAATGACTCTAGTGTGGGAGAGCGCACAACCTCCCTAGGTAACTGCTTCCATTGTCGTACTGCTATAACAGTCGGGAAGTTTTTCCTGATGTCCAGCCAGAATCTGGACATCAGGATAGGCGTTCTCTCAGTATAGCATACAACAGTAAAACTCACATAATAGAAACAGCTGCAGCTGCTGAGTGGTTTGCCAGAGGCACCTCACTAGGATTTGTGACGGGCAGAGGACTGGCTTTATGCTGCTTTTATAATTTTGTAGATTTCAAGTTATTTTTGTATAAACATTTTAGTTTTGTTCTTTTTGTAAATTGCTCTAGGATTGTGATTGAAATATAAAACTACATATAATGAATAAATAAACAAACAAGCATGAAGAGGTGTTCTTGATAGTTGCCTGACAAACATGGGGCTTTGGGGGATGCTGTGAAAAGTTTTTCCCATGGAGCCTTTCTGATGCCCTGTGATATGTCTGTGCTTAGACCGGCTTTTGATGACTGGCTAAGATGATCTGTGCAGCATGGTTATAGTTTGGCCTGTGCTTTAATTGTTTTGAGCTGAGTACAGTTAAATATAAGTATATGTTTTAGTATGTTGCCTTGGCCCCAGGTTGGGTTTAGTTAAAGCTTAAATGTATAAATTAGTTAAATGTACGCTGTATTACATTTGCATTTTAGCACATCTGCTTAGACATTTTAATATATTAAGTAGTATATAGGCACTATAAATACATTAATTAAAGCAGGAGAGGCTCTGGGTGATGGATTCATATGGCCTGATCAGACAGAGTGTATGTCTGGCTGAGGCTTTGAAACTCATTGGAAATGCGGGGAAAGGGGTGAGGCTATCACCTGGCATGACTTAACTCTGAGGTTGTCCCTGGCGCTGAGTGTGCTTGACCTGGTGCTTTTGTGCTGCAGATTCCTTGGCCGTGATGTCTGTTGACCTGGGCAGTGAGTCCATGAAGGTAGCGATCGTCAAGCCTGGGGTGCCCATGGAAATCGTCTTAAACAAGTGAGTGGGTGGGTTGGCAAGAACCATTTTTCTTGAGGGGTCGGCACATATTAGCAGCACAGACGAGACTTAACAACTGGAGGCAGAATTTGTAATATTGATGTAGCACCAAAAGATTGTTTTTAGTCTTGGTAACTGCAAAGAAAGGAAGCGATTCAGTCCATGGGAAATGTCAGTACCTTGGTTCCTGACTCAACATGTAGCCAGGCTAGCACATAATATCAATACCTAATTTGTA
The DNA here is from genome assembly GCF_023053635.1 of Elgaria multicarinata webbii. Lineage (NCBI taxonomy): Eukaryota > Metazoa > Chordata > Lepidosauria > Squamata > Anguidae > Elgaria > Elgaria multicarinata. Next base: position 36,935,067 of record NC_086182.1, read on the forward strand.
AAAAGAGAGTAGGTCCCAGAACTCACTCACATCTGCCTGGAATGTTTATCTCCAAATTGTAAATGCGGCTATTTAGCAGAAAGGGAAGAACATTTGGCAGAAGCTCAGATGGGCTCCTCTTCTGTTACTTTATGACTGGTGAGGGGACCCTGCACCCCTCAGCCTAACTTTTGTGTCGTGCGCAGCAGCATCCAGACCTCTGGCCTAGGCAGGCCCACTCTTTCTCTCCAGACCACACTCTGGAAATTGCTTCCTCTTCCGTGGTCTGTGTGTGAGAGAGCACGGGGAGCAGTGGGGAGAGGGGGGTAGAGGAGAAATAGGGTGCTCTGCAATGCTGCAAACTCTGCCCACTTTTGGCTCCGACCGAGTCTGCCATCAGCTGCAGGCCTGCAATGGACTTTCCCCTGGGTCTACAGCCCTCTGTGGGGAAAAGAGTGCTCTGCCCACCCCACCCCCCACCCAAAGCAAGTTCTAGACTTGAATCCTGGCTTGGAAAACCAGTTCTGGGCCTGTCCAGTTGACAGTAGTCTCTGGGAAGGGACCAGAGCTTGATGGCGGAGCACCGCTTTGCCTGCAAAAGCTCCCAGGGCCAGTCCCTGGCAGCATCTCCAGTTTGTAACGATTAAGTGACAAACGAGGGGGAAGCTGTGTCTCTGCCCAAGATCCTGCAGAGCCATGGCTAGCCTGAGCAGGCAGTACCAGGCTAGAGGGATCTGGCATTAGACAGCTTCCTGATCTCCTTTGGAAACTGTGACCTTCCGTCTTGCTTTAGGGAATCTCGGAGGAAAACCCCGGTGACCGTGGTCCTGAAGGAGAACGAGCGCCTCTTTGGTGACAGTGCTTTGGGAATGGTAAGCCCTCAAGTGCCCCTCACATGCCTCTTTTCTCCGCTTAGCTTTAAGGGCTCTTGCTGGAGTTCTCTGAGGATGCTGGGTCTGCTGCCCCTTCCCTTTTGCCCCACTTGAAGCTCCCACGGCACGTACCTCCCTCTTGAGATTGGTGGAGAGGCCGTGTTCCTGGTGTCGCTTAGGAGGTTGGGCTGCCTTGATTCTGGCATCCCACTTGCTACCTGTGGGAGTCCTGCCTGTGCTTGCCTTCATGTACAGTGGCACTTTGGCTATTGGGAACAGAGGATGCTAAACACTGCCCTGCTTGGTACTTTAAACATTTTCAAATGATTTAGTTCTTGAGGGTTTATTATTTGTATTTTTATAAGGGAAATGCTACTCAGAAATCAGCACTATGTGTTAACATGCTTCTCTTTCATAGGCCATCAAGAACCCGAAGGTGGCATTCCGGTATTTCCAGGATCTTCTGGGCAAGCATATTGATAACCCCCAAGTGGCAGTATACCAGTCGCGCTTCCCAGAGCATGAGCTGGGGAAGGATGCAAGAAGGGGGACAGTCACCTTCAAGCTGTCAGAGTGAGTGGCCACCTTTGGGTTTGCCATGTGGCACAGCTGAGCAAGGGAAGCGGTTTTCATTTTCCTGTAGGTCACCTGGAGGGACCCAATTGGTCAAATGCTGTGGTCAGTTTGTACTAGGGTGTGTGGCTCTCCAGTCTTTCAGGGGCAGTGTTAGGCAGACGTGATGATGTCTATCCATGCCCAAAGGATGGGGTTGCGAGACGAGATCAGGGTTTCATTTCCTTCTCCCAGGCCTGTGGCAGGAAGTAGTTGTGTGTGTGTTCCCAGGCAGCCACTGCTAGAGCTGCTATTGATGATTGGAACCCATCTGTCATTGCTCAAGGACTTCCTAGAGGGCTCCAGGTCATTCAAAGTTGTTGTGGCCATTTAGGTTTGGTCTACTGAGGGTCTGGAATTGCTGCAGTCTTTTTAAAGAGGTCTCCAAAAGATGCATTTCAAGCTGGGGTCAGGAATGTAGGATTCAATCCTCCTTGTTCTTCTTTGCAGCAAAATGCAGTATTCTCCAGAAGAGATCCTGGGCATGGTCCTGAACTATTCTCGGACGCTGGCTGAGGAGTTTGCAGGTTGGAAATGACTCTGTTGTGAAGCACAAGAATTGTCTTGACTTCTGGGTATGGGATTAGTGAGACAGAGAGAGCGGATGAAAATGCTGGGCCCTTCTATGCCCCACAAGTAAATGAAGAAAAAGAGAAAGCCATACAGGCTAGGAGCTAACTTCCTGACTTCTCCCCATCTTACAGAACAGCCCGTCAAGGATGCTGTAATCACTGTCCCTGCCTACTTCAACCAGGCGGAAAGGAGAGCTGTCCTGCATGCAGCAAAAATGGCAGACCTCAAGGTTTTGCAGCTCATCAATGACAACACAGCTGTGGCTTTGAACTATGGAGTATTCCGAAGGAAAGACATCAATGCTACAGCCCAGGTGTGTGTGGCTGGAGAGGATAGTGGCTTGGGAGGGGTTGGATTGTGTGTGTGCACGTGGGGGGAGCATTTTTTTTTCTCTAGGGCTCAAGCTTCTGTCCTACCTCCAAACCACCAGGGATTTGGACAGGCCACTCTCCTTTGTAAATCGGAGTGCCTGGATCCATGGCAATATGTATTTGTGGAATCATGAGTGCCCAAAGGCCTGGCAGAGTTGCTGCTTGAGTACATATATTTTGTGTAAGACCATAACTCCCAAGGCAAAGCACGTTCTTCACATGTAGAATTTCCCAGATTCCGTATTTCCAGTGAAAAGGCTCAAAGGTAGCAGATAAGGGGGAAGATTTTTCTCTGCTTTAGATGCTGCTGCCAGTCAAAGTAGACAGTATTGGGCTATTTGGACCAATTGCCTGATTTGGTATATGGCCAAATGTCTCTTTGTGTGAGTGAGTGTGTTTGTGTGTGTGTGTATCTATCTATCTGAAGATGGGACAGACCTGTCTTCCCCAACCCTTTCGTCAGCGTGTGGCGCGTCCATTTCTGCTCCTCCCTGATTTTCTTAGCCTTGGTTCTTTATCATTTTCCAGAATATCATGTTTTATGACATGGGAGCAAGCAGCACCGTGTGCACCATTGTGACCTACCAAACTCTGAAAACAAAGGACTCGGGGACTCAGCCTCAGTTGCAGATCCGGGGTGTTGGGTAAGAGCTCATCCCTTGGCATCAGACTTCCAGCTTGCTAGGAAGTCAGGAGAGTGGGATAGAAGAAGCAGAACCCCTCTCAGCCCACATTGGGGGAAGTCTGTACTGGAAACCAGGGGGTGGGAAAGAAAGCGATCCCAGAGATCCTCACTGAGACAGGCAGGACCCAGAGGGTTAGTTGTTGGGCTTCTTTGCAGGTAGCCCTGGCTTGAGCGCCTGCTTCCAGCACCTCTTTTCTGCTCAGGTTTGATCGCACATTGGGAGGGCTAGTGATGGAGCTGCGCCTTCGAGACCATTTGGCCAAACTCTTCAATGAGCAACATCCATCAAAGGATGTCCGGAAAAACCTCCGGTCCATGGCCAAGCTACTGAAGGAAGCCAATCGCCTGAAAACGGTGCTGAGTGCCAATGCTGACCACATGGCCCAGGTAGGCTGGGTGCCAGGAAGTAAGTGTGTGTGTGTGTGTGTGTGTGTGTGTGTGTGTAAGCTGAGGCTTTGGAGTCTGATAAACGGGTAGGAGAGCAGCAAGCTACCTTCTTGCGTTGCTGACTTGCACATTTCATCCGGATGCTCTGGAGAAGTAGTGAGGGGATGTGGTGGCTTTGAGAAGGGGTTGAAGCGCCCTCTCTCTTTTTTCCACCCCTGTTTTCTTGGGGACTTTGTGGTGAAATGATGGGTGGGGAACAGCGCGTGACCTGCGCGGCTCTTGGCTTCTTTCCCTTCCCAGGTCGAGGGCTTGCTAGATGACATTGACTTCAAGGCCAAGGTTTCACGGCAGCAGTTTGAGGATCTGTGTTCCGACTTGTTCCAGCGGGTTGCAGGACCTGTGCATCAGGCGCTTAGCAGTGCTGAGATCAGTCTGGTAGGTACAGAAATGCTCTCCTGGCAGAGGGTCTGTGTAACTTACAGAATGCAGGCGAGGGGCAGGCATCTTCGTGCACTGCTCTCCTCGCTTAGCTCTGCAGACTCAGAGTTCTAGGTTCAGAATGGTGGCTCAACCTAAGCTCCCAAGAATCAGATCTGTATCTTCCTCTGATTTCTAGAATGAAATTGACCAGGTGATCCTAGTTGGTGGTGCCACTCGCGTGCCAAAGGTGCAGGAATTTCTGCTAAAAGCTGTTGGCAAGTAAGCGAGGGGCCAGTCTCGGGTTCCCCTTCCCCTTCCCCCTCCCCCACCCCATTACTCTTTCTGGCACTTAACTCTTCCTCTGTTGCCAACCTCAGGGATGAGCTGGGCAAGAACATCAATGCAGATGAAGCGGCAGCAATGGGTGCCGTCTACCAGGCAGCTGCCCTGAGCAAAGCCTTCAAGGTGAAGCCCTTCATTGTTCGTGATGCGGCTGTCTTCCCTATCCAGGTAAGCTGCGGCTCGATATTAAGGGTGGGTGGAATGAATGTGGGTCCATGGTGAGGGCTGTGCTGTGGAGGCCAGAGAGGGGTAACAAGCTCATCTGAAGCAGTTCAGGAAGCGCTGAGCTCATCTATCTGGACAAGACGCCTGTTGGCTTGGGGCTTGGCTGTCCAGTGTGGTCGAGCCTGAAAGACACACAGCCTGTGGCTTGTCCTCCCCAACCCTAGGTGGAATTCACCCGTGAGGTGGAAGAGGAAGATAAATCCAAGAGTCTGAAACACAACCGGCGGATCCTGTTCCAACGAATGGCTCCGTACCCCCAGCGCAAGGTCATCACCTTCAACCGCTACACAGATGACTTTGAGTTCCATGTCAACTACGCAGATATGGGCTTCCTGAGTGAGAGTGACTTGCAGTAAGTACGTTTGTGGGCACATGAGCAAACACGGTGTCTGTTTCTCATTCAGCCCTTTGTTATGGCAGCTCCTGCTGCCTTTTAACTCACTTTATGAAGGGAAGAATTCCAGGTGATGGAGCTTGCATAGACCTTTCATTGTGTTATAAAAATGTAACATGGTTTGCTTTCCCAGAGCTGATTGCTTTGCCTAGACTCAAGATGTATACCCCTCACCTAAATGGAGAACTCCATTTGTTCTCACGTGCGTCGACTTGTTGGTGAACAGCCAAGAAAAAATAATATCCATGTTGACTAATTTTTGTTCAGTATTTCTGCAAGGTATTGTAGGCCCCATGGTGGAGTTGGAGCCTGGAAATGGGAAGGAGGGATAACGGATTTACTTGCCCATCTCAACTCTCGCTCTCGCATTGGTCTTTGCAGCATTTTTGGGTCCTTGAATCTCACACGGGTGAAGCTGCACGGTGTAGGTGAGAGCTTCAAGAAGCATTTGGATTATGAGTCCAAAGGCATCAAGGCTCATTTCAACATGGACGAGAGTGGTGTGCTAAGCCTCGATCGTGTAAGCAACCCTTGCCACTGTACCCTGCATCTTTGGTTCCATCACTGGGTCTTCCGATGCAGTCTCATGGGCCTTGTGTGTCATCTTCCAGGTAGAATCTGTGTTTGAGACTTTGGTGGAGGACAAGCCGGAGGAGGAATCCACGCTAACAAGTAAGTCCGCCAGGTTGCAGGGGCACTACCAACACCACCTTATACCCCTGTCGTGTAGCCAGCATTAGGCCAGCTAGCTCCTCCCAGTTCTCCACATCGGCCTGAGGGGGTGGGGAAAGAGCCCTCTACCCACCTTCTGGCCCTCAGCTCTGCAGGCAACCAGAGGCCAGTTCTCCACTCCACTGCCGCTGACTTCCTTTAATAGTCCTACGTGCATTGGATACGGTGCCACCAGAAATGACGGAGCCACCCCTGAGGGGATCGTTCAGGGGGCAAAAGCAGAGCGTTCTTGAATCCATCTGAGGCATGTTTCATCTTTTGGGCAGAGCTTGGAAACACAATCTCCAGCCTCTTTGGAGGAGGCAGCCCTGTTCCAGAAGCACCAGAAAATCTGACTGAGACAGTTCAGGTGAGTTCTGCGGTGCTGGCTGTGGACAAGCCACCAGCTGGATGCGCTCTTGAGCCTAATGCAGATGTCAGTAGGGTCTGAAAAGGGGTACAGGCATAATGAAAGGATGGGGGAGGACCCTGGCCCAGCCCCAAGACATTGTGCTCTTGGCTGGGAGCCAGGAGGAGCCCTAGATAGGAGCCCTAGATGGTTTGAACATGGATTTTGGTTGGGCCTGCTGGGTCCCTCCAGAGTCCCAGCTAAAGAAGCCTAGCTGCGCAACGTTCCGATGCCTGACCCTTGAGCATTTCCCCTCCTTGCTTCCCAGGAGGAAGAGGAGAGCCAAGCGGAACCAGGCAAGGAGGACCAGAAGGATGATCCAGGGGCAGCTAGTGAGGAGGGGGAAAAACAGCCATCGCCACCCCCGACTGCGGAAAACACTGCTGGAGATGCTTCTGCAGCAGAAGACCAGCAAGAGGGTGGAGGAGAGAAGCCCGACTCCCAGGTGAGCAAACCACGAGATTCCCTGAAGCGCCTCCTCTCCTCATTATCTGATAAGGAGCAAGGCGAAGGCTTCCCTGCAGGTGGAGTTGGCGGGGAGAGCATTTCTCTTTCAGGCTCCAAACACTGAGCCACCAAAATCTTTGCTTGCTCTTTGGAGAAGGATGGGAGTTTTGCTTTCAGAATCTGATAGCTATGGATGGGGTTGTGTGGGGCTTTCTCTGAGGAATGGGTATCTGCCCTGCGTTGAGCCTGTTTTAGGGTGGTGGGTTTTTGTTGTCCCATCTTTTCCTTCTGGTATTGTCTGAGCTGGCATACACCTTGCTCTCTGCCCGCAGAGATGCTCCTTCAGTGACTTGGGGAATCGTCTGTGATCTGGGCAGCCTCAAAGATGCTTCCTGGGCATGACTGGCTCTTTCAAGAGGCTCTCAAGTGTACCATCTCTGTGACAAATTAAAATGAGTATAATGCTAGAATCCAGCGGGGTCATCCCCTGAAGCTGAATGTATTTCTCCACACAGCAGACAGTTAAACTGCGACATTTCCTATAACAAAATCAGATAAAGTTGTTGATGGCTACTAGTCACGGCTGCTAAATATTACCTCACGTATCAGAGGCAGCATTCCAGTGTACACCAGTTGTAAAGGAACATGAGTGGGAGGGTGCTGTTGCACTCATGCCCTGCCTGTGGGCTTCTCATTAGGACATCTCTTAAGCCATGGTGGGAAGACAAGGCTGGCCTAAGTAGGCTTTGGGTCTGAGTCAGCTGCAGGGTTCTTCTTCCTGTGTTCTGGAGGACACATGAGGAGGCATTACTTGTGGTTTCTCCACAGCTCTGGTTCTAGCTTCCTCCAGAGTTGCATCAGCCCAGCCAACTAGCTTCTAGAAGTAGGGGATCAACCTAAAAATAAAATGAGCCTGTTGAATTTTTGATCTAGTGGGTACTTGAATACAACCTCTGTTTATCCTGGAATTACTTCTGTGTCCAGGAAGCCCAAGGGAAGCCAGGGACTGAGAAGCAGGAGGAGCCTGCAAAGAGCCCTGAGGGTAATGGTGGCAAAGCAGCAGCCGAGGAAGAGGAGGAGGAGAAAAAGCCAAAACCTCCGAAGAAGCAGAAGCTGGTGGAGGAGATCACGGTGGAGCTGGATGTGAACGACGTGCCGGAGTTGCTGCCCGAAGAGCTGCAGGACTCGGTCAAGAAGTAGGTTTGGGGACATCTCCTTGTCATGTGGAGGGAAGGAGGGTGGGTGTGTTCGTTGTGCAGAGAGATGCTTTTCTCTCTTTGTGCCCTCAAGGGGATGTTGTGACCTGGGCTCTTTGCCCTTCCCACCCTTTTCCAACATCAGGTTGCAAGACTTGACGGAAAGAGACCTGGAGAAGCAGGAGAGGGAGAAGTCGGCCAACAGCCTCGAGGCCTTCATCTTTGAGACCCAGGTGGGAGAACAGACGAAGGGACAGAAATGGCTCTAGGAGATTCCATGTATTCCTTTAGAATATCCGGGCCCCAGAAAAGCATTGGTAAACCAAATCTTTGCTGCCAGTTGACTTATGTGTCTTCCCTGGATCCAGAGATCTGCACAAACTATAGTCCAGTCACTAATGCTGCATTTCTGAGCTTGAAAGGGTGGTGGTGATCCCGCTGCAAGCATTCAAGGGTGAAACTGATGAACTCGATCCATTCCAGTCTGGGCTCAGGGCAGAATTGGCCTCGGTCGCCCTCATGCAGTACCTTCTTAGGGAACAGAATAGGGGAGTGTGATCCTGTTCCTTCTTTTCGACCGGTCACTGACTTTTGATACCATTGACCCACTGTATCCTTCTAGACCAACTCTGGGGTGCTCCTGGATCCATCTTTGTCGCTGGAGACCCAAGTAACCTCAGTGGCTCGGAGTGTTTATTACTGACTTTGGCTGATGCAACAACTATGTCCATTCCTGGATAGAAATAGCCTAGCCACTGTGGTTCATGCAGTAGTGACCTCATGACTATTTTATTTATTTATTTATTTCATATTTATACTGCGCAACAGCCTAAGCTCTCTGGGCAGTTTACAACTAAAACCATAAAATCCAGATTAAAACTTTAAAATCACATAAAACCAGAATAAATTATAGTCCAGGGAAAGCTTATTTAAAAAGATACGTTTTTAGGAGGCGTTTAAAAGTTATTACATTTTCCGCCTCCTGAACCGCACGAGGGAGGGTTTTCCAGAGAGTGGCTGCTGCTGCAATGCACTCCTATGTGTGGCTGAACTTGCACCTGCAGCTAGTGCAGAATGCAACAGCTAGATACTTAGTGGGACACTCAGGCATTTTTACATTTCACCTGTGTTAGAAGAACTGCAGTGATTGCCTATTAATCACTGAGCCATATGCAAGATTATCTTGTTGACGTACAACTTGGGACCAGGATACATAGCAGATCGCCTTCCCCCCCCCCCCAACCAACCTTTAAGAACTTCAGAGGAGGCCTTGCCGGTCAGGCCATGATCAATAGAATGTCACTATGTAATATCTCGAAGGCGGGCCTTCTCAGTGGCGGCACCCACCCTCTGGAATACCCTCCCCATTCAGGAGGCGTTCAGGAGGCAGAAAATGTGTGTGTTAAATGCCTCCCGAAAATGCATTTGTTCACCCAGGCTTTCCCTGGCTTGTAATTACTTAAATTAATCATATGCTGCTCTATCACGTTGTTCTTTGCATTGCTTTTTGTTGTTACTGTAGTTGGGGGTTTTTTAATAGTGTATTTTAAATAGTGGTTTTTAATATGTATGTGTGAACAGGTTATCTTTTGTTATATTAAGTGGTATATAAGTATTAATAATAAATATTTTATGGCAACACTGCCCTTGAACTGTAACAGAATTCAGAACAGGCAGGGGAGATTACTGTGCTTTCTTTGGCCAAACTCCTTTGATCAGGAAGAGCAAATAAAGGAAATGAACATTCCCCCAAGTGTCATGGAAAGTCCACCAAAGAAATGCCTCACTTTTTTTTTCATTTACCAGGACAAGCTCTATCAGGAGGAGTACCAGTTTGTTTCATCTGAGGAAGAGAGAGAGGAAATTTCCAAGAAGCTGAGTGAAGTTTCCAACTGGATGGAAGAGGAGGGTTATACAGCCACAACTAAGGTTGAAACCTTATAGACTCCTCCCACTCTGAACTTCGCAAAGCTTCAACTACTCATTCATTCATTCATTCATTCATTCATTTAATACATTTCTATACCACCCCATACCTGAAGGCGCTCTGTGCTTTTCACAAAAATTTGAGATTGAATATTATGTGTTTTCTTTACACTGGGGCAGGCAATCGAACTCTTGTGGATCTTGATACATTAATAATGCCCTACCTGTCAATGTTGTATTCCTGGAGTCCCCAGGGATGTTCATCTTGCCTGTGTGGAAATGAAATTCCGTGGGCCCTTTGCTTCTGCTACTTGAGCCTCCAGTTGATTGGTAATCTCTGCAACCTGGAGTTTGGGCCATGAGAGTATCTCAATGCTTTTAATTTCTGTTCCAATTTGCAGGAGCTGAAGGAGAAGCTCTCTGAACTGAAGAAACTATGCCGGAGCCTTTTCTTTCGTGTGGAGGAGAGAAGGAAATGGCCGGACCGTCTGGCTGCTTTGGAAAGCTTGCTCAATCACTCCAGTATCTTCCTGAAGTACGCATGACCGAGGCGTGTTTAGTGGGATAGGGCAGCAGAGGGTATTGCTTTATTCTTACAAGCAGTTTGTTGGCTTCTAGCAGCTTAATTCAGCTCTCAGGATTGAGATGTGTGGGCGCACACACTACTAGGGGCTTGTCTGGGTTTGATTTTCCTGTCAGGACATTATTTTGTAGTAGCCATAAATACCTGTCTGCTTTTCCCTCCTTCTTGCACAAGGTTTCATATTTTGTGTAAAATTCAGTGCTGTTGGTTCGATGTTTTTGTCACCAGCTGGAAAAAGAAAATTGAGGCTTCAGAACTTAGGGTCACGTGTTGGGGCGTCAAAACGAACTGGGACTTGTGCTCACTGGAAAAAGCCTGTTGTAAAACTGCCAATATTATTTAGCTTCCTATTATGACTTGAGACATGTCCTTTTGAATGAAAAAAATCAAGATTCTTTCTGCTGTGATATCTGTCCAATTTCCAAAGTGCCTGTGGTCAACTTTTCTAGAATAGTTAAACTGAAGTGGTGTCTTAAGTAGCAGTGACTGGGTACACAGGAGCCAATCGCACCAGATATAAATTCTGCTGCAAGGCAAGAGGCAATGGGCATGTTTCTTGTTCACTTTTTCAGGGGAGCTCGGATGATTCCAGAGGTGGATCAGATATTCACAGAGGTGGAGCTAAGCACCTTGGAGAAAGCTATAAATGAGACAGCGGTAAGATGGGGTCACAAGGGGTGCAGACCTAGATGTCCCGTTTGGTTCACAGATGGACATAAGTAGAGCTCTGCTGGATCAGATCAAAGGCCTACCTAGCCCAGCATCCTGCTTCCCTCAGTGGCCAGCCAGATGCCTCTTGAGAAGTCCATGAGCAGGACTCAAGAGCAGTAGCCCCTCTCCGGCTTCAGTGGCATAATGTGTCTGAACCTGAAGTCTGAATATGGGCAACATGACTAGTAGTCCATGGCAGGATCTACACTACTGCTTTAAAGCGCTTTATTACAGTTATAAAGCGCTTTAACTGCTTTAAAGCGCTATAAAACTGTTATAAAGCACTTTAAAGCAGTAGTGTAGGTCTGGCCCATGATTGTCCTTCATCATCCCCTTTCTAAGCCATCTAGATTAATGACTATCTTTGCGACTTGCGCAGATGAATTCTATAGGTTAATTGTGCACTGTGTGAAGAAGTACTTTCTTTTTGTCTGTCCTTGCCAATCAGTTTTATTGGATGTTTCCGGATTCTAGCACAATGAGAGAGGGAGAATTTCTCCCTAAAATTATGCTCCCCAGCAACTGTTTTTTGACCTAAAAAGGTGGTCTGAGTATGGCTTAGGAGAGGCCATGTGGGGCTTCTGAGCCATTATGATCCAAAGTGCAATGAAATTTGCCCCCTAGAAAGGCTTGTCAGCACCTGGCAATGAGCAGCACGAAGCAAGACTGTTCTTTCAGGCAGGGACTCAAGAATAATGCCTCGCTCTGTATTTGTTTTGTTTCTTAGTTGTGGAAGAATGAGACTCTGGCAGAGCAGACCAAGCTGTCGCCCACTGAGAAGCCCACTCTGCTTTCCAAAGACATTGAGCTGAAGATTGCAGCCCTGGACAGGGAGGTGCAGTACCTCCTCAATAAGGCCAAGTTTGCAAAGCCGAAGCTCAAGAAGAAAGAGAATGCAACGAAAACAGAAGCGGACAAGAATACCACTGTGCCTCCTGAGAGGGAAAAGGTCATTCCTCCCAAGGAGGAGAAGCAAGCAGGTGAGCAAGTCTCATGGCAGCTGTGGTCTAGGCTATAAACTCTCTTCCCTCCAGATTCTTTGAGGTTTGAAGCCTGCTTGGCTCAAAGAATGCTTTCAGCCTTGGTTTTCTGTTGGTTGCGCTGTGACAGGGATTCACAGGTTCCTTGAATTCCTCTAGGTGTGCGGCTTGGCCTCCAAGCCCATCCCCTTGAGGAATTCTGACTGTTACCTCTGACCACAGCTCAGGGGTAACAGCAGGGATGCAGGCGGTGGGGAACCCAGCCAGGAGGATCCACTCCTTCCAGTGCTGGCCAAATCCATTCATGCACCGCACACTGCCTCAGAAGGGACGGAGCACAAAGCCAGGGACTCTTTCTCCATGTCTCTCAGCAAAAGCAAAATGGGTGTGTTGGGGGTAATATCAGTGGATGTGGTTACATCCTACCTATGTAGGGCCCAGTGGGGGGCATTTGCCTATACACACACACACCTCAAGCATGTTCCCCACCCTATAATTTGTGATGTTTAGATATATTTCGGTGGAAAGTAGGGTATGCAATTTGTCATTGTGCATATCCCAGAAAATCTGCTGTTCCATGCCATGGGTCTTTTAATGTAGCCATTTTTCCCTCTCTGCAACTGTTGATAACCAGTTTTGCCTACTAGGAGCAGAAAAATTAGAAGATGCCAGCCCAGCCAAAGAACCACCCACAGAGGAGAAAGCACCACTGGATAATGAATTGGGACCAGACACAGGTAAGGAGACCTCAGGGTAAGAGAACTGAAATTACATAGGCTGCAAGTGATCTCCTTCCTTGCTTCCTACATTATAATGGTAAACAGGAGCCTTCTTTTCTAGAACTGTGCAGTTTAATACCGCTTGCTGGGGAACATGGATGCTGTTGAGCTTCTGTCCTATTTATGGGTTTCTCATGTAGGACTTCTACCTATGTAGGGCCCAGTGGGGGGCATTTGCATCACCAGAACCTGATGATGCACCCTCCAGGTGCTTTCTTCAGTGCCTCCTTAGCATAAGCTGAGTCACCCTGGAAGGGGTATATAAATGCAGATTTTGGGCTCTATCAGAGACGGTCTTTGACTTGCTGTATTCTTTATCAAAGATACTCCCAGTAAAGGGGTATATCTTTGATGGGATTGACTGCATTTGTTACAGCTTTCCACGGATGCCACTTTTTATTAGCATGCAATATGCTCCTTAGCTAATTCTTACCTTCTACATACATGTTAAATAAAAAAATAGTTAAAACCATGAAACCTCTATTTTTCCTACTCACTTTTAAGTAAGTAAATTTTATCCCTATGAATTCACTGGACTTGCCACTGGGAATCTTGGAGAGTCAAGTCACTTGGAAGTTCGGCTGCTATTGGCAAATGCACCTTTGGGGAAAATTCTCTGTAAATACGAGTTTAGGTTAGAATGGTGGCATCCTTTTCCCTCTCCATGCCAAAGGACCCGCCACCCATCAGCCATGCTTGTTCCTGCGTCGCTGTGTCATTTCCACCTGGAAAGAAGTGCTCCAGGACTATTTGAGTTCAAGCATCAAACCATGGCATTCTCTGCATGTCTGACCTAGCTACCCACGTGTTGTAGGAAGTGTTCTTACTCCATATGTGTCCCTGTTCCAAAACATTTCCTTGGACTTCTGGGTATTTTGATTTGAAAATGTGTCTTGTGTGCTGAGCACTTATCTCGTTTTATTCTTACTTTGTTCATTTTTATCTCTTTGTTGCAGATTCACAGACAGACAAGAGGTCTGAAACAGGAGAAGACACCAGAACCAATGATGAATTATAACATTTTCTCAAATCCCCCTGTGCATCAACATCTATTTATTTACAGTTAACTCCGTTGTTTTAATAATGGACCTGGTTAGTGGAACATGGCACAGACTGACAACAACATGCAGTGGGTGTTTGTTTTTTGCTGGGAATTTCCTTGTTGCTGATTTTGTGTGTTGTCCTGCCTCTTTACTTCCTTTGTTTATAGATGACTTTAAACTCACTTAGAAACACTTGCTGTTTTTGTCCGCACTCTCCCTGGAATTTCCACTTCTGACTGGTAGATTAAATTTGCCTGAAACTGTTCTAGGAAAAGACACTTGGCATAAGTGTTCTAGGCTATGCCTTATCTTGTGAAGAGCAGTGTACGTTACTGTGTCTGCAACTATTCTCCCTGCAAATGGAAATAACAAGTTGGAATCTTCTGCTTCAGCCTCATAACGTTGTTACTAAGATGTATGGACAAGGCCTGGGTGAGCATTTCCTTTATGTTCTTAATCTACGGCTGTTGATGCCAGTTTTGTCTTCGGGCCTCTGTGCAACAGAAACTGATAAAACAGAAGTGGAATGTAAAGGAAGTAGATAATACTCAAAAGGAAAACAAAATTGCTGACATAATTGTTATAATCCACACCCAAAGTCAGGTTCTTAATACCTAGACATAGACTAGCAGGTGTGGCCATTGACAAGGCAGTAAGGGACACTAGCACACATCCCAACTTTCCATCAACAATTATTGACTGTGACCAAAAAAAACCCCTAACATCAGTTAATTTAAGGAGCCCTGAAACTATGCTGTTGTAATAAAAGGGGAGTTGATGTATCCAACCAAAAGAAGGTTCATATTCCTCTTTAAATTAATAGTTTTCCTTGCTCCTCGAGTTATTTGTCACTTCTTTCTAATAGCCTTCCTAGCAGTTCTGGGTACTGTTCTTAACTTCAGCATTTCCTTGTGCTTTTCTTGTGCTGGTTTGGAAGTTGGCTTACAAAGTTTGCTGTCCTACGTGTGCGTGTTTTTATTTAATTGCTGAATTACCCCACCTTGCAACTGAATTTCCCACTTCAGCCAGTGAGTAGTATAGGAGGCACTATCAGACAAGAAATCCTGATGCTTCAGTTTTCAGAAGCACAAATAAGTCCATCTGCACATAAGCTAGGATATGTGCCCAAAGATGTTGTTACCAGGGAGGAGGAAAAACAATCTTTCTTACTTCCATTTTCACTCAGAACCAATCCCTCCCGCCCCCCATTGTTGCTCCAAAGAGATACTTTCTTGGAATTTGGTTAGATCATTTTGTCTTCAATCCCACTGCCCACTTACTCACTGGCCAAGAGCAAACACCCCCCTACAGTTTGGAAACGTGTATGCTTTCCATGAGTGAACCATAAGATGTGTTTGTCAAACCCTGCAGCTTTGAGGAACTCTTTCTCCTGTATTTAGGTAGAAGTTGTATGCCAAATTCCACAGGTTCCCACAGCAAGGCAGGTATAAAAAATTAAATCGTAAATTGTGTGCTGTGAATTGAAAGCCCCTTTCATATCATCAAGGTTCATACTCGTGCAGTGCTTGGAAATTTTGGGCAGCCATCTCTCCCATGCCATTCTTTGAAATTGTGTATGTACATGCACATACACGTTGTCTTTGCCTCTTAAAATGTGCATTGATGAAAATGGAATTTCAGAATTTATTGAAAGCCAACTGTTTCTGCATACCTGTTTTGGGAAGAATGTGCATTCTACTGTGAGTCCTGATAAACCAATTGGAATCTGAATGTAAAATTCTGGAGAAATGTTAGTCCCGTGCTCGTCTTCTTTTTTATTACTATTACTTTCTCCCTTTGAACATGACAGGCTTACAAGTTGTTTATATTACTTTTAAGGAAATATAAATTGGGAACGAGTAGGGGACTCCCTCTTTCTTCTGCTTGCTGCTGCCTTTTGAGAATTCAGTGGTCTAAAACCCAACCAAGCCCACACTGGAAAGCTGTTGTTGGGTCAAAGAGTGCTGCGCTGTCACCTTGCGTGCTCTGCAGAAACCTTGTGCAAGGGCTTCCCTTTGCCACATTGGCACTTATTCAGCTGTAGTGTCTGGAGTTGTTTGTTTTACATCAGTGTTCAGGTGTTTGTCAGTTCTGTTAACTTTTTTAGGAAGGAGGGAAGGAAAAACGGGGTGGTGGTGGTCAAATTTAATTCATTCACTTGAAATGTATTCGCTCCTTTTGAAGAATGGTTTCAATAAAATGATTTGCTTTTCTAGTCTTTTTACTCTTCTTAAACAGTAAGTTGAAACGCAACGCCTGCCTAAAATGGGGTGGGTTTCCTTCATGGGGGTTTCACTGGGCCTGCCTGGCGGGGCCCAGACTCCCCAAACAGGTGCACCCTTCTGCGCCTCTGGATCTGGCTCACTGGCGGATATCTACATGGTGAGGGGGCTGCCCATTCTGCAACCCTCCTAGTCAGACCATGATTTGGCTATGGCTATTTCAGGCAGGTCTCTGCCCATGGGCAGATGCCTGCTGTCTCGCGAGAGCGTGCTTGTCCTGCCCAGAAGCTGGTTTTCAGCATTGGATCCTGCCTCGCTTTAAGCTCCCATAAATAATGCGCCTATTTGAATTGCTCTTTCCGTCCCGGGGTTGTTGTTTTTTTGGGGCGGGGGGGGGGGAGACGACGACGACACGAAAAGCACGACGACACGAAACCAGGCGGGCTGTCGGGCAATGCACAGGCTCTATTGGTGGTTCGGCCGGGGAGGAGGGGCGATTCTAAGCCGGAAGTCAGCCCCACGTAGAGCGGGAAGCGCTGCCGTAGGGATAGGTATGCGACGGGTACGGAGTCGCGATTGGTCGGAACCTCCAGCGAGGAGCAATGATTGGAGGAGCCGCGAGACTGGCGTCTCCCCTTGACCAATGGACGAGGAGGATGCTTTCCGTGGGGGGGGAGCTTCCGGACGAGGGCGTCGCAGTGGGATTAGGCCCGTTCATAGGAGCCCCGCCCCTCCGAGAATAAGGGGGAGGGGCACCGCCATAAGAGCCCCGCCCCTTGGAGAATAACCCCCTCGGGGTGGCTCCATCCGCGTGGCAGAAGCCCGTGTCTGGCGGCTTGTACAGACCACGACCGGGCGCGGCAGAGACCCTCAGGACGCGGAGGGCCGCCTGGGTCACACAGAGAGATGCTCGAGGTCACACGATGCAGAGTACGTGGTAGGACAACCTGGGTTCCAGCGGCTGGTGTGACGGAACTAGGCACCATTTTTAAAAGGCCTGTTATTGAGAGCCCTTTGCACCTGTGCTGTGTCCTTGGCCCATTCCTCCAGCCTGGCTGGCTGCCCATCGTAGGCAGTTACCCAATGAGACTGTTATTTTTGGGGCCAAAACCAGTCTAAGGGTAACAATACTTACCTCATCTGACTTGTATCTGGACCCATAGATGCAACTATGGCACACTGTTTTAATATTAACATTTACATTGTTACCCAATATAGCTGGACTTCCCTTTGTTTATGTTGCTTGTTGCTGTTCAAGTCCTTTCAGGCACAAGAAAGTAAGAACGTAAGAGCCGAGTCCATCTAGTTCAGAATTCTGTTCACATGGTGGCCAGCCCGCCGTCAACCAGAAACTCACAAGCAAGATACAAATGCAACAGCACCCACCCGTGTTCCCCAGCAGCTGGTGTATGTAAGCTTCCTGCTTCTGATACTGGAGGTAGTACATTGCCATCAGGACTAGTAGCCATTGATAGTCTTCTTCTCCTCCAGGAAAGTCATGATGCGCGGGCAAGCCTGGGCCAGAGACGATGCCTTGCACATCTTCCCTGACCAGGTGCTGCAAGGGGCCGCCATGTAGCACTGTCTGGCCAAGGACACAACACAGCATGGTTACATATAGGTTGGATTACTGCAACCCATGGGTCTGCCTTTGAAGGCTACCCAGAAACTTCAGCTAGTGCAAAATACGTCAGTTAGATTATTGACTGGAACTAACCATATGGAACTGTTACCATGCTTGCTCAGAACGCATGCCTGAACCTCCTTTTCCACTTTCAGGGAATAAGCCATTCTGGAACATAAATGAGGAGGAGGAATTGCTCTTATGCTATGTGATGGTCTCCCCTGTAGTCAGTCCGGCAGAGCTGACCTAGAAACTAGCATATTTACCAAAATACCCAGGAACACAGCATGTGTAACTTCAGGAAATTTAGGCAGTAGAGTGTGCATCATAAAGTACCCAGTTGGGAATAATAGAGGGTAGAACCTTTCCAGGAAAAAGGTTTATTGATGATAAGAGTTAAATAAAAGGCAAATTGCAAGGTAAATGACTAAACACACACATGACGGAGGGAGGGGAGCAGCTGCATAGTGGTGCTTCAGTATTTGGGAGAAACGGGGGAGTGGGGGACAGTGGAGACTAAAACTAGACAGGCAGAGAGAAGAGAAATTGGGGAGTGGAGAATGTGTGAAGTATTGCAGCACACCTATCATGTGTCTATCTATCTACCTTATAGAGAGTCAGACCCTTGGTCCGTCTAGCCCAATATTTTCGACACTGGCCAGCAGCAATGACTCTCTGGGGACTGAGGTGGAAATTTTCCCCAGCCCTATCTGGAGATGTCGGGGATCGAACCTGCGACCTCCTGCACATAAGGGAGGTGCTCTACCACAGAGCCATGGCTCTCCCTATCTCCTTTGTCCAAAAACACATCAAAGAGAGGAGAGGCAAAGGTCCTCAGCATCAGGAGGAATCCAAAAGAAGCATTCAGAGACAGTCGCCTAAAGCTGTGATTTGCAAGAGTCAGTCAGGTTGAGTGTATGGCAGCACTGCTTTTCTGAAATCACCCAGAGTTCAGGGCTCCCAGACCAGTGATAATCTTATAAAGATGCTAACTAAGAAAACCTCGGGTGGAAACAAGAGTCAAAATGGGGGCATACTGATGCTCTCTGGTAACCGAATGCATCTCACCAGTGTTAAAATACCCCTGCTTGCTCCTCTATGCTTCCAGGCACAATTCCAAGTGTTGGTGTTGACCTTTAACAACCTTTACAGCTTGGGACATAGCCTCTTCTGAAGGATCCCCTGCTCTCATAGGAACTGGAACGATGAGGTCTTCATGGGAGGCCCACTTGGCCTTGCTTTTGGAGGTTCAGTGGGTATTAACCAGGGATACGGTCTTTTTGTAGGGGTGCCCCAAGTATGCATAGTCCCGAGCTAAAGAGGTGTGCCTAGTGCACACTCTTACATGTTAGAAACATAAAACCTGCTTTATACGGAGCCAGACCCTTGGTCCATCTAGTCAGGAACTGTTGCCAGTGGCAGACATTTCCCCCCCCCCCCCCGGCAGTCCCTGGTGAAACCTGGGACCTGCATGCAAACCATGTGCCCCGACCACTGAGCTGCAGCCCCTCCCTACATTATTTTTATTTATTACATATTTATACTGCCCAACAGCCTAAGTTCTCTGGGCAGTTTACAGTTGAAATGATTTTATTGGCTCACGTGTTAAATTGAACTGAGATATATTAACTGTGCCTTTTATATGTTACTGCTCTTTCTGCTTTAATGCTGTCTTTCTGTCTTTTATGCTGCTTTCATTTTTGTATTTTAATATTTAGATGTCTTGGTGGTTTCTGTTGATTTGGAAGCTGTCTGAAAATGAGGCTATATGCGTGTTTTTTAATTAATATGCTTGGGAGCCCATCCTAGAAATAGTTGGAAGGGGGGACAGTCCTTGTTTTTTAATCCATACACAATACTGGTACAAAAGATAGCCACTAGGTAAAAGGTTTTATGATGCCAGGTGATGATATTTATGTGAGGTGATGATTTCCCATCAGTTCTCCACTGGTGCTACTCCAGAACAATACCTGTGCAGCTTTATGCCTCCTTCTGAGAGTAAGGCCGTATCTAAACCAAGCAGGATATTCCACTATGAAAGCGGTATGAAAGCAGTGTATGGTATGTGTCATGGGTCCCAACAGTAGTCAGTGAACTTCAATACCACTGTGAAGCAGAAGTGTGGCTCCTGCCTTTTATATGCCACTTTCATAGTGGAATATCTGCTTGGTGTAGATGAGCCCTAAGACTGCTGGCTTAGACTGTGCACAGCCAACAGGAGGCTGCCCTCCCCTCCCCTGAAGCCAGAGCGCTGCTAAGTCCCTGTTGTGAATCCTGTTCCAGGAAGGCATTGATTTTTTTCCACTTCATTGTGTGCTATTTGAGTTCAGGGGTCAGAGTGTAGTGGGAGGGAGGAAAAAGCCTTGTTAATCTTTCCACTCCGAAGACAGCTCTGTTTATCCCAGCCTAGTCTCTCTTGTTTGCTTCACTGTAGGTGGATGGATTTATACTGAACAGTGTGTCCAGCCATGTTCCCAGAGTTAATAATTCTCCAGAAGGTGGCCGTGAGCAGAACTGAGAGCCAGAGAGAGAACTCCGACAAAGCCCCAGCTCAGCAGAAACCCTGGCAAGCCATCTGCCGCTCAAGCACCCGGACAGCTGCTGGTTCCATGTTTCCAGCACGTTGGTGCCCCCCTCCCCCCGTCCTCTCACATTTACAAGCAAGTCTCCTGCTCCTGTAAACTGAACTCTTCAGGCAGAGCAGATCTTCCTGCGGCACCTTCTTTTGCTCCTTGAAGGCCCAACGCTGAAGTCACAATGGCAGGAAAAGGCTTCGGCTATTATCGGGTGGTGATATTCACTGCCATGTACGTTGGTTACACCCTGTACTACTTCAACAGAAAAACGTTCTCGTTTGTGATGCCATCCATCATGGAAGAGATAGACCTCGATAAAGACGACTTGGGTAAGAAGCCATCTCTTTGGAGGGAGGCGCGTGTGCGGGTTTTCTCCTGGGACCCTTGCAGGGAAGCTGTGTGGAACTGCAGAATAGGTTTGTGGTGCTCAAAGAACTTTGTCCAAAAAGGTTCACGTGGGGATTTGAGGAACGTCCTTCTCGAAGCAGAATGCAGCTGTTGCTCAGCCAGGGAAGGTTATTCTCACTTGAGAAGCGGGCCAGTGCCTTGGAATCCGAGAATCTGCAGTCCTGGTACTGATGCTCAGAGAAGCGGCTCGTTGCGCTTCTCAAGAGTGCATAAAATTCCTTTTCCTTCCAAATAAAGGCTGTTTTTATTGAATTTGTTTCAAGAGCTTACCTTTGAACTATAATTGACATCCTATCTGGACAGGGATAACCTAGCTTCAGTTGTCCATACTTTGGTAACTTCCAAATTAGATTACTGCAATGCCCTCTACATGGGGCAGCCTTTGAAGACGGTACGGAAGCTGCAGCTTGTGCAAAATGCAGCGGCCAGATTGATAGCTGGAACAGGGAGGTTTGAGCATATAACACCGATTCTGGTCCACTTGCATTGGCTGCCTATATGTTTCCGAGACCAATTCAAGGTGCTGGTTTTAATCTATAAAGCCCTACATGGCTTGGGACCACAATGCCTGATGGAACGCCTCTCCCGACATGAACCTACCCATACACTGTGCTCAACATCTAAGGTCCTCCTCCGAGTGCCTACTCCGAGGAAAGCTCGGAGGATGGCAACAAGGGAGAGGGCCTTCTCAGTGGTGGCCCCCCGACTGTGGAATGATCTCCCCGATGAGGCTCGCCTGGCGCCAACGTTGTTATCTTTTCGGCGCCAGGTCAAGACTTTTCTCTTCTCTCAGGCATTTTAACAGCATTTAACAACATTAAGTTTGTTTTTAACAGACCCCAGAATTGTTGTTTTTAAATGGATACCGTTGTTGTTTTTATACTGTTTTTATGTTTTTGATGGTTTTTAAATTTTGCATACTTTTAATGTTTACCATTTTTAATTGTTGTAAACCGCCCAGAGAGCTTCGACTGTGGGGCAGTATATAAATGTAATAAAAATAAATAAATAAAATAAATAAATAATTCTAGCCCTGTTAATCATGCAACATGTCATGAGAAGAGTCGTGCTGGATCAGTTCAAAGGCCTCCTTAGACCAGTGTTCTGTTCCCACAGTGACTGACCAGAAGCCCTACGGGAAGCCTGCAAGCAGGAAAGGGGCGTGATTAGCACCCGCCTTATTTGGGTCAGAACTGCATCACTCCTTAAACTGATGTTGCTGCAAACTGACCTGTTCTATCAGCTTTGCTCTCATCGTTCTTATTCCTATAGCACTATCTATGTCCATGGCACTTTCAAAAGTACCAGAGGAGAAGTCCGTGCCCCAAGAGGCTTACCTAGCCACAATTCAACACAGGAGAGGGAAATTGGAGGCAGGGGCAAATAGGGGTGTGTGCACGTGCTTATTTCAGTTGCTTGTGCCTAGGCTTTATTAATTTATAACATTTCTCTACTGCCTAATAGCCAAAGCTCCCTGGGCAGGAATTTCAGTAGGGTCCTGGGATTAAGGAGTTGTGCCAAAGACTTTATGGCAGGTTTTGTTTTGTTTACCCACAAGCTAAAGCCTGGGCAACACATGTCCACTTGAGCAGGCTCTGCATTTCAGGGATTTGGCTGCCGGAAGGGGACTGAGACGGACTCCCCTGAATGCATGCCCTGAAGCACTCTGCAAGCAGCATGGGACCCTAACCCTAGAAGGCTGTCAGGATACAGAGTCTCTGAAACCACGCCACATCCAGTCCAAACGTGGCCTAGCATTTTGCTTGGTTCAAGGGCTGCTGCAGGGCCCCCTTTAGATTAGGTTTTGCCATAGCATGAGCACCTGTGTGAAGCTTTTCTTTGGGCTCTCGTCCAATGCAGGTCTCATCACCAGCAGCCAGTCCGCAGCCTACGCCATCAGCAAGTTCATTAGCGGGGTCCTTTCTGACCAAATGAGCGCCCGCTGGCTTTTCTCCTCCGGCCTCCTGTTGGTGGGCCTGGTCAACGTCGTCTTCTCTTGGAGCTCCACCGTTGCCTTCTTCGCAGGGCTGTGGTTCCTCAATGGGCTGGCCCAGGGCCTGGGCTGGCCCCCGTGTGGGAAGGTGCTGCGCAAGGTACGTCTGCTGAGGGGATGCTGCCGAGAGCCCCCTGCCAGGAGAGAAGCAGGCAGGGATCCTTTCTCAGGGGAGGCCAACAGGGGGCAGCGAGCTGTTCTGCATCCGGCCAGCCAGAGGGGTTTTTTGGGAGGTTGGCAGGTTCCTAACAGCAGTGCCTCGCTTAACTGCCCTGCCCTGAGCTGTGGAGAGGGGGGCCTTGCCACGTCACTCGGCTGCCAAGAGGGACTGTATTCCTCCTGAGGCTGGAATTGGCAGCAGTGGTGGGAGCTATAAATCGAGAGCCATATCGGGTTGCACTCTGAGATATTCCTGGGAAGCCTTTGCCCCCAGCAGCAGCCTGTGAAGGCTGCAGCAGAAGCGGCGATCAAAGGACGCTGGGTAAGTGGGCGTTGCAGTATGGTGGGCGCAGAGGTTCCCCCAGGCGCCTGGAGTTGGACTGGGCATTCTGCAGCCCAGAGCTGGTGTCCCGATGACATCGGAGGTGCTCTGCAGCTGGATCAGCCCGGAGGCCTGTCTGGTCCCCAAGCTGGTTTCCCACCGTGGCAAATGAGATGCTTCTGGGAAGCTTGCAAGCAGGATGAGGAGAAGGCAATAGCAGTTGTTCCAGAAGCAAAGCGGAGGGCAGCACCTGTTCATAGCCCAGCAATCAAGCAGGAAAAGAGGGGGAGGGGCCCCTCATGGGTCTTGACTGCATCCTATGACCCCCTTTGCGCCAGTGACTCTTGGAGGCAGACGGACTTAGGGCAAGTATTTCTAGGGTCAGCTAACCCCATAGCAATAACCGGTAAGCTTCCTCAAGGAATTGTCTTGCTGGGACGAGTGGAAAAGGGAGACTATTGCAAAGGTGTTAAGGACCCCTTCCGTGTGTGCAGAAGCCTCGCTGCCTCCTTCCCAAGGCTCCCTCTGCAGGCAGTCCTTTGTTTGCTAGCTACTGTGCGGTGGGTCCTGCATTTCTGAGCTGCCCCTGGCCTACGCCCTTCTTGCCGCTGTCCTGTTGGCTTTGAGGTAGCATAAGGAGAGCCCTGCTGAATCAGACCAAAGGCCCGTCCAGCCCAGCAGCCTAAGAGGCTGGCATCGAGTTCCCGTGCCGCGTGAGTCTTCGGTGTGCACAGCGGGCCCTGCCATCAGGCCCTGCACCGACACGTGCTCTTTCTCTCCCTTCTGTGTAGTGGTTTGAACCTTCCCAGTTTGGGACTTGGTGGGCAATCCTCTCCACCAGCATGAACCTGGCAGGGGGGCTGGGGCCCCTTGTGGCGGCTCTGATGGCGCTGAGCTACGACTGGCGCACAACCCTGGCCCTTTCTGGCTCTGTGTGTGTGGCCGCCTCCTTTGTGTGCCTGCTCCTGATTAAGAACGAGCCCTCGGATGTGGGACTGCCTAGCATTGAGCCTGGGCCCAAGAAAGGGAAGAAGGGTGAGTGACTGGGAGGGGAGAGCTGGCTGAGGCGGGGCAAGCTGCAGAGCCACCTGGCAGGACCTCCCTTTGACTGAGTGGCAAAGAGGAGGATGGGGCCTCTGGAGGAGCAGGGAGCTCTGACAAAGGTGGCGTCTGGTGGCAGAGACAGCCTGTAACAGGCTCCACTGAGGGTCAGAGGGGGGCCGTCAAGTTCTCCAAGATGGCCAAGGCTGTCGCAGGGACTGGTTTGGGCCTGATCGGGCAACCTGCCCGGCTCGAGTGAGTAACAGCCGCTTCCTTGCAGGCTCGTCAGCAAATGACAGCACCCTTGCTGAGCTGCTGCTTTCCCCATACCTCTGGGTCCTGTCGACTGGCTACCTGGTTGTCTTTGGTGTGAAGACATGCTGTACAGACTGGGGGCAGCTATTTCTCATCCAGGAGAGAGGACAGTCTGCACTTGTGGGTATGAGATGGCAACCAAACATTGCTTGTCAAACACCTTTGGAGGACAATTAGCTGTACCCCTGGAAGCACGGCTAGAAGAGTTGGGTGTTTGTGGGCCAGGGTCTGTCTAACTGGCACCAGGCCTTCCCCAACACTAATTGGGGGTGGTCTCCTGGAACAGTTCCTTGTGGGGAAGTGTCTGAGGAACTTCCCTTGCCTGGCCCAAGCCAGGGAAGGGTTAGGGGTGCCGGGCAGTGTTAGTGCAGCGGGCAAGGAGCTGCTAGCCCGGCATTCCCTCCGTGCCCCCACCCCCCATTTCCTGCGTTCCGCAAGGAAGCAAACGCTGAAGAGCCGCATGACATCGGCCTCTCTCCAGGTCTGCCGCTCGACCGTTCAACTGGTTAATATTCTCTTCTGTCCTGTAGGGAGTTCCTACATGAGCGCCTTGGAAATTGGGGGCCTGGTTGGAAGCATTGCAGCTGGCTATCTTTCAGATCGAGCAGTGGCATGGGTGAGTGTCCCGTCCCCCCCAATCTCATGGAGTGCGAAGGGAGGGCTGTGCAGGCAGATTGCCCGAGCAATCAGTGGAGGCGGATATGGACATAGGCCTGTTTCGGGGTGGGTGGGGGTGGTGCAGGTAGCGCTGGAGTCGGTGGTCCTTTGATACGGGGCCATTTACCAGCCGCCACACCTCCAGCCAGCCTGCGTGTGTTGCAGGTGGGCCTCTCCAGCTACGGGAACCCTCGCCACGCCCTTCTCCTCTCCATGATGGCAGGCATGTCTGCGTCCATGTACCTCTTCCGGGTCACAGTCACAGCCGGCTCTGCCAAGGTGAGCCTTCGAAGAGCAGTTCGCTACATCTCAAGCTAGAGCACCAAACACTGAGGCCTCGTCCCACAGTGCTGTTAATTGTTTATTGGGAGCCCAACGCATTTCTGCCAAAAAGACCACATTCAGGGCCTACTGACGGGGAACACACGGCCGATACTTTTTGTGAAGCCGTTTTGTGAAGTTAGTCATGTGACGTGTTTTAGTGTTTGGTTGTGGTTTTTGATTGTTACAAGTATTTATTTCTTCACAAATGTAAATATGTTTGTTTGCTGTAGATAATCCCTGAACGTGCCCTTTTTGGCTGAAATGTAACAGGCTCCCAATAAACGATTAACAGCATGTTGGGACAGAGTCTGTCTTTCCAGTGGTCATTTTGGTGGATGCATTTCAGGGGGTTTTGTTTGTTTTTTCTAATTCTTTGACATCTCAAGTTAGACAAGAGATGCACAATTCAAGTAGAAGTAGGGACATGGTTTATCACATCGAAATGCTAGAAGGGAGGGGCAATGTTCACAAGCGACGACGGCTTGCTTTTCCCAAATCCCATTTCACTTCCAGTGTCATCTGCCTGGAGTAGTTACTGAGACCTGGTAAACAAGAGCACATCCCATGAGGAGGATTTCCACAATACAGTGAACTCTGGTGTTTGAAGATGACTCTGGATGGGGCCATGTGTTGTTTTCCAGCTTTGAGGCTTGGGGCACTCAGCCAGCTTGTAGGGTCACAAAGGAAGAGCTGTCCTCTTTCACCTGAATGCAGCAGGCGTGACACAAACACCCGGCCAACTGGGCTCAAAAGAGTTTAGTTAAGGCAGGGGTGGGAGACTCGTGGCCCACCAGATGATGTTCGGCTCCAGCACCCATCAGCCTCATCCAGCATAGTCAGGGATGATGGGTCTTGTTACCCAACAACATCTGGAAGGCCACAATTCCAGGTATGAAAGCCACCTTTAGCAAGCAAAGCATCCACGCCTTAGGAAGGAGCTGATGTGGAGTATATTCATTTCTGTCTTGAAATTGATGGGGCGGAGGGGGGGTCGCTTTCTGAATGGCAGTTTTGACACTTGCTGGTACAACCCCCTTCCTCTGCAATTTGCTCATTGTTATCTCTCTCTCTCTCTCTCTTTCTCTCAGGAAAGCAACTCTTGGATTCTAGTCCTCCATCCGCTTTCTAACCTTGTGGGCTTAACAGAACACGAGGTCTCTATCCTGCCTTGGTCTCTATCCTGCTTTAGTCTCTATCCTGCCTTTGTCTCTTCCTCTGGCTTCTATGCTATGTTGCTCTGCAGGACTTAGAACTAGACCCTTGAAGGAGTGCTGTACATGTACAATAGAAACTAAAGCCCCCTGCTCCGCCTCTTCATGCTGCCTTCACCCCCTCTGTCTTCTTTCAAATTCACTTCCATCAACATTAGTTTCTAGCCATAGAGCTGGGAGGCCTGCCTATGGCAAACAGTTGCAATGACTTTGGGGGCGGGGAGGAGATATGTACTCCTTTGATTGCACTGGCAGGTACTGTTCACTTAGAAACATCATCAAACCAACCTGCTAAAGGTTCTGATGTTTACAGCATTTGTTATAATGACGGTTGCTGGGGGCTAATTTGTGTATCTTATTAACAGTGATTTTAAAGCACCTATTAATACTTTCATCCTTAGCATTGCCCCGTAGCAAATTCTTTCCTTCATAGAAACTGTTGCTGGTGTTTGTCACTAACCTAATTAACCAGATTGCTAACAGATTGTTAATCTTGTTTTAGGTAAAAAAAAAAATGGAACTGCACGTTCTTCTTCCAAGAGTGAAAGGTCTCACTGTGTGGTCTAACAAGAGACCACCTTGCAGATCGTAGGGTGGAGAACGGGATTCAGGCAGCAAACTGCAGATTAGATTAGAACCTTATCACACCGCACTTCTGACTTACTTTTTGGCCTTGTTTTGATAGTTATGGATCCTGCTACTAGGAGCTATATTTGGATTTTGCTCTTATGGACCAATTGCTTTGTTTGGAGTAATAGCCAACGAGAGCGCACCATCAAACCTCTGTGGAACTTCTCACGCCATTGTCGCACTAATGGCAAATGGTGAGTGAAGCCGTGCCCAGGATCGCATGAGAAGGGAAACGGGAGCCCCCTGCCCGCCTAATTGACTATTCCTTTCTTTTTCAGTTGGAGGGTTCCTGGCTGGGCTGCCTTTCAGTACTATTGCCAAGCACTACAGCTGGGGGACAGCATTCTGGGTAGCAGAAATGACCTGCACTGCCAGCACGGTGGCGTTTTTCTTCCTGAGGAATATCCGCACCAAGATGGGTCGTGTGCCGAAGAAGCTTGACTGAAGTGCATCGCTGACTTGGCTGTGGAGGGATCCTCCCACTGCAACTACTGGACATTTTTTTAAAAAATCACCTAACAGATCAGGGGCAGAACTAAGCACTAACAGCGCAGCCTTGACCAGGGTGAGGTCTTCTGCAAAAACTTGGCAAGGTCTCATCTCTATCACTTCCTGTTACCAGTTCCTGTTCCTAAAAATGTCAGGAATGTTATGGCTTGGACCTAATGACCAAACCCTGCCTTGCTTCTCTCTGCCCAAGCACCAGTCTCCTGGTGATCTGACTGGCAGCTCACATATCTTGCCCGTGGGAGTGTGGAGTGACAAGCTGTGTAAGACCTGCCTTCCACTCCTTGGGAGTGGGACGTGCATGTTTTCCACCTCCATCACCTGCAGAGGGGGTGGTTTCACATGCCCTTGCAGAACTCTTCCCTTTATTTCTTCTTCAGGCTACATTCACCTGTCAGCAGTGATGCTGTGTCTTTTCTATGACAGCCTGCAACTTCCACTGAGATGTAATAGAACTGGAGCTGGTCACGGCTTTGCTCTTTAATCTCAGCATTTTTGGTTGTAGCCAAGGGAGTAAAGAAGAGGGTACTCATACCTTGCTAAGATTATAAACCAACTAAAGAATACTTCTGGATCTTGAGCAGGGAATGAACGCCACAAAATCATGCTTATCTGCACTGCAAGCATAGATATAACCAGAGGGACTAAGGCCTCCCTATATTATCCTCTTAGTAGTGAAGAAATGCACCAATTAGCAGCTGCACCAGTCAGAACTTCCCTAGACAGTTCTGCAACCATGAAGGCCCCTGACTACAACTAACTGTCATTAGGAGCAAATCCTGTGAGACTGGAAATAGTTGGCTAAATGGATTCCAAATCATGGTCATTGCAATGGAGTGTTCATTGACAGAAATAAAGGACAATGCAGTAGGAGCCTAGGTTCCTGGGCCGAGACCTCTTTTCCTAAGTAGCAGGACCCCGCTGCTTTCAATCAGACACAAGCCCATATCCCCTTAGCTCAGCCCTGTAGCAGCATCACCCATGCACAAGCAGGCTTGCTGCTATTCCTCATCCTCCTCGGATGTTGAACACCAGAAGATCATTGGTGCCTGGCTTAAGAATTGAGTCGCTCATCTGTCGTCAGGGAATGCTTTATTTACACATGCAACACACAATGTTCCAGTCTTAAGTTAGAAATACAAAATGCAACAGACATTCATCACCCATAAAGGAACAATGTGGCCATCTTGTTTCCTTCGAGGCTGGCAGCCAGCTTCTCTCCCCAGAACCCAGCAGCTCGGCCTCCTTGCATTGCACCCACTCAGCAACAGAGATGTTTGTTCTACACTTTGGAATCGCAGCCAAGGCCACTTTGCACAGGCTGCTGGGAAACTGTCTGGCCCAAGACTCGGCTGTTCTTGGAAAAGTTCATTAGGTGATTGAAATAGGAGAAATCCATCCTATAATCCTGGCCCAAAGGGTCCTGCTTTCTCTGCTACCTCCAGCGCAAGCTTTAAGTTCTGATCAAAGAGCTCACATCTGAAAGGTTCAAAGAAACACGAGAGAACAACTGGATCACACACAGAGCAATAAGCGACCTCCCTTCCTAACTCCACATTTTTCATTCTGTTTTCAGCTTCGAGGGAAGCTTCTAGTGGCAACTATTTGGCTCAGCTTTGTCCCAGCATGAACATGCTACAAGAAAGTACCTCAACACAACCCCCCATTTGTTCTTGATAAACTTACTCTGAGTATACACAGGCACTGTGGGAGGAAACCCAGTTGTATCAGAGGTTCATTCTGGAGAGGAAAGGACGGCGAAGTTCCCAGCAATATCCCAAGTTCCTTCAAAACTGAATTCAGCCCTCTGACGGCAAGAGGTTTAACACCTCAGTTTCTTCTATGCCACCTAACCTGAAGTTGGCTACCTATTGTAGCCACACACACCCCAGTTACTTATGGAATTTGTCACACCCCAAGACAAAAAACAGCAGGCCTGGAGTTGAGAAATTTAGGAGCGGCCCCTTGTCACTGGTCTAAATTATTTTTTGGCAGCTCAGAGAGCAGCCTCTGTAGTGGGTGTGGGAGCAACATGCTTCAACTTTGTGAGAATGAACATTTGATCTTTACCTGATCGGCATCTCCAAGGAGTAAAACGGATTTTTCAGAGCAAAGTCTGAATAGATTTCATAGATCTTGCGCAAAAGGGAATCTATCCCAGACTGCCGGGGGTCAGCAAGCACCACAAATTTGATCCCTGAAGATACAATGAATAGAGTTAAAGCAGGCCACCTCCCAAAGCAACGTGCACAATTGTCCTCTGAGTGACATAAGTTGGCATTACTGGAAGAAGTAGCTGCTGTTAGGGACAGGTAGTGTAGTTCAGTAGTGCCAACTTGCAAATACCAGAATATTTTCCAAACAAACAATAGCTTCTCTCCCTTACAAATTCTGCAGTCCAGGTTCACTTCTGCGCACAAGGTTGGGGTTGCCCTTTTAGCCTAATAAAACAGGTAGATCTCCCTTACTGGACTAGTTCCCAAGGGCGTGGAATTTGCAAGCTCAATTTGGATGAGCAGATGGTGATCTGTAAGGTTTTTTTTTAGGAATTTACATCTATCCCATTGTAGCAGTCAGATCACTTCCTTCAACCTCCTTTCCCCTCTGCAAGGCTGGGAGACCTATCAAAATGCTCTGCCCACGCTAATTCATCCCAAGGATCTCAGAGGGGATTTCCCTGCTGACATGGCTCTTGTCGAAGCTCAGGAAGTTGGGTCAGTTTCCATATTAAGTTTGGGGACACTGCAGCAGCACCCCTAAGTCCAGAACTTGAGCCAATCAGATCGTGACCTGGTGAAGGATGCACCTCAGAAAGAGGCAGCGGTACCTGTCAGGGTCTGAAAGCAGTGCAGCTTGAAAGTGTCCGTTTCCAGCATCTCAATTCCGGAGCTCCCCTGCTCAGGAGACAGTTGGGACCCGATGGCGAACAACCTGCACAGGAAGCAGAGCACTCGTCTCCAGGCTCCTCTGGCCCCCGCGGAAAGGGCCCCTTTGGGGATCCGGCCCTCAGCCCACCAGGGGATTCTGACTCACGAGTGGAACATGGAGGCCAGCATGAGCTTCTCGTTGGAGGAAAGCCGAGGGCGGCCGAAGCGGATCGACACCGGGTAGTTGGCGGAGTTGCTCAGGTATTCCAGCACATCTCTCCCGTCGCCGGTGTACCTGCCGTTCACGTCGATGCCGTTGATGGCCAGCACCGCGTGGCCCACTGCGAAGGGCGGCACGGAGGGGCTCGTGGGGGCTGCTCGGGGTCCGCGTCCGCCCCCGCCCCCAGGCACCCTGCTCAGCGGCTGCGGAGCTGCCTGGGCCCGAGTCCGAGCCCGGCCCTGGGCCCAATCCCGGCCAGGGTCGCGCCCCCCTCCGCCCCTAGCCGGGGACGGGGCCCGGGGTTCCCCTGGTGCGCAGAAGCCGCCCCCGCTCCTGGCCTGCCCCGGGGAGCCCCCCTTCCCTGGGCCTGCCCCCGCCCCCCCTCACCGCGGATGCCGTCGCGCTGCCCGAAGGCCACCAGGACGTGCTCGTCGTGCGGCCGCAGCACCAGGTCCAGCGGGAAGCTGAAGGTCTTCTCGGACTCGGCGCGCGGCGCGTAGTGGTCCAGCTGGTAGATGAGGCCGCCCGCCTTGTTCACCACGTACACGCTGAAGATGGCCATGGGCGCGGCGGAGGAGGCGGCGGCGGCGGAGGAGGAGGAGGCAGCAACGCCGGCCGGGGCTGGGCGGCAGCAGGCGACCCTTGACCCCCCGGCCGGCCGGCCTCTTCCGCCGCGGGACCGGAAGCGCTGCTCGGCACGGGGTTTCCCGGGCTGCCCGCGCCGCCCTCTTCCTTTCTGGCCGGAACTCGCCGAGGCGGCAGCAGCAGCAGCAGCAGCACCAGAGGCAGAGGAGGCCCCGCCGTCGCTCACGAGCCGCCTCCCAAGACCGCACCATGGTAGGCCCCGAGGCCGGGAGGGGGAGAGGGGAGGCGGGGGGCCGCTCTCGGTCTCTTGCTAGGCCGCCTCACGCCTGCTTCTGTCTCCGCAGCCGCCCAAGGACGACAAGAAGAAGAAGGATGCGGGCAAGTCGGCCAAGAAGGACAAGGACCCCGTCAACAAGTCCGGTGGCAAAGCCAAGAAGAAGGTGGGTCGGGCGGGCCCCCTCCCCAACCCCCCCCCCCCGCTGCCTCGGCCACGTGTGCGGGGGCCGCCCCGGATCTCCCTCTCTCTCGTCCCCCCTCCACGGTGCGGGGTGGGTGTGTGGAACGGCCGGCCACGTGGCCTGGAGCAGCGCGTGGCGCAGCCCCCTGGGCCTTGGAGCGGGCCGCAGGTGGAGGAGCTTTGCTTTGAGCCCCCAGCCCCGGTTCCTGGATAGTTCCCACCCCCACCATTTGGGGGAGCTGGAAAGCTGTCGCAGGAGGGGTAGGAGGTCCCAGCCTGATGCGTGTGTATGTAGAGGGCGGAGCCTGGCCTGTGGGAGAGCCTGAAGTAAGCATCTCCTACTGTTGAGAAGACATTACTGAGAAGTCGCGCAGAGCCATCTAGGGCAGCATTCTGTGGCCAACCAGCTGTGCAGGGGAAGCCCACGAGCAGGGTTCAGTCACATCGTAGTCTACACTCTCCAATGAATGGAAAGGGTGACAAACACACCCGTGTAAGAAGGCATATCTCTAGAGTGATAGTTGGGCTCCAGCACCCGTCAGCCTTTGCAAGACCATAAAATAGTCTTTAAGGGTGGAACATGCAAATTGAACACATACAAAGTGCAGCCGCTAGTGATTTCTAAGCACCAAAGGCAAACTGGAATTTAATAGATATATATATAGATATATAGATATAGATATAGATATATCAAAATGGGAATAATTTTGACAAGTGGGAGCTGACATAGGCATAAGTGGCTCCGTGCCTAAGATAGTGTTGCTAATTTCATGCTCTCTGCACCTTGACTGTTAAGTAGTTCTGCATCATTTGGGCTTCAAGAGTTTTAATGGGCTTTTGTTTTTCTCGAGCAGAAGTGGTCCAAAGGGAAAGTAAGAGACAAGTTGAACAACCTTGTTTTGTTTGACAAAGCCACTTATGACAAACTCTGCAAGGAGGTGCCAAACTACAAGCTCATCACACCAGCTGTGGTCTCTGAAAGGCTGAAGATTCGAGGTTCTTTGGCTAGAGCGGCACTCCAGGAGCTACTCAGCAAAGGTGAAGAGAAACATCCTCCCAAACTGAGTTGCCAGATGCGATCTCTGAATGTTTATGTTCTGGGCTGGGGGGTCACTGACAGCAGTCCTGGTCTTCTCAAGATACTAGACTTTGATTTTACTTGTTTGGTGGTGGTATTCAAAAAGTGAGGAGCTAAATGGAAAATACCCGGTGTGAGTGCTGCATGCCACCATATGCTATATCCTTGTATTATACTGGTTTATGTACATCTACCAGAAACTTGTTATAAGATTCTTAGTAATGAACAAGCACAACTTAAACTATTCTTGTATGTACAGAAAGTTGGTAATCACGTAACTTGTTTTTTCAGTCTTTTCCTTCTTCCAGACTGAATTGTATTGTTCTCCTGACAGGTCTAATCAAACTCGTGTCCAAGCACAGAGCTCAGGTCATCTATACCCGAAACACCAAAGGGGGTGATGCACCAGCTGCTGGGGAGGATGCGTGAAAAGGTGAGCTGTTTCAGTGTTCCTACCGGCCGTAAGGCTTGGTGAAGCTCTAGCAGGAAGACGGCTCAGCAGCCAGGTGGTTCTAATTAGTCTTCTGTTTGCTTTGCAGGAACTCAAGCGGCTTTTAGACTCTTGTGTATATTCATAAAAAAATAAAACAGTTGACCTCCTTAAAATGTATGTGCTAATTTGTTCAGCATCTAATAGCCAAGACCAAGAGCCTCTCAGTGGCCAACCCACCTCTTTCCACCACATCCAAACCAGGCTGCCCTTTCTCTTCTTGTGATGGAGAATATGCTGTAAATGTGTATCAGATGCTGCCTGGGACAACTCAAGCAATGCAGCATCTTCAGACAATAACTGTTGGGCTTATGGAGCCTGCCAACCTTCGAATGACTTCCTTCCCCACCCCCAGCTGTAATATTCCAGTAGGATACTATGCAAGCAGCTGTAATATATATAGTAGTCAGCCTCTGGGGGCAATCCGGGCTTTAGGGAGTGTTAGAATTGATAAACTTTGAAGTTATGGAGCAAGGGGGAGGGAGGCACTGATAAGCTTGTGATTTCTATGGCAATACAACCTTTTGCTTCAAGAATCTTAATCAAACACGTTTGCTTTAGTAGTTTTAATTTACTAGTGTCCATGTAGTTAAGGGCGATGAGTAGATATAAATCTTACACCTGTAACAAGACTTCCTACAGAAGAAGTATATGCTGGCTGCTCCAAGATAATGTAGAAAAAGCAAACACTTCATAAGGAAGTATATACAGTTCCATAATCTGGCCTCAGCCATCCTTAAGGCTTCCTTGTGAATCCGCAGCTGGGCTCTGAGTTGCTCACTGACCGGCCTCTCCGGTAGCTGAATCAAGCACATGATGAGTTCTGAAGAATCAAGCAGAAGCCTTTCCCCAGACTTCAGTCAGTCTCTGTCCTCTTCCTTTTAGCATTGGGCTGCTTATGTCCTGTTTCAACTTTGAACTGATGTCTAGAAGAAGCATTGCCAGAGATAGCAAGTTAAAGGACACAACTAGCAGCAACTTACTTCGTCTCGCATACATCTGTTACAGTCATTCTAAATTTACATTAATTAAAACATCAGAAATTACCAGTACTTGAGAAGCAGCAAAGTAAAAGCTCAGTTAGTGGCAGTGCAACAAATTGGCAAAGGTTGGTAAACATGAGAGGCACAAGGAACTGACCAGGACTTGATTAACTTCACTATCACACGGTCCACTTAAAGTTAAAATCACAATGGCCAACCAATGTTTAATGAGTATGTATTCAAGACTGCCTTAACACAGATAAAGTGGTGATTCACAGTTAAGTGATCCTGAGTATGCACTTGTGTTCAAGTGCCTGGCCGCATCAGGACAAAATCCACAGGCTCCAGTATTCTTTGAAAGAATTCTAGTAACTAGCAAGTGCTAGATGGTAGACTACGGACCACTTGGGAACTAGCTCTAGACCAGCCTGCCCAAAACATAGAAAGTAAACACTGCCATTTCTATCCCCACTAAAGTCTGCGTGCTGTGGGCTGCTCTAAAGGAAGGCAGATATAGCCTCCAAGTGAAAGCTCTTCCACTTCTATCAGTGGTGCATGGAAGCTTACCTGGACTGCCACCTCCTACCCTGGTTCCAGACCCGCCCAAAGGAGGGAAGCCACCCTTCTCCCGTCGGAGAAGTGTGATCAAAGTTGGCACCAACGCGGTTGGGTGGGAGTTTCTTCAGCTTCTGTTTCTCTTCTTTAAAGAGAGAAAAGAAGGAAATATGAGTTTCATAGAGCCCTAATCCCACTTTAATTTCCAGCGAGTGGGTTGGTGTCAAATCCTTGCACACTCACTTTCCTTGAGGAATTCTTCATATGATGGTCCAATCTGCCCTTGGTTTTCGCCCTCCTCCTCGTCCATCAGCCAAGGAGGCTTGGCCCCTAAAAATTGAAGGGAATTAGGAGAGTCCCACTCTTGCTTTCTTTTATGTCCATCGAGCAACGGAGCTTCCTCACTGCTAAAGCAGCAAGAACTATCTGACTTTGCTTTCTTTCTAGATAATACAAGAACAAATCCTTAACATGTTTATTCTTAGGAATTCAGATGCGCTGCGTGACCAATGTGGTTGCAACTCCAGTGATGACCCTTCCAATGTAAACCCAGAGTTTATCAAACCTCTTCCTATCGCGGAGGTCAAAATAATGTTGAGGACGTTTCAGAGAGTGGTGCAAGCAAATCTTCACAAACATACCTGTGTGAATGTTGCCCTCCCCTGCCGTTTCCTGTGTTCAAAACAGTTAAGGGGAAATTACGTTAGAAATGTTTTGGGGAGAGGAGACATGCAGAGAAGGGCAGATGCCATTATTGCAAAGAGGATTGTGCACTTCAGCAACAGTGCTGAAGATCAAGGGTTCTGTTTAGTTCTAAAGTTTTAACTTTTAAAAAGCGGCCAAGCGGCAGTCAGCACCCCCTTCCCCATATACACAAGTCAACCTGGAATCGCATCACGTTGCATGAGAGACCAGTTCGTATTCTGGACTGATTGAGGTATCAGTTCTACCACTTGCAAGTCAGGTGCCATTTGTGCTGCTGGTGGTGCAAAGCACCTGAGCCAGAGGATGAGGAGGGCTCCAATCGACCTACCTGGTGGCCAATGAAAGTTAAGGTCTGTCCTGCTTCCAGCCAGTCCACATCAGGCACAGTCCTGTATTCACGTCCAGGCTGTTTGCTGAAAAATGTCATGCTCCTGCTTGAGCCAGGCTGCTCCTGTTCTTCCATGCCAAAAGCAGAGTCACTACAACACAGGAGAATCTCTTAGTGCGGGCAGGAAGTGCATGGGTACATCTTGGCACCCAGGGTTTGTGAAGGTTATGGTATGAGGACAGTGGCAGAAGGTTCCCTTGGTCCCGGGGCTCTGAGTGGCAAGCACCACTGCTAACCATAACTGACACCACTCTTACCTTAGGCTCCCTGTAAAGGCGTTAACAGCAGAAGCAGCAGCTCCATCACACGTCTCTGTCTGTGGCTGAGTTTGATTCAGGAAAAACACACACTTGTTCCAAGAGACAAATACTAAAGTTTGCTCTGTAGGAGACCCTTAGAATGCAATCACTGTAGCGATAAGGTGGAAGGGAACCCACTAACCGCCATCCAAAGCCCCCCTCTTGCAATGGAGCAGCAGCGAGAGTTAAACAATCCAGTCCTTTGGACTCCACCCTCCAACATTGACGCTCTGGGCATAAGAAGGAAGAGAAGCTACATAGCATCGAGGTTTTGATGCTCTAGTGCCAGTTAAGCAAAACCTCCTGGTGGGGCTTGCATTTCCAGGGGACGGGGGCAGCACAGAAGGGGCAGATAAGTCACGCCGTTAGAGGGCATTCAAGAGATGTGTGCACCTCAGTTATAACAGTTGTAAGCTTTCAATCAGGCATTTTCTGCTCTAAGCTGGAAGTGGTGCCAAAATAAAAGAAATATAAAATGTCCTTGAGAGAGATGGCGCTGGTTTGTACAGTCATAGGTCGGTGCAGCTACCACTTTTCCTAACTGAAGGATAGATTGCAAGTTTCAATGCAGTCATGAAATCGGGATGGCCCAAGGCACTTCGCTGCCTTAAGCAGAGCAGCAAATGGCACTCCAGGCCCCTTCCCGCTCCAATGTACGTAAAACCCAAGGTAAACCCACAATATTTTGTGTTTGAGGCAGAATATCCTGCGAGCTTCTCTCCCCTACTCTGGCAGTAAAAATGCAACAATACATTCGATCTTTAAATTTGCTGCCCTTTCATGACACCCAGAATCAGCTGCCTGAGGTGGCTTGCTCATTTTGCCAGTTGGTAGAGCTGGCCCCGATGGGTTCCACAGAAACAGCTGTAAACATAATAGTGGATACTGCCCACTTGCATCCCGGGCACACAAACCTCTAAGATGGCCTCCATCATTTCTTGCCGGCTCTGCTCCACCTCTCGGATGTGAGCTGCCAACTGCAATAAAGGTGGGCAGAGAACAGAATGAAAATCCAAAGCAAAAGAGCAGCCCCAAAATTACACACACCCCAGCCTCACCTCTTGGATGACCTTGTCTTCTTTGGCATCATAAGCATCCAGAGCTTTGGAGAGTGAGGCTTTGAACCTGCAATGGAACCAAAAGGTCAGCATACCTATTTGTGGAACGAGGGCAACCAAAAGCTGCAACTCTTTAGTTTACAGCTTCCTCCACAGCAGGCTGCAGTGGTGCAATAGATGGAATTGTTACGTCCTGTATAGAAAACTTGCCATAAACTGAGCAAGTCACTCTTTGGGGGCTCCCTCCTTTCTTCCCCACTCCAGCATGACAGAAGGAACTGGATCAAAGCACTAAAAAGAACACCAGGTCTGCTTGTCATCTCCCACCCCTCTGCCCACTTCAATCAGTTAAATGCAGCCCTCAACATTTGTACGGCCACAGAGAAGAGGTGCAGCAAGGGGAGCCCATTCTACACCTGAAAACGGAAGAGCTATAGCTTAATGAAAAAGCACTTGCTTTGCATGCAGAAGGACCCAGGTTCAATCTTCAGGTGGGGCTAGGAAACACCCATCTGAAATGCTGGAGAGCTGCTGTTGGTCAGTATAGCACAGAGCTAGACGGTTCTCACTCAATATAAGGTAGCTTCCTATGTCCCTAACCTGCCTCTGCCCTGAATAGCTAATCAGGCAAGAAAATGCCACGTAAGTACACCGGTAGAGAGTCTACTCACAGCTCATAATCTTCAGAGGAAACCAGGAAGTGTGACTTCAGGCTGGGATCTGCTTTGTTCTCCCACCAGAACACAGAGACGGCTTTTTTATGTTCAGGACTTGAAAAAGAACAAAGACTAAGTTGTCTTAAAGTGCCAGAAAGGCCAGATATTTAATAGGATGGTGCAGGCTAGTGCTCTTATCATAAGTGTGTGTGTGTGTAACCCTTGGAGGCTCATCACACAGGGAGAGCAGCCTACACAATGCTGCATGGTGTGAAGGGCATCTGCATCCTGAACCTCATTACAGGCACTTGGGAGTAAAACCAGATTTGATCCACCAACACCCTAACCGAAAGGCAGAACTAAATCAGTTGTTGAATCGCTCCCCAAATTCTATTTTGTCAACGAAGGGGGTGTTCATGAAAAATAACTTCCACTGCTGCATTGCACGTTTTTGCCTCCGACAGTGGTCTAACCAACAAAACTAGGACGTGCCTGCAAATAGTAGTAAAATGAGGTAACTCTGAAAGCTGCCAATTTTGCTTTGATCGCTGCACGACGCCACCAGCTTTGTTTCCACCATCACCACCCTCGCAAATTGATGCCTCCTCCTCATATAAATGGTCCCCATTCGGGGCCCTCCCTTGTTTTGAGTAAACACTGGAAGCAGGAAGCAAGACAAGGCCGGAAGAAGCGCCCTGACGCCGGATCCGACCAAGGGGCCGCCTAGTCCAGCACTCCCTCGCCCATGCTCCCCAGCAACGGCGCCTGACACCGGGGGTGGCACACAGCCGTCCCCAGTGGCCCAGCAGCCGTTGCTAGCCACGCCCCCGCGCCCCACCCCCACCTACCCACACAGCTCACCTGGCCAGGTGCTGCAAGAGGCCGCCGTGGAGCACCGTCAGGCCGCCGTGGCTCAGGTGCCGCCTCACCTCCTGCCCGCAGCAAACGCACCAGACGGGCCGCTCGTGCTCGGCGGGGGCGACGGGCACCACCTCGGCGCGCCGGAGCGTCTTCCGCGCTGCGTCCACCTGGGCCAAAAGCCGAAGTCAGGCAGAGCTGGGCCGGCGCCCCTGGGCCGCGGAGACACCCCCTCCCTCCCTCCCCGGAGGAGCCCTGCCCGAGCCCGAGCCCGAGCCCGCGCCCATCCCCGCGGCGACCGGGCGCACCTTCTCCCGCAGGCGGGCCAGCGCGCCCCGGAGCCGGCGCTGGTGCCCCGCGCTGTGCAGGTGGCTGCGGCGGCCGGCGAAGGCGCTGCATCGGCACACCGGGCAGCGGAACAGCGTCGTCGCCATGGGAACCGCGCCGGGCCCCGCGCCGTCCGCCATTTTGCAGGCCCGGAAGTAGCCGGGAGGCGGGGCTGGGGCCGGGCGGGCGCGCCCTCTGACGGGCGGGCGGGCAGTGGCAGCCTGCGGCGCGGCCCCTGGCGGCCGTCCCCAGAGCTGCAGGGTGACGTCAGCGCCTTCAGCCCTGAGCGAGCCCCGGCAGGTGGGCGCCGCCTCCGCTGCTCCTGGCCGTTCTCAGGGCCGGGCACTCAGCACGCGCTCAGAGGCACGCTCGGCGTGGTCAGATCTGCTGTTCACACGAGCAGCGGGGAGGAGGGCCGCCTTCCACGGGGCGCCGGGCCCGACCCAAGCGCTGCCTGCCGGCCCAGGCACACGCAGCTCGGGCCCTCTGGTTTCTGCTCCTCTGCCGGCCCGAGCTGCCCCCTTCCCATCCAGTGAGGTCCTGGCCAGCAGCGTTCTTCTTAAGAGCTTTTCATCCGTTGAGAAGAAAGCGACCCTGCCTGCTGCTGATTCAAAGGCAGCTGGACATTTGCCATGGCCAGGGGTGGGGTGGGGTGGGGTGAGATTTGCACCTTCCGCCCCCGCCCAGCTTCCAAGCTCGCCCACGAGCAAAATCCCCTTCCTCCACACACCTTTCTGCCAGGAAGTGGAGAGGGAAGTGGTGAGGGAGGGGGGCTTAGGGACAATCCCTCCCCCCTGTGGGGTTGTGGCTTCTGCCCAGAACAGGCGGCCCTCAAAGCAGCAGGGTTGTTCCTTTCAAGGGCTTCCATTCTTCCAATAACAAGGAGGGGCAATGGAATAAAGGAGCAACATTTGCACATCTTTCAAAGCATATATTGTGGAACACATGGAAATTTCCCCCACCGCATTCCAAAAATGGGGGAAAAACACAGATCTTTGCATTTTCTACAACACACTCAACTCAAAAATGTGACGGCACCACCATCACCTGCCCCTTCTTTGCAAGGGGTAACATTGTAGAGGAGGCCTCGTCTCTGAGCCTCACGGAGTCCTGTCCCACAGCGGCTTGCTCGCCGCTCCACCCCCGAAAGCAAAAGGCAGCCCATGGCTTGAGGTAGTAGCTTTGGCCACAGGCAGAGAGGCAGGATTTGCCCATCTCCTCCAGCAGCCTCAGAGGATCCTTCCTTCGTCTGGAAGTTTGGAGTTCTTCCACCCCAGAAGATGTCCTTGATGGGAAACTAAGCCGTGTTTCCCCAGAGGAAGGCGGGAGCAGGCCCTCGTCTCTGCTTCCCCCAGCACTGTGGAGTTTCTTTCAATGGCTGGTGGCACTTTCTGTAAATGCTGGAAAGGCTTTCAGGATGACAAGCCAGGCCTGCGTCCGTCCGTCCGTCCGTCCGTCTGCATCCTCTCCACCATACTTCCAAGGTAACTGAGCCCCAGGGAGAATCAGAGGCCAAAGAGGGACTGCAGTAATTCTGGGGAAAGAGGGAGAGACGCATAAGCGGACCAGCAGGGCTGATGGCTTCGCCGGGTGGTCAAGAGGAGCGCTGGAGCACACAGCTGCTGCTAGCCAAGACATCAGACAAGACCTGGCCAGATCCTCCAGGCTGCGCAGTTGGCTAAAGGACACAGTAGAATCATAGAAGAGCAGAGTTGGAAGGGGCCTACGAGGCCATCAAGTGCAACCCCCTGCTCAATGCAGGGATCCACCCTAAAGCATCCCTGACAGTAGGGCTGTGGGCTTAGCCCCCTTACCTCACACAAGCCATGAAGGATCCCATCCAGCTTCCTCCTGAGCCCCCCACTTCGACTGCCCTCCCTTCTTCTCGGGGGGGGGGAGGAAGCTCCTCCTCCTCCTCCTCTCAGGTGGCCCACCTGGCTTGTCCATGCTCTGATGCACCAAGCCCACCATGTCCTCCGTCAGGGTTTGCGCCTCCTCCTGAAACTTGCGTCGCCCCTCGGTGGTCAGCCTCCACAGGCGGGACTTGCGGTTCCCTTCAAGGCACACAAAGTCAGTGGTCTTCTCAAAGCTGCTGCTGAAGCACAGGTTGTGCCGGACGGTGTTCTTCCAGCCCTCGGGGGCCGTGCGGAAGAAGGGGAAGTGCTGCCTGCCGGGAAGGCAAATCCACAGAGTGGCTATTGCTGGCCACCCCACCCCACCCCCATGAGGTTAGCCACAAAGACTTGGGGAGATAAACTAGCAGGGCTGGAGCATCCCAGCCCCAGCCCCCCAGCCCCACCCTAGGTGTGCCGGTGCCACATGGACTGCACGGGGAGGGTGCAGCCAGGGGAGGAGGAAGCTCATGGCTGCTTCCAAGCACCCAGTGGGCTGGGGCTGCTGCACCTGCGGTCCCAGGCCTCCCGCCAGCACATGCAACCATCAGCCCAGGGAAGCCACCCCTAGACTGAGAGCAGCAGCGGCTCCTGGCAAAGAAGCGAGGCTGGGCCCTGGGGCTCCTCCTGCCTCCAGCCTCTGAGCTCTGGGCCTTGCCCTGCCTCTCTTGCTCAGGCCCCGTAGCTCAGGGGCCGGTACCTTGTGAACTGGTAGATCTCCTGCACAGTCAAGCTGCTGTCCGCGCTGCTGCTCAGGGCAAGGCTGATGAGGATGCAGTAATTGAGCGGCGGGCGAGGCCAGCCCCCCTGGGCCCTCTTCAGTTTTCTGCTGCGGAAGCGAAGGACCTTTGCTTTCCGGGGGACTGGGGGGGACCCACACGTGCCCTCCATCTTCTCAAGAACCACTGGGCCTGGTTGAGAGGCAGCCTCTTCCCAAGGAACCTGCAAAGAGTTGGGACACCGATCAGGCCAGAGGGAGGGGGGGAGGGGGGCTGTCCGATGACATCCCTCCCCATCTAGCAGGAGGAGCCATGGTCAGAGGAAACGGCTTCCTCTGGAGAAGCCGCCGGAAGAGGCCCCGCTCCACAGCTGCCCCACCTGTAACAGGTCCCAAACCCAAGTGCCAAGCGGGCTGGTTCTCCAAAGAGAACGCGTGCTCTTCTCCCACGGAGGCGGCACTTCACCACACGTCAGCTTCTTCCTCGAAGCCCAGGGCAGGCGGCTGCACAGGCAGGTCCGCCTCGGCGGGGGCACTGATGGGGTCGGAGGAGGGCATTCCCCACCCCTCCCTGCGGCGCTTCAGTCATCTTGGCTCTTCCAAGGGGCTTTGGCAGTCTTGCATAGCTTTTGTTATGATTGTTGCCATTTTCGATATTTTGTATTGTTTGCAGAGGCCAAGTGGAAAGGTGAGAGTGAAACATTTTAATCGACAATTAATACATAAAAGTGACCCATCTGATAGTGGCCCCCACTAAATCAGAAGGTGGGTGGAAGCGAGCCACAGAAGACCAGGCATGAAGCCAAAGCAGCATGCGCATGTGCGCACCCACCACCACCGGGTTGCTAAAGGCCCTCCCAAGCCCCTCTCCGCCCTGCCCTCCTCCGCATTCTCTGGGCAAAGGCAGCGAGCCCCTCCCAGAGGCCAGCACTGCCACTGGAAGCGTAAGACTCGGTACCTTCTCGGCTCCAGTGGCCGTGGGCAAGGGGAGCAAATCCAGGCAGGAGGGAGGAGGCAGGGATCCAGCAAGTGGGAAAGGTCCCACCACCTCCGAGGCGTGGCCAGGGACCGGACAGACCAGGCTGGGGTTCACCCACATCCACAGGTGGGGCTGCACCTCCGACCCTGCAGGAGAGAGGAAGACCCAGGCCCTCAGCCAGGCAGCGCTGCCTGGGCCCTAGGGCCACGGCCCGCCCCATCACAAGCCCTTCTGCGCACACTCGGGTAGGCAACCAGCCCTCCCACCACTACCACCACCACCACCACCACGGTGGCCCCACCAGAGGTGAAGGCAATCCCCAGTGGGTGGCTAGAAGGTCCCCCACCAGCACACACCCAAGGGAGGGGCTCACTTCACAGGGGCTGATAGCACAGAGACCCCAGAGCGCTTTCTCCCCTCGCCCTCTTCAGGGCTGGCTTACCACTGGCCCCCGGGGAGGAAGGGTGGAGGGTCTCTGCCTGGCTGAACAGCAGCGGTGGCTCCAGCTCCCAGGGCCTCTGCTTCAGGGCAGGAGAGGGCGGAGGCATCTCCTCAGGATCTAGTGGGCAGGAGGGCACCCCCAGGCCAGTCAGCTGGGTGCTCTCTCTCCCACCCCACCCCCCAGGCCTCCCGCCCACAGAGCAGAGAGCGCCACCTCGCCTCGCGTGGGTGCTCGCCAGAGGCTGGGCTCCAGGGGATGGATGCTGGAGAGGAGGCATGGTACGGGGGCCCCTTCAGCCCATTCCCAGCGCCTCTGCAGGCTCCCCAAGCGGCCCTGAGGGCAGGCCCGGGGGCGGAAAGCCTCGCGTGGGCGCCGGGCTGGCTCGGCCCCGACTCCGCCCCCGCGGAGGGCCGTGCTGTGGGGCGCGGGGAGACCCGCCGGCCACGCCCGGAGGCAGCCGCCCACCCTTTCCCCGCACGTGCCTCTCGCCTGCTGCTCGTGCCCCGAAGGGCTGGCCCGGGAGAAGGGGGAGGCGGCGCCCCCGCGAGCCTCCGCCCCGCCGCCCTCCTGACCGTGGGGCAGCTGGTCGCAGGTGGCGCCCAAGGCCAGCTCCCGGGCCAGGTCCCAGCCGCGCAGGCCGCTGCGCAGGTGGAGGCTGGCCCAAAACGCCGGCTTCTGCAGGCGCAAGTCCATCACGCGCGAGCTCCGCGGGGCAGAGGCCCTTTGTCACTTCCTGGCGGGCGCGAGCCAGCGCGGCGCGCTTCGCACCTTTAAGGGCCGCCGAGCAGGCCGCGCCACGAGGCCGGAGCA
The DNA here is from genome assembly GCF_023053635.1 of Elgaria multicarinata webbii. Classification (NCBI taxonomy): domain Eukaryota; kingdom Metazoa; phylum Chordata; class Lepidosauria; order Squamata; family Anguidae; genus Elgaria; species Elgaria multicarinata. The sequence goes on from NC_086182.1 coordinate 36,979,068, forward strand.
GGCGCCGCCTTGGCGCAGGAGCTGCCCGAGACGGAGCCCCGCAGCCGGGGCCCTCGGCAAGGAGCGGAATCCGCCGCGCGGCAGCTCCGGGCAGCCTGGCCGGAAGAGCCTCGACGGCCGCGGTTCCGCACACGGAGGCGCGAGGAGCCCAGGCCAGCGCGGAAGCGCGGGGCCGCCCCCGGGCAGCCTTTGGGCGCCCACCTCCAGCACACTTTTAGGGTAAGTGAGAGCCAATGTGGTGTAGTGGTTAGAGCCTCAGACTAGGATGCGGGAGCAGTACTGACTGGGCCATGAAGCTCACTGGGTGACTTTGGGCCAGTCACTGACTCTCAGCCTGATCTTACGTCACAGGCTGGCCGTTGTGAGGATAAAACACCAGTTTTAAAATCTCTTCACTGGCTGCCGATTAGTTACCGGGCGAAGTACAAAGTGTTGGTTTAAAGCCCTTTAAAGCCCTACATGGTTTGGGTCCAGGCTACCTGCGGGATCGCCTTCTCCCATACAATCCGCCCTGCACACTCAGGTCCTCTGGGAAAAATCCACTTCAGCTAGCAAAAACTAGATTAACAACTGTTACCGAGAGGACCTTCTCTTCTGCTGCTCCCAGACTGTGGAATGGCCTGCTGGAGGAAATTCGTCAACTTGACGGTCTTTTAAAATTTAAAAAAGCTATAAAGACTGATCTATTCCGGCAGGCCTCTCCAGTGAAATTTTAGAATGTTTTAAAGATGTTTTAAAGATGTTTTAATCATGTATGGTATGTTTTTAATCAATTTTTAATGTGTATTTTATATCATGTTTTTATACTGTTCGTTTTTATACTTTGAATGGTTTTACTTTTTGTGAACCGCCCAGGGAGCTTCGGCTGTTGGGTGGTATAAAAATGCAATAAATAATAAAATAATAATAATAAAAACGGGGAAGAGGGGGGGAGGAGGAGAATCATGTACACCGTCTGGGCTCCTTGGAGGGAAAGATGTGATATAAATGTAGTAATAAAATAAGTGGCCATACACAAAATCTGTGATTTTTAAGGTGCAGCCGTTGGACAGAGATGTGGGTGTTCGTTTGATGTAGATTTTTGTGACCTCTGTATAAAATAATGCACATTCAGGTGGATTTGTGCTGGTTCTATTGGAGCCAACTTTACCCGGGTCCAACACTGAGACCAGAATCACTCACTTTTTAAAAGCAAGTGATTCTGAAGGCAGAGCTCTGGTAGGCAGGTGTGTTACCTGGATAAAATAAGGGCCGTTGATTGTGTTCTGTGGGCCTCGGATAGGCTGAACAGAGTAATACCCACCACAGTGTCGTTGTCCCCCACACGCCTCCCTATAGCACTGAAAGGTCGGGCTAGTTGGCCCCTGGGCCTGGTGCTGCCAAGCCATCCACATGCCCTCTCTGCTGCACATCCCAAGGCCAAGGAGGCCAGTCCTGAAGGGAGGCTGAGCTTGGAGAGGAGGGGTTTTGCAGGTGTGCCGTACCATGGCCTGCCAGGTGGACGCCTCAGCTATAGCCAAATCGGGAGCACAGAACCTCATATGTTCTGTGGGGCCTGGTGTGCAAACGAGGCACAGGGGCGTGGGGTGTTCCTGTTCTCTGGGAGGTGAGCAAAACACTTCTATGCTGCTGCTGAGCGGGGCGAGGGCCTGTGGCTCAGCAATAGAGCAGCCCCTGCTTCCCATGCCAAAGCTCGCCAGTTCGATCCCCAGCGGCATCTCTGGGTGGGGGTGGGGGTGGGGGGGGTGGAAAATCTCCTGCCAGTTCGATCCCCAGCGGCATCTCTGGGTGGGGGTGGGGGGGGGTGGAAAATCTCCTGCCTGAAACCCTGGAGAGCTCTTGCTGCCAGTCAGTGTCCACAAGACTGAGCTAACTGGACCAAGCTAGGTGTGATCCGGCGTAAGGCAGCATCCTCTGTCCCCAGGAGCCCTCAGTCTGCAGTCATCCCAAATTCCTGGAATGCTCCGGTGTCCCTCCCTTCTGTAACCCTCACATTCTGGCAGGCTCTGAACTTCTGGCTGTAGTGCCAGGCTCAGATCTCAGCCCCTCCTCCCAGATTTTCAAGCTCCCTTCAAAGCTGCACGTTCAAACACTGGGCTCAGCCACTCACCTTCCACTCTCTCCCCAGCAGAACAAAGGGTTCGGTCTTGCTTTGATTTCCACGTGTGTGGTGGCAAGCGCGCAGCAAGTCCACTCTGCTTAGAATGAAACTCTAAGCCTGTTACGGTTGGTGCAGGGAGGGATGTGGTGCCAGGCACGGGTGGCGCGTCGCAGCTCCAGCCCCCCCACCCCACCCGTACCTAGTCCCAGAAGTCAGGCGTGGACCTGTGTCTGCATAAGGTCCAGTTCTCAACTGTGATCAGTGCCAGGCCTCCCTCTGCCGTGGAACATGTGGAGGACGTTTGGAGAACGGCAGTGTGTTTCTGAACATGTGTGGAGTGCCTTTCCCTCGTCCCTGAGGTTCTAGTCAAGAGGGTGCTCTCCACATCAGCACTCTTTTTAGAAAGTAGCTGCTGCCCCACAGGTACGAAAGCCTTTGGGGTGGCCGTGGGAGGGGGGTTTCTCTTGCCCAAGAAGTGACACAGCCTGCACAACAGGCGGCCATGTTGCCAAAGGAGGCCGTGGAGCTGCCACTACTTGGAACAAGGTTCAGGCAGGGGCGGGCCCAGACGTGGCCTTGCAAGGGGCCTTTGCTGACCCTCTGCTTTCGTGGCTCCTGGTGCAGCGATCCCACGAGACCCAGCGAGTAGCATGTTTGACATGCAATAGCCATGCGGGGGCACACCCACCCACAGCCCTGTGGAACAAAGGCTCTCACCCAAGAGTGCTTTTCCCGTCGGGCACCACAGACCAGTACACCAAAGAAGCCCCTTCTGGATCAGCTCAGGTGAGCTCCAGGCCACAAGAGGGAGCCCTGGGCTCAGTCAAGGCCAGCGCCAGCCCGTTGCCCATTAGAACAGCACCCGGTGGGATCTCATGGGATGGGCTGAGGCCAGTGGGACATGTGCCCAGCAGCCATCCCGGTGGGGCCCCTGCAGCGGAGGGCTCCGTCCCCTCTGTGCGCTTCTCCCCTGTTGGGATCCCTTCCCTCTGTGACGCTGTTCTCCCAAGGAGAGCAGGCGATTCTCTCCGCCAGCCTCTTCAGCAGGGAGCTCTGTGGGACCTTGCCCGTGGCAGAAGGGAGCCAAAGCCCTGCCTGGCTGGGGGCCCACAGCATTGGGGGTGTTGCTGCCCGTGCCACAGGCCCTCTTGGCGTGGGGCAGCAGCAGCCTCTCCTGGTGGTACAGCCCTGTCCAGTTCAGTGCGTCAGCTCCCTTTGGGTCTGGTGGCACAGGGCTGCAACGGCCCGTGATTGGCCGGCAAAGGCAGCGTTGCCATGGCCACTGGGGGCGTGGGCGCCGTTCCGTTGTGCATTTTCGGGAGGGGTCTGTTTTCCCTCCCCCGTTCTGGGCTGGTGACTACAGGAGTCGGCAGATGGTGCGCCAGCGTGGTGGCGGCGGCGGCATCTCTCTCCGTGGCCGTGTGTATAGGATTGCTCAGTAAATCTGCATTAATTTGCATTTGAGAAAAACAATTGCCCTAAAAATAGCGCCTGTCTTGTTTTGAGATGAGGCATGCGTGCGTGGATGGGTGGGAGGGACATTCTCCCAAGGAGGCGCCTGATCCCTGCGCTCCCTCCTCACAGGGGAGAAAGCTGACCCCTCCCACCCGCCAAGCCAATGACACTTGACTCCAACAGTTTGTACAAGCACTTACCTTAACCATCTCTGAAAGGGTTTTAAAAGATCTACTGGCTTACTCATTGCAGCATTTAGTTGATGGAAAGTGTATTATTTCAACAGATCTGTCTGATTAGCCAAGTAATATTGTAGCCCCACTCCCAGCTTTCCCTCTCAGGCATTTCTCGTCTGGAAGGGCCGGGGCCCTGGCTTGGTGGAAGAGGGCTGTCAGGGTGTTGCCAGAAACAAAAAACATTGGGCGGGCACAGGGCACCGGGGCGTGTTTGTATCTCATGTTGTTCCCCGCCTCGATCCAGAGGGAGAGGCAGTTAAGAAATAAATATGTATTATTATTATTATTATTATTATTATTATTATTATTATTATTATTGTGGGGGAGTGGAGTGGAGGTGCTTTGTCCTACCTGTTTCATTTCAGAGGGAGAAATAAGGAAACCTCCCCCTGGAGGAAGCTTGCTTAGTATTTTGATTCCAGCCAATGATTCGGTTATAATTTGTCAGTGAAAAGTTTATTTCCTCCAAGCCTCTGTGGGGGCCCAGAAGCTGGAGGGGGCGGGGGGGTGAGCTTCTTCTCTGGGGAGCTGTCCCATCCCCCCAGCTCCCTAATGTGACCCTTCCAGGCTCCTGTGGAAGCATCCCTTCCTGAGCTGACTCTGAACGCATGAGCTCTAAATGCCCCGCTCTTTCTGCTTGGGGGAATCGGTCACCTCAGAGCCTCCTGTGGGCCAGGCCAAAGTGGGGACAGAGGGCCGCCCCAACCAGATGGCCACAGGCCCACGGCTCTGCTCCTGCTGTGAGGCCAAGGGCTTCTGGGGCCAGCTGCCACCGGTTTTGCTGCAACTGTGTTGTGTGCAGATGTCGCCAGGACAAGAGTTCGTGTTGCCACTTCTTCCTTTTCTCTTACCAGCCCTGCTCCTGTGCCTTCAACAGCAGCTTGACTTGGGAAAAGGCAGCAAGGGAAGGTTTTCCTGCCTGGGGAGAAGTGGTGGGGAAAGCATCACTCCCTTCACAGGGGGTTGCTGTTCACACGCCCAGGGGGCAAGTAAGGCTGGCAGCTGGCTGCAGGGCGGCACAGGGGAGTTCCTCCTCCTCCTCCTCCTCCTCCGTGCTGTGGGCACTGGAAGCAGGCAGGAAGGCAGCACCCATCCACAGCCGCTCACTTCCCCTCCCTGCAAGTGGAAGTAGGGAGCTGCCCCTTTAAGACCCCCTCCCCACCTCCCCATAATACCTCCAGGCTCCTGCACAGTTCTGGGGAGGAGGAGGAGCAGCACATCATCTGTGGGGGAGTCCAGCCGAGCCCTCTCCAAGCCCTTGCTGCTGCACTGCTCACTTGCTGCTTAGGAGGCTGTGGTTTGCCATTTCCATGGAAACCATTAGTTGCTAGGCGACTGGAGCATCGTCTGCACTGAGCCCTCGCATCTAATTATCCCATCACAGTGGCTGAGAGGGTCTTGGAGGGAGCAGGGGATTAAGTCTTCCACCACTGCAGATCTACTGACAACACTTTAGGCGCATTTAAAGGAGCAGGCTGCTTTTTACACACACACGCCTCAGCTCTGATAGTGATCCTGCCTGGCCTGGTGTGCTGGGCTCCTTCTCCAAGAGGCGTGGCTGTGGGCTGGAGACTAGCCTGACCCAGCTCCTCTGGCGGGAACACCTGGTCCAGGGCCACAACTCGGCAGGATGGCACCCAGGGCTCAGGCAGCCACGGAGCCACTAATTTGGAGAGTAGGGGGGGAGAGCGCATCCGGGGGAATGGCTCCAGCCCACCCAGCCATCGTGTCTTTGGATCTGGAGACCCCATCCCAGTCCTGTCAGGGGGAGACTGGCTGAAGGGGCAATCTCATCCATACCATCACTCAATCCTCCCAGAGTGCAGGACACGGAATCATAGAATAGCAGAGTTGGAAGGGGCCTACAAGGCCATCAAGTCCAACCCCCTGCTCAATGCAGGAATCCACCCTAAAGCATCCCTGACAGATGGTTGTCCAGCTGCCTCTTGAATGCCTCTAGTGTAGGAGAGCCCACAACCTCCCTAGGTAACTGATTCCACCGTCGCACTGCTCTAACTGTCAGGCTCAAGTTAAAGGAAGCCAGATTCCAGCTGGACATCAGGAAAAACTTCCTGACTGTTAGAGCAGTACGAAAATGGAATCAGTTGCCTGGTGAGGTTGTGGGCTCTCCCACACTAGAGGCCTTCAAGAGGCAGCTGGACAACCCTCTGTCAGGGATGCTTTAGGGTGGGTTCCTGCATTGAGCAGGGGGTTGGACTCGATGGCCTTGTAGGCCCCTTCCAACTCTGCTATTCTATGATTCTATGATTACATGTTCCAGCAAAGCCCTGCCCACCAAACCAGGTCCTAGGGCTGGGGCAGTGCTCTGACCCCAGAACACGCCCTCATGAGCACTTGCTCCAGGTCCCCTGATGCAGCCAGTGGCAGTCCGCTTGTAGGATGAGGCTGAAGCAGGCTCCTTCTTGGACTGCAACTCCCCCCCCCCAGGGGGTGGGGGTTTGACCTGCCCCTTGCTTGGGAAATTGTGCCCAGGAATGTCACCCTGCAGCCAGCCTTGGAAGGCCCAAGACATTTCAGGAGGCACTCAGTGATGGGTGTGTGTGTGTGTGTGCGTGTGCAGTCATGCCCCAAACCTCCCCTTTCTCTTCCACTCGCTCCTCCTTTAGAACCAGGGAGAGCGGGCCAGGAAGTGCGAAGCAGTGATGAAGACTGGAACAGGGACCCCCCTTTTCCGCCCACTGGCGATTGACATCTGTGACGTCACATGCGTGGGATTTCCACCCACATTTTTTGCCTCGTCCGCTGCACCAGGTCCTCTTGCCCGATCGAGTTCTCCCTGACTCTGCGCCCGTGGGCCACGGTTGCTCTTGCCTTGCCAGGCCACTTGGCCACTTGCGATGGCCCTGCAGGCAGCAGCTCAGGGCAAAAGGAGGCCCGCTGGCATTCAGGTTTGCAGCAGACCCCCAGCTGTGATCAGGCTCAGGCAGAGACTGCAGGTGCCTCTTCTCCAGCCCTGTCAGGCCTTCCACATCCCCCCCCCACCTGATAATCCGATTTACATCCCCCTTTTCTTCCACTGAATCCTCTGTTGCCATGGAAACAGGATTCTCACTATTTCACTGACATCCTAAAGGCACTCTTTGGGGGCTTTTGGGTTCCCCCCTTTCTGCGCAGGTTGTGGTGGGCCGCTGGCACCTGGCAACAAGGGAAGGGGGCTGGGGGACGAGCAGGGCCGTGAGCAGCCTATGGACTGGAGAGGAACCCGCGCCAGCAGGAGGGCACCGCAAGAGGGTGGCCAAGGTGAAGGGGCCTCACCCCCCTCCCCACCCAGGAAGGCCGGCCGGCCTCACTCAGCGCCTTCATTCCTCTCTGCCAAGTAAGCTTAGGAGCCCGGTGGCCTTCCAAAGATCCTGCAGCCCTGCGTGGAGGCCAGCCCGGGGCTCACCATGCCCACGCCTTTGGGGGCTCACCAGGCGGGCCACGGCCTATTCTCCACTCATGGCAAGATGTTTCATGGGCCAGCTGTGTTCATAAGTGGGGAAATTACTGGAGGAACGCCAACGAGAGATATTATTGTTATTAATCATCACCATCCAAATGGCCACCTTGTCACGGCAATCATGTAGCTTCGAGTGGGATACAGTAACTCCCCTCCCACCCTCACGTCTGACAGCCAGATGTTGTGGGTGCAGCTGCTCAGTTAGAACAGAATGCCACTCTGCACATGCTCAAAGGCACCTTTATTTATGACATTGGCTGCCCGGCTGAGACGTGGCATTGCAGCAGGCTCCCGGGTTACGCTCCGGCTTCAAACCGCAAGACGCCCAGGCTCAGAGTCGCTCGCGGTCCTCTTCCGGGGGGGGCGGGGGGCGCAGCCCTGCAGGCCGCTGCTACTCCGCCGGGCCGGGCCGGGCCGGGCCGGGCCGCTGGCTTTGGCGGGGGAGGGAGCCCGTCGAGCCCCCGCCCGCGCGCCCCTCCTGCAGCTGGTCCGCGGCCACCCGGACTAGCTCGGCTCGCGAGGGGAGAGCGCAGCTGCAGGCGCCCGCCCGCCCGCTCGACTGGCGCGGCTCTGCCGACGTCTCCCGGCCCGGCCTAGCAGGGAGGCGCCCTGTCACGATAAGAGTCCCGCCTAAGCGCTCCTGCCAAGCCCTGCGCCGCCCGAACCCGCAAAACGGCGTCGTGGGCAGGAACCCCCCCTAGTCCTTCTCCCCCCCCACCCGCGACGGGGCGGGACAAAAAAAGGAGCCCGTAGGGCGCCCGCCGGCGCTCCTCGTTCGCCCCAGGCGTCGTCGGGCCTGCCTCAGGTTCCTTTCGGCTGAAGACCCGGCTGGGATGGGGCGCGGAGGCGCGGAGCCCCGTACCTGTGGGGCGGCTCTCTGCTGGCCGGGAGGGGCGCCGTGAAAGGGCCCCAGCACCCTTTGGAGGCGCCCTCCGCTTTCCTCCCCAACGCCCCCCCCCACGCGCACACAGAGCCCCCCAAGGGATGCCCACGTGCCAGGAGGGGGCGCAGGCCTTTTTCACCCGTGGCGACGACCGCCACCCCCGGCTCCGTGCTTGCACTCACATGCCCCTAAGCGTGGTCAAAGGATCGCCCAGAGTGACGGGGGGGGGGAGAGGCTTCCTCCGCCCTCCCCAACAGGGGCACATGGTAACCTCTTGGCCCTCGGGCTGGCTTCTTGCAGGCACCTCCAGGCCCGAGGGCGCGCGTCCAGGCGCCGAGAAGCCAGAGCCCGCCAAGCGACGCGGGTCAAAGACGGGGCGCCGCTGGCCTCCGAACTCGCACTAAGCCCGGGGCGGAGGGGGCGGGGGACGGATTCCGGCCATTCGCGCTCTCCTGGACGGCGCTTCGCAAGCCGCGGCGCTCCGAGCGGGCTCGGCCGAGCTCCCTCCGGCCAATGAGGAGGAGGCGAGCTGGGAAGACGGGGCTTCGCCAGGCGTCGCGCGTGAGCTGCCGGGCTCGTCGTCTCGGCTCCTGCGCTCGACGGCGTCCAGCCTGCCCCGGGGACCCACCTCCGCGGCCCTTGCTTCCAGGCAGCCTCGGGCGACGGCGGTCCCAACCTAGGCGGCGCTCGGCGGCTGGCAAGGGCGAGGCGTCGTCCAGGCCGTCGGGGGCGCCTGCCTCAGTGCTCCCCGGCGGTGCCCTCCCTTCCGAGCGGGAGCACGTGGTGGCGGCCCGCCCGGCCTGGCCCGGGGCGCGGAGGTTGCCGCTGCCCGCCCGCGCTCAGCCGCCCTCCCTGCTCGCCCGCTCGCCAGGTGCTGGTCCCCGACAGGCCGCTGGGAGGCCGCGCCGAAGCGGAACCAGGCGGCGGCGGCGGCGGCGGCGGCTCTTATTTTGACACGGCGGCGGCGGCGCCTGCCTGGAGTGGCTCCTCGTCTGAAGCGGAGCGAGCACTTCTCTTCCCCAAATGAGCAGTCGGAGACGGGCAGAGGCAGGCGGACGCGGCGGCGGGCGCTGCCCGTTGGCACCGGCGGCTTCTGTGCAGGGCGAGGCCGGGCCGGGCGCCGCGGCAGCGCGAAGGGGCGGCGCGAGGGCCTGCGGCCGCCCGACAGCCCCGTCCTCCGCGGCGCGGCCGGGCAAGTGAAAGCGAAAGAGGCGGCGCAGCGGCGGCGGGCGGGGAGGAGGAGGAGGAGAAGGACCAGGCGCCGCCGCCGCCGCCGCGCGTCCTGCCTGCGCCCCCGTCGCACCGGAGGCGGCGGCAACAGCAGCAGCGGCAGCCCCCGGCGCCGGCCGTCCTGCTCGTCCTGCTGGTCCTCGTCCTGCTGCGGCCATGAGCGAGCCCCGCGGCGGCCTCTCGTGAGCAGGTAAGCCGAGCGGAGAGCTCTGGGCCGGGCGGGTCATTGTTTGGAGCCGCGGTGCCAGGCAGGCGCCCGCCCGCGCGCCGCGCCGTCCCCTTCCCTTCCCTTCCCTTCCCTGGGCCGGCTCCTTTGGGCCGCGGTTCTCGTCTGCGGGCCTTGGGCAAAGCGAGCTCGGCTGCCGGGCCAGGTTAGGCCTTCCTGCCGGGCCTCTGGGCACGGGCCACCTCCGGGAAGGCGCGCGCGCCGGCCGGCCGGCCGGCCTGCCTGTCCTTCGGCCTGGGCTCCGGCGCGCCTCGGGGCCCCGGCCGCCTCCCCTTGGGCTCGCCTGCGGGCGCAACGCCTGCCTCGGGCCCGCGGCTCAGCCCTGCTGCAGGCGGGCCGGGCTGGAGTGCCTGTTGCCGCTCAGCTGGCCCCGGAGCAGCAGCCCGAGCGGACGGTTTGCTGGAGCCTCGGACCTGGGCCGCCCGCTGCCCTCAGCAGCTGGGCCTGCCTCGCTCTAAGGGCCACAGCGGCGGGTCCCACGGTGGCCCCCGAGGCTGTGCGTGGCGTGAACAGCGGCGGCGCCTTAGCAGGCTGTTGCGTAAGGGGCATCTCAGGGCTGTGGAGCCGCTCACCTGGGGCCAGTACCTGTAGAGCCGCTCACCTGGGCCCAGTACCTGTCGTGTAGATGCCCAGAAGTCATAGCGGGGACCTTTCTTGGCTGGAGGTTTGAGGACTCGTGCTCGGCAAGAGGAGGAGGAGGAAGCAGAACCGTGCGGTACCAGAACTGGGCCCTTGGCACTGCCGTCTTGTGCATCCACGTGAACACAAACTTCCCTCAGCTTCTGCTGCGCATTCCTTGGGCTACTAAAACCATCAGAGCTCTGGGTTCTTTTTCAGCAGGTTCTGGTACCAAATCCCATGTAGCTTGTGCTGGGGAGGAGATCTCTGCTGCTCACCTTTCCAGAGGAACTGGGCCGGGCGGGTCATTGTTTGGAGCCGCGGTGCCAGGCAGGCGCCCGCCCGCCCGCGGTGTTGCCAACTGGTGTTGGCAAAGGTCTGGGTGTGAGCTTCCTTGGCTTGCCGCTGGCTAGATGTGGTGTGAGTGGCGCTGGAGTTGGGGAGCTGAGCCCGGGCCTTTCCCTCCTAGGACCTCGGACCCAGGATTGGCGGACAGAAGCTTGGTGGCAACCTTCCTGTGGCAGCCAGAGCACTCAAATGCCTCATTGCGAGGATGAGTGCAGTTTGGGGGGCTACTGCAGAATCCCCACCTCTCTCAGTTGAAGGATGGCTTTACTACATGGCCACTGTCACCGGAGGCATCGATGACCTGTTAGCCCAAACCTGTTAGCCTAGGAAGGGGAAGGCTCTGTAGCCGTGAGCAGTGTGGTTGCCCCAGGAGACTATGGCCTGGAGTCTTGCGTGGCTAGGGCACACCCACCAGCTGCCAAGGCCTTGAATCCGCTTTGCTTGCAAGCCCCCAAAGTTCCTGCTGGCATGTATGTGTGGGGCTCTGGGACTTGGTGGCAATGGGATGGGGGAGGGTCTCCTGCCTGTCCAGACTTGGCTACCTGCAGGCTGCTGATGCTCCCTGCCTGTGGCCAAGCAGGAAGTGACTGAGAAGCCTGCTGTTGGGGGTTGGGGGCTGCTGAGCTGCCCAGCTCCTGCTTCTTGCCCCAGTTTGCACCAAGACCATCCGGAAAAATGTGTCAGATTCCGGCAGTGTGACTTGAAGTACATTTACTCAAAAGTAAGGCCAACTGGGGGATGAGGATCCAGGGATCCTCATCCCCCAGTGGGCCTGCACAGGAGTCCAGGCTTAGGTGGGACCCACAAAGTTGCCCCAGCAGAAAAGTTTTAGGAGGCAGCTGCGTGAGGCTTCCAACCTCCTAGAATTCTGCTGGCTTCGTCCCTCACCTTTGCCTGGGAGATCTTTGGCCTGCTCCTTGGCGTGGCGTTTGCCCTCCCCTGGCTGTGTCTAGGTGCTTCCACTGGCATCAGGGAGGGAGGCAGTCGCCAGAGGAGGCTGCAAACCAAGTCCGGTGGCCAAGGCCCATGCTTTGGCACCAGCAAGTCCGTTAGTCACATGTTCAGGGATGCCAGCCAAGCAGTTGTGCAGCCTGAGCGATGCACCTGGACCCCGCCTGGCATTGCCGGATACATCTATGGGTTGTGGGGTGCAGCTCCTTGGGCAGAAGCACACCTTGGCCTCTGGTGATGCAGGAGAGGCTGTGGAATTGAGAGGGAGCCTCCTCTGTCCTCCTCACCTCCTCCTCTTCCTCCTGTGTGCGAGAAAGAAAATTCTACCTTTGGCCAATGAAGAAAATATACTGCCTGGAATGGGTGCAGGCCGGCAGTCTGTGCTGTGGCTGGCACTTGTGTCACTTCCTGACGTGGTCATCTGGGCAGCCCCCCTCACCCCGGTCTTATGAGCAGATGGGGCTTGCTCGTTGGAACGTTCTTTCTAGCCTGGTGCTTAGGAGTTTGCCGAGTGTTCCATCTCCATGCCTTGGCTGTAGGGCCTCCTGGGGGGCCACGATAGATTCGGGGCGTGTTTTCCTTCTTGCTGTATGCCCTGACTTTGGCACCCCCTGGGTCTGCTCGAGCTGGATGTGCTTTCCTTAGCAGCTACAGCCTGCGGGATTTCATCTCTTCCGCTGTGCCTCCCTCTCGCAGCATGCATTGAGCCTGACTCCTCTGCCACTGAGCTCCTGAAGTCCCACTTGTCTTGTCTTCTGACTTGAGTCACCAGCCCCTGACCCACAAAATTTTGCCTTGGTAAATTGGTTAAGAACCTGTGGTTGAATACGATAAACCTGACTGGCCTCACCCCAGACTGTGGTTCATTACCATGCTGAGTGGTTTACCTCTGTGCTGTGGAGATGGGCATGTGGTTTTAGGGTGCTGAGGCAAAAACGATTAAGTCGTGGCGTCTGTGTGTGTGGGTAAAGTCTCTGAGCTTCCTGGAGTGCCTGGGTAGGTCACCCAGGGCACTACAGTGTTTATATTGGTTGAAAGCAAGAATCTGAGCTCTTCTACAGTGGAGGAGCAAGGAGAGGACTCCGATGTCTTGTGCGTTTTTTTATCTCTTATGACACTTGCAATGAGATTGTTGGTTTTGATTCTCTGTGGGCCCAAATGAGGAATTGTAGAGTGCTAGAAACCTGACTGTGGAAGTCTGAATTCCCCCCCCCCTCTTCCTCGGTGGCACTACTGTGGCTGTTAGGGACAGCAGTTCTAATGTTTTCTTGCTTTCTGCTGAGATTGTCAGAAGAACATCAGAAGAGCCCTGATGCTGGATCAAACCAAGGGTCCATTTAGTCCAGCACACTGTTCACACAGGGGCTGACCTGCTGTCGAGCAAGAACCCATGAGCAGGACATGGGTGCAGCAGCAGCAGCAGCCCACCCACCCATGTTCCCCAGCAACTGTTGTACACAGGCATTCTGCCTCTGATACTGGAAGTAAAATATAGCCATCCTGGCTAGTGGCCATTGATAGCTTTCTGCTCCATGACTTCATCCAACCCGCTTTTAAAGCTGTCCCAATTGATGGTCATCACTGCATCTTGTAGAAGTGCGTTCCATCCTGAAGTTCTGCCTGAACTCACTGTAGTTCTTGGACTTCTGCTTCTGCTGTTTCTTGGAAGATCTGTGTTCACCCCTCTGGCAGCTGTGCTCTTGTCCTTCAAGAGGAACTAGAACTGTGTTGGGGGTGGGGTGGGGCGGGGCAGTTTCCACACTCGGATGCACCTTTTGCTTGGTGCGGGGCAAGCAAATAGGCTGTTGGGGCTTGGAACGCTGCCACACATACTCGGGGAAACTGAGGCTCCTTCTGTGCCGTGTGCCTGTTGTCGCCAGGCGTTCACAGTGTGGGTCCACATGAGGGATCTCTTTCTTCTTTCCAGCCAGGCTGGTTCGAGTGTTGGATAAAGAGCTCCTCAGACCCAGGCTCAGTCACACACACACACACACACACACACACACGTGGCGTTTGGAAGGACACCAGTGGGATGCAGGCATCTCCCATCTGCCCTGGGGGCAGGGGTGTGTGTGATGGGACTGTGCTGGAAGCTGTTGCGGTCCTGTCTTGTGGTTCCCTCTCGGCTTTCAGACGTCAGCCCTCTACCCAGTCTTGGATTCCACGTAACCTTGAGCATCTGCTAAATGGATCTGCGTCTGTCTGTCCCCCCCCCCCCCCGTGCCGCCAGGCCCCTTGCTGAAGGAGGCTGCCCCTACTGAGACGAAGGAGCAGCTCCCCCAAGCCAGGGTTTGGCAACAGAGTGCAGCTCTTGGACTCTGGAGGAGCGGAGCCAGGCCAGGCTGGAGCCACCACAGCCGCACCACTGGCCAGCAGCGGTGGGTTGCTGGCGGGGTGAAAGTGGCTTGTGTCCTGCCTGCCTGCCTTGCCGTGGCCCGGTTTGAACTCGTCTCTGGCAAAGGGATCCTCTGAGCCGGGCAGCTGCCGCCACAGCCTCCATCTTTGGGGCCTGGTGTCATTCCTAGCAGATGGTTGTAGGAGTCTGCTGGGGGGAGGGGGGGAGAGTGGGTTGAGGGGGGAGAGGTGCAGCTTGGGGCTGGCCCCCTTGCATGGCAAGGAAACTGCTGAGTCGCTGCTTTCCAAGTGGCTGTGGCCGGGCCAAGTGTGGCTGCCAGACGCAACAGAGCTGGAATTTCCTCTGCCTGGTGCCAGCTCATCTCAGGCCGGCCAATGTGTCTGCGATGGGGCCAGGCCGAGCGGGGTGGGTGGGGGGTGCCTGGAACGGGAGACAAGAGCACACCCACCCACCCACCCTCCCTCCTGTTCTTTATGCCTGGTTCTTATTTTCTCTCCCAGGACTAAGCTGTTTTGCATTAGGAGGCTGCCTGCCTGCCTGCCTGCCTCCCCCCCCACTCCGCTCCTGTCCTGCTCCAGGGTTCCCCATGCAGCTGCTAATGAGCTGAGCCTCCTCCGTCTCCCCCCCCCCCCCCGCTTCCAATCTTTGGCTGCACTTGGAAAATTTTATAGCCTTTTCTAGAGGGAGGAAATGCCGGCAAGGGCTGCTGCCTCTTGTTTTTATGAGGGGGTCCCAGCTGAAAGGGGAGAGACCGGGGGGGGCAGTGCAGCACAATCTCCCCCCACTTCTAACGCAGAGCAATACTGCCCTGGTTTTGTAGGGAAGAGGCGAGGTGGGCAGGCCCCGTGTCTGCTTGGGGGTGGCACATGGTGATGAGTGTGAGGGAAGCGAGCCACGGGAGAGCAGCGTTCTAGATATTGGCAGCTGGCCTGGGCCCCCTTGAGAGGCCATGGCTGGGGGCTAGGAGAAGATGACCCCCCCTCCGACCCAACAGTCTCTCCTGGGGCTTCGGTGGGGGCCTCGTTGGTTGCGTGACTCGGCCTGACACCAGCTGGGGCAGGATCCTGGTGGCTTCTCTCCATTGCACACCCGTTGCCACGAGTGTGGGGGCGCTGGGTGCTGAGGACTGGCACTCCTTGAAGCCTTCACAGCAAGAGAGAGAAAATGAGGCTCAGAGGAATGTTGAGATCTTTACTGGAACTTCTGGGTTCTCACTCCATCGGCTCCTCTCCATCTTGCAGCCACCAGAGTGCTTTCAGTTTCTCCTCCTCCTCCCATAACGTGGTCCAGCCTCTCTCCTCCAAACCCCCTGCAGTTCATGATGCTCTTCCTTGGCAGGGGGGCCGGTGGCGGAGCACCACAACCTTGCCTTGATGGGGGCTTGATGGTGCTTGAGCGAAGCGGCTGACTTGCTTGCGCCCTGAACTTTGGCAGGAGGGCCACCCCTTTGGGCTGCTGCACAGCATGGTCATTGCAGCAGCATGCCCAGTGCGCTGTTGGCCGTGGCTGCCACGCTTTCTTAGGACGTTGTGCTTGAGCATGTGCAAGCAGCGCATCATCAGGAGGCATGGTTATCAAGGGCAGGGCAGCCTCTGCCACCAGCAAATGGCAGTGTCATGGCAGGCAGGAGCGGGAGGAGGGTGGCGTGGCTGCAGAGGCTTGGTGGCCCGCTCTGGCCCGTGGCCCGCCTGCTGAGGAATGGCCCCGTGAGCTGCTCTCGGCGCTGCTCTTGCCCGGCCAGGCACCTGTTGTAGCTCCTCATTGGCGTCTTTTGGTGCTGAGTTTCTGGTTGATTTTTCTGGTTGAGGTTGTTTTGATTTTTGATTGCTGAAGCCAGGGGTGTTCTAGCCTGCGACTCCTATGAGCTGTAGGCAACAGCTGATGGTGGGGGGAGATGGGAGCAGGCTAAAACATCTGGAGGGCCACCCCTGGCATGAGTTGTCCTAAAAATGCTTACAAGAATCCATCCCCTGTTTGTAAATGCAGCAAGGAGCAGCCTCCCGTAACCTGGTGCCCTCCAGAATAGCTGCTGGCTGGACATGATGGGAGTTGCAGTCCATCACGTCTGGAGGGCACCAGGCCGAGGGAGGCTGCGATAGGCCTCCTGTTCAGTGCTACAGCTGATTGATGGATGTGGAACCTCTAATCAGTTCCTCTCTCCATAAGGAGGGTGAGAATCTATTGACGCTTCGTCTTCTCTCTCTTTCGCTCACTCTGTGTGCGTATAATAAATACATCTGCATTATGGCAATTGCTTCAAGCCCATATTTCCTAGCCTTTCTGCAGAAGATATCATGGGAGGTCTCTTGAAATATCCGCTACTGAACCGTTTAGGCCCGGGCATTTCTGTTGGTTTTGTCCTAACTCTGTTTCTAACGCAGTTTAGACCAACTCACAGTGTAAACGTGTGGATGGTAGGAAGGCAGGAGCTTGATGGTCTTCCTGGAACGGTGTGCCTCCCCGTGGCCTCATCCGTCCCCTTTCCGTGGGCCAAGAGATGATGAGCGTCCTGTTGCCGTAGGGAAAGGGAGGCAGGGGGAGGGGCCTGTTCCAGCCCAGGGCGGAGGGAGCCCTTGTGGGAGGGGCCTCAAAGCCTTTCAAGAGCTGTGGAATCTTTATCCGTTGTCAGTCATGCTAATTCATCCAATCCGAGGCGTCAGTCAGTTAATCAAGCTAATTAATCGATTGAAGCTTGTAGCTGCATTTTTCAGCACTGCTCATCATGCCTGCTTCAAGAATTATGTGTTGTTGTGGGAATCGCCATCGGCAGAGCTGTGCTGCGCTTGCAACGGCAAGGCTCATTATCCGGCATTTCTTCGGGGGTAGGGGGTGGGTTGCATGATCACATGCCTGTTATGGACCTCCCGCCCTGCCCCTCTCCAGTCTACGATTGTGTTGCACCAACTTCATTCATCTTGTCCTACTAAACCAATTTCTTGAAGGAAAGACACGAACGGTGCCGGTGTGGCATGAGCTGCATTTCACAAACCTGTTTGAGCTGCTGTCATTTGGCATTTGATCTTTCCAGGTTGAAGTCAGGTAATCCATTTCTGGTCCCCGGCCTGTCCCAGCTTCTCTTGTTCTTTCTTTCTCCCCATTCTTTCTAGCGTGATGGTACTAGCACACCAGTTCTCCGTGGATCGCCCCTGAGCTCAGAATTGGGATTTGATGAGAGCCTGTATGCACATTTGCACATTTCACTGATCTGTGGTACCTTTTAGGGCCAGGGTCCTGTGATTGCAAAGGGGAGCATCCCTGAGCGCCGACCCTCCCTGGTTGTGCGTGCCTTCTGTGGTTCAGGAGACAGATCCGGTGGTGACTGAGAGGAGGAACCACTGAAGAATGACATCACGGGGCTGGGCGAGGGAGCCCTTTGCTAGGAAACATTGCCATGGAACTCCCTTGAAACTCGCCTGTGAACTGCCTCTGTCTCCCTCCTGCGATTTGCAGAAAGATCACAGCACAGCAGGCAGCAAATGGCCTGCAAAGCAAGAAGTTCTGGAGGACTCGAGCAAATGAGCCAAGCCACAAACTGCAGAAAGAGTGGCTTGCAAGGAGACTGTTTGGGGCTGAGTTTGGTGTGTGTGTGTGTGTGTGCATGGGCAGATCCTCCAGCACCTACCTTTGTGCCAGCTTGTGCTGTCAAGATGGCCCTGTCCTTAGCTCGCCACAAGGGCAGCATTTAGGACTCTGGCAGCTATTGTTTCCCTCCTCCGTTTGGATGCGTCCCTGGGCCAACCAGTGAGCCTTCTCTGCCCACCACGTTGTGAGCGTTGTGAGGCGCAGTGCGGCTTGTAGGGGCTGACCAGCGGCCCTGCCCCTGCCCCTGCCCCTCCCCGGCCATCAGAGGCTGGTCCAGCTGGAGGCGGGCTGCTGGACCGAGCCTCCTCGTCGGCCAGGCCCACCCAGAGTGCCCTTGCAGGAGCTGTTTGGAGCTGGGCTTGTTTTTCTTCCTGGCCTGGGCTGGGGGGCTGCTGCCGCCGCCTCCTGCATCTCCCCTGCCATAAAATGGAGCCTGGGCTGGGCTGGGCTGCTGCTGCTGTCAGTTCAGTGGGCTTTCCCTCTGTGAAAAGGAGCCGGAGGGAGGGAGGGAGGGAGGGAGATGGGCCAGTCTGGGCCACTTCTGCTCTCCTTGTGGGGGGGCGGGCGGGGGGGGGAATTCTCCCAAGGCCCCAGGCAGCAGCTGTGTTCCAGGCCCCTCCTGCCTTGTGTGAGTCCAGCATGGGCACCCTCTTTGTCTGCCGTGGCACTGCAGGCGAGTGGGGGGCAATCGCCTCAGCTGGCCAGCTGCCTGCAGAGATGCTGAGGCCTTCCTCCGAGAAAGGGTCACCATCCGCAGGCATCAGCTGCTCCCAGTCAGCGCGGATGAGCATCAGGCAGGGCAGCACACGGCCCTGGGTGGAGGGAGCCGCACGCCCACAACGCTCCTCTCAGGGCTCGCTCGGCTCCTTCTTCCTGTCAGGAATGCAGGTCGGGAGGGCAATTTGATTTGGCAGCTGAGGTGAGGCGGCACTGAGGGATGGAGTTGGGGGGGGCGGCAGCACCACAGACACGCGCACACCCCTTGCAGGACTGGAGGCACTTCTGGGTACCACAGAAATGCCCAAAAGTGCCACCCCTGGCCTCTAAAAGCCTAGCCCTGGCCTCTCTGCGGAGCTGGGGGGGGGTGTCCCCAGATATTGCCCACACATGTGACCATGTGTTTCTGCCACCATGAGGCCTAGCAACTTGCTTGCCTTGGTTCTCCTCATAGAAGCAAACGTCTCGCTCTGCTCCATTGTGCCCCAGGAGTCCAATTACTCGCTTGCCTGCTGTCATTTGGTGCACACCAGTCCTGCTCAGCCGAGGCCAGGCGCTTTGGGGATTTTAGGGGGATTTTGTGGGGTGGGGATCCAGCTATAGGGCACAGTGAGGCAAGGGAGAATCTGGCAGCCAGAGGCCTCTTCTTCCTGGCCTTCACGCCACACAGAGTCTCCTCCTTCCTTCAAACATCATCCGCTGGCTGCACATCCCTGGCGGCAGCAGCTCCTGTGTGCTTGCAGAGCGCAGTGCTTGGCCTGTAGCGCTTTTGGGGGGGTTGCTGGCATGAGGGGGCCTTGGGAGTGGGGGGGGACTTGCTCCCCTCGCTGCCTGGGATGCAGAGCTGGTGGCCTTGCTGCTCACTGCCTGGAACCTCATTGTGAACTGCTCTGTGTGTGCACGCCCGTGTGTGTGCGTGCATGCATGTGCCTGGGATGTTAACAGGGCCGGGCGGGAGGGAGGGAGTGTCTGGATCCAGACCTATACCTGGCTAGAACAAAGCTGACGGCCTGCCAGGAGCAGAGACTGTGGGAAGTGAGGGGGAGGAGGCTGCCGTAGCACAGCGGAGCGCTGCTGCTCTGTGGCAAGGGGCGTGCCAGGTGCGGCCAGCGTGGCTAGTGGGACGTGTGCCACTTTGCCCAGGGCGCCAGAGCTGTCTGAGGACAAGAAGGCATAGGCGGCTTTGCGGAGAACTTCTGCTCCCGGCAGCCAGAGGAAGGGCGGGGAGGGGGCTGCAACAACTGCCCCTTATGTGAAGCTGCATCGGCCGTTGATGCAGAGGGCAGAGACAGGCCCCCTCCGCCGCCAGTGCTGGGGGGGGGCATTCAGTGTGTGTGCCTGGGGTTGCCCCTGGCGGCTGCGGCCCACCCTCAGCCCCGCCCCCTGCTTCCGCGTTGCGGCCTCCTCTGCTTCCCAAGGACTCGGCTGTCCACCGAGGTCCCTCTTTCTCCACTTCGTCTCCACTGGAAGGGGGCTGATGCAATCCGCAGCAGGGCAGGTCGTGGCGGGCTGGAGGACGTGTTGCCGTGTGCTGTGTGCGTGTGGTGGGGGTACAGCTGTCCACCAGGACAAATTCCCACCAAACTGCCCTCGGGTGACCTTACACAGTGCAGCGATCGCAGCGGCTGGGCGAGCCTGCTTTGGAGTGGGGGGTGGGGGTGGGGGGGGGCGGTTTCCAGTGGAGAAGCCAAGGCTGTGAAGCTGTACAGAGGGGGGCAGTACTGTCCGAGCCAGCCTGGGCTCCTCCAACAGAGCAGGATTCTGGATTTGTCCCCTTGGGCTGCCTCTCGGCTTGCCTCTGCCTCTTCTTTTCCTCTGGCTGAAGCGATCTGCCCACAGAGGACTCGCATGTGGCCAGGCCCGTCTCTCCTGCCGTGCTGCTGCACCAAAAGAGAGTCCCATTCAGCTAAGAACATGGGTAGGCCAAGTCACACCGTTGGTCCATCCAGCCCAGTATTGCCAACACTGACAGGCAGCAGCCAGGACTCTCCAGGGTTTCAGGCTGGATTCTTTCCTAGCTCTACGTGGGGATGCTTCCGGGGATTGAACCTTCTGCATGCAAAGCATGGGCAGGACTACCCCTGAGCCATGGCTCCTCCCCGAGGCAGATGTGGGCTGATGTGCCCTGCGTGGCAGCTTTTGGATGCTGCTTGTAGTTTGCGTGGTGAATGTCCTTCTCCCCCCCCCCCCCCCGGCCCACATACACTTAGCAGGCCGCTGCTGGAGGGCTGCCTGCCGGTGGGTGTGTTTGCAGCCTGCTGCCCATCTCTGGGGCTTCAGCGGCCCCTCGTCCAGATCCCCCCTCGGCTCCTGCGTCCTCCCAGAGGGCCAGCCGCCCTTGCCGGGACAGAGCAGAGCTGCCGCTCGCTTCCTGCAATGGGTTAACAACGCCGCCGCCTGCTCTGTGCAGCGGGAGGGGTGTTAGCAGTTTGCTCCAGTTGGCGTCTTTCCCAGAGTGCTTTGGAAAAGCAGTGACCTTTGACCCCCAGTACAAACTCAGCCCAGCACGTGGGAGGCAGAAATTGCTCCCAGACCTCCAGGCTCCAGCCTTCGAGAGAAGTTGGCCACAACGCGGCGGCAGCCGCCGGCCTCCCTCCCCCTCCCTCCTTACTCCAGAGCAGGCCGGCGTCCCCTTGAGGGGCAGGGCAGTGGGTGAACGCTGCTCCTTCTGGGGGAGCGGCAGCAGCTGCTCCACGCTGGGGGGCTTACGCACCTGAGTGCGCCTGCTTGGACCCCTTTGGCGCTGCTGCCATGGTGCTGCTGCTGGGGTCCGGCCTGTGCTCCCTGCAGAGCTGGGGTTGCTGGGTGGGAGCGAGAGCCGGCGCATGGCATTGAGGGAGGGCTCACTCCAAGTGGCTGGCAGGCTGCGCCCGTGTTGGGGGCCCCCCGGGGGGGGGGCTCAGCCGCAGAAGACCCCCTGCTTTGCATGCAGAAAATCCCCGGTTTGACCCCCAGCAGCCTCTCCAGGTGGGGATAGGGGAAAAATACCCTTCCTGCTGTCCGGGAGAGCTGCTGCTGTTGCCGCTGCCGCTGCCAGTCAGGGTTGACAATACTGGGCTGGATGGACTAAGCCACCAGGCCTGACTCAGTATAAGGCATTGAGACCCTGTGGGCTGCTTGGCAGAAACCCAGCCGTGTTAAACTGAGCCAGGCGTTTGGCCCGTCCAGCTCAGGAGTGCCTGTGCAGACCGGCGGTGGCTGTCCAGGGCCTCGGGCAGGAGCTTTTCCCCAGCTCTACCTGGAGATGCTGCCAGGTGTCAAGCCGAGGGACCTTCTGTGCACAAAGCAGGATCCGTGCCGCTGAGCTATGGACTGCAGGCAACCTGTGCTGGGCCCCAGGAGGCGCCTCTCAGCCTGCCTCCGAGCAGCAGCAGCGTCAGGCGGGGTCTCTGGAGCCAGGAGTGGTGCCCCGGCCTCACTGCAGGGAAGCCCCCTCCTCTTTGCCAGGCCTGGGGAATCACGAGCGGGGCGGGGGGGGGGGGTCCGACGGGCCACGGTTTGGCTCCCTGCGGCGTCACCCTGCTGCCTGTGGCTACTTGAGGCAGCATGGGGCCCTTCTCCCCGGCACTACACGACTCCCTCGGCTGCTCCCCGGCTGCAGAAGTTTTGTGTTTAGCCGTGCATGGCAGGCGACCAAGCTGGCTGAGTCAGGGAGCTGGCCGGCCACCAGAAATCAAACTGTGGTTTCTCCCCTTTCCCTCCCGCCTGGGTTTTTTTCCTCCTTCACTTAGCGACAGTTTCATGTATTCACAACAAAGCTCTGTCTGGCTTCGCGCCCCTCTGGGGGCTGGAACAAGTGTGAGTGGGTTGGATTCTGCAGGGAGAGCAAGCTGGGTGGCAGCCTCTGGGCAGCAGCGGAGCGGGTGGCAAGACCAGCCGGCACCGTCCCCGGGGATGTCGCCCCCTTTCCGGGGATGTCCTGGCCGTGACGTCAGCCTCCAGCGGGTCTTTCTGGAGGGACCTTCCGGCCTGGCCTTGTTTGCCGACGGATGCCTGGGTTCTTGGCTCTCAGGTGTCGCTGGGCCAGGGCCTTGGCTGCCAGTGGGCAAGGCAGAGGGAGGGAGGGAGGGAGGGGGCACCCCCTTTCTTTCCACTACTACAACAGGTGGCATTTTCAAAGCCTAACCAGTTTATTATGGGAGAAGCTTTTGTGGACTAGAGGCACTAGTCCGCAAAAATGTATCCCATAATAAATCACACTGGTCTTTTCAGGTGCCTCCAGGCTCTTAGCCTGTTGCAGTGGAAGCGACAAACCTGCCGACCTCTCTGGAAGTTACTCCTTTTTTATGGTCTGTCACACAAAAGATCGATCCCAGAACGCCATTTCTGCCTATGAGGTGGTTTTCACGTTGCAAGGGGGTGAATAGGAGGTTGCAAGGGGTGAAAGAGGAGGGGGGCGGAGGGGGGCCCTGTTGATTCTCTCCTGCTGCTTTTGTTCTGAGTTAAATGCTGTTAAAGTAGAATTTGGTGCTGCCCCCCCCCCTTCCTAGATGGTCTTTTACTGTTCAGTGGGTCTGTTCAGAGAACGGCCTGCAGCAACTCCAGGCACACAAGCAAACAAGGAAGAGCTGCAGCTATTTCACAATAAACAAGGCGAGGGAACGGGGTGGGGGTGGGAGTTGCTGGCAGGCCGGAGAAAAAGCCTTGGCACCCAGGTGGCTCCTCCAAACAGGATCCTGGCACTGAGGAATTTCGAATGTCTTTCCAAGCCCTCGCTTCAGGGGTGTTGCATTAGGAACTGGAGACGGTTTCTTCACCAGATTGGCCTCGTTCCTGAAAACTTGCAGAATTCTTTGGGTCTGTTCCCACCTCGAATGTAGATGCAGGAAGAATATGATCCTTGTATGAGCAAACTCCAGGAAGTTTGCTAAATATTCTCTTCAAGCTGAGCTTCCCACCTGATTAGCGTGTGTAAAGATTTCACATCAGGCACTCAAGTATTGCTGTGTGCAGCAGCAGCAGCAGCAGCAGACAATAATGCCCATTCAGACATGGGACTTCAGTGTGGGCTGGGCTGGGCTGGGTCTGCAGCGCTGGGCCGGACAGCGGGCCAACAGGGTCCCCCCAACAGGGTCCCAAGGACAAAGTGCCACCCGACTCCCCACCCACCCTCCCAGTCACACAGGGAATTAATGTGTTTAGTTAAAAAAAATTAGCATTTCAAGTATTGTGATTGTTTCTTTAAAAACTAAAAAGGTTCAAAATGAATTCTAAATTTAATACACACTAATGTTGAAGTCTACAATTGCCTGCTTAAAGTCATCTCTCTATTAAACATGACTCTCTATTAGACACTGGCCTTTTCTTTCATTCTTTCCTACACTGATGCCATTACCAGCACTGTATTGTGTCTAAAAACTGTGAATGTGGTATATGTATTTATTGTAAAAAGATGATTGTCTCAGGAGAAAATTTCATGCACAGTTTTGTTAGGCAACTAGTTGTTTACCATTGATGACCATGCAGGTGGATGCATCAGGTATATTTGTGAATAAATAAGGTTAATGACCACTATCTATCACTGTATGTGTATTGTGTAGTAGTGTGCTTTGGGCATTCTCTAAACATTAGATTGTTCATACTACTGCCTTCCTTTTTTTGAGTGTACAAAGTTATGCCTGATGTGGAGAAAGTGAGTGGGGAGACATTTCTCCCCCCACCCCACCCCGTCTCTCATAATGCTAAACCCAATGGGGTCATCCCATGAATCTCATTGGGAGGCTCAGGACGGAGAAGGAAGGACTTCTTCACACAGCGCATGCTTAAACTTTGGAATTCACTTCCACAAGACAGAGCGACGGCCACCCATTTGGATGGCTTTAACAGGGGATCATACAAATTCCTGGAGGAGATGGAGTGGGCTAGCGGTGGCCACTGGTCTTCATGGCTATGTGCTTCGTCTAGTATTAGAGGCAGTATGCCTGTGTACACGAGTTGCTGGGGAACATGGGTGGGAGGGTGCTGTTGCACTCACATCCTGCTTGTGGGTTTCCCGTGGGCAGCTGCTTGGCTGGATGAGAAAGGCCTTTGGTCTGATCAGCATGACCCTTCCTTCCTTCCCTCCTTCCTTCCAGAGCGAGAATCCACCTGGCTTTTGAGCTCAAGCATCCCATCGCATCCATAAGAGGTCCTGGATTACCTTTTATTACGTAGGTTTCTTATTTGGCCCAGGGATCGTCAACCGCAGCTGCTTGGATGTTGGAGGAGGCACCATCCTCTGTCTTGGCACCATTGTGCACTGAGGGGTTGCCCAGGGGTGGGGGTGGGGACACCCCTGTATTCTGAACTACCCAACCTCTGTAGCACACGCGTTTGGCTCTACTAACCCCAAGGCATGGGGATTTTTAATCCGGTTGTTGGAGTCAGTTTGGGCTTTTACCCACCCAGTAAGGGAGAGGGCTCCCTTGCAATGGTGCCACTGAAGCAGCCATGCAGAAAACCCACGCTTCATTTCTCAGCCCCTCACCCTCCCCACAACTTGAACCTTTCTCTGTTTCAGAGACCCTGGGTCTTTCTGATCATGATTTCAATCCACCTGCCCCCTTTTCTGCCTGCAGTCTTCTTCCTGCCTAAAAAGGTGACTCCCCTCTGGCGAGTGTGGGGCCAGCCTCCTGGAAAGGTCCTCTTTTCCCCAGGGCCCATGTTGTGCCTCAGAGGCAGGCAGAGCCGGTTGTGAGCAAGGAGGTCTTGGTACGCCTGCTGTGTGTGCGTGTGCCTTGAGTCACCTGGCCAAGGGGCATCTCCCTGCAAAGTGGCCTCTGCCTGGATTTCCTCTCCAGGCCTGTGGCGGACGTGGGTTTCCCTGCTGCCGTGGCAAATCTCACTCAGGATCGGGCTCTCTGCCTCCTTGTCACTTTCTCTACCACATCCAGCCATATCTTGGCTCTGGAGATGGACAGGCGAGAGTCCCTCCCTCCGCTATGCATGCTGGGCAGTCGGTCCAGACGGATGCCTGCTGGCTCCCTGCTCAGTCCCTTTAGGAAGGGCTTGCTCTGCACCGTGCAGATATAAAAGTTGTTGCATTAGGACCTGTAAAGTAAAACTGTGTTGTGTTACATCACTTTAAAAAAAAAACCAGTTTGCGCAGGTGGACCGTCTCAATGTCCTGTGCTAAAGTGCTGAACTTGGTGGGGTTCAGAGACACCTGAGCATCTTAACTCTTATGTGCACCTTTAAAAAGAAAAAAGCAAATCCTGACCACGTTGAGAAATGAAGCAAAGAACGTTTCAGAGCTTGCCTGCATCGCTTGAGTAAAAGGCCCGGAATTCAGAGTGAACACGGAGTGGAACCAGTTCCCTCCTGCTCCTTGCTCATCCCGGCGAGGTGCAAGAACCAGGTCTCAGCTGACACCGCTGTAGCCTACGAAGGAGCATGACGTTCACTTCCTCACCACAAAGCCCGCCTCCGCTTTAGGCACGTCACGCTGAAGAATGCAGGGAGTTGTGCAAATGGAACGGGTGCCATCTATCTCCCTAACATGTAGCAACAGCGCAATTTGGCCCCGGAAGCGTTAGCCCTGCAGCAGTACTTTGCAAAGAGGAAGGCGTGCCCCCCTCCCTTTCCCCAGGGGAGACGCAGACAGTTTCTGGGGCAGGCTGGAGTTTCTCTCTGCCCACCTGCCCTGTGCACAAGCGCAGGAGGCGCCTCAGCCCAAATGCTCCCCCGGTCTCGCTCCTTTCCCGCCAGAGCAGGTGGGGAGTGCTCTGCCTCCGTGCAGCTGGCTGCTTGTGACGTGGTGGTGGAGTTATCCTCCCGTTTGACAAGGCGTGGCAATGCCTTTTCGGGGA
This sequence comes from Elgaria multicarinata webbii, assembly GCF_023053635.1. Taxonomy (NCBI): domain Eukaryota; kingdom Metazoa; phylum Chordata; class Lepidosauria; order Squamata; family Anguidae; genus Elgaria; species Elgaria multicarinata. Next base: position 37,005,018 of record NC_086182.1, read on the forward strand.
CCCTTCCATTCCCTGCAAGCAAAGCAGCGCCAACAAGGAAATGCAGGGACAGTCCATGGGCCTCCTTCCACTTGGGCTTCCCAAGTCCTTGTGGGTGGAGAACAGGCAGCCCAGAGAGCACGGCGCAGCTGTCGTGCCCGGCTCCGCTAAGATCCCTTTGGGAAGCCAAGGGCGGTGCGTAGGCCGCTCCGAGGGTGGGATCCCTGCTCCTCGTGCTGCCTTCCAGGCGCAGGCGGTTGTCATTCAGAGCAGCCGCTGGAGTTCCTCCGTCCCCCGTGTTCCGGGGTTCAGCAAATCCTTCACATGCTCAGGTTGTCCCTCTGCAGAGCAGGACGGGAGAGGCGGAGGCGGAGGCGGGGAGGCTCCTCCCACTCAGCTCCAGAAATGTGCTGCAGGCAGGCGGTGGCCCAGAGGGGCGAACCGAGCGGCCTTCGCGGCCTTCACGTTCGATCACGGCCAGGACTAAGCGCGCCTCGCATATCGGCAGATCCCTCTGAGGGCTCTTCCTGCCTCAAAGGAGAGGCTGTCGAGGAGCAGCTGGAAGGCTCTGGTGGGACTGTGGCTTCAAGGGCGGCCACTGCAAGGAGTGCCCTGTGCCGGCCTCTGGAGCAGGCAAGGCAGGAGAGAAGAGGAGGGGCCGTGGCTCAGTGGCTGAGCCCCCGCTTCACACGCAGAAGGCCTGGTCAGCCCCCAGCAGCACCTCCAGGAAGCCGGGTGGGGGTGTGGCATTGGCAGGGAGGGGACACGAACCTGCCAGGTTAAACAAAGCAGTGTGTGGCGAGGATGAAACTGACAAGGACGTTGGCGAGGGAGGGAAGGCGCCTCTGCTGGGTGACATAGCAGGCTGGTGGATTTGCAATATTGCACATCTGGTGCTAAATCGCCAATAATTCCTTTTTTAAAAAAATGACAACCCAAGTGGTGCGAATTTACAGATCCAACACACACACACACACACCAAAAAAAAATTTTTTTTGCTGGGCCTGGGGAAAAAACACGTAAGACGCTTATGGAATCGAGGAAAAAGAACTGCGGAATCCCCCATCTGCTTAATCGGAGTGGAATTCCCGGCGCCCCACGAGGTGCGAGCTGCAACTTGCTCTGCCTGGCCTGTGGTTGCTTCCTCAGAGTCCCTGGGTTCTGCTTGCTTGCTTTGCCGCAGGGTTGGGCTGAGGGCTGCTTTCGCTGATCCTCGAGGAGTGGAGGCTGTTGAAAGGAGCCTCTGTTCAGCCCGCCGCCTCTACTTCCCCAGGCTGCGGCTCGTGGGGTGTCCGTATTCCTGCACGGCAGCTGGATTGGGGCTCTCCGGCCTGGAGCAGGGGAATGACCAGCCTAGCAGGGCTGCTAAAGGCCTGCTCCAGATGGCCTCTAAAGCTGCCCGGGGGAGGGGGCAACCTGCATCCCACAGGACAGCAATGCCAGCTTCTGGGCATCTCTGGAGTCCTTGCTTTCCTCTGCCAGCTGTGGCTGGCTTTTCGCCCCAGCATGGCTGCTAGAAGGAGCCAACCTGGTGCCCATGAGTGAGGGCTGAAACTCCCTGGCTCAGAACGTGTCAGGGCAGGATCCGGTGTCGCTCCCCTGGGCCGTTGCTGGCAGACGGCAGCCCTGTGTTTGGGGCTTGTGGCTGAGCCATGGAGGAAGAGGCCTGGCCTTCAAGGCTGTCCTGGGTGAGCAGTCTGGAGTCGCGCTGTCCCCTGCCTTCACCTGCCACCCAGACGGATTGTCTCTGGAGATGGTTGAAGGCCCTCACTGTGCAAGATGCACCCCCACAAGCAGCCCTTCCACAGTACCCTGACTAGCACTGCCTTGCTGCGTGGGCAGGGGTGGGTCAGGTGTGCAACAGGCGTGGAAGCGACTGCAGGCTGTCGCAGCTGGCGGGGCTCCGTCTGCAGGGGGGTGGCAATGTGAGGAGCGTCACCAGGCAGACCCAGGAAGCGGCCGGGAGTTCCAGGCGCTGAGCAGGAGCCACTCAACCGTCCCCCAGCTTTGCCCCAGCACTTCTGGGCTGAGCAGCAGATGCCCTGGGAAGAGGATTGAAGGGCAGCCCCACTGTGCTTTGACTAAGGCAGTGCTCTTCCACTGGAAGGTGGCGACCCAAAAGTGGGTCACAAGAGCATAGAATCATAGAATAGCAGAGTTGGAAGGGGCCTACAAGGCCATCGAGTCCAACCCCCTGCTCAATGCAGGAATCCACCCTAAAGCGTCCCTGACAGATGGTTGTCCAGCTGCCTCTTGAAGGCCTCTAGTGTGGGAGAGCCCACAACCTCCCTAGGTCACTGATTCCATTGTCGTACTGCTCTAACAGTCAGGAAGTTTTTCCTGATGTCCAGCTGGAATCTGGCTTCCTTTAACTTGAGCCCTTTATTCCGTACCCTGCACTCTGGGAGGATCGAGAAGAGATCCTGGCCCTCCTCTGTGTGACAACCTTTTAAGTATTTGAAGAGTGCCATCATGTCTCCCCTCAATCTTCTCTTCTCCAGGCTAAACATGCCCAGTTCTTTCAGTCTCTCTTCATAGGGCTTTGTTTCCAGACCCCTGATCATCCTGGTTGCCCTCCTCTGAACACGCTCCAGCTTGTCTGCGTCCTTCCTGAATTGTGGAGCCCAGAACTGGACGCAGTACTCTAGATGAGGCCTAACCAGGGCCGAATAAAGAGGAACCAGGACCTCACGTGATTTGGAAGCGATACTTTTATTAGTGCAGCCCAAAATAGCATTTGCCTTTCTTGCAGCCATATCGCACTGTTGGCTCATATTCAGCTTGCGATCCACAACAATTCCAAGATCCTTCTCGTTTGTAGTATTGCTGAGCCAAGTATCCCCCATCTTGTAACTGTGCATTTGGTTTCTATTTCCTAAATGTAGAACTCGGCATTTATCCCTGCAGCCCAGATGGGTTGCAGCAAATTGTGAAAGTGGGTCCCATGTTTCAGGAGGGTAGTCCAAGGTGGGTCTCGGGTCTGGGCCAGCTGAAGACCACTGGACTACAGGGTCCGCCTTTGCTTGCCGAGTCCTGCAAAAACCCTGCTGTGATCGGCGTCTGCTCAGGACGGGGACCGTGCGGCAGCTAGCATTGCTTCCCCACCCTAATTAGTCCAGGGGGAGTTTCCAAGGCAAATGCCTTGCAGTGCCTCTGTGTGTGCGTGGTGGTGGTGGGGTAATTTCTTGTCTTCGGAGCTTAATTTGTCCCAAGGAACATCAGGATTGGTCCTGAAAGTAGTTTCCTGTACTAGCATGAAGTCCTGGAACATGTGAAATGGGTTTTTTGAAAGGTATCTCTGACCACGTGCAGAATGCTTCCCTCTCACTAGATAACCACATCCTATCCCTGAATATTCAGAACTAAGAAGATGGGTTCCCAGCCACTTTCTCAATAGGTGGCCGCTCAGCTGCCAACCTCAGCAGTGGCGGCAGCCCTGTGCAGGCAAGACCCCGGCGGTGCAGGCCAGGAAGGGCTCCTCCTGCCTCTCTCCCAGCCTCTGGGACACCCTCTCCTCTGGAGCTCCCCCTGGCCCTGCTCTCTGTGCGTTGGGGATGGGGGGCCAAGACGCCTCTTTGTAATTTGACTTTTTACATTGTTGTGGTTTTCAAGCTTATTTTTAAAGTTGCACTATGTTTTTATTTGTTTGCGATTTGTCTTTTCTGGATCTTTTGTAAACTGCCTGGATTGATTTTTCCAGAAAGGCGATATAGAAATGTCCTTAATAATCGATAGATAATTCAAGGCACAAGCAGGGGATGAGGCGAGATTGGACCCGAGTCCCCCCGCCCCGGCCTTCGGCTCCGTTCCCACAGTGGCCAAGCAAATGCTCCGTTGGGAAGCCCACAGGCAGGGCGCGATATCGTGCCCTCCTGCTTGCGTTTCCCAGACACATCACCCTCCCACAACGACCTTGTGAGGTGGGCCATTGTGCATGCCTCTGACCAGCTGCATGCTGCTACTGCCACTGCCACCACCCTTTATCCTCCAACCCTGCATCGGGCAACCCCAGAGCGGCAAGCCGGTTCTCTGTTGGGGACGAGGTAGTGACCCCTGAGACCTCCTTGCCGCAACCAGGCAGCCTGCTTTCCCCGTAGGCTGTCAGGTAGATCGAGTGACTTTGGCCAGGGTGGAGGGAAGCCACTCTCTTGAAGGTGCCAGAAACCTCATATCTAAACTGGAGGAATTTATCGCGGAGAGACAGTAAGAAGCAGAGTGGGTAGCCCACGCAACACTCTTTTGTGGCAAAATGCAATGCAAAGGGTCACCTGGAGAGTTGAAACATGCGCCGCATTTTTAGGTGGTCACAGGACAAAGTGACCAGAATGACAACGAAGCGCCTTCCAGTCTTATGTATGGGCGGGGGGTGGCAGGGGGCGCCAGCTCAACCTGTTCCACTAATCAGAGGAGTTCGCTGATAGGCCTCCATCTCTGTTGGAGCGGCCTGATTGGCTGTTGAAGGGAAGCGCTGGTGGTGGATCCCTGCTCCCTCCTTGAGGTTTGGTTCTGGCTCAGCTGATAGGTGGCGTTGGAGCAAGCTCTTAGTTGTGACTGGAGCTGGTGTGTTATACCGAAACATTTTGTATTTTAAAATCTGTTCATATTTATAAAAATTTAAAGCTATAAAATTTAAAAAATTTAAAGCTATAAAAAATTATAAACTGGATGCGCTACTTGGGGTCATTTGTGTTTTTTGTGGGGGGGGTCCCCTCCCCCCCATCCCGGGACCAATTCAGCAGGCTAGATGATGTCAATGGGGCAGGCCCCACACCCACTGAGTCTTGGCTGACACTTGGAGGAGCGGTTCCTCTGAGCACTGGCAGAGTTGGGGCCCTCCTTCACCCAGCGCGCCCAGCTGTGGTGGTGTGCCAAGGGACCCAGACGGCGCATGGGGGATGTGCCAGCCGAGTCAGCCCCCTTCTTCGTGCGCCATCCTGACTGGGGTGGCAAAGGGGAAGGCGCCCAGCCACGGCTGGGAGAAGCTCCCCCAGGCGCCATTTGAACCCCTTCCCTGTGCAGACAGAGGCCCCGAGCTCCCTCCTTCTCTCTGCAGAGAGGAATCGAAGAAGTGGGCAGGGCTGACCTTGGGGGCGGAGCCTCGGAGAAGGGTGGGGCTGGCAGAGGTTCTCCACCCCTTCTCCTCAAGGTGTTTGGGATGCCAAAGGGCAGCTCGTCCTCGGGAGATAGATGCGGGAGACACAAGGGTGGGAGAAGCGGTGGTTGCTCCCAGTTTTGCTGGTGGGGGGGGCTTTGTTCAAATTGGCCTTTATGCCACCCAGCTCTCCTTCCCAATGTTAATACCTTTCTCCCCCCCCCCCTTTTACTGAAGTTGGACACACTGCATTGGCCAGCTAAGGAGTGGGAAAACGGGAGGAGCTGTGGCCGACTTTGCCCTGCTGATTCCTGTCAAATCTTCCTCAAGTTCATGTTAAGCACCCCGAGGACTTTGGGCTCAAGATAGTTTCCCTCCTTCTCCCATAATACTAGAACCCAACGGGGTCGTCATCCCATGAAGCTGATGGGTGGGAGATTCCGGGCAGATCAAAGGAAGGACTTCTCCACACAGCGCAGAGTTAAACTATGGAACTCACTGCCACAAGACGCAGTGATGGCCACCAGCGTGGAAGGCTTTTAAAGGGGGTGAGATAAATTTGTGAAGGTGAAGGCTACCAATGGCTACTTATCAGAATATATATCTATATATCTATATCTATCTCCTGTATCAGAGGCAGGATGGCTCTTTTGGCCCTGCTGACTTTCAGTGTCTCTTTCTCTAAAGCTACGAGCCTCTTTGCCTCGGATGCTGTGGCCCCATAACCCAGGCAGCCACTCTGACTTTTCTTTCCTAATGGATGTTCTGGGGAAGCTGAAGGAGCAGTGGGGAAGTTCGGGAGGATTCTGGAAAGCCACGCCTGGAAGCAGTTGCCGGAAGATCTGGGTTACTCTTTTAGAAACAAGGGGGCCTGCCTGGGGCCCGCCAGGCTCCTGTCCCACCGGAGGCCTGTCGTCGGAGGGCAATGCCTTCGCTCGGTCGTGGCTGTGCGAGGGCAGCAGGGGGCAGGCGGGCTGCTCCTCCCAAGGGCCTGAACGCCTGGCGCGAAAGCAGGCTGCCCGGCCCGGCCACGCCACACCGCGGCTCTCTTCCTTCCCAGGCCAGCAGCCGAAGAGGCTGGGTGTCCTTCAGCATGGAAAGAGCCACGGCTGTGGGGCCTGGGTCTTTCTTGGAAGGCCAGGATGGGAGGGGGTCGGTCATGCTGCCGAGGGAGGGCCGTGAATGCCCAGGCGCGGAGTCCGCCTGCTCTCGGTACCGCCGTGCGTTGTGGCTCTGGCCCAGGGGTTCGTCCCCTGCAAGCGGCAGATTGTGCCATGAATGGCAGTGGGTGGTGGGTGTGCGGCCCCTAGAGTTGTGCCCTGCCATAGGCCTGGTGGCATCTCAGCCCCTGTGCACTTGCAGGTGTGCCCCTGCCCCCTGCCCCTCCCCCCCACAGGGCTGACTTTGCAGCAGGCCCCTCTCTCCCCTCCCCTCCCCTCCCCTCCCCTGCGCTGGGCAGGCCTGAGTTAGGCAGCTTGGAAATAAATCTCTCCTGGTGTGGAACGAGGGGTATAAATATCCCCGGAGTGATGTGATCTTTCCAGCTGCTATTAATAGGCCCCCAGAGACTGAGCCAGCCAGTGCGATGGGCTGACACTTCAAGGGACCCTGGCTCCCTCCCTGGCTGCAGCGAGGAAACTAATCTGCATCCGCCATGCTTGGTAAATTGCCACCTTCGGATGGGGACGGCTAATGACTCGCTCGTTAGAGAGGGAGGCAGGTCAAACAGTGGGGTGGGCTGGCTAGCTGACACGGCTGCACCGGCAGGCGGCCCGTTTGCCAGGCATCTCAGAAAGTCCTGAGTGCTGGTCTCCTTCCAGCTAGCCAGGCCTGGCTAGTCTGCAGCCGCTGCTGCCTCTTCCCTGTGAGGGATGCATGGGCTGGGCTGGTGCAGGAGCTGCTTCCCTCCACGCAGGGGCGAGGGTGTGTCCCCAGGAAGCACGGCACGGCACAGGCAGCCATTCTTCTGCTGTGCCCCGGCGGTGGTGGTGGTGGTGGTGTTGCAATAGCAAAGCCAGAGAGCTGGCAAATTCTCAAGGCTTTCTCGGGCGGAGGGCAGCCGAACGCCGAGGAAGCAGTGAGGCCAAAGAGCTCCTTGCCAACCGGTGGCACCATCAGAGCTGCGCGTTGGAAGAAGCCCCCGGGGCCCTTGGCGACGCTCTGCACCAGCGGTGTCCGTAACATGCTGCTTACCTGGACCAGGGCAAACGAGGGCACCGTGTCACGCTGGATGCCCTCTCTGCATCTGTGTGTGTGGTCTGTGGGCTCTCTCCCCACTGCCCCTGCTGTTTGGAACGCCCCATGGCCACGCCAGCATCCCAGGCTGGCCAGAGCCAGCCTCAGAGTGCGCTTGGCTGCAGCCATCGGAAAAGGCCACCCGACGTTAGACCATGAAGGAAAGGGCTGGACCTGCCTCTCCCCCACTCTTGGTGGATTCCGACAGGCCGTCTCTCCTCAGGCGCTGATCCAGCCGCGCGGCAGCAATCCAGGGGCTATCGCTCGGCCTCTCCCCCTGCCCTTGTGTGGGCTGGCTGTTTGCATAGTTACCCGCACGGCAGCATGGCTTGGTGTGGCATCCGAAAGCACACGCAGCGCAGCAGGGGTGGCTTTGTACCCATCCTACCACCCGCAGCATGCAGTGCAGGGGTTGTGGGGTGGAGACGAAGCCGCCCCGTCCTGCCACACGCCGGGTTTGGACAACACATCAACACGCCCCGCGGTGCAGGTAATGATGTGGACAGTCCGCACTTGTGGAAGCCACGATGGCTCTTTTACCCTCGTAATCGCGTGAACCTGGCCCGTGGCCACTGGGCAAGCTGCCACCTACCTGCCCTCCCCAAATCGCTGGAATTCCACTTCTTGCCCACCAGTGGGCTGCAATGCTGGGCTCGGTGGACCAGTGGCCTGACTCTGCCACAGCCGCTTCCTTCCCTGCGAGGCCGTTTGTGTGAGAGGCATGACCCGGCGGCCTGCTGCTGTGGTGGGACGGAGGGCATCCTAATGGCCAGGAGCCACCTGGGGGCTGCGCTGGGCTTTGTGGGGGCGTGAGAGGCTTGCAGTGGGCAGAGGAGTGGCAGGGGAGTTTGGGCATCGTGGCCATTGGCACCCAAACAGCTGCCAGCCGCTCTGGCCGTGGCCCTCCAGGTCCAGCACTGACAGGCACCTCCCTCCCTCCCTCCCTCCCTTCCTTTTGCCCTCCAGGTCTTTTGCCTACCAGGCAGTGGCGGCAGCAGTGGCGGCGGCAGGAGGGACGCGGAGCATCCTCAAGTGTCGCTGCCCGCAGTCTCAGCCAATCCAATGCACCCTGACAATAAACTGACCAGCCATGGCAAGACAGGCAGCGGCAGCGGCCAGCCCCAGCACCACAATGTGAGCCAAAGCCCCACCTGCAACCTGGGCACGAAGGGCGTGGGGGCAGGGAGCCATGGTGGCAAAGTGGGCCCGCCCGCCCCTGGCAACACGGGGCTGAAGAGCAGCCAGGCGCCCGTGCCCGCCTTTGGGGCCTTGAAGGGCAAAGTGAAGCGGGAGCGGAGCGTCTCCGTGGACTCGGGAGAGCGGCGGGAGGCCAACGCGGCCTTGCTGGACAAGGAGCTGAAAGGTGAGCTGGAGGAGGAGGAGGAGGAGGAGGAGGAGGAGGGAAGGGGAGGCCCCGCCGCCACCGCAGCTGGCGGGAGCAGCCTAACCAGTGGCGTGGCCCTTCTGCCGAGGCCGGCCTCCCCACCCTCCTGGCCCCATGCAGCTGGGAGTCCTCGGGGCCGGTGTGGCCGCCTCGGCTGCAGGATCCGCTCCCCCACCCAGAGGCGGCGGGTGGCCCTTGGAGAAGGTGCCGTTGCCCGCCCCTGAGCGCAGCCGCAGCGCCACCCTTTCCCTCTCACTCCACTGCCCCCCGTGAGACGGAGGACTGAGCCACGCCGCACCTTCTCTGTTAGGCGAAGCGGCCCCCCGGAGCAAGCGGCGCTGCGTGCTGGAGAGGAAGCAGCCCTACAGCGGTGACGAGTGGTGCTCCGGACCAGACAGCGAGGACGACGAGAAGCCTCTTGGCAGCGGCCACAGTGAGTCGTGCCCCACCCCGTGCGCACGGCAGGCGCTGTGGCCAGAGTGCATGGGGGGGGGCAGCGCTGGCCCTGGGTGGCGGAGGGGAAGCCTCGCCTGCCCAGTCCTTGATCCACAGCCCTTCAGAACTGCGCCCTCGGTGCCTGTTCCGCTGCCACCGGCCCGGCCTCAGTCCTTTGCCCTAAAAATCTGCCTGTGACGGTTTTGGCTGCTTGCTTTTTTTATGGGTTTATTTAGTACGCTGTTTCGTTTATACTAAAACTTCTCTCTTGCTTTTCCCCTACATTGAAGAGGCTCAAAGCAGCTAACAAGATTACAAAATATGTATTAATAGAATAACAAAGTTTTTTAAAAATGTAATCCAACCATTAAAACAACTGAGTAAATCACAAACACATTTTATGACTAAAAACATGGTTAAAAAGAACCCAGAGAGCCAGAAGTCGTAGCTAAAAAGCAAGGTGGCCTGAGACGTTTTCCCAGCCTGTGCGGATGGGGCCAGGGTTTAATGGAGCCCCCCCTCCAGCCCGAGGCCCTGAGCAGCCTCTGTAGGAGGGGAGGCGTGCCTTCAGCGCCTCTATCTGCCCTCTCTGTCTGGTCCCTGGCAGCAGTGTGCATGCGTGTGAGGGCCCTGGGAGCGTGCGCGGTCTCCGGCCCCATCGTCAGGCCATAGTGCTGGATCTGCCTTTGGCCCAGGAGGGGTGTGTGGGGAGTTTGTGCCAGCTGTAGTCAGAGGGGGGGGGCATCTTGCCACATCCTTGCAGAGTCTGACCAGGAAAGCCACGCAGGCAAGAGGGTGACCGATACTTGAGGAGTGGATCAGGCCCCCTGCAGGCAGGAGGACCCCCCACCCCCGCCAGCCAAAGGCCTCCAGCCAAAGTTGGGGGATTCCCATTGTGTACTGCCACCTGCTGGCGACTTGGAGTAAAGCAGCGGGCAGCTGTCAGTCTGCCTCTCCCACCCCCATTCTCCCTCTCCACCCCCCAGGCCCTTCCAGCTCAACTTGTGGGGCCCGCAGTATCTCTTGACCCCGAGGTTCTCCTGCTGCCCTTTGCTCCGCTCCGCACCCCACCCCACGTGCAGCCGGCTCCTGGTCCGCAGCCCTTTGCTGACTTCCCCCTCCTCTTCCTCTCCCTCGTGCCACAGATTGTAATGCAGCAGAGTCGGCAATGACCACGGCCTCCCAGCTGGGCCCAGGATCCAACCCCCTTCCAGCCCTGAGCGAGAACAATGCGTCCTGCACGCCCCATGGCGCAGCCCCCGGCCTGAGGTCCGACGCAGGGAACGGCTCAGGCAAGCAGCCCTTGCAGCTCGTCTATGTCTTCACCACGCACCTCGCCAACACGTAAGCCCTCGGGAGGTCTCCGCGTGAGCTGGGGGGCTGGATGGTCCCGAGGGGGCAGCCAGGAAGCGGCCTCTGCTGCAGGGAGAGGGGGGTGGGGCCGGGGGCCGGGTTTTCTTCCGTGCAGCGCTCGGCCGGCTCCCTTCCGGGGGCGGAGGCCTAGAGGCCTGGGCTGCCCCCCAGCAGGAGTGGTTCTGTGGAGAAGGCATGAGCCCGGGGCCATGGCTGTGCCACAGGGGCAGGAAGAGGCCGGGCCTGCACCCTTCAGTCCTGCTGTCCATTGAATGCAGGTGGGCCAGGCAGGCCGGCGAGCCTAGGCAGGGCCCAATCCGCGGGCTCTGCCAGGCGGCTCCCTGACAGTCTCTCTGTGTGTCTGCAGGGCTGCAGAGGCTGTCCTTCAAGGCCGAGCGGACTCCATCCTGGGCTACCACCAGCAGCATGTGCCCCGGGCCAAGCTGGACCAGGTACGTGCAGGGCTGGGGACAAGATGAGGGTTGGATCGTGGCCTGCTTGGTGGAGCTGCTGAGGGTGGGGTGGGGGCTGGCGCAGTCGCCGTGGGGGGAGCACTGCGGGGGAGGGGGCTTGGATGGGGCCCCGCTGACCCGCCTCTCCCTTCCCACAGACCCCCGTTCCAAAGACCCAAGGCGCTCCGGAGCCGCTGCCGATGGCCCCCTCGCCCGCCAGCACCCCCCAGGCTCAGCCACCCCTGCCGCCCAGCAGCCAGCCCCAGGGCCAGCCTCCGCCGGCTGCCCCGCCGGCTGCTCCGCCCGCGCTGGGGCTCGGCCAGGGGCCACTGCCTTCGGCCGGAGCCCTGCCCCAGGAGGGGCCTCCCGAGGACAGCCGCCGGGACCTGACGCCCAACTCGGTGGGGAACGGCAGCAGCAGCACCGCCCCCGGCGGCACCCACCCCAGCACGCCCACCGGCCCCAGCTCTTTGCCTGCCAGCGCCGCAGAGGGCTTGCTGGGGGAAGGGGCCGGGGCAGGGGGCCCCTCTGCGGGGAACGGGCCCCGCCACCCCCTCAACACGGAGGGCCTCTCCAAGGAGCAGCTGGAGCACCGGGAGCGGTCGCTGCAGACCCTGCGGGACATCGAGCGCCTGCTCCTGCGCAGCAGCGGGGCCGAGCCCTTCCTCAAGGGGGGGCCGGGGGCCGGGGAGGGAGGGGTCCTGCCTCCGCAGGCCCCTCCCCCCCAGCTCCCGCAGGCCCCTCCCCCCGGGGCCGGCCTGAAGAAGTACGAGGAGCCCTTGCAGTCCATGATCTCGCAGACTCAGAGCCTGGGGGGGGCCGGCCTGGAGCCGGAGGGGCCGGTGCCCCCCGGGGTGGACATGGGGCAGCAGATGAACATGATGATGCAGCGGCTGGGCCAGGACAGCCTGACCCCGGAGCAGGTGGCCTGGCGCAAGCTGCAGGAGGAGTACTACGAGGAGAAGCGCCGCAAGGAGGAGCAGGGGGGCGTGCACGGCGGCCGGCCCCTGCAGGACGTGATGCTGCCCCAGCCCATGGGCGGCCTGATGCTGCGCGGGCCCCCGCCGCCCTACCACAGCAAGCCCGGCGAGCCCTGGCTCCTGCGGGGGGTGCCCGTGGAGGTGCAGGAGCAGCTGCAGCAGCTGCGGCCCTCCTTCACCGGGGGGCGCTTCCCGGGGAGCCCGGTGCAGGTGCAGGTGCAGCAGCAGCAGCAGCAGCGGGGGGGCGGCGGCTTCGGGGCGATGCAGACCTTGCCCCTGGAGTCGCTGGGCCCCATGAGCGCCATGCAGCGCCCCGTCCGGCCCGGCATGGCCTGGAGCGAGGAGATGCCCATGGGCCCCCCGGGCAACTTTGGCCCCGGCCACCTGCCCTACCCGCCGCTGGGGCCGGGCGAGGGCGAGCGTTTCCTGGCGCCTCGGGCGCGGGAGGAGATGCTGCGGCACCAGGTGCTGGAGAAGCGGCAGGCCGGGATGCCGCGGCCCCTGGGCATGGAAGTGGAGCGCATGATGCAGGCGCACCGGCAAGCGGAGCCGGCCCTCTTTGCCGGGGAGGGGCTGGGCCTGGACTTTGGCGGCTCGCGGGCCATGCTGAGCCCCCCCCTGCGGGACATGGAGCCGGGCTTGGGGCCTCCCGGGGGCAACCTCAACATGAACATGAACGTCAACATGAACATGAACATGAACCTCAACGTGCAGATGACGCCGCAGCAGCAGCAGATGCTGATGTCGCAGAAGATGCGCGGGCCGGAGCTGATGGCCTCTGAGGAGATGGCCCGGGTGCGCGCCCCCAACGGCAACGGTGCCATGATGGGCGGCCCCCAGAAAATGATGATGGGCTCGCCGTTCCCCGGCCAGGGGGGGCCGCCGCCGCCCCAGCACCCGCAGCAGCAGCAGCAGCCGCCGCCGGGCTTCCCGGCCATGCAGGGCCCGTACCCCGCTGGGCCCCAGGAGATGGGCGGCGCGCCGGACATGTTTGGCCCAGAGCAGGGCGTCCTGGGCCACACCACGCGGCTCAGCCACATCCCCCTGCCCCCCAGCACCAGCGCCCCATCCACGAACATGCACCAAGCCCCTGGACGGGGCCTGGGCCGGCGCCCTTCCGACCTGGCCCTCAACATGGGGCCGATGAACTCCCCCGGCGTGGGCCGCCTCAAGTCTCCGACGCTGAGCCAGGTCCACTCTCCGCTGGGCACGTCGCCTTCCGCCAACCTCAAGTCCCCGCAGACGCCCTCGGCCATGGTCAGCCTGCCTGCCGCCGGCGCCACCGGCGCCCCCCTCAAATCCCCCCAGGTCCTCAGCTCCGTGCTCAGCGTCCGCTCCCCGACCAGCTCGCCAGGCCACCTCAAGTCCCCATCACTGGCCGTGTCCTCTCCAGGGTGGGCTCCGTCGCCCAAGAACGCGCTTCCCAGCCCCGGCCTGGCCCAGAGCAAGCCAGCCCTCGGCATGAGCAACTCCACGGCCCTGGGCGGCATTGAGCAAGGTAAGGACGGGCGCTGGGGTTTGGGGGGGCTTCCGGGTGCGCCCCAGGGGGTCGCGGGGTTTGGATCGTGTCCTGAGACCCGGGGTGCTTCGCCGTCCCTTCAGCAAGGGGCGAAGGGGGTCCTCAGCGGCTGCTGCGGGAAGGAGCCTTTCAAGGCAGGGGGGCCGTTGGCTTCCGGGTTTGGGTTTGCAAAACAAGGCTTAAGACTTTTTGTAGCGAGAAACCCGGGGAAGGTCAGGCATTGTGAGCAGGGCTTCGCTTTTCACGTTGCTGTTATTACCACCATGCAAGCGAATGAGGCATCCAGGCTCAATAGGATGAGGAAGATGAAGGCGAAGGTGGGTGGGACGCCGGCGGTTGGGCAGAGCCCGCGACCTCAGGCGGGGCGCCATCCAGCCGGCGCTTCCAGGGGTCACATAGAACAGCGTTCTGTTCTATGCGGTGCGTTATCACGTCGTTAATATGCTTGATTCTACCTGCTTCCCATGAAAAAAAAATACTTCCTGTCTTATAGGAAAATACACTTAGTGGGAGAAACAATCAGCCCTTGCTGGTTTCTGGAAGCAGCTGGGCTGAACATTGATGGGCTTTTTCCGGTGATTTCAACCGGGTGTTTAGAGAGAAACTCCAAACAGGCATCCATCTTTGGAAATAGAAATACACGTCCCATGTATCGTCTGTTCCTTGCGGTGGAGTCGTGTGAGCCCGTTGCAGCAGAAACAACAGAGAACCCTGTGGCACCCTCAAGACTGACAAATTTATTGCAGCAGAAGCTTCCTGGACTAGATTAGATGCATGACGTGTTATCCTGAGCTCCAAATGTATTATCACGCGGGGGGTGGGGGGTGGGGGCTTATAAACACTGAGGTCCAAAGAAATTGAAATGTGAAAATAGAGCCCAGGATAATTACTTTATTTACTAAAGCAATCATTCATAAGGCAGTCATTGGGTGATAATACAGATATCTTTGCATTGGTGAGCTGTTTAACGCATGTAGTGTGTGTATACACACACACACACACACGCACACACACACACTAATGCACTTCAAGGCAGAGGAAGCTGTCTATTGAATCAGCAGTGTATCATATCCTAACACCATTTAAAGGATGCCTTCCTAGGCAGGCATGGTGTTCTTGGGAAATCCGCGTGCTTCAATCCTTCAACTAGTATGCTCTTTCATTCGGAAAGATTTCAAGTACACGCGGGGATTGTTGGCTTCCTCTGAATCCACCTCCTTGCCCCTCCCTCAAGGGTCCTGCCTGTGGGAGTGAGCTTCCGCGGCGCCCCCCTCCTTTGCCTGCCTCTCCCTTGGGGCCCGGAGTCCGCCGTCTTGGACCTCCCTCCTGCATCCTGTGCTGAGGGGCCGGCGCCCGGCTCCGCTCCGGAGCTTGGCTCTAAGACTGTTGGTGTCTCCTGTTGCAGGTTCGATGCCGCCTGGGCCTAGGAGCAGTTCCTCTGCCTCAGCCAGCACCCCCTCTGGCCCCCTGAACCCCAACCTGCCTTTTCCTTCCTCTCCAGATCCACCCCCATCCCAGAACCCCTTGTCACTCATGATGTCCCAGATGTCCAAGTACGCCATGCCCAGCTCCACCCCGCTCTACCACAACGCCATCAAGACCATCGCCACGTCGGACGACGAGCTGCTCCCAGACAGGCCAATGCTTCCGCCTGGCGCCATGTCTGGTGGGTATCCGGCGGGGGCGGTCAGAGCCAGCGGCGCACCATGGCGGCGGGCCAGGCTCACCCTGGGGGCTGCCTTCATGGGGTTTTTCCTGCAGCATAGCTGCATTGTGAGGGCCCTTGCAGGACGTGACGTCGTGGCCGGCATGCTCCCAACCCGCCTCCTCCGCCTGGAAAAACCGCAGTATCGGAGAGCCCTTCTACTCCGTTCTTTTTAGTTAAAGCAGTTCCCAGGCACTTGCTCTGCA
Source organism: Elgaria multicarinata webbii (assembly GCF_023053635.1). Taxonomy (NCBI): domain Eukaryota; kingdom Metazoa; phylum Chordata; class Lepidosauria; order Squamata; family Anguidae; genus Elgaria; species Elgaria multicarinata. The sequence goes on from NC_086182.1 coordinate 37,020,358, forward strand.
ATCATAGCAGAGTCGAGTTGGAAGGGGCCTGTGAGGCCATCGAGTCCAACCCCCTCCTCAGTGCAGGAATCCACCTCAAGGCATCCCTGCCAGAGGGCTGTCTGGCTGCCTCTTGAAGGCCTCTAGTGTGGGAGAGCCCCCAGGCCTGGGCATTCAATCCTGGGCGTGCCCTATGACCTGGCTGTGACGTGGGCTGGGCCTTCCCCCACCCATTCCCTTCGCGTTTCCATTAAGACACGTCTATGCACTTCCGGCATTAATTAGCTGCTGGACTTGGTTAATTCGCTTCTGTAATGTGGTGTTAAGCTCCACAGCTGTGCAGCTCCGGAGTTGCAAAGCGATTGTGTTAATTTCCTAGTACGATATTTTTTGGAGTGGGGTTTATGTGGATTCCCATTCATGAAACTGTAGTGGCAGGGGAGCCTGGAGAGGGGCCATCCCAAGCCTCTCTCTGGATGGCGCTGGTTCCACGTCAGCCTTCGCCCCACCCAGCGCTGTGCCCTTTCCAGCACTGGAGAGCCAGGCTTTAGGGACGGTGGGCGCCGCTGTGTAACCACGAGAGAGCGGAGCCCATTTCAGCATACTGTGGAGAACCACAACAGTGTGTGGCCCTCCCCTGCTCGTGAAGATGAGGCGCTGGGCGGGATCTGAGGGACAGAGAGGCAGGAGGGCCCTTGTGGACTCGGGGGGGGGGGGGCGGGGCTCTTTCGGCCACTGCTGTGACCCTGAGGCTGCCAACGGGTGTCTTGGCCAACGGCCGCTTCAGCAGCTGCCCTCCTGCTTCCCACAGGGCTCCTCCAGCAGGCTCTTCTGCCAGGCCAGAGAGAGGGAGGGGGGAGGTTTGAGAGCTTTCATACGTCCTGCCCCTCTTGGGGATAAGGAGAGGGGCGGGGGGGAGGTCTCGGCTCTCCGTGGACTGGTCGTTTGGACTGCCTTTCCGAGGGCGGCAGCAACAGCTGGGCGTGGCGGTGGTGATGGGCTCAGGGCGGGGGGCGACATTCTTCGTTGCTTGCTCTCCGGGCCAGAGCGGAGCCCCTGCCCCCCCTCCCAGCAGCCCTGCTCTGCCCCTGCGTGCGCTGCCCTCGGGAGGCTCACGGTTCTCTGTCTCCCCCTACAGGCATGGGAGGGAACCAGCCCGGCCAGATGCACATGAACTCTGTGGGGCCCGGCCCGGCCCAGAGCCCCATGGGCATGAACCTTCCTGGACAGCAGCCGCTCTCACACGAGCCCCCAGCACCCACGATGTCCTCGCCAAGCCCCCTGGGTGCCAACCTCCCCATGCACGGCAGCGCAGCTCCGCAGAACCCCATGATGCTGGCCCCTGGCCCCCAGGACCCCCTCAGCCAGCCCTGCGGCCCCCCTGGCCAGCTGGTGTTCCCACCCCGCCTCCAGCAGCCCCCCAGCAACGGCGGCAGCATGCCCATGGGGCCTGGGGGGCCCAGCTTGCAACAGCACTACCCGCCTGGCTTGGGCCTGCCCCCAGAGGAGCTGCAGCCACCCCCGCCCCCGGGCCCGTTGCCTCCGCAGCAGCAGCAGCAGCAGCAGCAGCGCATGGCCGCGAGGATGGCCGACCCCTACCCGTCGGTGCTCCCCGGGGTGGCTTCGGTGCTCAACGACCCCGAGCTGAGCGACGTGATCCGCCCCACCCCCACCGGGATCCCCGAGTTCGACCTGTCGCGCATCATCCCGTCCGAGAAGCCCAGCAGCACGCTGCAGTACTTCCCCAAGGGCGAGGGCCAGGTGGCCAAGGCCCAGCCCCCGTCCAACCTGCACCTCCTGAACCTGCAGAACATGATGGCGGAGCAGGGCCCGGCCCGGCCCGGCCCCCAGGGCATGCAGCGCGGCATGGCCCTGTGCCACCCGGGGCAGGTGCCCGTGCTGGGCAGGACAGGCCTGGCGCCCCAGCAAGGCATGATGGGCGCCGGCGTGCACCAGGGCATGATGCTGCCCCAGCAGAGCCTCATGGCCCAGCAGAACTTCCTGCTCATGCAGGCCAAGCAGCGCAGCATGTCCGTGTCGGGGGAGATGTACGCGCAGCCCGGCCACATGCTCTCCCCGCAGGGCTCGCTCATGGGCCCCCCGGGGCCCCAGCAGAACCTCATGGTCTCGCACCCCTTGCGCCAGCGCAGCGTGTCCCTGGACAGCCAGATGGGCTACGGGCCAGGAGCGGGCGGCATGGCCAACCTGCCCTTCTGAGGAGGAGGAGGAGGAGGCCGCCGGCGGACCCTGGTGCGACAGGAGGGACGGACAGACGGACGCCAGCCCGCTTCTCTGCCCTGACACCGAGTTTGGCTTGGATCTTTCCTCTGAGTGTGAATTCTTTCTTTCGTCCTTTCTTTCTCTCGCTCCTTTTGTTTAAGGCAACCAAAATGTGCAAGAGGGTTTGGAACAGCTGTAAATAGGTTAGGGGGGGAGCAACAGCAAAGATTTTTGCTGGCTTGGAATTGTTTGTATTTCTGTGTTTTAATAGAAGCCTCAAAACCTGTTTTTGGAAGAAACAAACACAAATGCAGCCCATTGGCAAAGTCTAGCTCAGTGTGGCCTGGGCATCCCGCCGGGCGGGTCCGGCAGCCCCAGTCGCGCGCTTGGCCCGGCGTGCCCTTCCAGGGCCGGACTCCCTCCGCTGGGCACCAGCCCGGCAGCTCTGCGACATGGCGGCCAGTAGGCGGCCTGAGGGATGCACCCTCTGCCCTCGCAGAAGGGAAGGCATCCTTTGGCTGGCGGGAATTCGGCCCAGTCAAGCACCGCTGCCCCCCCCTTTTGCTCAAAGAGGGCCACTGCATTCAGACAGGGCTTGAAGTGGAGACTCATCTGTTCCCCACCCCACTCCCTCCCAGGGCATTGGGGGGGCCGAAGCAGATTTGGACCAGGTTGGCCCCGTGTGTGTGTGTGTGTGTGTGTGTGTGTGTGTGTGTGTGTGTGTGTGTGTCTTTCTCACCTACGCTGCCACAGTGCTTATAGTTACTGGTCCCTCTCTCACACGCACGCGCTGCCTGCCAGAATGATGAGATTGGAGGCGTGGGCGCTAGGGACTCCCTCCGCCTCCGGGAAGCGCTTCACGGTGGCCCACAGCTGGCAGCTCCTCCTTCAGCTGAATCGCCCCGCTTCCCCTGGAAGGATCGATACTGTCCTCTTGTTCTCCCCACCCCACCCCACCCAGCTAAGCAAGCGCCGCCATGCCGTGGGGGCCCAGCAGCAGCCCTATGCCTCCCTACCGACGCCCCAAACATTTGGAGGAGATCGTAGCAATTGTGATTCAGTCCAAGGAAACCTTGCCTTGACTCTGCACGAATTGTCTCCTTTTACAAACGAAACCAGTTGAATAGATGGAGACGGAAGCTGGCTTGGCCAGAATCCTGGACCCAACCCTTGCGGGGGGGGGGGGGAACCACACACACCAAACCCTGCACTTTCAGACGGCTCTGGGCGGAATGGTTTGCATATCTAGGGAAAGCCAAGAGCAGGCCTGAGAGGTGGCACAGATCTGAGGTCTGGCATAGGGAGGTGTGTGCGCTTGCTTGCTTGCCTGCCTGCCCCTGGGGGTGGGGGGAGGCTCCTCTCCCCCCCACACTTGCACTTGTAGACTCCGGGGGCGGCTGCTCGCCTCTAGGCTTAAGGAGACCCCGTCATCTCTCCGTCCCACCCACCCCCAGGACTCTCGCACATCTTGTTCCACTGCTGCAAGCCCCCCGTCCTCTTCTGTGTTCCTGCTCTACCTGTTCTGTGCATGATAGGGGCCTTGCTTGATGCTCTCTTTCATAGGCAGCACCAAGCCCTGCCTGTTGGTCATGGCTTGCACATACCACGTTGCTAAGCCCCTGGAATTGTGTTTGCTAAGAAAGCCACAAAAGCCTGGCCCAGGTGGCCCTTGGATTCTCACCCATCACCACCACCGGAAGAGAGATTCCTTCTAGATGCTGTGGCGGTTGGAGTGCAGCCTGGGGTGGGGTGGGGGGCTTTGAAGTTGCCTACCCCTGTTGTGGAGGGAAGTCTCCATCCTACCCCCACCCCCAGTTTCCCATCGGCAGTGAAGAGCATGTGGGAGGCCTCTGAGGTGCAAGGCGCTGAAGCTGCCATGGGACGGATCCGTCAGAGGGGGAGAGGGCGTGGGCGGAGGCAGGAAGTCCGTGGCCCCAGGCCTCCGAAGGAATCGCTACTGCTTTGCCCCCATGGCCCTGGGCCAGATGCCTTGTCCCTCTAGGGCAGCCACACCAGGCCCACCGCACCTTCTTCTAGGCCGTGTCTTGTTCATAGCAATACGGTGGTCGGGGGCCACTTGCCGGGGAGCCCACGGCTAGCCCCTCCCTCGCCCCTCTTGCGCTGTGACCGTCGTCCTGTCTCGTGCCTCGTGCTTCCTTGCTCAGCTCTCTGGCTTGCGTGGTGCCTGCTGAAGCCCACCTGCTTCTCTGCCTGCTCCTCTGGCCACAACCTGCTCATTTCCTGCTCCAGACACACCGCTGCGCCACCGTCTCTAGCAGTCCGGGATGCCCACCGTGGGCATGTGTTCGTGCCCAGGGGGCGGGATGGGCCTGCTCTCTTTGTCCTCCTTTTTTGGGGTTGGTGGGGGTGGGAGAGAGTCCTCCCCCTGCCACCCGTGCATTTTGTACCATTCTATAAATATATATATATATAAATATAAATATATAAATACAATATGTGAAGACATCTTATTGGTTTTTATTTTGAAATGATTTCTAGGCTTGTTTTTTGGGTATCTGTGCTGCCTGTAACGTATTGATTGACCTGTTTTATAGGTGCCTTTTTATTAAAAAGAGACATTTCAAAACATGCCTGGCAGGAGCTTTTTGCGGTGGGGTCTTTGGCCAGGTTAGGGTGTGGCTACCAGACCAGAGGGGTTAAGAGCAGGATTGCTTGGGCCTTTTTGGCAACGATCTCGCTCCCCCCCTCCCATTTCTGCTGCTGAACGTTACACATCATCCATGAACAATCACCTGCGTGTCGCTTCATTTCTGAAAGGGGGGTGGGCACTACAGCTCCACCGTGGCTGTTTCTCCCATGCTGTGCCTTAGTAGCTGGGGTTGTTCAGTGCTTAAAGGAAGGAAGGCACTCAGTGTATGCTCAGGAGCGCTTTCTGTTGCTTCACATCTCCTGGGACTCCACACCACGATGAAGCAGCACTTTAGATGCAGCTCTCCCCCCCCCCCATCCTGAGCTGTGTGTCCATGAGAACTCTTCCCACCGGGGGGGGGGGGGAGGGAGGAGCAGGGGACATGGGACAATTGCCTCCTCACTCAAAAAGGAGTGGTTGGGAGGGGGCACATTCTGGGGCCTCTTCACGTGATATTGCTGGACATCATCCGGCCGGGGGCAGAATACCCAGCTGTATAGAAGGGCAAGGAGTGGAGGTGGCCCATCTTCCTCACAATGTGGTGCTATGGAGGGGGGGCTTCTGAAATGCCCGCTGCTGCCCTTTCGGGGTTGCTCCATTGCTGCCCACCAGCTGACGGGGCTTCTCTTCTCCAGCCCACCCCCACTCTTGGCTCTCACTTCTGTGTTCAGGCATCCCAAACTCGGCCGTCGAGGCAGGGAAGGGAGCCGTGGGACTCTTGAGACTGGGGAGAGGAGGAGGAAGCTGGCTGGCTGGCCGGCCGGTCAGCTGGCCGGCCCACCCCAAAAGCAGCTCCGTCCCGTCCCAGCCAGGCCTGCCTCTCCTCGCTGACGCCCTGCCTTGCTCGGGGGAGATCACGTCCAGATGCTGCGGGAGGGAGGCGGCCTCAGCTTTGGGCCTCAGCCTGGGTGTACTCAGCACCTGGGCTGTTCCCCTTCGCCAGCACAGGCCCAAGCAAGGAGCACCCACTTTTCCCTGGCGCAGAGGGGCCTGTCCTGCCTGCTAGCCATGATGGGCCGGGGCCAGCTCAGAGGGTGACACCTTGCAGGGGATGCTGCTGGCAAGTGGCCAATGGCCAGGGAACCCCAGAGGTGGCAAGGATGGCGAGGGAAGGGCAAGGAGCTGGTAGGCTGGCTGCACCCACAGCCCAAACGCCTGTCTCCCCAGGGCTGGGAAGTCCATCCTGGTTTTGTTTCACACGGGGACATTGACAGAAGCGGGTACAAAATGTTTTTATTTAATGAAATCTTCTCAGACATGATTTGCAACAGGAGCACAGTAAGGCTGAGACTGAATGTGACGCACAAGCCCCTTCATCCCGTTCCCCCACCTGCCTGCGCTCCTGCCTGGGAAGTAGACCGACACACGCAGGTTTCCAGCTCCTGGCCCAAAGAGGACTCTGTGCCTTCAGCAGGTAGGTGGCAGGTGGTGCAGTAACTAGAGAAGCTCGACCAGTTGAATGTCTTTCCTGGTACGCAGCTCTTACAGGCATGGACACAGCGTTCAGGGAAGGGCTGTGCAGCCACAACATGCACCCCGAGAATCCCGCTGCAAATCCGAACAGGGCTAGAAGACGCCAGCGGCCGCTTTTGCCTCCCTCCTGGATCAAGAATTCCTGGGCTGGCAGACCCAGGTGGCGTTTCCCGCTGGCCTCGGAGGGTGGGAGAGCCGCCCCGTTCGTGGTGAGGGGAAGGCCGCCCAGCACTCCCCCTCAGCACCCTGCCACGTTCCTCTTCTCAACTCTGAGCTAGAGAGGCCAAGCCTGACCTTTGCCCGCTCCCTGGGCCGGGCAGGACTCTGGGGCAGCCCCCAGCCTTGCTGCTGGCTCTCTTACTTGAGCAGAGCAAGACAGAGCAGAGCTCAGAGTCCCACGCAGGGAAAACCGGATGATGGTGGCAACTGGCCTCATTGGCAGTGAGGGCCCGGCTGGGCCCGCTTAGCGTTCATGACGGTCCCCTTCGTTACTCTGTAGAAGGCTATAGGCAAGGGGGGCGGTGTGATTTAGTTCCAACTGGGGGGGAGGGGCTGGGCCTTGTGGATTTATTCATTCCTTCGTTCCTTCACTTGAGGGCTCTCAACCTTCCCCCCAGAATTTGGCCACTGGGGTAGGCAGTAGGGCCCTACGGCTCCATAGCCCCAGAGCAGGTCCCCTGGGCTGCAGTTCGTTAACCGTTGGGATTGCGTGTTCCCCCTTTTGCTCTCGGCTAGAGCAGGTGCTGAATTCTGGGGCACCGGAGGACTCCAGGTGAAGAGGCTTCTCGGTCTCAGGAGAGGACTGGCAGGGGGTGGCACAGAAGCTGCCTCTGGAGGCCCAGGCCAAAGGGAGGGGCCAAAGGAAGAAGCACTCCGTGGGCGTAAGCAAAAGCCAGACCCTTCTCCGTGGGTAAGTGAGGCGTACTGGAGCAGGAATCGTTTCCAAGGAAAGCCGGGCAAGGGAGCAAAAGTCACGCACAGGCTTCCAAGAAAAAGGCGCCTGGCTTCAGAAGCGAGGGTCTGCCGGTCCACTCTTTGGTCTTTGGCCAGTAGACCCTGGCTGGGCTTAGTCTCTGCCTTGGCCCAAGCTGAGCCCCATGCTTCTCCTCTGAGCCCTTTGGCCATTCAGGGCTGGGGGAGGGGACGAGGGACCAGGCAAGCCTGAAGGCGTAGGAAAGGGGTTCATGGCGCACGGGGAGGTGGAGTGTCGCGTGGCCGTGACGTTGGTCTCAGTGGTGCTCTCGGTCCGGCACGTGCCCAGGATTTCCTGCAGGGTGCTTTGGCTCAGGCAGCCCAGGTCGTGCAGCAGCCGGCAAGCGTCATGGCGGAATCGGATGCCCACAAAAGCGTAGAGAAGGGGGTTGAGGCAGCAGTGGCTGAAGGCCACCAGCTCCGTCACCGTGATGGCAATGCTCAGCCCGTCCTCCACGGCACAGCCCCGAGCCTCCAGTTTGCTGAGGGTGTCCAAGAAGACGGCCACGTTGTAAGGGGTCCAGCAGAGCAGGAAGACGCTTGTGACCAGGATGGCCACCTTGACCGCTTTCTGCCGCTGCAGCCGCTGGGACCGGCAGAGGACCCTCACGATGGCTGCATAGCAATAGCACATGACCCCGGAGGGCAGGAAGAAGCCCACGATGTGGTTCAGGAAGCGCGTTGCCAGGTGGGCGTTGGCGCCGCCTGCCCCGTACTCCTTGAAGTAGCACATGCTGAGGTTGTCGCCCACCGCCCAGACCTCTGTGAAGAGCAGGTCGGGCATTGTCAGCAGGAGGGAGAGGAGCCAGATGGCCAGGCACGCCAAGTGGACCGACAGCGCCCGCCGCTTCTGGAAGGTCTGCAGGGCATACACCACGGCCAGGTAGCGGTCCACGCTGATGCAGCTCAGCAGCAGGCTGCTGCTGTAGAAGTTGACCCTGTTGGCGGCGCTGAGCGCTTTGCAGAGGAACGTGCCAAAGACCCAGCCAACTAGGATCTCCACCGCCCCAAAGGGGAAGGTGAGGACGAGCAGAAGGTTCGCCAAGGCCAGGTGGAAGAGGAAGAGCTCGGTGGAGGTGCGCGAGCGCCTGTAGCGCCACAGGATCACGATCACCAGTAAGTTGCCCAAACCACCCAGCAGGAATATCAGCAGGTGGACGAAGGGGACCAGGACCCTCCTGAAAGGGTGAGAGACGCTCTCAGGGCACAGGTACTCGTCGAAATAATCGCTCGAGTTTCCGTCGGTTTCTGATGAGTTGTAATCATCCGGCTGTGGAACAGACAGAAGAAGACGTTACTGGTGGACATCTCTGCCACAGCAAGGAGAGAAACGTACGAGTGGGACCCTGGACCTAGTTCTGGCGGCTGCATTCTGCCCCCAACGCCCCCACCCCAAACGGCCAGTCAGCATTTTGCGCTCCCTGAGACTGCTCAGCCTTCACTGGACTGCTTTGGGCTGTGTGTGCGTGTGTAAGTACACACACTGGGCCCCAATCCCCACAGTTACATTAACACCTGAATTTTCTTCATTGGCTTAGGTAGACCTACAAAGCAACTATTGTTCTTCCTGCTCACAGTGGCCCATCTCCGTAGCTCTCTTTGCAGTTTTAAATACAAGTGAAGTGAGATATTTGTCATTTGCTCCCCAGAAATCTGTCAGGAGGCGATGAGTGCAGAATGCCGACGCGTTCTGCCCTAAGGATGCAGGTGGTTTCGCCTCACAGGGAAGCAACTCTGCCAATCCCCCCTTCTGGATCCAGCGGCTGAAAGACCTCTTGTGCCCTCTCTAGGCCTGGGAGCCAGGGACTAGCCTGGCCTAACAGCACAGAGCCCCAGGTTTTCTCTCTAGAACAGATCCAGCGGTGAACTTGACACAGAGTTAAGGGGGAAGATCACTCTCCTGACAGGTTTTAAGAGCTGCAAGGGAGGGGGTGGGAAGAATCCCTTACGGTTGGGGGAAATGAGAGTTTCGGGGTGGGGTGGCGTTGATGCCTCCGCAGCCTTCCTGGACCAAATTGCACAGAGCTGGGGAGAGAGCGCCGGAAGAGAGCGTGCAAGCAGAAGAAGCCGGCAAGGGAGAGAAACCGCAGGAGTGGCGAGAGCTGTCCCTTTCCTGCATCAGGACTTCCCCCCTGCAAAACCCCTCGGTCACTAGGTTTTTCCTGAGGATGCTTCCAGAGCAAGGGTGCCTGGCACCAGCAATCCCAAGGCTTTGTGCCTTTCTTCCACCCGTTTCTCCTCATCGGATTTTCTGCATTAAGGAAAAGATGGAAGAAGCAGTGAAAAACACACATGGGGGGGAAGTTTACAAACTGCCCCCCTTCCGCCAAGCTTCCTTGAATGAGGCAGGGCAACGGCACTCCTACATCCCTTACCTGAAGCCCCTTGCTCCCTCCCTTTCCTCACCTGGGATGCCCACGCCCCCCCCCCCGATTCGTGGGCCCTGATGGAAGAAGGGGGAGGAAAAGACGTTCTCAGGACTGTGTGAAGGTAAGAAATCAGGAATGGATGGATAGTGGGCAACCCATCTCAACATCAGACTGGGTTATCTAATGATAACGATTCCTGCCTGCCGTTATAGAGGTGCGTTCTTGAATTGTGCTTTGTTTACTTACTTGGGGTTTGGCTGTGCCATCTGCCTGTGGACCATGCAATTCTGATTGCCTCTCCTTTCCCCTTACAGTAGATTCACTGGTGAACATCCAAGCTGGTGGAAAGCACCAGTTAACTAGGCGTGATTATCCCAGGCCTCAGAGCAGCCGGGCTTGCCATGCATTTGCAGTGGGGTCAGAGAGCACCAAGGACATCCAGAAATAGGTCCATTCTGGTCACCACCAGGCCCTTTTATTTCCAGGTCCCAAGACTGTCCTAGGTTCAAGTTGTCCATCAAAGAGCATAATTTAGCCATTTTAGGGGTTTTTTATTAATGAACGAGTGTGATTCAGGGTGCAAAATATTTCTATACACACATAATTACACATTATAGAGTATACATGTGTGTAATTACACTTATTATTATTATTATTATTATTATTATTATATCCTGCCTTTTGCCCAATGCTGGGCCTCATATAAAAGGAAATCTATATTGTGTATTTAAACATGGTAATAACAGCACTGAGGAGGAGGAGACGCAATGGCTTAGCCAATCTATTTTGCATTTTTTCAGAAAAGCAGCAAATTTTACACCATTTGTAGACTAATGCCTAGTGATTATTTTCAATGGGGGGAGGTGAACGTGCCCATGTGTGTGCAATGCACAACTGACTGAAATCATGTTTCTATTTGAGTTATTGGCATCACTCATAGTGACTTATATATAAAATAAGAACTCATGGACACAGCTCATACAGTCAGTAAAAACACTAGGATAGCGTTGAGCAATCATACAGCTGTAATTTTTAAAGGATTTCTTGGCATATTACACATATGCACATGCACAAATGTTTAAAACAATGCCTAGCTACAGATACTACTACACAGGGTCATTGGAAAATCACACAGGAATTTGGGCAGTTATTGTAAAAACATTATATTAATTTTTAACTCAACGAACATCAGGGCATTCTCCCCACCACCACCAGAGTTACATTCTGCATGGTGTGCAGAACGGTCGCCTTTTTGCACTTGCAGTATTTTTTACATCCTTTTGAGCCTCTACAAGAGTAATTTCTGCAGTTACTATTGCTTGTTATCACATTTAAATATACAATAAATATTTCTGTTCACATGTACTATACGTTTAGAAGATATGTGCCAACATTTTATTTATTAAATTTCTACCCCACGTTTCCTCTAATATAGTGCTCATCATGAATTGCACTCTCCCACACTAGAGGCCTTCAAGAGGCAGCTGGACAAGCATCTGTCGGGGATGCTTTGGGGTGGATTCCTGCATTGAGCAGGGGGTTGGACTCGATGGCCTTGTAGGCCCCTTCCAACTCTGCTATTCTATGATTCTATGATCTATCCTTTCATTGATAAACAAAGCTAAAATGGCCAAGATGACGCTCTCGAGGGCAGCCAGACCACAGCTGCAGACCCCGCTTGCCTGGATGGATCAAGGGTTTACTAGCTAGCTTGCCTGTGGTTTCACAGGGGGCGCCTCCCCATTTCAAAACACGACACAGAATTTGGGGACCGAAATCTTTCTTGTCGTAATATTAATCTATCCTGAAAGTTAAATTAGGATCAGATTAACCCATCTTTATTTGTAACCATACAAACATATATAGTACAGAACAGACACAGCCTATGTTGCTATATTGGCAGAAGGGAATTCATGTCTTGGGGGTTTGGGGACTCTATTGCCTTTATAGTATCTTAAAATAAAAGGGGTTGTTGCGTGCCAGAAATTATTCCCCCGCCTCCACTCCGTTTCCCTCCTACCCCACTATTTTTGCACTGCAGTAAGCCAGGGGAGCTGCGAGTATACTGTTGTTTAGCCTCCCAGATTTGGGTTAGGACACATGCTACTTTTGTGTTTATTTTTGTAGATGCCTGATTTAGTTTCCACACAGAACTATACGTAGCGCGCAGCCTTCTTGGCGGAGCCAGGCTCACGGGGAACCTGCGCTTCTGATTTTCAGCACAAGCCATATTTGCATAGCACTGCTTGGCTTGTGTCAGCACAAAACTAATTTCCTCCCCTGTCTGAACGGCTTTTTAAGTGTTCAAAAACACCCTCAAAATTCCTGCCCTTAAAATTCTAAAGTAGTGAAACAGCATTTGATAAAAAATGGCCCTTGAAGAAAGATGTGGGGGCGCAGTGATGCAGTGAGACTCAGATCCCCAAAGGCAGAGCGAGAAGAGCTCCCTCCTCATCCAGGGATCTTGCACAGGTACCTCAGAACATGCCCTTTATGCCCTATTTTGTTTTCTCTGAATAAAACGTTCCCTTTGCTAAACATTACGTGTTCTGCTCTGAAATTCTGGCCCCAAACCACATTAATTCCCATTTGCTGAGATGGAGTCAAGTTATTATTATTATTTATTTATTTATTTATTTATTTATTTATTTATTTATTTATATAGCACCATCAATGTACATGGTGCTGTACAGAGTAAAACAGTAAATAGCAAGACCCTGCCGCATAGGCTTACATTCTAATAAAATCATAATAAAACAATAAGGAGGGGAAGAGAATGCAAACAGGCACAGGGTAGGGTAAACAGGCACTGGGTAGTAGCCTGCCTGAGGTGCCCCTGTAAAAATAGTTGGCCTGCTCCCTGCCTGTGTGTGAGTGAGAAATCACCCCAAGCCATGCATGGGTCAGCTCAGTGGGATCAGTCCCAGGCCAAGAGTGACCCCAGGGAAAGGACCAGGGAACACCCTGATGATGGGCTGCAGGGGAATGGAGGGACGAGTTTTTAGATGGTTCTCAGGCTCCTCACACACAGCTCTGCCAAGGCACCAAAGCGGCTAAGGAGAAAGAGTTCTCATATAAAATACAATCGGTCAATAAAAGCGCCTCCTAACGTGCCCGTTCATAACCCCAGGTTTGCAAGCACCAAGCAGATTCTCCAGGCAGAGCGGGCGCTGGGCCCAGCCCACCTACAGAACAGGCCTCCCATCCACTCCGCCCAGACATCCCTGCGCCGTTTCACAGAGTGACGGGCTCCTGCAAGGGCCTCGCTGCTTGCGCTCAGTGCCCTCCCAAGCCATGTCAGAAGAAAGCCCCCGACAGAGAGGCCCGATCCTGCCGGAGCTGGGTGCCCAGGTTTCGTGGAGGGCTGAAGGGCTCTGCCTCCCACACAGGCTGAGCACTTCAGGGCCAGCCACTGGGGGGGAGGGGGGAGAAGTCTGTGCTCTCTCTAGGGAGTAGGGGAACAGCGCTCTCTGCCCCATGGGACTGAGGGTTCTGGTGTCCTGCCTGCAGCGGAAATCTCACCAAACTGTGAAGTACCGGCTGAAGGCCTGCTGCAGCCACCCTCCTTCCTGTTGTACAGATACACCCAAATCCTGCCTTTGCCTCTCAGGGGCCTTCCAAACCCACTGACTTTGTGTGTGTGGTGGGGGGTCATTCCCTCTGCCATCGCACCCTGTTGGGGCTTCTCCCAACGCCCGCATGCTGGCTGCACATGTGCGGCTACCTTGTCTACACTGGCCGTTGCCTCCGTCTGAGAAGCTGGGTTGACATTTTAGCTACGTTTGGAGGGAAGAGCCCAGCGCTCAAGCAGGACCCACAGAAGCTAAGGAACACAGCCCGGGCGGCCCTTGATTTAAAGCAGCCGTGTCCCTTTCCAGGGCTCTGCCATTGAGCATTTCGCAGGCCATAGCCTACCTACCTGAAGGCCCCTTAGCCCTGCAGTGCAGCTCCCAGCACCCAAAGGCACCTGAAGGCAGGCGCTCCGAGAAGGCGGGAAGAGGAGGCTGCCCTCGGCAGAGGCAGCAGCCGGCCACCACGCCCTGGGCACACCTGGGGACCCACACGCCCCCCTTCCCTCCACCGCCGCCCTGGGCACCCTCCCTGCCATGGCGGGCTCCCAGCTGCTCGCACGCCGCTCAGCAGACCTGGGGGAGGCTCTGAGCCTTTCCAGATAAGGGGAGTGGGGAGGGCAAGAAGCCGCAGAGCCCACCCTTACGTATTCCTTTCTTTATTCGTTGCATTTATATCCCACCTTTCTTCCTTCTTAAAGAACATACGTAATCCTCCTCCCCTCCAATTTATCCTCACAACAACAACCCTGTGAGGTAGGTTGGTCTGAGAGCCTGTGGCTGGCCCAAAGTCACCCAGTGAGCTTCCATGGCCGAGTGGAGTCCAGAACCCAGATCTCCCGGCTCCCAGGCCAACCTTCCAACCACGACGCCAAACTCTGAACCGAGGGCAGAACGTCCCATCCCCACCCAAGCCAGACATTGGGGCGGAGTGAGCCCCACTGCAGCAGCAGGGGCTGCCTTGCACGGCAGTTCGCCTGCCGGCTCATCCCAGGGACCTGGCAGCCCCCACCGAAGGCTAAGAACTGGGACCCTTTCCCCGAGCTAAAGCAAAGCCGACTCCTGTGGCACTACAAGGGACTGATGTGGACACTCGTCTGGGACCTTTCCTAGCCTGAGGCTGGAGCTCCCTCTCTGGGGCTGAGCCTTCGACTTTGGCCTTGCATGGACCACTTTCGGTAGGGAGCTGCTCTGGGCCCCCCGAGAGAACCCAGACCGCAGAATTCACTGCACAACCCCACCACCTGAGGGACGCTCCAGCCCTTGTGGCCCACAAGATCACTTTAACCCATTTGATTTAAACTTAAATGGCTTCTAAAAGAGCACAGGGCCTGGGTGAAATGCAGCTGTCCTATGCTGCTGCCATATTTGCAAAGAAGCCATCAAGGCACCCCACAACCATTTAAAATGCTCTTATCCTGCTGCCGCCGCTCCCTGGGGATTGTCTTCTGCCCCATTGCCCCACAGTTGCAGCCTCAGCCAAGGCCAAATTCGTCCCCACTCACCATGTTCGTGAAGTCCATGGAGATGATGTATCCTCCCATAATATGGGAAGCAGGCCCTACTCAGCAGAGGTGTCGCTTTATCTTGAAGGACTTCACCAAGTGGGAGGAAGCGCAGGGTGAGGAACACTCACCGCCTGATTTGCAAGGCAAAGTGAGCATCTGCAACCCCAAGTTATGAGGTGGGTGGTGGATGTTGTTTTTTTAATAGTTATCATTTAAAAGCTCTTTAAAAACCACCAACATTCCGTCGCGTTGCAAAGTAGACCAAAGTTCCAGGATGTGAACATCATTCTCATGGTGTGCAGCAGGTTATACACACAAATTCAGACAAAAAAGGAGGCAGAGGTATAACAACCTCACCTTGTTATAAAATAAAAGTAGAACCAGATCACTTTTATGACTCTTTAAGACCACAAGTTTAAGAAATGGGAGCAACTTTTCAAGGAAGTCTTCTACAAATGTTAGATTAACCAATCCTTTTATTACCTTGGAGGAGTGAGTGAGGAGGATAACTTGCCCTCTCAATCCCTGTCCTTCTTGGCTGGTCGCCCAGGGAGGAGATGCAATTAGACAACCACTACAACATATTATTAATGCATCTCTCAGGGAGGGGAGTTTCCCACCATGTTTGAAAGAGGCAGTGGTACAGCCGCTTCTAAAAAAGCCCTCCCTGGACCTTAATAACTACAGAGCAGTATCAAATCTTCCGGTTTTGGGCAAGGTGATCAAGAGGACTGTTGCCTTCCAACTCCAAGCAATCTTGGATGATACAGATTTTCTAGACCCATTTCAAACCGGCTTCAGGGCAGGATATGGAGTTGAGACCACTATGGTTGCCTTAGCGGATGATCTACGCATGAGTATTGACAGGGGGAGTGCGTTCCTGCTGGTGCTTTTGGACCTCTCAGCGGCTTTCAATACCATCGACCATGGTATCCTTCTGAAATGCCTCAGTGGATTGGGAATCTAGATTCAACATTTTTATTAATGATTTGGATGAGGAGGTGCAGGGAATGCTTATCAGATTTGCAGATGACACAAAATTGGGTGGGATAGCTAATACCCTGGAAGACAGAAACAAACTTCAAAGTGATCTTGATAGGCTGGAGTGCTGGACTGAAAACAACAGAATTAAATTTAATAGGGATAAATGCCAAGTTTTACATTTAGGAAATAGAAACCAAAGGCACAGTTACAAGATGGGGGATACTTGGCTCAGCAATACTACAATCGAGAAGGATCTTGGAATTGTTGTAGATCACAAGCTGAATATGAGCCAACAGTGCGATATGGCTCCAAGAAAGGCAAATGCTATTTTGGGCTGCATTAACAGAAGTATAGCTTCCAAATCACGGGAGGTACTGGTTCCTCTCTATTTGGCCCTGGTTAGGCCTCATCTAGAGTATTGCGTCCAGTTCTGGGCTCCACAATTCAAGAAGGATGCAGACAAGCTGGAGCGTGTTCAGAAGAGGGCAACCAGGATGATCAGGGGTCTGGAAACAAAGCCCTTTGAAGAGAGACTGAAAGAACTGGGAATGTTTAGCCTGAAGAAGAGGAGATGGAGGGGAGACATGATAGCACTCTTTGAATACTTAAAAGGTTGTCACACAGAGGAGGGCCAAGATCTCTTCTCCATCCTCCCAGAGTGCAGGACACGGAATAACGGGCTCAAGTTAAAGGAAGCCAGATCCAGCTGGACATCAGAAAAAGCTTCCTGGCTATTAGAGCAGTACGGCAATGGAATCAGTGACCTAGGGAGGTTGTGGTCTCTCCCACACTTGAGGCCTTCAAGAGGCAGCTGGACAACCCTCTGTCAGGGATGCTTTAGGGTGGATTCCTGCATTGAGCAGGGGGTTGGACTCAATGGCCTTGTAGGCCCCTTCCAACTCTGCTATTCTGTGATTCTATGAAGCCATAGTAGATTTATCACAAGGTTTTAAATGCCTCTGGATTGGTAAAAACCACGGCCGCCACTGCTCAGTTTGTACAAGAGTAAACCCTCCAAGCAGGACTTGCTGGGTCTTCCTTCTCCTGCAGGGAGCGATCCTGCTTCCCTCATAAATGGCCTCTTGAGCCAAGGACTTTGGAAAGTTTCCGATCCATTTGGCTGGAGAAGCCTGAACTCCCACTTCTTTGGCGGGGGGGGGGGCTGTGTGTCGCCTCCCGTTTCTCAAGTCGTCCCCCGCCCCGGAGGGGCTGCCTGCCTGCCTGCCCTGAGCACACCAACTCTCTCCGGCTGCTCTTGCTCCAGTGGCACTGCCCCCCACCACCCCCATACATCCCTACCCCACCCCGATACAAAACAAAAGCCAGCCAGCCTTCCTCTCAACCCTGCCCCACTTGTGCCCCCGCTGGTGGTGCTCAGCCAGGTGCATCCACCTACCCTGCCCTTGCCTCCTGGTCCCAGGCATGCAGGCAGGTAGCAAAATTAGGTGGGTGGATCCCCTCATGGCTTGCCATATCCGGCTGCTTGACAACATTCAGCGTGGTGAGTGAAGGAAGCACCTTTCTGTGGGCCTGCCGGTAAAGTTTCCTGCTGCAGACGAACCAGCCCAGGGCCTGCAATCCTGTTTGCCAGTGTGTGTGTGGGGGGGGGGGGGGGATGGATGGGTTTCTGCCTCAAGGTTTGCCCTGCCTGCCTCAATGGGGGGCTCCAACACCAGCTGGGGGAAGGAGTCGGGAATTTGGGGAGGGAGAATGTCCAGAGGAGTCCTAGCTTTGAACTCTCTGCTCCTTCTCCAGGGTGCATCTGAGAAGGAATCTGTCCGTTCACCCCCAGAGATAAGATGAGCTATCAAAGCAGCACACAGTGCCACGGGGCTGCGCAAGTCGTTTAGTTTGGCGCCTAGGGCAAAGGGTAAGATGCCACACACACTCCCCATTCCACGTGCCTGGACTGACCATCAAGCCTGACCACACCTCTGAGGATGGAGCCGCAACCGCCACAGCACCTGAGGGCAGCAGAACGGCTTCAGGGGCACAGGGGGCCCGTGTGGCACTCTCAGCTCTGTCCTCCAACACTTCAGCATAGATCCCCAGCAGTTGGCACCTAAGGTGCCGAGTGCCCTCTTTCGTAGAGGACTGTCCAATTTAAAGACAAAGAACCAAGTGAAAGAAGAGCAAAGGGGCCTTGGAGTTGCCCATTAGCCATTACACCTGGGCAGCAGAGTGAGCCAGGTGTTCCCTTGCTCAGTCACCTGGCCCACACCGTGGTACGATTATTTCTACTCCCATTACCATCATCTCTTCTAAATTGACTTCCATACAAATAAATCAGCATCTGTCTATTTTATGCAAACAGGTGCCTCTCTTTTGACCTGTGCTTTGGTGATGTGTGTCCTCTTTTTGGCCTCCCTCTGACTGTGCTGAACTCCTTGGGGCAGGGGATGTGGGGCCGCAGAGGAAGAGAGAATCGGGGTGCATGAGCCTCTGGCTTTGGACCATTCATACTGACTCTTGTCTTAAAAACATTTAGAACCAAAAGCAATGCTGTGGAGTGAGAGTGACAGAAGCAGCAGAGCTATCTGAGAAATCTCTGTGGCAGGAAGCAGGTTTCTCTCTCGCTGTGAATCATTGCATCAAAGCATGAACTGAAAGTATGAAGAAAAGGGCCCCTTTCGATTTGAATATGTACTTAAAGTAGTCACCCAAATTACATAACCTGTTGGTTTTTTGTAGGGATCACAATTAAGCTATATGCAGCTTCACTTGAAGCAGGTCCTACTGAACAGAGTGTGACTCCAAGGTGACTGTGCACAAGAATAGGCAGTGGGGCAGGCAGATCCGATTGTCTTCTGGGCACCATGTGGTGCTGTTGCACCACGTGACACTGCTCCTTTGGTGGAAAAACCTTCGCCAGCATTGTGAGATCCGCATGCCAGCAAAACTCTGCAGGGGCAAAGGGCTAAACTGAGAGGAGCTGGGGCATGATTTTTTAAAAATGTATATTCTAATTTTCATCCAACAAGTACACAATATAAACATGAGAATTGCCATGCCACTGCTGGAGGAATCTTCTTCAGGGGAGGAGCTAGAGCTTCCAGAGGCAAACCGCAGCAAGGAGCAGTCCATGCCAGGAGACCAGAAGGCGCCTAGGCCCTCAGGTGAGATGACCACAGGTCCAACCCCACAACAGGAGGAACTCTGCCTCTGAGACGAAGGTTGAACCACCACCACTAGAGTGTCAGCGTCTCAAGAGCCAGGACAGAACCATCGCTGTGAGGAGGGGTGCCTGTTTGCAAAAGAAGACTTCTCATGAATAAAGGGCTTCTCATGAGCAGGGCCCTCCTTATGAGGACTTCTTCCAGAGGCCTCTGATCTGCTGCAGCTGAGTCCTGGGTGGGGCGCAGGAAGCTCCACCTTTTAAGACACAGTGGTAGGCAGGGAGGGTTATTGGGACCACACTTTATTTCAGTTTCCAGTACCAGAAATCCTTGCTTCTGCCTGGACTGATCTCTCATGCTGCTGATGTTGAGTTCCTGAAAAGTCCTGTTCCTTAGCTTGTGCTTGGATTGCACTGTTTGCCTGTGCTTCTAACCCCTGCCTGTCTTTGGACCTTTAAACAGATTTGCCCCATAGACTACCTCAGGACCAAGTCTCAGCCTGGCCCAACAAGACAACAGTGTGTTTGTATACAATTCAAACTTAACAATAAACTGGTAAGGAGGAAGACCAAGGGTGGAATTCTGCCTTCCCCAACACAGTACTCTCTAGATATGTTGGACTGCAAGTCCCATCGTTCCCAGGCAGCAATGGCCATGCTAACTGGGAATGATGGGAGTTGCAGTCCAACACATCTCAGGGGAATTGGGTTGGAAAACGCTGGTGTAATTCATGTGGAGGTATCTGGATCTGTCAAGTAACTAAATGAAAATGAGTTCAATGAGGATTTGAGTCACTTAGGCTGCAATCCTATACCCACTTTCCTAGGAGTAAGCCCTATTGAACTCATTCTGAGGAGACATGTATAGGATAGTGGAATTAATGATGCCATTCCACAATTCATTTGTTCATAGTGGTTTCATGCTGTCACCACGTATATATTCATATGTGATAAAACTCTACCCAGATTCAACAAAATTGTCTGTTTCTGTGATCTGGTCTGAATGATCACCATGGGTTAAACAAAGCATGGTGTGTGCCAGGTGCCATTTGTTTAATCAGATGCCCAGACACAGCTTGTCATGTTGTCTGAACCTGGGCAGCATGGCTTGTTGGATGGAGGGGGGAACAACCCTCAATCTATGAGTTGCTCTTGGGTTATTTGAGGGTTGTTCCCCTGCTCCAACAAGCCATGGTGCCTGGGTTCAGATGATGCAATAAGCTGTGCCCAGGTGGGTGATTTAAGCCATGGTAAGTGCCAGAACCATTTGTCTGCACAAGCCACCACCTGCTTAACTCATGGTGGTTGTGCAAACCACGTCTGTGTTTCCTCTTGCAGCTCTTAGTACTTGGTTAACTTTCCAGCTAGTGCAATGGTCCAAATGTTATTGGTCAATATCCCATCAAGGCTACAGTATTTCATTTCCAGGATTTAGCTATGACTTGTCTTGCTGCCGCTATAAAAAAAGCTGGTTCTTCTTTCTGTAGTACAGCCTTGTTAGATCCATTGAAAATCAACAATAGTAGAAACATTGGATCATTTTCCATAATGTTTATGAGTATCTTGCTACATGCATTACAGATTTTTGATCCAAAATTCTTTAATGACCTCACCTTCCTGCTACACACGGAAATGTTTTCTCTTCTCCCACGCTTCCACCAACACCCCAGAGTAACACAGTTGTACATAGAATTAGTGGAGGGTGGTACTACCTGCGTGTAGTTTTAATGTATTTTCGATTGTTCTGGTTGGTACAGATTTAAATGGCATTTTAGTCCATATAGTTTCCGATTGTCCTGAATCTATTTGTTAACCGTACCCCTCTCCCATTACTTCCAATAGGCCGTCTGAATTTCCAGCAGATTCTATAACTTTGTATATATTTGAAACAAAAACCTTTAAGTTTTGGATACAAGTATTACATTTTCAAAACTTGTGAGAAGTCTTAACTGCTTGACGATCAGATTCTTGCCTAGTTGACATAACTGCATCCAGGACACTTCAATATCTCCCAATGGTTCTTCTGTTTGCTCTCTGATTTTACGAGTTCCACCCTCCCCACAGAAGAATAAATCTTGTTATCCAAATGAATGTTTTGAATCCCAGTTCTCGCATTGTTTGTATTTGTCTGGGTTGCTAAAAGGCTTGTGAATTAAAATGGCAAAAGTGGTGAGATGGAGGAAGATGGGGGAATTTCTAGTGTAAAAACAACAACAATAATAAGATTCTCAACCATTTCCTCCCATTTATGTATCAGAAAGGCTGTGACTGGTGTGGTGTTTATAATATATTCTGTATTTTTCCATCTGTGTCCGCATTTCTTCCTTATTTGCACTGTTTTGGCTCGTCCTTCCTCCCTGTGGGTTGCATTTTTGTTGAGCTAATAAAGCGGCCTGCCAAGCGTTTGGGCCCACAGCTCCCATCATCCCCTGTCTGGGGCCGATGGGAGTTGTAGGCCACGGCAGCTGGGTGCCACCAGGCCGGCGGCTGCTCGTACGCGAGACGGCTAGCTGGCAGGCAGGCTGGCAGGCAGCACCTCCGAGAGGGCTGCCGGATGAGGCCCGAGCGGGGCCCGCCTGCCTGCCTGCCTGCCCGCCCGCCCTGACGCCTCGCCCCGCCAGGCGCTTCCCGGGCCGGAGCCTGGAGGCTTCGCAGGGCCGCCCGCCTGCATCCGGGTCTTCGCGACTCCCTCCGCTCTCCGAATGCCAGCCGTGGACATTTAGCGCCGCTTCAGCGCATGCGCACCCGCGCTCGGAAGCCGAGGGGCGGGGCCTGCGCTGAGGGAGGAAGGAAGGAAGGAAGGAGGAAGCCGCCATCTTGTTGTCGCGTCGCCGCCGCCGCTGCTGCCGCCGCAGTCCGGAGCAGAGCCACCGACGGACGGGGAGACAGACCGACCGACAGCCGGAGCGGGCGACTGAGCGCAGGCAGGCAGGCAGACGCGGAGGGAGGGGCGGCCGGCCGGAGGGGCGGGCGGGCGGGCGAGCGGGGCCTTCGGTGGTACCGAGGCGCTTCCCCTGCTTGGGGCGGCGGCGGCGGCGGCAGGAGCGCGAGCAGCTGGGCCCGAGGATTGCGGCCGCCTCCACACGCGCGTCGGGCCGCCTCCGCCGGAGGGAAGGAGCGAAGGAAGGAAGGAGCGTCGATCGTAGGCCCGGCGGCCCCCGGTCGGGCCTGGCGGAGCGGCGCCTGGTCCGGCGGCTTTGTCGCCCTCAGGCCGCGCCCCTCCCCCCCGAGGCCGCGCGAGGGCCGGCACGGGCCCGTGGGGGGCCAGGCCAGGCCAGGCCAGGCGAGCGGCCGATCCGCGCGTCCGCCCGCGTCCCGGGGCCTCCCGCGGGGGTACGGGCGAGGCGAGCGTTTCCCCCGCGTCCCTGAGCCTGTGTCCACCGCGGGGCGAGGCGCCTGCCGTGCTCCGGGCCTGGCGCGGCTTCACGTCAGCGCCTTTCCAGGGGAGCCCGCCAAAGGCCGCTTCCTTCCCGCCCCGCGGCCCGGTTCCTGCGACGCTGCGGTCCTCGTGCCGCCTCGCGGCCTCCAGCCCCTGGCAGGAACGGCGGCGGCGGCGGCTGCGCCCCGAGGGCCCTGCGTGCGCAGCTTCACTCCCGAGGCCTCCGTGTTTGACCACTGTAACGAGGCTCTGCTTGGCCCGCTTCGTAATAGACGTCTTTGGCAAAACTCGAGCGTTATTCCCAGTTAGGCGGCTCCCGTGGAAGAGGCGCTCTGCGGTTCTCAAGTGCCGTCGAGCTCCGCGCTTCCTAATAATAGCACCACCTCAGAAAGATTTACAAGCAAGATTAAAGGCCCCTAATCTCTGTTGGAATTGCCCTGCCTTGAAAATGGGGATCTTTTTCACTGCCACCATACATAGTGTACTTTCATCTGATTGCAGTGCAGAAAGAAATCCCTCTCAATATGTGTGTGTGTGTGTGTGCGCGCGCGCGCACACGTGTAAAGTACACAAGGTGTAGGGTTCCTTCACAACAACATTTCTATTATTATTATTATTGTTATTTATTTATATAGCACCATCAATGTACATGGTGCTCCCTTCTAGAGAAGGGAGAGCAGTAAAATGAAACTTGAAAGCAAAGCAAAGGCAAGAGACCTGCATTATCTAGTATCAGGATATGAAGCAAAACAATACTTTTGTTTAAAAAAAGTAAGCAAACAAAGAAGGTTTTTTTTTGTTAGTTTATTAATCTCAAAGAACATGATTTGCTCTGCAGCACTGGTGAGGAATAGCAGGAGAAATTGGGTAGAGACTGTCTTTCTATGACCCGGTTCACACGTAACAGTGGCATTTGGCAGCAAAATTAGATTAACTTTGTTTTGTATAACCCAATGTGCCCAGGTTCGGTCTTTACACTAACAATCTATGAATGGGGACTTCTTCTCACCATCCCCAGCCATGCTACTCTGTTGCTGCAAAACCCACAAAGACTCCTGCGTCACCTTAAAGATGAAAGAATATCTTACGGTATAAGTTTTACGGACCATAGTTCACTTCATTGGATGCATAGAGTGTTATCCTCAGCTGGCAGGGTGTAAAAAAAAATTAAACAGGTCAGATGGAAAAGAAATATAAATACATTAAGTTATTATTATATTTATTTGTATCCCACCTTTTGCCCAGTACTGGGCCATCATACACTTATGATTACTTTGCATACATTTAAACTTTACTATACAGTGACCATTCTGATCACTCTGTTTATTTTACATCCATTTAAGTTTTTAACGAAATGCTCACACAGACTATATATTTTTGCATTTCATTTTTATCTGGCCTTGTTTATATATTTTTCTCTATACCTAGCAACTGAGGATAACATTTCATACATCTGATGAAGTGGATGTAATCTATGGAAGGTTATTCCAGAATAAATGTGTTAATCTCTAAGGTTCCTCAATTCTCTTTTGTTGTGGATTCTGTTAGTAAAATACCCTAATTGGTTTGCATCATTTGAACAAGTGTTGGTTGCAACAAATCACTGCAAGTGCTAAAAGTATTGTCTGTCTTTTTTTCAGATTGAAGTGAATGGTTTTGGATAGAACTCAAGTTTGTTCGAAGACTTTTTAAAAAGAGTTGTTCCAGTGCATCAGTGCAAGTGACTGCTTTACTCTTGAGTGACTTTACAGGTGCTTGCCTGCATTGCAATAAAAGACTCATTTATTGAGCAGGACCTTATTTATCTCTTCATTTTGGAGAGTCTAATAAACTATTACCGTTTCTGTACTCACAAAGTTTTGAAGTTGAAAAGACATCTTTACAAAGCAAAACATGAGTACAGCCAGAACAGAGAACCCTGTTATAATGGGTCTCTCCAGTCAAAATGGACAACTTAGGGGCCCAGTAAAACCCACTGGCGGTCCAGGAGGCGGGGGAACACAGGCTCAGCAACAGATAAACCAGCTGAAACATCCCAACACAATCAACAACGGCACTCAGCAGCAAGCACAGAGCATGGCCTCCACTATCAAGTGAGTATTTGCCTAAAGGCTCAGCAGCCACGTTCGTGCTTGGATGACACGGCTTCCAGGGCCTGGCTCTTTGGCCTGGAAAATGAGTTCCCGTTGCTGGGCCTATTTTATCAGTTAGGACAATATTTGGTGCTAGATCTTAATTGTCATCCTTTCTGTTTTGTTAAGATTATTTTGCTTTCTTTCTAATTGGTTGCTTTTGGTTAAAAGTCCTCTGCCTTCAGAACAGCCAGTGTTTCCATTGGTGTGAGCCTGACAGAATCCACCTTGGTTGCATTAGGCTCTGAACAGTTTTGGTCTCCAGTACTGGTCCTTCAACTGATTAATTAGGTTCTTGATGAGCACTTAGTAGGATTCTTATGATTTGTTATTTTAACTTCATTGTGTTGCTATCAGTATACATGGTGCTGTAGCACAGGTAGAAGCAAATTCCTACCTTGAGGACTTTAATTTGGCAGTGGAAGAGGCAAAGGCTGTCACTTGCTTGTTGATTTGAAAGTTTTATTTATCTCGAAGAGTACAACAAAATAATAACGCTATAAGCATGATAAATGTGTTGTTAACCAAGCATCGTTTATCCAATAATGTGCAGGTGTAGAAGAAAAAGTCTTAAACAGAGAGACTTTAACTCCTTACTTGAATAGCCCAGGCTCTTAGATTTGACAGATCCAATAGCAGGAAGCTCCACAATCACAGGATCACTACTGAGAGAGTATTATTAATAGTTGGCAGTTGTTTCTCTGATAGCAGTGAAACCCACAAATTTTCAGTACTGTGTCTCATTGAATGGAAAGACTTATATGGGAGAAGGAGCTCCCTCAGGGACCCAGGACTCATGCCTTACAGGGCTTTAAAGGTAAGAAACAACAGCTTGAATTTAACCCAGAAGCAAGTACATTGATTGCCAACCGGACTCTTTTCAGAATTGATGCTACATGTTCTTCAAAGCACCAGCAATTAGTCTGGCTGCTGCATCTGGGACCAACTGAAGTTTCCAAGCAGTCTACAAAGGTAACTGGGAGGCACCCAGTCCTGCACGACAGTGGCAAGGTCACTTGTCTCCATTGACTGACTAGCTGAAGCTGGTGAAATATGCTCCTCTTCACAGCCTCGACCTGAACATCCAGGAGCAATAAGACTCTTTCAGGGGAAGGAGGACCAGAGCAGATAGCTCCATTACTTCTCGAGTTCTTGTATAGCATTCTATGAGCATCTCTGTCTTGTCTGTGCTATGTTTCAATTTACTCAACTTCGTCCAACCCTTTATCAACTTCAAGCAGTCATTCATAAGAACATAAGAGTCAGACTTGATCAGGCCAAAGGCCTCGTAGCTCCAACATTCTGTTTCGACAGTAGGACCAACCTGCCTATAAGTCTTCATTTGGTGATCTAATCTGAGCTGGAATCTGCATCTTTGCAACCCAGTGGATCAGAGGGTAAAGCGTGACCTTTGTAAACAACCACAGGCTCAAGATTTTAACTGAAATGAATCAGAGTTTTTTAATATACGGTGCTGGAAATTAATATTATCTTCATAGTTATATTTTTAGAAAATATAACATGATCAATGAAGGTCATAAGGAAGCAGTAAACAAACTACCAAAACAATACTAATGCTTTAAGAATAGCATAAGAATGGTATTGAAATTCATTGACAAAGCAATCTGAGTGGTATTCCTAGGCGTACATCTCTCTTCAGCGCATGCCATAAGTTTCCTGATTATTTTAAATTGTTACACTGTGATAGGAATTTTGCCTATCCACCAATCCAGTGGGTCACAAATCCTTTCATCTCCCATTAGAGCCAGAGCCAGAGAAAGAGAGAAAAAGCAAGGGAGGGGGAATGGGGAGATAAAACACTAGAAGGGAGTGAGGTGAGGTGAGGTGTGTAGCTGCCACCCCCTGAAAGTGATCCTGAATCCCTGTTTATATTGATCAGAGATGGGATCATATCATATACTTCAAGGTTTCTGTCAATTTGATTGTGAAACATGTACATGATTCCGCCTCGCATCTGTCTAGGGGAGACGTCGGCACCAGTGCTTATTTCATTGTCTTGTAAGCACGTTCCCCAACAGCATCATTTTCCAAAGCACCCCAAGCATTTCATCATCTGTAGTGATGCCTGTTGCTGTTCCTATGGCATCTTTGTACCTGCTAAGATGTTATCAGTCCAGGTGCTAAGGTCATTAGCTGTTACCAAGGGGGGTGTCCCCCAAAAAGCTTGCACCGAGGTGAATCTTTCCGTAGTTGTCATCCATCTTAGTCCATAATGGATGCTCTAGACTAGAGCTTTCAGCAATCAGTAGTTCTGTGGGCCTAGCAGGGCTGGACTAACAATACGGAGCCCACAGATGGCATGAGTGCCATAGCACCTTCTTTGTCTTCCCTAGCAACTGGTATTCAGAGACAATACTGCAGCTAATGCAGGAGGTAATATATTTATTTATTAAACACATTTCTGCCAAGGCACACAAGCGATTTAACAAATTTTAAATACAGTAACCCACATATATTAACAAAACCCTCCAAACACCAGAAAATAGTTCTCTTAGGCCAACTGGAGGTCTCTTTAGGAGCTGACAACATAGAATCATAGAATAGCGGAGTTGGAAGGGGCCTACAAGGCCGTCAAGTCCAACCCCCTTTCAATGCAGGAATCCACCCTAAAGCATCCCTGACAGATGGTTGTCCAGCTGCCTCTTGAATGCCTCTAGTGTGGGAGAGCCCACAACCTCCCTAGGTAACTGGTTCCATTGTCATACTGCTCTAATAGTCAGGAAGTTTTACCTGATGTCCAGCTGGATTCTGGCTTCCTGTAACTTGAGCCCATTAGTCTGTGTCCTGCACCCTGGGAGGATCGAGAAGAGATCCTGGCCCTCCTCTGTGTGACAACCTTTTAAGTATTTGAAGAGTGCTATGTCTTCAATCTTCTCCAGGCTAAACATGCCCAGTAGTTTCAGTTTCTCTTCATAGGGCTGTGTTTCCAGACCCCTGATCATCCTGGTTGCCCTCCTCTGAACACGTTCCATCTTGTCTGCGTCCTTCTTGAATTGTGGAGCCCAGAACTGGATGCAATACTCTAGATGAGGCCTAACCAGGGCCAAATAGAGAGGAACCAGTACCTCACGTGATTTGGAAGCTATACTTCTATTAATGCAGCCCAAAATAGCATTTGCCTTTCTTGCAGCCCTATCACACTGTTGGCTCATATTCAACTTGTGATCTACAACAATTCCAAGATCCTTCTTGTTTGTAGTATTGCTGACCCAAGTATTCCCCATCTTGTAACTGCTTTTGGTTTCTATTTCCTAGATGTAGAACTTGGCATTTATCCCTATTAAATTTCATTCTGTTATTTTCAGCCCAGCACTCCAGCCTATCAAGATCACTTTGAAGTTTGTTTCTGTCTTCCAGGGTATTAGCTATCCCACCCAATTTGGTGTCATCTGCAAATTTGATTAGCTCCTGGGCTTCCTCAGTTCCTTCTTCCCCCAGGGAACACAGCCCCAAGAAGATGGGGGAGGGAACGCCCCAGAATTCCTCTCAGACTGTTGATGGTCCCTCCAGGAGCCAGGGATTTCCTCACTTCTATATAGCCATCATAATTAGTAGTCATTGATGTTCTTATCCATGGTCCAACTCCTTCCCCAGCTGGTTTCCTGATTCTGATGTATTTAAATATATTTTTTATTGTTGGTCTTAATGTTTTTAGTGATATCCTCCTCAAGATCCTTTTTTGAATTCCTTATTGTCTACTTGCATTTATTTGGTGGAAGTCCGTGTCCTTTTTGTTTTTCTTATTTGAGCAAGACTTCCATTTTCTGAAAGAAGCTTTAACCGTTTCCTTAATGCTGCTTGCTTACTGTACTATGTGGTACATTTCTGGCCTGCGGTATAGATCTAGCTGTGCTTCTGTTGTAGTAGTTTTGAGTAAACCCCAAGCATTCAGAAGAGATTTGACCATCTTGACTTTCCCTTTCAATTTCCTTTTCTACCAATCCCCTCATTGTGAGAAGTTCCCTTTTTTGAAGTAAAATGTGAGTATATCAATTTGATAGCGCTGTTGTGCCTATTTCCAGTCAGTTCAACAACACTGGTTCTTGCACTAGATTCTTGGCACCATTTAAGATTTTAAGTCCAGGCTTGCCTTCCCTTTGGTTGATTTCATAACCAACAGTTGTAGTGCACAATTAAGGCATCTAGAATGTCTACCTATTTTGTTGTGACTGGAACACACATTTATCTGTGTGTGGTTAATTGAAGACCCCCATTACAGCAACACTTTCACTTTTGAATGCCTCCCTGACTTCATTCTCCATCTCAAGATCACCCTGAGCATTCTGGTCAGGGGAGGATAGCATATGTCCCTCTTATTAATTTCCTTTTGGGGCTTGACCTGGCTTTTGACATGTTTTTTTTTTTAACGTACAGAGTGACAGCACACCCTCCCCTGTCCTTCCTATAGAATTTGTATCCAGAGATTAGCATATCCTACAGGTTCTTTCCATTCTACCAGGTTTCTGTTATGTCCACTATGTGTTCTCTTTTAAAACCAAGCACTGTAACTGCCCCAGTCCATTCAGTCACACCTGGTTCACATAGGAAAAGAGGATGTTGAGTAGGGTGGGACAAAATGGATGTCCGCTGGACTCCACAAGAGTTCCCGCAGGGAAGAACAGACCTCCAGCTTCATCTTGTGCCCCTATCGGCTGATCCAGAAGGATGCCATGGTCAGTGGTCTCAAAAGCTGATAACAGTCCCCAGAGGGTCATCAGGGGTCATGCTCCCCTTGTGTCTTCCTCAGTGTAGATCGCCAGCCGTGGTAATCAAGGCACTATCTGTCCTGAATCCCACCCAGAAGCCTTGATGAATTGGGCTGAGAATCAGTTATATCATCCAGGACCTGCTCAGCCATGGCTTACTCAACTACCTTGGGTAGGAAGTGGGGGAGTTGCATACTTGTCTAAAGTTCCTTGATTTATTTATTTATTTGTTTATTTGTTTATTACATTTCTTGATTTGTGGGGATCCAGAGAGAGCTGCTTTGACTAATACCTTACTATGGCATTTTTCGTAATTGATAAAACCACTCTTCTGCAATGAATGATTGAAGAGGAAGGCAATCGGCTTCTAGCTTTTTATTATTACTGTGGATGAGATCAAAGGCCTGTCTGCATCAGGTATCTGCTTAATGCTGGATTGGTATTGGACTGCGTTTACATAAATCAGCCTTTGGTTCATGTGACAGAAGAACATGGTCTCTGAGGAGTAGACCGAGGTGGCAAGCTGTCACTGGGAGGGAATGTTACCCTGTCAAGTAGCCAAATTTAAAATTACTATTGTTGCCTGCCAGGTAACACTCATTCTGGCCAGTTTCAGGGGCATGGAATTTGGAACTGCCCATTGCATGCCATAAGTGGATGGATCTCATACAACACAGCTGTACCACAAATCTATTTGTTTTATCCTAGTTTAAGTGTCATAGCTTCACCGAAATAGAATTCTCAGGTTTCGTTGGGGAAGGCACAGTCATTAAACTGAGGTAAGACCAATAGATTTGTGGGATGTTGAGTATTAGCTATTAGTTTCCTTATCCTCTTTCCAGAATTACAGCGCTCTGGGGAAAGGCAGTGGCCTGAACGAGTCTAAGTCTTGGGATAGATATGCTCACTTGTGGGAGCTAGCTTTTCTTTTGTGCATTTCCGAGTTTGCCGTACTCTCAGCCCTGAGTGAGATGGTGCATCCTGCATGATGAAGAGGGGTTTAGACTGGCAAAATCAAATCCAGTAGATGACATAACACGCATTTTCTCACTTCAGACCTGGCGATGACTGGAAGAAGACTTTAAAACTCCCACCAAAAGATCTGAGAATCAAAACTTCGGTAAGGGATTCCTAAAGCTACAGAGGGTAGATATATCCAGGGTGTTTTGCTTTAAACCTAAGTGAGGGTGGGAGTTACATAGATATTTGGCAGGAAGTCTTCCATTTTCAGATGGGAGAAAAATTTTCAGCTCAACTTTTCTAGTGACCACATTGGCCTAATAGAATGGACTGAAAGATTTATGCATGCTTCACTTTATGTCTTCCTCCCCATGACAAGCAGGTGTGTAGGGCATGGGGTGGTGGGGAAGCTGCCCTCCATACGGATAACCAGCTTTTGGGATACACCTTGTATTAAGAATGCCAGTGTGGGAGTGAGCTTCCACTGACTGTCTGGCTTTGCCTGTCCAGGATGTGACGTCCACAAAAGGAAATGAATTTGAAGATTACTGTCTGAAGCGGGAGTTGCTGATGGGAATTTTTGAAATGGGCTGGGAAAAGCCATCTCCTATTCAGGTAGGTGCACAACAGCTAGCGGCTGTTGTTGTTTTGAGAAGAACTGTGGTGTGAATTGCTTGCTTAGTGAGTGGAAATTGAGATGGCAGCATGATGTGCTATAGCATGCTTAAGCGTGCTCCGTTGCTTTCGCCGGTGCTCTGTCTGCATCCAGTGATCTAACTTGATGCTGCAGCCCTTGTGGATAATTGAGGCTCCTCCCTCATGCATGGATGGGATGGGTAGGGTTACTACTACAAAACTTCCTCTGTCTAAGAAGTCTGAAAACTTCTCATAGCTGACGAAATAGGAGGAAAGCCATTGTTCGGTTTTTGCGTAATTCAGTGGTGACACTGTTGCCTGAAAATGTTGAAATACTCAGTGCTTCTCTGCACACCCAGCCCTCATCTCTGGAAAAGCCAACAGAGGGAACGCCCCTACATGTCACGGCTGACTCGTATTGCCCTTTCTGTGATGGTCTGTTGCTGAGCACAAGGCTCTTTTGGCTTGGCTTCGGTCCTAAATCTAAAGATACCTTGAAAGCTGTATACCATTTTGAAGACACAGAAGGCTCCCGTCTCTGCTCACCCTCCGAAACATCTGACGGCTAGTTTGACATCTCAGGCATTTTACTGACATGACTGGCAGCTCTTTTTCTGTTGCTGTTTTTGTCAAGGCCAGTTCATGGTGATTGTTTGGGTGGCAACCTGTTGCTGGCATGGATGATGAGCAGAAGTTTGGGAGGGGGGAGTGTGCTTGGGTGCATAAAATCTTGATTATTGGTACATTGGTTATATTCTCCTCTCTTCCCTCCGCCCCACCCCCCCCCCACCCCGGAGTTAAGCGTTGTGTTGTCTCATGCTGATGCCTGTGTCTTCTTTTCAGGAGGAGAGCATCCCCATTGCTTTGTCTGGGAGGGACATCTTGGCTAGAGCTAAGAACGGAACCGGCAAGAGCGGTGCCTACCTCATTCCCTTACTTGAACGGCTTGACTTAAAGAAGGATAACATACAAGGTAAGTTAAAGGTGGCAACACAAGGAAGATCCAGGGGGCTTCAGTGATGACGTGCCTTTTATCTTCACCTGTGGCTGCATTGTGTTGCTTACCATCTCAACTCCCCACTTCATTGCGATCAGGAGAAAGAAAACGTTGTCAGGATCGACCGTGTTCCTTTGGCTCCGCCTGTTCAGCAAGACCCCTTTCACCTGTAGCTACCCGTTTATTTTTATTCATTTAGTTACTACATTTTTGTAGCGCTCAGTAGTTGAAGCACTTTGCATGGTTTATCCAGGCTGTTCCTTTGATTTACACAACACTTAGTAAGAAAATGTTCGGATGGAAGGTTTTAATTTTGAATTTGCCCACCCAGTAAGGGGAAAGGGTTCCAGAGTTGTAAAACTGCTACTGCTGAGAATGTCTCTGCGTTGTATAGATCAAATCTTTGAAGGTAGACTTAGCTGATCTTGGAAATCATGGTGGGACATGACTGCTTTTTTAAAAATGACCTTGCTTCCATTCTGCCTCTGTGAAGTAGTCCATTCAGAATACCTCTGGATAGCTCACGTGTGAGGCGAGTGGTCGACAGGCACCCCCTGCTTGTCCTCTGTCTCTGTGGCTGAGCAGTATACTACTTCTGGACCAGGAAGTTCCATTGAGTTAAATCTTCTTTTAAAGCCCTCTAAACTGGTGCATATTACCACCTCTGTGGCAGTGAATTCCATATGTTAATTGTGCAGGTTTTGAAGAACGACTTCCTTGACTTTTCTATCCACTCGCACATAATTCATAATTTAACAATTGCTTCATATTCACTGAAAAGTCCGTGTAGACTGGTGAGAACAATGGGATTTCTGAAAAGCTCACGTTTAGCTCTTAAAGGACACATATTATTAGCATACAGGCCCTTGGAGTTCTCTGGGAGCGTGAGAATAGAGTAGCCTGAATATTCTTCTCCTCTTTCAGCAATGGTGATTGTTCCCACACGAGAACTTGCCCTCCAGGTCAGTCAGATCTGCATCCAGGTCAGCAAACACATGGGAGGAGCCAAAGTGATGGCAACAACAGGAGGAACCAACCTGCGTGATGACATAATGAGGCTTGATGATACAGGTAGGATGTCTTGGGCAGTGCTCTGAAGCATTGACTCCTGAATGAAAGCCCCAGATGGAGCCTGGGCGCTTCTGCTTTGTTCTGCTCGGCTTCAGACTCCCATAATCCAAGTAGCATCTCATCTCTGTGGTCTTCTCTTTTTGCAGTGCATGTGGTTATAGCTACGCCAGGGAGGATTCTGGATCTCATCAAGAAAGGAGTAGCAAAGGTGGACCATGTCCAGATGATAGTTCTAGATGAGGTAATAGCAGCATTGGTTGAGCCACCGTTCTTTGCAAGTTAAAGCAGCAGCACTCAATGGGATTCTTATCCTGGGTTTGGCTTTGCTTTTGCTTTTGAAATCTCATCGATATCATGAGCGCTTGCAAGGGGAGAGATTCCTTCCTCTCTGAAGGGGTGGGGCTGCATAGCTTGAAGAAATAACTTCTCTTGAAAAAGCAGGTCAAGTTCTTTCTGGCTGAGGATTGGGAAGCTAATAGCAGTGCCCTAGAAGGAACATTTTAAAACTGAAGCTGGAACTCTGGCCTGGAACCTAGTGTTATGTGTCCAGTAGGGGTACCCAAACTTGGAACAAGCTTTCAGATGTTTCACGAGCACTTTAATATTAAATGAGCCTACTTCTCATTGCAGGCAGACAAGTTGCTGTCGCAAGATTTTGTTCAAATAATGGAGGACATTATTCTCACGCTACCTAAAAACAGGCAGATCTTGCTGTACTCGGCCACGTTCCCTCTAAGTGTACAGAAGTTTATGGTGAGTGCCGTGTGGATGAAGTTGAAGTGGTGGGTCTGCACTGTGTTGGACGTGCTGTACAGCAGTTTTGATCAATGTCACATCCATAAATGAGCAAAAGGATGAGTCACACTTCCCGCCAGGCTGTAATCTACCTGTTTCCCTAATTGTCTGCATGCTTCTCTTTCAGAATTCCCACTTGCAGAAACCATATGAGATTAACTTGATGGAGGAGCTGACACTGAAGGGAGTTACCCAGTACTATGCTTATGTAACAGAGCGCCAGAAAGTGCATTGTCTCAACACACTCTTCTCCAGGGTAAGCAGTGGCATCTGGTTCCCACATCAGTCCCCCAAAATTGTGTTTTGTGTATGGAATCAAAGAGACCAAGCCATATCTCTAAAGAGTAAACTAAAGAAAAGCCTCTTTCATCTAGAGAAGAAAGAAGAAATCTGGAGAGGCTACTCAGTAAGGTAGTTCACTGTGAAAGGGTTGTATTTTGTCACTTCCTCAGCTGTACCGATCACTCCCACAACTCTTTAGCTGTTGAACCTGCCTGCCCTTTCACTGTGTGTCCTCCCAGCCACCCCAGTCTTTCTAGTAGTGTGTCAGCGGCTTTCAAAATAGGACTAGAACCCTGACAGAGAAATATTACACCGTTTTAGGTAGATACACATGGTTGCATTGCTCCATGTCCTGGTTAGCGAAGGAGCTGTGTTTCCTGCCTTGGAAAGGGCAGCTTGGGTTGCAGGTGTTGCCCTGGTGAGGTGCAAAGGGGCTGCGCTGAATTGAAGCAGTATCACCTGGCTCATCTTGTAGCTGCATTCTCCATTTGAAAGAGGGCAGGTATTTTTCCATAACTGTTGGAGCGGCTTAGAAACTTCCTCATCTGAGTTAAAAATGGAGGATGATCCCAAGCACCAAACAGGCTCCCTGGTTTTCCAGGTAGCTAGGGGTGTGTGTGTGTGTGTGTGTGAGAGAGAGAGAGAGAGAGAGAGAGAGAAATAAATTAGTGGGACAGTGACTACAGCGACATTGGTGTAAAACTTGGTGTGAATCCGACTGAACCCAGGCTGAAGTGCATTTGAAAGCCTACTCAGTAGCGGTGACGGAAGGCGAGGAAATTGTTCTTCTCTGCCACCATTGCATCTGTGCAGAGTTGCCACAAGAAGGCAGTGTGGACCATGCAGTAGCCTGTTGCAACCAATCTGAATGATATGTCGAAGATAAAATCCCTTTTAGCCGTGCCAACTCAGATGCCGTAGTTGATACAAGCCCAGTGGATGTAACGATGGTCTCTGCTTGTTCAGTTATAATGGATGCTTTTGAACTGGTACGGCCTAAAGATGGGGGATGGGGGCAGAGGAATGTCTGAATGGTTAAAGGGTAGTGGTGAATGCCTCTTTACAATAAGGTATGGTACCAGAATGTTTACAAGAGATGATGGTAAGACCTCTGGGTCTTGTTTTCCTTTTGTTTTCCCCCTCCCCCCAAAAACCTCCCTGAAGCACATCATATTGGATAACTTCTGGCTAGTCTCTAGATCCATTCTTGGGCAAAGTGCTGGGTTGTGTGATAGTATCTTAGCTCCAAGGATGAGGCAATTGTCTAGATCAATATTAGTCTGGCTTCAGGCCCAGTTATGGGACAGAGGCTGCTTTGGTGGAAGATGTACGCCAGAAACTGGACTGGGGGAGTGTATCTCTCCTGGTTCAGCACGATCTCTCAGCACTTTTCAGTAGCATCAAGCGTGGTGTCCTCCTGGAATGTCTGTCTGCGACGAGACTTGGGGGCACTGTTTTACGGTAGCTCTAGTCCTCCTTGGGGGAGCCATTTCCGAAGATGTCCCCCATCGGGTTCCATCTATGCTATTTAATATATTCATGAAGCCACTGTGAAAGGTGGTCTGGCATTTTGACACCCAGCTCTATCTCTCCTTTCCATCTAAATTCAAGGAAGCTATTCTAGTTATAAATTGGTGTCTGATGATGGCGATGGGCTGGATGAGGGTGAACAAATGGAAGCATAATCCAGACAAAAGAGAGGTTCCTGGTTAGTTGAAAGGCAGATCAGGGCATAGCAATTCAACCTGTGCCAGATGGGGTTGTGCTCTTCTTGAAGTCTCAGGTTCACAATTTGAGTGTATTTTATTTTTAGCTGCCTTGAGCACCATTCTTGGAAAGGTGGGATATAAATAAATACAATAAGTAGTGTTAGGGGAATGTTTGTGCTATTGACAGTATATACTTGTCAACATAGCTGAACATTTAACCAAGAACTATAAATGAGATGCTTGTCTAAGATTTTTGCATGTACTCTGCCTTTTCTTAAAGATCAGTTATCTTGCAATTTACAGGCAGTGAAGAATGTGACCCCTTTTGTATTTGTATTTAGCTCCAAATTAATCAATCGATCATCTTCTGCAACTCCTCCCAACGGGTTGAACTGCTAGCTAAGAAAATCTCCCAGCTGGGGTATTCGTGCTTCTACATTCATGCAAAAATGAGACAGGTCAGTATGAAGTTCAGAGCAATTGTAATATAACTCTGTAGCTGGTACTGGGCTAGGAGAGGAGAGGACCTCCTCAAATATTACTCACTTCACTGCATTTTAATGCTTTTTGGAACTCTCTTCATTCCGTTACTGCAACTCAAACAGCACTTTCATCACCAACGCTCTTTGAGTCAGTTTTGTATCAGCTTTTTTGTTCCAGGGGGATATTTTTGTTCCAGGGGCATGCTGAAGAGAAGGTTCATTTAAGCTCAGATAGAAGTGGAGAGGTCCTAGTGTGAGGGCAAAAGAGGTGAACTGGTAGTGTGAGTGGCAGGCCAGACGTTCTCAGTCTCCTTTTAGCAAGCTGTGCTGTGGGGCTTGCAGAGTTCTGCAGGCAAGATCACTTGCTCTTTCCATTGGTGAATAATCGGCCGTTGTTTCTTACCAGGAGCACCGCAATCGAGTGTTCCACGATTTCCGGAATGGTTTATGCCGTAATCTTGTTTGCACTGGTAAGTATCCTTTTGTCTTCCCTCTGCCTCATGTACTGTCTGGAGACTTTGCACTTTAGTGAACACGCAATTTCAAAGGGAAGGTAGACTTCAGATATTTCCCCTGTGCTTTGACTTCCATTTTTGAAATCCATGATGATACCGTTACAATTGGATCTTGTGAAAATGTGAGAATGCAAGAGGGGTAGAATTAATATGGATGAATAGAAGGATGAGGGGCGGGGTAGCCCCCTTGGCGGTCCTCCATCAGTTTCTTGTTGGCTCGGTGACCAGTCCTGAAGAGTATTCACAGTTGAATGTGACAACTGTGTGAGTAGACAAGAATCAGATTGTCCCAGTTCCCAGATTTTCGAGATAAGATAGCTGAAAGGTGGGAGACTTGGAGGTGGGGATATGGGGTGCTTGTGTAATTACCTACCATAATTATCTTGACGGCTGTGAAGGGTCTTTGAGAATCTGTCCATGAAACTCTTGCAACTCTGAACATATTTGTAACCTGAATACTTCAGCCTAAATAAAAAACAAAATGCAAATTAAGCTATGTGTTATTGTTTAACAGTCTGTCCAGCTACTTTTGGGTAGAGGAGGGCCCTGCTTGCTTCATTAGTCAAATTGTCTAAACTGGGATGCTTGTCTTTCAGATCTGTTTACCCGAGGTATTGATATCCAAGCTGTGAATGTTGTGATAAACTTTGATTTTCCAAAGCTGGCAGAGACATATCTCCACCGCATTGGCAGATCAGGTGAGGAAGCTGTCGCGTAACTGGTGTGGTGGCGGCTGCCAGCTGAGTAGTGCTCCTTGGTGCTGCAAATAGCTAAATCCCTTGATAGGAGGTGGGGATCCTGGGCAGGCAGCAGCCGTCCTTGACTGCGTCCCTTGTGTTGCAGCCATGGATGAACTAGGGACTTAGTTTGTGTGGCACCGGCCCTGTTCCGTTAGCAGCAGGCATCTGTGAGCAGTAGTGCTCTGAACCTGTGCTGGAAGAGGTCCACAGAACCCCTAGGGAGCTCTCTTCATCCATGCTTTTATAATCTTCTGGAACTTGGACTTGGAGCTGTTCCTTGAAACTGGTTAAGAAGTTTCAGCTGGTGTAGCCACAGCTCACTGTTCTTGGGAGTGGGTTGGCTCAAATACATTTTCTGTAGCAACTGTGCTGGCTGCCAGTTTGATTCTGAGCTCAAGTCAGTGCACCACTGAAGCCCTTTTCAGCCCAGGTTCTGCATGCTTCAGTCGATAGCCATCCCTCCCCCCCTCCCCCGTGGTACCACCCAATCGGTTGTATTCTCAGCATTTGCGCTTTCCCAAGAAGGGGTAGAGGCAGGTTTGGGGCATGTTCAGGAGTCACCTCAGGCCTACGGAACGGGGGTCCCTGTGGGGGCCATGAGATCAGCCCCAAGGGAAGCCCAAAGGCTAGACATCAGGGGCTGACTACCCATACGAGGTTTTCAAGGGGATTGCTGAATCCTTCTTGTTCTGTTTGATATGATATTTGTAACCAGCTTTTGGACAGAAGAAAATCAGTGTATGTATATTCTTAGTTCTATGAGAGATCCAATTGCGAGGATTTTTTCTCCACAACCTTCTGTTGCACCCCTCCCCACAGGGCAATAGTAAAATGATGCATTTTCCCCCCAAAGTTGGAAATACCACAGTAAATGGAGATATAAAACTTGAAATTGCAGCTATAGTGTGTGAGGGAGAGGGAGAGGGGACGTGGAAAGCTGGTAGCACCTGACTGTCATACCGATGTTAAGGGGTCCTTCAGCAGTACCACCAAACATGTAGCCCGTGTGGGACAAGCTGTAAGCTTGCTGAGAGCCTCCTCATTTTACATTGGCCCATTTTTCTTCTTCAAGGTCGATTTGGCCATCTTGGCCTAGCCATCAACTTGATCACCTATGATGATCGATTCAACCTGAAAAGTATTGAAGAGCAGCTGGGTACAGAAATCAAGCCCATCCCCAGTAACATTGACAAGAGCCTGTATGTGGCAGAATACCACAGTGAGCCCGTAGAAGATGAGAAACCCTAACCGCTGCGTACGTATCTGGCTTTGCGTGCTGCAGACTGGGAGCTGGGGGAAGGAGTGGGTTGGAGGCCTCTTTGCCCAGCAAGGCTGAATGCATATGCTAATGGCACTCTTTGAACAGTGCTAATGGGCAGGTGAAGCACTTTGTACTCCTCAATCAGCTGCTGACGCTGTGTTTACAAGGTCAGATAAGAGTGCATAGCTTGGTCACGAGGCACCCCATGATTTCTCAGGGATTTTGAACAATAAGCCACAGTGACTGCCCACCATGGTTTGAATGTTCAAACTGGCCGCCGGCACACACCACAACCCACCATGGCTTAAGTAAGCCACAGTGGCTGCGGCAATCCTGCGTTCCAGCCCTTTGGGTCTCTCGCCCGGGCTGGAACGCAGCTCTCGGTGGGGGGCCCTGGCGCTTCCTGCAGAGCTGCTGCTGTGTGAAGGCAGAACGTTGCCCCCTCCCCTCCCCTCCCCTCCCCTTTCTTCTCTAGATGGTGGTGCTTGTTCATCCCCTGCCCTGTTGTCTTTCCCCATCCAGCCCCTCCACGCTCCCTCACAAACTCCCCAAAACCTCCTCTGGCCGCTCCTCACAGCCCCAAAGGGTTGCCCTTCCAGCAGAGGATTAAGCATTACGGAATGACACACAACTATATGTGTGCTTGTTACGTGCCCGTACAGCTGTGCGCACTATTTGTACGCTGGATTAAACAGAATTCCAGTGCTTGTGTACAAATCAGGTATGAATGTGTGTTCTTCAGGCATTCAGTTTGAACATGCAAAGGGGCATGTGGGAGCATGCCAGGCTAGCCACACACCCTCAACGCACAGCAGCCGGCCAAGCCCCCTGGCCACACGTGATTGGCTCAGCAGGAAAGGGGCTGCCCTCCACACAAGTAATGTTTCCTTGGGGACAAGACCTTCCTGTCTGCCTGCTGGAAATCTTGTATGTGCAGGAGGCAGGCTGAACCGAACACCTGTCAGCTGGGGAGCATGGCTGGCCTTGTGTGTTCCCGCTTCCCCCCCTTCAGGCAGCTGATGTTCATGCTCCCACGTTCAGTGTAGCGTGTGGATAGCTCTTCCACCTTGCAGACAAGAGAGCTGACGAGTCTGCGTTGGAAACTAGTAGCAGAGGTTGCAGCTCCTTGAGAGACGCTGCTCTGGCCCGGGGGGGGGGGAGTCAGGTGTTTGGGGGCTCCGCTCCAGTGCTCATCGAGGCCCTTCTTCGGCTAAAGTCGAGGCGCCTCCTCACCGAGTGGCAGCTGCACAACATTTGCTTGATACTAACGAAAGTGTTTCTTCCTTTCTAGGCTTTGCTTAAACACACAAGCTGAAGCCCTTTGATCTGGACACGTGATACATCATTTCTTTGGGGATGCCCTTCTCTTTGTGGGTTTTTCCATCTTTTTGTTTTGGAACTATGAAGATTAAAGAGCTGAGTGTTTTTTTCTCCCCCCCCCCCTCTTTTTTTTTTTTTTTTTTAAAAAAATCTGGCTGTGAGGATGAAAGCAGAAGATAGGAAGGAAATACCTTTGTTTTCCCCACTTGTTTGCACTGTGTGCTGACTGAACATTAGTTGCACTAACTGCTGGTTTTAATTTCTTTCTTTGTGGTGGAGAAGAAGAACTCTGAAAAGAGAAGACTCCCAAACTCAAGCTTGACTGCGATTTCAGATTCTCACCCACAGCCGCCTGACTGAGTGCATTTCAACTCCCCCCCCCACCCCCGGCTCCTCATCTGTCTTTTAAGCTAAAGAGCTTGTTACTTATTTGTGCAAAGTGCCTTATGCTATGAGACCATTCAGAATATCACCTTTCAGATACAGCCCAAGGAGTCATTTTGGTACAGGTCAAAGCCCCCCTTCTCCCCCCACCTCCACACCCTTCCTCTCCCTGCACGCAAACTGGGCCGGGAGGTGACACTTGTCAGTAATCGTTTTTTGTTTAACTTTTTTTTTCCTTTTTTAATGGAGGAGTTGAGATGCAGTTGCAGTTCACCCACTCTGTAAATAACGTGTATTTAAACAAAATAACCTGGACCATCTGGGTTGAGTTGAGTGCAACTTCGGCACTCCAGGAGGAAAGAGCCACTTGCCACCCACCTGCAGCCGGAGCCACATCCGAAAAACCCCTCGTGCTCTTGCAGAACACTACAGACTGGTTTCCGTGAGTCTCCACTGGTGGTCACAGCACTTGCTAGGCAGACTGGTCTCAGAGCCGTGGCAGTCTTTCCTCCCTGAAGTGTGTTCCACAGAAAATTGGATGTGTATACTTGTATAAACTCTGTAAATATGTGTTTTTCTGTTATGGGTTCATATATAACTTTTCTTTTTCCTTTTTTCCTTGTTTTTGATGAAGTTTGCTGGGGTTAAAGGGATTATAGATAGATCTTGACAGCAGCTAAAGGTGAGAGGGGCTCAGTTTTCTGCAACACTGCTCCATGCCAAGCGCTACAACGTCAGACCGTGGGGCTTGCTCTGCTCGGAAGAGACCTAGGTCTGGGGCAAAGATGTGCCGTGAGCGCTTTGAGGCATCTCGTATTTCCCCTTCCAAAACGACAGAAAGGGAGCCTGGGGCCCCTGCAGGGGCAAAGGCCTTGCTTGCCTTGGCCAAGGCAGAGCAGGACATACCAAGCGTGGACTTGGGACTACAAAGAGCAAATGCCATTGGCTGATCGTGCACTGGGTTGCCTCCTGCAACTTCGTTGTGACTCTGTCTCAAGTCTGTCTGCCCAGAGCCTCTGTCTGCCCAGGCCAGAGCAAGCCCCCTGCCTGGGCGGTTTGCTCTCCTTTGCTGCAGCTGTTCCCACTTGCCTTGTATGTGGCAGGCAAATGCTTTCGGTCCAAGTAGTGTTGCTTTAAATTGTGCCCCTCCCAATATGCTTGATGTTTGGCCTGATCTCCAGGCAAAAGGAGTGAGACAACTCGGCCTGTAAACTTCTTAAGAATTCCCTTCCAGCCTGACCAGCAGCAGGCTGCCAGGAGGCAGCAGGGCCAGCACAGCCCCCTCTTGGCCCAGGCCCCGCATCTTCAAAAACGGCACTTGTGACGCCGCCCTGCTTTCGAAGCGGAGTTGCCCAAATTTCTCTCTGCGTTGGAATTGGAAAACGACAACGTTACCCAGCCCACCCCTTCGAGATCTGTGCTGGAACTGGCTGCCTCCTGACAGCCCTTTCAAGTGAAAATGTTTTGTTTAAGTAACTCCACAGAAACGTAGCAGAAGCTGCACTAAAGTACAGCTCCACTGTTGGGGACTTTACTGCGGCTGCATCAGACTGGCAAGTACTCTGTGTGTGTCGGGGGTGGGGTGGGGGGGGAGGCTTTGCGCGTGGGAAACTGACCAAAAGCAAAACCTTGCTCTTCCGCTGCAGCCAGTTTTGTCTTCCCAACAGAGGAGAGGAGGGGTCATTTTAGTGCAAAAG
This sequence comes from Elgaria multicarinata webbii, assembly GCF_023053635.1. Classification (NCBI taxonomy): domain Eukaryota; kingdom Metazoa; phylum Chordata; class Lepidosauria; order Squamata; family Anguidae; genus Elgaria; species Elgaria multicarinata. The sequence continues at coordinate 37,062,284 of NC_086182.1, forward strand.
GTGACAAGTGTGCAGAAATCTAGAGTCCTGTGAGAACATGCACACCTGATGTGGTGCCATGAGTTGAGGTGGCAGCTATGCCCCATGCCATGCTCATCTAGTCACTCTTTAAGCACAGCATTTTTAAATGGAAAGTATTACTTTAAATGTGGCCGCCTAGCCAAAGAGCGGCATTTGCCTAGATTCTTGAGCACCATTTTTGGGTGGCTTTTGTTGGGTCAGAAAGCCACCTGACCTCGGTGCATAGAGTTCTCTCTCCAGAGCCAAGAGGGATTTGTAAATGGAAAGATGCTCCAGTCGATGACTAGGCAGACCCTGGTCCGTTTTTTCCTCCCTTCATCATCTAAAAACAAACGCTGAGGGTTTTGGATTCTTGTTCATAAAGGTAAACTGCCAGCAATATCTCCATTGATTGCAGCTGTTTCTCTGGAGATCCAAAGAGTAAACCCTGAGGTGTCTTGACTGGCTTCGCCTCCTGTGGTACGTCAAGTGACCCCAATCTGTAGGAATAAAACCCTCCGAGCTGGAGGCAAAGCCAGACTTCAGTTCGATACCTCAGTGTGCTCAGCTCAGAAAGTGCTGCACTCGCCAGAGGTTGCCCGGGGGTGGGGTGGGGTGGGGTGGGGTGGGGGGTGGGCGGTGTTTTGCTTTTTAAGTTTCTTTCGAATGAGATGGGAGCATCTTTCCTTCGCCCTCTGCTTTTGTGTCTGTTGTTGGGGCTGGATGAGATCATGGAAACAGGACACAAAGGCAGATGTGTTAGCATCAGACATCTCATTCGCATTTTCTTTATTTTAGGGGTGGGTTTGCCTGCACAGGACTTGCCGAATCCTGCCAGCAAAGGGGGGCCCCGTGGTCTGCCGGAATCCTTGCCTCAGTGTGTAGTTGTTCCCAGCAGTACGCTGACCCATGCTGCTGGTGCCAAGCGTGCCACTGGCTTGGGCAACCTGAACACTGACTGTGGAGCACGGTCGCCATTTCTAACCGGGCAGCATATGGGCGTGTCGGACCCAACTGGGGGCCAGGCAGGCTTGCGTCCTTCTATCCTCTGGGGTTAGGAAGACGAGTGGATAGAAAGCCAGGATCTGCCTGTGCTGTGTAAGACCCTCCCTCCCTCCCTTGTAGCATTCTACAGTCCTGTGCAGGGGGTGGGTGGGTGGGTGGGGGGTGGAGAATATACTAAGATACAGCTTTGCTGTATTTTAACCAGGGAATGGGGGGGAGGGGGGAGGCATCTGGAAAAAAACATTAGTCAAAATTCCCTTGTTTTGAAACAAACTGGAAGATTTAGAAGGGGCATCTTTTTTGTGTTCAGTTCAAGCAACGTATTTCATTGGTCCTCAGTCCAGGCCATGTTCACTGTGAACCATGGGGACTAGAATTTGGGGAAAGAGGGTGGGGTGGGAGGGAAAACAAACTTTTTTTTTTTGAACTGGTAACTGGCAAATGTCCAGGAGAGCTCAGTTTTTGGTTCAGTGTGTATCTATGTACACAAATATGTAATGGAAGGCTGACCGTATTGGTGTCAGAGGGCAGAAGTGATGAATGATAAAATCCTGACTTGCTTTTTAAGAGAAAATTAGCTCAATAAAAGCTCACTGGGACTTGAGCCTGTTCAGTCTTTTTTTTCTCTGGAGTGATTGCTTGGGTGGGGTGGGGTGGGGTGGGGTGGGGTGGGGGTGGGGGGTTCTTGAGAGGGTTTGATGTAGTGCCATGTCTGGGAGCTTCACCGCAAAGATGGGGGGCCCCTCTCCCACCCCCTGTTGTGCCACGCCCCAGCAGAGCCCGCCCCTGCTCCTGGGCTGTAGCTGCTCGATGAGGCGGGCGCCACAATGTTGAGCACCCACAACCAAGCCCCTCACCCCTGCAAGCAGGCTGAAGGACAGGGAAGGCTCAGCTGGGAGAACTGGCCGCCCACCCTCAGGTACCGAGCTCGGGGCACTTGTATTGAGGGGAGGTGCTGCCTTCCTAGAGAAAGGACCAGCAAGTAGCAAAGCAGCAAGGGAGAGGGCAGAGGCCACAGAGAAGGCACGGGAGAAGAAGGAAGAAGCTGCTGCTGCTGGGAAATCCTTGCCTTTAAATCCCCTCCCCACCCAACTGCACATGCTGAGTTTGCACTCCTCTAAATCAGCAGAGAGGACTTTGGTAGCTCTTCTTGATTTAGCTGATCGCATGCAGGACTGGATTTTGCCATTGCACCTGGGAGCATCAGAGGACACCTTTAGTGCTGACAGCCATTCTCCAACTCCTCCCACATGGGTGTGCCAACCCTCCTCTGCATCCAAAGTCAACTGCTGGCACTTGGGCACTGTGCTCCCCACGCCTCCACACCCTATTTGGATTTGGTTCCGAGTCAAGCTCAGACTTGGCTGTGTGGACTTTGCATAGGTGTGTTCTGCCTATTTCTGTAGCGGTGACTCCATAGAGCACGCATTCTGCTGGTGCTACAGCTCTCCTTTGCCAGGATGTCCGTCCTAGTCGGGTGGCTGCTCCTGGCGCTCTGCACAGCTATGCCTGGGAAGGCAGGGGTAGCAAGCAGCCTCCCTCCACCCTGTGACAGGTGAGTGAGGGGCAAGGGCAGCGGAGAAGCGGATGGTGAGGCCTGGCCAGTGGACCACTTTGCCACTGTCATGAGGCAATGGCATGGTAGGGAGCCAGCCTTGTGGGGTGGCAACTGTAGAACCAGGATTTGGGCCTTGCTCAGCCATGAAGGTCACTGGGTGGCCTTGGCCTGGCCAGTCTCTTGACCTAACGCAGGGGCTTGTGAGGATAAAATGGGCCGGTGGAGAGCCGTGGAGGAAGGGCAGCATAAGGGGCATCTCGCCCTGCGTTGTTTTCTCCACTGAGGAGGCCCCAAGTGCTTGTGCTGCTTGCTCCTCATGAATCAAAGTGGCTACTTGGAAAACAGCCAGCCCTGTCTGGGGTGGGGTGGGGGGTCAGGCCCTCTCCTGTTGGCCATCCCTTGTCTAGACCAGTGCAATCTTTGGCCTGGTTTTCTGTGGTCTCACCTTTATGCAGCATTCTGCTGCCAGAGCCATCCAGCGCTCGCTGCTCAGGACCCGTGGGCACAACCTGCCGTTCCTGTCCGTCCCCGGATCCAGCCTCACCCTTGCCTTCCAGGGCGGCCACGGCCACGGCCCTTCTCTTGGTTCTTCTCTCCTTGCCCAGGACTCCTGCTGCTCCCTCAGTCGCTTGCTGCCCCCTCGGTCACTCTGCCCCAGCAAGCTGGAACAACCATTCAGTCCTCTGCTCTTGGCATCTGCTCTCCCGCCCCCCCCCCCCACATACACACTTCCTCTTTCCTATGACAAGTTTTAGACATTTAGACCTGTCCTTTGGCATTCTGGGAAGCCAAAGAAAAATTATCACGAGAAAAAGTATGGTGGTCGCTCCGGAAAGATGTGGCGCACCTCTGCCCACGATGCTGCCTGTGCTACTCTGGCTGCTGCTGGGAGCCCAGTTCCCAGCTGCACAGATGAGCCTAGCAGGGCAGGCAGACGGAGTGGGCCACCAGGACAGCTTGCTCAGTGGCTTGGTGGCTGAAGGCACGTCTCAGTAGTACTTTAGGGTTAGGGTTGAGGAGGCATGTGGGGGCCCCTGGACTGAGCAAGGAGCCAGTGTGATGACCCCGCTTGCCGCTTTGTGGGGCACAGCACAGGGCTGGAGGGCCAAAGCGCCCCTCCCTCAGTGAGTCAACCTCCTCCTCAGCCTTGGTCAGCAGCTGCTGCTGCTCCTCCTTGCTGGACAGGCAGAGAGCCAGGGACCCAGCAGGCCGGGCCACCTCCCTCCTCCCACGCCCAGAGCGAGAGGCAGGTGGACAGGCAGGTTGGAATGCTGCCAAGGAGGAGCACCCAAGGGGGCTCTCGGTAGGGGGCCCCTCGGGGGCGAGTCTTGGCAGGTGTATGGCCACCATGCCTCCCCTTAGCGCCAGCCCTGACGCTGTGTGGAGCTGTGGGCCCACCCAGAACCTGCCGAGAGGTGCTGCGGGCTTGAGCCAGAGCAGGACGCCCGGGGCGTGTGTGTGTGTGTGTGTGTGTGTGTGTGTGTGTGTGTGTGTTCCTTCCGTAAGTACCGATTGGGGAATCAGGAATTAGGAGTCCGGGGGGCGGCGGGAGGCGGCAGCCATGCTCAGGGAAGAAAATGGGGTCTGCAGAGCCTGGTGTGCAGCCAGGGTGGGGTGGGGCTGTTCTCACGCTCCCCCCAGCACAGAAGGACTCTTGCTGGAGCCCGCAGGCTGCCCCTGACCCTCCTGCCCTTGCTCTTCCCCAGTCAGATCTACTGCACCGGGGAGCTCCTCCGACAGGTCCAGCAGGCCCGGCTCTTCGAAGACGATAAGCACTTTGTGGACATGCCCCTGAACGCGACACCAGGTGAATGTCCACGGCCCAGCAGACCCCCACAGCCGCCTTGCTTGCTTGCCTGTGGAATCTCTGGGGTGGGTGAGCTCCAGCAGGCCCCCTCTTCGCCCTGGCGCCTGCATGGCATGCGGCATGCTGGGATTTCCTGCTGTTGTAATGCGCTGAGCCACCTGGCTTAGAAAACCTGCCATAGCCATGGTTTGCAACCCACCGGAAGTGCCGCCCACGCGTTCCAGGAGTGGCAGAAGGGCACAGGTGGGAGCGGCCACCTCTGGGGGTCTGGCCACCCCCAGCAGCAGCAGCAGCTGCAGCATTGGCTGCTCCTATGCGCCACGCCAATGGTGCGGCTGTGGGCCATGGTGCTCTGAACCTCTTGCTGAGTGGCTTGATGCCGCCTCCTTGTCGGCCCAGTGCTGGCAGGGCAGGGCCTGGCCTCTACTCTGACTGCTGCCCTCCTTCCTCCCAGAGGTGGTCCTGGCGCGTTTTCAGCAACTGGTGAATGCGACGCCTGGCGGGGCCTTGTCGAAGCAGCAGCTGGCAGCGTTTGTGGAGGCCCACTTCCTTCCCCCCGGGCAGGAGCTGGAGCCCTGGGAGCCCCCGGATTGGAGCCACAGGTACCGTTTGCCTCCAAGCCACGTGGCTCAGCCCCCTCCCCTCCCCCTGCCGCCAGACCCTCTCTGCTCCTGTCCGCTCCATGCTCTCCAGAGCTGGGAGGGGTCGCGATCCGCGTGTCGAACTCTCTCAGCCAAAGGGCCAAATCCATTTTCACAGAAGCCTTCGGGGGGGGGGGGGGACATGCACAGCCCAGTGGCTGGCAAAAGGGTTTTAGCTCAAAGGTCTTGATTAATTAGTACCCCACCTTTCCACAAAAGACTGGCACTCCAGGAGCCTCACTGTCAGTAACCAAGTGGTAGGAGGGGCGTTTCCACCGTTTGGAACGGGGGAACGCGCACATAAAAGCCGGGAAGACAGCAGATAATTGGTGGCTGGGGGCGGCAGCTGGCACAGGGGAAGTGCATGTTGCCATCTGGGGATCCTGGGGGCGGGGGGGGTTTGGCCCACAGGCCTGAGGCTCCACACCCCAGGCTGAGGTGCTCGCAGGGCCCTCTATGGGGCTGCCTTTGAGGATGGTTCGGAAGCCTCAGTGGGCGCAAAACGCAGCTGCTCCATGGTTGACTGTGACCGGGCCCAGGGCACACCCCTTGCCAGCTCTTTGGCAGCCCTTCCACGGGGCCCCTGTCCATTTCTGGGTACAGCAAAGCACCAGTTTTAACCTACTAAGCCCTAACTGTCTTGGGGCTGTGTTCCCTGTCCCAGCGTGGACCTGTCTGGGTGCTCAGGCCAGCCTATGAGCTTCTGTGCCTTCTGAGGTAGGTGATAAGAACAACCAGGCCTGCCTGGTGCCAACGCTGATAACTTTTCAGCACCAGGTTAAACTTTCCTCTTTTCCCAGGCATTTAGCAATATGTGATGAACTTTACCAATCCTAGATTTGTTTTTAAACTTGTTTCTAGTTGTTTTAAATGTATGTTTCTGTGTATGTTGTATAGCTTTGCAGTTTTAAATTTTGCATAGTGTTTTAATCTTATGTAAACTGCCTAGAGAGCTTTGGCTATGGGGTGGTGAACAAATGTAATAAAATAAATAAATAAATAAATAAATAATGAGCAACTGTGCTTGTTCAGGCCAGGGCTCCTTCTAGTCCAGGACCTGGCCTTCCCTCCGTGGCCTAGCAGATGCCCTGGGAGGCCCACGCGCAGCACATGAGTGCAACAGCGCGCTCCTGCTCCTGCTCCCCAGTACCTGGGGTACCTAGCATGCTGCCTCCCATACTAGAGGTAGCATGCAGCCATCCAGACTAATAGCCACTGATAGCTGCCTCTTCCACCTCCTCCATGAAATTTACTAATCCAAGTTGGTGGGCATCACCACATGGCATGGAAGCATGAGCTATAAATCACAGGAGACAGGGCCTTCTTTGTTGTGGCACGCTGTCTCTAGCATCTCTTCCCCACCCACCCACCCAGAGCTGCACCGGACACCGTCCTTGTTCTCCTTTTGGCACCAGATGAAGCCCTTTTTATTTGCTGAGGCCTTTTAAGTGTTTGTGGATTTATGCTGGCGTTTTATCATATTTTATTGCTTTGCTGTATGTTGTTTTGTTTTTACGACTGTTTCAAAACTGTAATTTTGTTAATTTATTTCAAGCTGTGCTGAGAGCATTTGGTGAAGAGAGCAGCCCATAAATAATCAAAAGAAAAAAGAAAGAAATGCCGCCGCGGCCACCGCCTTCCCCACCCCCACCCCCACCCCCCAGAAATGCCCAGGGCCCCCCCCCTGAGCTTGGCTAGCTGGCTCTTCCAGCCCAGCCTCCCAAGCTTTGGAGGGCCTTTCCTTTTTCAAAGCATGAGGAGAGCCTGGTAAAACACTTCCTTCTCCTTGGAGGCACGGATCAGGCCCTGGAGTGGCTGCGCGGTGGAGGGGCTGCTTATACACCCGCCGACTCCCCCCGGCAACTTCCTTGACTGCCTCTTGTCTCTCCGGTGCCTTTTTAGCCCTCCACTGCTTGGGAGGATTTTGGACAAGAAGCTGCGATCCTGGGCGCAGGAGCTGAATTCCAAGTGGAAGCAGCTGGGCAGGCAGGTAAATGCCAGGGGTGGGGGGGAGGTTGTCACCAGAGCAGGGGGGTGGGGAGGGAGTCTGGCTGTGCGCTCGGCCAAGGCTGCCACGCATTTGCCTTTCAGATGAAGCCAGACGTCCAAGCCAGCCCTGACCGCCATTCCTTGATCTATGTGCCCCACCCTCTGATCGTGCCTGGTGGGCGATTCATCGAGTATTACTACTGGTGAGAAGCATGGGGGGGGGGGGCAACGGGGGGGGGAAGCATCTGGCCCACCAGCAGCAGCTTTCAGCATTTCAGCTGCTGCTGCTGCTTCTCTCTAGCCGCCCCCTCCCCACCACCCACGCGGCCCCCAGATGGACGGGGAGTGCTCAGGTTGGGCCTTTCCCCCATAGGGATTCCTTCTGGGTCATTGAAGGCCTGCTGCTCTCCGGTATGACAAACACATCCGAGGGCATGATCCAGAACTTCCTCTACCTTGTGAACAAGTGAGAGTTGCCTGAGAAAGGGCAGGGGGGCGGGGGGGGCGCTCTTTCCCTTCTGCCTTGACCGCTCTCCAAGGGATGTGAAGGGGGAGGGCCAGTCAGATGCGTCTTGACCTGTCCAGGGGAGTGGCGGGGATCCATCGCCACCCCCAGGCCAGGAGTTCCCAGCGGTACGAACAGCCGTGCGCTCATCTGCTCCGGTGTTTCTCCCTGATGACAGATTTGGGCATGTCCCAAACGGGGGCCGGGTCTATTACGAGCGCCGGAGCCAACCGCCATTCCTCAGCCTGATGGTGGAGAGTTACTTGAAACACACGAACAACACAGAATTCTTGAGGTCAGCACCGCAGTTCTCCTCTCTCAGCTAAAACAAGAAACAGCACCCAAAGGCCTTTTTGTGCCAGTGGACATATTTGAAACATTGAAAGTGTGTTGTGGGTGCTCTCACAAAATGGTTGCTGGGGAGGGCTTACCCAGCCATAAAATGGCTGCCTGGGTAGGCACGGCCAGTCACAAAAGACTCCTTGCCCAGAAAAGAGCCAGTGTGGTGTAGTGGCTAAAGTGTTGGACTGGGAGTCGGGCAATCTGGGTTCTAGTCCCCACTCAGCCATGGAAACCCACTGGGTGACTTTGGGCCAGTCACAGACTCTCAGCCCAACCTACCTCACAGGGTTGTTGTTGTGAGGATAAAATGGAAAGGAGGAAGAGTCTTATGTATGCCACCTTGGGTTCCTTGGAGGAAAAAAAGCGGGATATAAATGTAATAAATAAATAAATAAATAAAATAAACCAGAGAGACTACAAGTACCCAACAACGCGACGGAGCCAGGGTCTGAGCTCCCAAAGATTAGACCCTGCTTTTGCACCCAAGAGGGGCACTGAGGCAGGTGTCTGTGGGGCCCATGTTGGAGACCCCTGGGTTGGTGCATCCTTTCTCCCCCCCCCCCACTTTTTGCAGTGGTGGGTGGGGAAGCCGGGGGAGGGTCTGCCTGCAGGGAGAGCAATGGGGGCAGGTTGTAAGGCAGACGCAGCTCAAATGCCCCCCTTCCCGCCTGTGGGTGTAACATTTGCTACTTGAGCACATCCTGCCCACTGCTTGGTGCTGAGCCCCATCGCTGTTTCTGGCTCCTGCCTTTTCCAGGAAAAATATCCACCTGCTGGAGGCCGAGTACCGCTTTTGGCAGGCAGAGCGGGCTGTCAATGTCTCCGCCGGGGGCAAACAGTACCGCTTGAACCGCTACAACGTCCAGGTGGGGGAGCCCAGGTGAGATGGGGATGGCAGCAGGTGGGGGGCAGGGCGGGTGGGGGGCCAGAGCTGCTCTCTCAGGGCAGGCTGGCCCTGGCACCCAAGAGCGCGGTCCTCACCCCCCCTTCTCCCGTCCTCTCTTGTCCCTCCGATGCCACCCAGACCGGAGTCCTACATGAAGGATGTGGAAGTGGCGACGGGCTTAGATGAAGGTAACTGGGGAGGGGGGGAGTGCCCCCGCCCCCTGAAGGTGAAGTGTCAGCCCAGGAGGCCGGCAGACCTGACCAGGGCTGCATGCAACCTGGGCTTTTGGGGGTGGGGGTGCTGAAAGGGACCGGAGGCAAGCAGGGCTGGTGTGTGTGTCGTCGTCGTCCACGCCCCCTTTGCCTGTCCTCTTCCTTCCCCCATGCAGAAGCCAAGCAGTTGCTCTGGGCAGATCTGAAGAGCGCCGCAGAATCAGGCTGGGATTTCTCATCTCGCTGGTTCCTGCCGGGGCCACCCCCACTTCAGGCCACGCTGCAAGACACCAAAGCCAGTGAGGTTGTGCCGGTGGACTTGAACGCCATCCTGTGCAAAGTGGAGGAGCTGCTGGCCACCTTCTATGAGCAGCTGGGTGAGGAATCTGGATCGGGGCCTTTGGGGGGAGGTGGCGGCAGCTGCAGGAGTCCAGGCTGCTGCTGCACCAGCGCTCCGGCAGTGGCCGATCCCGTGGCCCCGGTCCCTGCTCTCCGGGGCCATGGCTGGCTGGTGCAGAAAGGCCCCCTCTCCCCCGGCGGTGTGGCTGGGGATGCACCCTGAGATGTGGCCTGTGTGAAGCAGGGGAGGAGGGCGGGTCAAAGCAGCCTGGCTGGGCGGCCAGCTTGCTGGGATTAATCCGGCAGCGGAGCTGTGAGCAGGCCTGGCCCCCGGCTGCCTACGAAGCTGCTGCTGTTTCCTGCTCCGCTTCCTCTCAAGGGGATGCTGGGAAAGCCAGAGAGTTCCAAGCGGCTCATGAGCAGCGGGTGGCTGCCGTCCAGGCTGTCCTCTGGGATGACCAGGCCGGGGTCTGGCTCGACTACAACCTCCTGCGCCAGAGGCGGAACCAGGCCTTCTATCCCACCAACTTAACCCCTCTGTGGTCCCAGTGTGGGGTGGACCCAGCCTCTGTTGTGAAGGCCCTTCGCTACCTCGAGGTAAGTGGCGGGGGGGGGGCAGGGGGCTGGCTTGGCCCATGTTCTAGGTGGATGCGGGCCGGCTGGCTGGCCAGCCACAGGGGGAAGGCTGGAGAGGGAAAAGATGCCAGGGCCTTCTGCGGGGCCAACCGCCTCCCGGGGCTCTGGTTCCTCCCCCTTTGAAGGAGATTCCAGGGGCAGCGTGACACCTGACCGCGTGACCCCCCCCCACAGGGGAGTCCAGCGCTGGCGTATACCAACGGGCTGCCCGCCTCCCTGGCTCGCACGGGCCAGCAGTGGGATCTGCCCAACGCTTGGGCCCCCCTCCAGCACATGGTAATTGCAGGTAAAGACACGGCCCAGACTGGCATGACGGTGCTTCCCCCTCCCCCACCGCTTCCAGTCCTCCTTTCCCTGAGGGAAGGGTGCTCAAGGGTGGGCCGCGTGGCTCCCAGAGTCCCCCGGGGCCTTCAGGCAGCAGTGCAGCGCCTGCACCCGGCCTCAGCCCTCACTGCATGGCTGGGTGTGCCCTTCTGCCGCTCTTCCTTGCCCACGGCAGACAGATGGCGGCAGCTCTGCCTGAGCGCTGTGGGCTGTGCTGGGAGGGCTGGATCCATGGCTGCTCACCGGGTGACCGCACTGTCTGCCTGTCAGGTCTGGCCAAAGCCGCCTCGCCCCAAGCCCAAGAGCTGGCCTTCACCTTGGCCCAGCGCTGGGTGCGGATGAACCTGGCTGTCTACGAGAGCTCCCACGGCATGTACGAGAAGGTGAGGACATCGGCCACGGCCTCCGGGGCAGCCCTGGTGCGTCGTTTGCGCCCGGCTCGGCTTCCGAGGGGCCGGCTGGGGCTTCCTGGCTCTCGGCCTCTGCTGGGGGGTTGGATCCACAGGCACCTACCCGGCTCTCCCCGTCCCCACCTGCCCTGAACGATGCCTCCAAAGCCACTTCTGGGGCAAGAGCACCCCCTCCAAGTGGCCTGGGGGGGGGTTGTGCCTTGATCACGTCACTCTCCTAGTGGCCCCTCTGAGCTGGTGGAGCCTCCCCCCTCCGTTGCCCCGCATTGCCAACCCCCCTCTCTTTCCCTAGTACGAGGTCGACGGTGACGGGAAGCCAGGCGCCGGGGGCGAGTATCAGGTCCAGGTAAGGTTCCCTGGCCTGCCCACGCCCAGAGGGAGGATTGGGGGCCGCCCTGCCCTGCTCTGCCCTGCCCTCTCTTCTGGGCTCTCCGCCTCTGGCTGTGCTGAAGGGGCCGCCTGCCTGACCCTCCCGTCTCCCACGCAGGAGGGCTTTGGGTGGACCAACGGGGTGGCCCTGCAGCTGCTGCACCTCTACGGCGAGCGCCTCACCTCCGCCGGCTCTTCAGCGTCTCACTTCCTGCTCTGGATCGGGGCCTGCCTCGCCGTGTCTTTGGTCTAGGAGCGGCTTGTGATCCCCCCACTTCAGCCCGGGTCCTCCCCCCACCCCCACCCCGCCTTTCTGGACACCTGGGGCTGAGCTTCGGCTCCCTTGGTGGTATATGGGGTCAGGCTTGGGGGGTGGGGTCACGGCGGCTGGGCGGCTGGCCCTGCGCATCTCTGCTTGTTGATTTGCCCGCTCAAACTCGGGAAGACTGTGTGAAGAACCCTGCAGGCTCAGGCCAAGGTGCCTCTTTCTAGGCAGTGCCCCGTTGCCTAGAACGTGGCCTGATCCCGCCATGGCCTGCCGGTACGTGGCAGCTAGAGTGGCCCCCAGCCACGTTTCCCTCTCTGTAATCGGTGGCCTGCCTCGTGTGCTGGGAAGTCCTGACAGACCATTTAAAAAGAGGCCCGGAGGGGGCAGGCTGCCTGGTGGCGCCACGGGCAAAGATGCAACACTTGGGGGGCTTCTTCAGGTTGGAAGGGAGGCAAGCAAAGCGGGGTGGGTGGTGGTGGTGGCATGTAGAACATGGCGCACGGGGACAGAGACCGGCTTTTCTTCCTATCTTACGAGAACTTCTGGTCCCCCGGTGAGACCGTGTGGTGGGAGATTCAGGGCAGCTAGAAGGACGGACCTGCTTCACACAGCGCAGGGTTACAGCAATGGCTTTTGCCACCATAAGTTGTAGTGATGGCCGCCCACTTCGGCAGTTTTAAAACAGAACTACGCCTTGGGGAGGAGGCACGGCGGCCCTTCCCAACCCGGCATCCTCCAGATATTTTGGACCACTTCCCATCAGCCCCAGGCAGCACGGCCAAGGGTCAGCGATGCTGGGCGTCACAGTCCAAAACCCCTGGAGGGCGCCAGGTTGGGGAAGGCTGGTGTAGAGCCACCGTGACCGGCCCATGAGGCTGTGGAGGGCAGCCAGTCACGGTGACTCTGCACCAGCCTTCCCCAACCCGGCGCCCTCCAGGGGTTTTGGACTGCCACGCCCAGCATCGCTGACCCTTGGCCATGCTGGCGGGAGGTGAAGTCCAGCACCCCTGGGTTGGGAAGGCCCCCGTAGCCTCTCCCCAGGGCCAGAGGCCCCAGGCTTCTTCATACCAGTCGCCGCAGAGCACGCGAGGGAGCAGGCGCTGCCGGGGGCCCTTGGGGTGGCTTCCAGCAGACTCTGCTTCGCCCCGGAGGGAGGCGGGCTGCTGGACGGCCCCTTTGGCCCGCTCTCGCCTTGTAGGGCTTCCGGTCAGCCCCACCTTCCCTGCCCCTTTTAGGTGCTACCAGTGTGGCGCGTAGTGGGAGTGCTGTGGATGTCGGGGGGGGGGGGTGTTCATAGCTTCATTAAAGCATTTAGCAAAGGCTTCCGTGTCTCTCTTTGTGGGCAAGATGACGAGATGTGAGCCGGATGTGCCTACTGTTGCACAGATCCATGGATTTGACAGCAAATGCTTGTCAGGGGCTTTGCGTCGGCCCGGAGGGGTGTCTCTCCTGGGCTCAGACCGGGGAGCCCCGTGCAATTGGCAGAGGACACCAAACTGGGATGGAGCAGGACCCCCACTGCAGACCGCCGAGGTTCGGAACTCTCTTGACAGGCCGAACTGAACAAGACGACTTTCAAAAGGAATAAACGGACATTACAGAAAACTAATAGCGCAAATACAGGACGGGGGAGACCAGGCCTGGCAGCAGGATTTGTGGGAAGGACCTAATGGATCTCCAGCTGAACACGATCCAGGCGTGTGATGCAGCTGCTAAAAAGGCGAATGCCATCTCAGGCTGCTTCAGTAGCAGCAGAGTGTGGAAACAATCGCTCTGCTCTCTCCCGAGTTTGTCAGGCTGCACGTAGTAGAGTACGGTGTCCAGTTCTGGGCACCCCATTTGAAGAAGGCCATTGACAACGACCAGGACGCTGAGGGCAGGGCTAGAACCAGCCGGTGGGAATGGCAGGGCAGCCGGCTTCAGCGAAGCGTGAGGAGACGTGGCCTAACCGTGGGAGACTCTCAGCCTCTTGTCTCCTTCCCTGGAGGCATGAAGGCTGGGGGAGGGCCGTCTGTCAGGGCTGGGCTCCCCTGGCCCACCTGGGGCCTGGATTCCACTGCAGAGACCCTCTCGGGGGCCGCATCCCGGTAGTAGGCAGGAGCAGGACTGGGGGCTTCTTCCCACCAGCTGCCTGGCCTGTCATGACACCGCTCTGTGCTTGAGTGGTCCGGGAGGGACGGAACTCTTATCTCAGGGTCCTTTTAAACAGCAAAGGAAACAGCCCTTCAGGCAGGTTAGGGAAAAGGTTTTATTAGTCATTGCCCACCCCCCCACCCCCGCCAAATCCAAGTTCTGAGCTGCCTCTGCAGCCTGAGTCATGGGAGGGAGCTGTGTTTTTTAAAAAGCAGTGTATAAAGTCAAGCCTTGGGGCTACAAATCCAGCCCCCTCCAAGCAGGCTCCCTAGAGGCCGCTCAGGCGTGGCCCCTTTTCTCAGGGAGGGTGGTGTATGCTGGAAGGGGGGCAGCAAGCCACGTCCCCACCCTGAGCACTAGAAGAGGCAAAGGCAGGGAGGTCACGGGTTGGAGTCTCCCCCCCCCCCCCAAGGCACGTGGTGATGTTTGGGGCACAAAGTAAACCCCTCCCTCCCTTCGCAGCCTGCCAGTGGGGTTATTCAAAGGTGGGGGGGGGCAGCCCCCAGCAGTCTGTCAGCCTCCAAACGAAGGAAGCACACAGCAGAATGGTTGGCAGAGCCCGGCCCTGGCAGCCTGTGCACAGAAGCGCAGCAGTCTTTGGCATCGCTGGGCACACGGCGCTGCCCTTCTTCAGCTGGGCAGGGAGCGGTGGCTGCCCAGGCTGGGAAGGGTCCTGGCTGGAGCGGCGGCGGCGTTGTCGTGGCCTGGGAGGAGCTGTCTGCCCAAAGCACCGTGGATCCGAGCCGCAAAGGCCCAGGGTTGCCGCTGCTCCTCTCCCCTGCCCTGCTTAGCGGCAGCAGGGAGCCCAGGGGGAGGGGTTCCTTTCTTGGCTCCCGCCCGTCAGTTCAGGAACTGGGTGTAGCCCTCGGCGCCTGTGACGATGACATCCATCCAGATGCGCATGGCCTCTGCGGAGGGAGCCACCATGTAGTAGAGGCGGTCGTGGGTCTTGACGCAGAAAGTGAGCGCCGGGTTGGGGCTCTGCCGAGAGAAGGAGCCGTCGGCTCTGGCTGCTGGTTGTGACCCGTGACCCCCCACCGCATTCCCTGATGCAAAGGGGGGCTTCCCCCAGCGACCCCAAATGGTTGTTAACATTTGCAAGGGGGGGTTGTAAGCAAGGGTGTAAAGGTACCAAAGAGAGATGGAAGAGTCCATTATGAAAGGGGGGGGCTACACAGAATGCCCTCTCCCCCGGGACCCTCAAGTGCATGGAAGAGGCCCCCCACCCAACCTCGGAGGGAGCGCCAAGACCAACCTCTCCGCTGAAGGCAGCAGGGAGGAAGTCAGCCATGTGCTAGAAGAGAGCAGAGAAACAGGAGCATGACAGGCGCCCGGGGGAGGGAGGCTCAGGCCTTCGAGACGGCGAGGCCACAGGCCGGGCAGTTAGGGGCCACTGGCATTGGCTGCTGGGAGCACAGCCGCGCCAGGCGGCAGCGTCTGCCAGCGCAGGGCTGTTCCTCCTCCCCAAATCTGGCTAGAAGGGAGCTGGGCTGCCGTCACACGGCTGCTCTTTGATTTAAGCTCAAATTCTGCCCGCGGGACGAGCAGCCGCTGTGCAGAGCGTGCAGGCGTGCTGCCTGCCGCCTTTCGGGTCCCGCCCAGCGCTTCTGAGGCCGTTTCCCCACACTACGTCCCGTCCTGCATGGGCCGAGCTCCTGTGGAATCCCAGCCCAAAGCTACCAACACTGGGGAGGCCCTGTTAGTTGAGGGACTCTGGCCGAGGCAGGGTTATTGGAGCCAGCCAGCATGCCTAGGAAACTAGTCGGTACCTACGCTGGCCAGGCTGAGGGAGAAGAATCTCTTCTGCAGGAGGAGGAGCAGGAGCAGGAGGAGGAGGAGGAGAGAGGCAGGTGAAGAAAGAGGACGAGAAGTGGCCAAGCGGAGCCCCTGCACAGCGGCTTGGCTGACCCCTCCCCTGTGGCCCTGGTGGGGGGAGGCTGGGCGGCCCCCTCCTTCCCCTGGCTTACCTTGGCTGCACTCCGGAGGTGATCGTAATACACCTCTTCGATCGCCTGGAAGTAGATGAGGCCCTTCAGCTTTGTCTCATGCTTGTCTACGTGGGGGAGAGAAGGCCGTCAGTCTCGGCTAGGGGCAGAGAGCCCTTGGCGCGGCCGGCCGCTTCCCACACCCGGAGCGGAGCTCCGCAGCAGCGCTCACCCACGTAGTAGGAGAAGGTTCGCCGCAGGCGGTCGAAAACAAACCAGCGCTTCTTCCAGGACTTGATTTTGCCCCCCATCTTGACCAGGTAGCCTTTGCACATCTTCTCGGAGAGGATGACGTGGCTGCAGGTGTCCACACTGTGGCCGGACGACTCAACGTGCAGGCGCAGGTCAAAGTCCTCTTTGCGGATGGGCAAGTAGCGGGTCAAGGGCCGGGCCTGGGGCGGGCAGAGCGGCAGAGTTCTCAAGACACGCCTTCGGGTGGCTCCCAAGAGCCTCAGGGGCATCCAGTTGGCGGGAGCCCCCCACCCCCTGTCCCAGGGGCGGTGCTTGCAAGGGGCAGATGCCCCTGGGACCAGGCAGCCCCCCGGACGGAGCCTGGGCAGCGGCACGTTTTGGGGGAGTCCGATTTTGTACACATTTCCTGCCGCAGCATGTGGCCGCTCTGTCTGATGGCCGAGTGGGTTTCTTCAAGAGGGAGGGGCCCTTCCTAGACCAGGCTGGACGAGGGCGGTGCTGAGAAGAGCCCCTCCCGCCCCTTCTCCGGCCTCAGAGCGCCAGCTCCCTAGGCAGGCTCCGCTCCCCACCAGGCGCAGGGCAGCGCCGGTGCCTGAGGCCAGTGCCCCCGGGAGGCCGTTCTTGTACCCAGGGCGGCCGCCTCAGGCCAGTGAAGCAGCGGCTCGGCCCGGCCCGCCCCGCCCCACCCCCGGCCGGGCGCCCCCTGGGCCGCTCCGCACACCTGGGCAAACTGCTTCTCGCGCATCTTGACCTCCTTCTCAACGAGCTGCTGCCGCTGCGCCGTCTCGTCCTGCAGGCGCTGCTCCAGCTGCTCCCGGCGCCGCCGCTCGTCCTGCAGGGCTTGGCGCCGCAGCTCCATCTCTTGCTCCTACCAGAGAGCCCCAGGTTGGCGTCCTGCGCGGGCACTGCCCGCCTGCGCTCCCCACTGGCCTGCATGCTAGGGGCAACTGGGCAGGGGAGAGATCACCCCCACCCCCCGCCCCCCTTCTGGGCCACCATCCCTCGCAGACAAGCAGCTGTCAAACAAGCGCCTTCCTGCAAGTGGGGCAGGGAAGAAGCCCCTCCAAGAGCCACCCAAGGGTCCCGCAGGGGCCATGCTGGCCTGCGCGATGCGCCTGAGGAAGGCCTGCCCGGGGCGAGGGCGCCGCCGGCGGACTCTGGGCAGCTACGTGAAGGCAAGAGGGGGCTGGTGGGGCCGGTGGGGCGGGGGTCCCTCACCCGCGATTCCATCAGGCGGGACTTCTCCGCGTGGGCCTCTTTTAGCATCTTCTCCATCTCCTCGATCTTGCCGGCCTCAGCCCCGCTGGCGCTGCAAGGCAAACCCCGGCCGTCACTGCCTCCTCCTCCTGCCCACTTCAACACCCAGGGCAGTGGCATGAATGGAGGGGGCAGGAGAGGAGCTTCACTTGCCTGCCTGCCTGCCTGCCTGCCTGCCCCCCCCCCCTCTGCGTCCCATCCCAGGCTTTGGCCAAGAACAAGTGGGATCCCTGCTTCACGGCAGACCGGACCATGCAGAGGCAGCGCTTTGACCAGGACCAAAGAGCCACGTGAGATGGAGGAAATGGATGGATGGTGAGACTGGCAGGCAGGCAGGCATACTCACCATCCCCTGCGAGGCCCGGGGGCGGCGGAGGGCTGCCCCCACCCGCTTTGCCTCCCCCCTTGCTTTGCCTTCCCCCAGGACTTTGGAGATGCCCCAAGAGGTTTGGGGAGGCCATGCGAGGGCCCGGGGCCGCCTCGAGAGGCGGGGGCAGGGCCCTCAGGGCGGGAAAGCGGGGACGGGCCCCTCCCCTGCGCAGCAGCCGCCAGCCGATCAGGAGCTGCCGAGAGGGGCCCGGGGCCACCGCTGCCAGCTGGTACCTGGACCCGTTGTCAGGGGAGCAGGCCGAGTTGCCGCCGGTGGAGAGGTTGGTCTCCAGGCTGTCGGAGCTCTCCAGGCTGAGGGTGTCGTAGGCCCGCTCGGGGGGATTGGCGTCGTCAGCGTCCCGGGGGCCCAGCCCCCAGGGTGGGTGATGATGGAGGATGGAGTGGTGCATGAGGGGGGAGTACGCGGGGGAGAGGAGGGGGGGCGGCCCCCCATGCAGGGCCTCCCACTGGGACTGGGCCTCGGCCGCCGCCTTCTGCTTCAGGCCGGCCAGGCGCCTGCGCTGGTCCTCAATCACCTGCTGCCCTGCGGAGATGCCCAGGACAAAGGCTGGCTCAGCACCAGGGCAGGGCTCAGCGCCGGCTGAGGGGCCCCTCCGTCGCTGGGCTGCGGACTCCCTTCCCCCGCTCCCTCCCTCCCTCCCTCCTGTGCCAGGCCGGCCCCTGCCCTGCCCTGCCCTGCCCTGCCCTGCCCTGCCCTACCCTTCTGCTGCAGGGCCAGCTGGCGCTTGGTCTCAATGTCCTGGAGGGTGCTGGCCAGGTTGCGAGGGAGGCTGCCAGTGCCGTTCTGGGGGGGCCGGGAGCCCTGTGGGAGGAAAGCAGGGTGGAAGCGGGCCTGGGGCCTCCGGCAGGCCAGCCCTCTGCCTGCAGGACAGCCCCCCACCCCCGCTGCCCCCCACATACCTTGGGCGAGGGGCTGCGGCGGCCGAGCGTGGCCAGAGCCAGCTGGGAGGAGGCGGAGGAGGAGGCGGAGGCGGAGGAGGCGCTGCTGCCCGCTTTGGGCCAAGCCAGACCGCCGGAGCCGCCGTCCATCTTGGAACGGTAGACCTGAGCAAGGGGCGGGAAAGACGCAGGGCTGAGAGCCGGGCAGGGAGCGGCGGGGGCCAGCCTCTGCTCCAGGTGGGAGGGGGCTGGAGGGCGGCGAAGTCACCTGCCCTGGAGGTGGAGCAGAGCGCTTCGGAGCAGCAGCAGCAGCAGCAGCAGCAGCAGAGAAGCCGCCACCGTAGCAGAGGGGGTCTGTGTCAGCCTCAAAGCTGCTGGGGCTCCCTGCCCACGCGACTCTTCCTGGAGACAAGTGGAAGGAGGCGGCAAAGGCAGAGCCCGCGAGAGAGAGAGAGAAGGCAAAGGCAGAGCGCGGGAGACTCGGAAGGGAGGCCCGAGGCGGCCTCCGCACAGCTGCCTGCTCTGCAGACAGCCCCTGCCCTGCGCAAGGCGGGGCCCCCGGAGACCGGGCAGGAGCCCTTCCCTGCGCCAGGGGCAGCAGAGCGAGCCAGACCCCCGTGGCGCAGAAGGAGAATCCGCAGCCGGGCCGGGAGCATCCCTGCTCCCTCTCGGCCGTAGCTATGAGGAGGCAGCCCTCTCTGGCCTTCCTCCTCCCCCCTCAGAGCCTCAGCGTGGGGCGCAGGGCAGGCGCCCTGCCCCAGAGGAAGCGAGGGCGGGGCGGGAGGGGGCTGCGGGAGGAGAACGAACCTGGGTGCAGCTGGAGGAGCAGAGCAGCGCCGGCAGCAGGGCAGCCGCTGAGTCTGCCGCCGGGGAGCGGGGCGGAGGAGCGAGCCCTACGGCCGCCCTCACCCTGCCCAGGATGGCGGCAAGCTGGTCAGTTGTCACGTACTATGCAGAGAGGAAAGGCAGAATGAGCGGCGGCAAGCACAGCTGGCGCTGAGGGGGGGGAGGCGGAGGGAGGCCTCTGCCTCTGCCCCTGCCCGTGGATGAGCTCACTGGCGGGCAGAGGGAAAGGCCTGCCTCACCCAAGCGCTCAGAGAGAGGCAGGCAGGCAGGCGGGCAGAGAGATGCGTGCGGTGCCACCCCTCCCTCCCTCCCTCCCTCTGGGACAGTCAGACTATAACCCCTCCTGTGCTGGGTCCCCCATAAGTGCCTGAAGCAGGGGGGTGGCAGGGCAACGGGGGCCCTTTGGCTATCACCCAAGGGGCCGGAAACAGGGCCCAATCCAAGGGTGGGCACGGACTCGCCCACAGCAAGGAGTCATCGCCATCGGACCCTTGCTCCAGCGGGGGGCGGGGCGGGGCAGGTACCTCATAGGCAAGTGGGGGTGGAGGTGGGGGGACAGCTGGAGAAGCGTTACCATCCGTCCCCCGGCTGCAAACCCTGAAAACATCAGACAGCCTCATGTGCTCCTAGAAGCAGCCAAGCAGAAAGAAGGAGAATTAGGCAGGTTTGGAGCACAGCTTGGGGTGGGGGGGTGAAGAGGCACCCTCAGCCACATGCGAGGGTGGCCACAGGCAAGCGTGCAACCGGGAAGGCCCTCCGCTGTGGCTTGCAAGAGGCGGCAACGGCTCAGAGCTGAGCCCAGGCCAGTGGCACCTGCACCTGCATGGAAGAGCTACGGGGGGAGGGGGACGCGCGGCCACCTGCTGCCCAGCCCCCCGGGATCCCGTGACGCCATTCCGTGGGCGCTGGCCAAAGGCTCAGTCGGGGAGGAGGCATCACCGGGCAGGAGGGGGCGAAGGCAGTAAGCATGCAAGCACTGTGTGCATGACAGGAGCGGGAGAAGAGAAAGACGATGCCAGAACGCAGACTGGGCAGAAACGCCAGCTCATAACGCAAAGCCAGCCCGATATGGGGAGGGGGCCACACAGGCATGCAAGCAAGCGGCACTTCCCCAGGCATGCGCCATGCAGTGAGCCATGCGCCATTACCTCCAGCATCACCGGGCAGGGCTGAGTGGAGGGAGCCGCTGCACAGAGGGGGCTCGCAAAGTCAGCCCCCTCCTCCAACTCGGAAAAAGCAAGCGACTCCTGTTAGGACAGGAAAAGCCATAAGGGAATAGGAGGGGGGGGGAAGCTCTGTGAGGAGCAGGAGGAGGGGGGCAGGTCTGGGTCTGCCTACGGTTGCACCACGGAAGACCAATCAGGGCTTGTGACATCCAATCCAGGAGCAAACGCTGCAAACCTGGTGGGAGGGCGCACGTGCACAGACCCCCCCTCCCCCGGCCTCCTGGTTGCAAACGGTTTGGGCACGTCCTGTGCAAGCCGGAGGCAAGGGAGCAGCTGCAGATGGGGCTCCCTTCCTGCCCCTCCCCATTTGCCCCTCAGCCCCATAAGCCCCAGGAGTGGCAACACCCTCGGATTTTCCCAGAAAGAAGAGGGGGAAACGAAAGCGAGGGGCCACCAGAGACAGAAAAGGGCTGTGGAGGAGAATGCCCAGCCCTGAACATCATGAGAAAAAGGGGGCGAGTCACATTTTTCTTGCCACAAGGAAAAAACGAAGAAGGAAGTGTCTTTGCACATGCCCCAGTGACACCCTCTACGAGGACATTTTAAGGAGAACCGCTGTAGCAATCTTGGACTGGTGGCATTTAATTCCTGAAACCATGCGACAGGTCCCTGAAATCGAAGTGCTGGAGCCAGGGCCCGACACAGAGGGCTTCAGGATGATTTCACGGGAGACCTGCTGGCTCTGGCCCAACACGCCTGGGGGAGGGGGCGGTGCCAGCTTGGAGGGGGCTGCATCCGGATCTACTGGGAAAGGACGAGCCCGGGCCTCTCAGGCCACCCCGGAGCTCTGCTTGGGAGCCCTGGAGAGCGGCTGCGGCTAGCGAGAGTCCGCAGCCCCGGGCTGGATGGGCCACTGGTCTGGGAATGGTGCGTGGTGAATGGGGAACATGGTCCTGAGGGTGCTCCGCTGCTCTGCCATCTGCTAGAAGCCTGGAGCTCTGCTAAGAGCAGGGCGTCCAGTACATTCCTGCCTACTTGCTGCTGAAGATGGGGTTGAACTGGCTGATGAAGTGAAAGTGGCGGGAGCCCCGGGGGAAAGTGACAGCATCACCTTGGAATCTGAGATAGCAACGGATGTGGAGGATGTGGAAACGGAGCACAGTTGGGCGTGGAGCCTTCAAATTGCTCAGGGAGAAGTTGGGCGGGATCAATGGCTGGGAGTTTAGAAGGAGGAGGAGGAGAAGCAGCAGCAGCAACAGCGCAAAGGAAAGGAGGGGGGAGATTCTGAAAAGCAAAATACTGGAGACCCAGATGCGAACGAGTCCCAGGAGAAGGACAAACAGGAGATGCCGCCAGAAGCCCGTCGGGCTGCACAGGGTGCTCTGTGGTGAGTAGGGCCTTTAGAACGATGAGAACAGGGATGCATCACCAAGGAGGAGCCCGGACCTGCGATGTCTGGAGTAAGGAGGAAAGGAAGGGTTCGGCCTCCTGCCTGGAAACGATGGTGAAGTGTTAACAAGTGATGGAAATCGATGCCTATCTTGCTTCAATCTTCTCCCACAAGGAGAATTGTGTTCAACATGGGGAAAGTCGGACAACTGGCAGATGGAGGATCCATCAGCCCAGGAGCCGAAAGGCCACGGTCAGAGAACAACGGGGGGCTTCCAATGAGTTCAAGCCTTGCAGGGCCAGATAGTGACCTGGACCTGGGTAGTGACGGGAGCGGGGGTGGGGTGTTGAAGGCCCTGTTTCAGGATTGCTGTTTGTAATCTTGAGAGGTTTCCTGGAAAACGGGGGGGGGGGGGGAACAGATGACTGGAGACAGGCAAATCTTGACCCCATCTTCAAAAAGGGAGTGGGTGGGTGGAGAATGACGATCCAAAGAACTACGGACCATCAAAATTCTAGAACAGCTGATTTGTTAAGCAACCAATCTGTGAGCATCTAGACAAGAATTCATTCATTACTAGGAGACAGCAAACCTGATCTCCTTTTTTTCTGGATAGTAGTACTGGTTCAAGTAGATCTTAGTAAGGCCACAGCTATAATATATCTTGATTTTGGCAAAGCTTTCGACCAACTCTCCCACGATATCCTCGTTGACAAGGTGGTAAAATGTGGGCTGGACAATATTATTGTGAGGTGGACCTCAGCTGGCTGAATTACCTTTACCTAGTTAGCACTTTTTAGTGGCTCCACTAATAGTGAGAACTGTGCAACAGAGCAAAGAAGGCCTCGGGAGCTGATGGGTTCTCCTTTCATGGGAGGCATTTAAGCAGAGGCTGCAGCTGCGGCCTACGTTCCAGATCCTGCAATGGGGTTGGATGGGTTGGATTAGATGAGCCAACAGCGAGATGTGTCAGCAAAAAAAGCAAATGCTATTTTGGGCTGCATTAATAGAAGTCTAGCTTCCAAATCGCGTGAGGCCCTGGTTAGGCCTCTTCTTGAGTACGGTGTCCAGTTCTGGGCACCTCACTTCAAGAAGGGTGCAGATAAGCTGGAGGGAGTTCAGAGGAGGGCAAAGAGGGGCCTGGAAACAAAGCCCTGTTATTATTATTATTATTATTTATTTATATAGCACCATCAACGTACATGGTCCTGTGAGGAAAGACTGAAAGAACCGGGCATGTTTAGCCTGGAGAAGAGGAGACTGAGAGGAGGCATATAGCACTCTTCAAGAACTTGAAAGGCTGACACACAGAGCAGGGCCAGGATCTCTTCGCGATCCTCCCAGAGTGCAGGACACGGAATAATGGGCTCAAGTGACAGGAAGCCCGATTCCGGCTGGACATCAGGAAAAACTTCCCGACTGCTAGAGCAGTACGACAATGGAACCCATGACCTAGGGAAGTGGTGGGCTCGCCCGCACTAGAGGCCTTCTAGAGGCAGCTGGACGGCCACCTGCCTGGGATGCTTTGAGGTGGATGCCTGCGTTGAGCCTCCGAGGCCCCCTTCCAGCTCCACTCTCCTATGGCTCCGTGGCCCTCAAGCCCCCTCCCAACTCTATGATTCGAAGACTGGCGGGACTTGACCCCTTTCTTTGTTTTGTGTCTGAGTTTGTGAAAGGCTACTAGGGTGTTATTGGGAATTTCAGATATATTTGCAATTAGGGCTGCTGCTTCATTAAAGACAGATTAGCTAACAAATCAAATGAGTTTTGATTGCTTCACAATATAACCCTATACAGGACTATTCAAAAGTCCTGCCAAGGCCAATGGCGCTTACGCCCAGGGAAGTGGGTATAGGGGGTCACCGCATAGTACTGAATCTATAGTTTTGAAGGAAAAGCTTATTTTGATTGCTCTTAGTGCAGCTCTGTGAAGAAGTTGCAGGAAACGGCATCTCAGGAAAGAAATCCCCTCCTGCTTCAGAATAAAGGCGGGAGGCCTCTTCCCCGCTGCAAACGGCCACCAACTGCAACGCCCTTAATACAGACACCTTTTTAATTGGTTAAAAGGGTTTTTAACTGATTAACGAAACTGAGCGCTGGGCTACGACAGGGGAACGCCCCCCCACAAACTGCCTGAAGCAGGACCGCCTCCACCGTGGGGCTTCTCACTCTGCCTCCCTGACCCTCAGAATCCACCCTAAGACCTTGGGATAAAGCGGGAGAAAAGTCGAACGCCACGAAGCAACCCCTCCCCCACTGCAGTTCTAGGGCTTTGGCGGGTGGGTGTGCGCACGTCTGGATGCTTGGCCCGGCTCAAAGCTTCTGGAAGCTCTGCAGAAATCCACCCAGGGAGAACATCCGCCAGCCGCAGAAGCCCGTTACCTCTCGGAGGGCCGTCGAGGCCTTGGGGAAGCCGGAGCCCCCGGTGAGCGCCCGGTACCGTCTCTCCAGCGCAAGGAGGGCCTCCTTCTCCTGTCATGGAAAGAAGAGGCAGGGACTCCTGGGTGTGTGTGGGTGTGTGTGGGCTGCATGCTCGCTCTGCCTTCCGTGGCCCGCAGCCACGGCCCGGATGACTGGCAGACCGCCCCCACCTGAGCCCTCTTCCCTGACTGCAGTGCTTGTCCAGTTCCCAGCTTGCCCACCCCAAGGTTGGTCATTACCTTCTGCAGCAGCTGCAGGGCGGCGCTCTTCTGCTTGCCCAGCCGGTCAGCCTCCTGAGCAGCCTGCAGCCGGATCTGGTCGGCCTGGCTCTCCAGGGCTGCCACGCGCTCCTGGGTGGACACGGGGAGAAGGAAGGGGGTGAGCAAGTGCCCCGGAGCCAGGCCGGCCCCAAAGGCCTCCCTGCCCCGGCCTGCCCACCTTCCTCCGCGCCATGCTGTGGTGGCTCTCGGCCTTGCTGTGCAGCAGCTGCTGGCTGAGCAGGTCCCGCTCCTCCTCCAAGCGGCTCTCCTTCTCCAGCTGCTGGAATTCCAGGTCCTCAAAGAGCTTGGTCTCCGCTTCCAGCGCCTCGGCTTCCTGCAGGGGGAGGCAGTCAGGACTCAAAGAAGGGGCGGGGCCTGCTGGCTTTGGGGGCGGGGCATGGAGTGAGGGGCGGGGCCACTGAGAGAGCCTCCTTAGCAAAGCTGCGCTTCGTACAGGCGCTGCAGGCCGCCAGTCTGAATTTCCCAGTGTCGCTGGGCAAACGGGACAAGTGTCCGAAGTCTCTGGGCTGCTTTCCGTTTCCCCAGGGTAGCTGCAGCCGAGCGGCCGGTCTGCACCAGGAGGGAACAAACACCCCCAGAGATTCCCAAGGGGGACCAGGGTTGCTCCATTTTAAGAGAAGGGACATAGTGGCCACGCGGCGAGGGAAGGATCGTGAGGGGCCGGCGAGGAGCCGCTGCTGCTGGACGGACAGGCTGACCCGGCCGCATCCCCGGAGTTCCTCCCAGGGTGGGCTGCCAGCTGGCACGGCAGCTCTGGAAGGGCCAAAGTGTGCCTGTGCTGAGCTCAATCTGGTTCCAGACTCAGCCCCCTTGCAGGGCTCCAGAGAGGAGCCGTCTCAGCCCACTTTTGCCCCCCCCCAATAGCCTGAGCTCCCTCTCAGATTACTGGAAGGCCAGGGAGCCCCCAGAGACTCCACCCTCACACAGAAGAGCCCAAAAGGGGCTGGGCTGGTGAGGGGGTGGGGTGCGGGCAGGAGGGAGGGAGGGAGGGAGGGAGGGAGGCCCTGCTGAGCCGCTAGCACACGAGCCGGCCCCTGCCCTGCTTACCATCCTGGCCCAGGTGCTGAGTGGCCTCCCTGCCCCAGCGCAGGTGGAGAGATGGGGGTGGGGAGACACTGACCCTTTGTGCCTGGTCCTGCAACTGCTCCCTCATTGACTCGGGGCAGTTATCAAGCTGGCTCCGGAGCTCGGAGTACAGCGCCCGCAGTCGCTCGAGCTCCTTCCTTTCCGCATCAACCTTTGCCCTCTCCTGAATCCGGGAGAAAACAACACACGGAAGAAGGAGAGAGAGAGAGAGAGGGAGAGAGAGAGGGAGAGAGAGAAAACACGCACTTCTCAAGAGCAGGCCATGCAAAGCGGAGGGTTAGCAAGGGACTCCAACGCTAACAGGGTTACTGGGCTTCTACCGGGCCTCCGTCTTGCATCTCAAAGCCACGATGACTGTGGATCCGCCTGCCCACGGCCCTCTCCAGCCAGGCCACTGCTGGGCCTGGCCAGGACAGCCGGGCATGTGGGCAGCTCCAGCTCTCTCCAAGAAGAGAGGCCCCACCCCCAGCCCCTCCACCACCACAGCCAGCCGGCTCCTCACACGGACAAGCCGGTGCAACATTGGGAGACGCAAAAAGAGGACCCGACCTCTCAGAGTTAGTGCGGATCCATTTCACAGGGGGGGGGGCTTCTGGGTAGTCTGGGATTCATGCGAGTGAGTTAGGCACAGCAGAGGGGTGGGGACCCTTCCAGGCGATCGGGCGCTTCATCCCCCAGGACCAAGTGGGCTGGGTGCCTGATGCAACCCCGCCGAGTGCAGCAAACCTGCAGACAGTGCCGGGCCAGGCCTGCACCAGCGGCCTCTGGAGCGTCTCAGCTGGCAGCCTTGATTTCTAACAGAGCGGGTTCCTAGCCCTTATGGCCACGAAGAGAAGCATCATGTGCAAAACACTACAGGGAACGCCTGAAGCAGATTTCCAAGGGCTGGGGGCCACGGGGCTTCTGGGCCCCTCCCCGTGATGAGCCAAAGCAGAATTAGTCATGCAAAATAGTAGATGTGGAAGGACAAATTATGCAAAATCAGACCAAAGCTGCGGATTTGCATAATTTATACATATTGCAGAATGGAGCTTTTTTGTGGTGCACAATGAGGGGCTTCTGGGGGCAAAGGGCTGCTCTGGTCATTTATCGTGATGAGGTCTGGGATTTTAGAAGACAGCTTTCAGTTGGGGGGGGTGGCGGTGAAGGTGGTTGTAGCCCCCCCGGCCAATGAAGAGGCTCGGGAGCGCTCAGGACAGTTCTCAGCAGCTCAGGGGCTTCCCAAAGCCCACCGAGAGCCAGGAACAGCCGCGTGCAGGATGCACAGCCAAGCCCACCAATCAAGCGCGCCCCGTTCCGTTTCCCTCTGGGCAGAATGACACGCCGCTTGTGCATGGCCTGCTGCTGCTCCCACCCCCTCTTTTTTAAAGCACCCACAGGACTCCCTGCATCTCTGTTTCCCATCAACCGCACAAGCACTTGCACCCATGCCCACGGACTCCAGGCTGCGTGCGTGATGCAACAAGTGCGCCAGCAACAGACTTGGCTGCCTCCCCCCTCCCCCCCGGTCCTTAAGGAAGACCCCCAAGCTGGCTTCATGCTGGGAAGGCCGACCAACCCCCTTTTCACAATGTCTGGCAGTTGCCCCCTCTAACCTCTCCGTTCTACCCCCACTAGAGGGAAGAACTGGAGCGGCAGAGCACCTCGGGGGCAGTGGGCTGGGGCTTCTGCCTGCATCCAGCACCTGGGCCCAGACCCCACGGGGCTGGAGCTGACCACAGCGGTCTTCCAGGTGCCCCAACCCTCAAGGCTCCCTAGCGCAGCCAGAGGAGCCCAGCCTCTCCCTGTGTCAGCGGCCCAGCACCCCTCCTCTCCTGGGCAGTCTCTGGGGCTCTGCCTGGCGGAAGGGAGGCTTCAACACCTGCAGGAGGCCCCTATTTTCCCTGGGGCCACGGGCAGGTCTCATCCACGCTCTGCCACGCTCAGTCTAGGTGGGCCACCCAGGAGGCTGGAGGCAGGGTGATCAGGCAGGCAAACATCAAAGTGATTGAAGGCAGGGAGACAGAGAGACAGAGAGAGAGACAGAGAGAGAGAGAGAGAGAGAGAGGTGAGAGGGGGTTAGAGGGGGTTAGTGCAGGCAGGTGATTAGTGGCCGTGCGGCGCAGGGCGTGTGCTCCCCTTGGGCTCCCTGTGTGAGCAAAGGTTTGAGAAAGGCTGGGCTGTGGCAGTCCCAAACGAGCGAGCGAGCGAGCGTTTGGGAGGCTGCACGCCATGAGCAAGGTGCACGCGGGTGGGCAGGGATCAGGGCCCAGGGTCCCAGGCACGTCTCTCTCCAGCAAGCACAGCTGCCCAGGCGAGCCAGCCGGGACGCCGCCCTCCTCACGGGCCGCCTTCTTCTTCAAGCCCCCTTCAGGGCTCCTTGGCCTTTGGGCGCTGGTGCAGCACGGGCCAGCCGGAGGAGAGAGGGGGAAGAGCGGCCTTCCCCCAGGGTTACGAGGAGAGGCGTCCCAGCGGACGGCGAAGCACCCAGAGAAATGGCCCCAACGCCACGCAGGCAGAAACCCCCAAGCGAGCGATCTCTGCTTGAAAACCCAGCAGGACGGGGGCCACGCAAGGCCACCTGCCAGGCCTGCCCCTCCCCACCCGTCTGCGGCATCCCGAGATTGGGGGTGCGTGTGTGTGCATGTGTGCGTGGGCAGCCTACTCAGCGGGGAGCAGCAGGGCCAGGCCACGTGGGACGTGGCCGCCTTGGTAAGGAAGGTGGCCGGCCGGCCGGCCTCCCTCCCTCCCCAAAAGTTCCAGGCTGGCGCTGGGGCCGTTTACCTTGTCCCGGTCGCGGCGTATGATGGCATCCAGGCCGGACAGTCGCTCCTGCAAGTGCTGAGCCGCCTTCTGCTCCTGCTGCAGCTGGATCAGCTCGGCCTCCTGCTCGCCTTGCAAGAGGGCCCGCTCCATCTCCGCCTGGGCAGGGGAGACAAGGGCTGCATGACGGGTGGGGTGGGGTGGGGTGGTCTGTCCAGGGCGCCCCTCCATGCCCCAGGGAGCAGCCACCGCTCCCCAAATCTCTCTCCGAATGAGGAGGCGCCAGTGACGGTCTCGGCCGCGGGGTCTCTCCACCCCCAGCCAGGTGGGCTCCTGCATGGAGCAGGGGGCTGGATCCGATGGCCTCCTAGGGCCCCCTCCAACTCCGCCGTTCCACGATCCCCGCTGCGCAAATGGGCCCCTCCCGGCCCTCAGCGGGCACAGAAGCCAAGGGCGAGGGCCCCGCTGCCCCCCTCCTCACCTCCCGGGCCGTCTCCTGCAGCTGCTGCTCCAGCTCCTTGGTGCGGCTCTTGAGCAGGTCGATGTGGGCCAGGGCGCGGGCCCGATCCTCCTCCAGACGGGCCGCCTCCTGACCGGCTTTGCTGCTGCGTGGCTCCTCGTGCTGCAGAGACCTCGGCGGTTCAGTGAAGGGGGCATCCTCTTCCCTACGCCCACCCACCCACGAGGTCTGCGCATCCCTGCACCTGGCCAGATGGCCTCCCTGAGGAGGTGGAGGAGGAAGGACACCCACAATCCACGTCCCCCCTCTGTGCACACGGAGATGGACCCACAGTCGGGGCCTGGGTCTGTAAGTGCTGGGGAGGGGGGCACCCAGGGACGGCAGAGCAGCCCTCCGGCATGGACGCCCCCCAGCCCCTGCCGGCGCCTGGGCCTGGCTTCCGCCCCCTCACCTCCTGGCCTGCGCTCTCCGTGCTGCTGCTCTCCTCCTTCAGGTGTTCTTCGTCTGAGCGCTCCAGGCCCTCCCGCTCCAGTGGCCCCAGGGCCCCCGCCAGCAGCTCTCTGGCCGGCCCAAGCCCAGCGGAGCCCTTGGAGGGCCTCTGCCCCCCAGACTGGGCGGTGCTCTCAGCAGCGCTGGGGAAGGTGCAGTGCTCCCGGGGGCCCTCGCCGTCGCCCCGCGTGTACTCGGCACACAGGCTCAGGATGGTCTCCAGCCGCTGGCGCTCCTGAGCAAGAGAGAGGGGGGTTCGCGTTGCTGGGGAGCATGGGCGGGAGGGTGCTGTGGCACTCACGGCCTGCTAGTGGGCTTCCTGTGGGCAGCAGGTCGGCACTGCATGAACAGAACCCCAGACCAAATGGACCCTCGGCCTGAGGCAGCAGGGCTCTCTTCCGTTCTTAAGAGGATCATCACCCCAGCACCCCAAGGCCCACAGCTCCATGAGGGCCCTGGGCAGGACCCGGTGCCACCGCTGCTGCTGCTGCCCCGGAGCCACATGTGGGCCCGCCCCACAGCTCCTCAGGGAAGGCTTCGCAGCCCCAGCCCCCCGCAATTTCTCCAAACGCAGAATTTTACCCAGTTTCTTCACAAGAGCAAAAATTACAAACTGAAAACCTGGTACTCCTTAGTTTCAACCAACTGGTTCATTAACTTGGTGCCCAGCTAGTTCAAGACAAATCCAGCCCGAGATATTTGGGTTGTGAGCAGAGAAAACTAAAAGGCAGGTGTGCAATTGCACAGGCACGTGACACAACCCACTCAGGAGGGCCTCACGCACACACGCCCCCCTGCGAGGCGCAAGCCCCCTCCAAGTCATGGCAAGGCGGCGGGGGGGGGGGAACACGGGGAAAGCCAGACCCATTGGCGCTCCTCTCCCTTGACGGGGGTCATCCTGCGACACGGACTGGCAAGTGATTCAGGACAGATGAAAGGAAGGAAGGCAGAAAAGAGCCGGGCAAGGGAGGGGGGAAAGGCAGAAAAAGAGGGAGAAGACCGGCCAGCCAGTTGGCCTCCTTCACAGAACCTGTCCGCCTGTGGGCTGGGACCAACTTGTTGACATTGATGGTATTTCAGCCACCCTGGGAGCCCTTTTGGCTAAAGAGCAGATCAAAATGCATTAAGGGAAATAAACAGAGGAGTTCTGCTGCCACGCAGCATCCATTTCTGGCTCATAGCCACAGGGAACCGAGTCAGCCCTATCTGTGGCTAAGAGCCATAAATGGATCCTTCATGCTACATGGCAGCCTACCTTTGAACACGAGACACAAAGTACACAGGACGACTCTGGGCCCGTGGGCTTCCCAAGGGCCCCTGAACAGCCAGGGGCGGCTTAGTAACTCTTCCTGGGGAGGGAGCGCCACCACTGCAGAGCCACCACTGAGAAGGTCCTTCCAGGGTCTGTCTGCACAGTGGATTGTGCAGGAAGCCGCCACCCAATGGCTGACAGATCCACCTGCCTGCTACTCTGCCGCGACTTAGCAGCACCCAGAAAACACCTGCTGAGAGGGCTGCCTGGCCTCAGGCTTCGGCCAGCGCCGAGTGCAGAAGGAATCGTTGAGGCCTGGGAGATCTGAGGAGCTGGAGCGTCCCTTGACGGCGTCACAACGAGGGAGGGGGGCAGCCCTGGACCTCTGCAGCCCATTGGAAATCCCCCCACCCCAATTTCCCTGCAGGGACATCCAGATCAGCTGTTCAGTAAAAGCAGGAGAGACATGGGAGCAGGGAGGGAGACAATGAAGCTGTGAGCCTGGGGAAGGTGCCCCCCTCCCCGGACAGCCCCAGCCCACCCTGGGGAAGCAGCGTGGCCTTTT
Source organism: Elgaria multicarinata webbii (assembly GCF_023053635.1). Lineage (NCBI taxonomy): Eukaryota > Metazoa > Chordata > Lepidosauria > Squamata > Anguidae > Elgaria > Elgaria multicarinata. The sequence continues at coordinate 37,093,109 of NC_086182.1, forward strand.
ACCTCCAGGACAAGCCCGGCATCAAAGCCCCCTCTGGCTTCTGATGGAGGGGCACGCCAGCTGGGGGAAACAGGGGCCCTTTGCCCAGCTAGCCTTGGAGGCTTCCCTGGCCAACCCGCCAGCCCACCCCAGCCCTCTGCCCTGCAGCCCCCCCCCCCCCCGGTCTTTGACGAAAGATCCCGGCAACTCTCCCTCCGCCCTTGGAGAGCAGTGCCTCCCCCCCAGCCCCAGAGCAACTTCAGAGGTGTAGGGCAGAGGGTCCAGAGGGGATCCGAAGGGGCTTAGCAGGACAGCCCCCCCTCGCTGCCACCTGCTGTACTCACAGCGCCATCCCGAGTGACTCTCAGCGCCGTCATCCTGACTCCTGCGCCCCCCCCCTCCAGGCCCCTTCTAGCGAGGAACACAACCGCTGCCAGCCTCCCCCGACAAAGCCAAGCTCTCCCTCCCTCCCTCCCCACGTGACCACGAGGGAGCAAGACGACTAATGGCAGGGTGCGGGCCAAGCGCCAGCCCCCCCCCCCGCCTATTCCTGAGTTGTGCAAACAAGCAGCACATGTGAGTCAGTGCCCAGCCGTTGGCGCGACGGCCGGCCTGGGGGAAGGGAAGGCAGACGGCGCAAGATGGCCAAGCTCACCCCAGGCCAGGCAAGGAGCCGGCTGGGCCGGAGAGGACGGCAGCTCCGGCAGGGTGAGGGCGCACGGCCTCCACAACTTCACACGGGGGCCCAGAGGCCTAGCAGAGGAGCCAGGGTTCGACCCCTAAAAAGCCGCACCATACAGCCCACCGCCCACTCTGCCAGGGCTGGGGCCCTCCAGCAGCAAGAGGTGAAAGCAGCCGTTTCGATGGCAAGCCAGGACCGTCGAGAGCAAGCGAGAGGGCCCCTTCGCCACCCCCAGGGCGTGGCGGCCGCTTGGAAGGAGAGCCCCACAACAGGGCGACCAGCACCCACAAAGCCCAGGGAAACGTCGTCAGCCCAGGGAAAGAAAGGCGCACCAGGTTCTTTGCCAGGCACCTGTGCCACAAACCTGCCCCAGACATCCCGACAGAGGGGAACCGAAGGACGCAGAGCTCTGGAGAGTGGCTGGGAAGCAGCCTTGGCTCCACGCAAGCAAGGGCTCCTCTCTGGGCTCACTCTGGAACAAGCTTTTGGTCATTTGGGTGGGGGGAGAGGGGGAGGGCAGAGCATGCAAGGGAACGGGGCTGCCTCTTTGAACGGCGTGAGTTCTTCTGCCCCACACCAAGCTCACACAGTGGGGCCTGCCAGCACATCTGACTGCAGGAGAGAGGGGGTGCTCTCTCCTAAGGGCACCACTGTCCACTAGACCCTGCCAGCAAATTCTGAACGGGGAATCCTCAACCTCTGTGAGGGAAGGGCGCCATTCACGGCCCTGCAGGGGGGCTTCCGAAGAGCACGCTGGTGCTGACCCCAGGCACACGCTCTGGGGCAGGGCCAGTGAGCGGCTGGCAGTGGGACCTGGTGCCCAGGGGGCTGCGTCAGGGCATCCAAAGTGCTGCTCCTGAGGAGCTGTGGGCCCAGCCGGGTTTCTTCCAGGAACTTGTGATCTGCCTGCTTAAGGGCCCCTTGGCGCGGTGAGGGATCCCTGGGAGGGGAAGAGTTAACTCTAGGCAGGCAAAGCGAGGAACAAGAACGAAAACCCCTTGCGGGCAGCTGCAGCAGCGCATGCTCCGTGGGGGCCGCATGGGAAAGTCCCAGGGAGCAGGGAGCTTCCAGATCTGGAGCTACAGGCCCAGGTTCCCCCTCCTCCCAGAAGCACCCACCCCCACCCCGGATTCATCTGCAGAGGCCCCCACGCCCAGCGATGAACACAGGCTGGCCGGCCGGCCTTTCCATGCTTTGCGCAAGATCCGCACGCAACGGTCTGAAAGCCAAATGTTTCTGCCCCCACCAGCCCATTTGCCTGGCATGGCACCCCCACCCCACCCCACCCCACCCCACCCCACCCCACCCCCTGCACACAGCTCGGTAACAGGATCTCATCGTTGTGCGTGTGGGAAGCAGGAAATTCCAAAAACATGAAAATGACATTCCCTCCCAATAAAGAGCAGTCCAACTTGCACAAACCCAAATGGAAACCCCCAGGATTCCTCAGCCAGGTGGGCTCCAACTGCTGCCCCCACCCCGCCCCGAGAACGTCAGTTCCTTCGGCTCATCCCAGGGCCCCTTGTTCACTACGAAGGCCGACCCAGCTGCAGGCACTAACGCAGCTGGGCCCCCAAGGCCAGGCAGCCTCAGGCGCTCCTCCCCTCTGAGAGCCACGGCCCTCCGCCACCTCTCGCCCCACGGCAGTGGATGTGAGGCTCTGCCGTGCCCGCAGCTGCCCCGACTCACCAGCCGCTCCATCTCTTGCTCCCGCAGGCGCTCCTGGCGCTGCCACCGGTGGTACTCCAGCAAATCCCCCTCGGCGCCGCTGAGCTCGGAGATGCTGTGCTTGCGCTCCCGCATGGGTGCTCCCCCCAGCAGCTGGGCTTCCCCAGAAAACTTGCGCTGCGCCCGGGGGCTCTGGCGGGGCGAGGCGGAGGCCAGGCTGAGGGAGCCCAGGCTGGGGGCAGGGCTCAGGCCGGGGCCTGGCTTGCGCGGGGCAGCCTCTCCCCCCGCCGGCAGGATGGGCGACGGGCTGCGGCCCCGCAGGCAGGGCAGGGAGGTGGCGGTGGCAGCGGCAGAGGCCTCGTCGAGGGCCGCCCGCCGCCAGGCAGAGGGGCTCTCGCCGGCTTTGGCCTGTGGCAGGAGGGCCGGAGACGCCGCTCGGCGGGACAGCGCAGGGCTGGGCGGCGGCAGTTCTCGCATGCTCTCCAGGGGCCGCCGACTCAGCCGGGGGCTTTCAGGGGGCTGCAGGGCCCGGCCCGACTGCTGGACGCTCCCACCACCTGCCGCCTCCGACGCCTGGAGGCCTCGTCCCAGGCCTTGCCGCGAAGGGCTGGTAGGTGCCTCCCGGAAGGGGCTTGGGGGCCTCTCTTGAAGGGGCGCAGCCTTGGTCCGTGCAGTGGAGAGCGGCTGGAGCTTGGACGCCAGGCGTGGGCTGCCGGGCAGCTGAGCCCGAGGGCTGCCCGGCAGACTGTTGCTCAGTCCGGCGAGCAGCGTGGGCGGAGGGGAGCTGCGCTGGCCAGGGTGGGCGCTATCCCCAGAAGGCCGGGCCCTGCGGCTGGGCGTGGGGCTGGGGGGCCTTTCCGGCTTGGTCCTCCGCGCTGCCCTGGGGCTCCCTGCGTCCAGCCCCGCCCCGCCGGGGGGACTTAACATGGCATGGTTGTAGCTGGAGGAGCGGACGGGCACCACCGGCGGGATGGCGGGGCCCTGATCCTGGCTGCCGGGCGAGTGACTTGCGCAGCTGCTGCTACTGGCAGGGGACGAGAGCGGCGAGAAGGGCGGAGAGGTGTTCTCATAGCTGGAGCCCACAGACATGGCGCCGGGGCTCTGGGGGGGCGACAGCAGGTAGCGCCCCACCCGGCCGTTCGCGTCTGGCGACGGAGCGCTTCTGGGCAGGTGCTTGGCGCTGCCGCCTTCTTCCTCCAGCACCAGGGAGTCCATGATGTCCTGCAAGTCCCTCTCGATGGAGCTGACCAGGGCACTGTGACTCGGCCGGGAGGCCTTGGTTGTCTCTGGGTTGCCATTCACAAGGCTCTGCGACTCTGCAGAGGGAGGGAGGGAGGGAGGGAGGGAGAGCCCAGGAGTGAGAAGGGGCAAAGAGAGGGGGCTGCTCCTACCACCCCACGTTGGCGGAATCTGGGCTGAGCCACGCTCTGCGCCTGCTGCAGGGTTTCTTCCAGGAACATTGAAATACTTTTTCTGGAAGGAAGCAAGCAGCGGCCCAGATGCTCTGGACTCTGCCCAGGACACCAAGTTCCGAGCAGCCACAACATGGCCCAGTTTGCAACCTGCCCACTGAGTTCCAGGCCCCAACAGAACAGGACGGAACGGAAGATCAGGCCAGCATTCCGTTCACACACCGGTCAACCAGATGCCTGTAGAAAACCCACAAGTAGGACCCGGGTGCAACAACACACACCCTGTCCATGTTCCCCAGCAACTGATTACGTAGGCTCACTGTCTCTGATACCAGAGGTAGCATGTAGCTGTCAGGACTCGTAGCCGTGGAGAGCCTTCTCCTCCAGGAATGTATCCAGCCCCTCTTTAAAGCCATCCAAATTGGTGGCCCTCGCCACATCTTGTGGCAGCGAATTCCATGGTTTCACTCCACGCTGTGTGAAGAAGGGCTTCCTTGGACCTGTCTGGAATGTCCCCTCTCCCATCAGCTTCTAGGGAGGAGCCCCATTGGGGTTCTAGGAAAATGCCTCCCTCTCCACTTTCTCCACACCAGGTATCATTTTGTACAGCCACTCGTGGCCTGGGGACAGGGGAGGGTGTGCCGCTTCTGCCCCTCCCACGGCTAGCAGAGCGAGAGGTCCGTGGGAGCCTGAAGAGCCAAGGGCCACATGGCCGGCAGGGGCCCCACCTGAGCCAACCCAACGGTTTGGCCTGAACACTCTAACCCTGGGCCCAGCCCAGGCCTGGGTCCCCGCCTGGCCAGCTCCCCACCTGCTATGAGGCCATACTGGGGCGCAGGGCTTCGTCCCCCTCCGGGAATCATGCTTTTCATCCACTTGGCCTCAGCTGGGTGATTGAACCGAAGGAAGGTCGACTGGCCCAGGCAGATCATACAACCTGCAAACGGGGGGGGGGGGGGAGGGAGAGAGAAAGGGGAGGTGAGCAACAAGCAGCCGCCGATTTCTGCTTTTAACTGAAACGCCGATTAGCCAACTGACTGCTGAATTTTAATAGTTGCTGCTGTTTTACTGCTGGTATTAAAAGTATTGTCTTTATGTTATTGGTATTTTATTTTCATAACTGTTTGGATTCATTTTGTGAACCAGCTCAAGGGGAGCCCTCTGTCCAGAGAGGTGCCCTATAAACATATTCTTTACACCAATAAAACAGTTGATGTTCGAACACAACTGATTCTTAGAAGACCCCTCCCCCCACCCCTGTGCCCTCACGAACACACGAGGACACACACACACCCCGGTCTTTTCCTCAGGACAGAACTCCCAAGCAGGAGCCCTCTGGGTCCATTCGGTGGATTCAAAGCAACGTCTCTACGATCCTGGGATCCTGCCAAAAGGTGGGTGGAGGGGATAGAATCACAGAAGAGTCGAGTTGGAAGGGGCCTCTAAGGCCATCAAGTCCAACCCCCTGCTCAGTGCAGGAATCCACCTGAAAGCATCCCTGGCAGAGGGCTGCCCGGCTGCCTCTTGAAGGCACATGGGAGCTAGCCATCAGTCCCAGGGAATTCTGGGGGAAGGTCAGGGGTCACAGGGACAGTCAAATGAATGGGCCACCCTGGGCCCACAGGAGGCCAAGTGAGGCCCTAAGCTGGAAGCAGCAGCCACCTGCCAGGGGATTCCGAAGCAACGAGGCAGAATCAGGTGGGGGAACAGCAGCAATGGCCGGGCGGGAGAGGGCTGGGGCACGGGATGGGGCGGCTGGAAGACCCTTGAAGGCCTCACCCGCCCCCGCCCAACTTGCCAGCTCCCCACGGCACTTCTGCGGCGAGCTGCCTTGCACACGCGCCTGGTGTGACGCCGGCCTTGTGCGCTGGGGCTGAGCTGCAGAACTCGGCGCCGGAGGGAGCAACATTCCAGGATCCCTGGCTAGCAGACAAGCCAGCTCCTGCCTGCAGCTCCGAGGGAGAATGTGAGCGGCGTGCCAGGAGGTGTGGACATGCAGGCATGGAGGACGCCCCCCTCCCATGCCCTCGACCTGACACCCAGCTGCGCGGCCTCTCCAGACAGAGGCTGCTCAGGCCCCCAGGAGGGATTGGCGCTGATGCCAGGCTGGGGGCCAGGGAGGACGGGCAGTTCTTATCTTCTGCCTGGGCGGGATGGATCCACTGAGGCCCCACCCCATCGAGCCGTCTTCCCCCAGGAATTCTCAGCCCTCCGCCCGCCCTTGATCACATTACAGAGCAGGCAGTTGACGCTGCTTCTGCGGGGACGGGCTCCCCCCAAGTGACGCCAGGCCCTTGCCCTGTGGCGTCGTCCCCCCACCCTCAAGGCAAGGGCCGCCTCCTTCCGCCACAAGAGCCAAACCCACAACTCGTTCTGGTCTTGTGCTCACCCCGTGCCGGAGCCAAATCCCAGGGCCCAAGGCAGCTCCACGCTGCCACTCGCCAGCTGCTGGCGGAGGAAAAACAACCCTGATGTGCCTGAACCACAAAGAATGCTGTGTGCGCTGGCACCGCTTTTCCTGACCATTTTTGAAACAAACAAAAGAAATTGACGGTTGCTAAAAACGGAGCCTTGGGCGGCTCCATCATGAAACCGCCCAACCGGCTCCTGCCTTCTCCTCAGAGCCCTTGAGCCAAGCACGGCGTAGATCTCAGGCCAGGAAGCCGCCACGCCGGCTGCACTCCCTCTTGCCTCCTTTGTAACATGGGTGCCGGCACACGGCTTCCCAGAACAGACGGCCGACCGCCAGCAGCCTGCATTCCCTGATCCCACAAACAGCCGTCCTACTGGCACCCCAAGAAGGCTAGCGAATCCCATGAGGAGGAGCTACAGCAGACCCTCCACCAAGGGCACGACTCACCGCCACGCGCAAGGGAGGCCCTGGCCCAGGGCGGGCAACTTCCAGATATGGGCGGGCTGTAACTCCCGTCAGCCCCAGCCAGCCCCACTAATGGTGATGGGTGATGGGAGCTGCAGTCCAAAAACATCTGGAGCACCACAGGTTGCCCACCTCGGCCATGTGGGTGCCTGAAGGCACGCACCTGGCTCAGCCTCCTGCGCCGCGCCAGCTCTCGCGGTCTGCCTGGCGGCACATCTGCCGCAATACATCTGCGCTGGCATCACACGGCATCCCAGAAGTGAAGCGCATCAGGAGAGGGGCTGCGCCGAAGCCAGTGGAAAGGCTGCAGACTCTGGGCGGCAGCAGCAGCGGCGCCCCCCCCCCCCCCCGTCCACAGAGGGCCACAGGGCAGGAGCAGCCTGGCCCAGACATCATTTCCATCCTTGGCAGCCGTGGGGGCTGCAGACTCAAAGGGCCAAAATATTCCCTCCATGTATCCCTTCAGCAACGTTTACAACCGCTTTGATATCTTCATTGGAGATGTCACTGGGGTGGGGGCTGAGGCTATGAGTACATGGGGGCGGCTTTTCTGACCTCCCCGCCCAATGAGTTTGTGGCCAAGGTATGCTTTCGACCAGGGATGACCCCACCCCCCAGGCCACCTGCTCAGCCCACGAGCAGCCCTGTCCCAGGCGGCCTCATCTCTGCTTGCTCAGAATGGGCACGCCGCGGAATACGGAACAAGAGGGGCGATGCTCGAAGCACTCCAACTCCACAAATTCCAAATATTTGCAGAGAGGGAGAAGCCACTTCCCTCACAGAGGCCCTCTGCGAGAAGCAAAGTGAAGAGGCCTTCAGAGAAGAGGACGCTGCTGCTGCTGCTGCTTAATCCAGAGCCAAGGAGCCCCTGGACGTTTTCCCTCCAGAGGAAAAGGACCCCTGCAGCAACACCTCTGAAAGGGACACTTGACCGGCTGCAAGCCTCCTGACCCACAGCTGAACTGTAGAATGAAGCCCCCCACCTCTGTGTGGGGACAAGGTGAGTCTCCCCTTGGGGCCTGGCCTGGGAGAGCACTTGAGCCCCCTTGTCTGGGCGCAGCTTGTGGGGAGCTGTTCTCCTGCTCCAGGCAAGGCAAGGCAAAAGGCCTTGTGGCAAAGGACTCTTTCTCCCATGCCTGCCCGAGGGTGGCATTTGCAGGGCCACTGGCCACTCCATGGAGGAGGAAAAGACAGCTGTGGAGGTCCAGTGAGGCTCGGCAGGGCTCTCCACTCCCCTTCAAACCAGTATGGAGCCAGGAAACCTGGGCTGGGGGTGGGTGGGAAAGTGGGAGCAGCCCTGGCCTCTGTCCTGCTCCAACCCCTGAAGAGGCAGAAGTACGCAGAAGTGCCACAGAAGGAACAGGTGGCTGCAGGGAGAGTGGGCAGTGGCTCTAGCAGTCCCAGCGTGAGGCACGGCAGCTGGACCTCGGCCAGGGAGGGGGCAGCCAGGGGACGTCACGAGGGCTCCGGGATCCTTTCAGCACCAGAACTGCCACATGCCCAGTCGTGTGTCCCCCCCCCCCCCAACAATCTGCTCTATAAATCGCTCCACTCGCTGCTCCGCCAGCCGGCTTCACAGCATCATTGGGCCTTTGTGCTGAGATCTCAGAGATACATCACCGGGCTGCTGCTCCCCATCTGGACTGCGCGCGGGCGGGGGGGGGGGAATGGGGCACTGCCAAACCTTCCTCACTGGCACTTTTAAAATGCAGCCATGCATTGCAACCTTCATCTTAATCACAACAACCCCATCAAGTAGAACATTTTTTGCAAATGGGACACCACGGAGGCCAAAGAACAAAGGCTTCGCGGCCATCCCCAGATGCTCAGCAAGGCAGCCAGGTGTTTCAGACCTGAGAGGAGCCCCCGCACGCACGCACGCACGCACACAGAGCCTCCCAGAAAAAGGGATGGCGTGTTACCAGGCGACCTACATGGCCGTCAGGCCCGGCGGCTGCAGCCGGATCAGGAGGAGGCAATCCGCTCCAAGCCCACCGAGCCTGCAAGCGCCTCTGCCCCCACCGGCACCAAAAGCGCTTTTGTGTCCGTCCGCCCCCCCTCAGAGACCTGGGAGCGGCCCTAGCGCCGTCCCCCAGCTGGGCGCAACCTGCTCCTGACCAGCTGGGCATGAATGAGCAATCTTGTCCCGCGCCCACCCCGCCATGGCCGGGCTACAGCGCCCACCCACCCCCCACACTGAAGCGCCCCGAAGGAGGGAGGCTGGCTTCATCCCGGAGGGGGCCAGCGGGCTCCCCCCGGACCACAAGCGCCGCCGCCACGTCTCCCGACCGCGCGAGGGCGGCGATGCCCCCCCCCCGGACAACGGGGACCGCCCAGTCTGGAGCGAAAGACGTCCGTCGGGGACCAGGCCACAGCTCCCGCGACGTGGCTAGAAGCCCCCGGCCCATCGGCGCCCCCCCCCCCGCTAGCCCATGGCGCGTGCGCTCGGAAAGGCGCCTCGCTTCCTTTCTTGGGCCTTCCCGGTGCCGCTAGCACCCGTCCCCGCGGGAGCGGAACCCAGCCTCCCGGGCAGGCCCAGCCGGGTGGGGAAGGCGTCTAAAAATAGCTCCGGCGCCCGGCTGGAGAAGCGCCTACGGCAGGCAGGCAGGCCAGCCGGCCCGCGGCGGGGGGAAAGGGCCGCGATGGGAGGCACGCGCCCGCCCCGCTCGGGCACACTCACCGGCCACCGCCGCTCCGTATCTCCGCCTCGCCGTCCCCGCCCCGGCGCTGCCAAGGCCGGCCCCAGCTGGCGGGGTCTCGTCAGGGGGCGGCGGCGGCGGCTCCTCCTCCTCCGTAGCGCGCGGCCGGGCGGGGGCGGCGCGGCGCGGGTCCCAGCGGCCGGCGAGTGGGCGGGCGGAGGAGCAAGAGGAGGGCCGCCGGGCGCCTTTCCTCCTGCGGGCGCAGACGAGGGAGGCGCTGGGGACCGGCCGAGCCGCCCGAGTCCCCGCCCCGGCGGTCCTCCGGGCAGCAGAGCACCCCGCCCCCCGCGTCGCCCGGCCGAGGCCTCGCAGGCCCGGGCCGAGGCCGCGATGCTGGCGGCCTGCCTTCCAGGGCTGTTGCGAAGGGCCGCCCGTGAGGCAACGCGCGTCTTCTCGCGGGGCTCTTGGGCAGTGCTGCGGAAGGGCCGCTTGGCTCGCCTTCGGCGTGGCGGTTCGGGGGCTTTGGGCAGACTTACCTAGAAGGCGCCCGGATGAGCGAGGGACCAGCCGCGGCACCCGAGCGCGGTTGCGCCTCCCTCCCTCGCAGGGCAAGCGCGCACAACGCCACGTGTGGCTGCAGCGCTCCCCGCCTGCCTGCCTGCCTGTCGACGCTCCAAAGCGGGCTTGCCCCAAGAGGCAGCCCTCGCCCACCTGGCTGAAGAGCTGCACCCAGGGAATGGGCCCCTTCACGCCACGGAGACAAAGAGAAAGAAAAGAAGGCAGAGCCGTGCCGTCCCGTCCCGTCCCGCCCCCTCCGGTTCTCCTATCTGGCCGGGGGAGAGACAGCGAAGCAAGTGGACACCCAGGACCACAAGTGGGCATAGTAGCCCCGGCGGGCACAAAACACAGGTGGAGGAGATCCCCCTTGCAGGGCTGTTGCAAAGAGAAAGTTATTCTGCCGTTTTGCACACGCTGTTTAATCTTTTTGTTTCCACTATTTGGTTTTAACGTGTTGTCATCGTTTCTAGCGTTCTGTTAGCCACCCACAACCCTGTTGAAGGGCAGAGCAGGGCAGGGCAGCGCCCCCCCCCCCCGCAAATAAATGACACGATAAAGGAAACCAGACCACGCTCAGGAGCAAGAGAGAGGGCCGGCTCCTCCAAAAGGCCAAAGCAGCGGCCGCAGGCTGGCAGCACAAGCCATGCGAGGCCGGGAAGGGCACACTGGCAGGGTACAAGGGAGGGCCTGGGCGGGGGCATTTTCAGGGCTTCCGCCCCGCCTTTTCTCCAGTGCAGTAAGGGCCCTTTCCCCTCTGGCCCTCTGCCAGGCAAGGGGGTGGGGGGATGCTTGGGGACCCTGGCTTCCCCAGCTGCCGGGCCTCTGTTGCTGGGTGCATCAGTCAGGGCACATCTGGGGCTCCTGTGATGCCGCAACACTTGTGCCCTGGACAAGGAAAGTCCCGGGGGCCTGGACCCACCTGGGAAGGCCGCGGTGGCGGCTCCAGGGTCCTCTGGAGGCAGATGGACAGCTGCGGCCACTCTCTTCTCTCCCGCTCCGGTGCTGCTTCCTTCCCAATCCCACCCACGTGTGAGTTCAGCGCACAGTGTGTGTGTGTGTGTGGAGGGGAATTAGCCCATGTGAGCACATCTGTGTGCCTCTGCTCTCCGTTCCAGCCAGGCGCAAGAGAGTCTTCAGTGCCTGGCAGAGCGAGGGGGCTGTGGCTGGGACAGACTCAGTCATGGAGAGAAGTAGCTCAGCGATCTCCCTCTTGCTGCCCACGGGAGGCCTTAAAAGCGTTCCTACAGAGCTCTTTTTTCCAAGCTCTGATCAGGGGCGAGTGGTCGGGTGTGTGTGTGTGATTCAGGCAGGAAGCGTTGTCTTTGGAAAATCTGACCTGCAAATGAACCGCCCAGAGAGCTTTGGCTATTGGGCGGTATAAAAATGTAATACATAAATCAATCAATCAATCAATCAATCTCTGCTTAGTGATCCTACAGCACTGGGCTGCATGCGTGTGAGAAAGAGCCAGGGGAGCGCTCTGGAGAATCAGGGAGGGCTGCTGCGTGGGGAGGTCTCAAGCCCAAGAAGCCCCTTGCTCTGCAGAAAGCAGCGCTCCACACTGTAGTGCACGGATCAGCCCCAGACTGGCACTGCTCCTTCCGCAGGAGGAAAAGACGAGGCTCTGGCTGCAGGCTGAGTGGGGGCTTTGCGGTGCGTGTTGGGCCTGTGTGACTGTGGGCAAAGGGACCCAGGAGAAGCTCCAGAGGCACAGACAGCGAAGCCCCCGCCCTGTTCCACCAAGGCCAAAGCAGAGCAAGGGGTGGGGATGGGGGAGGCGGGCTGCTGTTGCCTAGCGGTGCCCCCAAGGGCAGGAAGGCCTCCCTCTCTCTCGACAGCCGCAGGATGCTATAATCTACCTGAACACGGAGTGACTCTGCTCCTATCAATTACTTTTGCAAATCTCAGAATTGGCTTGCTGCTAGCCAGTGGGCTACGTAAACCTGCAGCATCAGAAGTGAATCATCACTTCCAAATGAGCCGCCCCACGATGGTACAGCCAACGGCCCCTCCAGGCGACGCTGCAGTCCAGGAACCAAAGCAGGGTGCCTGGCCCCGTTCCGCCGTGGGGCTACTCCTTCCCAGCCCCATCCGCTTCACAGGGTCCTTGTGAGGGTAACATGGGATACGGCCGCATGCAGCACCTGAGCTCAAGAGCGGCTTGGCCAGGGTCAGCGCCCCCGCTGAAGGCATGCCTCTCAGAGCACCTGCTTGAGCTAGCTCTGTTATTGCAGCCATCCAGCCAGGATTCAGGGCTCACATTCAGCCCAGGTGCTTAGGTGAGACAGAGCGCCGCTAAAGCATCAGAGAGCTCCAAAGCCCCTCCCCCCAGAACCCCGTGCTCCAAAGAGGTGCCAAGCCCAGCCTGGCTGCAACAGCCGCTCCCTCCCGCCTGACATCGCGGTCAGGATCCACACAGGTGATTGAGGCCTCACTGCCGTTCCCACCCCTGAAATCATACGAGGGCCGCCAGCCGGCCTTGCGCTAGGAGCAGATGCAGGAAGGAAGCCCCGGAATCCGGGCCGGCACCTCCGTCCCTCCCTGGCCCCACGGCTCTTGGGCAGCACGGCTCTCCCCCACAGAGCCGGTTCCGTCAGCAAAGGCAAGCGCCTCGCCCCACAGCCATGGCAGGTAGGCAGGCAGGCTGTCCCTGCACCTCCCTAGGCTGGACGAGGAGCCCACCGGGGCGGCCCCACGCAGGCCTTCCCCCTCCGGCTGGAGCCACAACAGGAGCAGCACAGAGCTCCCTGCCCTGCTGCCTTCCCAGGAATGCCAGTTTGGCCTTTGCTGGGGAACAATCCCCTGCTGTGTCTGGCAGCCCCAGCGACAAGGACAGGCAGGCGAGCAAAGGCTGGCGGGCGTCTGTGTACTGCCCGTGAGTGGGGGAGGGGGAGCGCTCCCCTTCACTCCCTGCAGCACGTGGCCCAAGAGGCTGTGCTCCCTTCCCAACCCCTCCCCGGGCTCGGTTTTGCCACCGCCGTCGCCGCTTGTATTTGCTTGGTTTCCCTTGTTTGTGTCAGAGGGGCCTGCCCCCCTCCTTCCCGGCCAAGGACAAAGGGGGGCCCAGATGCCAGTGCAAAGCCTGTGCCTTGGGGGATCCCCAGCAGTGAACCTCCGCCAGCATCATCCCCCTCCCTCTTGGGTCTGGGCCTGCTGACCCAGGCCATCGGGGGTCACTAGAGGGGGTGCCAGACCCCCCAGGAAGGGGGCTCCCCAAGTCACCCTCGGCCCACCGCTGGGGCCTGGGGCCCCTAGCCACCTGCTTTGCTCAAGGGCCCCTGCACACAGGCCTGCTTGGTTGTCATTTGGTCCCACCGCAACTCCCAGGAAGCAACTTTTGTGTCTGCCGGCAACCTCATCCTGGCGAGCGGGGTGCTGGGATGTGTGCTGCGCAGAGCCCGACAGCAGCCCCTCCCTGCTGCTTCCGCAGGCCAAGGTGAGCCCAAGGCAGCTCTCCCCAAGGCAATGCTGAGCCGAGCTGAGCAGCGGACAAGCGCCGGATGGGCTCGCTGGCCTCCCCAGGCCTGGCCTGTCAGAGCTGCCTGGGCGTGCAATGGGGGCAAGTCAGCGAGGCTCTAGGCTACCTCCAGCCTCGGGAGCCACCTGCCTCTCCACGCCAGTGAGCGGATGGAAGCTCTTGCGCCCGTGTCCAGCCTCTGGGCACCTGCTGGGCCGCCACGGGAAAGAGGGTGCTGGGCCCATCCGATGGACGCTTGGTCTGGTCCAGCTTCAGGGCCCTTTTTATGTTCTTCAGCCAACGTCACTCCAGCAATTTCCTTGCCCGCAGATCACAGGTCCACGGCGGCCCAGGCACGGCCAAACCAAAGACCCCCCGGCCAGCTGCTATCAGCGCTGGAGCCATGCCTGAAACTGGGGAGTGGGCATAGCTGAGCAAGGCCTTGTCTCAGCTACTTCATGTGCAGCATGGCCAAGCCAAGCCAAGCCCCACCACCACCCACCACCCCATAAGCTATGGACCAGGCGAGCTCCACAACTCCAGCAAAAAGCAGGGCTGGGATGGACGTGTGTTGGTGCAGCAACTCTCCCCAGCAGCAGTGACCCTGGAAACAGTCTGGGATGCTTGGATACTGGGATCCCCCCATAACCCCTCAGCCCAGCAGGACATGATGGATTTGCCGTCCTCCAGTCCCTCCTCATGAAAGCAGGAGCAGCCGTCTCCTTACCTTGGGAAAGCCGCGTGGGCCGTGTGACTGCCAGGCTGTCAATGGCACATGGGTTCCCGCAAGGGTGCAGCGTGAGAGCCCCGCGCATGTTCTCGATGAAGCAGTGCTTGGGTGCCACCCCGGCCCCCTGCAGCACGATGTCCCCTGCAGCAGCGGAGCCCAGCACTGTTCTGCCTGCAAGAAGATGTGGCGGGTAAACAGGGGCTCAGCAGGGGGGAGTGGACGTGGGCCAATCCCTGCGTGGGCCCCTCCCGTGTGGCTCTGCCACCCTGCTGGCACCCAACAGGAGAAGCAGCTGCCACCCGCCCCGCCCCCAGCAGCCCCTTACCCTCTTCCAGAGGCAGGAGAGTGATGGCGGTGCTGAGGCGCCCACTGCCCAGGCTCACCAGGTGCGGCTTCTCGGTCTGCACCTTCAGGCCTTTGCCCATCTCTGTCAGGTCCAGAAGACTCTTCTGCAGGGCCGGGAAGAAGGGCTGTCAGTGGCTGCAGAGGTCCCTGCACCCTGGGGGCTGGTGGGAGCAGGAGCATGGCCAGGGCATGGGGCCAGCTGGGATTTGGGACAAGCAGGGAGGGGCTTGATGATGGGGGCAGGGAGGTGGAGGGGGACAGAGAGGGCTGCCCCAGTCACAGGGAGAATCCAGGCTTTGGTGGCTCAGTCTAATAGGATCACAGAGCAAGCCAATTAACCCGAAGGGCCTTATGGCCAATCCCCCTAACGAGACCACAGCAGGAGCCGCGGAGGGCAAGGACCCGGCCTGGCCGATCGAGGCCCTGCAGGCTTGGGAGCCGGGGAGGGGAGCTTCTTCGGGTCACTTCAGGCTGGAGCACACAGAGGTGGCAGCCGCAAGCGGGCCGCCTTGGCGTGTCAAGCTGCTGTCTGTCTTCCTACCTAGACGTGCAGCCCACCCTTCCGCCAGCTAGTTCCAGGGCAGCACACAGTAAAACACAAACCATCCAGTACAAAACAGTAGAGCAAATGGCTCATAATAAAAACAGCAATAAAGCACCACCTAAAATAACTGAAAACAGAGCTTTGGAAGTCTGGGGAAGTCTTAGCCCTTCGTCAGAAAAGGAACAAAGGTTGTGCTAGGCCAGCTGGGCTGGTGAGGGAGCTCCACACGTAGAAAAGGCCCTCTCTTTCCCAAGTCTCGCTCACCGGGTTGAAGTTAATAGCCCCCTCTGTTTACAAGCCATTCATTGACAGTAATTATTTCCCACTGTTCAGCCCTACCAGTTCTTACTTCTCACCACAAACAGATGCACAACAGACACCACCAAAGCTGCAGTTTAGCTGCCTCAGAGCATCCACTCACCTGAACAGGTGTTTGCACTCGGCAGGTTGGGCTAGCCAAATTGAGGTTAAAGGTCTCCATGGCAACAGTCCTCCTAGAGAAAAGGAGAGGGTCCAGATTTCTGGCCAAGAAGATCACCGGAGAGACCTCCCCCAAAGAAAGCCCCCCCCCCCCGCCCACCCCCACAACCATCTTGTCCTGACCTCTGGATGTAGGTCACTTAAAACAGAGCCTCTTCAAAGGGCGTAGAAGCAGAACGGGGATTCCAGTGATCTCAGGGCTTGGGAAGAAATAATGCTGGACCTGGGATTCAATGGGCGGCACCTGTCCACCCCCTGCCCGTCCTCCCCAGCTGTCTCATTTGCAGCTGGAATCTGGGTGGCCAACGCTGAAGGCAGGGGACCTCATGCCCCTCAGGACCCTCTGGCCTGATTACTGGAAGTACTGTTGCTCTACCAGTCACCAAGGATGCGGCCCGTGCATGGAAAGCAGCAGCACGCGAAGCTTTCCTGGCTCGCTGGTCTCATCCTCCAGCTTAGCTCACCCCATGGGCTCAGGATAGATCTCTGCCCCCTTCCTCCTCCAAGAGCCAGAGCGGATGGTCACAGCCCCCCCTCTACAGGCCATGCCCAACACTGCCCCGCCCTGCCCGAGCCCTCTGTGCACCCTTGCAGCGATGGCAGGACACAAGCAAAGGCCTGCTCGCCCCCCACCCCCATCAACACACGCACAGGTCCACCGGCTCTCCTCAACCTGCCCTGCGGAGGGAAGACCCCGCCTCAGCAGAAAAGCCACCGAGGGGGCCTGGCTTTCTGCCTCTGCCCCCCACTCCACCCCCAGATCCAGCAGCAGGTAGGCCGGGCTCAGCAGGAATGGCCTTGGAGGTGGGGGTGGCCGAGGGACTCCTTGATCCCTCGCCGCCTCCTCCTTCTCCTCCCTTCTCCCAGAACCTCCAGAGCCGGGGCCAGTTGCAAGCCCTGACAAGCAGCCTCTGTTCTGGAGACGGGGCGGGGGCAGGGGGAGGGCGCCCCACCTTGCCAGCGACAAGGCGCCTTTCTTCTCCGGGCTGCCAGAGAATGAGGCCGTTGTGTGGCGGGGAGCGGCTGGCAGCTAATGCCAAGTGGTCAGCGTCAGGGAGGCTGGCCGGGTGGCTGCAAGCTTCCCTTTCGGCTTGGGGAGTGAGGGGGTTCCTGCTCCCGCTGCACCCCCCTCCTGAAAAGGGAAGGTGAGAGAGAAGGGAGGAGGGGGAGGGCAGACTGCCTTTAGCCTCCAGGAGTCACTTGCCCCCTCTCGGGACTGAAGGGCCTCCCCCCACCCTGGCAGCCTGTGCTTGGCCTGTCCCCTCTCCCTGGGGAGGCAGCCTGGGAAATGAGGGGGCAACAGCCCTTGTCTGAAGCTGGGCCAAGCCCAGGCTGCCCACGGCAGCTGACCGCCAAAAGGCCTGTGGAGCAAGTGACAGAGAGAAAGCCTGCAGGGGGGCCCAGGGGGCCACCCCAGATCCAACCAGGCAGGGGCAGGCATCGCTGTGCCCACCCCGGACCATCACGCAAGGCTGTCGGCCACAGAGGGAGGGAAGGAGAGCCAACGGCGGTGAGCCTGCCCAAGCCAGCTGCAAGGCAAGGGAGAGGCGTGTTCTCTGCCCCACCCCCCAGTGCAAACCACTCACCCCCCACCAGGCCTGCGGAGCCAACAAAAGCCCAGGAAGCCCAGTTGGCCCCCAAAGAGGGGCGCCTGGCCCAGAAGACTCACCCCAGAGGCAATCCAAGAAGCGCCTCCGGTCCTGGAGGGGCAGCCTAGCGCCTGCCTCTCCCCCAACCACAGCTGGGAGGCCCTGGCTGCCAGTTCCCCTGGCGCTGCCACCGGAGGGCCTGAGTCACTGGGAGGAAGCGGCCCTTCCTGTCCCGTTCTCAGACTCTGGCGGCCCAGTGATGAGGGAGGGCCTGGGTCACTGGTTGCCAAGGCGACAGGCAGACAACAACAACAACAAGGGCAGCATCCACTTCCCCTCGGAGAACCCGCGAAGAGAGGCTGCCCCCCCCCGCTCCCTCTCCCCCCTCTCCACACCCCAAGGGCCAGATGCCTCCTTCGAGGTCCAGTCCGGAGCCCAGCATGCGGGCTGTTAACGCCTTGTGGCCGCGCAGGGGTTTTGGCCGGCCCCTCCCTCCACCCCAGCCAGCCAAGCTGATGGGGAGGGAGCCTGGGGGTGGGGGTCACAAGCCGCCCAGTCCTGTGCGAAAGGGGAAGGAGAAAGCCCACCATGGCTCACGGGCATGTGGGCTTCCTTGCAGACTCACTTCCAAGGCATTGCAAATCCTGAAACGTTGCGGATTTGAAGTTGCCACCAGATAAGGAGAAACATCAGCCTCCAAGAAGAGACTGACTCAGCGTCCCCGGTGGCTCAGCCCTGCTAGCCAGAAATGGTCCCAGGAAGGCCTGACCTGTCCTTGTGAAATGCAGCAGAAGGAGACAGTTGGAGAGGAACCCCCCAGCCCCCCAACGCAGCCCCCACGGCCCCTGTCCTGGGGCAGGTCGGAGAGCCCCCGCCTGCCCTCCTTCGTTTGGGCCTCGCTGGGAGCATCAAGGGCAGCTGCTCTGCAGCCCCCACCCAGGCACCGAGGGGGGCACTGAGTGGCCTGCAGGGGCAGGGCGGCCCTGAACCCAGCACCAGGGGCAGGGCGGCCCTGAACCCAGCACCAGGTAGTGGGTGCCAGGCCGTCCCTTTGTGCTTCCGTCGAAGGAAACTCAGGGAGCTCAGCCCCCAAGCCCTCTTCCGCCATCCACACTGGAGATCTTGCGGGGGCTGTAAGGGTCCTGAAAGCAAGAGGCTCGGCTCAGCTCAGCTCAGCTCCCCCCCTGCCACCAGGGCTAAGGGCTGCTGCTGCTGTGCTCCTCCTCCACTGTGGCAGTGAGTTCCACAGCATCACCAAGGGCACTGCAGCAGCAGCAGCAGCAGCAGCAGCAGCAGCAACGCACGGCTCCGCCCACGCACACTGCCAGGCGCACCGCAGGGGAACCTTTCCAGAAGGGTCTGCAGCAGGCCAGCTTCCCAGCTGGGAATGGCATTGCTCTCTTTGGGGGCAGCTCGGTTCCCCTGGCTTTGGACACGGCCCCGTGAAGCGGCCCCAGATCCTGCCCCCCCCCCCCCCGGGTGGCACAGCCGACCCAGGCGAAGAAGACACGTGGCTGCCTCCACTCTGCAGGCACCACAGCCTCCCCGAAACTGCCCGCACAGGCGAGCCCAGCCGCCGCCGCCGCCAGTCCGAAATCAGCAAGCCTCAGATCCGTTCCACAGGCACCGCGCGGAAGAGAGAAGAGGGGAAAGAGAGTGCAGTTCGCCCCGAAGGCCCCCTCCCCCACCGGCAATCAGAACTTTTGTCCCAAATCGCGGAGGGGCTATTTGCGGCCACTTGGTGATGTGGAGGGGGCTGCCACCTGCACATGCTCAGAAACTCCCCCCCCCCATCACCAAGTGGCCGCAAACAGGCGCGGGTGCGGGGTCTGGCTCCGAATCAGGCCCCCTCGGGTGGCACCTGAGCCCCCCTTTCTCTGCCGCCCCCGCTCCGCGAGGCTCGGCGGGTCCCAGTCGCCCCTGCCCGCTCCCCTCCGCCCAGAGCGTGCAGGTGGGCTGCTCTTCTCGCGCGCTCCGCGGGGCGACGGGCCGCGCGGATTGGGGAGAGCCGCGAGCCGGGAATGTGCCACGTCCAGGCGGGCGGGCGGGCCGGCGGGCGAGGAGTCCTCCGGGCGCCGTCTCCCGCCAGGAGCCACCTGTCCCCCCCCCCCCGTCGGAGACAGAGCCGGGCGGAGGATCGCCAAGCTACCGGGACGATGCGGGGGGGGGGCTCTGGCTGCGCGGGCGCCTACCAGACCGGCGAGTGGGGGGGGGGGGGTCCCTGCCCAAGCCGCCGCGTATCCAGAGAGCCCCGTCGACCCCCCACCGCTTCTTGCGTACCTGTTGGCGGCGCCGACCGTCCGGCCGCTCTCGCCTCTGCTCCGCGTCCGCCGCCGCCGCCGCCGCTCCGTGCGTCCTTCCGAGCGGAGCGCCGTGAGCCGCCGCCCCGCCCGGGCTCGTGGGTCGTGCCGCCCCTCGCGGGCCCCTCCCGCCGGCCTGGGCTCGGGCTCGGGCTCGACCCCGGGGGCAGCGCTGCTGCTGCTGCTGCTGCTGCTGCTGCTGCTGCTGCTGCAACCGGAGAGGCGGCGGCGGCGGCGCTGCCTGCAACCCGAGCCTGCGGTGCCGCGGCCGGAAAGACAACGCGCCGCCGGGACAAAGCGAGGCGCCGAGGCGTGGGCCGGGCTTGGGACGCGGCCTGGGGCCCAGCACCGCCTCCCCGCCCCGGCCTCCCCGGGCCTCGCCCCCCGCCGCCGCGGCTGCCTACCTAGGAGCGGGGAAAGCCCCCTTCCAGCGCTGGAGTTGCAGGTGCGCGCTTTCTTCTCGTTTTCTTGACGCGCAGCGCCTTCTGTGCTAGACCGGACCGGTGCTGACTCCACGTCAGTGGTCCGGAGCAGATCCCATTTCATCCCCGGCGTTGGGGTGGTGCGAGGATTCAAGCGACCCGAAAGCGCAAAACTGCGCCAGCCCAGAGTCGCGCCTTGGAAAAACTGGGCTCGCGGGGTGGGGCTGGGTGCGGGGCCGTTCTGGGCTGGCCCTGGCAGATCAGCAGCCGAGACGAGGACGGGAAGACTGGCGAGTGAAGGCGGCGAGGGAGAGCGCGGCGCTGCCCTTCCCGCAGAGCCATCGAACGCTCCCCCCCAATCCAAAGGCCATGAGGTCCAGGGCCTCAAATGCCCTCCGGTGCCCCTGGCCCAGCCCACCACTGCCTAGAACGTGCAATTGGGGCTGGGGGCAAAGCGGGGGCTTCTTGAAGGGACACCGAGAGCGCCACCGCCCCCTGGGTTTGGGGCGCTGCCTGCATGTGGCTCCCAGTGGTGGTGGGGGGAACACCCACCCCCCCCCCCCGCGCCCTCCAGCCCAGCTGCCACTGGATGGGCGCCTGAGGATGGAGGGATGGAGACGAAAGGGATGAAGCTCCAACTCCGAAGACAAGGCCCTGCCGAAGAGCAGGGCGGTCAGAGGGCGCAGCGCCCACCTGCGTCCCCTTGGCAGGGCCCCTCCACCTGGGCAAGTGGAACGAGCATCACCTTCCTGCTCCGCCCTCCCTTGTGAGTCAGAGGGCAGCACCAGCAGCCTCTTGAATGAGAGAGATGTATTTGTAACTTGCACTGCTACCGCACACCTGTGCATTTTGCAGGTGCGCACACATGCGCTGTCACTGCGAGTCCACATTCCAAGACAGCGTGGGGGAAAGAAGCAGTTTTTCGCTGCGGACCAGATTGGTTGCTGCATTGGGGTTACACTTTCAGAGACAAATGTTTCATGTCGCTTTGCCCCGGTGAGATCTTTGTGAAGTATGTGAAGTGGGAGAGTTTCCAATATCACCACCTTCATCACTGTGATGTTAGTATGAGTGGCTGCTAATGCAACTTTTGTTGGACTTTTTTTTGAACTGCAGAAATGTTCTTTTAGAACTACACAGCTACACGTGGTTGCAAATTCTAAACACCTCTGAGACAGACTTGCCTCCTCAACCCCCATGAGCTGCATTATTTTCCACCACAAGCCAAGGAGGCGTTAGGGAGCAGCCAGCAGGGGGCAGCCTGTGGCCCTTCCTGCCCTTGCTTTTAAGCTTCCCAGGAGGAGACCCTGCCGGCTGCTCCTGGGAACAGGATGCTGCCCCTCCTTGCTTACATGCAGCAGGGCGGAGGCTGTTCAGTTCGAAAGGCCAGGGGTCGCCTGCCCCACTCCCCAGCTGTTAGTCGCTTGCTCCTGACCCTGCTCAAGAGCCATGCCTGCCTGCCTGCCTGCCCACCCTTCTGCCTTCCACTAAAGCTAGGCAAACACCCCCACAACAGGTGCTTTTGGTGGCTCTTGGCTATAGAAAACGGGTAGCAGCAAGTAGTCGCCACCCCTCACCCACCCCTCATGATCACAACAGCTCTGCCTGGCCCATCTCATGCTGAGTGATTTGGGAAGAAACTTCTGGGGAGAAACGTGGGAGGGATGGGAACTGGAATGCGCCAAGACGCAGAAGCAGGGCCAAAGGCAACGTGGGGAATTTTCCTGGCCCTGTTCCTTGCCCTGAGTCATGGGCCTGGGGTGGCCAGGGCAGCCCAGACCCGCTGCTGCTGCTGCTGCTGCTGTGCAGTGAAGAGGCACATCGTGGGCCCAGCAGGAGAAGCAGCTGCAGAGCCGGGCGAGGCCTGATCTCCAGCCCCCAGCAAGCACGCTAAGCCAGCAGCAGAATGACGTCCAGCGCAACGCAGCAGCACCCCCCCATTTCCCACAGTCTGGACACACAGCCACATCTGGAACCCATCACCCCCACGCTCTTTGTTACACAACAGGCTGCACAGCTGTGTATACCAGAGACATCAGGAACATGAGGTGGCAGCAGCAGCAGCCTCAGCAGGCCTTCCAGGAAAGGGACCCAACAGCACAGCTACCAGCGTCCGTGTTCCTAGAGAGCAAGCAGGCAGGAATGCGTAGCCTGCCCATCTGCCAGGGGGCGCGAACAGCCTTCCTGCTACGCCCACCTAGTCCAGCCAAGGAGCCGGGTCCCACTCCCAAGAAAGAGCACGCCAAAGAATCTCAAACACTTCCCAGCTAAAACAAATTTGCTCACTCAAAAAACAACCTAATTATAGCCAAACATTGCATCATCCAGAGTAAGGGGGGAGTTTTTCCCACTGGCCATCCCTTTTCAAAGTCACCTCAGTTCCACTTAAAAAAAGATGACCCACAGCAGGCAGAGGGAGGGAGGGGCATCCGCCCTCCACGGTCTGTGAAGATGGGAGAAGTGGAGAAACGGGGAGCCAGCACCACTGGTCCGCATGCATTCAAATGCAGCGCAGATTCCAGCAGGAAGTTGTCCCCGCGGGGCTTTCAGCGTGCAAGCCTTCGATCTGGGCCCAACCCACCTGGCTTGGCTGCATCCGACTCTTTCTGCTCTACTGGATACAGGTGAGGTGCTGACTTTACCTGTTTCCACCTTATGCTGGAGAGTGAAGAACCTGAAGAGAGCTGGGGTAATCCAGCCACAAGGCGCTGAAGTGTGCTATGTGGCACTTGCTGTGCCTCGCAGATGCTAGTCCCCGAGAAGGGTGGCACATAGCAGCAATTCTGCACCAGAACCTGTCAGGACAGCAGCACCGCTCAGAGCTTGAGGAAACTAGGTCCATCTGACAGGAGCGCTCCAGGGCAAATAAAGGCAAGCTGGCACCCTCCGATATTTTGGACAGCCACCCAAAAACTTCAGCTGACCCAAAATAAGGCAACAAAATTGTTGGGCCCTGGTCGACAGCTGTTTGGCCACTGTGTGGACAGAATGGTGGACTAGACGGACCCTCGGTCTGACCCAGCATCAGGGCTCTTCTTCTGCTAAGAGGGGCTAGTTGACATATTGTGCCCAACCTGCTTTGTGATCTATACTGGCTTCTCATCTGTTTCGGAGCCCAATTCGAAGTGCTGGCCTTCACTTCCAGAGCCCTAAAGTCCTTGGACACAGGGGGCCCCACGATTGTGGGAAACCCTCCGGAGGCTTGACTGGTGCCTACGTTGCAGTCTTTTTGGCACCAGCAGATGCCCTTCGAATTTCCTCAGGCTTTTTAGTCACCGTTTTGCTTTTCAGTGTGTGATTGTTTTTAGATCTTTACTCTCCTGCAGGCTTTTTCTCGTTTGATTCCACTATAAACTTTTAAGGATTCTGTATTACGTTTTTTCATGTCGTATTGTATGGTTTTATTTTTTGAGGAACACCCAGAGAAGTTTGGCTATTGGTGGTATAGAAATATAATACATAAATCAAACTCCTAGACTCCCAGATGACGGCCCTGTTGGCTCGGGCCGATAGAAGTTAGATTCCAAAACATGGAGGGCACCAGTAGTCCACCACCGCAGGAGCGTTTCAGGCATGGGGGGGGGTCTTTCCCCAGCCCTACCTGGAACTGCTGCCAGAGACCATCCCTGGACCTTCTGCCTGCAAGGTGGGGGGCTTTGGTGCTTCACACAGCATCAAAGGCTGCACCTGAGGCAACTCCCTTGTACTCCACATACATTTCTATGCAGGTCAGACATTGGGTTTTGCTTAGATACCGCATATGAGGGTGGAATAAGAAGGAAGAACGCAGGAAGGTCCACGTCCTACACTTTCACATGCAAACCTGGCTCTTTTACAGCGCTCCCCCTCCCCCACCATACAAGAAGAGCTAGGAAGCCGCTTCCTGAAAGACAGCCTGAAGTTGTCAGGCCACGGCGTGGGGGCCCTTGCATGGCCGTGGCAGCTCCGTCTCTTCTTTCTACTCTACAATTGTCACCGGGCAGCCACTCGGGACGATGGCCACAGCCACGGCAGATTCAGGGCAGGGTGTGCATCCCGTTCAGCTAGGGAGCTGGGAGACCATTGCTGCTGCTCACACAGCCGAAGTCTCGAACTGTTCTCTCTTCCACCCCCCCACCCCAATCTCTCTGCCTCAAGCCCCACCCCCTCTCTCACCCCCCCACACTGCTGAGCTGCCCACCAGCCAAAACGCATCAAGCTCCCCTGGGGGCCTGCCTTGTATTTAGCCCCCAGCCCTCTCATAACATTAGCTGCAAGGTAAGACCCCGCCCCTGAGCTCTGCAGGTAGCTAAACCGCTCCACGCATCTCCTTTTAGAATACTCTTTATTGGATTCTGGGGCAGGGGGGTTCTTTGTGTACACTGGAATGTGTTATAGACCCTAGCTCATTATTTTACAGGGTTACAAAACCTTATTTAAATATCGCCCCCTCTCCAAATGTAATTTAAAGGGGAGAAAAAACTCATTTGATGTTGGAACTAAACTTAACTCCATTTTAAAAACCAGACAGACAACTCTCGAACACAGCTGAGATCAGCAAACTACTAGCTACGGTACAGGGCTCGCCCCCCCACCCCATCCACAGGACACTTTGGAAAGGGCCACGCCAGCGATGAGGCAATGTGGGAGAGGCTGGTGACTTCTTTAGCAGGTGGGCACAACTGGCACATGCCAAAGGCTACTTCTATCCCTCTCCAGTGATGGGGATTTCAAGGGACTCCCCCAGGCAGGAAGGGCCGGAGACAGTCGTCAGGTGCTCCTCTGGGTGGGCAGCAGCTTCAAGGGCAGAAAGGAGGCGCCTTCGGGCAAGAGCCCAGAGCCGGACCAGGCCAGAAAGGAGCTGCACAAGCACGGAGGCTTCCCCCGCAGAACACCCACCCAGGGCGCCAGATGCATTGGCAAAGGGGCGGGCGGGCGCTTCCCTGCTGCACTAGAGCTTGCTAGGGATCCCAGCTGGTCTCCCCTGACTGATGCTGGGTGCAAGAGCCACCACCCCACCCCTCAAAATAAGTGGCCATTAACAAGGAGGATGCCCTGGGTGGGGGAGTGTGTGTCTGCTTGTGGGGGGGAGGAGGGAGGGGGGAGGGGAGAGGAGGGAGGCACCCACTGTGAATTAAAGCACAGAAGGAGCGTGCCTAAGAAGATGGGAGGTGGCGGTGGCGGCTGCCTGGTCGGGCCCGGCTGTGCCAGAGAAGCAAGCAGTCTCTCCCTGCCGGAATGGCTGTGACCTCGGAAATGTCGGTGGGCGAACTAACATGTCAGTATCCCCGGATGCAGAAAGGCTGCAGCCCTGTCCCAAGAGGCCACGGCCTCAGTCTTGCTTGCCGCTTCTCTGCAGTGGGGGCTACAGGATCTCGTACTTGTCCACGAGGAAGGTGGTCTCTGTAGAGAACCTGACAGGGCTGTTCCCATCGACCTGGGTCACTTTGATAACCTGCAGAAAGAGAGAGAGAGAGTGAGAGCCACAAAGGTCAGCTGGGGAGAAGCGTGCTGCTGCTGGTCAAATCGCGTTGCGGCACAGGCCTCAAGACTCCACAGCACGTGGCTGCGACCCTGCACCGCTCCCCCCCACCTCCAAACACAAAAAGAAAGACTCCCCCACCCCTGAAAATGCAAGAAGCGCTTTGAGGAAGCAGTGTGACAGACTAGGGAAGGACAAGTGCAACTACTCTGTGACCACGTGTCCTCCCACAGGAGGCCTCAGGCAGAGGGGCGGCCCTGGGGTAGAAGTAGCAGAGGCCAGGGGTGAAGCCCCTCCTTGGTGTGCAGGAGGCAGCCTGCCCCTCTCCAGCTGGAGACACCCCCTGCCCTCCCTGGCCATCTTGGCTCCAAAGGAGAAAAGGCTCTGTTGGGGGAGGTTGCTGGGGGGCCTGGGCCCCTTGATGGCTCAGCCGGCAAACCACCCCCAGCCGTCTCTCCCAGCTCTGGAACTGCCTGACTGCGGAGGGCCCCAAGGCTGGCTTCTCGCTGGCCTTGCCAGATAGCGGTGCGCTACTTGCCACAGCAAGCAGAGCCGTGCAGCCCTGCTCACATACTGGTGGGGAGAGAGGCCTGAAGAAGGTCGTCTCCGGAAGGGAAGGCAGGAGAAAGGGGCCAGGCGCCCCACTGGAGCCCCAGCCGTGCTCCCCCCACTCTCCCCCCAGGGCTCACCTGGATGTTGCAATAGTTCTTCTTGGACACGAAGGAGACATGGACGGGGAAGAAGTCGTTCGGCTGCCCGGCAATGCTGAACTCCAGGCTGCCGCTCTTGTTTTTGGCATCGATCACAGGCAAGCACCACTCCAGGAGGTTTCTCCGGCTGTCGTGGCGATATTCCCCATCGATCTCCCCGATCACGGGAGCCCCCACGCCAGGCCTACGGACACAGCGATAACTTAGCCCCGGCCTGCCTCAGGGTGCGCCGTGCTGGCGGGGGGGGGGGGGGGGCTGGGGCTCGGGAGGTGTGTGTGTGGGGGGCAGCTACTCACGGCAAGGGGATGGCGATCGCCACGTCATTTAACTCTAGGCCCTCCTCCTGCAGCTCGTACTCGATGTTGACATCACAGCCGCTGCCGCTCTCCGACGGCCAGCAATTAACTAAAGCAAAGAGGCATCCCCCGTTGGTCACATGACTGCATCCCAGCAAAGGGCTCTCCCGAGGGGGGCCCTAGAAAAAGCCCCTGCAAATGGGCCATGGCAAGGAACCCATGTCCGGCTCTACCCCCATCCCACCACCCTGAAAATGTGGCAAATTCCTGCCTTGTCCCATCTGTCACCCTACTACTACACTCACTTGTCAATGGAATGAAAGATTCCTCTGTAGTCTGCAGCCGCCATTTCAGCACACCCACATCGCTATTGATGGGAAAAGACTTCTCTGGATTCTTCAGGCCAATCAGAGACTCCGATGTAAAAAGCTTCTTATCAACATTGGGGTGAGTCTGAGGAGAAAACAGGGAAGCACAGGCTAAGCTGGGGATGACGGAAGTCAAGCGTTGCCCCACTCAGAGTTCCAGACTGACGATCTGCTTTCTCCTGGTCAGGCAGGAAAGCCAGCTAAGAGAGACCTCCTCCTCCAAGCCAGCTGACTTGGAGCTCCAAGACGTTGTCGGTAGGGGGAGGGAGGGGGGATGAGCAAGCTCACAGGGTCCCTCCTCAGACCACCAGCCCAAACCTAGAAAGCAGAACCCCAGCCTAATACAGAGAGGCTGGGAATCTCCCCATGTGCAGGGGAGCAGGGAGAACGGTTGAGCCCACGGAGGCAGGACCAAGCCCAGTTCAGCCAAGCAGGCCCCCGTGCTGACTTTAACGCCCCCCCCTCGCCACCTACTACATGTAGCGGAAAGCGGTCCCTCCCCTTCTGCCCCCCCTTGCCTGCAGCACCTGTTTACGGAGGCAGCGACGCCCACGGCCTACCTGGAGCTGCACCCCCTTCTTGTCCTCGTTCTCGATGTGGATGCGGATCCGGGCAAACTTTTCCTCCAAGACGCGCAGCATGATCATGCCATGCAGCTCCATGTTCTGCAGCCCCCCGTCCCGGCCACAGGTCAGCGAGATCTTCTCCTCTATCTTCATGTGCACGCTGTAGAGGAGAGTGCCTCTGTCACCAGTGCACAGCAGCCCCCGCAGCTCCTTCTCCTCCGTTCTCACCGAGGCAGCGGGGAGATTCCAGATCCATGCATGGTACAGCGTGCCCCCCCCTGCAAGGGCCCCATTGGGATTCTCGCCACATGGAGGCCTGGCCTTGCTTCAGTTTGCTGCTCTTCCCAGCCCCCCTGCTTCTCTCGTCCTTCAGGACAGCATCCGCAGTGTCTCCTGTGACGAGCAGGTACCTTCACCCCCAAAGAGGCACTAGAAATCTCCCCGTACATGGAACCAAGGGTGCCCACCGAGGACCTGCTTGAGAGCCCCCAAATGGTGCCAATTCCCAGGAAAGCAAAATGGTGCCCAGCCCTCCCCCACAAGGGAAAGGTTCAGGTTGGATCACCGGAAGGCCTGGAAGCCGTTCCAAAGCCGCCCAGGGTGGAGCGCTCTCCTTTCCCATGGCAGAACACAAACACCTACCTCTCCATGTTAATGGGCGGAGCGAGAATGGTGGCGGCATCCGAGGAACGCTTGCCGGCAGAAGAGGAAACAATATTTTCTCCTTCAGACTTTAGCTTATCCACAAAATTGTCCACTTCTTTCCCCTTTGCGCCAAGTTTGAGTGCCTTGTTTGAACCAGACGGCCTAGCGGACGGAATGAAGCACAGCCCTTTGGTGATGGCAAGAAGCCACGGAGGGAACAAGGTGCTGCTGCTCCCTTCCCCATCAGCCCAAGTTGCCCACTCAACAAGGAAAAGCACGTTCCCGGCAAGTCAAAGGCAGAGATCATTTTGCCTGCACGATGCCTGTGACGCCCTTCAGGTAGGGAGCATGTCGTTCAACTTCTAACAAAGCCTCCTAAAATTAGTAAACTGATTCAGGCTGGGGCAATGTCTCCGGTGGGAAGGAGGCCCAGAACTCCCCCTCTCCTGAAGGCAGCCGCTCACGGGAACCAGAGTGCAGCGACGTTTGCTGGGGGCCCTGATTCACACCAGCAAGCAAACCCCCTGGCAATGCCCCCCCCCCCCCCCGCCCTAGCTATGAGCCCACTCCAGCAAGGGAGACTTTCTACCTGGTTGGTAATGGAGTCACTTTGGGCTTCTCGGTCTCAATGATGGTTTCAGTGATCATGGCAGCCGTGGTTCCTCCCGACACAGCTGAGCTGCCAAAGCCACCGAAGCCCGGTGCTTTGGTGCCCCGGCGCTCAGCATCCCTGCGCGCTTGCTGCAGCTCCTTGGCTTTCCGGCGCATCTCAGCCTTGGCCTCACGCTCTTGTGTCTAAACAGGAGACGCACACACACAGAGAGATGACCCAGCGGTTCTTAAAATAAGTGCAAAGCAAGATGCTGATGGCCTTGACCACGGCTGGCAGCGCTCCAAGGGAGGACCTCGGAGGAGAGCCTTTGTCCTACCTCACGGACAGCTCTGAAGACTTTCTCCTCGTGAGAGTCCATCTCTGTAAAAGTGCGGATCTGGGCCAGGTTGACGTTCTCCCGGTAGCCAAGTGCAACAATCTCATCAAAGGCGAATATTAGATCAAAGCAATGTTCAGAGATTTCATTCTCTTCCAGTGCTCTACAGTACTCAGGGATCTGGATGGAGCCAGGGAAGAAGAAGGCACCTTAATTAACTCTCCTCAAGCGAGTCCCACAAGGGTTTCAGTTGGATTTCACTGATCCGGAGACCAACTAAGAGGCCTGCATCAAGGACAACCAGTTCTCCAGACTTACCGGGGGTGGGGGGTGAGAGAAAGCCCCTCCCACCCCTCCCCCGGCTTCATCTTCCTCCTGCAGATCAACCCTTCATCCCCCACCAAAACCTCAATGAGCGAAGCACATCAAAGTCACGAAAGAAAGAGAGGAGTGGAAATTGGACGGTGCTGTTCAAAGCGCTTCAGCTTTGTCTTGTTACCCAAACAACCCCCTGCAGTACAGCTGCCAAGCCGCCCCCCAACCTTGCTTCGGGATACGAGACACATTCAGCAAACAAGTTTGGAGCAGGACCCTTACCACTCGAGAGAAGAGCCGGAGAGTTTCAAGGTCCTCCAGGATGTTGCTGTTTTTGGTGGTGATCAGCACCATGTACAGCTTCTCCATTGGCTGGTAGACATACCGCACGCTCTCCGTCTCCACAAACGTGTGCTGCTTCCCAGTGTTCATGAGCTTGGGGAAGGCTGCCAGGAGCCCCTCAATACGAGTCCGGGTCATCTCCACAAACTGGCGTGAGACAATCGCCTTCCCGGCTTTTGTGCAGACGGCAGCAGCCAAGAGCACCTATGGAAACAAGGATTCTCTCAGCCACCTTTCTCGGTCTTATTTGCAGAACAAATTTAGAAGCCGCCTCTCTTCTAAAACTAAGTCAAACAGCCACGTTCTCAAAGCGCACTCAAAAAGAAGAGGCTCAACATATCCCCCCAAGGGAACGCCACCACGCTGGGGCCACTCTTGAGAAGCCCGTCTCTCTGGTGCCTGCCAGCCTGACCTCTTGGTGAGCACTCAAGCCACGCTTCTGCTGCTGATCACCCTTGAACAGGTTCAGATGGGCACAGCCGGCCCTTTAAGTAACTTCACCCCCAAGCCATTTGAAGCACTTTGAATTGGGCACAGAAGCAAACAGGCAGCCGGGACACTTGGTGTAAAATCGGCACATCTGGACTCCACCAACAACTCGGCCGCTGCATTTGGCACTAGCTGAAGCCTCTTCAAAGGCAGCCCCACGGACAGCGTGTTGCGGTAGCCCAGCACAGCTCTGAGACGCAATTCAGTTGTTGCAGCTGGTGGCTCAGCCTGGGCTGAGTGAGCAAAGGCCCTCCGAGCCACGGAGAAGAGCAGGAGTCTTGAGCACAGGGAGCAAAGTTTAGTGCCCGGCCCTCCACGCAGCCACCTCTGAGGCCCAGCACTCACAGGGCTTCCAGGCACTCCGAGAGGGACACCGGGCTCAGGCAACGGGGAGCCGGGTTTACACCCCTGCCAGCCGGGCCCACCTCACAACGCTGCTGGGAGGAGACACACACACAATCTGGGTAAATAACAACCCAGGCACAGAGCGTGCGTGTGTGGGGAACACCACAGAGTCACAGGCAGGTAACCCCAAGCAAGTTGGCCTGAGAAGACTCCCCCCCACACACACACACACCCCGCAATAACGCCTTCCTCTCTCTCTCTCTCTCTCTCTCGGATGAAGCCAAGGTGGAGAACGAAACCCTCTTCTTCCTCCTCCTCCCCATAGTATCCTCACAACGGCCACTCTGCGAGGCGGGGTTAGGCTGAGAGTCGGTGAGCGGCCCAAGGCTCACCCGGGGAGCTTCCATGGCTCAGTGGGGGCTAGAGCCCGGACCTCCCGTCTCCCAGTCCGCCACTCCAGCCACTACGCCGCACTGCCCCCCTAAGCAAGCCTGCGTGAGCTGGGGTCGGTCGCGGCACAGGCACCGGTAGGGCCGGGCTCAATCGGAAAGGCGGCGGCCGAGCCAGCCCCTTCTCCCGGGCCCAGCGAGCGGCCGGCTGGCGGCGTCGCTGGGGGCCATCGGTTGACTGCGATGGAGCTCGGCGAAGTAACGGGACCAGGCCTGGCCTCGCCCCCGCGGGAGGAGGAGGGCAGGAGCGCGGCGCGGCCCTCCGTTGGGCCCCTGCGGGCTTCCTCGCCCGCCCGCTCGCCCACCCGCCCGTTCCTCTGCCAGGGGCCCGGAGAAGGGCGAGAGGGCGGCGCCCGCGGGGCCGGGGAATGCGCCCCCCCGCCGCAAGGGCAGCCCGACCCTTCCAGGCCCCGCGCAAGGCCGCTGCCGCCCCCGGGCCCCGCCGCGCACCAGAGCCGGCGCGGACTGCACGGAGCAGGAGGCCGGCGGCGAAGGCAGGGCGGGCGGGCGGCCTTCCTGGGGCTGTCCACGGCCCCGCTGCACCGCCACGGCTAGGGACACACGGGGGGAAGGAGGCGGCGGCGGCCGAGGAGGGGCGGACCACTCACCATGGCGGCGGCGGCGGCGGCGGCGTCTGGTTGCCCGTCCGGCTCTCCTGCCGAGGCTGCCACACAAGATGGCGGGCCCGAGCCACGTCTCCCAAGCGGAAGCGGCGTCGCCACGCACGCACGCACGTTCGGCGCCGCCCCTCGTCCGAACAGCCGTCCGCCAGGCCCCGCCCACGCACGCACGCACGCACGCACGCAGCTCCCACGTTCCAGCCGGCAGGGGGCGCCGCCCCGGGTCCCCAGAGCCGCGCGAGGCGAGGCGGGATCTCGCGAGCACCGACGCGCCCTCCCGTCTCCATGGAGACGGAGCGCCCGAGGCCTGCCCGTCTTGGCCCCGACCGTGACATGGCCGGAGCGCCGCCGCCGCCGCCGCCGCCGCCGCCACCCGAGACCGGGCTGCAGGTACGGCCCGGGGAGGGGGCGCTCATGCGAGGCCGCGGGCCGGATCGGCCTTCGCCCCGCGGGCCGAGCGAGCGAGCGGGAGACCGACCCTCCGCCTCCGCCGCTCTCCCCCCGCAGACGCAGATCGTGGAGAACCAGCCTTACGACGAGAGCCTGGACGTCAACGAGACGGAGGACGTGGCCAGCCTCTACGCGCCCAGCCCGCCGCAGCCAGGTGAGCGGGGGGGGGGGGGATGGGGCATGGGGGATGGGGGATGGGGGCGGTGTCGCGGTGGGGGTGGGGGTGGGCGCTCCCCTGCCCCTCCCCGGGCGTGCGTGCGTGCGTGCGTGTGTGTGTGTGTCGGGGGGGGGGCTCCTCGCTGGCTCCGCTCAGGGCGGCCCCCGTGACGCCCCCTCCCTCCTTCCCCCCCGCCCCTCCTCAGGCCCGCGGCCCGTGCGCGCCCACCGCAAGAGCCTGGCCGAGAACAGCAGCGAGGACGACGACGACGACGAGGCGATCCTGAAGGTACCGCCGCTGCCCCCTCCCCCCTCGGATGCCCCTTTGCGCCGGGGAGGAGGGCGCGGGTGGGTGGGCTCAGGCCCCAAGCCCCGGATGCAGCTCCACTCCAGGGCTGATGCTGGGGGGGCAGGGGGGCAGGAGGCTCCTCCCCCCCGCCCACCCCATAAGAAAGTGAGAGGAGCCCCGAGGCGGCTGCATCAGACCCAGGGTCCATGGAGTCCTTTGCCCTCCGTTCACACAGGGAGCCACAAAGCAGGACACCGTGCAAGAGCACCCTCCCGCCCATGTTCCCCAGCACTGGTGCACGCAGGATGCTGGAGGCAGCACCCCCTTGCTTGCTCCCTTCTTGCAGGAGAAGAAGGGCGCCCAACTGGGGGCCCAGCGGCGATTCAGCGGGAACGAAGTGGAGGACGAGGACGACGATTCCTCGGAAACAGACTCTGACGACGACGACGACGACGATGAACACGGCGCTCCTCTGGAGGGGTATGTGCTGGGCAGGGCGGCAGCCTGGCCCTGTCCCGCAGAGAGGCGCCTCGGCTGCCTGGTGGAGAAGGGGCAGGGGGTCCGCAGCGGGTGCCCTCCCTCCCTCCCTCCCTCCCTCCCAGAAGTGGGGTCCCAAGCCGGCCCGTTTGGTCTGCCCAGAGTGGCGCTGGCAGGGCGAGACACACTCGCTTGACTCCGGTGGGCTGCCTCAGGACCCGGCTGTGCCGTATCTGTGGAATGCCGTTTGCACAAAGCAGCCCTGATGCAATTCCTCGCTTTGGGGGCCCTTCCTTCCGCCCCCTAGTTCTGGAACAGTGGAAACTTCGAAGAGCGAAAGATCAGTTCTGTGTTGGATCAGTTCAGAGGCCCACTTAGTCAAGCAGTCTGTTCCCACAATGGCCAGCTGGATGCCCCAAGAAGAAGCCCCCAAGCAGGACAAGAGCACAGCAGCCCTCTGCCCCTCATGAGGCATCTTGCCCGGGGCTTGACGATATCGTCATCCTGGCTTGCAGCCCTTGACAGTTTTCTCCTTCGTGAATTAGTCTCATCTCCCTTTGAATCCGTCCATTCAACGGCTGCCATGAGTGAATTCCTGGATTGCCTTTTAACAGCTGATATTGCAGAGGCCACTTCCCATAGTCCTGGTACACAGACCGATCTTAGGGATGCGTTATGGGTTTTTGTTTGGGGTTCGTCAGCTAGGCATCTTAAGGACAGGTTACTTCTGGTGAGACCCGGGCCTAAATAGCAGAGACTTTGTTCTTCCAAGTAAGGAAGTCAGACCTCTCAAGTGAGGCTCTGCTGGCCTTCAGAATTTCTCCCCATGAAATTGCTGAATTGGTATTTATCAACTGTGACATGTAGGAGACAGCAACTAAATCCGATCAGACGCAGAGCTGCGCTTGCTACGACATGAAGCTCTTGTTGGGAGAACCAGCCTGCCTTGCCGTCTCTGGCAGGCCCTGCAGGGCCAAACTAGCCAGGATGTTAAGGACGCAATCCTATACCTGATTTGAGAGAGAAAAAGTCGTACAGCTCCCAGCATTTTGCATAGGATTGGGCCCTAAATGTTCTATTTAGCCTGCAGATTTTTAAAAATGTGGCCGTTATGGCAGCATGCAGTGGGTGTGTGTGGATTTCAGCTGCTTCTCTGCTGCAGTCTGGAGGAGAATCCTTCCCCTCAGGCAGGATGGCTCCTGTTCGGCCCCCAGGGGCAGCTGCCAGCATCACTTAGAAAAAAAAGAACGGGTGATGCTAAGAAGCAGGACTTCCCTTGCCCCTCCCTCCCTCCCTCCCTCCCCTGAACCCTCTTCACCGCTGGTTCTTTCCCCAGGGCGTACAACTCAGCAGATTACGACTACCTGCCGGTCTCCCTGGAGGTGAAAGAGCTTTTCCAGTACATCCGGAGGTGAGGGAGGGGAGGGTGGGTGCTGGCTATGCCAGGGATAGACCCTCTCCTCCTCCTCCTCCTCCTCCTCCGGCTACTGCTCACAGAGCCTTCTTCTCAGGTATTCCTCGCAGATGATCGACCTGGAGCACAAGCTGAAGCCTTTCATTCCAGACTTCATTCCCGCGGTTGGAGACATTGATGCCTTCTTAAAGGTGCAGTGCTCATTCTGACGCGCCCTTGTGCTCAGCACTCGCTGGGCAGGGCCACCCAGCACCGCCCCCGCCCCCCTGCGAGGCAGCTGCACGGCCGGAGTGTTGCTCCCACTCCTGCAGGGGCTGCTTTGCAGAGTCCTCCTGGGCAGGCAGCGGCCCATGGTCTTGGCCAGAGGAAACCCTCTTGTGCAGATCCTTGCCCCAAGACGACAGAACGGGCACCCATGAAGGGCCCCTGGGGTTGCTTCTCGCAGGTGCCGCGCCCCGACGGGAAGCCGGACAACCTGGGCTTGTTGGTGTTGGACGAGCCGTCGACCCGGCAGTCGGATCCCACGGTGCTCTCCCTCTGGCTGACGGAAAACTCCAAGCAGCACAACGTGGCTGTAAGTGAGGGCGGGGCGGGGGCAGGCCGGGGGGGGGGCTGCTTGTCCACGTGGGGCAGCCAAGTGGGGCAGCTTCCGGCTTCTGTTTCTAGCAGCAGGTGAAAGTGAAGAGCCTGGAGAATGCCGAGAAGAACCCCAAAGCCATCGACAGCTGGATCGAGAGCATCAGCGAGCTCCACCGCTGCAAGGCCCCCGCCACCGTCCACTATGCCAGGTGGGCGCCGGCGGCCCCGGTGGGCGGGGCGGGAAAGGCGGCCAAGGCTCCGCCAGCCTTTGCACAGCCCCCCTCCCCCCACCCCACCCCCAGAGAAGCAGCCTCCGCATGGAGCGGTGGCCCCCGGCCTCAGGCTGCCCCCTGTGCTTCCCCCTTGCAGGCCCATGCCTGACATCGACACCCTGATGCAGGAGTGGTCCCCAGAGTTTGAAGAGTTACTGGGAAAGGTATGGGGGATGCCCTGCCCCACCTTCTGCCTTTGGCCTGACCCTCCCCTCGTGACTGGTTTGTGCTGGGTGCTCTCTGTGGAGGCTTGTTGGGGAGGGTGATTGTGGGCCTCCCAAGAGCTGCCTCCAGAGTAAGAAGAAGCCAGGCCCGATCCTGCACTCTCTGCCTTTCAGGTGGGTCTCCCCACTGCTGACATCGACTGCAGCCTGGCTGAATACACGGACATGGTCTGTGGTGAGTGCCCGTGCCTGCCCTTGCCAAGCCCGGCCCAGCCTCTCTTGGGAGAGCGCCTGCCTGAGCACTGGCCAATGTCTGGATAGAGGTGGAGGGACGTCGTCATCCCCATCATTATTATTGTTATTTATATAGCACCATCAACGTACACGGTGCTGTATGTAGTAAAAGAATAAAACAGCAATGCCCGGCCACATAGGCTTGCATTCTTTGGGATGAAGAGCTGGACTGGCTCTTTAGGGTGGATTCCTGCATTGAGCAGGGGATTGGACTGGATGGCCTTATAGGCCCCTTCCCACTCTACTATTCTATGATTCTGTGGTCCCGTGGCCAGACATGACGTGCTCCTGGGTGCCCAACACGTGGCCCTGATGTAGCTGGGCCTGCAGCTGCTTCCTTCGTTGGTTTGAATCCGGCTGAATGCCTCCTCCTTGGGGGTGGGCTTCTTCTCCTCCTCCTCAGCTATTCTGGACATTCCCGTCTACAAGGGCCACATCCAGCCCTTGCACACCCTCTTCTCGCTATACTCTGAATTCAAAAACTCACAGGTAGGAGGAGACACGGCTCGGAGGAGCTGCTGCTCCAGCCATCTGCAATGGGCGGGGGGGTGAGCGGGAAGCGGGATGCGTGCTTCGCCAGCCAGGTTAGCCTGGGCAGGCCGGATGGCGTCGCGTCCCAGCCGCATGCCGTTGGCCCTTTGGGGAGCCTGCAGCGGCCGGATGAGACGCGTGCTTCTCTCTCTCCCGCAGCATTTCAAGGCCCTGGCTGAGGGCAAGGCGGCTGCAAGGCCTTCCTCCAACCCCCCCTCGCAGGCCAGGGAGACGGACCTCCTGAGCTTCACCTGAGACCGCCACCTGCCCCAGGAGGGGATCCTCTCAAGAGCACCACCTGCCTCGAGTCCAGAGGTGGTGGCCTCGTTGGGGGAGTGCTGCTGCAGGAGCTACAAGGCCAAGGCGGGGGGGGGCAGCCGCGAGGGCCCCCCGGCAGCTGCAGGGGGACTGGCCGGGCAGGCTGCCAGAAGGCAGACGTTCAGCACCTTCTCCTTCGTTGGCTTCAGTAAAGTTTTGCTCTTACTACGACTGTGTCCTTGAAAGAAAGTGCTTGAGGGCAGGAATCCAGTGGTGGGAGGGAACCAATTTGGTCTGGAACCAATCGGGGGCTTTCTTGGCGATGTTGGCCGCTTCGACCTTATCTGCGAGTCAGCAAGACCTGCCCCAGAAATGTTTCTCTGTTGAAGGACTGCAGGAACACCAGGGGGAACCAGGCACACAGTTCATTGCTTAAGATCAAGGGCTGCATCTGGTGAAATCCGCACTCTCCCACCGACCCTGGGGTGGGGGGGGCTTCAACTGCCAGCCAAGCCTATTGTCCCTGGAGCACCTCTGCTTTGGGCTGCAGCCCGTCTCCCCAGGCCTGGCCAAGGCTGGCCAGGGGCCGCAGAATCCATGCTTGCAGGCCTTGACCCCACTTGCTAGGATTTATTCTCCTTCGGCACTTTATATGCAGGTTCTCTGGATGGAGGCTTGGCTCCATCCTCCCTCGGCCCTGCAGATGCCCTCACAGGAGGAGCTGCTCTCCAGAGTCCAGGTGGGGGAAAGAAGACGGGCAGCGTTTGAACCACAGCCGTTTATTTTTAAAGTGCAGAAGAAGCGGCAATGCAACGGGTCTCAGCTGAGGCGGCAGAAGCAGCCCACCAGGCCGTTCCGGTTTCTTACTGATCTGAGCGACCAATCGATGCCCCACGTGCAGATTGAGGCTCCCCTTGAGGGGCTGGGCGGGGGGGGAGAGGCGCAGGCAAGCACCCGCCGTGCGGAAGGGGCCTCAAGCTACCTGGCAGCACTGCTTGCCGGAGATGCCACAAAGCAGCTGCTCTTGCTGTGGGAGGGGGTGCTGTTCGCACTCGCCTTGCGTCCTCTTGGCTTGTTGCCAGGGTCCCCCAGGATTCTTCCCCAGAGATGTGGCAGCAGGACTTCCCCCGCAGGGCCCATCCTGCAGGCACCGGAGAGTCCGTGGCTTTTGCTCTGCTGCAGCCACTGGTGGTGCTGGGAACGGACACTGGGCCTCACAGCCAGATCTCGTCGCTGCTCATGCTGGATGCTCTGTAAATGTATCCAACCATCGGGAACGGGCTGAGACCTGCAGGGCCAGAGAGAGCTGCTCACGGGTGGGTACTGACAAGCAGGAGGGCAGGTGGCACGCCAACGCTCCCAGGGGCTCTCCCCTTAGGCCGGCTGGGCAAAGGCCCGGGAGAGCTGCCTGCAGAGGCAAGAGTCGGGGGCCAAGCGGACCGACTGGAAAGCCGCCGGGGGCCGGCTCCAGAGAGCCCTGGCTTGACGACTCTGCTTGGCACTCTCCAGGGTGCTGGGCACATTTCTCCATGTCCTGCTTGGAAATTAACCCGGGGCCATTTGCACGCACAGCAGCTGCTGCTCTCTCACTGGAGTGACTTTGCAGAAGGCACCTCCTCTGCGTTACATGCAGGTCTCAGAATTCAGCACCTACTTTTTAAGGAAAGCAAAGTGAAGCATCCTTCCAAGACGGAGGCTGCACGTGCAGGCTTGAGTGTGCACAGACAGCATCTCCACAGGGCTCCGGGGCCAGGGCCTCAGGGCCTTTCCCCATGGGTCATAGGAGCAAACGTAAGCAGAGTGGGCCTCATCCCTCTTCCTGGCTGCCCAGTTCGTTGGGAGCCCTGCTGGATCAAGAGGCCGCCCAGCCCCAGAACTGCCCCCTGTTGCCTGGCATTCCATGGCACACGACCTCAGCACAGTGCTTCCACGTAAGACTGTTTTGAGAACTCATCCAGACCCCTTTTTAAAACCACGCATCCCCTTGTGGCAGTGAATGCCACAGATGCGTTAAGCTTGTGTGCAGAAGGATGGCCGGCCGTCTGTTCTGAATCTCCTACCAATCGGTTTCATCGGACAATGAGCTGGAGTTCCATACAGAAATTTGCCCTTTCCCTGCTGCTGAAGCCACTTCTCAGAACAACGGGAGGCTCTCCGCCCAGCTGGCGCTGTGGCCATACATGCCCCCACCCCCAGCCTTGGATGTAGCCCCCTCCTACCTCTACCTGCAAGGGCCAGGTGGTTTTCCGGCTCTGGGAGGGCCTCTTCTTCCCGCTCTGCTGGAGGGCCATCTGGCCTGACATTGACTGTGGAGGGGAGAAAGGTGTGGGGCTGGGACCCTTCTTAGTGCCTCTTGGTGCCCCTCCTCTGACACCTGAGGCCCTCACCCCCCCCTTTTGCCACTCACCTTTGGACTCAGGTGTGAGGTCATTGAGCTGTAGATTGGACGGGAGGGACATAATGGCCCGTGGCAGCCGGGCTGTTGTCGGCTTTAGGTTGTTGGAGTCACTGGTGAGAGAGAGCAAAGGCAATGAGTGAGCTGAGGCCTTGGGACCCAGCCTCCCGCCACATGCTGTTACCCCAAGCCAGGCCCCACCAGCAGAGGAGCCTGTGGCTTGCGAGGTTACCTTGGAGGCAGTGGTGCTGGTGGAGGAATTCCTGGAGCCAGAAGAAAGAGAATGGGGTCAGTCCTCTAGAAGGTGGGCCACTCTGAGCCCTGGCGCCAGCTGCTGCCCCCTGCATCTCCTACCTGCTGCCTTCTTGCCCTTCCGGTAGAGCACACAGCTGATGAGGGCACCGAGGGACAGGAGAGTCCCCAGGGCCACAGCACTCGCCACCACCAGTGCCAGGAGGGGCAGCTCGATGCGGGTGTCCAGGAGACCTGGGGAAGCCAGGAACACGGGTCACGGTCTCTGCAGCCATGGCCCACGCTTCTCCCTTGAACTCTGTCTGGCGGGGGTGGGTGGGTGGGTGGGTGGTGAAACCTTTGCCACTGCCCTGCATCACTTTTGGCCAGGTGAGCTGCTGGGGGCTGCTGGTGACACAGTCTTGGTCTAAATGGCTGAGCACCGGTGGGGAGGTGGGGGCACAGTACCCTTCCTTCTTAAGGGGCCTCCCTCCCAGCAGCTAGTGGGGGTGGGGGGCTGTCTGCTGAGCTTCAGACTGAGTGGGGACCCGGCACTGGGAAGCCCTCACAAGCCCCCAGCCCCCACCCCGGCCAGAGAGTCTGGGCTGCCTATGGAGGCACAGGGCTCTCCCGGGGGCAAGCAGGGCACGGCTCAGAGGCCTACCGGGCGACGGAAGGGAGGCGTTGCTGATGCCCACGGCATTGGCAGCGCTGAAGGAGAAGTTCTGGGCCAGGCTGCTGAGCTGCACCTGCACGGTGTGGTTGGTGAGCCAGGGGTAGGTCTTGGTGTCCACTATGAGGAAGGCGGAGGTGTTCACCATCACCTGCCCATCCTGGTCCACCCAGGTGATGTTGGCAGGAGGGTTGGCCTGGACAAGCACAAACAGCACCAGCAGGAGGCCCGGCTCCCTCGACTCCTCGTAATGGGCATCCATCTTCACGATTTCGGGCTTAACTACAGGGGAGAGAGGCAAAGCCCCCGGCTGTAGCGGGGCGGTGGGCCTGGGGGCAGAGCCGGGAAGGCTGTCTGGGGCCGGGTCCAGAGAGCCCTGGCTTGACGGCTCTGGGCCTGGGGGCAGAGCCTCCCGGGCCTGAGGCGCGGGGCCCCGCTCCGTCCCCGCTGCCCGCCTGCCCTCGGCGGCGCCCCCACTCACACTGCACGTTGAGCAGGACCGAGGCGCTGGCGACGCGGCCCGTGGCCGGGTCGGTGGCCGAGCAGTTGAGCTGGCGGTCCAGGCGCCGTGCCGTCACCACGAAGGTGCTGCTGCTGTTCTCCTCGAAGGCGCCGCCGCCGCCACCAGCCGTGGCCAGCAGCCTGCTGGAGTCGTTGGTCTCCTGCCGCTCCCCGTTGAGGTACCAGGCCAGGCTGGGCGCCGCCGCCAGGCACGTGAAGGCGCGGCTCTCGGCCTCCTGCAGGCTGCTGACCGACAGCGCCCGCCCGTCGATCGTGGCCGCGGGCTCCGCCGCGCCTGCCGGGAGCCCAGCCGCAGGCAGCACGGGCGGCGCCCCGGCCCCGGGACGCCGCGCCCTCCCCGCCGGCCCCTGCTCACCTGGCGCCGGGAGCCGCGCTTCGAGGGGGGGCGGCGGCGGCAGCAGCAGCAGCAGCAGCGGCAGCCGCCAGGGCGGCGGGCTTCGGGGCGCCATGCCGCTGGGCCGGCCGGGGAGACGCGGTGCCCTTGGCGCGGCCTTCAGGGGCTGCGCCTCGCGCCCCGGCCGGGCTGCTCGCTCAGGCCGCCCCCGTCCGGGCTGCCGCGCTGCGGCACCGAGCGGCTCGGGCGAGCCGGCCGCCGCCTCCGCCGGCCGCTGCGGAATCCCGGCCTGGATTCTTTGGGGGGGAGGCCCAGCGCGAGCAGCCAGGCGCGCGCGCGCTCCCGGCCCAGGCGCGCCGCCTTTCGGGGAGAGCGCAGCGGCGCTGGGCCGGGGCCTCCTCCGGCCCAGCGCCTTGGTGGAGCGCCGCGCATGCCGGGCTCTCGGTGCTGAGCCTTCCGGGGCTTGTTCGCGACGCATCAGCCCCTGAAACCTGCGCGTTTCAGTGCCATCGCCCTGTTGGGGGGTTTAAGGGATGGATAGCGGGGGGCGCGGGCGGGGCTGGGAACGCCTCCCTTGGGAAGGGACGGAGAGCCGTGATCAGCCAGGGGCTTGGGTAAGCTTCAATGCGCAGCCGGGTTCGTGGCACCTGCCAGGCGTCGACAGGCCAGCCTCATTCTGGGGGAAAGCCCCAGCTCCTAGGCGGTCATGGCCCCTGAACCCGCAAGGGTGGGGTGCTGGAGCGGGCGGCCTCTACGCGCTGGGCGCACGTGCGATTTGCTAACCACACAACGACCCACCCCAGGTTTGGACAACACAACCACCTCGGAGCAGGGGGTGGGTTCTGGAATGGGCGCCCGGCACATGCCTCGAAGCGCCTGGCTGGAAAGGGTCCCACTGCAAGCCTGGAAGGGCGGAAGCGCCGCACCTGCCCCTCAGCGGCCTGAAGCGCTTACGGCCCTCAGTGCATCTGAGAGACCACCCACAGCTGTCGTTCTCGTGGGAGGTTCCCCCCCCCAATACCTGGGCTGCTTATACCAGTGTACATATTTGAAATGGAAGGATCAAATCCTCCCCTCCCTCTTTCTTTCCTAGTTAAGGTACTATTATTATGTATGGATATGTTTTTTGTTAGGCTCGGTTTTTCCCCTTTCCCTTTTATGCCCCTTTCTCTCTCTCTCTTCCTCTCTGTGTATTTGTTATTGTTGTATTTTTGTAAACCGCCCAGAGAGCTTCGGCTATTGGGCGGTATAAAATGTAATAAATAAATGTACAAATTCAAAAATAAATTAAGTACAGGGGGTTCATATAGGACACCCCTTGAGGGCGGGGCAGAGGCACTCTTGTGCAGGGAGCAGCTGAGCTGGGGGAGCTTGACCGAGTGCCGGCATCGACGCCCGAGGTGCCACAGATCACCCCACTCCCCATTGAGTGGGTCAGAGAAACAAGGCTTTGCAAGTGGCAGAATTGGCACCATTTATTCCGGGGCATAGCTCCAGGGGCAATTGGATCGGGACCCATGGTGGCTGGAAAGGGGAGAAGGCGTCACCGCCATGGAGGCCCACCCTGGGCCACGGCACTCAGCGAGGCTCCTCTCCCCTGGGCCGAGGCCCTTCGGCCGGGCCACGCAGCGTCTTCATCACTTCAGCCAGCATCTGGTTGCAGAGGGCCGCGTAGGGGTTCAGGAGGACCAGCTGCCGGCGAGCGAAGGAACTGCCCAGACGGGCTGCTTGCTCGAAGTCCCTGCGCGCCTCCTCGTCCTGCCCTCGCAGACGCCGGATCAGCCCGCGCTGCACAAAGGCCTGGCAGGCCACGTGGCCACCCCCCTGGCTCAGCCTCAGCACCACCTCCAGGTCCTCCAGGGCTCCTGCGGGGAAAGAGAAGGAAGGTGAGGTGGGGGGCTGGGGGGACCCGTCACACAGAAGCTGCCCTGCGGGGCGGGGGCGGTTCAGGACTGGGCGGGCTGCTGCAGGCAGCGGGGGCCAAAGGGATGCCCTGCCCTGCCCTGCCCATCACTCCGGCAAGCAGAGCTGCAGGAGACGCACGCGGAGGCAGACTCGGCGCTCCTGCTCACCGGGTCAGAGCGTGAGCGGGACCGAGGACCCCCCCCCCGAACCCCGCTGCTGACTCACCCGCGACCTCGCCCTGCAGGCGGAGCGCTTGGGCCCGGTTGTTGTAGGCTGAGGCTCGCCCGGGCAGCAGCTGGATGGCTCGGCCGAAGCTCTCCAAGGCCCCCGGCAGGTCTCCCGCTTCCGCGGCGGCGACGCCCTGGATCTCCAGCTGCCGGGCTTGCTCCAGCAGCTCCGGGGCGAAGGCGCCTCCTGACCCCGTCGGGGAGAAGCAGGCGCTCGTGACTGCCCGCGGGGCTCCAGCAGCCCGCTCAGCGGCCCCGCACCCAGGCCCGGCCCCCACCGCCCTGCGGCCCTCTTGGGCTCCGCAGGCCGCGGGCTGAGCCGCCGCGGACGCCGAGCGGCGGGCGCGCGCCGGCGCCTTCGCCGAGCCCCCGCCCGGACGCCGACGCGCCCCAGCCGCAGCCGGCCTGGCCCGTGGGCAGCCAGCCGTGGTCGCAAGCAGCTGGGGGCGCCCGAGGAGAAAGGCCGCCCCAGGCCCAGCCGACCCCTCCGGCCCCCCCACCCCGGACGGCCTGCCAGCGCCACTCGCTCCCCGGGCTCCGGGCAGGCCGGCTTGGCTGCGCGCTCCCCAGCCCGGCCCTCGACGAAGCCCGCAGGGGCGCTCCCCCCCTTCCGTCCTGCTCCTGACTCCCGAGCGCTTCCAGGGGCCCCGCCCCCGAAGGCCCCGAGAGGGAGCGCCAGGCACCTTGCTCCTCGCGGCTCGCGCGCGGCTCCGGCTCGGGCTCGGGCGAGAGGTCCCCGAAGGGCGCGTTGGGGTGCAGGAGGCTTCGCAAGACGGCGCGGTCGTTGGCTGTGGCCATGTCGGCAGCGCGCGGGCGAGGCGCTCCGGGCGGGTGGCCGCGGGCCTGGCCTCGGAGCGGCCAATGGCCCGCGGGGCGGCGAGCGGGCAACGGCCGGGAGGGCGGCTTCGAGCGGGAGGAAGCGCCAAGTGCTGAATCAGCGCTGTGAATGATTTGCCTCCCGCGTTTCCAATGCGCGCTTGGCTACTTGCGACGCGCCTCCTCCATAGAACGAGAACATGCAAATAGAATTAAGCGTCGTGTATCCTTTGGGGCAAACGAACTTGGGCAAAACCCCCTGCGGTTGATTTTCGTCCGCCAACCCTGTGCCATTCACTCGTTTCCTTTGCTGGTGGGTGTGTTTAAGGTCCTTCAAATAATCTTCCGTGCTGTCATGACACCAAGCCGAACCCCGCGTGCCAAAGGACTTTCCATCCCTTGAAACACTTACAGAAATAGGTTCAAGAGGGTTCGTCAGATGTAACAGCAGATGGAATCGAACGGACACGGAGTGGGCGAGAAGTGAGACTACCAGCAAAGTTTAAGGACTATGTTATGGGATAGTGGTGAAGAGCTGAGATTGATGAGTTAAGATTTAATTGAACAAAAGTTATTGTTTTTATGGAGAAGGGGGGATGTGATATGTGGATGTATATACCTTTAAGAGGCCTGTAGCTGCTATTATTATTATTATTATTTATTTATATAGCACCATCAATGTACATGGTGCTGTACAGATAACACAGTAAATAGCAAGACCCTGCCGCATAGGCTTACAATCTAGTCTCCAGGTCCTCATCGAAGGCCGGGGCGGGGCCTCTGTTTCAGCCACTTGGTGGTGTGGGCCTTGCTACAGGATTTTTGGAGTGTCACTGTTCTAGGAGGCTTTAGTAATAAAGGAATCCAGCAAGGAAAAGACTCTGAAGTTATTGCCTGGTAGTCTAGGGGCAAGTGGCAGGCTGAGCAGGTAAGCTCACCCGTATGGTCCCTATGCGGTTGATTTTCGTCCGCCAACCCTGTGCCATTCACTCGTTTCCTTTGCTGGTGGGTGTGTTTAAGGTCCTTCAAATAATCTTCCGTGCTGTCATGTCACCAAGCCAAACCCCGCGTGCCAAAGGACTTTCCATCCCTTGAAACACTTACAGAAATAGGTTCAAGAGGACTTTTTCAGTCTGCAAAAATAAAACAAAAACCCAGCCAAAAGCATTATGGGCAAGGCAACGAAACCATCTGAACGATATCCCCAAACTTGCTCCTTGGCCAGTGTAGCCGCTGTGTCGGCTGGATTTCAGGGAGGCTCCTGGTGTGTAGCTCCAGGCAGGCTGCCCTGAATTTTGCCCAGCCTCCCTTGGAGACACGCCCCACGGCTGCACCTCCTTTACGGTGCTCCCCCTAAGGCCGTCTTCTCCGGCGGCGGCGGCGGCGGGGGGGGGGGCTCTTTAAGGCAAGTGCTGGTGGAGAAGGGTTTTCTCCACGCAAGGCTCCCCCTTGTTTCTAAAGGAGCAGCGTGAAGGCAATTGCAGCCAGCCAGACAAACATCG
This sequence comes from Elgaria multicarinata webbii, assembly GCF_023053635.1. Lineage (NCBI taxonomy): Eukaryota > Metazoa > Chordata > Lepidosauria > Squamata > Anguidae > Elgaria > Elgaria multicarinata. The sequence continues at coordinate 37,137,816 of NC_086182.1, forward strand.
CTGGTGTGGTAGCAATGAAGCGGTGCTGAGGGGCCATGACTTCCTTGTGGGTAGCAGACAGGTGTGCACCGCACCACGGGGAGGGGGGAGGGGAATCCCTTTCTGACAGCTATGTAGCCCCCCAGCCCAAATCAATAAATGAAACGCCATCCCCTGAAGCAATAAACTTGACATGTTTATTAATTAAACTATCACTTAAATAAAAAAGTGCATAGAAAATAAACATGTTTAAAAACTCCTTTTTTTGTACAACTATATACACTTATTTTTACATTCAGTCTTTCAGTCATTTCTGGAACTATTGAAAGTACTTTCCTTCATCCCTGTGACGACAGGGAATTAACACTGATGCAGCACGAGACACATTTCCTCTTTTTAAAGAAAAACAAGAACAAAACAAACCCAAATCATTTGGAAGAACACAAGTAGAGAGAAGAAAAAGGAGAGAAATTGGTTTTACATGATACGTTGCTTTTTGTCTGGAACAGAAGCCGGTTTGCGTAGCTTTTGCACGGCTTGAGACAATTATTCACTACCTGTTGCTATTGAGGACGGACGGCTACGCGGAACCAAAGGAACGGCACAAGCACGGTTCTCGGCGGAGAGGCGAAGCTGCAGGAGCTTGGGGAGATATCAGGAAAGCACACATGACACAGCTGGCGGCGGCAGCCGCCGCCACTTGAAGCCCAAGAGGACGGAGAGGCGGCAGCGAGGAACCAGTTGTACAAGGCTGGGCTGCTAGCACTGAAGGCCAGGAGAATGTGCAGCCCAGCCCGCTCCCCTCGCTTCCTGGGGGTGTGCATGCAGGGGGCAGGCAGGCAGGCAGGCTCAGGCACAGCACCCGCCCCCTGCGTCTCTCCTGCCCCCCCCACTTGGGGGAGGCAGGAGGGGCCAATTCCCCCCCCCCCCAAAGCCCTGGGTTGCTGCTGCTTCTCCTGCCATCAGAGCAACTGGTATCTAACGTCTTCAGGAGGATTCAAAGGCAGGCTTCAAGACACGGTGCAGTACGATATTAGTTCCTATATATACCATAGTTATAGTTCTAAAAACTTGCAGGGGGAGTGGGGTGCGGGAGGGACCAGCACTCTGGATGGGATCGACATGATTCTGCACAAAGTATTGCTTCGCAATGGAGAAAAATGAAGAGAAGGTGACAGCCCAGCCCTTTGCAGTGACCCGCTTTTCCTTTAAAAAAATAAAACACCTTAAAGGTTTGACTCTTAGTATTCTCAGGGATCACGATCTCCGTCAGTTCTTAGAAAGATACATTCATATTGCCAGCAAGCGGCTCGGAGCTGCCCGTTGACTCCTTCCCAAGTCCCTTGGGGAGGAGCCCAGGGGCGGGCGGCACTCGGGGCTTCCCTTGGCTTACGGACAGTTTGACTGGCCAGAGCAGCCGTGGCAGCAGGAACGGGTGAGCAGCCAGGAATGGGGTAGCAGCAGCAGCAGCAGCAGCAGCAGCAGCAAACGTCTGTGAGCTCCAGCCCTCACCCGGCTTCACCCTGAGCTGTGCTGTGCTCCTCCATTCAGGCCCCTGCTGAGAGCTTCCTTCAGGAAGGAGTGCGGGGTGGGGGGAGGACACGGGACGGATTCTCTTCTGACCAGGCAGCTGGCACGGAGCTTTGGTAGCAGCAAGGGACACATGTCCTGGACCTCCTTGGCTGGCTGGCTGGCGGCTGCTGCACGTGTTCCACCACCTTTATCAAAGGCAGCTCCCCAAAGCCCACATCCTGCTTGGGGCAGAGGAGGGAGGGAGGCCTAGTAATGCCAGCCCAACCTCGCCAGGCCAGAGCCAGGGGGGCTCACGAGGACTCTGCAGGGAATGTGCCTGGTGGCCTGGAGGAAACCTGGTGCAGCAGCAGCAGCAGCAGCAGCAGCAGCAGCAGCAGCAGCAGCAGCAAGCAAGCGGCCCTCCAGACAGGCCTGCATCCCCTGCTGCTTTCCAGAGGCTCCCCAGGCAGGCCAGAGCCAAGGGGATTCCGGCATGAGGCAGAGCAGGCCAGGAACACTGAGCTACTGAGGGGTGACAGGGTGGGAAGTGGGATGTTTACCCCCCTCTGGCCCTGGAAGAGGGAGGGAGGGAGGGAGGGAGGGGAATCTCTCGCATGTAAGGAGTGACCAAGGTCTCGATGTCAGGGGGCACCGGCACGCGGTTTCCACGGATCTCCCCGGGAGTGGGCAGAATCCGAGGAATCCCAGCCAAAGCAGCTTCCAGGAAACAGCAAAGCCCCTAATGCCACCCCACCCCCCACCCCCGTACCTCAAGGGGGAGGATCAGAGTGCAGGCCCAGCCGGCAGCCTCCTAAAGCCCATCCTAGGAAACGGATTCCTTTAAGCTAGGGTGACGCCACGATTGAAAAAATAGTCTCTTAAGTGCTCTTCCCTCTGAAGTGCTTCTCATAGAAAAATATACAAAATATATTTACATTTACAAAACCTTAAATACTAAACTGTAAACAGAACCAAGTAAAATCCAATGACGTAATTCAAGAGGGTGCAACTGAAGAGGCTGGGAGGGAGGGAGGGTTGGCTGCTTGGACCAGCTTTCGAACGGGCACAAGATACAACTTTGGGCTGGGGGCTGAGGAATCCAGTTTTCCTAATCTTCTCGGACCCAGTAGATCCACAGACTGCAGCTCAGTAGGAGTGCTGCCCCCCCCCGCCCCACACACGAGGGCTGTCTTTTCCTAATTTGTGGGTAAGTGTGAGAAAAGGAACCTCTCTCAACTGCTGCAGAAGCTGCCTGCACGAGGCCCTGGGCCTGCTGCCTGGGAAGGGGTCCGCTTCCTATTTGGGTGCCTCCGGACTTTCAGCCGGAGCGTGGATACAGGAGCAGGGAGGGCCCCCTGGTGGGACAGGCAGCTCCCTCTGCCAGGAAGCCCTCCTGGAGGGCTGGGGGCTTCTCCGCACTGGAGGGACGCCTCTATAGCTGGCACGGGAATCCCAAGTCAGAGACCGGCCAGCGAGACCGGCCCACCGCACTTGGTCTGAGCCCGAGGGGAGGGCAGGCTGGAAAGGACACCCCCACCTCTCAGGGCAGCCCTTGCTTGCTGCAGCCTGACCCCCCCCTCCCCCTGTCTCCTTATGACACAATACAGCACAGCCCCCCTTCTGGGTGAGAGTCAAGGTGCCAGGGGAGCAGCCAGCCTGAGCAAACTGCTCGGCCCGACCGCTCGCCTCGGAGGGCGCTCCCTGGCCGCTGGCTGCGTGCACGAGCTTCAAGGCGAAGGGCCCCGACCACGCCGGGCCGTTCAGTTGAGAAACCGGCGGCATTTCTTGGCACCACAGTTGCAGGGCAGCTTGTTGCTGGCATCTTCAATGGGGAACTTGTAGTCGTAGGTGAGCTCCTCGCCACGGTAGATCTTGCGCATGGCGAAGATGACGATGTGCTTCTGCCCGTCAATGTTGATGACTCGGGAGTAGCAGTTGGGCTCGCATGAGTGGTTGATGAATCGGGCCGCGTTCCCGTGCATGGTGGCATCCACCACCTCCGAGTCATCGATGCGGAACATGTAGCATCCGATGCCCTGGGCCAAGAGCAGAGGGGGAGGGGCGTTAGCAGGCCTCAGGGCACCACGGGCGGCTTCGTTTAGTTTTTATCCCACCCAATAGCTCTCTGGGCAGTTTACGAAGATGAAGAACCTTAAAGTTACAGACTTATGCATAGTACAAAACCCACTTACATACAAACATATAAATAGACAGCACACGCACACGCACAGAACCATAAGAAAACCCCAGGACCTGACCTTGCCCCATCAGGCGAGGGCAATGCACTTGGCCAAGCACTCCGCTGGCGCACAGCACACTTAGGGAGCGCCCCAAAGCAGCTTGGCTCAGCGGTGCCAGGAACATGGCGAAGCACACAGGGCTGGAGGTGGCATCCCAGAGATCTCTGACAGTGCAGCCAGATCAGCCCTCCTTCCCGGTGGCCATTCAGCCTTCTGGCAGCAAGCGCCAGCATCTGCTGAAAGCCGCATTCCTGTGCATGCTTAGGCAGAAAAACGGCCCAGAACGCCCAGCATCTCCCAGCCAGCGCTGCTCACTGGGAAATGCTGGATGTTGTGGGGCTCTTTCCTGCCTAAACATGCACGGGATTGGGCCCTGTGGTACTTAGGCTCCGGCAGGACCGGAATTGGAACCCTCGGTAACCTGCTGTGATAAATTTGCTAGGCACTTTGAAAAGAAAGTTGCTCGTATTCACTCAGAACTTGATGCTACAATTATCGCAGAGCCTGGGGAGGTGTACAGTGCCCGGTCTAATCATGTTTTCTGGGATCAGTTCCGGTTGTTGCAGCCTGATGATGTGGACAAGACGCTGCCTGGGCCGTCCCACCACATGTAAGCTTGGCCCTTGCCCATCCTGGCTAATTCGATCTAGCAGAGGTGGATTGGTTGGGTGGGTCCAGGGGGTGGTAAATGCCTCCCTCTGTCAGGGAGTGGTGCCTGCTGCCTTGAAAGAGGCTGCAGTGCGCCCTCTCCTGAAGAGGCCCTCCCTGGATCCAGAGGTGGTATTATTATTATTATTATTATTATTATTATTATTATTAATTAATTAATTAATTAATTAATTTAGCACCATCAATGTACATGGTAAAGTCAGAACAAAATCAAGTTTTAAAAGCTTTAGGAAAAAGAAAAGTTTTTAGCTCAGCTTTTAAAGCTCAGCTAAAAACTTTTCTTTTTCCTAAATGGGCAAGGTGCTTGACCGGGTGGTGGCCAGGCAACTTCAAATGGATTAACTGGACCCATTCCAGTCTGGTTTCAGGCCAGGGCACGGCACTGAAACAGCCTTGGTGGCTCTGACTGACGACTTACTCCGGGTGAAAGACAGGGGGAGTGCTACCCTGTTGATCTCCCTGGATCTCTTGGCGGCTTTTGATACCATTGATCATGGTATCTTACTGGATCAGCTCTGCGAGATGGAAGTAGGAGGCACTGTGTTACAGTGGTTCCGCTCCTACTTGCAGGACCGGTCCCAGAGAGTGGTACTGGGGGATTCCTGTTCCACCCCATGGCAATTAAGGGTTCTATTCTGTCCCCCATGCTGTTCAACATCTATATGAAGCCGTTGGGTGAGGTCATTAGGGGTTTGGGTGCCATCAGTATGCTGATGATGCTCAGCTCTACTTCTCCTTGTCGTTGGAGTCAGCTGGGGCTGTGAAGGTGCTGGACCAGTGCCTGGAGGCTGTAATGGGCTGGATGAGGGCCAATAAACTGAAGCTGAACCCTGATAAGACGGAAGCTCTGTGGATTGGTGGTTCCCGAGTCCGGGAATGGGGTAAGCGACCTGTTCTGGATGAGGTGGCGCTCCTTCTGAAGGAGCAGGTACGTAGCTTGGGAGTACTCCGATCCATCATTGCCACTAGAGGCCCAGGTGGACTCTGTGGCACGGAGTACTTGGGATCAGCTCTGGCTGATTCGCCAGCTACGGCCTTTCCTGGACAGGGACAACCTAGCCACAGTAGTGCATGCACTGGTAACGTCACGATTAGACTACTGCAATGCACTTTACATGGGGCTGCCCTTGAAGACAATGCGGAAGTTGCAGCTAGTGTAAAATGCAACAGCTAGACTGCTGGCGGGTACATCTTACAGAGACCACATAACACTGGTCTTAAAGGAACTGCACTGGCTGCCTATACGCTCCTGGTTGGAATTCAAGGTGTTGGTAATGACGTTTAAAGCCCTAAATGGCTTGGGACCTCGATACTTGAGGGAGCGCCTCTCCTTATATATGCCTGCCTGAGACTTGAGATCTGTTGGAGGAGCCCTTCTCCGCATCCCACCGACGCAACATATACGCTATGATGGGACAAGGGGGAGAGCTTTCTCTGTTGTGGCACCCTGACTGTGGAAGGCCCGACTGGCGCCAATGCTGATTTTATTTCAATGCCAAGTAAAAACATGGCTTTTTAACAAGCCTTTGATGGTTAAATCCACTAAGAGGGCACATGGTTTTAACTGTTTTAACTGCTTTTAAATTATATATTGTCTTAACTTGGTTCATGGTTTAATTTGTATTTAACTGTGCATATTTATTGTTTTATACTGTATGCTTTTATCTGTACGCCACTCTAAGATCTTAATGATATAGGGCGGGATATAAATGTTTTAAATACATAAATAAATAAATAAATAAATAAATAAATAAATAAATAAATAAATATACTCCGACCAAATAACAGCTGCATCTTGTGACCTTAATTAATTTTACCAATTTGAATGCGTTGACTTAATTTGCACAATTCATTTCAATTCTTCCAGTCATGGCAAAGGGACTCAGGGGCTGCGATCCTGCCCCCTCCCCGTCCAATGGCCATCGAAGACCGGACTACGCCCTCCCTCCAACTTGAGAGGCGTCACCCCCCAGCTCTGAAGCTACTCTCAGCAGCCGGAAGGGCTACAAACAAAAAGAAAACAGGTTTGTCAGCATGCGGAATTCTGTGCTGCCCAGAAGCTGCCTGCCTGGCGCCCACCGCTTCCTCCTGTACTGTCGGGTGGGTCTGGGCAGCTGTTCTTCTTTCTGCCCATCCCTGGGGATGGACATTGCCAACAAAACCTCCAGCTTGTTCCATGAGCAGACCTGTGGCCCACGGGGCGCCACGAAGCTCACCTTGCCGTCGTAGTACTTCTCGCGCTTGTCAGTTAGGATGGAGCGGATCACGTTGCCGGCATATTCGATCACCATCTCTCCTGCATCGATGTTCCTTCTGCAGAACAGGCCCCGGCCGTGGATGGGGGACCTGGCAAGGAAGAACACACCCCAGCCGGCCGTGTCAGATGCCGCCGCCGCCGCTGCCGCCGCCAGAGCCTGGGGGCATTCAGGCAGCCCCTCCCCTAGGCCACGAGCGGATCCCTTGGCAATCTCCCTGGGGAGTCACATGGCGGGGGGGGGGGGCTTCCCCACTGCAGCCTTGGGCTCCCTGGGCCTGGCTCTCCTCCCCTTGGTTAGCCCGCGCCATCCCCCCAGGGGCGTCTTCTCTGGCCCAAGCCCCCACGTACCTGTAGACCCCAACCGCCTCCTTGGAGGTCTTCTTCAGGTGCCGGAAGCGCATTGGCATCGGCAGGTCCATGCTGGTGGCCCTCCTGGAGGCAGGCAGGCAGGCAGGAGACAGGTTGCAGCTGCTGCTGCTGCTGCTGCTGGAGAGAGTCCTCAGCCAGCCCCTCAGCCCAAACGGCGTGCTTTCAGCCACGTGCCCCCTCTGCCCTCCGCCCCAGGCTGAGCTGTGGGACAGGAGGTGCCCTGACCGCTCGTGGAGCCACCCGCTCTTCCCCCTCCCACCTGTGACACGCTGCCATCCATTCTGCAGCACCAGCCCGGGAGGAGCTGGCTTACAGGTCAGCTGTGGGGGCCAAAGCCTGCCCCCAGCATCCCCAGCTGCCCACAAGCCATCTTGCTGCCCCCCCTCCAACTCGCCTCTGACCCCGCTATGTACCGGGCAGACTTCAGCTGCACCTCCTCCTCTTCCTCCTCGTTGGGCTTGTACTCTGGCGGCTGCCGATGCTTGGAGGCCAGGAAGTTGAACATGTCGAAGGCCGACTTCCTGAAGGGCAGAACACAGCAAGGCTCACGCGCTACGCTCCAAAGCTGGCCTTGAGCCAGGGAAGTCTGTGCCACGGCGGCAGCCGGAGAGAGAGGGCGGGGTTCTCTGAAGTGCTCTGCGGCCTCCGAGTTTCTGCCTCCGTCCCCCCACCCAGGCCCGCGTGCGGAAGACCCCCCTCCCGCCTGAACGAGCCCCCGCTCCCCCGGGACGCGCCACGGAAGGGGCCTCCGGGGCTTCACTCGCCTGAGGTGCACGTCGGCCCGGGCAGAGCCGTGGGGGTTCACCGGGGGCTCCTTTGCCTCCTCGGGCTTGTGGAACCGGAACTTGTAGTTGCGGCAGTGCTTCGCTCCGCAGAGCTGCTCGACGAGGAAGACGACGGCGTCGTGCAGGAGGCCCAGCATCCGCAGCCCGCTCACACCTGTGCCGAGGAGAGGACGCCGCACTGCTCAAGCGCGGAAAGGGCGGCCCGGGTGAAGCCCAGAGTGGAGCCCGGCCGCCCAGCAGAGGCTCCCGTCACAGCCCCAGAGGCGGCACGGCCTCCAGGGCACCAGCAGCGAAGGGCTGGCTGACGGAGGCAGCCCAAGCTGCCACCCAGGGCTGCGCAGGCTGCTTGCCCTGCCGCCGCCACTATTCGAGGAAGAGGTCGACTGTTTGTGAAGCGGAACCTCCAGCCGGCGCTGGTGGCTACTGCTGCTGCTGCTGCTACCTGTGAAGGAGAGCTGCTTCAGGCGGGCATTGGAACGAGCCTCTTGAACTTTGTCAGTCAGGGATTTCCAGGCCTCTGCGATCAAGGGAACAGAAGCAAAGAATGGCTCACTCTGCTGAGGCTGGAGCGTCCTCAAAAAGCTTCCCTTCGGGCTCCTCTTCCAGTCAAGCAACCCACAACTGCACACCCCTGGCTCCGAAGCTCAGCGCGCCCTGGCCCAGGGCCCTCCCCTGCAGCGGCTGGCAAGGCCTCCTCCTTCCCCCCACCCCCACCCCCGCCCCTGCTCCCACCTTCGATGCTTTCTGCACAGATCTGAAAGCCATCGTCGCTGGAGATCTCGAAGAGCAGCCCTTTCTTGGCTCTCCTCTCAGCCAGGCTCTGCTTCCGCTTCCGCTCCTGCTGCAACCAGAACATGAGTGGGGAGCTGAAAGTGCCCTCCTCGTTCTCAGGAGCCCCGGAGTCTGGAAGAGAAGCAGGAACCTGCTTGCCTCAAGAGTTCCCGGCAATGCAAACCAGGAGACGCCGGACAACGTCCAGAGCTCCGGGAAACGCGGTCGTGAATCCAGCGTGTTACTGGGCTACTCTTGCAAGCAGCACCCAGATACACAGAGTCTTAAACAGGGCAAAGCTACACGTGTCTTCCAGAGGTAAGAACCAGGCCCTCGTGTAGGGGAACATACCTGCGTGCTCTTGCTCACTTGGGTGTGGCGTTGGCTGCGATTCTGGGAGTGATGGTGCCTGTCTGTGGAGAGAAGTTGGAAACCATGTGAGATCCCACTGCTGTCTGACAGAGGGAGCCTTCTGGGGTCCGGCTCCACTGAGAAACCTGTCATGGTAATCAGCACAGGGCAGCCGGGCCTCAGCGCAGCTCCGCCCACCCTGCTCCACCGCTGGATGGACAGGAACGCAGGGACCTTTGGCACCAAGGCCGAGGCCGCTGCCTGCAGGGGCCGGCATGTCTGAGGCATGCTCAAACGCCCTCCTTCACATCCACCCACAAAGCACCCACCCACCCCGGTGAGAGCATTCCTACTGGAGGTGTCGGTTGTCAATCCATTCAAGGATCTGCCCAGGACTAATTAAGCAGTGTGGCTGCATCAAGGGCCTGGTGCCTGGTTTGTTTACTATTTAAAATATTTAGATGCTGCCCTTCGTTACAATATTCATTTAAAAAACAAACCAAAATAAAATACAAAGATAAAACCAAACAAACCAAGACACACACAGCATTACACGGTTGGCAACTGCTCTTTTGGAATCCCTCAGTTGGTTTCCTCTGAGGGCCTGAGCACAGCCCTGGCACACATTTTGTATATTGATTTTTAATGTCCAGCCTTTTAATCTTTGTAAACTGCCCAGAGAGCTTTGGCTATGGGGCAGTACATAAATGTAATAAATAAAAATAACAATTCACCTCTGCCTCCTGCCACCCCACAAGGAGGCCACGAAGCCACGGCTGCTCTGGAGGTGCCTGCAGCTCAACTGCTGAACTGGAGCCCCCCCCCTGCCCCCCCCCCGAGAGGCACACTTACCCTGGTGCCTTGGGAGGCGGTGGCTCTACACTTGTGGCCTCCTCCACGTGCATCTTCCAGGCAGGGGTCCTAGGAGATTCAGGAAGAGTCAGTGTGGCTACGCGGTCAGCGTTTAGTCAGCCAAGCTCGCCACCAGCCTGGCGACATGCGAGAGAGAAGCGGCACAGAACTTCCTGGACCTCTCTGTGCCACATCCTGGCCAGGGGCCATTCACCAGGGGAAAGCGCTCAGTGGAGCTGTCGGAAGGAACCCTCAAGCCCCAAAGGATTGAGCTGAACCTGCCAAGGTGCTGGAGACCCACAAGCCAGGCCTGCCCCGGGCCTTCAGAGCCAGCGGAGCTGCCACGGGGTTTGGCCGGCCGGCCCGCCCGCCCGCTGCGTCGCTTCTTCCCAGCCCTGCCACTCACGGCCCCTTTCCCATCCGCTGCTGCTAATGAAGCCCCCCTGGCCCAGAAGGGCCCCTCCCCTGCAAAGGAACGGCCTCCAGAAGTACGGCTCACATAGATCCAGGAATGGGGCCGACGACAGGGCAGCCTTCGGCTTGAATGGCCGCCTGGCAGAGGCCGCCCACGTGCTCTTTGCCTGCGCCTGTCGTACAAGAACTTAACGGAAAAGGAAGGGGCAGGGAAAGGGGGACCGAAGGCTTCCTGCTCTTACCCTCCGCCCAAGTCCTGGGGGGACCCACTGGCGCCTCCTCGCTGGGGAACGTGCTTCTCAGGGGAGCTGGTCCAGAAGGGGGCCGTCTTGTGCCGCTTCCCAGGCCCTCTGCTCTCCAATGAGGCCTGAAGCCGTTTGGCTTTGCCTTTGGTCTTCACGGCGCTCCCAGGCAGCTGCTCAGCAGACGGTGGGCTCCCGGGAGCGGCCGAGGGGGCCTGGGTGGCCGAGCAGGGGGCTTTGTCCACCAACTGGGGAAAGCTCGAGAGGGAAGGGGCTCGGGAGGCAGGGAGGTCAGCCGCCTGAGGCAGGGCAGTCCCACTTTTGCCGGCCAGGATCTGCGTCAGAGGGCCAGGCTGGTAAGAGTCTTCCGGCTCAGTGCTCAGGCTCATGGACTGCGGAGAGGGCGGGACGCAAAGGCTGGATGCTGCAGCCGTCATGGAGGAGGCAGGCTGAGCCGACGAGGTGGCATCGCCCAGGGGTGGAAACATCCCAGAGCCGGAGGACGGCCCTGCAGCCGGCTGCTCTGGCAGGGCCAGGCTCTGCTGGGAGGATCTGATTAAGAGGCTGCTGAGAGAGCCCACTTCAGAGGACCCTGGCAGCCCCGCGCCAGCGAGCGCCACGGAGCCCCGCGCCAGCATGTGCTGCCCGGGGATGGAGGTGCCCGTGGCGGGCACGGACGGCGTGGGCATGGAGACCACGTTCAGCACAGAAGGGGCAGAGGCTCGGCTCGGCCCCGGCGCAAGGTGCCCGGCCTCCGGCCCAGCCGCTGCTGCAGGGGTTCCGGCGGCTGTGGACGCTCCCCCGCCCTGGGGCAAGAGGGCTGCCTGCTCAAAGTACATCACCCCGGTCTTGGACCGCTTGATGATGTTGGGGACGGTCCTGGGGGAGGCAGTGCTGCCAACGGCTCCCAGGTCGAGCAGGCCCGGGTGGCCGGCGGGGTGTTGGGACTGTGCAAAGTTAATGAGTGTCATGTTGGGGGCCATGTCGGACGGGGCGATGGCGGACGGGGCCAGCTTCTTGTTCTTGCGGGACTGCAGGCGCGCAATTGGCCGCTTCTTGCTGAGGCCCGGGGGCGGGGGGGCAGCAGTGGAACCGACGTCGGCTCGCTGGTTGGCTTCGGGGTCAGGGGGTTGCTGGACACCAATCAGGAGGCCTGAGGCTGGACTGCCGAGAGCGGGTGGGAAGCCGCCCTGGGGTGTGGCGGAGAAGGAATGTAAGTGCTGGTGATGGGGCATCGGCAGCAGCCCTTTGCTGGTGGGCGGGAAGAGAGGCTGGGTGGAGGAGGGCAAGCCAGGAGCCAGGCCTGCCGCCAGTGCCAGCCCCGCTGCGCCCATCGGCCCGAGCACAGAGGCGCCGGCCTCCAACATGCCCTGGGCGGAGCTGACGGAGGAGGTCAGCTGGATCTTCTGCGTGACCCCGTTGGGGAGAGTCTGAAGGACGTACAGGGGCTGCATGTTCTGGTTCACCACCAGCAGCTTTTCCGCCGTGGCCTTGAGGTGGAGGGGCGCGGTCTGCACAGCTGCATTGGAGATCTGAGACGGGCCGGGGCTGGCGGCAGCGTTGGGTCCGCTGTACTTGGCAGTCTGGAGCGGCAGGGTGGGAGACACTGGGACCTGGAGCCCTGGCGTCCCACTATTCCTGGCCAACTCCTGGCCGGCCCTGTGGCCCGGCTCTCCTGGCCCGCAGGCAGGACTGGTGATGTGCTCTGCTTCCAAGTGGCCTTGAATGAAGGGGTCGGGGGTCAGGGGCCCGTCCGGGCTCGGGTCCCCTCGTGGGCTCAGCAAGGCTGGCTCCCCTTCGCTGGAGGCCGGCTTTTCTGTGACCGTCACCCTCTTCTCCGCAGACTCCGTGGAAGGCAAAGCTAACATGGATCGTTCCCCTGAGGCGGAGAGGGAGGACTCTGGAATGACAGCGAGCCGGCCATGGCTCTGGCCGGGCACCGTGGGACTCCGAGTTGTTAAGACGGAGAGATCCGAAGGCAGCTCCAAGGGCAGCTCAAACGGCTCCTCTGCCGAGATGGAGGAGGAGACGCTGCTGTCGACGGGCTCGGCGGTGGGCAGCTGCTGGGAGAACACCTCGAAGAGGCCCATGTCCTTGCCGCGGTTGCTGTCGAGGCCCAGCCCTTCCCCCAGGGTGAGGAGCTCGGAGGACGAGGATTCAGGGCTCTCTCCCAGGGCCTGCATCGAAGGGGTGTTTTTCAGCACAAAGTCCATGATGTCCGAAGGGAGGATGTTCCCACAGTCGTCCGAGTTGTTATTGTCCGAGTCGGACTTGAGCAGCTCGGTGCTGAAGGGGTCAAGCAGGTTCTTCTCTGACGGCTCGGCGCTGGCCCGGGTGGGGCGGCGGCCAGCCGAGGCCTCCAAGGAGCTCAGCTGCGCTTCCAAAGGGTCCTGGCTCGGAGCCTTGACCCGGCAGTTCTCCACCTTGGGCTCGGCTGCTTTGTGGCCGGAGGAGCTCTTGGTCACCTGCGCTTTCTCCCCGCTGCCGCCTTCGCTCCGATCCGGTTTCAAGCTTTCCGTCCCATTTTCCTTGCCGCCCCTTTTGGTGACGGGGTTGGCCTTCCTCGTCGCCACCGTGACGCTGGTATCGCTTTCTGTTCCGTCGTCCACGCCATCGAGCTGAGAGATTTTGGGAAGGCTGAGGTGCTCCTCTTCCCGGAATAAGCTGTGAGGCGCGAGGTGCTCCTCCGTGCTCGAGACCACCGTCCGGGTGAAGTTGTAGTAGTACAGGTCGTCCTCATCCGAGGTGCTCAGGTCGTCAGCCCCATCCACTTGCCCCTCAGCAGACCGCTTGCCCCGCTTCTTGCCCGTGGAGTTGCTGTAGAAGGGGATGTCCTCCTCGCCGTAAGACCTCACGCCGTACAAGGGCGTGAGCCCGAAGAACATGTTGGACCTGGCCCGGGCGCTGCGCCGGGGGTACCTCCGCTTGTAGGCCCCGTCCTCCTGTGTTTTCGTGCCATCCTGGAGCATGAGGCTGCTGCCTTGAACAGGGAGGCCCTGGTAGGGGTCCCTCGGGGGCTCCGGGGCTGCCGCACAGCTCGGGCTCTCTTGGGCGGCACAGCCGTTCCCCGACCGGTCCGTGGCTGCTGCAGAAGAGGAGGCCTGGGCCAGGGGAGCCGGCTTGCTCTCCTTGGCCTGGGAATCCGCCGCGCTCTCTTTCGGAACGCTCTTGGGCTGGCTCTCGCCTTCCATCTTGAGTGGGGTGAGAGTCACTTTCACCGTGCGCTTTTGGGAAGCCTGCAGCTCCTTGGGAGGGGCCAGGTCACCCTGGGAAGGGGCTTTGGATGCCCTCTGGCTCAACAGGCTGCTTTCCGCAGCCTTCTCAGCAGCCACGTGGTTACCGTGCCTCTGAGCCACCTGCTCGGCTTGGTGAACGGATTCCGGCTCCGCACCGTCTTTGTTGCTAGTGGGGTGGAGGTTCGAACTCGCAAAGGGCTTGCTGGGAAGCCTCTCTTTTGCTCCTTTCTTTGCCTTCTGCCGCCTCTCTCTGCCTACAGAAAGTGCCGAATCGCTCAGCAGAGGCGGCCAGGGACTTGCTCCAGCAAGTGTGGAGGAGGGCTTGGCTTCCGGGTCCTCCGACGGGCAGCTCTTCTCCGGCTGCGCGAGATCCACCTGCTGCTCCTGCTCCTTCTTCGGGGGCCTCTGATGTAACGGTGGAAATGCTGCTGGCTCTTTGGAAGGAAAGAGGCCCGGAGGGGTCTCTGCCAACTTCCCCACTTTGCTGCCTGGCTCAAGGCCCTGCGCTTGGGTGCCTGCTCTGGAGTCCCCGGGGGAAGCGCCGGAGTCCTGGGGGCTCGTCAGTGGGCCTTTTTCTGCCCCTGCCGGAGCCGCTGTTTCGAAGGACACGGCTCCCTCCGTGGGAGGCGTCCCTTTGCCTCCACTCGCCACTGCTGGCCTCTGGCAGCTGGAAGGGGCAGAGCTACCCTGGACAGTCGCGTGCCAGGCTGCCGGGCCCACGGAACGCTCTGCAAGCTTTGCCGTCGAGTCATGGTGTGGGGAGGGACCCAGGCTGGTTGCCGAGGAAGTGCCGTGCCTTGCGTTTGTGGCTCCAGCTCTGCCGGGCGGCAGCACCCAGGACCTCAGCTGCTGAGGGGGGGAAAGAGGAGAGGTAGCGTGCCTCCTGGAGCCGAGGCTCCGAAGTCCAGATGACAGCAGCAGCGGGTCTCCCACGGTCACGATCTCGTGCGTCACAGGAGTTGGACTCCCTGGGGGTGGGAGAGAGAGGGGGGAAGGGTTTTTTAAACAGAACTGACCAAATGGGGCCAAAGGCCGAGTCACCCTCTGTGAATGTGTTCAGGCCCGCACAGGCAAGGATCAACACAGGGCCCCAAACCCTAGAGCCAAACGCCCCCTACCTCTCTCTACGTCAGCCCCATTTTTCCTTCCTCAGACAAGTTGTCAAAACTCCCCCCCCCCCCCCCAGAAAATGCTCAGAGCAACGTTCTGCCAGGCCCCTGCTGGAGGATCCTCCTGAGGAGGAGCTGGAGCTCCCAGGTACAGGCAAGGGCTAGGAGCCCTCCATGGGCCCTCGGGGGTGTGTGGAGGTGGCCGCAGGTCTGTCCCTGCAGGAGGGGGGAGTCCCACCTCTGAGGAGACAGAGGCCGGGTGACCACCTAGCCCCAGAGAGTGTCAGGGGACGGGCCAGTAGTGCTCCTGTGAGGAGAAGCGCTTGACTACGAAGCACTTGACCCCTCAACCGGAAAGGACTTCCAGGAAGCAAGGCCCCTCCTCCTAGGCAGGACTTTTGTCAGCTGAGCCACGGGTGGAGCTTGGCAAGCTCGGACTATAGGAGCCCTCAGTTTCAGCTTAGCCAGTATTGGAACATTGTTCTACCAGCTCCACGTGGCAACGGCAACATCCCTGACATTGCCTTGTGACGCAGCCTCTGCGTTACTGATCCTTGGGCACCTGCTTGGTTCTGTTTCTTGGACTGCGTATTGCATCTGACTGCTTATCTGGGTTTTGAAGTTGGCTGTGCCTCAGAATTCTCTTCTGTAAACTACCTGCTAGCCTGGTAATACTGTGCTTGACCATTCGTCTGCTTCCTTGCCTTGCATTCTGGATACCCTGTAATTTGCCCTGACACAGGGTCTGATTCAGCCATAGCAGGACACTTCCCCCATCCCAGGCTTCAAGTTGTAGTACAGCAAGTTTAATCTTTGCTATCCAGAAATATTTCCTAACAGTAAAAAGAGCAGGCCGAGCTTTCTGTGGGGCTCTTTCAAATCCTGATCCAAATTCCAGATCAGGATCCAAATCCCAGATCCTGAGGAAGGATCGCCAGATCCAAAACGTCAAGCTCCTTTTTCAAACAGTTTTTTACAAAAATATTTTTAAACAGTACAGACATTCATGTAAAGAGATTAAAAACTTTTCCACTCTTCAACACTAGAGTCTACCTCTCTTTCTATTGGAACTCCGCAAACTTGCCATTCTTGTGGCTGGCAACCAGAGGGCTCAGCTCCAATACTCCAAGGTCCCATTTCTTACCCAGGCCAAGTCTCCTGACTTCAAAGCTATGACTAGTCAGTTGCCAGGATGGAATGGCAGATTCCATATGCTCTCTTTCCTCTACTAAAAATGGAGACTGCCCTATCCCAAAGGTTTAGGGAGGGATACAAGCTATCACCAACTTCAGCAGTATCCACAAAATCAATGCAAATAAGAACTAAGAATTCAGAATGCAAATAAGATGCCTGAAAGATGCTCAGGAGGAGGCACTCTTGCAGCTGAGGACGCCCCTCTCTGCACTCGCACAGCGTATAGCTGCTGCCCTCAGGGTTTTATCCATCAAAATCCCAGCACAACTTGTACTAAGCTTCAAAGCCTGCACAGATGGCTTGAGCATAGGTAGGAGGAGGCTCCAGGCCACTGAGAGCAGCTCAAAGGAAATGCTGGTCATGGAAATCCACAGCTGTTTCAGTCGCCAAAACTAAGCAAGACGCCACAACCTGAGAAAGCAGTGAGGGGGCAGCAGGGGCTGGGGCCGTGGAACTGGGTCAGACCTGCAGAGGGCAGCGGCCTTGAGCCGGGCGATCGCTGGGCAAGGGGGAAACTCGGCGTTCTGATCCGCAGAGCCTTGCAGTTCTGAGAATGCGGAGGAAGGTCTGAAGAGGGAGGGCTCACCGCTCTTGATGTTGCATGGCCCTCTCTGGCTGCTATTTCGGCTGCAGAAGAGAAATGGAAGATTTCTTTATCTATTATCAGTACTTATATACTGTCTCATTGGCTAAACAGCAATCAAGGCGGTTTACAGCAATTTCAAACAATAAAACAATAAGGTTAGGAACTTCTGGATTTAGACAAAAATCAAGACGCATTTGAGCAACGCAACATCAGGAAAGAAGTGGGCAGCGGGGAGAA
This sequence comes from Elgaria multicarinata webbii, assembly GCF_023053635.1. Taxonomy (NCBI): domain Eukaryota; kingdom Metazoa; phylum Chordata; class Lepidosauria; order Squamata; family Anguidae; genus Elgaria; species Elgaria multicarinata. The sequence continues at coordinate 37,154,619 of NC_086182.1, forward strand.
GGCGGCATTTTCCCTTCTCAAGCACATCTCCTCTCTCTTTCTCTATACCACGGAGCATCAGCTGAAGGGCCTTTATGCCTGTGGAAGAAGGGAGGGAGGGAGGGAGGGAGGGAGGGCTTGTAGAGCACCCGGAGCAAAGCAGAAGGCGCAGCAGTTCCTGGGTCAACAGGACAAACTCATACCATTTAAAAGGCCCTCCCCGACTCTGGGACATTTTTCCACGCAGCCAACAGGTGAAGACTCCACTTTCTCAGCAAAGGCAGCTATCTGCTCTGACCCCACGTACTGCTGGGGTGCCATTCTAACCCAGTAAACCCTACAGCCACATGGCCTTGGCCAGGGAATCCTCCTCTGCCTTCCTCTGAAAGTGGGTAGTGGTGAACAGGCCCCACACAGAAAAGCATCTGCACTCAAGAAAGGCTGCCCACTGGAGAGGAAGGGCGGAGAGAAGCAAGACGGACGTTTCTGCCTTTGAGGAATCCCAGGTAGTCCCCGGGCGCGTGGGCCGAGGGGCCGCCTCTGCAGGGACTTGCCTAACAGCGGCCCTGGGCTGTGCGCAATCGTCCGGTTGTCGCCATGTTCTACGGTGCTGTTGATCTCTGGCTCCAGAATGGGAGGGCGGCACTCCATGATCTTGCAAGTGTACACACAGCGCTTCCGAGCATCAGTCGTGCTCCAGTACACCCGGGAGCATCTGGAAAGAAATGTCCACACGCATGACCAACCTGTGCATGTGGCACGTGCCTGCCGAGGCTTGTCCTCCTCAGCCAAGGCCTGCTCAGCCGCCCTTGGGGTCCCCAGAGCGCCTTCCGGAGGACTCCGCTGCCGCCCACTTACTGGTAGCCAATGGGGAAGAGCTTGTCTTCGCAGTCAGAGAGGTCACTCAGGATCCCCAGGCAATCAATAGTCATGGAGCCTGCGCAGAAACGGAAAGAGAAGCAGAGGTGAAGGGAGGTGGAGGTGGCAGCAGCAGCAGGGCCCCGTCCTCCAGAGCCAGAGAGGCCAGGGCCTCCTTACCAATCATCATGTGGATGTTCTCCGGTTCCAGACCATTCAGAAACTTTCGCCTCAAACTAATCCCTTCAAAATCCACAAAGACTCTTCTCAGGACCTCAAAGCCGTTCTCAGGCACCACCTACAGCAAGCATAGAGAGAGACTCGGACGGGGCTGGAGGGCTGGGGTGGGGGTGGCGCCCCTGAGAGCACCGGGGAAGGGGACAGCGGGGCACAGGGGGCGGCCTTCACCTCTCCTTTGATCAGGTCTCTGTGGCGCTGGCAGTAGACTTTCTTGTCCTCCAGGAAGACGCAGTGCTTGGCCCGGGAGCACATGAAGTGGTAGTTGCTGGTGCAGGAGGTCAGGCAGCAGCCCACGGTGGCCCCCGACTTCAGGCAAAACTCACATCTCTGCAAGATGGGTTTGGGTTTTTTGTTTTAAAAAAGCGTTTGATTATTATGGCCAATGGCTGAAATAGATCCACTGAACTAGCACAATATGGGTAAAAGGGGCACTCTACCTTGGATGACACCAGCAGGCACGGCCACGGCCACCCTGCCCCCGGCCCATTTCGCCTTTCTCTGTCCTGAGAGAGCCACCGAGTTCCATGCCTCTCTGAGCACAGGGAAAGGGACTGGGTCGGCCCTGGTGCTGGGAGCAGCGGCCACTCCTTCTAGCTCTGGCTGAGTGTCCCTGGCGTCTCGGAAATAACAGTGGGGATTCCTTGAGGAGAACCCAAGGGGGCTCCACATCACTGACTTAAACTGGGGCGAATCAAGCCAGAAGAGGCGTTTGCCCTTCTTGCAGCTGCCCGGCAATTCAAGTCCAATACAAATTGGTTCTCTGCGGAGTTGTGTGATGGGCCTCCCCAAATCTTTGCTGTTGTAGCAGCAGGAGAGAAGCCTGTTAGTTGCTCTGGGCACAACATCTATCCTGCTTTCGAGTAACACCTGCTACCCACCAGCTGCTTCCCTCGGATCACTGCCACGTGCACGTTCTTCAGGGAGCCGTCATCGTCTTCAAACACTTCTGCTGACCACAGGGCACAGTTCACATGGGTCCACTCATTCTGGCCGATGTAGAGGAGACGGCCAGCATCCTGCAGGAAAACCGAACGCCACTCAGAGTACGGCTATGTCCTGCCCTCCGCCTTCCCTTCTCCAGGCTAAACAGAACCAGTTCCTACCACCTTTCCTCACAGGGGTGATTTTCTACGCCCTTGGCCATCTTAACTGCCCTCCTCTTAAACTGTTACAGTCGATCTACATCCTTCTTAAAGGGAGGCACCCCGGACTGGACACAGCACTTTAGGATGGCATCTGACTAATGCAGAACGAAGTGGAACGCAGGCTGCTTCCAGACCAGGCTTTTATGACACCATCATCCTGCCTTATCCGCTGAAGTTCACGGTGCGTGGGTGGGTGTACGCCTTGCGTGTTCCAAAAAACTATGTCTACGACTTGTGACTTCCTTCCGTTTTCTTACTGCTTCTCCCATCTTTTCCCAGAGCCGCTGCACAATGCCTTTGGGCAGCTAGCATTAGGAGCTCTCCCTTTGGAAGCCCCCCTGGGAATTATGGCTCTCTAGTAATGCAACCTGAAACCTCATTTGCATTGTTTGTAGCAACAATCCCCAGATCCTTCTCACACATACTACTGCCAAGCCAGGAATTCCCTCTTCAAGACCTGTGCAGTTGCTGTTTTCTTCTCGCCTACATGCAGAACTTTGCACTGGTTTCTACTGAGCCTCATTTTCCCTTCACCCACTCACTGAAGTTGGTGTGTGTGTGTGTGGGTGATCTGTGCCCCCCCCCCCCCAGATCACCCACTGACGCTGTTGGGCTGCAACTCCCATCATCACCACTGGCCATAGGCAGGCTGGGGCTGATGGAGCCCCACAGCATTGGGAGGGCCACAGGCTCTGCCCACACTGACTGAAGCCACCACTGGGCTCCAGTTGAGTGAACCCTCTTCTGAGTAGGGTTTTTCAACCAGCCACCAGTCTATCTGAGCATATTATCCTCCAGCCTGCATGTAAGCAGTTAGCTAACCAAGACACCTTGGGGACCTTAAAGAGAGACGAGCTTGGCAGGATTCGTCTGGCTCAGTCAGACTGAGAGCGCAACACGGGCTTGGAGGTCAGACCTTTTCACCTTAACCTGCACCAGGAGCAGGCAAAGCAGCTGCTCCGTCATTCACGCCACGTCCAGCCAAAGCCACTTACATTCCCCCCATCATCGCCATACTTCAAACAAAGTGCACACTGCCGGTTGTCTTCCACATCTGGAGGGGGGGCAAGTTCTGGGCTGTCCTCCCGGCTCCTGTCAGCACCTCAGAGCAAAGAAAAGGAGGACTGTAACACTTGGAAGCAAACGTGGGCTGGAAACCATCTACTGGAGAAATTGATCGGCTTGCAAAGACCAGAGCAGCAAACAGTTCCAGCCACTTGCCGGAGGGGCCCGTTTCTCTTTTAAATAAAGAACAATCCAACCAATGGTACAGACACCGAGGGGGGGGGGGGAGTCTGAGACAGGTTTCGTCCCAATTTAGGGAAACACTGACAGCTGGTGGACAGGGAGAAAGGCCCCCAGCCAGGCCCCTCAATGTGCCCAAATCTGGCTGGACAAGGGGTTACCCCAGAGCTCAACCCAAACCCGCCTGACGAAGGAGACAACAAGGCTTAGCTTCTCACTGGATATGGGTGGTGTAGGAGGATGTGGCGGAGTTGGGGAGTCTGGCTCTCCAGGCCCTTTGGCTTTTGGAGCTGGAATGATTTTCTTCATCAGAGGGGGTTGTGGAGCACAACTGTTTTCTTCGCGCTCCTGCCACTGTGCGTAGTTATGGTCAAGTGACGGGGGCAGGACAGCATTTGGCAGCATCCCACTGCTAAAAGGCAACAAAGGGCATCGTCAAGCCTCAGGCTTGCAGCCACTGGGCGGCCACCGCCCCCCCAGTCCCCATGAAGGCCCCCAGACGGCACAGCAGGGCGCATGTCCCATTTCCTGCCAGGATGGCCACAGAGGCGCCAGGAACGACGTGCCTGCCGGCAATGGCTCTGAGGAGCAGGAGAACCCCGCCTGGGAATCCAATTCACCTCTTTCGTCCAAGGTGCAAGAGCCCTGGTGCAACCTGGGGCCTCAATAGGCAGCTGATCAACGGCTGGAAGCAGAGCAGGTACTTACTTGGTTGTGACTTTATTTGGTTCCCAAAATCTTGATTTCTTTACACTGAACCACGGGAAAACCCGCTCCATTTGCTAAAGGGAAAAATACCAGTATTTTATTGGAAGCACTTTGCAAGACTAAACATTTCAAGAAGACTGTCCAGGATCTCTGCAAACGGACAGCCAAGAGGAATTTATGATGGGCTCAGAAGTCTGCCAAGTCAAGGTACTACAGCCAAGCAGGAACTTAAAGAGAAACATGAGCTCCTTGGGGAGTGTTTAAGGTGCAGCATCGCCATGCAGAGCGCAGCCTCCATTCAAAAAGTAGCTAGCTCTGGCTTACCCGAATAAAGAAGGACTTCACCATGCTGTTGGCCTTTTTAAGTTCTGGCTGTCCTCCATCAGCATTAATGGCTGCTTGGATGATCTTTACGATATCATCACTGAACTCCAGCTAGAAGGGGAAAACGGACAGCTTACCACCCTCTTCTGCACGCTTCCCTCTCCCCATGGGTGCTGAACGTCAAGTGACAGAGGGCCACCCTCTCATCCCCACCTGTGAAGTGCTTGGCAGGGGGATGCTGCCAAACCCTGACCTGGCACTCCACCAAAGCAGCATGTACAAGGTAAAACATGGTAGCACGGCTGCAATGTCCAGGCACACCGCAGGCAGTTCCAGCAGAAATGCAGTGCTTCAGGGAAATTTCAAACCACTTCATAAACAGCAAGGACAGGTTGCTTCCCTGTAACTGGTTCTTTTGAGTGGTCACCTGTGTACTCACACTGTGGGAACAGAGTGCTGGACCAGATGGACCCTTGGTCTGGTCCAGCACAGCACATGTTCTTATATGGCAGCTCAACATGTGACAGGAAGGAGTGACAAAAAGCTGTCACCACCTCCATACATTTGGTGAATATCCTTGGAGTTGTGGCACGTCCACAAGGGAAGACTTGAGAATGGAACAGCTGATGTCCCAAGGCAAAGTGGAGAAAGTGGCAGTAAGGAAGATGGATAACTTCAGAAAAGGTCAGTTCCTGGGGTCAGCAGAGCTTTGCTTTCAGGACCCAATGACTTCGCCATCCTGGGGACCTCTTCAGTATAGGGACACACATCATCCATGGAAGACAGTGGGGTTTGATTGCCCACTGGTGCATCCTAGGAATTTGTTGATGTGATCGCAGATTGTGTAGAATATGAATCAGAGCAACAGTGGTCTGGATCCAATGCTGGATCCATTAGAACTGGAGGGACCAGGGCAGGAACACAGGCCCATCATGGCTAGCAGAGGGCAAGCCAAGGGTTACTAGAGAAAAAACCAGCTTGGAGGCAGTCAGATTCAACATATGTGATGTTGGTGATGCTACTGGGACTGATCTTGGTACCTTCAGCGTCAGCACCAAAGCTAAGAAAGGACCAGGTGAGGAGGGAGATACATCGACAGGGATGCTGCTGGAATTGGAGGAGGTGGAAGTAGTTGTCACTACTGAGGCTAAAGCGGAGGTCAGAACCACGGTCGCTGCAGTCGATCGTGCAATGACTGACTTCAAATTGGGAGGCCTTGGAACCACAGACGTGGGTCCCCTGCGCCAACTACGATGAAAAGCAATTGGCTCGGCTGAGGATAGGATTAATGATTGAGCCATCGCCATTCTGCCACAGGCTGAATGCCGTGGTTCATCCAGTGTCGCATATCGAGATGGAGGGTGATCCCACCCATGTGGCGAATGACTATCCCACACATAGGATCGGGGACACGAGATGCAGCTGTGGTGACAATCTCCAGGCCCCGCTGCTGGTAAGTGTGATGGCAGCCTGAGGCCGGAGGAAAATGGGACTCCAACAAAGGATTTCAGGACAGAGGGGAGAGGCAGGCGGGGATCGACGAGTGGGGGGGATTGGGGACTTCTCGTGGATTTCTTCCTCTGCAAAGGAGCCGATATAGCGGGCCTTGTCAGACGAGCAGTGACCAAGTACCATTTGTGTCTTTTTCAAGCACCGGATGGAGGCGGCGGCAGCAATACTGAGGGCTGATGTCCCAGGTTCAACACATCCACCTGGTCTGGAACGGAAGCTCCGTCAGTCGCCTTTCTCACTGGCTCCAAACTGGCTGAGCCCTGCAAGGGGACGGAGTGCTCTGGCCTCTTGCCCATCACCTTCTTCTCCTTAGGGTCATCCCACAATGGTACTGGGAGGGACTGCTTGGCCTTCACCAACTTAGGCTTATTCCTCAGGCTTGAATCAAATGACAGATTGGCTCCGAACCAAGCTCCGTGCCGGTGTCAAAGCCCCAGTTTCAAACGAAGGAACTCCCTGAGGGGCAGAGTCCCCTTGGGAGATGCAAGACCGGCCAAGCACATTTCTGATGTTCGTAAAGAGATCGCCACTGCCGGCCTCAAGCAGATCAACGAAGAGGCAGCAGCCGCAGAGTCCACAGCCTTCAGGGCTTGTTCCCGAAAGAGGGCTCAGGCGAGAGAACCTCTTTCCTGCTTTGTACAGGCTTCACGGTGGAAACAAGAGCCGATGAGGCGCCTTTCAAAGACCCCTCAAGGGAACAAAAGTCCCATCAGAGAAAGCAAAATGAAAAATGAAAAGTAAGCTATAACAAGGAAAGAAAGACAAAGACAAAAAGTAGAAGAAACCAAGATAAAGAACAGAACGGCGAGAACACTCCACAGCCTGAGACCTGAGGGGGATGTTCCCAGTGCCGCTGCTGCTGTGGCCGGTGGAATGGAACGGAGCAGGAGCAGCAGCCGCCGCACCCTCAGTGTGTGCGGCGGAAAGGTTGAGTGGGCGGATTTCTGCAAAAACGTTACTTCGCTCTAGAATGTTCTGGCTGTTGTCCCGCGCAGGACCCATATGCATTAGTCCCAGAGACCACGGAAGAGGAGGTAGGCTTTCTCTTCGATTTCATATCCCAACCTCTCCTCCTCATAGGAGAGCCAACGGAAGCTATACTGAAAGCCAAAGGTGGAAGCTGCTTGAACAGTGACCACCTACCACAGAGGTGTAGCCTCCTTGATCCATTTTCCTTTTCATCCCTTCCAGGTCCAGGGGCTGCGGTTCTTCCTGCTTGCTGACTTCTGTTAGCACAGGAGGGTCGGGACCTTCTGGAGAACCTCGGGATGGTACCCTCTCCTCTGTCTCAGGATTTAGGTCAGGGGGTTTGGCTGCCTGGAGAAAGACAGTAAGAGGGCAGGATATTATTTTGACTCAGGCGCCAAACAACACCATGTTACACAATCAAAAGCCACCAAGGTGTTAATGCAAGTATTTCCTTGGCAAGCTGATACCCAATTTAGCAGATTGAAAGGAGGCACAGAACGGAACAGCTGAGCTGCACAGGGGGTAACAAGCCCCTACCTGCCCTTTGAAAGGGGCTTTACCACTGGCCACTTGGTCCCCACGATTCATAGAATCATGGAATAGCCGAGTTGGAAGGGGCCTACAAGGCCATCGAGTCCAACCCCCTGCTCAATGCAGGAATCCACCCTAAAGCATCCCTGACAGACGGTTGTCCAGCTGCCTCTAGTGTGGGAGAGCCCACAACCTCCCTAGGTCACTGATTCCGTTGCCGTGCTGCTCTAACAGTCAGGAAGTTTTTCCTGATGTCCAGCCGGAATCTGGCTTCCTTTAACTTGAGCCCGTTATTCCGTGTCCTGCACTCTGGGAGGATCGAGAAGAGATCCTGCAGATTCCCCTGCAGATGGACGTCCACGCCTAATGTGAGGACACTGGGAGCAGCAGAAGCCATGTTGCTCTAACGCCCCTTTCCATGTGTGATGCCTGTACAGGACATTCACACGTTTCGGGAGTGACAGCTTGTTTAATGGGGACAAAAAGGGCTTTAGAGTTGTAGCGCTTAGGAAACAAAATGGCAGAGAGGACACGGTGGAAGTTTATAAAACTTTGAGTGGTGCAGGGAGTATAAAATGGGGAAATGCTTACTTTTAAAATACTAAAACTAGGAGTCATCCAACAAAAATGACAGGTAGCTGCTAAGACAAAGGCAAGGAAGTCCTTCTTCGCTTTTGAGAGGAGTAAATAGGGGCAGAACAGCTCCATCGGCAGTGGCTCTGTGGAAGTGACTTCTGAGCCAGAGCATCACCAGCCCAGCAAGACACCTGTCTGAGTGGCTGCAGGTGTGAATAGACCATGCTGTGCTAGACAGAGCAGTGGGCTGGCTCAGGACAAGGCCGCCGCCGCCTACATTCATATCCACAGGGCATGCTAACTCCTTCCTCCCAGCCTCAGCCAGGTCCCTCCGACTAGCAGGCACTGATGACCAGTAAGACGGGGTGGCCATTGCCATGGGGGTTCTTGCTGATATTAGGGTCTCCCCTGCGGTTTCCACTGGGGGACAGGAAATCAAACTGTTGATTTGAGCCGTTATGGCGCTGCTGAACCTGTCCCGTGCACAACTACCATTGCCAAGAACTCAGAATACAGTGCCAACTCAGCTTTTCTTCTAGAAATCCTAGAACAAACATGACACTTTAAGCCCAACAACTCAACTCTCAGGAGCCGAATTCAGAAACAATTGTTCAGTGCCCCAAACGAGGACAGGTAGGCCCACCTGTCGATACCGGAGCAAGTGGCTGGTCGTCCTCGAATTTAGTAGGGCTGTTAGAACCTGCTTCAAAGAAAGCTGCAGCTCCTTCTCCAGGGCCAGCCGCCATTCTGCTGGATGCTGTTCTGTGCAGTTAATGCAGGTGTAAGCCACACTCTCGGGCAGGTTGGAGAGGATCTCATACATCTCGTCTGAAGGAAGGCAGACACGACAGATGTCATGGGTGCTGAAGGCTGAATGTGTCAGAGGAGGGGTGGGCAGGCGGTGGCATGGAAGGGACATGGGATTGCAGGCAAAGTGGCTCAACTGGGGGGTGGGGGTCAGGGGTTTACACACCTGAGGACCTAGAGAACACATCACTTTGCCCTGAAACCCAGGGAAGATGCTAGGAGGATTTGGCCTGCTGATGATCTGACGCTCTCTATCTTGGGGGTGCAGACTACCCCCACCCCAACTTTCAACAGGGAAAAGCCCTCTCTGCTTGCTCTCCAGAACCCACAGCGGCCACCGCCACCGCCACGGTGGGGCTCCCTGCCAAACCTTAGGCCGCAGCCCAGCACAAGGAGCCCAGGACAGCCGGAGCGCTCCTGGGTTTTCAGCATCTCTGCACCCCACCCACCCTTCCCTGAAGAACTTGCCCAGGCCTTACTAGACCAAGATCAACCTGTAAAGGTTTCTCAAGCCTAAGCTTCTGGCTTGCAAATGCTACTCTTCTGGAAGCGGGGCCTCACCCGAGAGGTTTTCGCACTTGGAGTGGACCCAGCGGTCACATTTCCCACACTGCATCATCTTGCTCTCATAGTCGTCGTCATCATAGCACTTGTCACAGAGGGGGCAGAAGTTCCCTGTGCACAAGACAAAGGGGTGAACCTGGCCTCCTGCCACAAGCACACGTGGGGTGAAGGGTGGCAATCAGGGGACTCGGCCAACAAGGTAAGAATGGCTCCTGGTTAATGCTGCCAGTGACAGATGGTGGAAAGCTCTGCTAGCCCGTTCCCGCGGCCACACCAGAAGTTGACCCCCCCCCCCCCGCCTCACTCCAAAAGCAAGGGACATAGAATTCCCTCCAGCGCTTCCCAGGCCCTTCGGCGGCAGACCATACCTTTAGCGAAGAGCTTGGCACAGTCATGACACAGAGAGAAGTCGTGAGACCACTGGGCATCCCACCCTTTGCCTGGCGTCGTTGCCCCACAGCTCTTGCAGCGAACACATTTGGTGCAGATCTGGGAAGAAAGGCCAGGAGTTTGGGCTTCTGCTCAAGGACCGTGTGGTCTATGAGCTCACGGCATCCATGATAGGCATCAAAGAATCATTCACTTATAAGGAGAACTGATAGGTCACTTTGTCTCCTCACCAGGGCCCTCAGAGCAATATACAAGTTAAAGCCGCAATATAGCAAAATCAGCAAACCACAACAGCAGAATGAAAGCAGAAACGGAGCTGCCTTGAAAGCAAGGCAAAGAGCATGCATGGCGTGTGTGTATGCCAGGGGCATGCATACACACACACACACACACACACACAGAGTCTCTCCTCTCTCTCTTCAGTGCATGCACACACACATGCTTGAGCAGGATCACTGGAGGGAGGGGCAAGGTTAAAGCCTCTCTCCCCACACCTCTCAGTGATCTTCATCAAGTCCGGTGTTTCCTTGTTGCTGGTAGGTAACAACAATCCTGATGAAGTTCACTGGCAGGGCGGGGGAGGAAAGACTTCAACCAACTCCCACCCCACCCCTGCAGCAGCCCTGACGAGGATCACGGGGGGTGGGGGAGGGAGTGACGTTAAATCCTCTCGTCCCCCCCAGTGATCTTCATCACAATCAGTGATTCCCACTGCTAACAGCAGCAAGGAAACAGCAATCTGCTCCCTGCACTGCAGCGAAGAGCCGATCAGCTAGAAAAGTGGGCAGGACACCCTGGGGTTTCTGTGGGCCAGATTGAGAGTGGCTGAAGGCCACATGTGTCCGGTGGGTTGCAAGCACTGCAAAAGAGCACCACTGAAATCCACCCAAGGTCTGGCAAAACAGTGTAGTTTTTACTGCTGAAAACTCAATAAAGAGGGTGTCCTCTACTGGTGAACCAGGCAACAGAACACAGGCCTCAACCCACCTATTTTGCAATGACCAATATAGCCTATGATAGACAAAGATTTTCTTGTGTGTTCTCTTGTAAATGGTGAGCAACTTTGAAGGGGGAAGAAGGCACACCACTTTGGAGACCAGGCTAAGACATTTGGCCTTTGGTCTCCTCATAAGGGGAGAAGTCATGACGTTCGCTTTATAAACGCCCACACGACAGAACGTACCCAAACCTTCTTCTTCTTGGTAGGCTTTGTTGGATAGTTTGGCCCCAGGCACTCTGGGTGATAGCTGTTTCGGCACTTGTTACACTCCAGCAACTGCTGCAGAAACACGGGAAACAGCAGTAACGTTAAGCCACGCCCACCCACCCACCCTGCAGTGCGTGAGACGTCCGACGCTACGGCAGTTCAGCACGACCGTACGGCTCTGTTAAAACCGCCCTCCTGCCATGAGGCGTTTGGGAGCCTGCACTTCCCCGCTGCCGCGGATCCCCCGTCCCTCGTTCCAGCAGGACAAAGGCAGCCAGAGAGCAGCCCTGACTACCTTGGTGGCCTGATGCTGCCTCCCACACACATGGCAGAACTTGCAGCGACGACAGCACCAGTTTTCCAGCTGGTCCTCCAGGGGGCGCTCACCGTCCTCTAAACAGAATTTGTGGAAAGGCTCACAGCACACCTGACAATACACAAACTACAAGGGGGGGGGGAGAGAGAGAGAGAGAGAGAGAGAGAGAGAGAGAGAGAGAGAGAGAGAGAGTCAGCAGGACGCTGGCCGGAGTGCACCTGCCTGCCCAAGCGCTGGTTCCAGAAGAAGCACACGTGCACTCAGGCCTTTCGTGCCCACTGTTTGGTCCTCAGTTCCACGCTTCCTTAACATTCGTTGCAAAGAGGCTTGGACACCCACGCACACTCAATGGCAATGCAAAACTAGCCCAAGATAACCCAATTTCTGTTGTCCCCCACCCCAAGTGCACTGCCCACTGCTCCAGGCACCACAAAGAGCGACAAGCATTTGTCAGACTCATGAAAGGCCAACTGGAGCTGGGGGCTGCAGGCAGAAGCCCTCAGCTAGCCTGTGCTCTGAGGAAGGGGCAAAGCTGGGTTTCAAACGGTAGTGGATTCTGCAAAAATAATGGATAGTCTGCATGAAGGGTTGAATCCCATCTCTATGTGAACCGCCCAGAGAGCTTCGGCTATTGGGCGGTATAAAAATGTAATAAATAAATAAAATAAATAAAATAAATAAAATGTTCCAACATCCTTCAGCTTCATGACTGCAAACGCATCACCTTTCAAACAGCTTGGGGGCGGACTGTCCCTTACCTCCACATGCCCACTGCTGGCACAGAGGAAGCAGACTACTCTGGGAGTTATAGGGATGGAAGTCAGGATACCTAAACCACCCATTTCCCAAACGTTCTCAGCCTCGCAGTCCTCCTAAAAAGCAGAAAAACAAGAACATCAGAAGAAAATGCCAGGCCCAGCTACTGCGCAGAAGTCAGGAATTAGAGCAATAAGCACAAGAAAGATCCTGCAAACACAGTTATGAAACAGTTTAGTTTGCTGACGCTCTTGCCACATACTAAGGGAAGTCCTGTACTGAGCCTTGGCAACTCTTAGACTAGTGAGGTATCTCCAAATGGTTCTCTCCAAACTGGGGAAATGGGCATTAAAATGGCAAATGAGATTTGATGCAAGCAAGTGTGAAGTGATGCATGTTTGCTCGACCCCTCAAATCCCAGCTTGACGCGATCCGAGCTGCTACTGGTGACTGGCCACGGACGGGGTCTTTGGATGGTGGTGGAGAGCTTCCTTTTTCAGTGCCAGGCAAAGACCTTTCTTTCCTCCCAGGCGTTCCAGAGACCAGGTTCTAGGTTATTATGGCTGTTTTACTAATTCCTGTGCTGTTCACTGTTTTTTACTCTTTGAAATATTTGTATTGGATTTTATATATTTTTAACTGTTCCGTGGCATTTTAGTTTTTTAACCATTTGTAATCCTCCCAGAGAACATGAATTATTGGGTGGAATAAAAATGTGATAAGTAAATACAGTTACCCCACCTCGAGAGGGATACTGTAGAGCTGGAACAAGATGTGCAGGACGGGGCAACCAAAATGATGATCAAGGGGCTGGAGCAAGTCCCCTGTGAGAAAAGGTTACAGCGCTTGGGGCTTTAACTAAGAAAAAAGGCAATTCAGAGGTGGCACAATACAGGTTTATGCAATTATGCATGGTGTGGAAGGAGGTTTTTTCTCCTTCTCTCATAGTATTAGAACCCAGGGTTACCCAATGAAGCTGAATGGTGAGAGATTCAGGACTGATAAAAGGAAGTCCTTCTTCACACAGCACAGAGTTAAACTATGGAATTTGCTACCGCAAGATGTACCGATGGCCACCAATTCGGATAGCTTTAAGAGATTAGACAAATTTATGGAGGATATGGCTACAAATTGCTACTAGTCGCGATAGCTAGATCTCGCCTCCAGCATAAGAGGCCGTGAGCTTTTGATACCATTTGCTGGGAAACAAGTGGAGGCGGCAGCCGTGGTACTTGTGTCCTGCTCGTGGACTTCCCAGTGGGTCATCTGGTCGGCTAGCGTGGGGAAGAGGATGCTGGACTAGAGAGGCCCTTGGAGGCTGCCTCCATTCGTGGCATGTACCGGCATTGCCATTTGTAATCGTTAGGCGGACACATCCGCTGCGTGGCCACGTCACAGAGCCACAGGCCCCATCCATGCTGAACATGGAGCAGCTTTTTAGAGAACTGGGGGAGGGGGGCAAGGTGCTGACGGACCTCCTGCATTCTCAGTGGAGAAAGGAACAAACAACACCCAAAGCCATCCAGGTACCTTAAAGTCCACTCGGATCCTGTGGACCCCATCTGTTAGGGGCTTCTGTTTGGAGCTGCTAACATTTGATAAAGTGCTCAGCAAATTCAGTGTGCTGTTCTCCGGCTTGTTGACTGGAGGGGGCTTTTCCTGCATAAAGACACACAAAGCATTTTATTTTCTACCCCCCAAGTTCTCTTCTCAGGCACCAGTAGAAGCAACTTTAACTATATATTTAGTTATTCAAATGCTGAATCTGAGGATGACTATCATTACTTGGCTTCTTTTAGACCAGCCAAGTCTGATCCAGAGGTCAGATTGCCCCCGCCCACTCCTCCCCCACTCTGACCATGCTGGTGGGCCAGGTGATAGAATCATAGAATAGCAGAGTTGGAAGGGGCCTACAAGGCCATCGAGTCCAACCCCCTGCTCAATGCAGGAATCCACCCTAAAGCATCCCTGACGGATGGTTGTCCAGCTGTCTCTTGAAGGCCTCTAGTGTGGGAGAGCCCACAACCTCCCTAGGTAACTGATTCCATTGTCATACTGCTCTAAAAGTCAGGAAGTTTTTCCTGATGTCCAGCTGGAATCTGGCTTCCTTTAACTTGAGCCCGTTATTCCGTGTCCTGCACTCTGGGAGGATCAAGAAGAGATCCTGGCCCTCCTCTGTGTGACAACCTTTTAAGTATTTGAAGAGTGCTATCATGTCTCCCCTCAATTTCTCTTCTCCAGGCTAAACATGCCCAGTTCTTTCAGTCTCTCTTCATAGGGCTTTGTTTCCAGACCCCTGATCATCCTGGTTGCCCTCCTCTGAACACATGACTGGAGGCTGGCCCCTGCCCTGAACCCCTCCTTCAACCGCCCCCCTCCACTTCTTTCTTTCTCTCTCTCTCTCTCTCGCTCTCCCCCAGCGCAAAGAAGCATGGAGCTCTGTGCCAATCCGCACAGAGAAAGCGACTTAGCTGGCACTTGCAGGCTTGCAGGAGCAGGCTCCTGGAGCCTTGGCCAAGCTAGGGAGCTCTTCCCTGTGCCACTGGGGTGCAGGAAGCAAAGGGAGAGACAAGGGCGGTTCCTGCAAGCCCCAGGCCAAACCAGTCGCCTCCTTCTTGCTCCTGCAAGCCTTCGCTGAATCACGTGGAGGAATCCTGATCTCCTGTCAGAAATGGGAGATAACATGGGGATTCCTTTTCTCCATGACCAAGGGGCAAAGGTGCACAGAGAGTGCCCAACCCTCCGAGAGCCAGACAGGGCACTTCTGCGGGCTGGAGGTTGTCCTCCCCTGTTGCAGACTTTGAAGAGCAAGGAGTGACAGGAGTTCCAGAAAATAAAAGCAAGATTTGAGTTTTAAAATTGTCAGTCTAATTGTGAAAGCAGAACTCATTTCAGCAGTTGTCATCATCATCATCATCTGTACACTCCATGAACGCTATTAGCACTGCTTGTCCTGGGCAAGAGACTATTCCCTGCGCAAACCACATTAGGGGGGGAAGACATGCTGTGAAGGAGGTGGGCGCCAGCCTGCCCCTCGGGGAGCCAAGCAAAAGAACCAACAAGCCACTCCGAGGGAATTCTCAAGCTGTGGCGTCTTCATGGGCTGCTACGTACAAGGATCCAAAGATGAAAAACTCTTTCCCTTCCTCCCCCCCCACCCACAAAGAGCAGAAGAGCCCAGTTACCTTTTCTTTTGGCTTCTGTTTCACTGGCAAGCTTGGGCGAGGAGCGATTTTCTTCGGTTTGCTTTGCTCTATGCCTAGGCAAAGCACAAGTGCACTTGGTTACAAGCAAAGAGTGGCCTCTTGAGGGAATAGCAACTGGTGGGAAGCAGAAAATGACATCCGGTCGCCCCGTGCTGATATCTGCAAATCAGATGCTTACAGAAACATTCAAGCATGTCCAACACCTCGTTTCTTGTTTTATTCTTATCTGGGTAACGAACGTGCAGCCCAGGCCAGCCCCAGGTAAGCTCTGCCCACGTCCCGTGTTTAGGCCTCAACTGGGTGGAAAGGTAAAAAGGCAAAGGGAGCGACCCATGCTGGGCTTTCCACAGTGCCGGCCTGCTTTGCCAGGCAGACAGAGCGTGCGCAGCAGCCGTTCTGCGGCAAGCAGTGTGCACGAGCGTGCGAGAGAGGGATGGAGCTGGCAATTCTAACCTGGTGCAGAGGGAGTGGGCAACACAGGATTCCTGCTGCACGCCGTCTTCTTCCAAACGTGGATGCCTGACGTGCCCGAGAGGGCTCCCATGTCCCGCCCCATTTAGAGCCAGATTATGAGGCAGATGTGTCTCCTCCTTCCAGCTGGAGGCAGCTGTGCCGCCCAGAGATGGGCCAGGCTGCTCTCTCCCAAGCAGGCGCTTGGCCGTGTCCCCCAAGGCATGTCAAGACGTACCTGGTTCTGGTGGTGGAGCTGGCTTTTTCTTGGGTTCAGCAGGGATGGTTTTGGGGGCTTCCTTTTTGGGTGGGCCTGAGCTCGGCGGCGGGGTGGGGGGCACCTGCAGGGGGGGTGCCGCCACCTGCTTGCCAGTTTTCCGAGGAGCAGCTGCCGGTGGAGGGGCCTGTTTGGGGTCTGGGGGAGGCGGCTGTGGCCCCTCCTCGCTGGGTTTCCGGGCAGGTTCACTGCCCCTCTTAGAGGCCTGGTCCTCTTTCGGTGGGACGAGCGGAGGAGCCGGAGCTTTCTGCCCAGGCTCCGCCTGGCTCTTCCCAGCCTGGCTCTCTTTCCTGTCACTGGACTTGGATTTCTTCTCTTTCTTTTTCACAGCTGTAGAGCAAATAGGAGCACCTCAGATGCAGGAAAGGGAGGGGGCGCAGCCTGCAGTGCTGCCAGGGGCAGGGGAGAGGGGCAAGGGCGCCCCCCCCACCGTGGCCTCCCCCCTGCAGGCCCCCCACCACCTCCCTGAGTCCTACCTTTGGCTTGCTTCTGGAGATAGGCTTTTGATGGCATCCACTGCAAGTTCTGGCACTTCCTCATCCTAGGATGAAATAAGCAAGTTGGGAGCATCAAGGGAGGAGAGCGCAGGGCCCATCGCCCCCCACAAAGCACTGCATTTCCATTCAGATGTTGCAGGAGGCTTTGGGCTCACAGCATCTCCCAAGAGGCCTTCGAGAGAAGGCACCGCTTGCAAGGCACACGTGCTGTACATTCCCAGCCAGGTCAAGGACCCTCTTGAAAGCAACTGCAGGCCAATTGGTGGAACAGAAGGAGAACGGTCACAGCCACCCCCTTCCCCACCTGCCAAGCAGGACTGGCTTTGCTGTGACAGCAAAGATGCTACTTCTTGAAGCACCTTCTGGAGCTCAAAGTCCTACTTTCCAGCTGAGTAGACCAAATAACTGTCCCCACCCCGCCGAGACTAAGGCTTGAAGCCTTGTCTTGAAGGCTGGCCAGGCTGCCGTGAGGAAGACTGCTCACAGCCAGCATCCTGTCACCCATTTACACACAAGGGAGCAACTTTCACAGCAACACTTTAGTTTCCATGTCCAACAGATTACCCAGCCTAGTCCAACCCAAAGCCAGAAAGGTGGAAGGAAGGAGGAAGGTCAGTGGAGCATGGCCACGTTGGGGCTCCCCAATTCTCTGCCACTGCCTGAGAGAGAAGCGTTTAGAACCGTGTGGTCACTGTGAGCTGGCAGAGAAGGCAGAGCTCCAAGCAGGACTTTGCTAGAGCATGGCAAAGGCGCCTCTGCGCGACGTTTCTCAGAGCCAAAGTGTCGTCGTCCCCGCCCCCTGGCTAAAAATTCCGCCCAGGGTATTTTACAGAGAGGCAGGATAAACATGTCACAGAGCAACGGAAGACGGCCTCCCTCCCTCCCTCCCTCCCTCCCAGACCAACGGGCAGGCTCTGCTCCTCCAAGGCGGGTTGGGGTGTGGGGAAGGACTCACACCCACACACTTACTTGCAGCACTGTTTCTTAATGTTCCGCCCACCAAACTTTGGCTTATCCAGGCAATTTGTGCAGACTCCACAATCCTCTGGGACTTGGCAGCCCGGGCACTGCCCACAGCGCCTCGACCGCCGGCCTTTCTTCACGGGAGGCTCCTGCGGGGCCTTGTTTCTGGTGACTGGCTTAATAGGCTTGATGGGAGGCGCAAGGGGCTCAGCCTCTTCTGAACCAGCAACTGAGGACTTGTCTGTCAAATGAAACGCCGGCTGTTAATTCAGCAGCTAACCCAGGAGAAACGGCTCATCAGCCGAATGGACTTTGGGCTTGAGCGCAGAAGGGCCGCTTGCTCTTTCCCTAAAGCAGCAGCCCAGCGAGGCCGCCCCTTCCCCCACAGTCCTCCATCCGTTCCAGCCCCCTGCAGCCTCCTGGCGGAGGGAAAGCAGCCCCTGCCACTTACCATCATTCCCCATGGAGGACAGTATCTTCTCTCGCTCTTCCCAGGGTAAGGCACTCAGAGTGGGCATGTCATCTGGGAAGACCGCTCTCTTGCGGCCCAGCGCCACGGCTGCCCTCCTGCAGACGTGCTTGATGCGTGGCCCTCGCACGGAGGTCTCCGAGGAATCGCTCTCTTGACCCTGGGTTCCGAGGGGGCAAGCACACAGGACACGCTCGGATGAGGCCGTTCGGAGCACTCAGGCACAAGTCACCACCCCACCAGGAGCACTTCAAGGCCTCCAGGAATGAGCAGGTTCCAGCACATCAGCGGCCGCCTCCTGATTCTTCCCTAAGCCTCTGTTTCCGAGCCAGTCCCCTTCCCAGGTTAGCAGACTAGAGACTGGCAGCATTGATTTCTAATGAACAGGGACTTTTTAAAAACACGTAAAAAATACAATGACCAAGGCCAACCTCAGCTAGCACTTTCACTGCAACAATTTCTACATAAAGGGCAAGAAATGGCCAGCTAAGCTCAAAGAGCCTGTCGGATGCGATGCCAGATAGAAAAAACACTGAACCACCTCTAGATGCTGGAGGAGACCTAGTAGCTCCCATGCGTGGCGCCCCACGTCGGCAGGGGCAGGGAACAGGCAAGCGGCAGCATGAGGATAAAAGCGCTTCAAAAGCGTTGGGAGCCATTTCTCTTCCCTAGAGGTACAAGATCCCGCACAATGGGCAAGACACGAGATCAAGGCAACGGGAGGCTTGACAGAACTCAAGAGGGGCATCCCCGAGGGTCTTGCTGCATTTACACCCGCCTGAGGCCACTTGGGTCAGCAGCCTTTGCTCCCCCTGCCCCCCCCCCCAAAAAAACCCCACAACACGCCTGGCAGGCTCAGCCTCTGTGCTAGTGCTTTTTTAAGCCACCGTTCCGGGGGAAATACCTGTCCTTTTGGCTGATCCGCTTGCTTGAGGGACTTGCTCTTCTCAATCTTGTACAGCTGGGCTTTCGCTTTCTTCAGGAGGCTGGCCACCCTCTTGTCAGTCATGGGAAGTTTGTCCGCATGAGCCAACACTGAGCTGATGGAGGAATGCTTCACGATGCTGCCTGCAGCAGCAGGGAGACGTAGGGAGTCTCCCTTTTCCACAGGAGAGGGGGCCAGGCCAAGGTCCAGGCTGGGTTTTTCTAACCCTGCTCGGCCTTTCTTGGGCAGCTTGGTCTTGATTATGGCTGCTGCGGAGTCCACAAGAACCACTGGAGGCAGGTCTGCTGCTGGATCAGCCGCCGCCGCAGCCGCTTTCTTACGCCCTGCCGTTTTCTTGGCAGAAGAAGGAACGGCCACATCCTCATGGACAACTCTCCCCTTGGAAACGCGAGCCAACGGGAACATAGCCGAGCCGCTCTGGATTTCGGGATCCTTTTTCCTCTTCTCTTTCCTGGACTCCCGTTTGTTCTCTTTCTCCCTCTCCCTGCCTCTTTCTCTGCTCTTCTCCCTCTCAAGACCTTTGTCACTCTCTTTGGTGGGCTCCTCGGTGGCTTTGTCTTTGCTCTTGCCCCTCTCTGTCTGGGAACTTGGTGTGAACCATGGAAAGAGGGGAGCGGGGCCACTGGAGGAGAAGGGCTCGGCTGGAATGCTTGCCTGCTTCCTTGGCCTCTGGTTTTTCTCGGCTGGTTCCCCAGGCTGGGAGACGGAATGGGAAGGAAAGGTGAATGTGGCGGAGTTTAAGGCACTGGTGGTCAGGGAACCCACAGAAATGCTTGCTAGGGAGGAAGAGACCGATGCTGACGGAGTGAGGGAGGACAGGTCGGAGGTGCTCAGTCTCCCACTTCTGGTCCTCATGGAGTGTGAAGGCGATCTGGGTTCAGATCGAATTGGGCTGAACACTCTCCGCCTGCGTCTTCTCAAAGAAGCTGCTCCTGCACCGCCTCCAGCAGCACTTCGACTGATGGAGGTTGGCAGAGTGACAGACTCAAAGATGCGGGAGTGGGCCTCGCTTGGGGTGAACCTGGGAGCCCGCAGCAAGGGGCTTCTCTTGTGCAGATCGAATCTTGTTCCAGAGTGAAGAGGAGAAAACAAGCGGGCTGGAGCTGCGGCCCCAGCAGCCGAAAAGCCAGAGGCGAAGCCAACGTCCTCAGGGGTCAGCGGTGGAGGCCGGAAGTTGTCAAAGACGGGCTTGCGGATGAGACCTTCTTTGGCATACTTGGCTGAGGAAAAGTATTGGGGCTCGGACCGAGAGTGCTTCAGGGAGGTCCAGCGGAACGTCGGCTCTCGGAGAATCGACTTCCGCTTCTCTTGCATCGGAGCAGCTGAGGAGGGCAAAAAGGGCGACGCCAAGGGAATGGTGGGAGGCATCAGCCAGGGCGCGTGGTCGGAGATGCCAGCGGCGGGCTGAAGTGGTGGGGGTGGGCTGAGGAGCGGCGGGGGAGGAGAGGAGGAGGAGGAGGATTGCTGCTGGGACACACTTTGGAGGCCGGGCAGCTTTTTAGCTGCTTTGGGCACGAAATTCCTCTCTGCCATCGAAAACCTCCTCCTCCTCCTCCTCTCGCCACTCTCATTCTCAGGGGATGGGGAGACGGGCAACGAGGAGTGGACTTCTGGAGCATTGCTGCATTCTTCCGACAGCACCTGCATCTCTTCAGAGGCCTGGGAGTCTGTGGACGTATCGACGCTGGGACTGCTGGACCGCGAGGAATCCGAAGACAGCTGAGAGGAGTGCTGAGAGGCGCCGCTGGACTTCTCGCTGGACTCACAGGAGGTAGCGCTGAAGCGGCTGTTGGGCGTGGACTCCAGGCGTGCGATCTTGATGGGCGGGTCGTAGTCTTCGTCCTCGATGAAGCGCTTGGGAGTTTTAATGATCCGAGAGGAGATGGCGCTCACCACCGGCATGATGAACTGCCGGATGTTCTTGAGCTGCGTCCGCCCCTTCCGGCCCTGCAGCTTGGCGGCCTCCTTCTCAATCTTCTTCTGGGCCCCCTTCTTGGCCCTTTGCAGGAGCTGTTTGGCAATGGTGGCGTCCGTCCTCTTGGAGGGAGGAATCACCCTGACCGGCCTGCGGGGGCTTTGCCTGACGGCCAGCTTCTCCTCTTTGGGGAGCGGTAGGGCTCCCTCTTTCTCCTTCCGCACCCGCTGGGCTTTCTCCAAATGGGAGCTCACGACGAGCGCCGGCACAGTCTTTAAGCGGTCAGAAGACGGCGGCCTTCCTCTCCTGCGTACGATCTGAACCCCGTTTCTCCCAAGCTTGAACTGAGACTTCAGTGGGGACAGTTTGCCTGCCCGTAATTTCTTGATTTTCGCAGCATGCTGAAATGTCGTGGACGGTGCCCGCTTTATTTTCTTTAGATTCTCTTTTTCCTCTTTGCCTCCCTTCTGAGCATCTGAAATACCATCTTTGTGGGTGATCTTGAACTTCACACCGGTAAGTGCAGGAGGCCTTCCTCGCCGCTTTTCTCCACTTTTCAAGTCTTTCTTCTGCATTTTTTCCATGGCTGTGGTGGGTTCTGGTTTGCTTGAAGGCAAATACACTGGCAAAGACTCTGAGAGCACGACTGAGCTTCGGTCTGAGGTGTTTCGGGGTCTCCCACGAGGTTTGCGTGCACTAACTTTGACTGAGATTGCAGAGGAAGACAACGAAGGGAAAATCATACATTATTTATTTGCCTGTTTAAAGCATTTCAGCCAGAAAAGCTCTGAGAGTGGCTTCTACATCAATAAAAACGAGACCGCCCCTCCCAACCCACCCGACACAAAAGGAAAAAGGAATGGGGAGGAGGAAAAGGGAAAACAAGGAAATTCAGACACAGGTTCTTAATGTCACACAGTTCTTAGAAAGGCCAGCTCTGTATTAAGCACTTCTATATCCTGTCTACACAGCCCCTTGCAAGACACGGATGAATGCTTCCTAAGAAGTCACATGGGATACAAACAGGCTATAGAACCCAACAATTTAAACAGTTGGTGGGTTTGCACAATCATTTTCAGCCATGGTGGTTTGCAGCACATGGCAGGTACCTGCGGGTTCCTGTTTCATAATCCAAGCCAGGCCCATATCGTAGGCTGCTGTGTTGTCCGAACCAGGCAAGGTGGGTTGATTAACAAATCATACATAACCCTAACACAACCCATGGGTTCTTGATGGTTTGGACAATACAAAAACCTCCAAACGGGTGTTGGGTTACGGAATGGGCATCTGCTGCAAACCACAGTAGCTTATTTAAGTTGCTAAGGCAACTTAAAATGATAGTCTGAACCAGGTGACTGTTGTTGTTTATTCATTCAGTCGCTTCCGACTCGTATGCTATAGGAAAAGAGCTTCTGTCCACTTGACTATAAGGCACCAAAGTTTTCTCCTTACAGTCAACTGGTTGGTAACGCCCTCTCATTTCTTTTTAGAAACACAGAGCCAGGGTAGCAGTCAGGGTGTACTGCGTTATTAATAGCGCATTATTTGATTTGAAACCATTGCTCATGACTGGAAGTAATGTACAACCTTACTCAGCACATCACTCGGGCAAAAAGAATTCTTCAAGCAGCCTTAGGCTCCTTTTCACAGTTCCAGTGGCCAAGCAGGAATGCCTAGAATACTGGGAGAAGGTATTCAACCAGTGCTATTTACCTGGAAGTGAATTAAGGCAGGAGCCCTGGGCAGCTGAGGCTGGGAGAGAATAGGGCAGCTTAAGGCATGCACACAACTTTTCCTGTTAGATCCAGCACTCCCTGCTGGGTTGCTAGCTAGCCCCAAGAGCGCAGCAGGAGGGACAGTTGGGGATGAATAGTCACCCCCGCAGGTACACTCTCCAGGTACGCTCTTCAGCAGCTGTAGATTCACAATGCCGCGGAATAACACAGAAACCACATCAACTGCAGGATTTGCATCCCATTTCTCCCCCTCCCCAAAAATTAAGTCCAAAGCAGACTGAATTGTGGAGCTCAGTCGCCTTCCCTTTTGCAGACTGACAAGGCGATGAGACAGGTGGTACGTTTGAGGCTGTAGCCCAGGGGTCTTCAGCACTAGATCTCATTAGCGCAAACATGGCAAGTCTGCAGCAAACTGAACATACCCGTGGGAGGCTTGGCAGAACTTTGTCCTTTGGGCTCATCATCTGAACCGAAGCCTAGGAACTGCTCATCCTGCAAAGGGGGGTGGTGGGAGAGAGAAAGAGTTGGTTTAAAGTTACAGAGAAAACAAAAGATGGACTAGATAATCCATAGCAAACTCAACAGGCCGATCAGTGGCTATTAGCCATGGTGGCTCAATGGAACCTCCATGAGGAGAGGGCAGCTGCCTTCATGCCTGACACGTGGGCCACTGCAAGGCAGCTGCTGCTACTGGACACAGAAGGTGGGACTAGGCTGATTTCTACCTGATGCAATTCAACTTGAAGCTCAGCATCCATCTGCTGGTGCTGAATCCCTCATGGTTATTTGTGTGTGTGCAGGGAGGGAAGCCCCTCTGTTCAGCTACATTTCTCAAATGCTCTGTGGCATCAAAAAACTGCTGACCACAGACATCCTGAGTGATAAAGAAAACCGATGAGCAGCTACCAGCATGCCTGTCCCTGTGCTGGGAAAGGCCTGTGTGGAAGGCAGGCAAGAAGAGGCCCGTGGATTACGAGCCCCTGTGGAGACAGAGCACAGCTCTCTTCACTCTGCACACAGAAAGCTGGGCAGAGTTGGGCGAAGGGCCCAACTGCCACAAGGGCCCCACAGGAACAGAATGGGGGGCATTTATTCCACGGAGAGAGAGAGGCTCAGGGACTGCTGAGGCAGGTAAACTTAGCTGCCTCCTCGCCGCTGCATTGCAAATTGCAGCCTGTTTCCTTGCCAGAGTCATTGTAGGATTCAGCCAGGATAAGGAAGAGCTCAGTGAAGGCAGCCGCTCCAAGCACCTGAACAGGCAGGCAGGGAAATGGCATGACCCCCACCCCAAGCAGAAGGAAGCCAACTAGGACAGCCTGAGCAGAAGGTCCCAACCCTGCATGCCTGCTAGGGCTGTTCATTGCCAGCAGTGGAGAAATGGAACAGAGCCTGCTCCCACATTTAATTCGGAACCAAAGTCATCCTTGCTGTCTCTCCTGCACTCTTCCCAGGGAATGCTGAGCATCCTGCCTGATCACAAACACTTGGGGTACTTCCCAGAGCACATCCATGTGTGTGTGCACACGCACACACACACACACACACACACACACACACACGTGTATTTGACATATGAAGGAACATTCATTCTGGAAGAGCCTTGCTAGGAACAGCTGATGTAAGAAGGGTCATTTGCTAGATGTCAGGCCCAGGTCTGGGCAAAGCTGGTAATAGGCCCAGGCCAGATAGGAAATATAGGCCCCATTTCAAACTGCTCATTAAGTATTTTTTAATCAGTTCTAAAAACATATGAATTAGAGCGATTTATAAAAAAGGTAATGGCAGGCACTTTTATTCAAGATGTATATAAGATATCACTTCTTCACATTCAGAAATGCTTTACGTGCTTTTCTTTGGGCAAATTCATCATCAACAACAGAAAAATCAAGCAACTTTGCCCAGGGGGACTTGGAGTAGGCCCCCTCAAACCATAGGCCCATGCCAACTGCCCCCACTGCCCCCCCGCCCTCTGCCCAGCCCTGGTCAGGCTTAGAAAAGCAGCTTGGAGGAAGAGCTGCCTTCTGGCTGCCTTTCTTCGGCATTCACAGCATAGATGGTGACTGGGGAGGAAGCAAAGTGGCCGTTTTTTCAGCATTACGTCAAGCGGGCAAGCTCTCTTGCCAGCACTGAAAGGGGGGGGGGGGCGCAAGATGTGTGCAACCTGCCAGGGGATCCCTCTAAAGGAGGTCATTTCATGAAAGACCATCTCAGATATGACTTCTGTGACCAAGTAGAATTAAGCAGAGCTGCGTCAGGAGCACTGTGGGAGCCAGCGCATCACACGGAGGCTCCTATTTTGCACACAGCACTGCAGAGACCAGCAGCCTCATCATGTCTCCTCTCCCCTGTCAGCCACTCCCCTT
This sequence comes from Elgaria multicarinata webbii, assembly GCF_023053635.1. Taxonomy (NCBI): domain Eukaryota; kingdom Metazoa; phylum Chordata; class Lepidosauria; order Squamata; family Anguidae; genus Elgaria; species Elgaria multicarinata. Next base: position 37,179,568 of record NC_086182.1, read on the forward strand.
GGACACGTGGGGCTCCCTGCAAGAAGTAAACAATGTGCGGCTGAGGACGGAGCAAGACTTGCTTGACAAGCCTGGCAGAAAGGGCAGCTGGCGAACATCAAGAGAGACTGGTGCGCTCTGGAAAGCATAAGGACAGCTTTTGTCACTCCTAAGTTGGGAGAGAAATGCACAGGCAAGCGGGCAGGGAAGTCTGGGCATGCCACCAAAGCTTCATTTCCCCCTTCCTAGAAAGCTGAGCACAGCAATCCCAGGAATTCTGAAACAAACAGCAGCCTTGACTAGCCGGAGGAAAGACAATACAGGTGCTAAGCAGCTTCAAGGACAGCCGTTCGCGAAGTCCAAAGGCTAGCAATGCTCCCGCCCGCCAATGCCTCTACATCAGCCACAGCTCTGCACCTAACTACTCCGTGCTGTTGTGAGGGATAAAGAGAGGTACAGCTGGAGGGCTCCCCGAGGGCCAACCATCTGAAAGCCCCACTCCCCAGCCCCATGACTCAAAGCCCTGCCAAGCCCTTATTGTTCCCACAACATCCCCCTCCCTGCTCCTGCCCAACACAAGCAAATGCTCCTGATCTCCACTTTTACAATGCACCCTAGAACACCAACTCATCTCACTGCATTTTTGGCCTGCTGCATCACTCTTTCCAAGCCGAGGCACTAAGCTTAAAAACAGACCCTTGGGTCTTTTCTGCCTTTGTTACAACCCATCCAGAAGCTGGTCCCTAGAACTGGGATGACACAAAAGCTGAAACAGAGTGGCCAGTGTGCTCCCTGAAAGCTTATTCAGTCATCCACAATAGTTGGGTGAAGCCACTGTTCTCATTTTCTCTGCCTTGTGCATGCCTTCAGTCGCTCAGTGCAAAGCTTTGCTCTCCTCTTCTGGAGGGCGTCCAGTTGTGAGTGAAACTACTTTCCCACAGCATCACCCCAGAGCCAGTGGGGCTCTACATGCAAACACTGCATCCTCATCAGCTGGTGAGAGACAGAACACACACATGCACACACGCAAACGCATGGGGTGGGGGAGAGGCTGTTCCTGGAGACAACGTTGACTCAACACATGCCTAAAGTGCCTAGATCCCGAGGCCATGCCATTTTGCACCCATTGCCTGGAATACACCAGACTGATGTGGCCCCAGGGACAACAAGGCTGGTGCCAGAATTCAGGGCAATCTCATAACGTCTTCTCTGTCGACCAAAGGGGCAACATGGCCACTGAAACTAGGCAAGGCACCCGGCTGGCCCCATGGCAACACTCGGCCAGTGTACAAGAGCAGACAGACTTGAGTGTTCCTGGCAGGGGGTGAAGAAGTCCTTCCCACTCATGTCTCAATGTGTCCACCCAGAGGAGCTCTAGCCGAGCTACTACAAGAATCTGCTCTCTTCACTTCTTACGTTTTCACTCAGCAGTAGCTTTGAGAGCCAAATACTCTCTTTACAAAAATGAAAATGGAGATTTCTCAGTTTGTGTAAAGCAACAGATATTATAACTTGCAATGGGCACTTTGCCTTCCACCTGAATTCTTTTGCTGGGTCAAGAACAGCATTCCTTTAAAGAGCAACCCACAAGAAGACTGGGAAAGCTGGCAATGCCTTTGGGTAATCAAGAGGTCTCTGAAGATGGAGGCTGCACTTCGGCTCTCGCAGCTATTCCAGTCGCCCTGCTTGGAAAGGAAAGCGCATTTCCCCATCTCCTTCCTTGCTTTGCAGAGGCAGCCTCTCTCCCACCTCCTGCCACACACCCCAGTGGCAATCTAGAGAAAGATGACGCAGGTACTGTCAAGTCTTCATAGAAGGCAGGCGAAGTGGAACCCATCTAGCTGCGTTCCTTAAGCTTTAAAACATGACAGCTGGGGAAGTGGTACACATGCTGCCTGACACACATACACACACACTGCCCCAGTGCCGAAACAAGGCTACTTGGGATTACCAGAGGGTGGCACATATTAGATTGGCCCCTCAAGGAACCTGAAATGACAAAACTAGTAAAAGACAAGCAAGCATCATATGGATTTCTCTAGTTTCATCCATTCATTTTAAAAATCCTTTGGAAGAACATGGCCAAAGTAGCACTTTGCAAATAAACCTAAGCTCTCTATTCTGAAGGAGGATGTGGATTTGCTGAGGAAGACCAGCCCAGGTTTCCAGAGAAACAGGAGCACAAGACAAGAATCATACCGTGCCAGCATCTAAAGAGGATTTATTGATTCATATATAAAAGCAATCCCTCAATATGCCTTGGCTTTTGTTGCTTCCTTCTAGAGCCAAGAAGATAATGCAGCATCTTCTTACTCATAAAAGCAGCAAACTATTTATTTATTTATTTCAAACATTTGCATCCTGCCCTATATCACTAGGATCTCAGGGCGGCGTACAGATAAAATCGTACAATATAAAACAATAAATAAACTAGGGGAGAGGCCCCAGAAAACACTGCCTTGGGTAGCAGCAGCAGCCCAACAGGGCGCCTGCTGAATGCCATGGTGCTCCCTGCCTGCCAAGAGACTAGGCTGAGATTGAACTCTGTGCCAGAGCAGAAGCCAGGCAGCCCACTGGACAAAGAATGCTGCAGGGTTCACAGCTTGCAGCTGAGATTGCGGACAGCTGCCACACCACAGGGCGGCACTTCAGAGCCCCACTCTTGAGTTCCCTGACACTTGGGCCCTAGCCCTTCCTGCAGAATGTATCAGTGGGGAAGAATTTTCCCCGTCTTCTGCTTCAGTGGCATTGTTCCCTTCACTGGGTATACAAGAGACATTCACCAGTGTTCTTTCACTAGGAAAGCCTTGGAGGAAATCCAACTTCCATTACAAAAGATAATATTTAGCTTGAGGTAAATACAAATAAAGAGGTGGGATATTATTAAATGATATCTTGAAATTTCAGCACCAATCTGAAGTCCAGAGCTTCAGAGTGTTGTGTGAGGGTCAGTGAGACGTAATGGATTGAGCTCTGGCTGAGCACTGACCAGGGCTCAACCCATGAAGCTCCCTGGGCAAGTCACCATCCCTCTGCCCAATTCATCTCACAGGCAGGCAGCATGAGTGGCAAGGATCAATGCAGCACCATTAGAACATAAGGCAGCATTCAGCAACCTGGTGCCCTCCAGATGTTTTGGATTACAACTCCCAGCATTCCTAGCCATTGGCCATGCTGGCTGGGGCTGATGGGATAGTTTGTGAAACAATTTTACCAAAACAAGCTCTGCCTTCTAGGCTGACCCCCAAGGATGGCTTGTAATGATCCTCAGGTCTGCAACCACACAGTAGCACTCCTCCCAGTTCGGGAGCTTCACGCTACCCTGTCAAGTTTTGAGAAGGCCATTCTGGGACCAAGAAGAATTGCCACATCTTGATGAACGTTCTGAGGCTGCTACCCTGGAGGATACCCCACACAGGGATTCAGCTGAGTCAGGGGACCAATGACCTTGAATGGCCCCTGGCCCCAACTCCAGGTCCCTCACCATCACCTGGATCAGCAGAGACGATGATGAGCCAGAACTGAAACCTAAAACAGATGCTGAGTACACACCTGGTGGCATGTGACCTCCCATCCCTGAGCCCTTCCCAGGCCAAAGAAATAAGAACGGAAACACGCTCCACACTCCAAGGCCTTGCTGACACTCCAGGAAGGGCTGGGTCAAATCGAAAGCTGCTGCTCTTGGCCTAGTCCTTGGCTGGACAGCTCCCCTGCTGCTTCTGCATATCTTGCCTCAAGCCTGTTCTTGCCCCGCTAGACAGCTTCCCAGCCTCACTGCTATGACAGGAAATCCAGCAGCCATACCATGCGATTGATGGGAACATCAATCGCGTGGTTTTATCCTGGTTGTGCTTTTTATACTGTATTTTGTATTTGTGTTTTTAACCTGTTGGTTGTTTTATTATGGTTTTAATTTTTGTGAACCGCCCAGAGAGCTTCGGCTATTCGGCGGTATAAAAATGTAATAAATAAATAAATAAAATAAATAAAACAAGGAGCTTTGAAAAATAACCAGCAGACGCTGGCAATTATCCTAATGAAAAGTGTGCATGTTTTGTGTGTCAGGTTGAGAGAGAGAGAGAGAGAGAGAGAGAGATGGAGTGAGGGAGAAATGTGTCAGTTATGAGTGAGACTATCGGTCCACATATCAGTCTCTCTGATTTGCTGTCTGTCTATCTACCTATCCAACCGTCCATCCATCCATCACACTTTTATACTGCTTTCCAGCTCTAACAAGGACCTCCAATGCAGTTTACATAACAGAGTTCAACAATTAAAACCAGAGCCCTAAAATGAGAAAGGAGTAAATTTAAACCATTCAATTAAAAACCACTAAAGGATGAGTGAAATAAAAATGTTTTCAACCCTAGCAGGGATGGGACTTATCTCACCTCTTTTGGAAGGGAACTCCATAACTGGGGTGCTGCCACAGAAAAGGCTCTGTCTTGCATTCTCACCAACCACACACAAAATAGGACTTCCGACAATGATCTCAACCCGCAGGCAAGTTCATAAGGCAGGGATAATATTGTGAACCACTGAGAGATTTTATTATATTCAGCTGTATATAAATGCCGTAAATAAATAAAATATCCCAGCCCAAAACCATCCGAGGCTTCATAGGTAAGCACCAGCACCTTGAATTGGGGCCAGAAGTAACAATTGGCATTTGACCATGGGAATAATGTGGTTCAGGAAGTCTGCCCCAGAGAACAATCTGGCAGCCAAATTTGAAACCAGCTGCTGCATCGGTGACTCTTCCAAGTCCTTTTCCCCTGGAGACTGTAGCCAGGGATTGAACACGTGACCACATGTATGCTAAGCCCCTGCAACAACTCAACACAGGTTCCTTCATAGAATAGCAGAGTTGGAAGGGGCCTACAAGGCCATCAAGTCCAACCCCCTGCTCAATGCAGGAATCAGTATTGGCTCATGTGGCTAGGAGCCCTCCCCATGGAGGAGGCAGCGGGGCATGTCATGGGCTTGGCTCCTGGAAGGCAACCAAGCCCCCACCCTGCTGTCTTTATCCAACTGCTTCTGTGGCTGTTCAGGTAGCATGTTCCTCTTTGGTAAGCTCTTATTGATCTCAAGTTACTGCTGCCCCAAAGTGGTGAGCTTTCCCCCTCGTGGACAGCACTCAAGACTTGCAACTCCTTTTCCCCACTGAACAACTGGGCAGCCCATAACGCTACTTCCTTTTGCCTGCTTGTTGCTTCCATTCTACTTGTTTATGTGTCTCTCTTCCCTATCCCTTGCAAAACGATAGTTCTCTTTCCACACATCCGAATCCAAATGTGTGATATTGCCGGCACCCAAGGACTCAAGCCTTTCTCCTGCGAAACCTTGGGGTGCTACATGAATGACTGCTGGGCTGTGGGAGGCCTCATGAGGACAAGAGAGGTGTGTGCTGCAAAGAGCAACGTCTTTAGGGCATTCCCTCTGCCACACATGTTGATTGGTGCACTGCACACATGCATAATTTGGGGACATCGTCAACAAACAACACACAGTTGGTGGTTGGTAGCACAGTTTCTAGGGACACTCCAAGAGTCTGTCAGTGTCACTGCCTTGGTTTATGTTTGCATAGCTGCTGTTGATTCTACTGCTGGTTGGGCATAGAAGCACAACTGTATTATGCCAGCACTGGGCTTTGTGTAGTAGTGGAAGCATAGAATCAGGCTGCCTACCCATTGTGATCTTGAGAAATTACTTCTAAAGTACTCAGCTTTCAACCCTTCCCTTCTGTAGTGATATTGTTTAAGATTAAGCAAGATGGTTGTTATGCTGCATGTGTTGCTTTTAATTAAACAGCTGAGTTGCACTTGACTTTGAGAGACTCAGAAGTTCTTACAAATAAAAACCTTTCTTTCTTTTTCTCTCTCTCCCTCTCCAAAGACCCCTATTAATTTTACCTACAGCAAAGGTCCTCCTGGTTCAGAGACAGCACCTTTCACTTGCCTACCACAAACCATTGCTTCGTTCAAAAGTCAATGCAGGCACGACTGCACTTATTCATGAACTCAAACAGCTGCATTCTTGCACCAGCGCCTACAAAATATGCATGACCTGAAAGGTATTTGCATCCAGCAAATTGGATGCCCAGTAATCATAAGGCTCCAGGGAAGCCTGGGACTGCAATTTTCTAAGAGGCCAAAAACATATCCAAAAGCGTGGATATGGGGGGAATTGCCATCAACATTTAGTTCCGAAGGGTTTGCTCATCCAGGATGCTGCCCAGCAGAAGCATCAAATGAGCAACTGATGTATCAGTTGAGCAGAAGCACAATGTAAAGTAACAATGCATCAAATGTAGAGTCTGGTTTCTAAAGGAACAGTGTAAAACACACAATTTTGAAAGTGAAAATTTCACACCTAGGAAGGATAAGTATATTCACACACAGCTCTGGCATGACCATGGAGGCAATAAGGAAGACATCCCTTCCCACAACCATTTCAATAAAGCTTTCCTCCTGGAACATTATGAGCCATTCACTGTTGCAGCACAATAGGGGCACCACTATTTGTATTTATACAATTTTAATATTTGATATACTAGCCTTCTACCGAATTGCCAGGGTGGCTTACAGTGTATAATAAAAACACAACAACAACAACAAAGAAATACTAAAACATAGTGAAACAGTCCAAGAAGGAGACTGCACTAAAAGGGCTGGACAAAAAGACCCTGGCCTGGCGGGAGAAAGACACGCTGCACTAGCAATGAAGATGTCATTTACATTTTAAGCTTCTTCCCCACATACTTAAAACGCAGACTTATTGAACATGAAATAGCAACTTTAATTTTATTTGCAAATTTCAGCTTATCGTTGTATTATTAAAATAATAATAACAAATATAATCACAACAACATCAACAAATACACACACACATACACACACACACCTGTTGCTGAAAGATAAGCTCCTGTTTTCTAACTGCTCAGAACTACTGTTACTTTCTACTGTTAGTCTTTCCCTACCCTGTGCCTGCTTACCCTTCCCTGTACCTGTTTGCATTCTCTTCTCCTCCTTATTGTTTTACTATGATTTTATTAGATTGTAAGCCTATGCGGCAGGGTCTTGCTATTTACTGTTTTACTCTGTACAGCACCATGTACATTGATGGTGCTATATAAATAAATAATAATAATAATAATAATAATAATAATAATAATAACACCTGCAAGGTGGGGGGCTTGGAAGAGCAGCTGGCTCTCAGCCACATCCTCAAAATCTCCGGCTCTTAGGACAGAAAAGGGCGCTGCCAGGCCAGAAGGAACAAGACCTCACAACAAAAGGTACGGACTTACTGATACCAAACCGTTTGGAAGAGATGGATGATATGACTATGACAATCCTATCATACAGTGTACACTAAATGGCAGAGGAGTTACCTTAACAGCAAGTATCCAAGTGGCAATGAGAATCTAAGGCCACAGCTAGACCTAAGGTTTATCCTGGGATCATCCAGGTTTCGCCTCTGCCTGAGCACTGGATCCCCTGTGTGTCATCTAGATAAACAGGTTTGACCCCTGGATGATCCAGGGATAAACCTTAGGTCTAGCCATGGCCTTAGCCTTTCCAAGTCTAAATACTCTGAAGTTTTAAAAAACTGCATTGGGAGTTTCAAGATGATAACTTTTGCATAGATTTCCTCATTAGGTTTGTGATACTGCACTGATATTTGCTGGTGCAGCAAGTCTTCTGACTAAACCGGAAAGCTGTATGCATCTGCAAACAACTGGGCACCATAAATCACCTGAGCAGGGTTCTGCATAATGCAAAAGCTAACACAGACTTTCATTTACAACCATTGGCCCAACCAAATGACTCGCCTCTGTGAATGGGGCAGCTTTACTATACAAGAATTTAAACTTCGTTTCTTTTCTTTTTTTAATGTGCAATGAAAAGGGGATTCAAAAGTATCTACATGCCCCACTGGATGATGTAAGTATGTTTCACCTTGAACAATGTTTTACTGGAAAAATCTCCCCATCCCAAATATACAAATTTTGGGAGTGAGCTGCTTATTTGAGAAGCTCATTATGGAGAGAGAGAGAGTGTAGTTGATAGTGCATTGGGGACTGAATGCATGAAATCCAGTTTCAAATATCTGTTCAGACAGAAAGCTGACGCAATGGCCTTGGACATCACTATTTCTCCTTCTAATTGGTTTTTCATGATTGTAGAGAATAAAATGAACCCCAGCACACACAGCTGATTTTCTTGGAGACAGGATGGGGCAGTAGGTGAAATGCGGCTCTCAGCCTTACAGTTCACTGATCCTAGTTTATTTACACTGTTGCATTCACGCGTTTTCACAGAAATGTAAGCAAATCAGGAAACAAACTGCTTTTAAACGGCCAAGTTAATTACGTAACATTACTATATCCAAAGGCCCAACTCATTAGGGGCTTTAGGAGACTGTGCTCAATATTATCTGGGGTTGAAACTGCTGGAGAGGCAGAACAACCAGATGCCAACGGACCTTGCCTTGATAAGAAGTAAGAGCAGGTAAGCAGCAGCAGCCTGTATCAGATTGGACCCAATGAAAGCCTTGACTTTACAGGAACCATGAATAATGTATGTGCTGCATAATTGTTCATAGGATATTCGTCAGGTACAATTGGGGGTGTGGGGCAGGAAACAGGCCAGCATCCCAGGATGTTATTTGCAACCTGAAGGAAAAAGCATGTTGAACAGTGGAGTAATAATTGTCTGCCTGGGATTAAATATGCATCAATTCTGTCCTGCTTAACAATAAACACATCAAGCAGGACTGCAGTGGTATCTGTATTGCCCCCGTAGAGCCATGTAGAGCCAGCATCTTTCTTTGTGTGTATCCAGAGGTTTCAGTTACACTATAGATCATGACATTGTTGAGAACTTGAGTCCACACTGACAAATTACCTATCAAAAGCACAAGGGCTGCAATTCTCAAACCAATTGTTCTAGAATAGCTCCTCTGACTTCAACAAGTGTGTGGACTATATCCCAGGTCTCAAGGAAGACAGCCAACACACACCCTTTAATTAGGTAGCCTGGAAATGCCCCTCTAAATGCAAGGGTGGCCAACTTGACCCCCTCTAACTGTCTGAGCTACAACTCCCATCATTCCTTGCCATTGGCTTTGCCAGCTAGGGCAAATGGAAGTTACAGCCCGAACCGTCTGGAGGGTCACACATTCCCCACCTCTGATAATGCAAATGTCAGGAAGAAGAGCAGCAAGAACACATCAGGAGCTTTACTTCACTGCCCAGGCTCCTGCCTATGTGTCTTTTCTGTCGCTTATCTGACTGTCAGGAGAATGTTTCAGGTCATGCCTTTGCATAGTACAAGAAAATGAAGATTTACAGCAACAATAAAAGTTAAGGCAACCCTTGAATCAGCTCAAGCACATCTATACCGCTACCTCTCATCTATATTTTAGTTATTTATTACATTTGTATACCGCCCCATAGCCGAAGCTCTCTGGGCAGTTTACAAAACTTATGAAGCAGCACTGTGTCAAAAGCATGATAAACTGGAACAGCATTCACCCTAATCATCCCCACAAGGACTGGAGCGGGAGTGGGTTAGCCACTCCATCATCAGGGAGAGGAAAGCAGGAACAGCCCCCACACTGAGCAGTACAGAAGGGGGTAAAATTGCCCCTCCATATACTGTATTGCCAACTCCAAACCTAAGTGTTATGGGGGAGGGGGATTGGGCTAGGCTGCACAGCAAGCTGCTTCACCAATCCTCTACCTGAAAATTAACTCCTAAAGACAGGTAGCACATCTAAGAATTACAGTGCTATAGATTTGCACACTACTGGGGAGATGTGGGGACTTACTATACAGCCTTGACTCTGAGCAGTAAAGTACACTCTGGAATGGGGGCAAAGTTCCTTTTTCTTTACTGGAAGTGAAGGAAATTTGGGACCCAGAGGCGCCAATTTTTGCTCCTTCTTGCTTTTCTACTAGATTTTGACATCTCCCCCCACCCTACCCACAAGGGGTTGTGCATATCATGGCTTCATGAAGAGAGAGCTTTTGTTTTTGGGTCTCTCCTTATTTAAACAAAAGCAGCATTGCTCTATATACCTGGAAAGTCCACTGACTATGCAAAAAATACCACTTTGTCTGTGGATGGTCCAATCTGACTACCTTAATGGTTGGCACAGGGCCACTGTTTGTGATGCACCTAATGTTCACAGTGGCCAGATACTTTCCCCTCTCTTCTTTTTAAACATTTAAACAGTGACCAGACTTTTGCAAGAATCTGAAAAGGCAGAGAATAGAAGAGAGGAATTCCAAGCAGCTACCTCATGATTTAAGTTCCTTAAGCTTTACACAGGTTGGTACCACAGCTCCCCTTTCGCTGTCCCTGCCTTCAGAGGTTGTGCCTGCAGGCAAGAGATTGGCGGCAACCCACAAATCCTTGTTCCCTCAATATGTCTGTAACAAAGGTCAGTGTCCCAGAGGAGGATGCTCTCCCCTGACATCACCAACTCTAAATAACCAGCCCCCACCCAAGAGGACCACTTTGAAGGCTGTGGCTTCGGGCTGCCTTGCTGCTCTCAAGGGCCTGGCTGGGCTGCCACAGGACAGGCTGAGGGCCAGAGGAGAGGGCGCCCCCAACCCCGCTTGTTCCTGAACATCATGGCCCTACCTAAAATCTGACACGTGTCTCTTGCAGAGTGTGTGTGTGTGTGTGTGTGTGTGTGTGTTTTTTGGGGGGGAGTCCGCCAGATTGCCTGGAGGGGGGCGTCAGCCCAGGCGAGGCCCTTCGGATGCTGCGCTCGCGGCCTTGGGGCAAGAGGCTGGACGGTGGCCCAGCCGCACCCTTTGACAGCTGGGAGGGGGGAAGAAGCGTAGCGGGTGTGGGTGTGGTGGTGATGCTCGGCCCTTCCTGCCCACCGCCCAGCCCTACTCAAGAGAGCGCGGAGGGGGGAGGAGGGCGGATGCTCCCGGGGACGCGCCTCCCCCGCCTGCCGCCGCATCTCCTGGGGAGGCCAGGTGGGCGTGCCTGCCTGCCTGCCTGCCTCTCTCCCTGCCTCTCTCCCGCGCCCGGGGCTGCTGGATGCGCAGCGGGCTGCACGAGGGCGGCTCTCGGGCCAGAGAAAAGGAGACCGGAGGGGGGGAGGAGAGGCACCCCCCTCCCTGCCTCCCCCCCCGCGAGGCGGCTCCATTCCCGCCGGGCGCGAGCACAGGCACAGGCACGCCCCCTAATGCCTCACACCCCTCCGTGCGCCCGCGCCCCCCCGCTCGCCTCCGCCCCCCCCCCCCGCTCACCTCTCCGCTGCCCGCCTCAGCCCCACAGGCCGCCCGGAACCGGCGCAGATTGATGCCGATGGCGGCCGAGACCTGCAGCGCCGCGTCGAAGCCGGGAGCCACCCCCGCGCTGGCGGCCGCCGCCGAGGACGACGACGACGACGACGAGGAGGAGGAGGAGGAAGAAGAAGAAGAGGCCGGGGCGGGCGGCGAGGCCGATGAGGAGCCGCCCGCCCCGCCCCCTCCGCCGCCGCCGCTACTGCTTCCCGCCACCGCCGCGGCCTCTGCTGCTGAGGGGGGGGCGGCGGCGGCGGCGGCGGGCAGCGGCTCGTGAGGCGCCTCGGCGCGCAGGCTGCGCAGCGCCGGCACCCGCAAGCGGCAGCCGCCGAGCCCGCGGCGCCCGCCGCCGCCGCTGCCGGGCCGGGCCGGGAAGCGCCACCGACCGCTGTGCGCCATCTTCGCTGTGAGGCGACGAGCCAGCGCGCGGGGCCGGCCGCGCCCGGGAACCTGCCTGCCGCCCCGCCGCCCCTAGGGGCGCTGCACGCGCGCGCCGCCCATCCAGGTTCCCGGGCTCGGCCGCGACGCCGCCCCGCGCCCCGCCTGGCGCCCCGCGCGCCGCAGGGGGCGCTGCATCATCGCGGCGCCTATGCAGGGTCCGGGGCGCCGCCACTGCGCCGCCCCGCCAGCGGCATGGCGCAACAGCCCGCCCTGCTGCCCGGCATAACTCCGCCCGCCATGCTCGCTCCGGGGCCCGGCGAGGGAGGGCGGCGCTTCGTAAGGACTGCAGATGCCGCCGAGCGGAGGCAGGCAGGGAAGGAGGGAGGGAGGCCGCAGCCACCCCTTGCGAGGATGCGGGGCAGAGACCCAGGCAGAGAGGGAGGGGAGGGAGGTCGCGCGGCACGCGCCGCGGCAGCCAGACCCGGGTCAAGAGCGGACGCGCGTGCAGCCTTTCTCACGTGCCTCCGAAGTAGAACAGGCGCAGGGCGCGCCCCGGGAGGACCGGAGCTCGAAGGAAGGGAGGGAGGCCGGCCGGCCGGCCCCTGCCGCAAGGGCCGCTTCCGCGGAGGGTCTGTCTCCTGCCGCCGCGCAGCGCCACGTCGAGGCTCAGCCCGGCGGAGGCGAGATGCCGGCTGCAGAGCGCCACGGCCCCGTGGCTGACGGAGCACGCACGTCGCGTGCCGAAGGCCCCGGGGTCACCTCGCGCCTTCCCGGGAAAGGCCTGGCGGGAGCCTCCCTGGGCGAGCTGGGCCGATGCTCCGCTCCGCTCCACCGGGCAGGGAGGCAAAAGGCTTCGGCACAGCAAGAGCCGGCGCGGGGCCGGCGCGGGCCTGCAACAAGGAGCCGGCGCGGGGCCCTCTTTGTTGCAGGCTCGGGCTGTTTCCCGGGGGGGGGGGGGGCGCCGCCTTTGAATCCCTGGGAAGGCTCGCGGGGATGGGGTGGGGGCTCGCGCCGTTTCGGATTTGTATTTCATGGGGCCGCTTTTCAGGAAGACACGTGAGACGGGTCCAGAAGACCCTCTCCTCCAACCCCAACCCCGCCCCGCGTAACGCAGGCATCGTTCTTGCTGCCTTCCCAGTCAAACAGCAGCATGACGGGTCAAGCCGAGTTTACCTGAATTCCCTGACACTGAGCAGTGGAAGGAGCGATGCTCGGCAGAGACGAGACCCAGACCCCCACCTCCACCCTGCCATGTGGGTGAATGCAGCCTGTGCCTTCTCGGCTGGTCGCTGCAGGTAGAAGTGTCGCCTCTCTCTCCCCAGTTTCTTTCTAGGGGTTTCTCCTCAGTCAACGGAGATTGCGCTCCATGTAGGCATTGCCTGCTGGGATGCTAAGCAACTGTGCTGTAACAATACTGGTGTCTCTAACAAGCTGGGAAAGGAGGGCCAGGGAAGAGAGGTGTGCCAGGACAGGAGGCAGCAGCTCAGAGGGCTGGAAGGTCTCTTTGCCACCCAACCCTTTGCCAAGCTGGGCCAGCGCTGAATCTATGGCTGCATGTAGGTTTCTGGACTGTAAGGAAGGTAAAATTCCTTGTTGAGCCAACTGGGATGTTTTACTATAGCGACAGCACCCCAAGGTAGACATCCCTAGCCCTATTTTAAGGGTTGATGGTTCAGTAATGACATGGAAGTAGCCTGTTTCCAAACAAGGGGGGAGAAGAGAAACACCACACCAGCCCACCCCTTTCAATGACGTCCCTCCAAGCCACTGCAGCCTCTGCTGCTCAGAGAAGGCTGGGAAGGTTCGGGGTCCCCTGGCTGTCCTCCAAGGGCCAGCCCCAGCCCCCTCTCCCTACACTATGGAAGGGCACGAAGCACCAGCACTGCCACCCCTGGACTTACAGCCCAGGCTTAAAGAGCACAGGGTGCCACACTGATTTGGCAGTGGTGATCACTCTAAAAACAAGGCCGACACCTTCAGCTGCAGCACAAATTCACATGAATGCAGACCAGCAGAGATGGCCATTGCTGAAGTACCTGTATTAGTAGTAAGGAACTGAACCAAGGAAAGACAGTATGTGTGGGCGGGGGGTGGGGAGGTGTTGCTCCATGTGGAAGTGAGACAGTACAAATTCAAAGATCAAAACTCAAATCACCATTATAAAAATTGAGATTAGAAGTGTTTACAGAGAATGTTCAATTAGGGGGCACCACTACACAGGTACACTTCGGTCAAGGAGGACAACGTTGGCCTTTTACACAAGGTAGCAATGCTAACTGATAGAAGAAAGTTTCCTACATCTTTCTGCTGCAGTAGGAGAATGAGGCACCATATTTGCCCCCAAGTGCTCCCGGCTTGGAGGTTTAAATATGTATTTGGATTTCTAGACAACTGTTTTTATGTACATGCTGCGATTCAATGGCACACAAAAGGAAACCCTTGGTAAAGCCTCATATCCACCAACAGCTCAAACCAATCACCAGCATCCATAGCTTACGTTGCTTCCAGCAAGGGCTGAACTTTGGTGGAAAGGGAGCTGCAGTTTTTTTGCACTTCCACCAGTATAGAATCACAGAATAGTAGAATTGGAAGGGGCCTATAAGGTCATCGAGTCCAACCCCCTGCTCAATGCAGGAATTAAGTTGGACTTTATGGGACTGCAACATCTAAACCATATTTTGCAATAACTAGGTCATGCAAAATCCCAAAAATTCTGACCAGCAGCCAGGTCTGATTAATTCCCAAAGCCATGATAACAGCCAGGTTTTTGTTTTCATTCTTTAAATGAAGAAACCACTAATGTAGATGGTGGAACTGATCTGTTAAATTTAGTAAGGTATCCTTGCCATCAGCCAGCCTCCTGCACATTTGCAGCTAGAAGGCCATTGGAGCATTATTTGATCAAAGGCCAGTTCACCTTTGACTACAGACATTGTTCTCTCAGACACCAACCCATCTTAGGAAGCAGTTCCCATCATTTCAGAAGGCAAGATCTCTCTTATCCAAACAGGGCCTTCTCGGTGGTGGTCTCACCCCTTAACACATGACTGCATGAAACTCAGACAAGTCCATTCCCTTCAGGTTCTACGAAGACTCTTAAAGCCTTATTTGAGCAAGATTTCAGGGAGGGGTAATTGAGGTATGGACAGTTTTCACCCACCACTATTCAGGATTAGAAGTGTATGTACTATTTTAAGTCATACTCTAATTAGCATCACACACACCGTGTGAAATAAAAGTGGAACGTGCAAAGGTATTCCACCATGGTGGTGGGTTTCTGTTAGGAAATCTCTAGTGCTGTGGGGTGTTTAAGCCCTAGGACTTCAGAGGGAATCATTCCACCCACTCACAATTTCCTAATGGAACAGGATCCTGGACGACCCCAACTATACTGCTTGCAATACTGCCTGGATTTTAATGTCTGGCATTTCTACAGGCTCAAGCATCATCTCAGAACAAAAGCGCTTCTACGGACAGGGCAGCAATCAAGAAACACTCCCCTTCATTACTGGAGGGCACAGACTTCCTTTCAAGTGTTTATGGAAACAACCATGTAAATACATTTGGGGTGTGGGGAGAAGAGGAACGGTGGTTTCGGGGCTTCTTGTCAGCCTTCAGGTCATCATCCTCTGGTTCTGCCTTGGTTTGAACAGTATTAGTAGAAACTACCAGCGTTCCATCTCAGCGCCATAATTTAATATTATTAAGACACCTCTAGGACTCAAAAGCAGAAAGGCTTTCAGACATCATAGCCAACCAGGCCACGTTTGCCTATGATTTCACCAATGTAAAACCACATCAGCACCTCAGTAGCCACCAAACCATTCCTCAGGGCTTCCTGAAAGAAAGAAAAAAGAACCAACATTTTACCAGTTTTGCCACTGTAGCAAGTCCCTCCCCTGATCATTCCTGAGAGCCACAAGCAACCTCCAAGAGCCGTCTTATCATTGGTCATGGTGCTTCACACAGACATTACAATGACGTACTCAAGTTGCTATAAAACATCTGTCCCCATACTTCCACTACAAGACTGACAAAGGAGTAGAAATGATAGTATTTCATCTTGTGACCCACACATTTTTAAAAGATTCCAGGCTTTACAAAAAGCACCCCTGTAGAGCCCCCACTACCCCCCAAATTATTAGTTTGCAAACAAAATGGCATCCAGAGTGATCACAGAGTGCCAGAAGGGACAAATTAAGTTGTTTGCAAGTTAATTTTGATCCTTTTGGCATTCTATAGCAGCTCTGGACACTATTTTGTTGTTGTATTTAATCCCCTCCCCAGCTCCATTTTTGGCACCCGTGGGGGAAGTGTTGCCTGCTGGGGGATTGGGCCTGCTGCGGGTGAAAATGGCTTCCAGAAGTTGCCCGCCCTGATTGCTGGTGGTAAAGCTTTGCAAGCCATACCACCTACAATGCTTTAAAAGGGTATGAAAATGCAATCGATATGACAATTTACAACAGCTTTAGAACAGTAGGCTTGAGGGGAGGCAAGAAGAAACTTCAGTAGAATCCTAGAAGAGTAGAGTCTAAGGCCATCGAGTCCAACCCCCTGCTCAATGCAGGAACCCATAAGTAGGGTACTCGACTGACCAGTTAAGTTTTACACAGCAAGCCATTTGTTTTTATCAGGTATTCAAGCTCATAATGTTGTCGGGAGGTCTTTTGGTTGACTGTTTACTGATCTCACATTTTACACAGCCAGATGCAGCATTTTACAGAAACAGATATAGTTGGCAGTTACCTTGACAGTGAGTTGTGTAAGGCGACCAGACTGGAAGCTCTTCACCAGTGCTTTCATGCTGTCAATGGCCTTAGGAAATTCAGCAGGAGTTGGAGGAGCCAGCTCAACCCTGGCATAGTACCAGAAAGTGGCCAGACGAGGCCTTGAATAAGTGATAGCAGCTAGAAGAGATAAGAGCAGGATGAGATGGAGAGCAGAAACAGCAGGTGTATAAGGCGGACAATATTTATTCATACGTCATCGTGATATTCAGTCACAGAGGTAACACCAGCATAGATCACCTGTGTCGGGGTGGGGGCTGCGCTCAGTTGAGGAACTATTATATACACATGGCTATTTAAGTCTGTAATCCATCCCATTGTGAGATCTCTGGCTGATTAAGCAAGATTAGAAAGGTATTTCAAAACCCTGATACTCATAAGTGTTTAAGCACCCTGACAAAGAAAACCTGCTTCCCCCCTAGGCTTCCATGTATCTATTTAGACTCTCACAGTATGAATATATTCAGTAGAAAAACTCACTTGAATGCAGAATTGCACCAAAATTGCTCTAGTACCCAAGGCAGTAAGCCTATAGACACTGGTTGCTGGGGAACATGGGCATTAGGGTGCTATTGAACCTGTGTCCTGCTTGTGGGTTCCTGGTCAACAGCTGATTAGCCACTGTCTGAACAGAGTGCTGGACTAGATGGACCCTTGTTCTGATCCAACACGGCTAAGTTCTTAAAATTAAAAGTAAAGCAAAACTGAGCAGTTCTTGCCTCCATTGATGATGATCGCTTCAAAGTCTTGTTATACAAGTAAAATGAATAGTGAAATCTATAAGATATAGAGCTAGAAGGTGAATGGGCCGGATTACAAACATTTGGGAAAACGCAAGTCCAATGATACCGAGCACTGCAGCATTGAAAGGCATCTCCAAGCAAGAGCCAGGGCAAACACTGAATAGAAAGGAAAGGATCTCTTGTGCCAACACCCATCAGACCCACTATGCAGCCCAAGGCACTGCTCAGGAACTGCCCGGGCGTTACCACCCACCACCGCCTCAGACACCAGGTTCTTTGCCAAGGTCAAAAAAACAAAACCAACAACAACAAAAAACACCCGACGGGGGGGAAAGAGCTTGCAGCACATTAACTAACAGCTTTGAGCCGTTTTGAAGGCCATTGGCAAAGCGCAGCAGCAGCCGCAGGCAGCCAGGACAAGTAGCATGCGACCAAGGGGCGGGGGGGGGGCGGCTCCCTCCCTCCCGGAGGGCGTTCTTGGTGCCATCACGGTTCGCGTCCAGGGACCAGGCTAAGGCTGCCTTATTCTCCCAGACGCTCGAAGGAGAGGTTTGGCCTACTGGAGGCTTATAAAGGGTGCTACTGCTGATGCTGATCTCGGCGAGGCCGGTGCCGCTTCCCTGCTTGCGTTTCATGCTCCCTTATTATTATTTTTTTATTATTATTCTTGGTAGATTCCAGGACTGTCTCCGGCCAGCCGCCGGAGGAAGGGAGCAGGGACGCGGGCAGCGCCCATTCCAGCCGGAACAAGCGCAGCCCAGGCACTCTCGCGAGGAGCCCGGGCTCCCTTCGGGCATTCCGCCCCTTCAGCGAGAGCCTCGAACGGCCTCCCGCCCGCCCGCTGAGCCGCGCCTTAGCCCCGGATGCAGCCCTCCAACGGGCTGGGCGCGGGAGCCTCGAGCAGGGGCCAGTGGGGAAGGCCGGGGCCCCGCAGCCGCCCTCCGAGCCCACGACGGCGAAGGGCAGCCGGGAGCCGGCCCACGCGCCCGCCCGCCCGCCTGCCCGCCCGCGCTCACCGGAGACGAACTGAGGGCCTTTGGTGGTGACGGCCTTGACCAGCTTCTGCGCAGCCTGCGCCATGCCGGAGCCGAGTGGGGGGACAGGCGGGCAGAGCGATCCACCAGCCGCTCCAGAGAAGGGCCCTGAAGGTCAGCCACGCACGGCACGCACGCCAGGACCCCGCGCACGGCTGGCCTCACGGCTGCCTGCCTACGCCGGCTCCGCCCGCTCGCTCTCTCGCTCGGCGCAGCGCGTGGAAGACCGCAGCGCCGCCTGCCCAGCCGGCTGAGACCTCCGCCCGCGGGTCTCTTTTTCGGCAGGCGTTTACAAAGGACACCCTGCCACTTCGGGCACGTACGCATGCGCTCCCCGCAGGCGGCGGCGCACTGG
The DNA here is from genome assembly GCF_023053635.1 of Elgaria multicarinata webbii. Lineage (NCBI taxonomy): Eukaryota > Metazoa > Chordata > Lepidosauria > Squamata > Anguidae > Elgaria > Elgaria multicarinata. Next base: position 37,198,158 of record NC_086182.1, read on the forward strand.
GAGAGAACGCGGAAGTGGGCGCGAGGCGCATGCGTGTTAGCATGACCCGGTTTCCCCGGAGGAGAGACAGGCCCAGGGAGGGCCCGATCCCCGCAGCCAATCATCCCTTCGCACACACGAGCACCCTGCTGCCCTTCCTAGACCAGCCCCACTGCTCCCATGATGATGATGACTTAGCTAATCAAAATGGATTAAAACAATGCATTAGATACAATAAACACACAACAATGGGTAGGCTATCATATAGAGCTGAAGCAGCACCCAACCCATTGGACCCACTTACAGGCTAAAGGCCTTCTTGAATAAAGCTGCCTTTGCCAGACAGGAGAGAGGGGCGAACCTAGCTTCCCTCGGCCTGGGAGCAGCCACAGAGAAGGCCCTGTCTTGGGTCGCCACCAAGTGCACTGCTGAAGCCGGCGGTCTTGAAAGACGGGCCTCTCCCAAAGATCTCGTCTGGGAGAAGGCGGTCTTTCAGGTAGCCTGGTCCCAAGCCGTGCAGAGGGCTTTTTAAGTAGCCTTACCAGCCCTTTGAATTCCGCCCAGAAACAGACCGCTAGCCAGAGAAGCTCCTGTAACAAGGGAGCCACGTGCTCCCTGTAATAGGCCCGTCTACAGTCCAGCTGCAGCGTTCTGGACCTGCTCTGAAGTTTCTGAACAGTTTTCAAAGGCAGCCCCACAGAGTGTGTTACACTGTTACAATAGTCCAAATGGGATGCGACTAAGACATGTGTGACCATGGCCAGATCAGATGCCTCTAGGAATGGGTGCAGTTGGGGCACTAGCCTCAGCTGTGCAAATGCACCCCTGGCCATGCCGAGACCAAGAGTACCCCCAAACCTGAATCTCGAGGAGTGTAACCTCATCTAGCACAGGTTGAAGCGCTATTCCCCGATCTGCCCTTCGACTGACCAGGAGCACCTCTTGTCTTGTCTGGATTAAGCTTCCATTTGTTTGCCCTCATCTCATCCATTACTAACACCAGGCACCAATTTAGAATTAGAACAGCTTCCTTGGATTTAGATGGAAAGGCGAGAAACAGTTGGGTGTCATGATGTTGGTGGCACCAAACTCCAGACAATCTCTCCCAGCGGTTTCATGTCTATGTTAAATAGCAGGAGGGATACGATGGAACCCAAAGGAATTGAACTGGAATCTCCCAGTGCCACCTTCTGAAATCGCCCCTGCAAGAAGGACCGGAGCCACAGCATAACAGTGCCTCCCAGTCCCACCTCAGACAGACATCTCAGGAGGATACCATGGTTGATGGTATTGAAAGCTGCTGAAAGGTTCAGCAGAACAGGGACACACACTCCCCCTGTCCAGTTCCTAAGCAGTCTCTGTCTCATGACCAGTCTTGAAGCCAGATTAGGTCTCAACACTGCTTCCTTTAGGCAAGATGGAATCACACCTTGCTATAAAGAGGAGTTCACCACTATCCTTACCCACTCAGCCAGTCATAAGCCAGGAAGAGCAAAGGTCTAGCTCACAAGTGGTAGACCTCTTCTCTCCAAGGATCCTGCCCACATCCTTGGGTTTTGCTAATTGAAAAGTATCCATCAGAACTGCACAAGCAGAACACAAAGTTACATCCACTGGACCTATATCAACTATGGCATCTAAGTAAGCATGGATACAATCAATCTGTATAGTGTTGTGTAAATGGTTGGCAGCAGGATATTGAGTGGTCCATTTCTTCCTGTGGGCCAACAGGCCTCTATTTATTACTTATTTATTGCATTTCTATACCGCCCAAGAGCCAAAGCTCTCTACCTGAAAAGGCTCCACTGGGCATCTCTAAACAGACACAGAGAAGTACAATTTCTTTGTCACCTACATTGCCATGGAACAGGCTTTCAATGTCGCCCTAGTTAATATCCCACTTGTTTCATTGTTTGCAGCACCCTGGAAAAACAAAAGGTTTGTTTGGCTTCATTCCATGGAAGGAAATACTCAGGAGTGATCATGTAAACCAATTAAAATGACCTGCCCCAGGACACTGATGGATCTGGATAGTTTTCTTATGGCTTTTGAGGATTTTCCTGTCGCCTTGGCAGGCAATTCTGTCAATGCCCTGGTTGATCTCTGGAATGGAAAAATACCCCAGAGATTGCCTGCCGAAGCAACAAGAAAATCCTCAAGAGCCATCAGAAAACCACCTGGATCCATCAGTCTCCTGGAGCAGATCATATTAATTGGTCCCCGGCAAAGGCACGGAGTCCCAGGTAGTGATCTGTCCATGGCAATGGAATTATAGAAAGTTCCTCCACTCCTAGATTGCCGTAATTCTGTCCTGCACAGAAAACCAGATCCAAAGTATGCTCTACTGAATGAGGGCCCCCAGATACAAATTGGGCAGATGCATTGGTTGCCATGAATTCCAGAGCTACTCCCATCAAGGTGCCCTCAGCATGTATGTTGAAGCCCCCTGAGCACAGCAAGCTGCAGAGTCCAGCACCAACTCTGAGACCACTTCAACTAGCTCAGAAAAGGAGACCGCTGATCATGGGGCAGGCAATACCCCAACGGAATCCCTATTCTGTCCTAAACACCCACTCAAAATTTGGCAATGGGGCACCTGGGCAACGGGCTAGAATCAGGATAACCACTGCAACTCCCCACCCACCCACCCAAGGACTTGCCTGCTGCAACATGGAGAACCCGGGTGGGAAAAGCTGGGGAGAGATTTATCCCCCCCCCCCGGTCTCGTCCAGCCAGGTCAGGCCAGTCGACTCATCCAGGATCCAGTCTTGGGGGGCTGCTATTCTCCCCTTCACTGACCGGGCATTCAGGAGCAGTCCCTTCCACCCAGGGCTACTCAGGATCTCTGATACAGGAGAGAGCTTGGGGGAAAGCAACACTCTGCCGCCGCCGCCACCACCCCATTTGGCAGGCGGAAATGACAGAAGGGCCCTTTCCCCACCCTTCTTTTCCTTGGTGGCTGGATGTGCTGCAGAGGGAAGCCTCGGCCTGCAGCCTCCCGCCACCTTCACTTCCTGGGAATGCTTGAGCCTCACATCTGGCCCAGAGGCATTTGTGGGAAATGAGGATGGCCGAGGCAGAAAGCCCTCGTGTGACTCTGAAGCGATCTCAGCTGTTGGTAAGGAAATGGGTTAATTTTGGGGTAAAAACATAAAGTGGAGGGGACGGGAGGTTGAGTAGGGCACCACAAAAGGTTTCCTGGGCACACTGGTATATATGTTTAAATGTCTGTACTAGAAGCCTCTAAGGCAAGAAAGAGAAAGCCAGAGTGTTTACAGCTAGATGAGAACATGGATCAGAAATGGTAGAGATAAATAGTTATCACACGTATGTGATCACTGTGGTAAGGATCTGGATTAGGACTGGTGCTACTTTGTTTGTCCTTAAATGCTCGGTCAGTGACGTGGCTATTTTTGCAGTTGACATGATACTATTCACGAAAAGGCAAGGACATGGAAATGAGGTCCAGGGTAAGCAAGTGCAAAGTGATGGGCACTGGGGAAACGCCAAGCCCACCTTCCTGCCTGGCAGCCGCTCTCTCTCGCGTGCATTTTTTACTCTTTCAGTGAAACTGCATAGACACCTGACACTTTTATTGATCTACGGTAAATGTCATAGTATATATACACTGCATACATATTGACATGCGACAGGCACAGTAGAAGTGTGGGCAGGATTTCCAGGGTGCCTGCACAAACATGTACGCAGTGCTGGCCCAGGGCATGGTCATTCCTAACAGGAGCAATTAACAGCGGTCCAGGAGGACGGTTGGATATGCTGAGCCCAGGCGCTGGGAGGGGAGAGCCACGGAAACGCCACAGCCCACGTGTGCTCCGCCCCTTCAGCTCCGCCCCTTCCTCCCAAAGCCTGCCCCTGCCTCTCTGCGGAGGCCAGAGGGAGCCATACATCAGGACGGGTTTGCAGAAAGGAAGGCGCGTCTGCTGGGGGAACACGGCTTTTGCCTTCACCTTAAGCAGAGAAAAAAACTGCTGCTGCAACAAGAGAATGGGAACCGGTTGGGGGTGGAGGGGGGGGGGCTTTCGGGCAGGCAACTGCCATGAAAACAAGGCAGCGGGCAAGCCAGCGTGGCCAGGGATCAGCTGAACCAAGTCTTGAAGGCAAGGAACCGATGGAAAGGGCTACAGACGTGCCCCGCCCTCCGCCCCGCCCTCCGCAACGGTGACGAGAGAGGGCCGTCTGCTTCAGGTCCTGGGAGGCACATGCCCAGCGGCGTTGGCCTGGTCAGGGGGTCCCCCCCAACTGCGCCTTCTGCTTCTTCCTCTCCGCCAGCCACTGCTGAATCCTCCCCTTCAGCTCAGTATTGGGTCTGATCTGGTCCATGGTGAGGGGGCTGCGGTTGAAAGGGTCGGTCTGGTCACTGCAAGGAGGAAGCGCGAAGAGGTCAAAGGGAAGCCCCGCTGGAGGCTTAGACGGGGGCAGGAGCGCCCCCCAAGCTGTGCCGGGGACGGACGGACCGGCTGACCCTATGGGCTGGACGTGGATTTCTATCTGCCAGATGCCACACCAGAGGCTGGCAAGGTGCAGCCCTCCAGATTTTTTGGCTTACAACTCCTATCATTCCAATGGGGACTGAAGGCCAAAACATCTGCAGGATGGCAAATTGTCCACCCTGTGAGCAGCAGGGACCTAGAACCACCTGGCAGAGAGCAAGGCCCGTTTTTCTCCAACTACCTTTCTCGAAGCCTTAACAGCTGCTCTGATAGAGCTCGACGCACCTGCTTCCTGCCCTCACTGCAACTAGCGGTCTCTGTGCGGCCTTTGGCAGCGACGGGAAGCAGGCATGTTTCAGAGGACTGCCTCTGCTCAGGAGAGGCCCCGGGCCCGGCCAAAGGCAGCTGGGGATCTGGGGGAGCGGTGCTGGCTGCAGCAGGCACAGGGGCAAATCCGGACTTGATACAAGCTCACCCCTTTCCTCAAAGGGGAAGCTGCCAAGAGGTTCAACCTCCACACCACCCCGTCCCCCTCCTTTGGAATACCTCAAGAGGTGCCTGGCAATTGTTGACCTATCCACAGTGACCCGAGAGGAGGGCAGCAGCACCGGGTCCATCATTAAAGTACTCATAATGGGATCCAGGAACTCATCGCAGGCATCAGCATAGGTCTCCTCCTCCTGCTGCTGGCGGTCTGCAAGGGACTAGAGGAGCAAAGGCCAGCCGTGAGCAGAGCCACCCCCACCCCCTCACCCATGTTAAGAGCAGAGGCCGGATTCCCTTGCAGATGGAATGGCTCCACCTCAGGGATGAGGCTTCTGGTTGCCCCCGAACCAAAGCACAGCCGGGGTCTTTTGAGTGTCAGCAAATGGGCACTTGAGAGCCACGTTGCGTCCCTGAGCCTGGCTGAGCCCCCAGAAGGAGGTGAGGAATGCCATCCCAGCTTTGGGGAAGGGGCTGCTGCTCCCACCACTTGCCTCTCTGGCTTTCAACCACCCTGGGGCCTTAATGAGAGCACTGAGCTCAAAGACCCTCCTCTTCCAGGGGCTAAAGCTCAGGTGCTGCTAGGTGGCCAGAGCCTCATCCCTGAGCCAGAAGGACATGCAAAGCTCCCCAGCGCAAAATGCTAACAGCAGAGGGGGAGGACCCAGCAGACAGCCCCTCCACGGAGCAGATATCTGGGATGCAAGGGGGCGGGCAGAGAAGCGGTGCCAGCCCCCCATCTCACCTTGATGCGCTCTGCCAGGTTGCTAAATGCCACAATCATGTTGCCAGGCTTGTTAATCTTCTTCAGGACTCGGACCGTCTGAGCAAAAAGAGTTGGGGAATATGACCGTCCATCCTTCGGCACGGTGGCACAGAAGTTCTCCTCATCACTGAAACAGAGAAAAGGGCTGAAAGGGCCGCACTGGTCCACGCAGGAACCGAGTTCTGTCCTTCCTGCAACAGCGGGGCAGGGCCGCTGGCCATGCAAGCCAGCCAACTCTCCCCAGACAAGCCCGGTCAGCCGTGCCTTTGACCTTGGTCAATCACTCTTTCTCTTGCACCCGAACAAGCACAAGAACACCCTTGCTTGGTCAGACCAAAAGCTGGGATTTATTTATTTATTGCATTTTTATACCGCCCAATAGCCGAAGCTCCCTGGGTGGGATAACGGCCTTATTATATTTATTTATATCCCGTCTTTTGCCCAATGCTGAGCCTCAAGGCAGCATTACAAAATTTAAAGATATACATTAAAAACCTATAAATAAAGGCCTTCTTTCCTAGCTCAACCGCTGCCCCGTTTCAGCGGCTGACTTTTTTCCCCCTGGTTGTTTTTAAGCCCAGAAGCTGGGAGCTGCCCTTTCACCTCCATCCTCACCAGAGCGAGGTCAACTCCAGCCAAGCTTTGCCTCGGGGAGGGGGAGGGAAGAGCAGCAATCCCCAAGGCAAGCACCAGGGGATTTGCCCAGCTCTCTCTCCCAGCTAGAGCAGTCCACCTTGGGCTTGATCTGTCCCCCTCAACCTACCCCAGATTTAAGTAGATGGTGCAGATGTCAGAAACCAGTTGCTGGGGCTTGAAGTCAAACTCACTGAAGTCCTTGACCTTTAATGCCCCCATTTTGGGGCCTACCAGGTGCTGCAGGAAGTAATTGAGCATGGAGATGATGCGCTCAGCCAGGAAAGGGTGCACAAAGAGGGACTTGATCTCTGCAATGCAAACCAGGTCTCGGTGAGGCCCGCAAGTAGTCCAGCCCCCTGCCTCGCCCCAAACTAGGGCAGCGCCGCCTGTACCTGAGGTCAGGAAGGCCAGGGTCCCAATGGTCTCGTTGGACATGATGTTGTGGAAACGAGCCAGCTGCCCAAACATCTGCAGGCTGGCGTCTTTCTCACGCCGTGCCTCAGCGGACAGGTTGTCCCATTCGCCTCGATCCTTCTCGATCTGCTGGATCTTGATTTTACTCAGGTACTGCAGAGAGATTGGCGGGGGGGGGGGGGGGAATGGAAGCATCTGTGAACAACGGCATGCTCAGCATTCATCTGGCCCGCCAGCACAAGCGAGGCAGGGAGAAGCCTTCCTTTGAGGGGCAAAGAGCATCAGAGCTTGGGCTAGTTCCCCCTCTTGCAGCTGGGGCTGGCTGGCTGCAGCCCTCTTGGGCAGCACAGCCTCCGCTGGAGGCCCAGAGCTGGCCCAGCAGAAACCAGGGAGAGTCCAAGAGGGTGAGGAGGAGCAAGGAGAACACCCAGAACGCGGGAAAGCGAGGCGAGTCACGGCAATGCATTCCTGTAGGTCTGGGGCGCAGGTGAGGACGAGAGAATGAGCCTCAACAGCATGCAAGGTAAGGCCACAGGAACAGGCCTGACGGCACAGCAGCTATCCTCCCTTTCCTGAGCTGCTCCAATGATCAGTTCACAAAAGGACAGAAAATGCTCCCAGAAATGTTCAGGAGTAAATCTCTCTCTCTTTCTCATATACGAGAGCACACACACACACACACACACACACACACACACACACACCCACCCACCTTCTTCCCATCTTGCTTGATGCACTGCTATCAGGGGAAGCAAACATGGGAACTCCTGCAACAACCGTTGCTACAAACGAGTCTTGATTCGCTGACTCTGGGGTTGTGTTTTTTTCTCCTCGGCTCCCTCCCCACTCCCTCTGAAATGCTTTACCTGTATCGCTTCATCCAACAAGAAAATGGCATCGTTCATGAGCAGGTTAAGAAAGCGCAAGAAGAGAGGGGGATTCATTGCTTCCAGGTTCTCCGAAGCGTAGACTGCCAGTGCCTGCAAGTGGCGGAGGAGAGGAGAGAGGGGTAGCCGTTTCCTCCCCAGGCAGCGTCCCGGCCCTGGCCCAAGTGACCTGAGTCCGTCTCCAGCCTTACCTTGATGCTTTCCCGGTAAGAATCGGTACCCCACATATACTTGAGGATGGGGTACATGGGCCTGCGATAGTTGAACTTCTGCTCAAATTGATGGGGGTCCCCTAAGCAGGGGGAAGAAAGCAGGCTGAGCCAGAATGAAGGCCACGATCTGGAAGCACCACATGGCCAAGGAAGACGCTTCGGCCCACCAGGCAGGAGGCCCCTCCTGGGCTCCCTCTGAAGTTCCACCCGGGTACCCAGAGCAAGGGCAACGGAGGACGGACCCTTTCCACCTACCACTTTCGTGGTTTGCCAGAAGATGGTAAGGACAGCTCAGTTACCTGCCCACGGACATCAATGGCAGAGCGAGAGAAGCCATCCGTGTTTGGTGCAGAATAAGGGGCTCACAGTCCCGGGTAGGAAAGAAGAGCCCTTTGCCCCCACCCCCCACCCAATGCCAGTGTAAGCACTGGTACCGAAGATGCCGGGCAGCCTTCTGAGTGGGCGCAGAAACGGGAGGCTGCCTGGAGTGGAGCAGCAGCTCCGGAGGAAGAAGGCGGCCGTTGCTGCTTGCATGAGAGCCCATGAGCCCAGCTGGCCATGCATCGAGCTGGAGTAAGGCTCCCCTACCTTACCTGTGAACTCAATGTCCACAAAGACCTTGATCAGCGCCTCAGCCAGGTAGGCAGCATGCTGGTAGGAGCAGAAGACCCTCTTGCGATGGAAGACGCTCGAGACAAGGGGGTTCTGCACCGGGTCCAGGTGGGGCATGACGGCCTCTAGCACTTCGGCCATCTTGGCTCGCAGGTGTGGGTTCTTCATCCTGCAACAAGGGTCAACAGCTTGGGTGGATGTTCACGGGTGCCGGTTCTTTGTGCCTCCATGTTAAGTTGGCCATGTTCCACGCGGGGCTGCCCCTGAAAACTGCTTGGGGACTGCAGCTGGGGAAGAACGAGGCGGCGGCTGGAAGCCCAAGGCAAGGCCCGCTCCGCGCAGCTTTCCTACCGCCTCCTTGGCTCACGCGGGGGTGTGCCATCTGCCTCTTAAGGCCCAAAGGCCTCGGAAGATGCGGGAGGCCGCCCTTGGAAGGGAGCTGCTGTGCCACAGCCCCACCTACAGCGTGCTGATTGAAAGCCACCTAGAGCCAAATTCCTGCCAACACAGTTGCCAGGGAGAACCCGCCGGGAGGATGTGGAGGGAGGCCAGCAGAGCAGAAGGTTTCCACACTGGCCTGGCCTGGCCTTCGAGGTGATGGTGGGGGAATGGCAGAATCCCAGCCGGGCCCAGGAAGTGCTGAGTTGAGCCGAGCGACTACTAGAAAGCCCCTTCGGAAGATGGGCCGGAGTGCCTGTGCTGGCTGCCACCCTGGGTGGGCAAGTGGTGGCAGATGCCCGGCTTCAGAGGTTCTCTCAAACTAGACTGTCAGTACGTTGGCAACCATTGATTACCTGTATACGGTGTATACAGTCAGATTTTTCTTAAAATCAGACACCCTTTAAGAGTAAGCTCAGTACTTCACCCTTGATATGGGTGATACTCTCTCTCAGACCAGATTTGGCTCTCTGCCTTTCTGTTACAAAATATTAGCATAAACAGTACTAAATACAAGAGCTTAAGCAGGCATCAGTCCAAACACTTGAATCATCCAACGTCATTCTTAAACAAGGCTTCTAAGCAGAATCAAGTGCATTTCCTAGTTCCCAGAGTTACTCAATATCAAGCTTGCCAGGCTGATCCCAAAGGATAAGCTTCTACTATCAGCTCAGTGTGACGCAGTGCCTGCTTTGCACCCAGAAGGCCCTGGGTTTAATCCTCGGCATCTCCAGGTAGGGTGAGGAAAGGAATCCCACCTGAATCCCTGGAGAGCCGCTGCTGCCAGTCAGTGCTGACCACACTGTGCTGGACGGACCAAGGGTCTGACTCAGTGTAAGGGCAACTTCTCATGTCCCTGCATTTCCTTTATACTCTTTTTGGATGCTGTAAAATATGTCCAAACTATTTTTACAATGATTAATATTTATCTAAGAATTCCAAAGATAACCTTTCTACTTTAAATCTCCATATGTTTAAATAAGATTATCGAATTTTGAAGCTTCTTATTAAGATTGATGTGTGTAACATACTTATCCAAACATTTTAGATTTCTTTGACATAAACATATTCTTTTGATATCATCCTGTCTTGTAAGCTTTCCCCCCCCTACATATTTATGGTCTGAAATGAGGCTTCTTGGTTACTTGTCTGATGGCCTAACTAGCTTTGTTGTTTTATGGTACCCTGGACATAAGATCATAAAAAGAGTCCTGATGCTGGATCAGACCAGAGGTCCATCTAGTCCAGCGCTCTGTTCGCACAGGGGCCAGCCAGGCACCCACAAGCAGGACACGGGTGCAGCAGCACCCTCCTGCCCACGTTCCTCAGCAACTGGTGTTTGTAGGCTGCCTCTGCTACTTGATCTGCCCCAAGGTGGCTGGAGAGGACTTTACCTGTCTACATCCCCAGTGAAGACAGTTACAAAATGAAGTACATGCTCCAGGGAGTTGGCAGACGTCTCCAGGAGGTCATCGGCGAAGCGACGTAGGAAAATGAAGAAGTCACCTAGGTTGTCAGCAAAGAATTCTGCGAAGGCAAAGGGGCTGAGTGAGCCTGTTGCCAAGAAGGTGCTCAGCCCCACACGCCCCTTCCCCATGATTTTCCAAGGCCAAGAGCAGCCACCATTACAAAGCCTCCTCTGGAACCGGTCCGCATTGGGGCTTCCCCAAGGTCAACCATGCAACATAGGAGACCACGCCAAACATACTGCAAGGCCTTCTGCCTTTGGGCAACACGCACAGGCAGGCAAACCTGTTGGACAGTGTAGGAGGCGTGGGAAACAGACGCACATGCGTGTAGATGTGTATGTCTATCTCACATACAAGGACAGATATGGGCGGCCTGCTTCCTCATCTCCATTCCACTCCTCCCTTGAATTAGCTAGCCTTTGAGAGGTACCCAGCACTGACCCAGCAGCATGGAAGGCTACTCTTCTGGGACCAGCCCACCCACCCGAACCTACAGGGCAAAGGCTGCTGAGGGGGAACTTGGGGTGCCTTAAGAGAGCTGTGGAACGGCACAGCAGGTCAGGTATTCCATGCCGAATTCCACATTTTGAAAGAGCACTTCCCAGGTGCCACAAGTTTCAGAGCAGAGCCTGAAACCAGCTGAGACTTTCACACATGCTCCTTGTGGGCTGTCTGTGTGGTGTTTCCGCAGCCAGGACCGTTTCCCGGCCCTCCCAGCCCTCAGCATGCCCTGCCCTCTTGTGTTCCAGAAGCCCAAGCATCCTTCTCCACCCTGGGACTAGAGAGACTGCACACAAGCACACCCAGGACAGGGGTTTGCAACCAAGGCAAAAGGAAGAGAAGATGGACCCAGGTTATTGTAGTAACAGTATCTGGATTTTGTTTTCCGGTTGCCAGAGGCTTGCTCCAAAACAGCCCAAGTCTCGGCCGTGGGCACCCTCGTGACCCACTCGAGTTTACCGAGCGACATATGTGCTCCATTCCCATAGTACCAACAGGGATGCGGTAGTAAACCAGCTAGCTTAGTCCAGACTGGGACCAGCACTGACAGGGAGCCCCTTGCCTAGCAGCTACAGGGCATGCCCGTCACCTGGGACGTAGGCGAGCGCGCTGTTCTCCACCACCGGCAGAGGGAACGTCAGTTCAGCCAGCTCAGTCCCTTGGCTTCCGATGGCCAGCTGGACCAGGAGAACAGCCATGGACACCTGCAGGTGGAGACAGTTCTGCAGCATCTGCGGCTCCGTCACGGCTGTTTTGGTGGAGAGATAGATGGTCATGAGGCGCTCAAACTGTTCCCGAAGGCTGTCCGCTGTGGGGCTGGAGCTCTGCTGAGCGTCTCGCCACGCCACCTGCAGCCGGTGGAGGCTTTGGTTCAGTTTGATCATCTGGTCATGCAACCTGTACAAGCAACCGAAGAACACAAATAAAACGGCGGGGCAGAACCAAGGTGGAGTGTGTAACAAGACGGCCCCTGCAAGTAGTGCAGAAAGGGCGGGGGGAGGCCAACGTTCACCAGTAAGTCCACGCTCGTGAGGGGACTGGAACCGAGGTCCCTCAGCTCTAAATCCAATCCTCTCGCCACACAAAAGTCAAGCTGGACCACGTGTCTGCACCCAGGGCCCTCCTGCAAGCTCTGGAAGGAGGCTTTGATCTGAAGGGGCACTTTGAGAGGGCAGTCTGGAACGGCGTCCACTTTGACTCCAACCTCTCCGCAGCAGGGCACCCACCCGCTCTTTCCCCAAGCCAATGCCTGCTTAAACATGCTTGGCATGGGACACTCCTTCACCAGGGGAAGCTCTGTTGTCCTGTGAAGAGAGCATCTCTGGTCGTCTCGGCTTGCTCAGGCTGCCAGCCAGGCTTTGCCAGTTCAACCCGAGAGGCCAGGAGAACTAAGTTTTCAGTCCCTACAAATAAGGCTGTTCCCAAGGCCTTTGCCATTCCCCTCTGCCAACAGAACCCCTCGAGGCAGTACCTGTGAAATCCTAAATGAAGGCTGTACTGTGTCAGCACCAGGTTTTCCGTCACCAGGTTGTAGCTGGGAGCAAATTCCGGCTCAGTCACAGCTGGGATCAAGCAGGTTTCTTTTTGCAAACCTTGGAGGAAGTTAAAGAGAGAGCTTTCCCCCACCAGCTGCAGCAGGCCATGCCCTCTCAGAGGGATGCTGGAGCCCACAGGGAGCTCACTCCACTTCTCTCAGCTGGTGCTCGAGCTGAGGCCCAGCGGCCTCCTCTCTCCTAGTCCACCTGGCCAGGACGTGCACCTGGCCCAAGCCCTGGCGGCTCACCTTTCAGATGCACGTTCTTGATCCTCTGCTCTTCCTCGTTCAGCTCCTTAACAGCACAGTAGGTGGGGTCAAATGTGAGAAGCCGGGGAGATCTGGGCTTGCAGAAGGGCTGGCAGAGCCTGAGCAGGGCAGCCCCTAAGTTCAGGAAGAAGGCATCTGAGGCGTACGCCTGGAAGAAGATCTCTGGCATCTGGTTGGCCCAGATTTTGGTGCGGCCAGCGTTGGCATGGAGACAGTTCCCTAGCCAGGACAGGATCCGGTGTTTGGTTTGTGGCGACAGCTGCAGCAGGTTCTTCAGCATCTGGCAGATCTTCTCATGGAACTGAGTCATGAACTGTTACCAAGACACCAGCAGCCTTATTGTGCGCCCACATGCACATGCACACACATGCTCCTGCGATTTTCCTCATGGGCTGTACCCCTCAGCTCTGGCCCCCCCCTCCCTCCCTCCCTCCCAGATTTCAGCATTTCTACCAGTTGCCAAAAACTCCGCCTCTTAATCTTGCCTGAAAAACCACCAAAGGAGATTTTGCAGGGAGATCTCCATGGTACAAGACATTTGGGTGGAGAACCTGGAGCTTAGGGCACAGACACAGACCTGCCTGACCACCCCAGGTAGTAGAGTGCAGCTTAAGAAGGTGAGGGTATATGAGTGGGCACCTGGTGGATGTTGGACTCCTGCACCTTGATCTCCTGAGGACTGGACCGAGAGGGGTTCAGGAAGTAGCCGTGGTTCTCCACCACACCAGGGGTCTTCAGCAAGCATGAGATGCTCAAGATGGTTCCCAGCAGAGTCTTCTGGTAGAGCTGCCCATTGGCTGGGTCCTTTGGCTGGATGTACTCAACAAAAACCTGAACAAATGAAACAGAAGGTACTGCTGGCCAGCCACACCACAGAAATACTGAGGTGGGGGAAAATAAAGTATGCGTTTGTCCTTCCCTTCCACAGAACCACCCATGCTTTAGGGTGGATTCCTGCACTGAGCGAGGGGTTGGACTCGATGGCCTTATAGGCCCCTTCCAACTCTACTCTTCTAGGATTCTATGAACCATGGCTCTGTCACAGGAACCTGCTGTCGGCTGCAAGCACCACGGCAGCTGTGCAGAAAGCAAGCGGCAGGCCCTGCGCCCAGGAGGAAGGCCGAAGAGGGCTGGGCCTGCTGCTGCTTTGCTGCTCCCTGGCCCAGGGCTCACTTTGGCTATATCTTTCTGTCGGGTGAAGTACAGCAGCAGGTCCAGGTAGGAGCACAGCAAGATCTGGCAAAGGTGCAGCTCTCGAATCCGCCCCAAGAGGATATCGAAGACCGGCACCATGACCTCCTCAAAGGTCCGCACTTCCTCGTCCGTGGTGATGACCTCTATGACGTCCTCCAGGAACTCAGTGACATCTTCAAAGTCTACCGGGGCAGGGGTGGGGCGGGGGAAGAGAAGAGATGAGGAGAGGGTTTTAGAAGAGCACCTTTGAAGGATTTCTAGGGTTGGAGCCCATCCACTTTCCTGAAGTGTCCGGTTCTGCCTCTGCCAACTTACTTGCTCCTCTCAGGGTTTCCAACATCAAGTCCACGAGCTGCTCGTAGATGTTCTGGTTGACATAGATCTCTGGTGTGAGGAAGACTGTGCGGGTGTTGGACACAGTCAGGTTCCGGCAGCGCACTGCAAAGGGCAACAGGTTTTCTGGCACTTTGGTGACCTACAAGGACAGAGGAGAGTGCTTAGTCTCTGGACTGCCTCTTTCAAGCCAGCCGGCAGGCAGGCAGTTTGGAAGGGACAGGGGAGGGCTTGACCCACCTCCTCCTTTGCCCTCTGGAAGCAGGCAAAAAGATAGCGAAGAATGTGCTTCTCCCCCGCATCTCTGTCGGCAGAAAGGTTCTGGGTTACGGCTGAAGTCATGTGAATCAGGTGATTCCCTGGTTCTGGGAGCAGCAATCGGGTGAAGAGAGCCTGGAGAGACAAGCCAACCCAGGACGTAAATGCCCAGCACACAACCCTCTCTGCCATCCCAACCCGATTATGTATCATTCACAATTACTTGCTTGCAAGCAAAGAAACTCAAAGGTCAACCCCTGTGGCTAAGGCCAGATTCTTCACACACAACCTTCATCATCCTAATTATCAGAGGCTGCAAAGCAGCAGGCTGATGGGGCCAAAATGCCCCCATGTCGGAGGAGCCTGCCTGACTTAAGGGAGAGTCCAATAAAGCAATGCACATGACTCTAGAAAGTGAGCCGAGCAAGCATTACAAGAGGAAGGCAGAAGTCCCCCTGCCACAAGACACTCAGCGGAACGTTCCTCCCCCATCACACACACACAGACCAGCTTGAGCTGAAGAGCAAACCAAGCCTTCTTGATTCGTTGCCAAGTCCTCAGCCTGGCAGGCATGCGCAGATACCTGTTCCACATTCTCCATGTCCAGCCAGTCCTGCTCGTCCAGGTCTGCTGCCATTTCCTCCAAGTACACGCAGCGTGCAGGAATCCCATTGCCACTTTTCAGATTGGGATCACCTGCAGGTTAGGAATCACAAAGCCACCAGTGACACCTCAAGCACAAAAGTTGAACCTACAAGCCCCTGTCCACAGGCCTTCCTGGCCTGGCAGACCTTAAAAATAATGGCTAACTTCAGGAAACACTTATCTCTTTGCTTGAAGAAAGGGGGGGGGGATGGACTCTAAGCTTAGTTTTATTCAGTGACAATGGTGTAGCCCATGCCTGAAGAGACATAGACACTACACAGAAAGGTAAGAAACTAAAGAACAGCTTGGAACTCATGAGGAAATTTTAAGCCCCTGCATGGCTGGCTGGCTGGCTGGCTATGAGCTTCAAGGGTTCCCCCCACCCACCCCACCGCACCCGCCCACCTTCCAGCTGAGAGAGGAGAAAGCAGCAGCAGCACCATAGCAAGAAACACATATCCTGCCAGTGAACGTAATTTGAAATGCTTCACCATTGTGTCAGTGGACAAGTTTTGGATCCTTGCGAAAGACTGACCAACCCACAAAGGCGCCCAAAAGCAAAAGCCAAGCCAGAAGAGAGTGTGGGACCAACAGCTGTCCTCCTCCTCTTCCAGAAGATTGCACAGCATACAGCACGCAGGGTCTTCATTGAGTCTGCAGCCTTGTCACCTCCACCATGATGCTGCAGCCCTGCCTCTACTGGACTACAAAGAATCCCAGTGGCTCGGAGTTCTCCCCAACCTGGACTCCAGGAACCCACAATCCCCAGCCTTACTGTTATCAAGTGTGATCAGGAAGATTCTCTGGATCATGTGGTTGATGTTGAGCTGCTCGCAGAGCTCCTGCTGGGAGCGGAAGGAGCGGCTAATTTCGGCCACCGAGTAGTCACAGTCGTCCAGACTCTCAGACACGCTGTTGTCAGAATCATCTTGGCTGGCCGAGGTTTCCTCCACTGGAGAAGTAGAGCAGGTCAGCAAGTGGCCTAGCTTGGCCTAACCTGGCTCCCAGGCCCCACCTGTGCAGCCCGACCCCTGCCCTGGAGGAAGGCTGTGGGTCAAGAAGCAGGGGGCTGGCGTAGCGACAGCACTCGGGAGCTGCCAGCCTGCGAGCCAAGCAGACTGCCCAAAACAAAGGTATCGGTGCCTCTGGGGAAAATGCGGAGCGCCTGCCTGCCGGCAACGTAGACCGAGCACTTTGGGCACTTCGTCTCCTCCTCCTGCGTGGCACCTCAGCACCATCCCTGTGGTCTCACAGCGGCCACCTGCTTGCCTAAGCAGGACACAGAAAGGCAGCCTCAGTGGTGGCCCTCCTGCCCTGAATGCCGGTCTGCCAGAGATTTGCCAAACTGGGCACCTTCTCGGGAAGTGATGTAAAACCCTTCCAGCCATGAGGCTGTAATTAAGCCAGCAAAGAGTTGTGGGGTTGGGGCTGGTGTGTGTGCGCGATCTGCTAGTCCCTGCAACGAGCAAGCCAGGGCTTTGCCCTGCTGCCCTGCTCCTGATCCCAGCCTTTGGGCTAAACCCGAGCTGTCCCTTCCAAGGCGGCGAGCACCCAAGACGCTGCCCGCCGCCCGCCCTGGCCGAGGGGCCTCTGCTTGCCCGTCTCCCCGCAAGCTCTCACCCGCGGGCGCCGGCGGAGGGGGCGTCGTCGGCGTCTGCTTCTGGATGTCGGCGAAGTGCTTGGCGTCGGCCACGGAGCTGAAGAGGGCGGCGAAGGGGTTCCCGGAGATGCCGCCGCCGCCGCTGCCGCTGTTGTTGTTCTCGTGGTCGGTCATCTCCCCGCCCGGCGAGCGCCTGCTCCATGGAGGGCTGGCGGCCAGGGCCAGGGCGCCTCAGGGCCCGCGCAGCCCCGCGGAGCCCGCCTGCGCTGCAGGGGCGGTGGGTCGGGTGGACCCCGCCGCCGCCGCCGCCGCCGCCGCTGCTGCTGCTGCCGCCGCCGCCCGAGAAGGGCCCCCGTGCTGGCCAGGCCAGGCCCGCTCGGCTCCCGGCAGGGCCGCGGAAGCGGGGAGGCGGAGGGGGGGACGGAGCGAGCGAGCGAGCGAGCGAGCGAGCGGCGCCCTGGCGCGGAGCCCGACTCCCGGCCAGGCCCGGGCCACCCGCTGCGCCGGCAAGGCCCGGCAGGAAGAGCCGCCCCGCAGCCGCCCCGCTCCTTCCCGGGCCGGCAGCTCCGACCCCACTTCCCAGGCAGTCAACCTGGCAACGCGTGACGCCAGCGGGCAGCGCCTCTGCGTCATCAGAGGGGGACGCGGAGCCGGGCCAATGTGGCCACAGAGATACAGCCGTGCAGAGCGACCCACGCCACGCGGCCCTCCAGGGGCCCTTCCACACGTAGTCGTCGTCGTCGCCCGCGGGGAAGCCCCGCAGTGTAGACCGCTCTTTTATTCAGCGTAGCTCGGATTGGGCGGCAGCAGCAGCGGCAGCAGCAGCGTGTCCCGCCTGCCCCGCTCCGGCCCTCCAACATGTAGCAGGGTGGCTCAATGCTTTTCCTTTCGTCTTGGAAAGAAAATGGAAATTTTGGGGGAATTGAAAAATAAGCAAAACTCTTCATCTTCTTCGCGCTCTTTACATGTCCCATCAGCCTCAGGTGGCCAGGACTGCTGGGCAGTGTTGCCCAACGCATCCTGAGGGCACCAGATTGGGGTGGGCTGCTTTAGGAACATAAAGAAGCCTTTCTGTTCCTAAAGCTATTTTATGTTATTATTATTATTATTATTATTATTAATTTATATAGCACCATCAATGTACATGGTGCTGTACAGAGTAAAACAGAGCTTTGCTTGCTCGTGAAGTCATCATTATATTTTAAAACTTTTAAAAGTAAACTAGCTAGCAAATTTGTAATTATTGTCTGAATAGATTCGAACTACATTAAATGACTGCTACAGCATCCGGAACACAGGACTGTTAGAGCAGTACGACAATGGAACCAGTGACCTAGGGAGGTTGTGGGCTCTCCCACACTCGAGGCCTTCAAGAGGCAGCTGGACAACCATCTGTCAGGGATGCTTTAGGGTGGATTCCTGCATTGAGCAGGGGGTTGGACTCGATGCCCTTGTAGGCCTCTTCCAACTCTGCTATTCCATGATTCTATGATTCTTTAGAACAAAACCCAAACTCAAAAATGCACAATGGTGACTCTGCTCACATTGGAAAACTAAGCATAAATATCTATAAGTAAAATAGGCTTTAGATCAATAATTTTAATAAGGAATGAAAGATATAATTATGCTGGGAATCTTACAAAGATTACCACCACACCTAGCTTCATTATTTCCAGACATTTTACATATCTAGTCTTCCTGTAAAAATACTCTTATTACATAATTTTAGAAATTTTTTTTTTTGGGGGGGAGCAAAGGTTTGGCAAATATATATATATTTGCCTGGGCACCACAGTTCAAGAAGGACGCAGACAAGCTGGAGCGTGTTCAGAGGAGGGCAACCAGGATGATCAGGGGTCTGGAAACAAAGCCCTATGAAGGGAGGCTAAAACAAGTGGGCATGTTTAGCCTGGAGAAGAGAAGACTGAGGGGAGACATGACAGCACTCTTCAAATACTTAAAAGGTTGTCACACAGATCCTCCCAGAGTGCAGGACATGGAATAATGGGCTCAAGTTACAGGAAGCCAGATTCCAGCTGGACATCGGGGGAAACTTCCTGACTGTTAGAGCAGTACGACAATGAATACCATTGTTTTTATACTGTTGTTTTTATGTTTTTGATGGTTTAAAATTTTGTATACTTTTTAATGCTTACTGTTTTTAACTGTTGTAAACCGCCCAGAGAGCTTCAGCTGTTGGGCGGTATATAAGTGTAATAAATAAATAAAATAAATAAATAAACAAACCAGTTACCTAGGGAAGTTGTGGGGTTTCCCACAGTAGAGGCATTCAAGAGGCAGCTGGACAACCATCTGTCAGGGATGCTACAGGGTGGATTCCTGCACTGAGCAGGGGGTTGGACTCGATGGCCTTATAGGCCCCTTCCAACTCTACTATTCTATGATTCTATATCTTGTCTTAAATTCTGAAAGAAAATATTTCATAATCCAAAGCTGTTGAATTTTTCACAGAAAAACAAAAATTATCCTCCAGGATTTTTTTTTTTTTAAAAATCTCTCTAATTGTGACACAGCTTTTCACATTTGCATAAAGTACAGCACTCACCAAGAACCTCTTGCATTTGCACATTCTTGTGTGGCATGATTTGCACCCATGTGTGGTCATCTGTTACTCTGGTAAAGGCAGAAGGCACTTTGGTGGCTGCAAAATGCCATCCATTTCTTCCCAACCGCAATCCAGTGGATTCAGCATTTGCATTGTCGTCATGATCCAAGAGGTCAAGTGACTCTGGGAGAGCAATGAATGCTGTTTGAACATGTGCTGTGGTGGAGCTTGGTGGCACTTCAGCAAGAGATGTGCTCAACTTTCTGTGCACATCATAAAAAATGGTCACTTTTGCTGGTGCTGTGGACACGTTAGTTCGTTTATTCATTCTAGAAAGGGGCTATTAAAATTATTAGTTTAAGTTTTGAATAAATGTTGAAATAGCAGCACCCCAAAAAGGATATTGAAGAGATGAAGAAGAGGGCAATCAAAATGATCAAAGGGCATGGAGCAACTCCCCTGTAGGGAAAGATGACAGCATTTGGGGCTCTGTAGCTTAGGAAAATGGCAGGTAATGGGGGAGGTGATAGAGGTGTACAAAATGATGCCTGGTTCTGTTCTCTCATAATGGGACTTCAAGACCGATGAAAAGGAAGGACTTCCTCACTGTCCTTTCCTTCGCCTTTGCCAGCAGAGTCTGGTTCCTACTCAGCTCTAGGCTGTTTTTCCTAACAGGTAGTAGGTGGAGATGATTCAGCTCCATTTCCTCTTTTGCAGCCTCTTTTCAGTCACACGGGTGAAGGGAGGGGGAGGCGGAGAGGCCCCCACCCACAGGCTTCCTGTGGCAGCCTCATTGCAGAGAAGTTTCCTTGTGCAGCACAGCAGTCAGCAAAAGTCACGAAGGTTCAATTGGTACTTTTTCTGCAACTTGAGCGATTTCTCTTTGACGACGAGTGAGGGGATCCCCACGCGTGGCCACATTCTGAAGAAAGAGCATGGGGGGTGGCCACTGTCTCCTGTGTGCAATGGTCCTTGGATTGTTCTTCAAAGGTAGGGCTTGACTCCAGGGTAAACCATCCAGTGGGCAGGGCCAGAAAGCCACCGAGTCCTCAAGACAGGGAGAAGGGAGGGTCCCTTTGGGGAAGGCAGAAGAAGGCAGGCAGCCCATTCACCTCGAAATGCGCCTTTCCCATGTGGGAGTGGTCTACAGTGGTTCTCTAGAATGTTCCTAAAAAGTGGCCCTTGCCAGGGCCACATCACTTGCTTGAAAAGAAGACCCCTGCCCCATTTGCTTTCTGGCCTCCATCCGGAAAGGAGCAGGCTGTGGTGTCCGATGCCTCTGGTGACACAGCCTCTCCGCCCCCCTCAAAAGACCCTAGAAAGAGCAGCACTTTGCCCTTGCCTAAATGCCAGCAGCCTTTGCCTCAGCGAGTTCCATCAAGCCACCTGGACTAAGAGCCCTTCAGAGATGCCACCACCTCCACGAATGTGCCTCAGCCCCTTTGAAAACCATTCGGGCTAGCGGCCATAGCTCCATCTAGGGGATAATTCCCTCTATGAGCCTCCCTGGGGCTGGCCGCCGCTCAGCTTCATGCACTGACCCCCTCTGGGGCCCTAGTACGATGAGAGAGGGAGAGAAGCCTCTCTCTGCCCACGTTCCCCACACCGGGCATGGCTTTTAAAACCTCTGCCATGTCCCTCTGTGGTTGCCTCTTTTCTAAACAAAAAGGCATGTGTGCCTTGGGCTGTGGTCCTGATCCATGACTGGGTCCAGGTCTGGCAACCGTTGGCGCTCCCAACCTAGTCAGGGCCAATCCAGCCTCTTTGCCCCAGTTGCTGGTGCTTGGTCTGGGCTGCTCGATATGTGACACCTTCTTTCCTTTTCAGGCATTATCACTGCTGGAGAAGATGGATCTAAAAAAGGTACAGCTCATCCTGATTTCCCAGGGGAAGGAAGGCCATGGTCCTGGCTGAGTACCAAGGATGTGCAGAAGTAGGGCGGTGGTGCTGACTTCATTTTGGCCCCCTTCCCACTGTTCTACTCCTTGGTGAATGGGGAGCTCCCCCGCACCCCCGTGATTTCTGTCCTCTTCTTTGACTTGCAGAGATGCCCTCTGAAACCTCCTGAGCTTGTGAGCTGACGGTGGGAACCCAATGTTCAAGCACTGGAGCTGCCCAAGGAGGGCACAGTGGGAAGTGGCCCTGGGTGGGGGCTTCTCTGCTCTGAGATCTCACCAGGCTGCAGCTCCTGGGTGGGGAGGGCATGCGAGGCTGCCAGGCCCAGCACACTTACTAGGCAACGAAGACCCATTGGATGCAGAAGGATGCCCTGTTCCCTGAGTCATGCACAGAGGAAGAGAGGGCAAGGCAGAGATCCGGGGGTGGGTGGGCAGAAGCCAAGAGTGATGCACAGAGTGGGGGGGGATGCTCCCAGGCATGGCCCACGATGTGGCTTTCATAGGTAGGGCTGAGGAAGGGGCCAGCCCTTTCCTGGCGCTGACTAGTGCACAGTCCCCCACCCCACCCCACTTCAGGGCTTTTCTAAATAGGGGGGGCATGTTTGTCGTACTGTTCCTACCAAGAAAGTTTCCACCTGTGCAGGTGGAGTAGAGATCTTGGGTCCCAGTGCTGTGTGCACTTTCTCCCCACTCCTCTCAATCCTTCCCATCTGTTTTGCAGGTGGATCAATCAAGGTGAATCAGGATGGAAAAATCATCATTCTGGAGTGTGAAAACAACCCCCCCATGATAAACTGGGAAAAAGATGGGATGGATTTAAGCCACAGTGAAACCCAACTGCGCCTGGGCTCTGTGATGGATGACCCGAGAGGTGTCTACCAGTGTGTCAATGGAAGCAAAACAACTCTGCAGGTGTACGTCCGAAGTACGTGAGCCTCCTCAGCCCCTGCTTCAAGCTCATCACCAGGGCAGAGCTGCAAAGGCCCCGCCCACCCCTTTCCACTGCCAGCAGGCAAGCCTGGCCAGAGTGCAGCACCAAGGGCCTGGCCGGAGGCAGCTTTGCCCCCCCCCCCCCGGTTGTGACCACCCGCTCCTTTTCTTCTCGGGGCTTTGGAAATGATCTGTGTGGGAAACAGGTTTCCCGACAATCCTTCTGGGCAGGATGAAATCAGGGATGGGGGTGGAGGATCGATTGGGTCTTGACAAAGGTAAAGCAGATAGGCAAGAAAGTGCCCAGGAAGAGCTGAAGGAAAATTTGATTACATTTCAAATTTTACTTCAAAAATCAGCATTTATTAGGTGTTTGTCACATCTTTAAGTGGTTTTCTAATTGGTTAAATGAAATCAGTGGTCTTAGTACAAAAGCAAGCATTTCACTATCTACTGTTAGTTGTCAGCTCTAATATACATAATGCTTCTGCATGTCAGCTGTTCAGTACTAAATGGCGTTGCTGTCAGCTGTCAATCACATCAGTTGCCCCAGTGATTTAAAATCCCCTACTAAACGTTGAGATCAAAAGTGAAATATTGTTGGACATCAATTAGTGTGTTCAAACTTAGAATACGCTGCAGAGGAGAATTTTGGGGAGCAAGTGTTTTTCCACTCTACTTCCAAGCCCTTCCTGCAGACCTGATTTTTCCTGGGGGTGGGGTGTGTGTAGTACCTTGCCAACAGCTATGCTGGAGGCTGGGGTGGGGGTGTCTCATGGGGCTGCAGCAGTTCTTTGGATCCGTTTCTAACGAAGGAGGGGAGGCATTGGGTCCATGTTAGCCTGGAAACCGTTTCTTTTGACCTGGACGGGCTTTCCCCTAATCTCACATGGGGAGGGCCTGTTTGTGATCACTCACTGATGAGGGGCAGGCAGTTTGCACATGCGCAGAGGTACCCTCTGTGCAAATGAAGTCATGTGTGGGCCATGTCTGGGCGTGCTGTTGGGCATGTTGCAGTGGGAGCCAGACGGTGCTCAGTGCTGTCTCTTGCCACAGTGTGCCAGAACTGCATCGAGTGGAACCTACCCACAATCATTGGGCTAACACTAGCCAGCCTCGTGGCCACGTCATTCCTGGGTGTCGCCGTGTACTGCATTGGTGCAGAGGAGTCGGGCCAGCGATCTCGAGGTGAGTGATGGGCGGCGTGGGCAGCTTCTCCGGCAGAGGAGCAACAGCCCGTTTGGCAGCAGACGCATGCGCACCCCTGCGCTGTGGGACCCTGGGAAGAAGGGGGTTGGGATCCAGAGACCTCTTGCCCCAGTAGCCAGCCTCCTGCTTTTGCAGCCTGGCTCCAGAGACAGGCTGACCCTGGGCTCCCATGCTTGGCCATCCAGGCGGCTTCCCACGATCTCAGGTTTCCTTCTTCCTTTGTAGCTTCTGATAAGCAGACTCTGCTAGCCAATGATCAGCTCTACCAGGTGAGTGGAGTCCCTGGTTCTGCACTGGGCCCCGGGCCCCTCCCCTCCCTCCCTCCCTCCCTCCCTCCCTCCCAAGAGGGGTCTGGTGGGCAGACCTTCACTTGGACTTTACCTGCCTCTCGCAGCCCATGGCAGGGCTCTCACTGCCCCTATCAGACAGCCCTGGAGCTGCTTGGCACACGGTCTGTCCTCTGGAACGCCCCCACCTCTCTTTCCTTTAAAAAGCACATTGCTTGCCCTTGTGGCCAGAGATAATCCTCCCCGTGGGCTGAGCACAAGACCCTGTGGTGCCTGAGGTAGAAAAGCCCAGAGGGCCCTGATGGAACAAGAGGGAGAATGAATGCAGCCCCCCACCAGTCAGCCGGCTCCTCCCTGCTGCTGTGTGCTTGGCCTGGCCCCACTGGAGGTGTTGGGAGGGGCCTCAGGGGCCTTGGCCGTGGCCTTGCAAGTCCCCTTCGCACACCGTTTGCCGGAAGTGCTTCGTTAGTGAGGGGCTGTCTGCATGCTCTGAAGCCCCAGGGTGGCTCTGAATTTGCGCTGCATCAGTTAGATGAGGTAGCTCCCAATTCGGAGCCACCCTGGAGCAAAGAGCGGAAGATCTGACTTTACCTGCCTGAGCGAGGACGGCACGGCTCTTCTGCTGTCTGTCCTCACTCCGACGCTGCTCCGGGGGCCTTCCTGGGCGGAAGGCAACTTCCCATGGTTCGCCAGAAGCTGCGGGAGGGGGCCGGGCGGGCCTAATGGTCGCTGCAAAGCCCGCGCTGCCTCCCCCGGTGGGGATTATTTGCCACCACCACCCCAGTGATACCGTGGGGTTTGGCAGAGCGGTGCTAACCCAGCGTCATGACGGCAGCCCCTTAGTCTGGGCAGTGGCGCTGCTGGCATTGGAAGGCGGTCGTCATCATCGCACACGGGTGTGGCTAGAATGTGCCGGCCCCGGGCGTGCGGCCGTGGCTGCTAGCAGGGCTGGTGTAGGGGAAGGACGCTGCTGCTCCTTCCTGGTGCCAGGCAGAAGAAGCTGATGCTCACCACTGAGAACGTCTGTGGCCTCGGTCGTGCCACGGAGATGAGCCCTTTGCAGGATTGACGGCGGAGGTGACCAACATGCTGCTGTTCCGGTCTGAGAAATGCCGGGGGAAATGCTGAGGAGACACCGATACATCAGAAGCCACATCGGGGGCTTCCAGAGGAGGCTTTTGTGGCAGGCCCTCGCCCTGCCTGATTCTCAGAGGTTTATGGAGGGTCCGGACAACACTGCCTGCGGCTCATGACCCTCCCATGTTTTCTTAGTGGCTCTTCCGTCTTTTTCTCCATTAAGGAGAAAAAGATGTCAGAACTGCATAACTCCTTCCATCTGCTAGCACTGAGAACACCACCAGCCCCACCCCCCCAGTCTGGGAGCCCCCATTCTCTGACCTCCCCGTAACTCATGAGTGAACAACGGAGAGCCAGACTCAAGAGCTCGTGTAGAACCGGCCGTGGCTGCTTATGCCGCAGCAGATGAACACAGCCGCAGCCCCCTTGGATGTGGTGGTAGCTGTGACAGCGGAGTGGAGCCTCTGTGCCCGGAGGCAGTGGGGTGGGGCTGGGAGCTTCCAACGCAGCCCAGCTGCGGGGCCAGTTGTGTCATGCCTGTGTCTCAGGCCACGGCGGCCTCCTCTGTCAATCCCCCGGCCTTGCGAGCAATGCAGGAGAAGAAACCTAGGCCCTGATTCTGTATGCCGGCCTGTCTTTCCCTCCAGCCCCTTGGAGAACGCAACAACGGGCAATACAGCCACATTGGAGTAGCCAAGTCCCGCCACCGGTGAAAGGGGGACGAATTGGTCTGCTGCTGCCCTTCCTGCCTAGCATTTAACTTGATGGGATTGCTGACCGTCCGTTGCTGCATTGGTGATCAAGAGTTCGAGAATGAAAGTTGTTTCAAGCAGCAGATAAGGAAGCAAAAAGAGGAGTCCAAATCTTGCTGTGCATTCATCTCAGAAGGGCACACCCATTTTTTGTATTCTGTAAAGGGGTGAGCCGCTGGCCTCTGTTCCCTTACCCATGGTTTTAAGTACTCCTATATCTAAAAAGTCAAGGGGTAGAATATTTCATAGCAGCCATTTCTTTGCTAAACTGAAGGGCTGCTGTTGTGGGGGTGCTTAACCAGTTGGAGCATCTTGGCAAACACCCCCCTTGGCAGGTTGCCTAGAGGTGGGCAGCACTACGGTGCAGCCAATCAGAGGCCTGGGCCTTAGGGGCCTCCTTTTTTTTAGGAATGGAGATGAAGGGTGAGTTCAGCACTTTTCGTCTCTATGTAACTAAAATTCCGTTTCTTTATTTCATCCCTGTGCATCCGATGTCTTCCCTAATAAACATTTTTGCTTATTTTCTTCTTTCAAGTTGTGTGGTCTTCAATGCACGTCCACTGGCCCATTCTGAGTGTTTCAGCTGCCGTTACTTGCACAAACATGTAGTTGCACATGGGATGTTCGTTCGCATGGCAGGAGAGCTGCACAGCGGGTGCAATTGGCAGGCCGTGGGTGTTGTTTGTGTCTTTCTTGAAGTGCAGCTGCGCTTGCTCCGACCACATCCTGTGGAACGAGCACAATGGCTGGGGGCCGCGCACTCTTACGTGGGACCACAATCCTTCCTCCCCGCCACTTCCTGTGCCGATCTGCCTCCCGGCGGGGCTAGCAAGGAGTCTGTGGCACGGTGCCCATCCCACCTTGAGCGGGAGATCCTGTCTGGTGTATTCCCAAGAGGATGTCATGGGCCCCCGATTCCCCCCTCCAAGGGCTCCTCTGGCTGAGGATGGGCTGCAGCCTCTCTGGAGCCTGTGATGGCAATACATACAATGCCCCCCCCCCCGCTTATGGCCCTGTGATCAGCACACCCTGGGCTGCTGCTGCCTCCCCCACCCCTTGGACATGACCTGCTGCACTGCTGCAGCTCTTGCCTTCTGCAGCCCACCTCATTCCCACTACCCCACGCCCACGGCTTTCCCTGTATCTCCTCTAAGTAGCAAGTAGGCACACCTGGGGTCCTCAGCAAGCAGGATCAGACCAGGACAGAAAAGAATCGCAGGCAGAGTCTGTGGGATGGAGCATGCTGGGCCAGGAGGGGCTTTATTAGGATTCCTTGCAAGTACAACAGAAATGGCACCCGAATGCCGGTCTTTTTCAAAAAGAGCAGAGCCATTGCTGTGACGAGGGGCAGAGCCCAGTTGCGCCCTGGGGTGCCGAAAGGTAGGAGGAGCAGCAAGAGAGCGCAGAGGGCTGGACAGCCATGGGCAGCACACTCAGCTGGGTTAACCAGGCCGGCGCTGGTCATCGCTGAGTTGCAGGAACCTTGTAGGTGGGCTTGGCTGCAAGTAGCCTTAAAGGCTGATGAATGAATGACGGGGGGGGGGGGACTCCTTAGGTGAGCCCCTTTGCCGTCAGCCCTGAGTCAACAGCTCCAGAACTGGGCCAAACTCCCCCATCCAGCTTCCCCCACCACACCTCCCAGCAATCAGGTCCCACTCAGGTCTGGGCAGGGGGCTGTGGATTCAAGAGAACCAGACCAGGTGCGGATTTGGTGCCCCCTCCCTCTGTGACTGCAAAGGGGCAGGGGAGGGCCGCTTGTCCTGTCCCTCTGCAGCTTCCCCCCCTCCCGTGATCTGTCCAGGTGTGAGAAAGGGCCCTGGGGAGACCTCTTTGCCCCCGGCAGCACCCCCGTCTCCAGGGCAGGCTGAAGGAGCTCCAGCCACGGCTCTGAGGGCTCTGAGATGGAGGCGCGTCTTCTTCTGGGCCATGCGAGGGGCTGGGAAAGGCCGGCCCTCCGGAGGCACCCCAGGGTGGTCACAGGGATGCAGAGATGCCAAGGAGCAGTTTTTTGCTAGACTGTGGAAAACAGAGATAGGGGAGGGGCAACACCTCCCTCCTGGAGGGGAAGCTGCCGATGCCCAAGGGGGTGAACGCATCCGATGAGCCCTTTGCCCGTCAGCAGAGAAGAAGTTTCCTCGTGGCGCTTCTCCACCAGCATCTGCCCGTGTCCGTGGCTCAGAAGGCCCTGGGCTCCAGCCCAGCATACACCTCACGCTGGCCTTTCCGGATGGGCTGGTGGGACAAAGAGGGCCATTACTCCCCAGGGCCCTCCCTGAGATGGGGCCCATTCTCTCCCCCCTGAAGGGGGTGGGCTGCTGACCGGGAAGCAGGGCTGGGCTGCCCCAGGAGAGTGAGGGACTAGTGAGGGCTGGGGCGCCCAGCCTAGCTGCCTGGTGGGGTGCTCCCTCTCCAGCCTCTCAACCCTGTGCTTACCTCGTAGTCTGGGTTTGGGACCGGTGGGGGACGGTCCACTTTTGGGCCTGGAACAAAATGCAGAGTGCGTGGTTGTTACCATAGCCATGTTTGAGAGGCAGCTGTTATCCCAGGCTGGTAACTGGGGGAACAGTCTCTGTCCACACGAAGGAGGGCCTGGCAGGTGCTTCAGGACCCCGTGTCTTGATGGAGCAGTAAACCCTCGCCCCGCCACCGCCACCACCACCACCACCACCGCAGCCGCCTCTGTGGTCGGTCCTACCCCCACCCTCCAGCCAGGTCTTGGCTTGGCTGAGCAGGACCCTTCCGCAGCTCTCAGGTTGCCCACCCTCTGGTCCAGAGCCTCCAGCCGCAGGTCAGAGAAAAGAGGGAGGCGCTGGGGGGGGGGGCTGGCGGCCCCGGCCTCCCTGCGGAGAGCGGGTGCCCCGGCGCGGCACTCACCTCGGGGCCTGCCGCGGGGGCCTCCCTTGGCCAGCCCCCCGCCGAAGCCAGCCGCGCGCTTCTTGCTGCAGTAGTAGACCAGGACCAAGGTGCCCAGGGTGATGAGCAGGTCAGCCGCCACGAGGCCGCCCACGAGCCCCACGCCCAGCTCCACGCAGCCTTCGCACACTGCGCGGGAGAGCAAGCCGGTCAAGCAGGGCAGGGCAGCCTCGCGGGCCGGGGAAGGGCCGCGCCTCCTCCCCCGCGGGAGGCGCGCTGGGCAGCTGCCGCGAGCCCTGCGCCTCCCGCGCCTCCGAAGGGCCGGGGGCAGCGCCGACCCCGGCCGCCCGCCCTCGCGAGCAGCAGCCCTCACCTCGGGCCTTCAGGAAAATCGCCCTGGCCTCGCCGCCGCCGACGGCGCAGCGAAAGTATTTCCCCTCCTCGACGGCCTTCAGCTCCTTCTCCGCGGTGATGACATAGGGTCCGACGTCGGTGTGCTTGAGGATGGCCCTGAACGCGCCCCCCACTTTCTCCTCCCATTTAGCGTTCCCCAGGGGGCAGGTGAGGGTCACAGACTTCCCAGAGATATCCACACGGATCCCTGCGGCGGGGGAGCAAGAAGAAAGGGAGGCCCTGGGGCAACGGCCAAAGGCCCCAGCTCGCCCCCCCCCCGCCACGGCCCTCTCTCCCTCCGCCCGCAGCTTTGGGTGCGCAGAGGCCCCTGAAGGAGCGGCCCCCTGAACCCCCCCCGCCCCCCCTGCAGCACCTCTGGAGGAGGAGGAGGAGGCCTTGAGTGAGGAGAGGGGCCTCCTCCACGCAGATGGACTCAGTTGCCCGGGTGTGTGGAAGTAGGGGCCGCCAGGTGCTGGGCCAAACCTCGGACCCCTCCCTGCCTGGAAGAAGGGGGTCTCCGCCCCTCCCTCCCTGCATGCGTCGCAGGGCAACGGGGAGGGCGCCAGCGACCAAGGAAGGGAGCCACGGCTGTGGGGAACATTTCTGCTCTCCCAGACTCTTGTGGGGCACAAGTGTTTCCCTTTTAGGCTTGGAGCAGTTTTGACTATTTGAACGGGCTGTTGCTATTTTAGGTTGTTATGTAGGTTTGTATATTTTATTTTCTCTCTCTAATTTTAATTGTATTTTTATATTGTTAGTTTGTTAGCCGCCAAATTTATGCAGAAGGTACAGGATATGTAAATAGATTAACCTTCTGCTGACCAGACTGCTCTCTTGTTGGGAACCCCAGTGCAGAGTCCAAGAACGCAACCTGAGAGGCATGTGCAAAGAAGCCGCCTTCCCCAAACTGCAAGTTGAACCCAACTAGGCTGGGCTAGGTTTAAAGGAGGCAAGGCTTCACCTGGCGCATGGGAGGCCGGATCAGTGCCCCAAATCACCCATTTCCCAGTCCCAGTTCACCCAGTGCCTCCTCTTCCCAGTCCATAGCAGCACCATCCCACACTCCCCCCTCCGAAGGAATGCCTGAAAGAAGTGGCCTCCGGTGCTGGTGCATGTCAGCCCCCCTCTTACCTGCATTCTCTCCCCAGACTGGGCTGGCTGTGAAGAGGAAAAGAGAGTGGCAGTGAGGAGCTGGCCATCCCGCTACCAGTGACCCCCCTCCCACACCCCCATGTCAAAAGCAAAGGCCCCCTTTCCACCCCCATCACCCCTACCCACAAAAGGCTCCTTTTGCAGAAAGTTAGCAAAGCCGCTTCTTCTGAGGCCGTGGAGGGAGGGCAAGGCTCCTGCAGCTCCAGTTTAACTTCCTGCCCCCTCAGCCCCCTCCTTGCATGCTCTTTCTGCCCAGCTGAGAGCAGACTGATATGTATGTATGTGGGGGGGGGCATGCTGGAGGGCTCATAGAACATCGCAGAGGAAGGAGGCCAAGCTCTCAAGCAGAAAGGGGTTCATAAGGCCTCTCTAGGCCTCCAGGACCATTGATGTCCTGCCCACACCTGGAAGATGGATTCACCCGTTCTGTTCTTCCAGGCCAGGCAGCTTGTAAGCCAGCTCCAGCTGTCCTGTTGAAAGATCCGCCAGCTCTTTCACCAAGGAGACCCTCCCCATCCCTGGGTCAACAACAAGAGGCAGCAGCATCCTTTTGCTGGGCTCATCTGTGCTGCGAATCCCCCTACCAAAAGTGGACTCCTGTGGAACCTGAAAGTTTGCACCCATGTTCAGACCCTTGGCTGGTCTGCTCACTCTGTTGTTGTTCTGCAGGGCCAGGCCAGCTCAGAGAACCTTGCCCCACTCTTGGGTCCCTCCATTCCCCACACTGATTGCTTCCTGTAACAAATGAGCTTGTCTCTCACGCTTGCTGAAGAGCCAGGCTGCCAAGCGGAAGAGGCTGCCGGGCCCCCTTTCACCCCCTGCTTCAGCCATCAGGCTCTCGGGGTGGGGTGGGGAGGTGGTTGCTGTCCATCAAGCACCCCCACAGAGACAGGGCCGATACTAGAAGGGCAAGATCTCTGACCGTGTGGGCCCTGTTCTCTCCAGAGAAGGAGCCTGGGCAAGTTCTGGGTGATCTGCTGTGGCCACTTCCCTACTCCCAACCGTGGCTCCCAGGACTACCACTCCAGTGCCATGGATTTTACATCACACCTGTGGTCTCTGCATGAACTGCCATCCCAAAACCACCCGTAGGAGAATCCAAGCCCCTGAGCTGGGAGGGGGATCGCTTGGTGAGGGAGGGGAAATGGCTGTTGTTGAATTACTGCTAGATTCAGGGCAGGCCAAAGGCCGCATTGCTTCACACAACAGACAGTTAATGAACACCCGGAATTCTCTGCCAGAAGGTGGGCTGCTGGTGGGCTGCTGCCACCATTGGCTCTATAGGGGGATTAAAGACATTCATGGCAGCAGGGATGGTGGGGATGGGGAGACTATAAATGGCTGCAAGTGAAATGGAGGCTGGGGGTGGAATGGAGTCCACGGCCATGTGCTTTTGTGGGCTTCTGGACGCATCTAGTGGGCCACTACTGGGAAGGCCTGGACTAGATGGACCCAGCCAGACTTTCCTGATCCAGCAGGGCTCCTTGTTGACCCCAACGTGCCCCCAACCCCTCCACTGCGACTGGCCAGTTGTACTTACGCAGACAGAACAGGGCGGCCCCCAAAGCACCGAGCCAGGCGGCCAGGTGCATGTTTGGGCTTTCTGCTCTTCTCACGGCTGCTTTGGATCCCATCCGGCAAGTGCCGCTGCGTTTGCACCTGGGAAGAGAAGGAGGTGCAAAGCTTTTGAGGTGCCCCAGAAGTGCTGAGCTTGGCTGGTCTGTAGGCAAAGAGAAACAAAGGCTCAGTGTTTCCAGTGCTGCTTGACGCGCCTGTGGCAGCCCAGCCCAGCCAGGAAGTGCAGAAGCGCACGGTAGCTGCATGTGGCCCGTCAGGAAGAGTGCGCGGCTGCCGACCGCTGGGCGTCTCGTGGGGCCTTTCTGTGAGGGCTGGAATGAGGAGGGCAGAACCGGCTGGTCCTAGGACCACATGAGGGTTCAGCAGGCTCAGTCCTCTGAGGCTAATGCAAGCCCTGCCTCAGTTTCCCCAAGTCAGCCTGCGGGCCCTGCCAAGTACTGAGTATTAGCCAGTTTGCCCCTTATAGCTCCCATCAGCCCTCAAAGCCCTTGAGCTGTGCTCCAACTTACAGTAAGGGGTTTATTAACGAATAACTGTGGATTGAAGAAGGCAGAAGGGAACACACTTCCAAGGGCAAGGCGGAAGGGCGAAGCGCAGGGGCGCCTACCTCCTCCTGGGCCTGAGCCCTTCCCAGGACCTCTCTGGGGCTCCCTTGAAACCCTGTGACAGTGGGGACCTCCTTTCCAGAGCCCCCTCTGGGCCCTAGCACTCCACTGGTGAGCCTACAGGCCCCTCTCCCCAAGAAGAAGAAGAAGAAGATGATGAAGGAGAAGGAGAACGCTCTGCAAGCTAGGTGGGCCAGGCTAGTGCAAGGGCTAGCTGCTGCCATAAGATGTGGAGATGGCCATGGACTGCTGAAAGGGCACTTAGAGAAATACATGGAGGAGGAGGAGGAGGAGGAGGAGGAGGCAGCGGCTGTGCAGGGCTACTAATTAAGGGGGCCAACAGCAGGGAGGGATCGCTCTCTCACACCCCACTTATGGGCTTCCGACTGGGGCATCTGAATGGCCAGTGTAGGGCCAGATGGCCGCCGGTCTGATTCAGCTGCAGGATTCTTTTAATGCCCCCCTTACAGCACTGTGGCTGCAGCGGACCTTAGAGCTGATACTCCCCAGCCCTGCTGATTCTGCCTTCCGGGACAAACCGAGGGAGAACAGGCCGAGATGCAACAGTCCAGTTCTGTCAGATCTGCTTCCTGCTTTTGTGGGGCAGGTGCAGCTCTCTCTTCTCCCCTCCCCCCAGCCTGGCTCAGAGAGGAACGTGTCGAGCCATCCTCCTTGCTGCTGCATGTTGAGGCCTGGCGCCAGTGGCATGCGCCCTGCAGCTGTGGAGGAGCTGTGCATGCGCTGGGGGAGGGGGAGTCGCAGGCCCCTGTGGTGCACAAGGCACCCTGGGATGCAGCCTCGTTTCATCCACCCGCCTGCTTCTAGACCTTGAGCTTTTGCATCATTACCGAATAGCCACAATCACTCTCCCCACGTCCCAGGAAGGGTTAAGGCCCTGCAGGGTCAGTGGTGCTGCGACTCCTGGAAAAGATGCCCGTCTGTCTGTATTCCTCTCTCCCTGGCCACCGACACAAAAGGCTGCTGCTGCTGCCGCCGCCGCCACCAGGTTCTCCCTGCCTGGGGTGCTCCTATGTCTGTGCCCATTCAATTAGAAACCTTGCATGGCTGTGTGCTAGAACAGTTGGTCATGGGACCGACCGGAGGGGAGGCGACCCTCCATTTAATCCTCAGGACCTGGGAGATTTGAGTGTTGTTGAAGTGAATAGAAACAGTGACCACAGTGCTATCAAGTTCAATTTATATGCAAGTGGAAAATTGCCAAAGAAGTCCAACACACTCACATTTTACTTCAAAAGTGGAAACATCTCTAACATGAGGGGACTGGTCAAACAGAAGTTGAAAGGGAAGTCAAGAGGGTCAAACTGAGTAACCACTGAGCAACAGATCCGACCCTCTTGACTCTCCCTTTCAACTTCCGTTTTACCCTCAATTCTGACAATCTCTCCGGAATGCTCGGTGGTTACTCAAAACCACACTAATTGGGAGGCTCAGCGAAGAATGTAGACCTCAGGCCAGGAAAGGTACCACAAAGTCACCAGCATGGCTAATCAGCAGCGTCCAGGAAGGTACTAGAGAAAAGGAGGGGAAGGAGATTGTAGCAGAGGAGCTGAATGCATTCTTTCCGCCTGTCTTCACCCAGTTGAAATTTAAGATGTCTCGCTGGCTATTATTTTAATGTATTAGTTTTTATATGTTTTAATCAGTTTTATGTATTTTATAATATTTTGTATTCTGTGTTGTTCCCCACCTCGATCCAGAGGGAGAGGCGGGTAATGAATAATAATTACTATTATTATTATTATTATTATTATTATTATTATTATTATTATTATTGTTATTATTATTCCAAGTAATAAATAAATAAATAAATTATTATTAGGTGTAGGGGCAACGCCTGCTGTGCCTGAACTGATCTATTCAGGAGGGGAGTCCGAGGAACAGAAGCAAATAGTGGTGACAAGAAATGATGTTCCAGACCTTGTGGACAAACTGAAAGCCAACCAGCCAACCACTGGGTGCAGATGGGATCTCCATCCGAGAGTTCTTAAAGAACTTAGATGTAACTCGGTTTGCTGCTGACACCGGTAACACGTAGATGAAGATATCTCTGCTAAGCTGAACTGCTTCCAGAGCTTGACCAGCCTATTTGTGGGAACTTCCCTTCAATTCTAAGAACACAGCCTATTACTCATCGTTCTCTCATAACATGTACACACAACTAGCCACATCTGTTACTGATCGCTTCCAGTCAGCCTATACAGATAGTTAGGGATAGCACTCCTATGAAGTTAAAGGAAGCCAGATTCCAGCTGGACATCAGGAAAAACTTCCTGACTGTTAGAGCAGTACGACAATGGAATCAGTGACCTAGGGAGGTTGTGGCCTCTCCCACACTAGAGGCCTTCAAGAGGCAGCTGGACAAGCATCTTTCAGGGATACTTTAGGGTGGATTCCTGCATTGAGCAGGGGGTTGGACTCAATGGCCTTATAGGCCCCTTCCAACTCTGCTATTCTATGAGTCTATGAAAAGCAATGAACCCTTATCAACAATACATACTATGTTCATACTGTGTGACAGGGGTAATCCAGCTGACATTGTTTACTCAGGCTCCCAAAAGGCTTTCAACAAAGTCCCCTCACCAATGACTCATGAGCGAATGTAGTAGGCATGGAATAAACGGAGAGGTTCTCTTATGGATCCGTAACTACCGTATTTCTTCAATTCTAAGACGCACTTTTTCCCCCATATACACATCTCTAAAAATGGGGTGCGTCTTAGAATCGTGTGTGTGTCTTAGGGTTTTTTCCTGTTGGTGGTACTGAAATTAGTGTGTGTCTTACAATCGATGGCGTGTAGTTAAAGAACTGAAAGAAAATGATATAAATAGACAGTTCTCATAATGCGTATGTGTGGAAACAACATCAGTCTCCCAAGGCTTTGCGTAGGGACCAGTGCTTTTTAAATAGTTTGCAAATGATCTGGAGTTACAACATCTGGAATGGTTTAGCTTAGAAAAATGGTGGCAGAGGTGTACAGATTTATGCACGGCATAGAGAAAGTTGCAGGGTGACATTGTTCCCCCTCTCTCAAAATACTAGACCCTAGTGGGGTCATATTGGGGGGGGATTCAGGACAGATAAAAGGAAGGACTTCTTCGCATAGCACATAGTCAGACTTTGGAGTTCACTTCCACAAGATGTAGTGATGGCTAACAATTTGGATGGCTTTAATAGCAATGGCTACTAGTCCTAATGGCTGTATGCTCACTCCAGTATCAGAGGCAGTATAGCTATGTACCTCACTTGCTGGGGAACATGGTGTTGGACTCATGTCCTGCTTGTGGGTTTTCCATGGGCAGCTGGTTGGTCATTGTGTGAACAGAATGCTGGACTAGATGGACCCTTGGTCTGATCCAGCATGGCTCTTCTTATGGTGTTAGGGGTGAACAGTGAGGTGGTCAGGTTTGCTGATGACATAAAATTATTTAGGGTCCAAAATAATCTTTCCAAATTGGGGGAATGGGCATCAAAATAGCAAATTCACTTCACTTCTCTATGAGCAACTATAACTTGATGCACATGGAGCAAAAAATCCCAATCATGTTTACACTGATGATGTCTGACTTGGCGGTGACTGACTAAGAAAGGGAATCTCAGGGTTGTGGTGGACCCAATGTGTGGCTCCATGAAAACGTGGACCCAATGTGTGGCAAGTTCCATGATAGGATTTATTAGGAAAGTTATTAAAAATAAAATGGCCAGTATCAATGGTCATATACAAACCTACGATGTGAGCACACTTGGAACACTGTACAATTCTAGTCATTGCATTTCAAAAAGGATATTTTGGAGCTGGAAAAAGTGCAGAAAAGAGCAAATAAAATGACCAAGGGGCTGGAACAATTCTCCTGTGAGAAAAAAGTTTAGGGTTCTTTAGCTCAGGGTAAAAGGGAACATGACAGATATAAAAGTATGCTAAAAAGCAATGAGGTAAGCAAAGGAGGTGTTTTATTTCACAAACATGAACGGTACAAAATTATGCCTGGTGTGGAGAAAGTGGAAAGGGAGATGTTTTTCTCACTCCCTCATAATACTAGAACTCAATGGGGTCCGATTGGTGAGAGATTCAGGACAGACTAAAAGCTCCATCCCACGTCCCTGCTTCCCTCGGATTATCCCCGTAGCGCTAAGCTTTCGCGGTGGTGGTTGTTTTTGCTACCGGGCGACAGCGATCCTTTGCATACCAGGAAGTGAGTTTAAGGGGGGAAATGTAAAACATCATTAAAAAAATCAACGGATGACTCAATTCAATTCAAATTTGGTATGCTTAAACCTCTCCCTAATATCTATTACTGTGCCAATTTTGGGGTCTTTATCTTTAAATCTTACGCAGATGTAAGCATTTCTTTAAAATCCTGCTCCTGCGCCCCAGCTCGGAAGATACACTCCGTGATTGCACAGTATAACGCTGGCGTGATAAAGCTCTAAGGAAGGACTTCTTCACACAGCACAAAGTAGGGGATTCGCTGGCCCAAAATGTCACGATGTTGAAAAGGGGACGGGGCACATTCATGGAGGAGGAGACGGCTATCCATGGCTACTAGTCCTCATGGCTATCTCTTACCTCCCCGGTATTGGGGGCGACAAGCCTCTCAGTAGCTGCATGGGGGGGGGGGGGCGGCGAGGGCTGGCGCTCCCGTCCTGCTTGCGGGCCTCCCCTTGGGGCCTCTGGCTGGCCAGTGCGCGAGCAGAAGGCTGGCTTCGGTGCAGCCCCCCCTCGCCCCTTGGCCTGATGCCGCTGCAGCAGGGCTCTTCCGCGGAGAGGGCTTCGGTAGCCCCCCCCCCGACTCCTCTCAGGCAGCCCCACACCTCGGGCGTCAGGACAGGGGCTGCTCCCGGCCGGCGGGGAGGGGGGCAGGCGTCGCCCCACAGCTGGCCCTGGGCGGGCGAGGCGGGAGGGCCCAAGCGGGGCGAGTGTTCCCAGGCCGCCTCGCTGGCTCGGCCCGTGGGAGGAGAGCAGGGGAGGGCGGGAGCGCAGTCGGGCCCAGCGCCCGGCAGGCTCCACCTCGCTCATTCCAGCGCCAGCCGAGCACCTGAGGGGAGCGGCGGCCGGGGCTCTGCTGCGGCCCGCTCTCACGGCTGCCCCCGCCCGGCCATGGCCGCCTGCGCGCTGCTGCCGCTGCTAGGTGAAGAACACCGCCGCCCCCCGGCAGGCAAGCAGGCGGGCGGGCGGCAGGGCTGCTGGAGCCCCGCGGGGCGGGGGAGGGGGCGCAGCCGGGCGGCGCGCCAGGGAAGGAGCGCAGGCCGGGCTGGCCCCTGGGCTCGAGAGGCGCGCCGAGCCCGGCGTGGCCAGCTCGGCTCCCGCTGGCCTGGCGCCGGAGCGAGAGGGGCCCTGTGGGGGCGGGGGGAGCAGGAGTGGCGCGCGGCGGGCTTCCGCGGCTGCGCTTGGAGCGCTCCTGCGCGGCCTCGACGGGCGCCAGCGGCCCTTCGCTGCGCCTGCCCCTCTCGGGGCGGCTTTGCCAAGGGGAGGGCGAGGCCCTGCTTCCCTGGGAGGTCGCGACCGCCCCCGCCGCCCCCCGCCAGGCCTCGACCCCTCTCCCCGCCCGCGGGACCAATGACCCCGCGAAGAGGGCTTCGCGGCTGCCGCCTGGCTCGGCGCCCTTCGCCGTCCCCCGGGCCGCGGCGGGGCAGGGCTCGCCCGAGCGCCGCCCTTGCATCACGCAGGCCGGCGGGGCGCCGCCGCTTTGGACGCGGGCCGCCTGTTGTGCAACCGTACCCGGATGCAGCACGCACGGCCTCGCTCTCCTCCTGCGCGCCCCGACGTGAGTCACCTCCGCCGGGCTCAGCAGAACCGAGAGTCGCCTCCGCTAAGCAGCTTTCGTCCCGGACAGGCGCGGCCGTGCCTCCGGGGGGCGGCGGGGGAGGCGGGCCAAGCGAGGCAGCTCGAGGGGCAACACACTCCCGGGGGGCGGCGGATGCTGCCCAGCTTCTGCCGCGCCCAGGATTATAGAAAGCTAATCCCTGCCCCCTCCCCCGAATTCTGCCTTAGCCCCCGTGTGTCTCCTCCAGATGCTTTCGCGAGGCGGGGGCCTCCCAAAGGACCTGGGTCTCTCTGGGTCTGGGGAGGAGAGACAACTTCCGGGCGAAGTACAATGTGTTGGTTATCACCTTTAAAGCCCTACGTGGTTTGGGTCCAGGCTACCTGCGGGATCGCCGTCTCCGTACAATCTGCCCGGCACACTCAGGTCCTCTGGGAAGAATCTACTTCAGTCAACCAAAACTCGATTGACAACTGTTACCCAGAGGACCTCCTCTTCTGCTGCTCCCAGACTGTGGAATGGCCTGCTAGAGGAAATTTGTCAACTTGACGGTCTTTTAGAATTTTAATATGTATTTTATATCATGTTTTTATACTGTTTGTTTTATACTTTGAATGGTTTTAGTTTTTGTGGCGCTTCGGCTGCTGGGCGGTATAAAAATGCAATGAATAATAATAATAATAATAATAATAATAATAATAATAATAACCGGCAGGGGCATATTTGACTCTGGAGGTGCCTGCCTCCTGGGCTGCCTGCCCTGTCTGGAGGAGCAGCCTCGCTTCGTTTCCCACCTGCCTGCCACCCAGCAAGGAGGAGGCCAAAGCTCCTGTGCTTCAGTATGACCCAGGGGCCCGTTTCCTCGAGGGTCCCTTCAGGAGCGGAAGCCAGAATGTCCTCCAGCCAGCTTCTGGGATGGTTGTGCAGCCTGGGCCAGGCCATGAGGAGCAGCCCTGAGGGCAGAGCCTCCTCTCTAGTTCCGGAGGTCAGCATTGCCAAGCTAGTCCGTTGCCACTGGGGCTTCTTCCTTGCTGCCTGCAATGTTTTCTTTATTCTGCTTGTTTTCTTCCAGTGCTCTGGCCTGTGGTGGCTGTGGAAATTTTCACCCCCGGATCCCTGGAAGCTCTGAATGGGACGGACGTGCGCTTGAAATGCACCTTCCGCAGCCATTCCCCCATCGGGCGGAAGCTGACAGTGTCCTGGAACTTCCAGTCTCAGACAAAGGGCACGATGGAGACGGTGAATCCTGCTCTGCCTTTCGGTGCCCTGTGGCACAGCCTCTCCCCAAGGGCAGAGGCCTGGTGGCTTTGCACTTGGGCCCCGCTTAACCTCTCCACACCCACGATCCACTCACAGCCATGCCTGAACAAGCAGCCTGCCCCCCACCCCCTGGGAAGCAAGGGGGAGTGGGTGACCCCTTGTTCTGTGCCATGAGTCCTCAGAGCCCTATCACACCGGACGAGCAGGGGCTTGTAAGCAGCTGAGCCTGGCCTGGCCTGGCCAGCTCCCTCCCGGAAGGGAGGCATCCAAAACTCTGAAGACATCGTGGAAATAGCTTGCATTGCAGTCCCCTCTCTGATCACGGCTCTGCAGTCTGAAGAGCTGACATCCATGCGCTGACAACCTCCTGAGGATGTGAGAAAGATGC
This sequence comes from Elgaria multicarinata webbii, assembly GCF_023053635.1. Lineage (NCBI taxonomy): Eukaryota > Metazoa > Chordata > Lepidosauria > Squamata > Anguidae > Elgaria > Elgaria multicarinata. The sequence goes on from NC_086182.1 coordinate 37,237,568, forward strand.
CTTGCGCCAAGTCAGACCCAGCCTGGTCCATCTAGCCCAATATTGTCGACACTGACTGGCAGCAGCTCCCTGGGGTTTCAGGCAGGAGATTTCCCAGTCCTGCCTGGGATCAGACCTGGGGCCTTCTGCGTGCAAAGCGCGGGCTCTTCTGCCACTGAGCTGCGGCCCCTCCCGCTGAGGCCTTACAACTGCCCCTTCCCCTTGGGATCGGCTTCATCAAGGACAATCCATCTCTGATGGCAGGGCTGGCCCAGGAGTTTCTGTGGCCCCCATGCATGGCTCAAATGGTGCCCCTCTCGCCCCAGCCAGGGCAGCTGGCATGTAAACACCAGTTCCTGCCTTCTTCCGCAGCCCCTGTGCACTGCCTGAAGCAGATCGTTCTGCCCTTCTTGCATGGCAGGGCTGGCCTCGACAGGTGGCGAATCCCACCTGCCCCCAGCCATTTCCTTCCCTCACAGAACCACGTCCTGTGGCCTCCAGAGATATTCAGTCTCAAAATCTCCTGTGGGGAGTGGGGTGGGGGCGCACGAACAGAGAAATGACGGACGGAGCAGGAAACGAGTGCCGTGTATGACCACCAGTAGCGGGAACCTGAGTCTGGCTTCTCTCTGCCCCTCCCAGGTGTTCTACTACAACGAGCAGGCCTACCCGCCAAGCACAGGCCGCTTCGCGGACCGGGTCATGTGGGATGGTGATGCCCACCGGAGTGACGCCTCCATCGTGATTGGGAACGTGCGCCCCAGTGACAACGGGACCTTCCAGTGCCACGTGAAGAACCCACCAGATGTGGATGGTGCCGCTGGCGAGATCCAGCTGAGCGTTGTGCTGAAAGGTTTGTGAGCTGAGGAGGGGGACGGCGGGGAGTCTGCTGAACTGAGAGGGCTCTGGGGGGGCAGGGGCTTTCTGCACCCCTCATGCCTTCCATTTCTGCACAGTGTCCTTCTCGGAGATCCATATCTTGGCTCTGGCCATCGGCACCGCCTGTCTCCTGATGATCCTGGTCGTGGTCGTGGTCGTGGTCTGCCGCCATCGGCGGAGGATACGGGAAGACAAGAAAACGGAGATGGTGGAGACGGAGCTGTAAGTGTCTGCAGCGGGCGTTACCAAAGCTGGCAAGAGGAAACCTGCCCGGCTCTGGAGGAGCCACCTCGGAGCACCCTGGGAACAGGGCCAGTGGATGCAGGAAGCACTTCAGAAGAGATGAAGAGGACGTGGTTTTGGGGGGGCGGCAGCATTTGTGAAAGCTGCAGTGAGGAACCAGGAATGCCTGCATCCTGTGGCGCTTGGGTGGGTGCCAAAGGGCAGGGTTGTGACAGGGAGGAGGTTAAAGCCAAGCACAGGAGGTCGAGAGTGTCAGCTCAGGGACAGCGCTGGCTCCCAGGAGAGTAGCGCATCTGCCGCTCTGTGGCACATCTGCCATGGGACTAACTCAGAATCACGACTCCCACAGTGCTGCGCTGAGTACACCAGGGCTGTGGCTTCGGCTAGACCCAGGAAGGGAGGAGCAAGGACAGGTGCCGGAGCCAAAACCCACCTAGCGGCGGCCCAGGGCTCCGCTGTCTGCTAGGATGGGGGGGGGGGAGCCTTCCTGCTGCCCCATAGTCCCTTCCAAGCCCAGGATGGACTCTCCCATGTTGCGCCCCAGGGCTGCTTCACTGGTGCTCTGACTGCTGCTTTTGTTGCCTTTAATCTCAGCCCCGAGAAGAAGATGCTGAAGGAGGTCCAGGAGGAGGAGGAGGAGATGCCCCCGCCAGGAGAGGAGGCCTGAGGGGCCCGGTAGGTGTCCTGGGTTTCCTACCTGCTTTCTGCAGAGGGCTTTTCTGTCACCAAGGGATGTGGTGGTGGTGGTGGGGAATCCAGTGTGGGTGCTGTGCAGGGAGCCAGCTCAGATGTTGCCTGGCTACCTGAGTGGAAGGAGTAGGGAAGGAAGCTCCAGTGTGGTGTAGTGGCTAAGGTGTTGGACTGGAAGTCGAGAGATCTGGGTTCTAGTCCCCACTTGGCCATGGAAACCCACTGAATGTCTTTGGGCTGGTCACAGACTCTCAGCCCAACCTACCTCACAGGGTGGTTGTTGTGAGGATAAAATGGAGAAGAGGATTATGTACACCGCCTTGGGTTCGTTGAAGGAAAAAAGGTGGGCTGTAAATGTAATAAATAAGGCTGATTCCCCACATCCCCGCCCCCAGCCTAAAGGCCTCAGGAGGTCCGTCCATCTCAGAGGTATTCAGACTATGGCTCTCCCTCCTCCCAGACACTCTGTTGCTGCAGCCTGGTGGCTCCTCTGAGCAGCGCTGCTCTTGCTGCCGCATTCTGGGCAATCACCAGTCCATGCATTGCTTTCCAGCTTAGCAAGGGCCCGAGGGATGACCGCCCTGCCTGCATGTCTTTTCTCCTCCCAGGTCCACTGCGCCCACCCACCCCCAGTGCCATCGATGCCATGGGAGCTCAAGGCTGGTTCTTCAGAGTTCTGGATCCGAGACGGCAGGTGACACGAGGCTTCGACGGGCCACCATTGACCTTCCAAGGCCCTTTTGGCTGTAGCCCTGGGGGGCAGGGGTGGGAAGGCCGCTGGAGAAACGGAGCCCCTGGCGTGCAAAAGGAAGCAAGAAACCTGGCCAGGTTCTTACATGGACACATGTAAGCAGTGCGACGGTGGAATCAGTTACCTAGGGAGGTTGTGGGCTCTCCCACACTGGAGGCATTCAAGAGGCAGCTGGACAAGCATCTGTCAGGAATGCTTTAGGGTGGATTCCTGCATTGAGCAGGGGGTTGGACTAGATGGCCTTGTAGGCCCCTTCCAACTCTGCTATTCTATGATTATATGACATGGGGGTGGGGATTGCAGAGGGGCTCCTTTATTGTTGCTTCTGGCCCTTAAAATAACCACAGCACTTCTAGAACACTGGATAAGAGACGCCTCCAGCAAATGCCATGCAAAGTAAACAGGGGGGCAATCCTGCAAATGCTGCCAAGAAAGGGAGGCTGAGCTGGACAGGCTCTTCCTGGAAGCAGGGCCTGTTGTTGCCAGAGACAGAGTCCTGGAGCTGCAAGGGCCACTCCCTCCTCTCCGGGCCCTCCGGCCAGTCTTCCTTTTCAAAGGGGTAGGTGAGGCTACAGGGCCTTCCAACACGTGGCCTCCTTTGCAGCCATGACGAAGTTGCTCTTCCACCAGCACAAATACAGCGGTGCCTTCCCCAGTTTCAGAGGAACTCAACCCTTCTGCCCAAACAATTATGTAAGAACTTCCCCCTCCACACACACACAGAGCTGAATTTTCTGGAAGCCTTCTGTGTTGCTCAGCATCAAAGTCCTTAGTGCTCCAAATGGGGGATTTATGACCAGTATGTGGAGCAGCTCCAGTATCTGCAGGAGCACTCAGTATTTTGACAACTGGAAGGAACTTGGGGGGCGGGGCGGGGAGAGGAAGGTTCCTGGCTTGCAGCATTTCTGGGCCTTTTACCAGCTGCCCCTCATTTGTCTGCCTAGTTCCCCATTTCCAACCCCCCTCCTCCAACAGGATCAGTACAATGGTGCGGGAGGGCCTTGCTAGCCGAGCTTGCTCAGAGCACTGGGCCCGGAGCACCCAGAGCAGCTGGCAGGGCAGCACCCCCACTGGAAGCACCTCTTTATTTTTGTATTAGCACTCAAAAGCTGCTTTCACTGCCTTTCATTGACCCAAAACCCCATGGGTCACACGTGACATCACATCTGTAGAGTCTCAAACTTACTATTATACTGTAATTTATTTTTAAGAGTCTTGTTAACATTTGTATGCAAATAAACTTGAGTTTTGTAATAAAAATGGTCCTAAAGACTAACAAATTTATTCCAGCACAAGCTAGTAAAACTAGAAAACTTCAGGGTTAAAAACAAACGGACTTTGAACTGGCTTCATGAAAAGCACCACGGGGGTGAAGGGTGCAACTCCTGCTGCAGCCCCCACCCAAGATCCGGAATCGAGGAATGGCGGGTGGGGAAAGGGAGGGACTGGAGGCCCCTTAGGAAGTGGGCTGTGAGCCCAAACCGCAGGAAGTTGGGGGGGGGGTGAGGGCTGGAACTGTGGGTGAGCCCAGGGAAGTCCAGCCTGCCTAGTTATTGTTAAGCAGCGATGGGGAAGCTCTGGAATCCTGCCCCCCCTCCCGCCAACCACCCCCACAAAGCACTGAGGCCCCTCCCTTCCCTGAGACAAGGAGAGGGGGGCAGGCTCTGCAGGGAGCCCCCCTTCTAGATGCTCCTGGTGCATGAAAGCGGAGGGGGGGGGAGAGGAGGCACCAACAGAAATATTTAGAAAACTAAATTTCTCTAGTGCGCATCCTCTGTGAAATGGCCTTTCCCCCTTCTGGCCTGACGTCGAAAGACCGGCAAGACGAACGGGCCCGTTTTCCACAGGCTTCGTCCCGTGGCGACACGGGCCCTGGGCGCCCGCCGCCCGCTGTTCCGTGTGCTGGACGTCTCGGCTCCGCAGATCTTCCCGGCCCTTCTTTCGCGCTGGTGGCTGGATTGGCCCAGGCTGGACGGCCATGACCGATGTGGGGAGGGCCGCTGGCCTCCTATGACCTGGGCAGGGCCGGAGCGGCCTTCTTCCCGAGTCAGAAGTCCCCCCGGAGGCGGCGGGAGGGCGAATGAACGCAGCTGCCCGCCGTTCCCGCACGGCCCGGCCGCGTCCCGTCCCGTCCTCCTGCCGGGTCCGCCACCCGCAGCTGAGCGCCTCCTTTCCGAGGCCAGGAGGGCCGGCCCGCGGTAGAAGAGGGGCGCTGAAAGGATTGCGTCCCGCCGCCTCCTTCAACTGCCACCACGCGAAAGCCTCTGAGCACGCGCAGAGTTCGGCCAGGCAGGCAGCCCGCCTCGCTGGGCGTCCATTGGGAGGTGACCCCGCCCCTTCCGGCTTCACCTGGCAGACAGGTACGTCCGGCGAGGCGAAAATGGGGCCGCTGCTGGGGCGGCGGAAGCGGCAGAAGCCTGGCGGGGCGGCCCTCCTGCCGCTGCTCCTGCTCGGTGAGGCAGCTGGGCCTGGCTTTCCCCTCCCTCTGCGGGGAGTGGGGGGGGGGGCGTGGGGGCGCGCGGGTGGTTTGAGCCGGGGCCGGCGCTGAGCGAGGGCCTGGGCCGGCGGGCCAGACGCGGAGGGGGACCAGAGCGCCGCCCCTCGGCGAAAGCCAGGCGGGCGCCGTCGCGGAGGGACAGCTTCGGCTTCCCCGCGGGAGCGGCCCCTCCACGCGTGGGCGCCTCAGCGGGCCTCGAGAGAAGGACCTGGGCTTTCTGCTACTGCTCTCAGAGCTGCGGGCGCCCCAGGAGGTGCGGCGTCCTGCCTGGGATCCTTTCCCCAGCCAGCCAGCCGGCCAGCCGGGCAGCTGCAGTGAGGCCCCGCTCCCTTCCCTGGCAGGGGCTGCTTGCCAGCCCTTTGCAGGGCCCGAGGCCCGGCTGGCGCCCTCCCCGCTGCCAGGCGAAGCCTTTGGGCTAAACGCGGCATCCTGTAAAACGGGGCTTGGGGATGAGGGCGAAGGCAGTGCTGCCCCCTGTGGGAACTGCCCCCTGAGCCCAAGCCGCTGACCCGTCACGGGTGCTTCTGCTTGCAGCAGTTGGCAGAGTCCGCTCTCTGGAGATCCAGGCTGACCCGGAAGTCCAGGCCTTTGTGGGGGAGCCAGTGACCCTCAGGTGCTGGTTCCAGTCCTCCTCTCCAGTCACAGAGAAGCTGACCATCGACTGGACGTTCCGGCCCCTTTCAGGGGGCAGTTTGCAGCCGGTGAGTGACTCTCGCTGCCTGTCCTCTGGCACCCGGGCGGGCCTCCTCTCCTGTGCACTCCTTTAGTGCTGATGCTTCAGCTCTCACGGGCTGGGGGCTGCAGGGCTTCTGCCTTGCTGTTCTCTCGGGTGGGTGGGGGCTGCTCAAAGCATTTCTGGTGGCCCGGAGAAGTGCTTCCTCCCAGCAGCAAAGGCAGGGTCTCCAGCCGGGATGAGCTCCGGAGCCGTGCTGGGGATCAGCTCCGGGCACCAAGGGAACCTTGTGCTTCTGGCTCTTGGCCACCCTGAGGTGCAGCGCTCCCCCTCTCTGCCCCCTCTAGATCTTCCACTACCAATCCGACGCCTACCCAACAAACAGGGGCACCTTCCGCGGCCGAGTCTCCTGGGCTGGCGATGTGGCCAAGCGGGATGCCTCCATTGCGATCGCCAACCTGACGCTGAATGACAACGGCACCTTCAGCTGCACTGTGAAGAATCCGCCAGATGTGCAGCACAACATCCCTCAGACCCTGCTCACTGTCACTCAGAGAGGTGGGTCAATGGCTGCCCCCAGAGGCAGCTGCCCGCCCTGCAGAGCCAACCCTATCTGCCCAGCAAGTTACCCCACCCCCCGGGGATGTTTCTGAAGTCCCCACCTCCTGGCTGGCGTGCTGGGCACCATCTAGTTGCTCCCTGGAATCTTTGGGATGGGCCTTAGAGCTGCTTCCCTGCCCTGGTCCTAGAGGCATGGATGTGCTGACAAGAGATAGGACAGTGGGGGGAGGGGGGGAGGGAGGCTGCGCAGATGAGGGCCCCCAAGTAGATGCCACATTTTTTGCCACGGCTAGAGACAGCCCTTCTGGTGTCTCCCCTTTTCCCTCCCTGGGAGTTGCAGAGCCTCAGGGTCACTTGCATCCTGTTTTGTCCTGTGAGTTCCCTGGGAACCACCTATGCCCTGTCGATCTTTGCTGGGTGGGAGGCTTCGCCTTGCTTTTCTCGCATGGGGTGGAAACATCCTTGGGGTTGCCCAAGGGGGACTGCCATTGCCCTCAGAGGCCCAGTTTGCTGCTTCTGTGGGTGCATGGCCTGGTTCCCGCCTCTTCCCACAGGTGCCTCTCTGCAGCTGACATCAGCCGGGCTGCTTTCCATCCTGGTCTTCCTGCCCTCGGCTGTCGTGGTGACTCTTCTGCTGATTCGGATGGGCAAAAAGTTCGGGCTGCTGAAGCGCAAGAAAAACGTCAGCTGCAAGAAGTCTTCCATTGAAGTCTCTGATGAGTGAGGGCATCTCATGTTCATTCAGGGTCAGGCCCTGGCCCCAGCCATGTTCTCTAGGCCACTAAATGGGCAGGAGTGTCACCACACCCCCGTTCACTCCTCCAGCCACCATGTGGGCTGCAAGGCAAGGGGGGGGGCAGAGCAGATAGGGCAGCACTGGATAGTGGGGGGGTTCAGAGCTGGGTGAGGGGGGTGTCTGGTATATGTACAGAATCAAGTGGTGGTCTGCATATTGGGGGTTGCCCCCACTTTGCCCTACCTGGTGCCCCCAGTATGTGTCCTGCCCTCTGGTGGCTCCTGCATAATACCAGAAGATGGACGGACAGAAGGGCATGTAGAGATGGTCTGCCACTGCTGCCCACCAGCTTGGGCCCTCCAGTCCGGCCTGGCCAGTCTCATGAAGGAGCAGCTCTCAGGCCTCAGCAGTAAGGAGCCACTTGTAGGGCTAACAGGGGAGCTGGGGTTGCCAGGGGCTGCTTTGAGAGGGGCTTGGCTCGGCGCAAGCTGACTGGGACCCGGGGCCCCTTGGCTGCCCATGAGATCCTGGGCCCTGGCAGCTTTGGAGTTGGGAAGGGCTGATCTCTCCTCTCCTCTGTGCTCTTCCTCTAGACCGGAGCAGGCTGGCTGTGGGGAGCGGCTGACAAGATGGTGTGTGCAGTGCCTGGTAAGGAAATCTGCCATTGGAACACCAGTTGCTTTTTACAGATACACACCAGCCTTTCAAGGGAGCTTGACTGCTGTGCCGTCTTCTTTCTTTGGCACTGCTAGCCCCCCCCCCCCCAGCCTTTATTCCCCCTGGCTTGTGGCATGCAGGGGATTCCCACAGCCTAGAGGTCATTGCATTTGGGAGGGTGTCATAGTCAGTTGGCCCACTGCTGCTGAGAGAGCTTCAGTTCATTTCCCCATTTTCCTTTCTAACTCGAAAAGTAGACAATGTAAAGACAAGAGATCAGGCATGTGGGTGGGTGTGGGGGAGAAGGGAGGGGGATTACTCCCTATGGACATATGAGGCAGACAGCCAACACCAGGGTCCAATTTAGAGATATTTTACTAAGCTTAAGAGGACAGGGATCAGAGTGAGAAACAAGCACGATGCAATAAACAACCATCATGTTAGGGTTCCACAGGCCTGGGCCTCTGTGGGTATCAGGGTGAAGACAGCCGAGCACCCTAAGGGCCACCGTCTTTCTGGAGTTCTCACCTCCTCTCTGCCAGGGCTGCCTGATGTCAGCCTCTCACATGCCAGTGAAGGCAATAACACTTGTCTTCATGGGTGGGAACTAGAGAAGGGAGGTGAGAAGTCAGGGAAATACTGCCTGCTGCTGCCAGATGTAGTTGGCACAGGAAGGAACCCGTTCTTGTGAATTCAGGGGGGAAAGCTGCCCAATGTGAATTTCTTGGGGGAACGCAGGGGAGATTTAAACGAGCTTCGTGGTCTGTTTGGTTCACCTTGACCCCTGGCTTGGCAGGAGAAAGACTCAAAGCACCCTGGGCCTGTGGCCAAACTCCCCTTTAGCCATGACCCAATAGAGATATCAGGGCATCATCAGCATCAGAAAGGCTGAGCCCATTTGCAATAGACCTACAGAGAGTTCGTCCCTCTTGCTGCCTGCATGGGATGTGTGGGTGGGGTGGGGTGGGGGGGCTGGCTTGCACCTAGAGGTGTCAACTGTGCGGTAAGTGATAAAAGATGCTAAACACAAGGAAACTACAGCTAGTTTAGGTCTGGATTGCAAAGCACTTTGGTTTTCCCTCACTGGGTGTTGAAACCAGCAAAGTTTCAGGGAAGTTGACAGCAAGGATACAGAATAGTGTTGCGTTGAAGGATCTTGGCAGCTGCACCAGGAAGCGGCTTTGCAGGGTGTGTGCGCTCACCTCGTAGTCCAGCATTGTGCAATGCCACTCCCCACAGAAGGGCCCAGTTCCCACAGGCAGGCTTTGCAAGGAGCCTCTATGGCACCCTGGGCTGGTGTGGGGAGCACCACTGCTCTCTTGCTGGGCTATTCAGAGATGATGCAGGGGCTTCCCTGCGGATGTTGCTAGGTCTGGGCCGGGGGTGGGGGGAGGGGGGCTTCTTGGCAGAATAGCTGCCATCTCAGTTTGCCAAGACTGTGCAGTGTGAAATGTTTGTGGACCCTCGTTTGATCTCCTCTTCTTGCTACCTGCCCAGGACACCGATGAGGAGGGTCCTTACTGACTGGAAGGCAAAGGCCACCCGTTGGACTGTCTGTTGGAAGGCCGCCAGGATCTGCCCCAGTGATTCCATGGTGAATAGGACTTCGCCTTGAGAGTGTCAGGAGGACGCTGATGCCATAGGGCCAGTTTTATTTCAACTTGGGAAGACACACAATTTTCGGTTTCTTATTTGTTGGTTCATCTCTTGCCCTGTGTGTCTGGACTGAGAGCGGGGCTGATGCAGCGGGGACGGGGGAGACGGCTAAACTCTTGGGGAGCTCACCAGGTCTCTGCGTATCATCTACTCCTGAGTTGTCGCATCTCCATGTGCTACATAGGACTCAGCCGTATTGTAGCAGGCATCGTGTGCTGGGATGACACAGTTACTAGCCAGTCCTTGTCTGTGACTTTGTACAAACCTCCCAGCTACCTAAGAAAGCCAGCGTCTTGGCTCCTGGGCCCACGCTAGCTGCTGCAGCAGCAGGAGCAAAATGCCTTGAAATGCTTGCCAGCTTTGCGACAGGCTGCTTGTGTCTGTTGCAGCTGGGAAACGACGGTCCGTTGCCATGGGCACGTGTATGCGGGATTTGGGCTAGCCTTGAAACAGTCCATGCGTGGCAGCTCCAATGACCTTGAGAGGTGGCTGCAGGCATTTCCTGGCTCAGGGTGCCACAGGGACTCACTGTACTTTTTTTCCGGATGGCAGAAGGGCCACTGCAGGGCCTCCCCCTGCGGCTGCTGTGCTTGCTGTTTTGCGGGGGTGGGGGCAGAAGGTCAGCTGCGGGAAACTGGGGCCCCCAACAAAGGCAAGTGTGGCTACGGGCCTTGTGCCACATGCCTGTTCTTGCAACTCCTGGTTGGTGTGACTCCGCTGTACGCAATCAGGAGAATGGTGGCCTGAACGCGGACACGTGTGTGAACCTGCAGCTGCTGGGCTGAGAGGCTGAAGTGCTGGGCCTCTCCTGGTCTGAGCCCCCTCTCCCTCCTTGCCAGCTGGCCCCTCCTCTCTGAGTGGCTGCTGGGGGTCTCGATTCTCTCTTATTCTCTATCGTTCCATTCCATGGTGGGTCTTCCTCAGAGAGGAGCTGGAAAAGAGGTTTCCTCTCTCTTGGAGTCAATAAACATCTTGAACCAGCTCAGTCTACTCTTCCTTTTGTTGACAGGGCCGCCATGGACTTGAGAAAGGCATGTTTCAGCCCCGCCCCTTTCCCTGGGTTTTGGGGAGTACAGAATTGGCTTGTTGTGTCTCTTTCCTTCTTGCTAAGAACGTATCAGTGTTTGAATGGACCACCCCCTCCCCCACTCCAAAAGTCCTGGAGATTGCTTTGCAAGGTCAGACCAAGATCCATGTTAGGGCAGTGTTCTGCTTCTGACAGCAGCCACCCAGCAGCTCTCAACATGTTCCTGCCCTGCTTGTCTCCAGTACCAGCCATGTACAGGTGTGCTGCTCCTGAACATGGAGGCTCCTCTTAGCTGGCATGGCTACAAGAGGTGTTTTGTCTCCCGGGCCTTGCTGCAGCCCACAGTCTGGAAAGGCGGGTGGGATTGCCTCAGTGACCTATGTGGACTCCACACATGGCCACCTGTTCCCAGGCTTCCTCTGGGCCTCTTGCAATTCCTGTTCTGGGAGAGCTCTGACGGCTGTGGCTGTCGCCCTGGCTCAGCTTTTGGCTGGGCCCTGGCAGCACACCTGTGTGCTGTGCACTACCTGTTTCCTGCCTCCAGCCTCATGCTCACAAACGGCTCTGGTCCTGAACTCTGCGAGGGGAGGCTGCGTGTTGGAGCATGCTGAGACATTGCAGAGCTGAGGGCAAAGGAGTGGCTGCCGGGAGACAGGGCAACTTTCAACCGGAGCAGTCATTACTCCTTGCACGTTGCAGTGGGGGTGGGGTGGCCTGTGGAGAGTGTGTGCATATGGGGGGGGATGACTTTGTGCTCTCAGCAGCCAAGAAGAGTGGAACAAGGTGGGCTGAGCCACTGCCAGAGGGCTGAGCTTTGGGTGGGGTGGGTTAGGTGGGTGGGGTGCTCTCCTGCATGGTGGAATGGCTTCCTTGTGGTGTGGTAAAGCTGGCCATGTCCTGCCAGAGCCCAGGGGGTCCAAGGGTTGTGGGGCAGCCCCCTCTCTCTGCGGGGCTCTTGCCTGCTCTCCTTGCGCAAACATTCTGTGCTTTTCCACATCTATGATGCGAAGGCTTGGGGCGTGTGAGTAACTTGAGCATTGCTGTGCAATGACTGGCTGTAGCTGATGGTTTCTAATCCCTGGCGAAGTGGAATTGAGCTCATCTCTTTCACCTTCCTGAAGGAGCCCTGTGGCTTCACCTGCACTTTCAGGGCTGCTTCAGTACAAAAGCGCTGAGTTGGTTCTTCTTTGCTGCTGGAATTCTTTTGTGCTGCATTGTGTTCTCCTGTGGTTTATAACCGTAAGAACGTCAGCAGAGCCCTGCGGCTGCATCACGTCAAGGGTCCACTGAGTCGAGCATTCTGTTCCCAAAGTGGGCAACCAGATGCCCCAGTGGAAAGCCCACAAGCAAGGCAAGTGCACAACAGCCCCTCCCTCCCTCCCTCCCATGTTCCCCAGCAGCTTAGAGGCTTGATGCCTCTGATAGTGGAGGCAAGATAATAGCCATTTTGGCTAGCAGCCATGGATCCCTTCCAATCCCACTTTAAAGCCATCCAAGTTGTTGGTTGCTATACCTTGTGATAGCAAATTCCCCAATTTGACTCTGCCCTGTGTGTGTGTGTGTGTGTGTGTGTGTGTGTGCGCTTTTATTTGTCCTGCATCTCCCACCATTCAGCTTCATGAGATGAACCCCATGGTGAGAGAGGGAGGGAGAGAAAGGGGACTTCCTCCATGCCAGCCACAATTTCATTCACCTCTACCACGTCCCCCTTACCTGCCTTTTTCCCCTAAGCTGAAACCCCTCAGATGTCACTTTTTCTCCTAGGGGAGACCCTCCAGTCCCTTGGTTATTTTGGTTGCTCTTATCTGCTCCTTTTCCAGCTCTGCAAAGCCCTTTTTGAGATGCTGCAACCAGAACTGAACATGTCGCTCCGAGTGTGGTCACATCATCGATTTACATAAAGTCCTTATTGGCAGTTTTGTTTTCAATTCCTTTCCTCATGAACCTGACATCGGAGCTGCCAGCCTCCACTGTTTTATATGCTGCACTTAATGGTTTTACTCTGTGTGTGTGTGTGTGAAGTGTATTACTTCACTCCAGAATGCAGCAAGCCAGGGATTTCCCTAACAATCCCAAACAGAGAACTTGCCTTTCCAGAGAACCCTTGGTCCGTCACCACCTATCAACACATGTGTAAATGGGCATAACTTTATCCATTGATTTGGATTTGACATTAACCTTAAATCATACCAGACAGATAAAGAGATTGGAGGGGGGAATAATTTGGCTGCCAGAGCGGGATGGAGTGAGGGGAGAAAAAAGAGTGTGTCCTTCTGTTTGCTTACTCATTTTATCTTTAGCCATGCATTCCACTAATTTACCCAGAAGAGATGTTAAGCAACTGGCCTGTGATTTCTTGGGTCCCCCTTTAAGAATGTGGGTCTCATCGGCCATCCGGGCAGAGGCTGACCTTAGGGACATGTGACATACCTTTGTTAGAAGTTCAGCCATCTCACATGGCCGATGACAAATTTTCAGGTGGAGACCGTCTGGACCCTCCGATTTGTTTATTTTCAATTAGTCGACATGGTCTAGAACTTCACCTCTTTTCACCACTCTTTGCTTTGGTTCTTCAGACTCCCTCCCTGAAACTAGCAGCAGTTCGGGCACAAGCACCTGCCCTACATTCTCTGCAGTGAAGAATGATGCAAAGAGAGCCTCTTAGGAGAGACAGGCAGCTTAGTGGTGCAGAAGGGACTGGCTCAGCAGGGCAGGGCTCCTCTGGCTCTGCAGAAGTGGGCCCTGCATGTTGTCCCACACAGGGAGATGGCCTTGGCATGTTGATGGGGTGCTCCGCCATCCAGGAGGAGAGTGACGTGGGCTGCTGCTGCTGCAGCTGAACTTCCCATCCAGATAGCCCTTGTGGGCAGGGGATGCCTTCTGCCTGTGGGCAGGGAGAGCTGTGCCTCACTGCTGCTAGCTCCTTGCCCCTGGGAGCCTCCTGGGGGTTGGTGAGGAGGGCCGGGGGCCCAGCAGGGCAAGGTAGTCACAGCCCTTGCTCCGGTCTCGTTCGCTCTTCCCTCCTCCTCCCCTATGTGTGGTACCCAGAACCAGAAGCCCTCTCTTTCTGCTGGATATGTGAAGCCCCCATTACATTTATATTCCCTGACGTATACTGTTTGATAGAGCCACACCTACAGGGCTCTTGCATGTGTGTGTGTGCGTGTGTGTGTGTGTGTGCAAGTGGTGCCTTTGCATGCATGGTCCTAGCTGAGTGGCAGAGCCACTGCTTTGCTTGGAGTAGGTGCCAGGTCCCTCAGTCCCCAGCTCTGCCCTACGGCATCTCCAGGGAGGGCTAGGGAAACGCCCAGCCTGGCACCCTGGAGGGGGAGCCAGGGCTGCTAGTGGAGATGCTAATCCTGGGCTACAGGGAGTGGAAGGCAGCTCCCTGTCCCTACATGGGGATGGCCCACCAGCCTGTTCTACTGAAGGAAGCATCCAGTGGGCAGGTGGGGCAGAGCCCAGTGGGGCTGGCTAATGTGTGGCTGCTGCCTGCTGCAGCACGATGGACAGCAGCAGTGAGGCAGGGCGGGGCTGGCTCTGGGCGGGGTGGGGGGGCGGGATGTGGATGGGCCAGCCTACCATATGTACTAAGAAAGGCAACCTGCCCAATACCCGCTGCCTTTCCTGGCTACTGCCCCACACTTTGGGGGCCCTGACCTCTCCCAGAAGGCTTTGCAGCAGCCAGGCCTCCAGCTCTCTGCTGCACAGATGGTTGACAGCTGCAGCCACCTGAGCAGGCTGGGAAGAGGGGGGTAGAGCAGACCCCATCACATTGCGCTGCAATCTCTTGTTTCACGTTGCCACCCTACCTGGTTTTCCAGCAGAGGCCAGGGCATGCATCTAGATTCCGAAGCAGAAGATGGCCCTGCCAGCTCTTTCCCCATGCCACCTGGCTCAAGTGTGCTGGCTCCCCACATGCGCAGGGCCTGGGCCAGGGTGACTTCGGGAGTTCTGCTACCCCTCCCTGTGGCTGGCTCCCAGGTGGCTGGCTGGTGCCGACAGCTCCATTCCCAAGAGGAAGCACCGGCAGGGCCGGTAGCTCAGGAGGGAGCTGTGGGACACCCGGCAGAGGCCCTGGCCAGCTGCTCCCCAGTGGGGGAGGTGGTGGTGGCAGCAGCAGTAGTGGGGTGAAGGGTTGCCATTGGATGGAGCTCTGTTTCCTTGCCACCTCTGTCGGTGCTCCTCTTCTTAACTTTCTGGACGATCGAGGAATGGCTGCAGTGGCCCTTGGGTTTGGGCTGCCCTGGACAAGTGCCTGAAAGGGCTGTGGATTGCTGAGGTGGAAGGACGGTGTCCCAGGGTGAGGAGGGTCTATGACACCCCCCCTGGAAAGAGTGAAGCACAAGCTGAGGGGGCAGGATTGCAGTTTGAGATTGATAAACAAATGGTCAAAGAACACCTAATTTCTTTGAATGAGTTCAAATCTCCAGGGCCCAATGAACTGCATCCTAGAGTAATGCAGGAGCTAGCAGAAGAACTCTCAGAACTGCTGTCTATTATCTTTGTGAAATCATGGAAGGTGGGTGAGGTGCCGGATGACTGGAGGAGGGCTAATATTGTCCCTATCTTCAAAAAGGGCAAAACAACAGAATGAAATTTAATAGCGACAAATGCCAAATTCTACACCTAGGAAAAGTGCCCCATGATATTCTGATTAACAAACTAGCTAAAAGTGGGCTAGATGGAACAACTATTAGATGGATTCACAGTTGGCTACAAAATCGGACTCTTCTCAAACTGTGGGGAGGTAACGAGTGGGGTGCCGCAGGGCTCAGTCCTGGGCCCAGTGCTCTTCAACATCTTTATTAATGATTTGGACACTTATCAAATTTGCTGATGACACAAAATTGGGTGGGATAGCTAAAACAAACTTCAAAGTGATCTTGATAGGCTGGAGTGCTGGGCTGAAAACAACAGAATTAAATGGGATAACCCCCAAGTTCTACATCTAGGAAAAAGAAACCAAATGAACAGTTATAAGATGGTGAATACAAGCTGAATATGAACCAACAGCGTGATGTCGCTGCAAAAAAAGCAAATGCTATTTTGGGCTGCATTAATAGAAGTATAACTTCCAAATTGCGCGAGGCACTGGTTCCCCTCTATTTGGTCCTGGTTAGGCCTCATCTTGAGTATTGCGTCCAGTTCTGGGCTCCACACTTCAAGAAGGATGCAGACAAGCTGGAGCATGTTCAGAGGAGGGCATTGAGGATGATCAGGGGTCTGGAAACAAAGCCCTATGAGGAGAGACTGAAACAACCGGTCATGTTTAGCCTGGATAACAGAAGATTGAGGGGAGACATGATAGCACTCTTCAAATACTTGAAAGGTTGTCACACAGAGGAGGGCCAGGATCTCTTCTTGATCCTCCCAGAGTGCAGGAAATGGACTAATTATTATTATTATTTATTTATTTATATAGCACCATCAATGTGCATGGTGCTGTACAGAGTAAAACAGTACATAGCAAGATGTACTCAAGCACATGTACTAATGGGCTCAAGTTACAGGAAGCCAGATTCCGTCTGGACATCAGGAAAAACTTCCTGACTGTTAGAGCAGTATGCCAGTGGAACCAATGACCTAGGGAGGTCGTAGGTTCTCCCATACTAGGGGCATTCAAGAGACAGCTGGACAACCATCTGTCAGGGATGCTTTAGGGTGGATTCCTGCATTGAGCAGGGGGTTGGACTCGATGGCCTTATAGGCCCCTTCCAACTCTACTATTCTATGATTCTAGGAAGGGAGGGGAGTTGCAGCGTGTGCTCTCTCGCCAATGGGCATTTATCTGGGGTTAGGGGGCATTTTGCTCCCTCTGGGGCACCCCAGGGTGGCCAGCTGGCTCCTGTGAAGTGTCCACAGGTGCTGTTCTTCTGTTTTGCTGTTAGCATTGCATTGGAACATTACAAGCTGCCCTGGGAACAGGATTGGTTGGCCGCTGTGTGAACAGTGTTGGACTAGATGGACCCTTGGTCTGACTCAGCCTGAGGGCACTCATGTTCTTAGGGTACACGCAGCCTCACTGCTCTTCAAGTTGGGGGGCCAGGCTGGGGCCCCGTCCGGGAGGCGGGCAGCTCCAGGCGCGGCCCATGGCGTGCAATTTGGACTGAAGGACAGCGAATCCCAAGCGGAGGGGGGGAAGTGGGAGCTTGCCCCTGCCGCCGCCCCTTCCTGCGACTAGGCAGCCCACGCGAGCCTGGCGTGGCGTGGGGTGGGGGTCCGGCTGCGGCTGATCTGCGCAACCAGCAGCCGGGAGCCGCTCGGCTTCCTGCCCTCCCACTTCCTTTCCGGAGATTCACCAACCAGAGAATTTTTATGCCCCCCGTTTTTGGGTAGCGGCAGCGGAGCCTCCAGCCGGCCATCTTGGCGCCTTAGAAATAAAGCGGCGGCCCCAATATCATGTGCGCCTCGGCCAGGACCCCCCCGCAGCCGCCGCGCCGCCGCATCTGACCCCTCCCCGCCGTCCCCGCCCGCCCGGCGGCCTCCAGCAGCGCAGCCCCGCCCGCCCGGCCAGGATGCGCCGAGAAGACCCCCGGCTCCCGCTGCCGCCGCCGCTCTTGGCGCTGCTCCTGGCGCTGGGTGAGTCGCGCTGGCCGAGGGTTGGAGGGTCTGGCCCGCGAGCGCGGCAGGAGAGCGAGCCCCCCCCACTGCCCCGAGGGGGAGCGTACATTCGCGGGGGGGGGGCAGCAGCCCCAGCCCCTCCTTGGCGCCGCTGGGAATCAACACCGCGCGCGGCGCAGGGAAAGGTTGGGGCGGGGGCCGTTCCGCTTGGGGAGCGCCTTCTCCTGGCATGGTCGTGTGCCCCCTCCCCCCGCGCCGTTGCCGGCATCGAGTCCGCGGAGAAGCCCCCGCCTCGCGCTCCCCTGAGCGCGGCGGGGGGGGCATTTCTGGTGGGCCCGGAGAACGGGCCCTGCCGAGGAAAGCGCCGCTTGCCTGTCCCTGCTAGAGCTGGGCGAGCGCGGAGGCGGCATCCCCACCCCTGCAGGTGGCAGAGGCGGCCCTGGCGAGGCGTTCCCTAGGGGCCGGTGGTGGTAGTGGAGGAAGCGAAGGCCCCCTGCCCAGGGGGGCCTTCTACCACTGGGCCTACGGTAGAAGAGTAGGACGGGGCAGGTAAGGGCACATCCTGCCTCCCACTGCCTGGCCTGAAAAGGGCTGTGGCCCACACCGGGCGGGGGGGACCCCCCCCGGAGCACAGGAGCAGTGGCCAGGCACCTGGACAGTGGAGGCACGCCGATAGCCAAGGCACAGCCCAGCGGAGACGCGCTCGGCTTGGTGCTGCTGCTGCTGCCGCTCGCCCTGGAGGAGACGCTCCCACTGGGAGAGCTGCTGGTACTGCTGAGGCAGCCAACGTGGCCACCTCGCTGCTGGTGCTGTCAGCCAACATGGCCACCTTGCCGCTCACCCCCATCTCCAGAGCGTTCCCACAGATGCTAAAAAGCACCCACCGCAGCACAGAGCTTGGGAGTGGGGGGAACTCCCCCGTTCCAAGGCGTTGTGATTTGCACCTTTGCGACCAACGCTACTGGTCGCAAAGGTGCTTGCCGGACTCAGCAAGCGGCAGGGTGTGGTCCTGGGTTGGGTGGCTGCGGGGGTGACCTGGTGGGGCTGCGGGTGGGGCGGGATGAGCTGCTTGTCATGTGTGGAAGAGGAGGAGGCCCATGATGAGGCCGCTGTCTTCTCTTGGCAGTGCCAGGCAGCCCGGCCATGGAGGTGACGGCTCCGGCCACCATCTACGCCCTGAACGGCTCCTCCATCCGCCTCAGCTGCACTTTCAACTCCTGCTACCAGGTGGAAAAGAAGCAGTTCTCCCTCAACTGGACCTACCAGAGATGTGACAACTGCACAGAAGAGCCAGTGAGTGTCTGGCGCAGGGAGCTGAGGCTACCTCTTACCCTAACCCTAACCAAGCCCCAGGCGCGGTGCATTCACGTGTGGACCGGCTCCTCTCGGCCTGTTCGTAGGCCAGGCGCAGGGGGAGGGGCTGTTGCTGGCACCAAAGCCTGCCCAGAAGTTGACGCCTCTCATTCGGAAGCCCATGTAACATGTCCCAGATCGCAGGGGGCAGCAGCACGCAGGGCCCACCAAGACGAACCCTGAGAGCCGAGGCCCAGCAAATCTAGACTGGCATGAGGGATCGCCATGATCAGGTTTGGATGGGGCGGCTCTGGCTCTGAGGCCCTCTGGGCGCCCCATCCATGGAAATGCACTCTGGCAGTGCTCAGAAGCACCCTCTCCATCTCCCCCTCCCCAGATCTTGCAGTTCAAACTGAAGGCGGTTCCCATGGAGCTGAATCGCTTTGGGGATCGCGTGGAGTTCACCGGGAACCCCACCAAGAATGACGTCTCCTTTACCCTGCATGACGTGCAGCTGGACGACGAAGGGACCTACCACTGCTACGTGATGAACCCGCCCGACCGTCACAAGGGACATGGCAGGATCAGCCTCAGGGTCATCACGGAAGGTCAGTGCATATGCAGGTGGGGGAGGCACCTGGAAGCCCCTCCCTACCATGCTCCAGGCCAGATCTCAGTCCCACCCGCCCACCACCTTTCCTGTCCTGCCCAGGTGCCGGGCCCCAAGGAAGGCCTCCTCTAACCCGCCCCCCTGAAGCCCCCTCCTCTGGCAAACCACAGGCCTCCCCCCTTTCCCTTGGTTTCCAGACGCCTCTCCCCCACCCCGTGAGTCTTTTGGGGCCAGGCCTGCCTCACATGGGGAGGGGAGCCCAGCTGCTGGGAGAGTCGGCTGGCTGCCATCCTCCCATCCCCCCACTCCCGATGTGGCTGACCCTCCGGGCGGTGTCTCCACAGAGCCCCCCGAGCGCGATTCCACCGTGGCAGTGATCGTGGGAGCCACAGTGGGTGGCTTCCTGGCCGTGGTGATCCTGGTGCTGGTCGCGGTCAAGTGCGTGCGGCGGAAGAAGCAGCAGCGGCTGAACACGGATGACCAGAAGACGGAGGATGAGGCCAAGACGGATGGTGAAGGCAACCCTGAGGAAGGCACCAAGTAGCGGGCGCCCTCCACAGGCCAGCCCCCGCCTGCCCCCCACCCATGCACTGCCTCTGAAGCAAGGATGCCACCCACAGGGTCAGAGATCTTGAGGTCCCCTCTATGCCCCACCCTGGCCCCACATATCCCCCTGACATAGTGCTGCCTAGCTGGGCAGGGCTGCAGCAGAACCGAGAGCCTGGCCTCATGGAGTGCTTGTCTCTTGGGCCAATGTGGGGTTGCTTCTTGGGGGGGGGGGAGCTGCAGAAAGGCTGCACTTCCTGTTGCAGCTGGAGCTGGGGTGGGGAGCCCATTCTGGGTGCAGGGCCTCTAACAGGAAGGCTCCCCGCTGCCCCTGCTCTCTACTATGCCCCCTTCCAAGCCTTTTCCAGGATGGTTTCAAGGCTTGCTCCTTGCCCCAGGAGCCCAGGCACAGGGGCATCCATGCAGGAAGCCCCGCCCAAAGGATTGCTCATGGGGGAGGTCTCTTGAGAAGGGGCAGTCCTGATGCCATGGGCTGGGTGGGGTGCTGAGAGGGTGAGCATCTGCATGAGGGGGAGGGGAGCATTCATGCTTGGAAGAGGAGGAGGCCAGGGGCTTTCCTCTCTGATGCAGAAACTGCCACTTCTCACCTGCCCCTACAAAAGCCAAGCACAACCCACAACTGCCAAGGCAACTCACTGCCAGGAGGGTGGGCGGGGTGAGAGGATGGCCCGTCCTGCTGGGCACCTTGTGGGGCCCCAGGGGACTGCCCCACCCCCAGCCTTTGCCAACTCGCACCTGGCACTGCTGGGGCAGGAGCTGCTCATTCCCAGCCCATCACCTGACCTGCTGACCTTCCCTCTGCACAGCACAGTGGGGGGGGGAGGTCTTTGGGAGTGGGGTGGGGGGGAGAATGCTTTTTAATTGCCTGTGGGGGTTCCCAGATCGTTCTGCACATGGCCCTGGGCACGGTCATTGCTCTGAGCCCTGGAAGTGGCCAGGAGGCCTAGGTGGAATGGAAGGCCGGGTTCCTGCTTCCCTTCCTGGGCTCACCTTCCCCCAGGTGCTCCCCTGGTCTCTGCCAGGCCTCTGGCCATCCCTTCAGAACACACCTAACTGGCAGGTCAGGCCTGCCAGCTGCTTGCTGTCAAGAAAGCTCTCCCAGCTCTGGGCCTGGCAGGACTGGGTCAGGCTGCCTTGGGGCTTGGTGCACCTTCTTGGCCCAGAAGGCAAGTCTCGGCCGCCTCCCCCACCCCCCATTGCCACTGCTGCTGACATGCAGCACCAGCTGGGCTCAAGGACTGGCAAGTGCCCCTGAAACCTTGGCCCCGCATGACCTGCTGCCATCCTTGTCCAAGAGGCCAGCTGGATCTCCGACCAAGGGGCTGCCGGCTGCCGGGCTCCTCCTGCACGCAGCCAGTCCCAGGGACCAAAGGAATGGGAACGACGCTCCCTGCAAGTCCCAGGGCTCCCCGTCCTGGTGGCCAGGGTGGGCCTCCCTCCCCTCCCTCCCCTTCCAGCTGCCTTGCTGCTGCCCTTGGTTTGCCTCGCTCCCTGCTAAGTGCCCCTGCAAAGCCCCCCTCCCACCCTGCCTCTGGACACAGAGCTGGCTGGTTGGCTGTCCTTCAGAGGAGAACAGGGAAGGCCCGTTCCCTGGGAAGCCCCCCTGCAGGGCGGGCCAGGGGCTCTGCTGGGTGGGCTGGCTTAGGGCCCTGGTTTGCCTGCAACTCCCTTGAGCTGGCTCTGCCTCTGGCTCCTTCCCCGGAATTGCACTGTACCGCCTGCTGGTCCGGCCAGCCACGTCTGTGGGCTCCCCCTCCTGCTCTTGCCACCCACCCGCCAGTCCACGATGCGGTGCCATCTTTCTGTTCTTTCTTGTTTTGCCAAGTCTGCAGTTTGGTTGTCACCAACGCCTCAGTATGGAATGGTCATATTGCTCTTTGTGCATATATACAGGAAACAATCCAGTTACTCACAATTTGCACTGACTGGTTTTTGCGCTGCGATGTATCGGACATAATTCCTTAGCCTGGGTCTGTCCAGGGGAATCAAAGAGTTGCGTGGAATAAAACAGAACACGCCTCTCGGGACGGCTGTGGCTTCCTCTCTTTCTTGGGGCGGCTGGACAGTGGGCAGACGAATGGATCCCTCCCTCAGCCTGACTGGCATAGACCTGGCGGCCTCTGGGGGATTCCCATGGACTCCTGGCTTCTGGATGGCAGGTGGAGAGGTCCTGGGGGCTTTCTGGTCCACCCCACCCCACCTAGAGGCAAGGGCAATAGGAGGCTTTACTTCTAGAGCACGTGCAGAGTGCCTTTCAATCATCACTGCCTGCTCTGCTCATCTAGGATTAGGGCTTTCCCCTGCGGTGGTGTCTCAAGGCTCCTGCTGGAGCCCAGCTGTGCTGGGTCTAGTCACAACCTTCTCTCTCAGCTCCCCTGCGGTTCCCTTGAGCCAAAGCAGCCGGGGGCAGCAGGCGGCCTCCGTCCTGGCAACTCAGCCTGTGACAAAGGGCGACCAGGAACACTTTGGGACGCGGCTGTGGGGAGGACCGGGAGGTGACAGCCTCTTGCTGAACTGGCGCCACTGGAAGCTTTGGAATTTGTGCCTTGAGCATTCTCGGGCAAAGGCCTTTGGGTCTGGGGCACGAGTGGTGCTGGAAGGGCATACTTCCCTCCAGCCCGAGGAGAGAGATAGACCCCTCTGTAACTGGAGAAGCCCCTGGATGCCAGGCGTCAGGTGAAGTTGCTCTTCATGCAGTACTGGTGAAATCAGAAACTACTGGAGGTGGGCAGGAGGCAGCCTTTCAACACGCACAGGGTGGGGGTGGCTCTAGGAACATAAAGAGCCCGGCTGGATCCAAGAGGATCAGGCCCCTGCAGGCCATCTGCTCCCACAGTGGCCGAACATCCCCACAAGCTCCTGATCCACAGCTCAATGAGAGAGAACCCAGGCATTGCACGCAGGAGATCGCAGTCTCGATCTAAGCCCAGGTCCGGCTAAGCCACAATCCCGCCTGAAACCCTGGAGTGCTGCTGCTGCCAGCCAGTGTCGACAACACTGGGCTAGATGGACCAAGGCTCTGCCTCCGTATGAGGCAGCTTCCTATGCGCCGATGGCACTTGCCTGAAAGCCCCCTGCCACTGGTCGTGGAGGCCACACATAGCCTTCTTGGCCAGTAGCCAAGGAGAGCTGCCGCTGCCTCCTCCCCCCTAATCACCTGAAAGAGAAAGGGAAAGGTAAGGTAGGGCGCCCGCCCTGCTAACCTGACCAGGCCCCCTCTTTCGGCACTTCTCTCCACCTGGGCAGCCGCTGGCGCTGCAAAAGGCAGCAGCTCGGGCGATGCGGCCTGCAAGGTTTTCCCTCGGGGCCGCCAGGTCGCAGTTATCCAAGGCGCGCCGGGAGCAGCTCTCCTGGACGCGGCAGACGCGGCGCGCGGGTTGCTCCGCAGCCCGGGGACCCGCGCGGGAGGCCGCTTCCTTCCTTCCTTCCTTCCTTCGCGAGGGCGCCGCGGCTCTTGCTCTGAGCAGCGGCAGGCTGGCAGGCAGGCCGGCAGGTAGGCCGGCGCCGAGGGCCGCGACCCCCCTCTGCAACCCGCGGCCGATCCAGCCCCTTCCCAGGCCGGGCGGAGGGAGGCTGCGCGACCCCCGAGGGCGGCGGGAAAAGGCCAGATCCCCGGGGCAGAGGCGCCCCCGGACGGGAGGCGGGCCGATTGCCGCGCTCCAGCGGCTCGCCCCGAAGGGACGCTCCGGGAAGGGCGCCTGGCGCTGCGCTCGGCTCCCGGGCGGACGAGGGGCGGAGCGGAGCGGAGCGGCGTCTCGCTGGCGGCGGGCTGAGCGCTCCTCGGCTCAGTCGCGGCTGCCTCTGGGCCGGCCGGCCGGCCTCGCCCCCTCGCGCCGCTCTCCCGCGGCGGCTCCGCAGAGGCAACTCTCCCGCGGCCGGCCGGCCAAAGACCACTCGTCGGAGGGCGGCTGCGGGGGCTCTCTGGGCCCGGCGGCGCCTTTGCCTCCCCCCCGCGCCGAACTTTCCCCGCTGTCCCGTCGGAACAGAAGAGGCTGCGGACCCCGGGGAGGACGGGAGCGCGCGGGGGCGCCGGGGCAGGGAGGGCCTCCCGCAGCCCGGACGGTCCCGCCCGGAGCAGCGCGGCCCACCCTCGCCGGGTCGGTCTGCCTGCCTTTCTTTCCAGGCGGCGTAGTCTCAGCCGCGGGGAGGACCAGCCGCGCTGGAGGTGCCAGGTGCGCCTGCTGGATCCGCGGACTGGCGCAGGCGGGGCTCCGGGCTCCCCGCGCGGGGACCTTTTCTGCCTCGTCAGCATGCCGAGGGACAGCCCCCACGCCCAGCCGGCCTCAGAGAGAGGCCAGCGGCCAGAGCCCGCGATGCGCGGCAGCCCGCCTTCCTCTGCCCCGCCCCGACGCTCGCTGGCCTTGAATCGCCCCCCAGGTCGCGCGTGGCGGTGGCCTCGGAGACGGGCCTGTTAGGCCTGGCTCAAATGAAGCCAAGTGGCTGAAAGGGGTGGTTGCTTCCATTTTAGGGAGGGGTGTGTGTGAGCATCTGAGAGACTGAATGAGGCTTTTGGGGGAGGGCGTGCGTGGAGAGGTATTTGCGTTTTGTTAAACTGCCTGGGCAGGGAGCTGAGACGTGCTCCCTCAGTCTGGGGAGAGGCCTACCCCCCCTTTGAAAGAAACACTCGGCTGCCGAGAGCCTCGGAGGAGCTCCTGAGTCCAGCCGTCTCTCCCCAGGCTGCTCCCCGCAACCCTTTGAGGGGAGGCCACGTGACACAACAAACGCTCTGCCTGGGTGGTCGCTTCACGCATGCCGGTCCTCACTTGAGGCTGCATCCATCTCGCGTTGAATGCCGGTGCCTGACTTCACTTGCCCTCTGGGCTGGGGGGCGGGGAGGGCAACGGAGGCCGGAGTGCAGGAAGGGGCAACCGTCTCCATCCTTACCCACTGAAGGGATGCTCAAGCGAGATGCCAGAGTGCTTTGCCCACCTCACCACCCACAGCGTTGCAGAGGGGGCCTAGAGAACATTACAAATGAAAATTGGACGGAGCGACGGGTGCAGGCTGGGCAGGCATTGGAGGTGACTCAAAGCCAAGGGCAGGCGAGCAGCTGGGATTGACTCTGCTGCCTGCCCACCCACCCCCACTCTCAGAATAGCCCTAGGAAGCAACATGAGTCTCCCAGCTCCCCCCATCCCTCCCTCCCTCCCTCCCTCCGGCGGAAGGAGCCCAGATCTCTGGTTTCCTGCCACATTGGGAAGGTGACACCTGTCTGCAGGAGCTGAGAGCATCCGATCCAGAGATGCTTGGCTTTTCTTGGAATCAAAGCCCCTGCACCTGGTGCCCAACTCAGCAGAAAGGAGACCTTGTAAAAGCATCTGTCTTTCAACACCCCCTGGGAAGGGACGTGAAGGGGGGCAGTGTGTGTGTGTGTGTGTGTGTGTGTGTGTGAAGGGCGGGGGCAGTCAGCAGGAAGTGTGCTGGAGCAGTTGCTGCGAAGTCTTCTTGAGCAAGTGGCAGGTTCTTAGCCTGGTAGGCTTGGCCGGGGGCTTTACTTAAGTCAGGGCACAGCCCCATGAGTATTAAAGAAGGTTGTTTCTTTGAGCATGCACAGAGTAGCTTTCCCTCCAACATCTGGAGTTAATGCCTTTATCATAACCCCACAAGGACCCAAACAGCTGGTGCCACATTCAGGTTTCGGAGGGCCCTTGGCAAGGCCCCCTCCCCGAGCCCCCCTCTCTAAGAGAACCTGCCTTCTCGCTGTCGCCATGGTCACCAGCTGCTCTGGCTCCTTGCCCTCTTTCTCCTTAGGGCTCCCACTCACTTCCCTGACAGGCAGGGAGGCCAGGTGGCCCCTCTGGTGCCTGCTTCTCACACCACCACTGTCTGGGCTCAAGTGAGCAGCAGGAGAACAAGCGGGTGGCATGGTGAAGAGGGGGGTGGGCAAGTCCACGGGGCACTTGCCAGAGGGGCCCTGCTGGGATGTGGCCTCTCCCTGGTGCCAGCCCTGCCAGCATCCTGGGCGACCATCCTGGCCCCCCCTGACCTCCGTACCTCTTGAGGACGTTGTGACGTCAGCACTTCTCTGAGCACCTGCTGGACTTGCTCGTTGGCCCACTTCTATTTTTGCACCTTGTGATCAATCAGAGGCAGCGCCTGGAAGGCTCCCTGGAGGATCACGTGCCTCAGCCCTTGCACCTGGCACCTGTGAGGGGTACATGCCCCCCCTCTTCCCATCAAGGTGCACGCTGACCTCCAAAACCAGAGCGACAGCAGAAAGGGCCGGGCCGGGTGTGTGTGTCTCCTCTGGCCTCTTTTGTCCTGCTCAGGAGCCTCCTGGAGAGGCCCGGCTGGGCCCAGGCCACTAGCCGTTGGCAGAGGCCAGGCGCCAGGCTAGTGGTCTGGCCCAACACCATGGATGGCTTTTTATCGCTATTGTAATCAGCGTTGTTTTTAATAGCGTACTTTGAATGTGAGTTTTAATATTTATGTGCAAACCCCTTAAAGGTGTTGCTATATTAAGCAGTATATAAGTATTATTAATAAAAGGAAGAAATGGATGCGCGCTCTTGTGAATCTCTGCCATCCAGACCGCAGAGCCTGGAAAAGCCGAGTCGGAGGGTGCACAGAGAGCCGACCTTGGGAAGGTGCTGAAGCAACTCCCGCTCCTCCGCGACCAAGCCAAGCCAGCGCCGGGGAGCGGGAGGGGGTGTGGGTGTGGGGCGAGAGGCCACCTGGGACCCTGGTTTCAATCGCGCAGGGAAAGGCAGCCACGAGTGGGGTGGGGGGGCGGCGGGGGGGGGATAACCTCGCCAGCTTCCACCTTCTGCCGAGCGGTTGCCCAGAAGGGCCCCTTCCTGTCCACAGCAGAGGAGGCTTGCGGGCCCATTCAGGACACCCGGCCTTCGGGTTCAGAGCTGTGGGGCGTCTGGGCCCGTTAGCACTTGAACCCGCGCCCAGCTTGCCAGGCGGCAGAGGAGTAGCCAACGGCTGGCCTTCCCTCGCCGGCGCCGGCTTCCTTGCCCTGCAGTCCCACCTAGGGCGGCTCTCCGCAGTGGTAATCCTGCACCACTGGGATGCAGGCAGTGCCCCCCCCCCCCCACGCAGAGCCGGTGGCAGCGTGCTTGCAGCGAGTTTTTGGCAGCGGGACAAGGCCTCCCTTCGCAGCGCAAGCCCTGAGTCATGGCTCCGTGCAGCTTTCAGAGCTGCTGCAGCGGCGGCGGCGGCGGCGGCTGCAGCAGCAGCAGCAGCAGCAGCAGCAGCATCGGCGGCGCTCTCGGCCCTTCCCCACCTCCGGCTTCAGCGGCCTTTCAGTAAACCAGCCATGGAGACAGCCCCGCAGCCTCTCTCCGCAGGAACTGCGCTCTCATGGCGGCGGCGGGGAAGGAATGATGCGAGCAAGCAGCGCCCACCCCCACCCCGTCCCGCGGGAATGCTGCTGCTGGGTCTGGGCGACGCGGCTGCCCGTTCGGCGCTCGTGCGCAGGCCCGCGCCATCAAGGCACGGAGGCTGAACCAGGCCCGGGTCGTCGGAGAGGCCTGGAGGGCAGCCTGGAGAGCCCCCT
Organism: Elgaria multicarinata webbii; assembly: GCF_023053635.1. Classification (NCBI taxonomy): domain Eukaryota; kingdom Metazoa; phylum Chordata; class Lepidosauria; order Squamata; family Anguidae; genus Elgaria; species Elgaria multicarinata. The sequence goes on from NC_086182.1 coordinate 37,264,455, forward strand.
GGGCGTCAGGGCTTCCCATGAGGCCCCCTCACGCCCCGGGCCGGTCTGGGCTGCCACGGCATTCCATCCGCCTCTCTTGCCCTGCTTCGGGAGACGGAGCAGCCAACCCCGTGGAGGAGCAGGGCTGGGCAGCCGGGGCTTCTCCGGGCTGCCGTGTCCCCCCCCCGGCTTTCATGGGAGCCCCCCGCTTTCAGGCTTGTCCTCACCCGCAGGAAGCCCCACTCTGGATGGGCGCTCCATGGCCAGGCCCGAGATGGAGCTCCGCGGGGTGAGGGGGGAGAACGTGCCCAAGGCAGGGCTCTAAGGAGCGGGGGCGGCTCTGGGGGAATGTGCGCTGGGCAATGCTTGGAGGGCTCGTCCATGCCGGGACTCCGCCGCTCCGCTGCTCCTGGAGCCCCCAGCCCGCCCGCGGAGGCCCTGCAGGGCAACCCAGGGGCTGCTCCGCCGCCTTCTGCCGCAGCTTGTCCTGGCGTGGGAGGGCCCCGGCTCAGGGAGAGAGGCCCTGCGTGGCTTGCAGCCCCCCTGCCAGTCCGTGTGGACAAAGTGGGCTGGACGACCCAGGCGGGACTGATTCAGTTCAAGGCCTCGCCGGACTCCCGAAGGCCTGCCTGGATCTGGGGTTTTGCCCTTCTCCTAGCCCAGGGCCCGGGCCTGCGCTGAATGACGTCCCGCCAAGGCGAGCTGGGCTTGTTACGGGCACCGAGCCGCAGTCTCGGAAAAGGAGCCCAGCTGCCGCCAGCTGGGGCCGAATGTGCCACCGGCAGCGGGGAGCGACTCCGCGCCAAGCGAGCTGGAAGAGAGGTCTGGAACTCGCACCACGTGGAGCCCCTGGAATGAAGGAGGCGGTTCTGCCCTTTTCCCGGAGGAGGGATGCGGCTGGCCCAGGTCCCGCGTGGTCTTCCTACACCCCGCTAAACTGACCCCCCCCCCCGAAGCGTCCTTCCCGCTGGCTTCAGTCCCTCGGCGCTCAGAGGCCTCACGGGCTGTCCGGAGAGCCCCCTCGCCCCCCTCCACCGGGCTTGCAGCAGTGCCTGCCTGCCTCCGCCCCTCGCTGCCTCCGTGGGCAGGCGGCCGCTCGAGGGGGCGGGACGCGCGCGGCAACTTTTGCAGCCAGAGAAGCGGCGGCGGCGGCGCCTGGCAGGAGCAGGCAGGCAGGCAGCGGCAGCGGCAGCAGCCAGAGGCAAACTTTGGACGCCGCCGACCCTGCGCGCTCGGGACCGGCCCAGGCGATCACTGCGGCGCTGCAGCAGGCGCAGACATGGCTGGGGGCACCAGCGGGGCCAGGGGCTGCCTGGGGGACGCCTTGCTGGGTAAGTGGTGGCGGGCCGGCGGGGAGGGAGCCGGCAGGTGCCGTTGCAGCCCGACGCGGGCGGGCGGGCGGCCGGAGCGGCCGGTCCTGCTGCGGGCAGAGAGAGGAGCGAGCGAGCGAGCGAGCGAAGAGCACATCCCGGCCCGGGCGCGGATCTAGCCGGCTTCGTTCCCAGCGGGGCCGCTGGAGCAAGGCCGGTGCGAACGCGCGCCCTTCCCCGCGGGGGGTGCGGGGGCTGCGTCCCGGCTGGGACCTGCAGGTAGGGCTTCTCCCCGCCTGCCTCTCGGCTCTGCCGCGGCAAGGCAGAAGCTGCCGGTGCCCTCGAGCTCGCAGCTGCAGCCCCGCTGCAGGCGTCCCGAGCGCAAGTGCCGGAGCCGCGGGCAAGGGCCGGGCTGGGGGCGGGGGCGGGGCATCTGCTCCTGCTCGGCTTTAGCACACTCTGTCGCATGCCTCCCCCGCCGCCCCCCTCGCCCCCCTCGCCCCCCCCCCCCCCGCCGCCGCTGCCGCCGGGCTCTAATCTGCATGGAAGCCCAATCCGTCATCTTTCACCTTTTCCGTTGTATGGTTGTATGTTCGGCGATAGGAAAAAGTATCTAGATTCCACGAACACTTAGGAGTGCATTTGCTTGACACGGAAAAGGCTTGTTCAGGCATGACGTAAGGAAAGGACTCTCACCACTGTCTCGTGACTTGGTATCTCTCCGGTGAGAAACTCTGCAGGAGGGAGCAGGTTAGGAGGCGCCCAGGTGCTGCCGCTCCGGACCCGGTCTCCCCCCCCCAACAAAGTGTGTGCGTGTGGGGTGGAAGTGGGGGTGGGAGGATGACGAAAATAAGCACAAAGAACATTCAACACTCACCCTTGCAACTCTAGCTCCAAGCCCCCCCCTCCCCGTCCCGCTCTGTGACAGTGCCAGTCTGGATATTGACAAAGTTAAATAAATTGCAATTAAGATATGGATCTATTTTCCAAACCCAGTGTTGGCAATGTCAGTAAAGGGACTTTCCTTCTGTATGAGCCAAATGCTTCTGGTATCCAAAGAGTTTCATAATATCTGAAATAACAAACATCACCACACCACCGCCACCGCCACCACCACCAGTCTTGTGGCCCCTTAAGGACCAGCAAACGTAGTCTGGCACAAGGCGTTGTAGACACTGATGGATCTGATGAAATGGGTTAGGGCCCACTAAAGTTTATGCCAGAACACATCTGTGCCACGAGGCTCTCTGTGGCTTTTGGTACAAGAGACTCACACAAGGGCTGCTCCTCTGGGCACCATCACACCTCGCCAGGGCCCCTGGCCTTTTCCCGGGCAGCTTCCCCCCCCCCTGCATCTTCCTTAGGCACACCTGCTGACCCACTCAGCCTGCCTGCCGTATGGTTGACAATTGCTCTGCTTTGCATGGGTGGTGCCCTCCAGAGGATTTAGATTACAACTGCCATAAGGCCAATTATTGGGGATTGTGGGAGTTGTAGTCCAAAAGATCTGGATGGCTCCAGGTTGCCCCTCTCCTGTGCTGGGTAGGCCTGCCCTGCCGTGGCTCAGCCCCAGCATGGGTTTCTGCGGCCTGCACTCGTGGGGATGTCCCCACTGTCGCTTCACTCAGGACTTCGTTCATCAGGGCAGGAGGGCTGCTTCTGTCCTCCTTGGTGCTTGGGGATGGTGCAGGATAGGTGCCTCCAGTGAGCAGCCGGGCTGGCTCTGGATCACAAAGGAAGTGGCCACGATCCCTACCATGCAGCCTTCGTTGCTCTGCTCTCCTCCTCCACTCCTCCCTGGCCTGCTCCGGAGTGAACAGGCCACAAAGCTAGTTGCTAGGCAAGGATGAACAGGGTGCTGATGGTGTCCAGAAGCACGTCCTGGTTTGGGTGAGGGTGAGCCGAAGGAAGCAGAATCCAGACCACCAAGATGTGCTCCTGGAGCGCAGCAGAACGGCTGATCCAGGAATGGGAGTGCAAGCGGCTGGGGGTGGGAGTGGGGGTGGGGGTGGGGCTCCACTGCAGCTGCTCTTGGGCGCAGCATTGAACCTGGCGACCTGAGGGATGGCTGCTGTAGGGCTCCGCTTCTGCACCTTGGGCTGGGGCAACAGCTTCCCCTGCTCCCTGAGATGTCAGCTCCAGCAAGGGTAGCAAATCTGTAGCTACCTCTCCTTTGGGGGACTATCAGGCATGATCTCTTTGTCTGAAACTGAAAACTGTTCAGCACGTGCAGCTGGTTCAGGATGGTGCAGCCAGACTGTGGAGGAGGAGGAGGAGGAGGAGGAGGAGGAGGAGGAGGAGGAGGAGGAGGTGGTGGAGCAGCTTCCTGGGAGTGACCGGGCTGGTTTTCAGTCCCTGGGAATGGTTGCACTGGTTTCCAGTTTGTTTCTGAGCCCAATTCAAAGTACTGCTTCTTGTAATCTTTAAAGCCCTAGATCACTTTAGAGCCAGGTTACCTGCAGGGCTGTGTGCTCCCATGCAAACCTGCCCAGGAGATGCTCTCCTCTGCACCCTGGCAGCCCCTGAGGTGCCTTTGGCTGGGATGCAGGAGCGGGGCGGTCTTCTCAGCAACTTCAACCAGGTTCAGGAAACACCTTCCTAGTGAGGCCCACTTCTCCTCCCCTCCCCCTCCCCCTCCTCTTTCTGATGAGCTCTTGCTGATATGCAAAGTCCTCCTGACTTTGGCCTTTCGTAGCTGATTGTTCTACTGCTTAGTTTTCCATTTTTATTTTTGCTCTCTTTGTATTTTTGATGCATTGTTTTGTTGTAATGTGGTGGTTTTGTGAATGTTTGCTGCCTTTGGCTTCAAGTACGGAAGGATGCGATACACATGTCTCTTACTTAGTAAACAAACATGAGAGCAGCAGTTAGTCCCAGGACACTAGATCCTGGCATATGGTGAATTTCCTGGCAAGGTCTTTGGGAAAGGTGGCCTCGTGAGCTCCCTCTCCAGCAGTGTGCTGGGATCAAGATCCACGTCATCCGATGCACACGTCGCATTGTGGTCATTTTAAATTCTTTATTACATTGGTAAAGTGGTGTCCCCTGCCTCTCCACTTTCATTCAACCCCCATCCATCCTGTGCTGTAGATTCAGGGGAGACGTTGGTGACTTGGCCACCCTGAAGGTTCATGACTTGCAAGCGGAGCTGTGGCAAAGAATTTCGTGTACCCTCACTGTCCGGGCGTTTTACAAAACAGCTTACTGTCTAATCATTGACACCGTGTGAGAAAATGGAGAGAGGGAAGGCCAGGCAGGGTTACCTGGGGTGGTAGTTGAGGGGGGGGGCAAATGTGATTGCTGCTTGCACCCAAAATAGCAGCCCTCAGAGCCGAGCTTCTGGAAACTTACGTCCTGTGCCAGGGAGCAGACTTTGCTGAGATGTTGCCCTGTCCAGATGAGTGAACGGCCTCTCCAGAGCCCCATGGATGCCCCTTCCAAGGATGGCCCTGCTCTTTGGGGACAGGTGCCCAGGCTCCGTGGCTGGCTGACTCTTCTGGGGTGGCCCGTGGCCCTCGTAAGACGTGCCTCGGGAGGTGAGGATTTCTCCATGCCTTTCTGCCAGGAACTAAGGCGAGGAGGCGATGAAGCCTCAGGAGGCCTCCCTGCAACCCTCTGATGTGCTGGAGGAGGACTGGGCACATGTCTGCTCCTAGTGGAACTGGTTGCTCAGCAGCCCTTTCCAGGAAGATGGTTTGCCTCCCATGGCCCTCCTGGCGGCTCTGGAAAGCCTCCTTCTCACGCAATGCGGGTTCCAGATGCACCAAGCTCAGAGCACTCTCTGAAGAGCATCCTTGGGCTCATTTGGTGCCATCGGAAAGGCAATGTTTCCGCATAGGGGGATGGATGGACAGACAGACCCAAGGTCTCCTCGGACACAGCTCAGAGTCAGCAATGCAAGATGGGACTTGTGCTGGTGGCAAATCAGCCAAATCTTTGGGCTTTGCCCCCTGTGCTAGGATGTGCCATGGGGCACTGGCAGGGTGGAACATCAGAGGATGGTTTAGGCAGGGTTGGACCTGGTCCATCTAGTTCAGCTGCACTTGCCTGTATGGATGGGCAGTGGCAGCAGCACCTTTCCAGGGTCTCTGGAGAGAAGGGTCTTTCCAAGCCCCCTGGCATTGCCCCCCCGGGGCCCTTGGCCTGCATGTGGGCACTCTACCCATCGAGTCGGTGCCCTTCCTAGGGCTCCTGAGGGATGCTTCCCACCAATCCTCCTTCATGCACACACTTCTGAAATCAGCCCCTTTCTGAAATCAGCCCCTTGTGCGAGTGACTTATGTGCAGCAGCCCTTTCCCATGGATTCCATGGATGGACTGTCCAGGCCGGGGGGGAGGGGAGATGCTGCTGCTGCAGCTGCTTCCTGGAGAGGTGGGAGAAGCTGCTGTGAAGAGCCCAGCATGGCTAGACAGAAGCCCAAGGGCCTTGGGAGGCTCCGGAAGTTGAGTGGGCCCAGACGAGTGCATCTGGGGCTGGGGAGGTTGGAGAATAAGTTTGGATTTCTATGAATCTGACCCAGCAATTCTGCAGTGGACCAGCTTTTCCCAAGTCACATGGATTCCATGGACTTGTGGACCATTTAAATTGGGGGGGGGATTTTATGCAAATTTGGTCATAGAAAAATACTTAAAACAACAACAACAACAACAACAACAACAACAACAACAACAACAACAACAATTATAGCAATACCAGCCAAAAATGCACATTTCCTCCATAGGATAAAGCATGAAAGTACATTTTGGGGGGATTTGTTTTTCCCCCCACAAGTGTTATTTTTGGCAAATGCAAATTTTGCACACATTTAGGAAATTACGGGTGAGACAGACCCAATCCATTGAGTGGACAATGGAACGAAAGGCACCTGACAATCTGTGAAGTGCATCGAGGTGTATATTTTACAAATCCTTGTGCCCCTTCACTGAGGTTTCGCCTTTGCACTTCTGATCTTCCGGGCTCGGGCTGGGCTTCTCCTGCACTTTCGGAAGCTCTGACCTGCTGCCAGTTGCTTGCATACCCTCCGGCGGATGGATGAGGGTGGTTCTTGGCTTGAGCTGCTGCAGCAACCTGGATCTCCAAGGCCTTCCCGCAAAGTCGTAGCAAGCCGGCCAAGGCACTGACACCTATCATGGCTATCCAAAGTCCTGCAAAATCTGGATGATGCAGCAGGGGGCACCTGTCCTGCCATCAGACGCCTCAGACGGAAGCACCGGAGCTGTTACGGTGCTGATTCTCGGCCTGGCGCTGGGGCTTCAGGTGGAGCGGGGCTGCTGCTGCGTCAGCCTCTGCATCCCCTCGCTCTCTTCTTAGAGCAGCCAGGGATTCAGCTGGGGGGTTTGCAGGGCAATTTTCTGACTCTGACCACAAACCAAGGTCTCCCTAGCTTGGCCTTTGAACCCGTTCTTGGGTGAAGGTGGGGAGGCTCCTGCCAGGATGGGGGAAGAAAAGCGCTCTGGCCTGGCGCTGGGCCCCTACAACAGTGGAGAGCTGAGGGCTGCAATCCTTGGGTACTCACTGTTCTCAGCTCATGCCAGGTGTGTGTGTGTGTGTGTGTGTGTGTCAAGGAGTCTGGGGTTTTGGCTGAGCCCGCTTGTCAGGCCAGAGAACCATAGAATCATAGAATCATAGAATAGCAGAGCTGGAAGGGGCCTGCAAGGCCATTGAGTCCAACCCCCTGCTCAATGCAGGAATCCACCCTAAAGCATCCCTGACAGAGGGTTGTCCAGCTGCCTCTTGAAGGCCTTGAGTGTGGGAGAGACCACAACCTCCCTAGGTCACTGATTCCATTGTCATACTGCTCTAACAGTCAGGAAGTTTTTCCTGATGTCCAGCTGGAATCTGGCTTCCTTTAACTTGAGCCCGTTATTCTGTGTCCTGCACTCTGGGAGGATCGAGAAGAGATCCTGGCCCTCCTCTGTGTGACAACCCTTTAAGTATTTGAAGAGTGCTCTCATGTCTCCCCTCAATCTTCTCTTCTCCAGGCTAAACATGCCCAGTTCTTTCAGTCTCTCTTCAAAGGGCTTTGTTTCCAGACCCCTGATCATCCTGGTTGCCCTCCTCTGAATATGCTCCAGCTTGTCTGCGTCCTTCTTGAATTGTGGAGCCCAGAACTGGACGCAATACTCTAGATGAGGCCTAACTTAGGGCCGAATAGAGAGGAACCAGTACCTCACATGATTTGGAAGCTATATTTCTATTAATGCAGCCCAAAATAGCAGTTGCCTTTCTTGCAGCCATATCGCACTGTTGGCTCATATTCAGCTTGCGATCCACAACAATTCCAAGATCCTTCTCGTTTGTAGTATTGCTGAGCCAAGTATCCCCCATCTTGTAACTGTGCATTTGGTTTCTATTTCCTAAATGTAGAACTTGGCATTTATCCCTATTAAATTTCATCCTGTTGTTTTCAGCCCAGCACTCCTGGGCTGAAAACAACAGGAAGAAACCTGGGTCCTTTGCTCAAGCCTGGCATCAGTGCTTGTTCTTCCTCTCCATCCTAGGGAGGGGGGGGGAAGACTAGGGAGAGGGGGAAGAGAGAGAGGTGTACTGCAGCAGCTCTGGAGCTGGAAACCTGAAGGTCATCTGTCAGCTGCAGTGTGAGGCAGAGCTTCTGCGGAACAAGCTGGGCTTTCTTGGGCTGAGGTCTTTTGTGGGGACACAAACAGCCCTGTGGGGAAGGGTCCCTCTGGGCTGGGCAAGAGCACAACTGGCAGAAATTTGGGAGGGTACGTGGGAGCATGCAAGTGCATGAAGCAGGAGTTGGCAGGGGCCCTTGGGCTTCTCCCTGCCTGCCACTCCTGCCGCTTCACCCTGCCTTTTGCCCATCCCTTGCAGAGGTGCAGCGCCAGCTCCTGTGTCGTTCTCCCTGGAGTGTGTGGAAGGCAAAGCAAGAAAGTGGGGCCTCACTGCCCTGAGGATCTTTGCCCCTGGCTGGTCTTCAGAGATGGCCTCTGGCTTCCCCATGTGTGATGACTCCAAGCTCCGCTTGGTGGATGAGGGTGCCTTGGTGGACTGGCTGTGCCCATTTTCACAGAGCTCAGCAGAAGGACCACTGCAGCACCAGCTAAGCCTGCAGAGGCCTCAGGGGTGGGGGTGGGGAGAGCAGGGCCCTGAAGGGACAGCCGCCCCACAACCCCAAGAACCCCTCAGCCTGACAATTTAAAAGACGGGACAAAAAAAGGAAAGTGATTCAAAGAGGGAAGAACGCAGTCAGACATGAGTTGTTCAGTTGCCATGTTCTTATCACGACCGGTCGGAGTGGACACAGCTCAAAGAGCGGAAGCACCAACCCCTGGTGGCCTCTCAGCTGAGCAGATGGAGTGGCCCTGCAGCCTCCTGCCTCTCCCTCTGCTGCAGCCTGATGGAGTGGCTAATGCAGGAAGGGCAAACCCTAATGAGGCTGGCTTCACAGGCCTCCTGATGGCTTTGCTTCTCCGCCCTGCCGCAGCCAGATGGTCTCTGTTCTTCAACTCCAAGTCTTCAAGTCTCCCAGCGGACTCCCATTCTGGAAGAATTCAGGTTCCTGGCTGTTGGTGTCTGCCCATCAGTCTTGCGTCTCTTCATTATTTTTAAATCCTTTGGCAAACAAATGTCCACTACTCTGAAAAGTTTAGATAACATTCTGGTAAGCAGGTTTCTGATGCATATCTCCTCTTCCTGTTATCTTGCTGGTTGATGGTCAAGAGGGCACATCATGTTCCTGTGTCCATATTTGGGAGGCATCAGAAGTGTAAATCAAGTCTCAGTCCTGCCTCTGCCCAGCTCAGGGTCATCCACGCATATTCAGCTGGTGGCACGTTCTTCTTGGTACAGAAAGAACAGACCAACGGTGGCTGATCACCATCTGTTATACGCTCCATCTTCCATATCCTTTGTGAACAAAGTGTCCCATGTGTCCAGTTCTGACAAAAGTGCTCTCCTGCTTTGACCAGAAAACAACATTCCTACCTGGGAAGCAGGTGGGAATGTTGCATTTGGCCGTGATGACATTTGGGTGCCTTTTTGATGCCAGAGGCTTGTCAACCCCCATCCCTCAAGTGGCTGCACACCTCTAGTTGTAAAACATGCCAGTCTCTGGGGACTTCGGGGCTATTTTACAAATCCCAGCAAATCCCAAGAGGGTTGGATTCAGATGGAGCTGCATTTCCCACACAAGGAGAATTAAGCAGCAGAGCTAAACTGTTGCACAGTGTGGCTAATGGGCAAGGTGGCCCTCCTGCCACTTGCTCCAGCAGTGCTGGCTGCAGCATCTCTCTTGTGCTGAACCACTTACTACAGACCACTTCCACACACACACACACACACACACAGTGCATGACAACTGCCACATGTTGTGTGACATCCTGGCTGCTCTGTGGGGCAGGAGCACAGTCGGCAATCCTGCACAACCCCGTAGTCGGCATACAGAAGGTCCCAGGTTGAATCCTGGACCTCTCCGGCCAAACATGCCAGGTGGTGGCGGGTTAAGGGGAGGCCCCTTCCTGCCAGCCCGAGGCCCAGAGAGCAGCATCTCTAGGCAGGGCTTGGACCAGATCCTGCCTGAGGCCCGGAAGAGCGTCCACAGTACTGGGCGAGATAGACCAAGGGGGGCTGATGCAGGGCAAGGCAGCCTCCTCTGCTGCACAGGGCCACTTCCCCTTGGCGTGGATCCTGGCCTCGGTGGACAAAGACCCTCACAGCCTGGCATAGGGCAGCTCCCTGTGTCCCCCCTTGGGGAGGGCTCCTGTTTTCCTGCGGCGGACGTGGCGATGGTGATGGGGCCAGGAGGGGCAGGATGCATGAGACCGTGCAGCCACTCTGCTCGCCACTCCGCCTGCCCCCCACGCTCTTCCCAGTGGGTCTCCAGTGGAGCTGCCCAGCCCTGCTCATGAGCCCTGCTGCCTCTGTTCCCTCCTGCTCAGGCCTTCTGCTCTGCTCCGTGACGCTTGCCTTGGAGGTTTCGGTGGGCAAAGCTCCTGTCATCTATGTACAGAACGGCACTGACGTCCTTCTGCCCTGCACTTTCACCTCCTGCATCGGCATTGACAGAGCCAACTTCACCTGGATCCGCAATCACACGGAGGTCTGTGTTCCGCAACCGCCTGGGGCTGGGCTGGCTGGAAAGGCCCAGGGCATCTCAGGTGCATCCACCGCTGATGGCGCTGTTTTCTTGTGGGTGGGGGTGGGGTGGGGGTGCTCTTGAATGGGTCCAAGGTGAACAGCTGGTTTTTTTTATCATGATAGTTAGCAGTCCTGAAGGTCCCGTGTCTGGGGCACAAAGGTGGGCCACACATTTTTTTAAAATAAAGAAAAGATGAATGAAGGTCCCCTCAAGTCTCGCACCTCATCCCATCACTGCATGGCAGCCCCACAGAACTCTGGCTGTGCACCTAGCCAGCTCTAGCCACTCTGGGGGCATGGCGTGCTGTCCGTTTGCTCCTGCTTTCCCTGGCTGAGGTCCGGGAGGGAAGGATGGTCCATCTCCATCCCCCCCCCCTCTTGCTTCTGGAGCTCGTCAAGAGAGTGCAGCCACCCGGCCACCCTCTAGAGCCTGAGCCTCCCAGTATTTGGGGCATGAGAACAGATAGCGGAAGGCTCAGCCCCAGCATCCCCCGTTGCTTGTGAGTGGCCGCTCATAAATCTTGGCACGAGAGGAAGCTGAGCTGTTTCACACCTTGCCCAGGAGAACGGGGCCCTGTGTGTGTGTGTGTGTGTCTTTAGCTCTGAGACAAGGGGCTGGTTTGGCCGTGGGCAGGTGGGAGCAGCATGCAATGCAGGAGGGGGTCTCCCAACTCTCTTCCTGCCCCTGAAAGGCCCTCTCCCCTCCCCTCCCCTCCCCTCCCCTCCCCTCCCCTCCCTCCGGCTGAGCCCACAGTGACTCTTTATCACCAGGGTTGGTCTCTGCTTCACTGAGCCAGGGCCCTTTTCCAGCCCTGTGTTTTGTGAGCCATGTGGGGCAGCCCTTCCCCTGAGAAATGCCATCTGTTCCTGGCTTGACCCACATGGTGGAGGGAGAGTGGGGTCAGGTGAGTGGGTGGGGGAAAGCTCCATGGCCAGATCCTCCACTCATTGGCATTTACCTACTGCAGATCTTCAAAGGGGTCGTGAAGAACAAAGACTCCAAGCCGGAGCCCTACCAAGGCTACAAGTATGACTTCAAGTACAGGCTCCCTCCTGATGTTGCCCTCAGCAAGGACAACCGGGAGTTCAACATCTCCCTCGAGCTCCTGGACGCCGAGTTCAGCGACTCTGGGAAATACACCTGCTTTGTCAAGAACCCAAAGGAGAAAAACGCCAATCACAGTGACACCATCACCCTCAAAGTGGTTGTGGAGTGTGAGTGCTGGCGGGGCAAAGCCCGCCCCCCCCTCAGCACTGCCGTGTGCCGTGTTGGGACAGCCACACCTCTGGCCTGGGTTCTTGAAGCCCCTTGGCTGGCTCGTGGCCTGGCCCAGCCTGTGTGTGCAGGCAGGGCAGCTGCGTTCTTGCCCCCCCACCTGGGCCTCTCCTGACTCCCCCCTCACGTCTTCTCTGCTCTCTCGCAGTGGAGAAGGTTGACAACACAGTGACGAAGATTATCGTGTCAGTTGTGGGAGGCGTCATTGGGCTGCTCATCCTCATCATGGTGATCAAGAAGGCCACCCTCTTCATCCTCAAGAAGACGCGGCAGAAGAAGTGAGTGCGCTTCATCCTCCCCGCGACCTTCCGAGAGTGTGGGCTGGGTGGGTCAGGAAGAAGGCACTGTGTAGTGGGGCCAGGCTGGCACTCCAGGCATTGCTTCTGTGGGCCCTGGGGGCAGGGGGGGGGAGCATTGGTCTGGACGCCTTTCCTTTAAGGATCAGCAGGGGGCAGGGAGGCCTTGGCGCCTGGCCTGGATGGCTGCTGCGCCTTCTGGCCAGCCCCTGACCTCTGAGTAGCTCCAGCACCTCCTGGCCAGCCTGGTCAATGGGGGAGCCCGTTAGGTGTCCTATCTGCCCCACAAGTGCCCTTGTAGAGAGCTGGGCTGGGGCTGGTGAGGAGGTGTGGGAGACAGGCAGCGCCTGTGTCATCTTTGCCTGCTGCAGGGAGTGCCTTGTGAGCTCCTCAGTCAACGACAACACGGAGAACGGGCTGGCTGGCTCCAAAGCGGAGCAGAAATCCACCCCAAAGGCCTGAGGCCAGCACCGGTGGGGCTCAGCCACCCACCGCCCCAGGATCTGGTGACCTGCGAGGCTCTGAAGTCCAGGCCTGGGGGCGGAAGAGAGTCGACTGTTTCCAGATGATGGATGCTTGAGACACGATTCCATTGCATAGCTTCTCAGATGAGACGGCAGACTCTGGGTGGCCGGCGGGGAGCGGCCGCCCAGGGCCAGAGGATGACAGGGGGGAGGGCCAGGGGTTGTGGGTCGAGCAGGCCTTGAGCCACAGCTACGCTATGTGGGGCTTGGCCAACGTGAGCCTGGGCAAGAGTCTGGTCAATGACACTGGGCACTCAGCCCTCCTGGGCAACGCAAGGAGGCGAATGGGCTGAGAGCCTTCAGGGGTGCTGGTGCTGGGGGGAGCACCCTCCTTTCTGCCTGCCTGAGGAGCTGACCTTGCCTTTCTAGAACAAGGGGGCAGGGGGCGGAGGCAAGGCAGCTGGGCTAGTTGGCCAGGAGCTGTGCAGTGGGGTGGAGGGGGCTCTCCCCACGCCTAGGGCCCATTACCATTTTGCTTGAATGTCCACTCAATTATTTGGTCTTCCCTGCAGCCTGAGGGAGGGTGGAGGGGGCTGCAGGTTGCACCCTAAACTGCCCTCCTGCTCTCCCCCCCCCCCAACTGCTTCATAAAGGTCCAAAGTCTTCACGGTACGGCTGGAGGGGAGGGATCCACCCGGCTGCCTTGAAACTCAGTGCCTGGGGCTGTGGTTGCAGGGGGTGCGTGTGTGGAGGGGCTTCTCCCCCTCCTCCTCCTGGCTCTGGGCAGCAGCCACTGTGGTCCCTTTGTTCCGCCCCTGCTGGGGCTGGGGGGAGGCAGTGATCCTGCTGGGACTGAAGCGCTGCGCTTGTGGTCCTTGCCTTCTGGAGGCCCTCTCCCTTTGGACCAAGGCCGCCTCCGCTGCGCAACAAGCCCGCCCTGCTGCCTGGCTCTGCCCCTCCTGCCCAACGTGGCTCCCCAGCCCTGCGTGCCCTCTTCCTCCTGGGCGGCTTCAATGGGCCCGAGCCCACGGAGTCTCTGCCTGGTGTGGCTCAGGAGCCACACGGAAGGTGGGAGAAAAAGGCGCCTCGCATTCCCCCTGCTCTGCTGGCCCTACATCCAAGCTGCCTGCTTGCCTGCCACAGCAACATGGAAGAGGGAGGAGCAGAAGCCCTCGCCTCCTCCAGCGGCGTCGCCCAGTGTTGGAGCGGCAAGAAGCCTGGGTGGCGACGGGAGGCACCCGGCCCTGACTGGAGGAAGTAAGAGCTGAGTGGAGCCTGGAAAGGCCTTCCCTCCCTGTAGCCCCCTGCCCAGGAGGCGCATGCAGGAGAGGCGTGAGCATGTGCGGTGAGGCCTTGGCACAGAGGCCTTGGCAGTGCATCCGGCTCCACTGGGCACCTTCAGCACCTGGGATTTCCGGTGTCTTCTGAAGAGAGCTGGTGCTGGGGGCCAGAGGAGGAAGCCAGCACTGGGCGCCAGGCAGCGCTGTGGACCCTCACGGGAGCCCAGCTTTTGGCAGGATGAGCGAAACCTCCCACCTTTTTCTCCTTGTAGCCATGGGGCCTGGACTCTTTTTTAAAATCGCAACAGCTGAGCATGTGCAAGTCCTGCTCAAAGTCCTGCTGCCCATCAGAGGCTGTTTCTTCTTCCTGGCCCAGCTAAGTCCGGATGTCCCAAGCTCCTGAGGGGCACGGGGGGAGCCCCGCCCCTGCCGAGGCTTCTGGTAGAGTTTCCTCTCCCTCTCCTTGAGCTTAAGCAAGGCTTTAATGGACCGAGGAGGTTCATTGCCTGTGTATTTGGCCAGAAACATGCCTGAGCTGCTGCTGCTCCCCTTGGGGGGTAGGAGAGATGGCCAGGCAGCTGCTTCCCCCCCCCTCGTACACACACCCAGGGGCAGTGGTCTGGTTCTATTCCTGCCCCTCCTTCTAGCTTTTGGGGGTGGCTTAGAAACAGTCCCATCCTTCTTCTGTGCCTCAGTTTCCCCAGCTGCACATTGGGGATAATAATCCTGACCTACCTCGCAGGAGGCCATAAGGACACTTAACTCATGCCTGTTGTCAGGGGCTGGGGTGGGGGGCGGGGGGGGGGAGGCTGGCAAACCCAGAGTTGCAATTCTGAGGCTGGGCAAGCACCGCGGACTGCATGCCACTCTCTGCTTCCCCAGTGGAGGCAAGAGGGCGTCTGCTCCGGGTTCTGCTCCCCTGCTTGCTTTCCTCCCATCCCCCACCCTCACCCCCACCCTGCGGCATGGAGGTGAGAATAGCAATAACAGCACAACCAAGCCTGAGCCGGCAACTGGTCGCGCAGTCAGAGGCCACCTTCCTCAGGTGAATGAGGGCCACACCAAGGCCAAAGACACCCCCCCGCCCCCTATCACAGCAGCTCCCGGGCGAAGCGAGCAGGCATTGGCCAGGGCGGATTCTGGCCAGGGTGGGGGTGGGCCCTTGGCTGGCCTATCAGGTGCCCCTTCCCACCATCCCCCCCCCCACTTTGATTCCAAGCTGCACAATTGCCCTGCTGGGGGAGAGGGGCAGCACTGCTCTGATGTGGAAGCGACTGGTGGGCAGGCCTTCCGCTGCCGCCACCACTGCTTCCTTCAAGCGCTCTGGCTGGCTCGTTCCCTGCCTGGAGGATGCTGGTCCCTGCGGCTGCCTTCACAGGTCCTTCTTCTCCAGGCCTTGCTAGGTCTTGGATGGGGGTGGGGGAAGAGACCTGGAAAGGGCTTTCCACAGCCAAGCCGGCTTGTGCTGAGGGCCCTTGTGGCCCCTTTGGCATGACACCCCCATCCCCTGGGCTCAACACGGGCTCCATGAATAGAAGAAAGTTGTCTGGAGCAGTTTGGTGTGGAGCTCTACTGCTTCAGCCAGAAGCCCCCCCCCCCCCGCCCTGCCCTGCCCTGCCCTGCCCTGCCCTGCCCTTAAATGGAGACGCCTTGCCAGCTGCCTCCGCTGGAGCCCACGGGGCCTCTGTCTGCATGTGCACACGCATTGCAGGGCTGGCGCCAAGGCTGGGCCAAGCACAGGTGCACCTGGACAGTGGGTGTCACCTCCAGGACCTTCCCTTTTGCACTCTTGAGCTGTAGTCGGCTTCTTTGCCTTGAATGAAATAAAGTTTATGTTTACTACTGAGACTCCTTCAGGCTGTATTCCTTTGTGAGTTGATGGCACGGGAGGTGTGTGTGTGTGTGTGTGTGTGCGCTTGTGTGGATGTGCGTGCAAAGTACAAGATTTGGGTTCAAGCATGCCCACACACAGGGAGCTGCACTGGAGCCTCTCCTCTTGGTCCTGAGCTGGGGCAGGCCCATTGCCTCAGCTGCCCCCACAGCAAACCAGGCAAGCCGCCTGAGCCAGAGGGGCCATGGAGCTGGTCTGGTCTTCGGGGAAGGGTCACTGCATTTACCGGTCCTCTCCTCCTCCTCCTCCTCCTCCTCCTCCTCCTCCTCCTCCTGCTGCTGCTGCTGCTGCTGCTGAGAACTGGAGGAAGTACAGCTGCTGTATCTTTTGGGGGGCACACAAATGGGCACGTGGGGCTGCTGGACTCCTGGCTCTCCCCCAACCTCAACCCCTGGTCCTTCTGCCCTGTCTTTCCTGGTCCTGTGCCCCGCTTGGCCTAGCTTCTGACCCCACTTCTCTTTATGGCTGAGGTGCTTGCTTATTTTTTTTTTTTATTATTATTATTATTATTATTATTATTATTATTATTATTATTATTATTATTTTATTTAAATCATTTTTATAGCGCCACCTCACCATTTCTGGCATTGAGGCACTTTACAATAACATATAAAACAATTCCATTAAAACCCTCAACCCACATTAAGACAATTCCATTAAAACCCTCAACCTTAAATCATTAAAAGCCCTCAACCCCAATCTAAACCACCCCTCCCCAAACTCTTGTGAAAATAAAAATGCCTTACAAAGGTGTTTGAAGCAATTGAGATGGGAGCCTGTCTAATCTCCAGTGGCACATTATTCCATAACTGGGGCCAGCCACTGAAAAAGCCCTGGCCCCGGCACATTCCAATTTGTAGTGGGGGACCGTCAGGGCACCCTGCTCCTGAGAGCGAGTCTGCCAATGGTGAGACACAGGAGAGAGGCGAGGCTCAGGTATCCAGGACCCAAGCAATGCAGGGCTTTATACATGGTCAACATGACCTTGTAGCGCACCCTAGCAGCCACCAGCAGCCAATGGAGCTCTTGAAGCACCAAAGTGGTAGAAGACCACTTTGGGAGCCCCTTGACCAACCTGGCTGCTGCATTTTGTAGCAGGTGTTCCCCAGAGTAGGGTGGATGTGCTTTCATGAAAGGAGGGAAGACAGAGGGGGGGGTGCTCCTTGAAGCAGTTCCCCTCAAGCTGTGCCCAGCCCCTGCCCCCCACTTTCTCTCAATGCCAAAACACAGCAGTAGTCAGCCACTGGCATTCCCACCCCCCCACTCCCCAGGACTCCACAGCCTTATGGTGCAAAACCTCCTTCAGTTTATTTGGCCCAGAGGCATTTGTCGATGTCCAGTAGGAGAAAAAGTGTCCGAGCTGGACTGAGCATCCTTGGACTGCCCAAGCAGATGTGAGCAGAAGCCGGGTGTCCTTCAGCCAGGGCTTGTAGACAGATAGCCTGAAAGGCACAAGGCTGGCAGAGCCCTGGCCATGCAACTGCGGGCCCCTGACCAGGCCTAGCCCCTGGCCCTCTCTGAAGTCGCTCCAGGACCAGTGGTGAAGTGGTCAGTGGTGGATCACAAGGAAACACGTTGCCCAAGCACTGCTAAGATGGCAAAAACGGACAAGCAGCAGAGCAAAGGGGGCCCTGCCTCAGGCCATGCAGCAGCAGCAGCAGCAGCAGCAGCAGTCCGAAAGTTGGGGATCCCTGTCTGGCCCCTTGCTGCAGGCTCCTTCCTCCAGCTGGCCCCTTGAGTTTCCCTGTGGCCCCAGTGGAGGCTGCAGCGTGGCTGGAAGGATGTCCTCTCCTGCACACATTGCTCCAAGGGTGGGCACAGGATGGCCAGCCCCGTTTCAGGGCTCTGACTGGAAAAAGAAAGACCCGTCACCTTGGCCTGGTGGTTACTCGAGGCAGTGGCAAGAAACCTCACCATGGAGGATACCTTTGCCCCACTGTGGCCACCTGCAGCCCTGGGCCGCCCCACCATGCAGGGCAGCAGGGGAGCGCTACTGACCCTGCGGATGGTGTAGATCCAGTTGAGGTAGGCCTGGACTTTGGTGTAGACTCCAGGGGTGCTGGGGCCTCCGCAACCATGGCCCCAGCTGACGAGGCCCACCACGTGCCAGTGCTCCTGCTCATACATCAGGGGCCCCCCACTATCTCCCTGGGGGGAAGGAAGAGAGGTTGCCGTTGCTTGCCAGCAGGGTGTAGGGCACTGTTGAGATGCAGGCGAGTTCCCTCTTTGGTCAAGTCTGTGCAGACAGGAGTCCAGGAGGCCAAGAGCTCTGCAGCTCCAGTGGCCGTCCTAATTTGCCTGAAAGGCTGGCTGTGCCTCGTCCCAGCCCAGCCCAAGCTCAGCTCAGCATCAGTGTCCTGCTTCTTAGAAAATGGGAGCAGGTGACTCCCCCCCCCCACCCTGCCATGTCCCCTCTGGGATGGGTGAGCTGGACATGCAGGGCAGGGTTGCGGCCTTTGACCTTTGCTCTCTGTTTACCTGGCAGGTGTCGGCCCTGCCTTGGTCATGGCCGGCGCAAAGCATCTTCCCCGTGACTTCCCCCTGGTAGGCGTCGGCTGCGTTGCAGCTGCTGATGTTGACCAACTCCACCTTCGCCTGCTGCAGTGTCTTAGACAGTTTACCTGCAAAAGGGAGAAGCCTCATATTCTACCGGCTGGTCCTGGAGCATTATTCAACATTCCGGTTGCCCATAAAATGGACGGCCAGAGTGGTTTGTTCCGAGCCGGCTCGCCCGCCCCTCAAGGTCCTGCTCTGCGCAAGACAGCACCTCCGTTGAGGGGTCAACCCTGCAGCCCAGCCCCCACAATCTGTTCATCTCATGAAGGCTGGCCCACGTCTTCCTGTTGTCGATGGCAGGACTCTGGCTGCCTGGGGGGTGGGGGGAGCGCTTGTCCACCTGCTGTTCTTTTTGGGGAGCTGCACCCGGATGGGCGATGCTGCAGGAGCTCTGGGGCAGCCTGTAATCAAGAGCTTTGCCTCTTTGCTTGCTCCTGAGGCAGCTGGAGCCAAAGGCCTGGCCGGGCCTTTTGCCCTGGAAGAGGTGGGGTCCCGCCACTCTGTCAGGAGAACGTGCACATGTGGAAGGAAACCCACCGTTCTGCCTGGTGTACCCCCAGCCTGTGACCCACAGGGCAGTGCCTGGGGCTATTTCCTGGTCAAAGAAGGGCAGGCAGATGGGCCTCACAGACTCTGCTGCAGGAAGAGAGGGAGAAGTCAGAACTGGGCAGGGGGCAGCCCCCCCAGAGGCCACGCCAGGCCTGCAGGGGGCTGGGGATGGCAGGAGAACAACTTTCCGTCCTAGCTGAGGGGGCCTGGCTGGAGAAATGAGGGGAACACATCTTAATTCATGCCGCTGTGCCCTGGGCTCAGCTGTCCTCCCAGCCAGTCCCCTCAGCCACCAAGCTCAGGGGCCGAGAGTGTCTCTCTCACCTGGGGTGCTCAAGGGGTCTCGCAGCTTGACCAGGGCAATGTCCATGTCTTTGGGAAACATGGACTTGATGTCAATGACGAAGACCTTTTCCACAGGGACAGCCGTGGTGCCTGAGAGAGTTTCGGAGCCGCCTTTCACTTGCCACTGCTCAGTCAAAAGGTGGCTCCTGAGAACAAACAGAGGTGGCCGATGAGCCCTGCCCCCCGTGTGGCAAGAGGGGCACTGAGCAAGACCCACTCTGGGGGACTGTCATGGGCAGGGTGGGCAGTGAAGGGAGGCTAGCTGGCTGGGCCGGCTCCTGGGCCATGAGCGTAGAGTAGAGGTCAACCACAATCAGAGATTTATTCTCCAAACCTTTACTGTGGTCCCCATGGATGCCCCAACTCCATCACCACTTCCAAATCTGCCCCACACCTGCACCCTCCACTCCCTCCTCCAGAGATCCTAATGCAGGTTGCTCTTTCTCTGCCAGCAGTGAGGAAAGAGCCATGTGCATCAGGACCAGGGGCCGTGTAGGTGTGTGGGTGTGTTCGTGCGCTGGGCTTGCATTCACCCCTGTATTGATGGGGCAGAGGGGTGGGACTTGATGGCCTTATAGGCCCCTTCCAACTCTACTCTTCTATGGTTCTATAATTCTAGACTCCTGCCCTGCTGGGTTCCCGTCGGCATTCGCCTGGTCGCTGACTCACCGGAAGCAGTGTGCTGCTGTCAGAACCCATTGGGGGTCAATGAGGCTCCCGCCACAGACGTGCTGTCCCTTGTGCTGCAGGCTGGCCTGCCACGGCCACTCCTCGATGGAAGCTGGGTCCCCGCCCACAACCCGTGGCAACCTCAGATTGTTGCCGCAACCTGTATCCGAACGGCAGACAAAGCAGAGTCTGGGCTCAGCACACAAGGCTCCCTTGGTGCTGGTGCAGAAGGCAGGAGAGGGCGGCAGGCACAGGCCCTTCCCCACAAGCACAGCCGCCAAAGATCCCTGCGCACTCACAGGCAGTCCGGCTTCCTTTTCAGGGCCAGGTTGAGAGGTGGGTGTGGGGGGTTTGAGAGGTGGGTGTTTGAGAGGTGGGTGTGGGGGGTTCTGTGTTGCTGAGTCACGCTCTGCCCCGCCATGTTCATTCATGCCTGGAGACAAATCCGGACATGCACACATGCGCCCAGCAGAAGCCATGAACCAGTTTCCCCCTGGCCCAAGATGCCGGGTGTGGGAATTGGGCTCCCGACTCTCCAAAGGGGCTGCCCACATCCTGGAAGAGGGACAGGCGAAGCCACAAGGCAGCAGCGAAGAGGGGACAGGGGCCGTTGTCACCCCCCACCGACCCCGGGCCAAACCACTGGCAGGCTGGCTCTGCCCAGCCAAAGGAAACCGCACCTGGCATGGTGCCTCCGCAGACTCTACCATACCTCCCCCCACTCTGGCTGTCAGGTGAGCTGGCTGCCTTGGCCATGTGGTCAAGGCAGCCATGGGCTCAAGGCTGCTTGTGGGATCGCTGTTTTGTATTGCGCTAGCGGTGCGCAGTCATACTCACTTGAGCAGGAGAGCGAAACAACGAGGCCAGAGAGGCACTGCCTGCAAGAAAGAGGGTTGGTTGAAAGTGACCACCTGGTGTGGGCAGCTTCGGAGGCTCCGCTGCTCCATTCTGCCTGCTGTACTCATGCAAGGAGACCTATATGAGCCCCCCCCCCCCGGGACCCTTTGCCTCTGCCCTGACCAACAGTCTGAATTGTGCTGGGCCTTGTGCAGCTTTCCATGGGCACAGCAGGGAAAGACCGTTGCTCCTTTGGTTTGGCCACCAAAAGCCACGTAGCCCCTGAGTCCCTGGCCCTGCGTACAGGCTCATCTGGATGGGGGCACCCGAAGTCGGCCTCTTCCTTCTTGCACCAAGCCTTGCTGATCCACGTACAAAGGCTTCTGCTGTGCCACCACATCTATCTTAATCTTGTGGCATCATGAATGCATCATGGTTTGCCCTGCTCGGGCACTGGGCCCCCAGCAGTTGCCCATGGATGCCAGGTGGTGGCCGGAACAAGAGGGATGAGGTGAAGGGCCAGGCCTGGCTAGCAGCCAGGAGACTCTGGCCTGCTGCAGGTCATTCACCCTCTTTTGTAAGGTGGGGATGAGGCGATAGGATGGGCGGGTATGTGTGTGTGTGTGGGGAGGGGGATTAGTCACTGAATGCTCTGAAGGCAGAAACCAGGCCCGAAAGCCCCTCCCCTTCCCCAGCTGCTGTGCCTCACCTCCCTGAGAAGTCTTGCCAATGGAGCTCCTCCCGCCGCAGGACCACCTCCGTGAGAGGCAGCCCCTGCGTGTCTTCGAGCGCCACAGCCCTGAAGGTGGGGACACTGCAAAACAGGCAAGGGCTTGGTGACAACAGTGGCACGCTCCAGGGGCACGCGGTCTCCCTCCCTCCCTGCCTGCAAACACTGCTGCAGGTGTCAAGGACACCAATGGGCAGGTAGGCAGCCCTCTGCTGGGCCTGACATGCGGTTGGAGGTTTGCCTCTGCTCAGCAGGATGACGGGCTCCCCACGGCCAAACATGCGCTGATGGTGCTTTGACATGGGCGCTGGGCACTCCCTTCCTGCCCTCCCGTGTTGGGGCCCCCTGTGTGCCAATGACAGTCATCTGCCGTTTGGAAAGACGTTGTCGGGGAGGCCTCCTTCACTTGGGTCCCTGTGCATAAGCGAGCCCTTCTTTCAGTTCAAGCCTAGGACCCAGCTGCATGCATCCTAAACTGTCACAATCAGGTTCGCACTCTCTGCTGCAGAAAACGTGCAGGTGATTTACCTGTGGGCCGGGTGCAATAGGATAATGACAGACTTCTTCAACAGCATTTCATTGCAAGGGGGAAGGGCCCCGCGTGTGGTGCCTGGGGGGAGGACAGTGCACTGGGCTGCCCCTGCTTTCACATGGGAAATGCGGGAGGGTCTGGAGCAGACCCTTTTGGTGTCCTTACCATGCCTCATTTATGGAAGGGACCAAAGGACTTCTTCTTCCACACAGGACCTGTGTGTGTGTGTGTGTGTGTTTACCATCCACTGAAAATCTTTTAAGGAGGAAATGCACAAGGCCTTCAAATGGCTAATGCTAGGAGCCCTCCATCAACCAGAAACCCTCCCTGGACACTCCGTTTACTGCTGGGGGACAGGGAGGCATCCAAAGTGGGGCCAAACCTGCCTGCCTGTCTTTGTCACCAAGACGCCTCTCACTGTGCCTAGCAGTCATTGGCCTGGGTTGGGGGGGGGGGCAGGAGAGAGCGAGCGAGCGAGCGAGAGAGATTGGCAGCTAGGCTGGACTGAGATGCTGCAGTCAAAAATCGCAGCACTACAGCTGCAGCAGTTGCTGTCAGGCTGCCAGTCCCAGAATGCAGGCTGCAGTGCAGAGACGCAGGCAGCAGGGCAGGGGACCCCAGGCGGTGCCTGCTGAATTCCAATTAGGACAGGGGGGAGGGGGCTGCTGTCTCCTCCCTGCCCCCCATCATGCCTGCAGTGATTTGCGAGTTCTGGCCAGAGGGCCCATGTTCTGGGGCTGCCCCTTGGCCGGAAGAGAGACATCAGGGGCAAGAACGGGCTACGTGGCCTGGTTTTAGAGGCTCAGAGAGAGGACAGGGAGGCATTCAGCTGGTGACAGAAGGAGCTTTGGTGTGAGGAAACCCTCTGCGGCTCATTTCTGCTTGTGTCGCAGCTGTTCACGGCCCAGGATCAAGGGGCTGGGAAGCTGTGCCTGCCATCAGCTTGGTGGCTGTCAGCGAGAATTCCAGTACATCCAAAATGAGGCAGAGCTCTTTCAAAACTGGGGGATTCTGGGAAATGTAGTGGGCATAGCGGACAACAAAATGACGTTATGCCAAAGGAGGACAGCTGAGCCCCTCTCCCTCCCCTGTGCAGAAGAAGGACTTTTGGCAGGTTTGTTGTGGGCAGGAGGGAGACCCACTGCTCCTGCTGGTGTTCCTTCTTTGGTTCAGCTATGAAGGATCCCGCACAACGTGGCTGGTTGCTTCTGCAGGACATCTGTTCTTTGGAATTGGGGCGGGGGTGGCTTTGACTCTGCTCTGGCCTCAGGGCCACCTGCCCATACCTGCTGTAGCCCATCTGCTTGCATGCTGCTTCGGCCATGGTGATCTTGAACCCATCATGGCAGGCCCATGCCCAGGCACCCGTCTCTCTGTTCCGCACTTGCAGGCTCGATCTGACATGTGAGAGACGGACTGGAGAGAAAGAAGGGGAGGTGTGGGAGGCTGTCAGTTCTTGGCTTCCTGGCCTGGAGCATCACCTGCAGGCCCACAGACGTTCTCCCCTCCCTCTGAGACCAAGCCAAGGACTCACCTCCCACTGGGGGCCCATCGGGCACCTGCTGCACACAGCCAGCTTCGTCCTCCCCCCAGGCACAGTCCACTTGCCCATCACACAGAAGGTTGAGGGGGATGAACTTGAAAGTATGGCTGCAGAAGAAGTAGTAGGACCCCACCGCCACCTTGACTAGGAGGCAGAAAGCAACAGTGAGTGGCTTGTAGGCCTATGTGTGTGTGTGTGTGTGTGTGTGTGTGTGTGTGTGTGTGTGTGTGTGTGTGCTTCTGGGATGCTCTGAAGTCTGGGGAAGAGCTGGAACTCCACCTGAGCTCTCTGGACAGCCTGGCTGGCCCCATGCATGGATGCCAGCTAGATGCATGTGTCATGGCACATGAGCGGGCCTGGAGGAGCTGTAGCTGGGTGGGATGGGAGCCCAGGAGGGAACGTGGACATGGGCAATATTGTCTCTCTCTCTCTCCCGCTCCTTCTCTCTCTCCATTTTTTGCTTTGAAGCAAAGGCAAGCATGGGAGAGCGGGGTGGGGAGGAGGTGTCAGCAGAGACACAAGGAGACCAGCTGGCCCCCGTGGGATGAGGGGCTCTTACTGAGAAAGGCGACTCCAATGAGCGTAGCGATGCTCAAGATGGCTGCAATGACGGGGACGCCAATGTGCAGGAACGCTTGCTTGGCTGTTGGAGCCTCCTCGTGCACGAGAGCAGCATCTGTGAACAGAGAGAGAACCGGGGGGGGGGGAGGCCAGGGGCTTCAGCCAGTGCGGACTCTCCCTTAACAGCCCATCTCCAGAGCTTAAGATGAACTAGATGCTGTCATGGGTCCAGATCTCCTGGGCCCGCTGGAGGAATCCTCTTCAAAAGAAGAGCTAGAGCTCTCAGACACAAACTGCAGCAAGGAGCAGGTCCACGCCAAGAGTTCGGGAGGAGCCTGGGCCCTCAGGTGAGATGACCATGGGTCCATGCCTGCAAGTGGTGGGGGAGAGAATCCATCTCTGAGGTGGATGGAGTGACACCCCCCCCCAAAAAAACCCAAGAATGACAGTGTCTCTCTCAAGAGAAAGTCCAGAACAATCACTGTGTGGAGGAAAGCCTTTTTTAAAAAAAAGAAGAAGAAGCAAGTCTCCTCATGAGTAAAGGATTCCTTGTGAGCAGGGGCCCCCTTGCCAGGAGGACTACTTCCAGAGGCTTCTGATGTGCTTTGCCTTGCGCATGGTGTGGAGGGAGGGACAGAGTACAGAAAATACTTTTATCCCTCTCTTAAAATACCAGAGCCCAGGATCATAAAGAAAATGAAGCACCTCTTCACACAGAGGAACTATGGAATTTGCTACCCCAAGGTGTAGTGATGGTCACGAACTTGGATGACTTTAAAATGGGGTTAAATAAATTTGTGAGGGATAAAGTACTGGCCATAATGACTGTGTTGGAAGCTGGATTCCTGAATACCAGTTGCTGAGGAACCCGAGTGGGAGGGTGCTGCTGTGGCGCTCCTGTCCTGCTCCTGGGCTCCCTACTGGTGCTTCTGTGTGGCAGAATGCTGGGCAAGATGGGCTTTTGGCCCAATCCATCAGGGCTCCTCTGCTGCTCTTACCTCTGCTGTTCAGTGGCTGCTCGGTATCCTTGTCCTGAAAAGCAGAAGGAACGGCCATCAGGGGCCACGAGGGCAACTGAGAGAGCCAGGCGAAGGTCAGCCTGCGGAGCAGGCCTCTCTGGTTGTGCCTGCTTAACTATGGATTATTAACTATGAACAACCTGGGAAGAGAACCCATGGTTTATCGTTGGGTTGCGAACTCTGGTGTGTTCGTGGTTAACATCCCAGAGTTAAACCACAATGCAGGGTTTGCACCTAATGACATCCCACAATTCAACCACAACCCATGATTCAATGACAACCCACAATTCAACCACAACCCAGGCTCAACCTGTACCCTGGGTTGTCGTTATGTGTGAGCCAGTCCAGAGAGCATTCTTCCCCACTTCCCAGCTGTGGCCAACACTTGCTGCCACACAGCCTCGTGATTCTTGGCTTCCAGTTGCAAATAGATGCAAACCAGATCTCCCTCTCTCACCTCGCACAATGCCAAGTGCCCTGGACATCCACTCCTTGCCCCAGAGAAAGGCAAAGCCCTCCATTTTCCACATTACACCTCAGCCTGCATGGCTCCTGCAGGCGGTTGAGCAGCAGGCAGCAACTCCTCGGGTGCCTGCCTTGTGGCAGCTTTCCTTTGGCCTGGGAGGCTGTTCCTGGGTCTCCTGCTTTGCTCCATCCTGGCTTCTTGTTGCCTGAGCAGCAGAGAGGAAGAGGAGGAGGAGCAGACAGGTGGCCGGGGGCGGGGGTGTGGTGGCTCTGGAGAGGAGGGCTCAGAGAAAAGCAGGCAGGGCTGCTGCTAGGAGACGGCGTCAACTCACCAGCGGCAGCCCACACCTGAAGCACAGAGCTGTTTGCGAACCACAGCGAGGAGCAGGAAGGATGTCCCCTGCCTTTTGGAAGCCGTCCCCTCTACTGCTCACCAGAGGGCCCAGCCACATCCTGCTCAGGTTGGCACCCTTGGCAACCATGCCAAGGGACTCTTCCGTGCTACTGCTGCTGTTGAAATGAAGCATTGGTCCTGGGCGAGAGCATTCATTTACCTGCTGGGTCAACTCTCAGATTTTGACATGACAGGTAAGGCCTGGCATTTGTATGTGAGGCCCACGTTGATGAGAAACAGACACTTGAAGGTGGAACATCCCCCCCCCTCCCGAGCATCTGGGAACAATCTGGACCCCCTTTGATGTGGCTTCTGCCCTGGGCTTGGTCCTGATGGGCAACGTGTGCAGGAAGGAGGATGGGGGAGCGTGGCCCTGTGACTTCTCCTGCTCCTCCCAGGGGATTCTGACACCAGCATCAGCCACAGCCCTGCTGCCCTTCTGGACTAGCGGCCTGGCTGGGAATCAGCTGGCTGGCCCCACACTCCAGTCATCCTGCCCCCTCCCCACCCCACCCCACAGGGATTCTAGAAGGTGGTGCTAGGACACTTTTTTGCCTGCAGGTCTCCACTTTGTCCCCCAGGCTGCTTAACAGCTGCATGAAATCAGGGGGAGGAGCCCTGCCGAAATTCAGAGTGAGATGTCATTGGTATGCTAATGCCATCCCTTTCTATTGGAGCCATGTGAGGCAGGGATGTGCTGAGCAGCAGGAACCTTTGAGCCTGTAATGGGCTAGGTGATGCCTGATAGACTGCATGTCAATCTATACAAGATGGAGGTGCTATGGGTGAGTGGCTCACCTGACCGGGAAGGTGGTCCCATTTAAGGACCCCACCACCGAAGGATCCAGGTTGCACCTTGCTTTAGGGGCACACATGGCTTCAGTAGCACTAGAGACAGCATTGCCAGTTATTGGCACCTACAAACAACCTGAATTGGCTCCTGCCTCATCTTATACGTAGGGCTGCCCATGAACACGGTTCAACAACTTCACTTGGTCCACAACTTCACTTGGTTCAGAATATTGACTGGAACTGACCAGCTGGAACTATTTTTGCCCACAGGGAACATTTTTTCCTGGCTTCCAATTTGTTTCTGGGCTCAGTTCAAGGCACTGGGTTGGACCAATAAAGCTCTGAGCAGCACAGGATTGAGGCATCTGAGGGAGCTCCTGCTCCCCTCTGAACCTGACCATCCTTTAAGATTCACTCCAGGTATCCCTGACTTCAGAAGTGAGGCAGGTAGGGGACAGGGTCTTTTCAGTGATGGCCCCCTGCTGGTGGAATGCCCTCCCTGGGAGACTCTGCTGTCATCTGCTCCTTAAACTGCCTCGTCTTATTCACAGGGTGGTTTGTTTTGGGGTTGGGGTTGGGGTTAGCGTTTAATGGGCTCTTGATGCTGTTTTACTACTCTTATTGAGTTTTCATTTTTATTGTTTTGTGTTTTAAATCAATATTTTTAAAACTGCATTGTTTGCCATCATGATAAAAGGCAGACAAACAAATAGCAGAGAACAACAAAGGAGAGATCTGGGTTTAGATCTGGGGGGAACAGTTGAGTTCCTGTTGGAAATTAATTCGCTGCTAACATCCATTATTTCTATATCACTTGTGCGAAAGCTTCCCTCTGTGTTGTCCCCAACAAGGCAACACATGGCAGTGCCAGCCATCTCCGCATCCCTGCCAATGTTTGGGAGAATTGGGGGGTGGGGGCGGAGAGAGAGAGAGAGAGAGAGATTTAGGTCATGTCCCTCCCCCCCCCCCCGACCGGTTGTGGAGTTCCACTGGTGGAACCATCCATCCCAGTTGGAATCGCTTTGCAGGCAGCTGCCCCACATGGTTCTGGGGAACTCAGGCTGGAAACGGAGAGAGGAGAGCTGCCCCCTTGCTTGCTTCCCTCCAGTTGAGCAGCCTGGAATGGGAAGGCTTTTGCTGCCACCTTCTGGCTGCTTCGTGCTGCCAGCCCTTGCCTGAGGGATGGCCCTGTTTGCATGGAGTGGGAGGAGGCTGGTGGAAAATAGGAAGGGGACGGACGCACACACACAGACACAGACACAGAAACACACACACACACACACACACTTGCAGGAGGGAAATGGAGCCTGGCTGACCTCTTGGCCCACTTAGTGGGTACAGGGGTAGGGGTAGCTACCTGTGGAAGGGAGCGTGGCGAGAGGCCTGCTGTTTGCAGAACTAGAGGCCAGAGGCCGGAGCGGTGCTGCAGGGGCGGGGGGCAGTTTGGCCTTTAGGCAGAGGTCACCTTGGGAATGCTCTCCTCGGGGCTGCCCACGATGTTTTTGCTGCAAATGGCATCCACACCCCCAGGTTGAGGTGTATAGTCCGGTGGGCCATGCTCTGCTTCATGCCCAGGAAGGAGCTCTCCCTTAGGTCAGGGGGAAAGACTGGCCAGGGGCCCTGGCAGTCTCCGTTCACCCTCCCTGGGCTGGGGAGCACTCCCATGGGCAGCCCACGGACCTGCAGCCCCCAGTGCAATGCAAGCCCACTGCCCACCACCTCTTCCTCCTCTCGCTGTGCACTTGTGCTGGCGCCCTGTCTGGAGCACAATCAGGGTTTGGGGGGGACATTGGGGGAGATGGGCCTAATCCCATTGCCTTGGGCTCCTCCTCACGGATGCTGCTGCCAGCCCTGAGATCAGAGGCATCTTCTGCTGAGGGACAGAGGGGCAGGGCCCTCTGGGCAGACTCCGGGCAGGCCGATGCCTTGGGGTCCTGGCCGCTGTGCCCGAGCCTTTGGGCCCGTGTTTACACCAGGAGCTCTGGGGTTCAGAACCCCTCCAAGCCAAATGCACCTCCCCTTGTCTCTACTCTGGACCTTCTCATGGTTTAGTTCTCCTCAAGGTGCCTGGTTTTCCCTGGGCTCTCTTTGACCAGGGGTCTCTGATCTGGAGGGGGAGGGTGGAAGGTGCCTGCTGCTGCCCTTCATCCCCCACACATGATCTACACTGCAGCAGCCACCAGTGGAGGCATCCAGGTGCAACACTAAGAGTGAAGCCTCTCTGCATTAGGCTAAAACCAGGAGCTGCCTGGAGCTGCTCTCCTTTCCTGCTCCCCCCCCCCCCCCCGCAGGGCATTTAGTGCAGCATTGCCACTGGGGTTGCCTCTGGGCACAGTCGACACAGGCAGGCTCCGGTTGCCAGCTGAATGTCTGCAGCCCAGCAGTCAGGGGAGGCCAGGCGCCTTTGCCTACTATTTCCTGGTTCCTTTTGTTGGTGGCCTTTCTGTGGGTTCTGCGATCGTATTACTGCTCATTGTCCCGTCTCAAGTGTGTTGCACTTAGGTAGCACTCCTGGGTGCCCAAGGTGCCTCATGTATGCTATCCTCCTCTATTCCTCACAACAACCCTGTATTACTGTTCCCCTATTGCAAGGAGGGAGGGAGGGCGTGGGTCCACACATGTGCACATGGCGCCTGAGGAGCAGTGGCTCGCTGAGAGCTGCCTTGAGAATTCGTGGCAGAGGTGAGATTCGAATGGGAGACCTTGCAGCTCACGGCCACTACATTACATCTCCAAGTTCATCTGTAGCAACAAAAGGCACAGAGGCAGCTTACCCTGGAATATTAGGATATGTTGTGACCAGAGAATGGAGAGGTCACTGCCTGCCCCTGAGGCTGTGCATGACTCCAGCCTCAGAAGGGATCCCCTGGGCCACTGAGGCAGCACGCTGGGGATCTCCTCACACTGCCCTGGCTGGACCCTGCTGGCCTTGGCTGTACAGCAGCTGGAGGAGCCCTCAGGCTGAACTTTGGATCCCATGAGCTCTGGGCAGGGGGCAGGACAAGGGGCCCATAGCCTCTTTGCCAAGCCTCAGGCATCCGGGCGAAGGCTAGCAAGAGATGCAGTTCCAGACCAAGGAAGAGCAGGGCTGTTGGGGCTGGAGAAGGGAAGTCCTCCTGCAGCAGGACAGGAGAAGCCCACTGAGTTCCATGCTCAGCAGAAAATGGGTACCAGGAGAGGCCATGGATACTTCCAAGAAGGCAGGGGCCTCGCTCTCCCCCTCCCTGCACCTGGCTCAAAAGGAAGAGTTGAAGGGAGGGGCTCCCCCCCTGCTCTGCAGAAAGCAAATCCCTCCACCCTGTGCACTGACCATGTTTGCTGCCAGCCAGGACCCTCTTCCAGGCCCGGAGGGGCTCCACCACCTTCGCAGAACGACTAGCGCAGAAGCACCGCCATCGCCACTCCCCAGGGCGTCTGGAGGATCCAGGCTCCTTCAGTGGTGGCTGGGGGCCCAGCAGTGCCGGAGCACTATTCCTTCTCCTCACCGACTGCTGGGCGAAGACTCTCCAGTCGGTGGATCTGGCTTATGTAACCTGACACTCACCTGTCAGTGGCCACATCCTCACCTCCGGCATCCTCCTTGTGCAACCTGAGTGAGTGAGTGAGCGAGTGAGTCACCTACAGAGATTACTGGGAATGAGCGGCCCTGGGGCATGGAGCCAGGCAGGCGCCCCATCCCCTCCTGAAACACAAATGACACAGCCCTCCATCCCCAAGGGGGCTTGGAAGACTGCTTGGCCCCAAAGCAGTCACTGAGGTGACAAAACAGGGGTGGGGGGAGAGGATGGAAGAGAAGTCCTTCATGGGGGGGAGATGGGGGGAGCTAGGGGAAAAGCCACCTGGCAGCTTGGGCTCGTCTCCACAGACTGTGGCTCCAGTTGCAGCGCACTAGAGGTCTCCATGGCACAGAGGAAGGCGATCAGAGACTGACGGTGGTGAGCAGGTGGCCCCCTGGCCTGTGCCAAACAAGTCCCCAGCTGAGAGTCATTCTGCATCTGCACCCGTCCTTGTCCACGTCCTTCCATCCGGGTCCAGTCTGTGGTGGCAGAGGGCACGGAGGAAAGAGGGGAAGGCGCCTCTTCTGCTGTGGGCCCGGGGGCAGGACCCCCAGGAATGGGAGCACCTCTGCCTGCCCAATGCTGGCCTGGCCTGGGAATCAGCCTGGCCTGGGCCGAGAGCCTTCCATGAGGAAAGCAGGACTGGGTGGGCAGAGGGGCTG
The DNA here is from genome assembly GCF_023053635.1 of Elgaria multicarinata webbii. Classification (NCBI taxonomy): domain Eukaryota; kingdom Metazoa; phylum Chordata; class Lepidosauria; order Squamata; family Anguidae; genus Elgaria; species Elgaria multicarinata. The sequence continues at coordinate 37,295,262 of NC_086182.1, forward strand.
CGCGACGCCCTGCCCGACCTGGCGCTTGGGTGAGCTCTTGCTGGGCTCTCGGGGTCCCCCCCCCCCGGCTCAGCCTCCCCTCCCACCAGTACGCCCGAGAAGGGGATCTCAGGTGCCAAGCTGGCGAAGCAGGGGGTTGGACTCGATGGCCTTATAGCCCCCTTCCAACTCTACTATTCTATGATTCTCCGCTGCCACACACACCCTGCCCCCGGAGCTGGCGGGACAGCGTCTCCAGCTGTCAAGGCGTCGTGCTCCACCCCTGCCTGCCTGCGTGCCTGCCTGCCTGCCGTTCTTGGCTGCTTCGCACGTCAGCTACCAGAGCCGGGCCTCGCCTGGGCTTTGTCCCTAAAGCACAACCCCAAAACAGTCGCGCTACTGAAGACTGCCGGGGTGGGTGGGGGGACCGGGCCACTTTCCGGCCTCCTCCCTAAACTCCGCTGCCTGTCCAGGCAGCCACTCCGACCCAGCCCGCCTGCCCTTTCCGAGAAGGGAAGGGACGGGACGGGACGGGACGGGGAGGGCGGTGGGCTCCTGGAAACGCGCGCTTGCGCTGGGAGGCCTGCTTCGCCCACCCAGCTCGCGCAGGAGAGCGCGCAGGGAGCGAGGGGCCCCGCCGGCGTGCACGTGGGCGCGGGGCCCCGACCACCGGCCTGGCTGGGCATCAGGCGCTTGCCCAAGGCCCTCCTGCCTGCCCGATGCGCACAGGAGCAGCTCGGCGTCTCTGGCAAAACAGAGAGGACCTCTGGATGCCCCGGGCGTGGCGATTCCACCCCGGCTGACTCAGAGGACTGCGGTGCGGCAAGGAGGCCACTTCCTGGACGAGGCTTGCCGGGGGACGGAGCGGCGCTTTCCGCAAGCGTTTGCTCACCTGCCCGCAGGCACCGCCCCCCTCCCTCCCGCCCCCGTGGCCTCGACCTCCCAGCTCCAGAGCAGCGCAGATGCCCCCCGCCAGCCCGGCTCTTCCAGTGTCTTTTCCGGAGCCAAGGCGAAGAAGCGTCCGGAGCAATCAGACCCTCAAAAAGCGCCGGAGCCTGCGGTGGTGCCAGCCCCGACGGAGACCCGCTAAACCCGCAGGGCATCCGGAGGAAGTGCCGGGGGAGGCCGGCATGGAGGCCCATTGGGCTCCGCGGGGCTTGAGCGCAGCTACACGTTGTTGCTGGACGCTGTCCGCCCATCCGTGGCGGCGCAGATGTGGGCGTGTCTCTGCCGGGAGCGGAGCTGGGCCAAGTGCGCTGTGGGACTGGCGGATCCTGCCCCTTGGCGCCATGTACGCTGGCCTCCTCCTGTGGACTTGCAGCAGGGAAGGAGAAAGCAAGTTGTGGCAGGGGCTGAATCCCAGTTTTCTGGCCTTGATCACAGAATCACAGTAGAGTAGGAAAGGGCCTATAAGGCCATCGAGTCCAACCCCCTGCTCTGACAGGATGTCCACGCCTGGAAGACCACTGAGGTTGGGTCCAAGGTCAGAGCTGCTGCTGCTGCACTTCCCCCCCCCCCATGCAACACTGTCGATTTTTTTAAAGTGGGGAAAAGGTTCCGGGGAGGTGAGCCTCGGCACGGCACCTAATCCCAGGTACCAGCCAGTCAGCAATGGACACAGCTAGCTTCTGTTGCAAAGGGGCTGGATCAGCTTGCTGGACGTCTGGATAAAACCTGGCAGCCCCATCCTCTGTACGCTCTACCCTATCCGGGGCTAGGATAGCAACACCTGCAACTAGAACCTGCAACACACACACACACACACACACACACAGAGGGAGAGCTTGGCAGCTAAGATTGGCCCTTGGGCTCACCTTCCCACTGGCCACCTGCGCAGCTGTCGGTCCACCCGGAGGACCTGGCTCGGCCCACCCTCCGGCTGTTTCATGTGTGTGTGGCTGTGTGGTTCCTGCTTCTACTTCCACCTGGCAAAGCCACACCAGGCAGACTACTAGAGTGACTCAGTGTGTGTGTGTGTGTGTGTGTATTTTGCTTACACAACAGCAGGGAAAGAGGAAGTATCTGCTGTTCTGGGTGTGAATTCTGACATTCCTGTTGCGCAAAACAAAGGCAGGCTTGCTGGTGCCAGAGACGGAGACCTTGTTCTCAGGTGGTGCTTCTATTGGATTTTGCTGTTCCTTCATCTAAAATTCAAGTTTAACACATGCATGGGTGAGAATGTACCTTGGATTTAAAGGTCACTCTTTGTCCCATATTAATGATGCTTGTAATTATGCACAAAGAGTGTAGAAGAAGCTAAAAGGCACTTTGATTTTTGCCTGAAAATGACTGTCTTCAGCCTGGCAGACCTGTCATGCTGTGCAAACTGCCGTGGGATATCTTTATAGAATCACAAAATAGTAGAGTTGGAAGGGGCCTACAAGGCCATTGAGTCCAACCCCCTGCTTAATGCAGGAATCCACCTTAAAGCATCTCTGACAGATGTTGTCCAGCTGCCTCTTGAAGGCCTCTAGTGTGGGAGAGCCCACAGGGCAGCATATAGATGGCCTAAATAAACAGCTAGAGAAATCAAACATGGCAGATCTCCATGTGACAGGAATGAGTTCCACACAGATTCATTTCTGCTCTTAGACAGGTATTCCTGTGAGCCCAGACCAGGCGTGAGTCACTGGTGGTCCTCCCAATGTTTTAGCCTACAACTTCCATCAGCTCTAGCTAGCATGAGGGATGATGGGAGTTGTAGGCCAAAACATGGGGAGGACCACACCCCAGTGCAGATGTGGCCCTTGCTCCTTGGCTGAACCTTGGCTCCTGCATTCAGGCTCCACCACAAGGTGTTTGTAACCTAACCGGTCTACTGAACAGGATCATATGCTTCTCCCTGGCAGGGCTCCAAACCCAGGCCTGCAGCAGGCTTTCTGCCCTTGTCCAAGGGCAGAGGAGAAAGCCAGCCCAGGCTTTGGGCTGCACTCAGAAGACAGGGCACAGTTTGTTCCCTCTGCCTGAGTGGATCGCACTCACCACAGCTGATCTCTCTGCTTGTCCAACCTGCAGTGTAACACACGTTTGTGTCTGAATCAAAATGAAAAGTTAAACTCATGACAGGCTTTCTCGCACCCTTGCATGGCGGATGTCTCTGGCCTGTCAGTGTGTCATCTCCTGCCCGTGCTGCGGGGCCACCTGAAAAGGCTCCTTGTTGGGTGGAGAGCCGGAGAGACTGCCTCCCCCCAGCTAAGAGGGGGCTGCAGACAGAGGTGCCCTAGCAGGGCTTGGCTCTCCAGTGCTTTTGTTCACCTGGAACCTTTATGTGCCTGAGCCTCTCTTAATCAGAAGTCATCCCGGGGCTGCATCTGAGGCAGAGCGAAAACTCTGTTGCTCAACAGCATCAGCCTTTTGCCCCATGGGGGGATGAAAGCAAGAAGCAAGCATAGTGCATAGTGCAGCCCTTTGCAGAAGCTCACTCGACTGGGAAAGCCTGGGGCTGTTTCTGGAGAGGCTGGTGCAGCAGGAGCCCAATCCCTTCTCTGGCGGCACTTTGAAGTTGTAGCTGGGCACACAGGCCAGGCACCTGGGGGTGGGGGTGTTATTTCCCAGGCTGTTGTGATGAAGACACGGCTGCCCTTCGTTGCAAGAGCAACTTGTGGGGCAAAAGCTCACAGAAGCATGAAGGTCACCAGCCCTATCCTTGGGGTGTGTGTGTGTGTGTTTGTGTGTGCAATTGCACAAGGAGAGGCCAGAGCAGGAGGCCACGGAAACTCGTCCAGCTGATCTCCTGCCACTTCCACAGAGAAAAAAGGCTCTGGCCACTGCCTGATGGATCATGTTTCCTCCTCCTCCTCCTCCTCCCCCCTCCCCCCCAGCCTGGCCCAGAGAGTTGGGGCCGTGGAGCAGCCTTTGTGCACAGGAGTTTGCTTAGGAACGGGTTTGTCTGGCAGGACACCCCCCCCCCAATGGGCCTGTAGTTACCTCCGCTCTCCCATGGGCTCTGATTTCATAGGATGACTGGCAATTCGTCACGCAGGGCTGGTTTCACTGGTCCTGCCGGGGTGGCGCTCATTGTGCATGTGCTTGTCCTCGCCTGCCCCCAGCGGAACAAATATGGTTGGGGAAGGTGTGAGATGCCAAAAAATGCCAATTATTTGTCTTTGGGCCTAACAACACTCCAGCACAACACATAGTTAAACTATGGAATTCACTTTCACAAGGATGTTGGAGGTCACACCCTCACAATGTGCATTTCCCATGGTGGTTGCATGTCCATGCTTCCTCAAGTGGTGAGACATTCTGGGGCAGCAGCAGGCCCTGCATTTACTTTCCTGTGGCTTAGCTGAGAAACAGCACTGTCTGTCTGCTCCCAAGTGCAACTCTCCCCCCGTCGTTTCTCCTCACTATCCTCTTACGTCAGCCCCTCCCCCTTTGCTGGATGGTTCATCTCCCCAGGCTGTGATTACACAAGGAGTGATTACCACCCACCCGTTAGCTCCTATGGGGGACAAATGTGATTGCTTACTCACTTCGCAGGTTCTTTACACCTCCTCATCCCTCAGGTCCTTTCTCCTGCTTTGCAACCATTGTGGCAGTTTTTTTTCCTAATGAGGAAATTGGTTTTTACCTAGAAATGGTGGAATGAGAGCCGCCTAAAATCTTGCAATTCTGCTATACCACAGTGCCATCTAGTGGCTGTATCATGAAACATATAGACAAGTAGAGAAAGAAAGAAACCCCTGCCTCAGGGGCGGGGCGGGGCGGGGGGGGGGGAGGGACGGCAGCACATGTAAAGCAGCTGATCTTAATCTTGCAAAGAAGCAGAAGCCTCCGTAAAGATGTGGGATAAAAGCCTCATGTGGAAATGTCAAAGATATAAACAACACTTCCTTGAGGTGACAAATCCCAATTTTAGCTGACTTTTGTGTAAAAAAACCCCACCTATATAATTACATTTTTAGTGTTTTATTCTTTTACAAACCACCTGGGAATATGATTTGAGGGATTGTATGAAATATTTATAATAAATATATACCACATTTCTTCGATTCTAAGACGCACTTCCCCCCCCATATAAACATCTCTAAAAACGGGGTGCGCCTTAGAATCGCGTGTGCGTTTATTATTTCTTAGAATCAAAGCTTTTTTTCTGTTGGTGGTACTGAAATTAGTGGCGATGGTGTCTTAGAATCGAAGAAATATGGTAAATAAAATTAAAAAGCAGGAAACCCAGCAGCCCCTGATCTCCCCTTAAAGCCTTGGAGGCCTTTAACTTAGGTGCTGAGCTGAGCCACGTGGCTAGCGCTTCTTCCTTTGGCTAGTCTCCCATGGGTGGGTCACCTTTTCTCTTTCTCCAGGCAGAGAGCCCATCAGCCTCCTGGGCCTGGTCCTTGGCATCAGCCTCTCTCTCTTCATCCTGGGCATCCTGGCCTATGCCCTCGCCAGGTGGTACCGGGAAGGACAGTGCTGGCACAGTAAGTAGGCAGCGTGGTGATCCACTCCCTACGTGAGAGGCGGGTGAGTGGGGGTGGTAAGGCCTTGAGCCAGGTGGGCAGGGAAATGGATGCCCAGTTTGCCCAGGACAGGGCTGGGCTTCCACAGCTGCTGTGGGCAGGCACTGGGCCTGCCCACCATCTCCTGCTCAGCTGTGGACTTCCTTTCCGTCAGAAGGACATCTGTGGGAGAACCTTCTGGAAGACTGCCCTGTTTGGGGTCTAGCTTTTCACGGCTGAGCTTGAGGAGGTGAGCAGGAATGTTCATGGCCACACTTTACAGTCTTAGGAAATGAGGCTACTTCTGTTTCCCCATCTGCTTCCTAGCAAGCGAGCCAACCTCAGTCTCTCTTGAAGATAAAACATGTAAAGTCTTTCTGCTAAGGAGTCCTGACGACTGGCCGCTTCTGACAAATTGTCTGGTGAAATCTTACCATCAATGTTTAGCAGCCCCAAGGCTGGCAAAGGAGGAGGAGGAGGAGGAGGAACAGTGGCGCAAGCAGCAAATGTTCCACTACCCAGCTGTGAGAGCCGAGCAGGGCTCCGTCCGGCTGTCAAAAGACCAGTGGCGACAACAGGGAAACTTCCTCCTGGTCACGCCGCTCTGCTGGGACTGACTCACCTTGGGGGGATTTGCCTGCCTGCCTGGGTATTTTTTTTAACCTGGCAAGTGGAGGATGGAGAAGCTGAGCCACGTAGAGATGGGGAGGTTCCCACAAAATTCCCAGGACTGTCTGGGGCCATCTGAGGTTCTGGTGCTTTTCATTGTGAAGTGGTCCATGGCTGAAACCAGCAAGTTTCAATCATGCAGCCACATAACTGTCCTGTCCCTCCCTGGCTGGTTGGCCCGTGGGCCTGTGTCCTGAAGAAGGGTTGCATCTGTGACTGCTGTGGCTCAGGGCCTCTTCTTTTCTCTTCCAGGGCCTAATTTTGTCTTCAACCTTTACCACATCCGGTAAGTAAAAAATGTGCACCTGCACCCACCTGCGCAAGCACCCCCACCCACCCACCTCCACCCCATACTGTATTGCAAGCCTCTCTGGCCCTTGCATGAGCCATGCTCGTAGAATTTGACTATGTGCCTACTGCTGGCCCATGCAGGTTGCCCCTGGCTCCTCTGCAGGTGGGGCATTTGCCATCAGGCAGAGGGAGGTGGCTGAGTTGGGTTTCAGGAAAGGGCAGCAAACATTGGATAGTTCACTAATGATAATTCTGGGATGTTTGCTGCCCAGGTGGCAGGGGTGGGGGGGAGAGGCACTCGTGGGATTTTCTGCCCCAGGTGCCAAAGTAACTCCTTAGGTTGGCCCTGAGACAGGGAGGAGGGAGAGGATGGGGAGCCCTTGAGGAGCAGGGCCTCCAAGCTGGCCACACCTGCCTGAGGGTGAGTCTCTGCAGTAAACCCAGGCAAGAGCAACTGCGGCTACGACTCAGCCCTCTGGGAGGCTTAAGACCTTGTGTTCCCTTTTGTCAGCCGAGGATGGTTTAACGCAATGCACCATCTTTACCTGGGTTGCATCTCTGCCCAATGGCAAAACTACCATCTGTTGCAGGCTTCCCCAAGCTGATGCTCTCCAGGCATTTTGGACTTCAAATCCCATCAGCCCCAGGCAGCATGGTCAATGGTCAGGAATGCTGGGAGTTGTTGCCCCAAACATCTGAAGGGCACGAGTAGCTGGGGAAGGTTGGTCTACTGGTGTGTGTGTGTCAAGGTGCTTTAGGCCAGGAAAGAAGAGGAGCTCCTCCATGGCTCCATCCAGCCCATCAGTCTGTCTGTCTGTCTGTCTGTCTGTCCTTGTCACTTTTAGGAACCTGAAATCTGTGCAGGTGGAGCTGGCCCCTCCCTTCACCATCAGCGGCTCCATGCGCGAAGCAGGAGGGAGCTACATGCGCTTCCACGACAGTGCCACATAGGACTGGGAGCTGCGCCATCGCCCCCTTCTTCCCCAAGCGTGTGCCAGCCATCTCTGGGGCCAGTTTGGAAGCTGCCATGTGCGGAGGTGTTGGGCAGCTGCTCGGGCAGGGGCAGCGTGGGCTGTGGCCTTTCCCCTGAGGGTGGAGCTGGCCCAACCTCCTCTCTTCACAGTTGATGTGGCCCAAGTGTTTTTCCCTGTGTAGTTTTGAAGGACCTTTTGAGCTGCTCTTGGCACTTTGTAAGAGGCAGCACTCCCTTGAAGTAGCCTCCAAATAACCATGAATGAGGAGACGGGCCTCCTGGCTGCTTGAGGACACGGACCAGAGCCGCTGGGTAGTTCTGGGCAGCCATGCCTGGAACCAGATAAGACCAGAGATGTATAGTCCACCCCTCTCCGGATCTGTGTGGCTGCTCTGTGTGGCAAGCTGCAGAATTGCAGGTCGTAGCATCTGCTTATGTCGGTAGTTCCCTCAGGTTCATGCCTGGCCCCAGGCTGCCCATTGGGACAGGAAGGGCTATAAGAAGACTTCCTGTTTCCATTGAACCACACCTGAGCAGCACGGCCTTCTTGAGTTCTGGTGGGTTCCCAACTATCCTTTGGTCCAGCCCCACTGAGACTAGAGGAAGCTCTGTCCCGTCCCACCCCATGGGAGGGTGGGCAGCTGTGGTGTGGTGGCTCTGCTTTTCAAAAGGGCCCAGGGCAGCTCCTGGCACCTCCCATTAAACCAGGCCATGGATAGCAGTGCTGAGACCACACTTCCCACTCCAGCCCACTCTAGCCACCCAGGTCTGCTCTGGTCTGGGGGTCATCCTTGGCTTTGCAGAAAGTGCCAGCTAGGAGCCCCTTTGCCTTGGGAGCCTCCTCAGAATTGCTGTAATGGCCCCTCCATAAGCCCCACTCTGGGAGGGTGAGCTTGGTGGGAGTCCTGTGTGACTCTTGACAGTTCAGTTGAGGCTGGAGGCTCAGCTCAGGGGCCACTTCCTGAATGGGTCTTTGCATAACATGCAAACCAACTTCCTCCATTGCACTGTGTGTTAATTGGGGAAATGCGCATGGCTGTGGAGTTTCTTCTTGGCCACTTCTGGAGCCCCTTGTTTAGAGGAAGTTCACTTCCAGGTTATTAATAAAACTTTTAGCTGGAAAGTTTTATCTGGGGAGGTTCATAAGAAGTTGTGGCTTGCCAGGCCAGTGGAAAGGAGCAAAGCCTCCCCACTTCCCGTGTGAGAGAGTGCTGGTTGGGGCCAGTCGCGGGACTCAGCCTGCAACCTGCTTCTTTGGGGAGCTGAGAAACCACAGGACTGTGAGAGGAAATGCCTTCTCTCCCACCCACCCCGCCCTCACCAGTCTCTGTTCTCACTCGAGAGAGCAGGCCCAAGGCAACAACAGCATGCAATGAGAAGTGAAGGCGAATCCTCTCAGAGTTTTAAAGATTTCAAATCCATCTTGAAAAGCAGGGGAACATCATCAATAGGACAAGACGCAACCAGGGGGCTGCCTAGATGCTCCAAAATCCCCGCCGTGGCTGTGCGTTGGCACCTTGTCAGTTGTATGGTGCAGCTGCCGGCTTGCAGCCATCGTGGGGATTTCCCGGGAAGCTGCAAGGTAGAAGCAGTCAGGGATTTCCTTTTTTTTTTGCTAGAGCGAGGCAAATATGTCGCATTGGCCATCTGACCTTGCTCTGGCACAGTGGCGGAGGCGTTCCCGGGTGGGTGGTTGCTGCCTGCCAGGGCAGGGGCAGGAGGGGGGCTGGTGAGCCAAATGGCCTTCAGAAAGCCCGTGTCCTCCCTCTGCGTCAGGATTACCCGCTGCCACCCTGCAGCAGAGAAAGTGCAGGGTTTCCTTAAATGTGGCGGCAACTTGGCACAGACTAGGCAGAGCTCAGGCTGTGAATTTGGCCCACGGGGTGGAGCCCATTCCTCATGCCAGAGCAACTCCGCCCTCAGGATGGCCATGGAACTGCCTCCCTTGGAGACTGGAGGCTGGGCTCAGCTGGACACCTGTGGGTCAGGCTGCTGGTCAGGCTGGGGTTGCTGCTTGCGCTTCAGAGGAGGGCTTTGGAGCAGCTGGTCATTGGGCTGATGGAGGGCCAGAAATTATGGACAGGATGGAGAACAACAGTGCTGGGACTCCCCTGCAGGGCCCTTGCCACCCACCCCACATGCACACTTTTGAAGGCTCCCTGGTGAAACGCTGAAGGCCCAAATTCACATAGGCACAAAACTGAGTTCAAGAATATAGCCAGACTTTAACAAGAATTTAACAGTAATTACTGCTAATTGTCTTAACCAAAAAGAAAAAAAGAGGATCCCAGTCTTCAGGGGTGGCTTCATTCAGAGCCAGCTGCAAAGCAAAACCGCACTGTGATAACCAAGGGAGGGACTTTCCTTGCATAAACACCACCCCTGCCCTGCTGCTTTGGCTCGGGGGCTGGCAACGCAGGTTGCAGCAGAAGGAGGTGGTGGTGGTGGTGGAGGACCAGGCTGCATGACTTCAGCCAGTATCTGAACTCCATGCCGCCAGAAAATCAGGAGCACAAGGAAAGGGCTAGGATGGAATGCTTCTCCCTGAAGTGCTCCCATACTCTTTGCAGGTAGAGGTTTCTTTTTAAATGCATTAGGCATGTTCCAAATTGGTTTCCCCACCTGCCCTCTGAAGCAGTACAGTCTATCCTGCCATCTCATTCTGCCACCCGTGCAGGCTCAGGTAATCACTGCCACAAAATGCAGGGGTGGCCACCACTTGGACAGCTTTAAAAGGAGAGGAGACAAATTCATGCAGAAGGCCATCATCAATGGCTACTAGTCACAGTGGCTGTATGCTGCCTTCAGTATGGCACAGCTTGGTCTTTCAGCCATTGGGGAACATAAGCAGCTGCAGTCATGTCCTGTTGTGGGCTTCCCAGCAGGGCATCTGGGTGGTCATTGTGGGAACTGAATGCTGGACTAGATGGATTCCCTTGGGTCTGGCTCTTATGTTCTCATCTACCCCTTCAAACTGGGGCAAAAACTTGCCTTTGAACATGATCCCAGAGGGAGGGAGGTGGCTGTTAGCCAATTGGGACAAGAATAAGGCAGTGGTCCCCATCCTCTAGGTATCAGTGGCAAAAGAAGTCACCCGTGGCTGTGGGGGCACAACCTAGGCAGGGCCTCCAGGCTGGCAGCTTCCTCTCCTGACAACCAACGGAGCCCCTGGGCCGCTGCCACTGCTGCCCCCCTGCCTTTGGCTGCCTCTTGCCAGCCAGTTCTGCAGCAGGCAGGCAGTGTGGTCAGGGGGTGAGGCATCTCTGCCATTGAAGCCACAACAGCCGGCTCATCGATGGCTTTATTCCAACATGAAGCTCTCAAGTGGAACGTGGCACAATATTATTTTATTAAATACACTAAATGCATTGATGAAAGCCTTTCACCCTTCAAGTAGCTTTAGAAAATAAATACATAAATACATAAATACATAAATAAGTCAGTTTATACAAACATTTCAGACACATATGACTTTCCTGCTGTCTGAGCAACTGTCATCATCATCATCATCATCATCATCATCATCATCATCATCATCTCCACTACCACCATCAAACATGGGTCACTAAATGTCCTCCTAAAAGGAACATGGCACCTTGTGGCGTGGGACTGGGGTGGGGGCAAGGCTTAACGGGATGAAGACCCCCGCTTCAGGTGGCAGAGTGGGAGGAGCAGTGAATTGCACTGCTCCCCCAGCCAGGAGGGCCCGCTGCTGCCTCCAGAGGTGCTGCAGAGAAGTCCCCAGCTGCTTCCCCACTGAGGCATCTGCTGCAGTGGGACTGTGGGGCCATTGGGATCTCCAGAGCCGCTGGGCACTTGGCAATGCTAGCGGTGCTCTGGAGAGCCCCGTCCACTTCCCTACAATGGCAAATGCTGGAGCAAGAGCAGAGCCAGTGAGGGTCTCCAGGGAAGCCGCCCACCCTACGGAACAGAGGATAGCCACCCACTGGTTTGCACCGAGCATCCTCTCAGTGAGATCCAGTTGGTGGGTGGGTGGGTGGGCAGGCTCTCCAGAGATCCCTGGTAGGAAGGAGAAGGGGAAGGGGGCGTGACAAGGGAAGGGGAAGGGAGTGGGGGGGGACATGACGCAGGAAAGAGAAGTGGAGCTTGACACAGTAAAGGGGAAGGGGGCAGAAGGCTTCAGTGGGAAGAAGGGGTGCGATGCGGGGGCGTCAGCACATGTTCTCTCCCGTCTCACACTTAGAAAGATGGAAGTCCAGCTTGCAATCCATCTGGAACAGCCCTCCCATGTCCAGGGCTCATCCAGCTGCTTCAGCTTTCCTCCTTGAGTGTCAAATCCAGGCCGGTTGTTTATGGGGGTGGGGGGTGGGGAGCAACCAAGCAGACCAGGTCATTTCTGTCTCTGAAGCTCAACAGGGCGGGTGCCTTTCCAAGCCTGTGTGGGAGCCCTGTCAGAACACTTCTGGCTGTTGCTCTGAGCGCTTTGGAGGAAAGCAGAGACACAATGCAAAGAGCTCTCTCTGTGTGTGTGTGTGCGTGTGTGCGTGCGTGCGTGCATCCCGATGGGCCAGGCCTGCCGAGAACCTGATGGGCCCGCCCTGCCCTCACCACCGTGGAGAGGGCCCCACTGATGTGCAAGCGGTTCTGCCTTCTCCTGCACTACCTACAGCTGCCTCTGGTGGCTTCTCCAGACTTGGTCTCCACTAAAATGTGGGGTATTTGGAAGCTGCAGCTCTGCCCATCTAAGGGAAGAGGTAGTTCAACGGGGTCAGCCAGAGTTTTTCCTTTGGACTGCCCCCTCGCCTATTTCGCAGGCCCGGCACATGGCTCTTCTCACACTCAGCGCCGTGGAAGGGTCAGGATGCTGAGATCCAGGCTCAGCTGCGTGCCTGTGTGCAAGAGGGAGGCGATGTGCAGAGAAGTGCCGGCTGGCTCCTGCTCCGAGAAGCCCAGTGCCAGGAGGCTCTTGGGGATTTCCAAGGTCCCCGAGACATCCAGGGACAGGCTGGCTGGGAAGTGTCCTTTCCCCAGGTCCGTGCTGCCAGGAGTGTCCTCGGCGGGAGCTCTGTCCCCAAGGGCAGAGGGAGCACCAAGGGAGGCCTGCTTCAGGTAGCCAGTGACCAAGCCAAGCTCAGAATGGGCCATGCCGGCTGGAGGCCTGGGGCTACTCACCACCTCCACGGAGCCGCCCAACTGCTTCTGGTACCCAGAGAACTGTGTCTGGGGCTGCAGCACTCCCTCTGCCTCCGAAGCCCCCTGCAGCCACTGGTCCTCCATGCAGCCATCTTCCTGGAGGCCTCCATCCTCGCTGCTGCCCAGCGACAGCCTCCTGCAGCCCAACAGGTGGCTCAGGCTGCCCAAGGGCTCTTGTAGGCAGATGCCGCTGTCGGTGCTGCAGCTGCTGCTGACGTCCATGAGCCCCTCCAGCCTTGTGCCCTCTGCCAGCCAGGCGGGCAACCAGCCACTTTGCTCCAGACATGGTGGCTGTGGTGCAGCTCCGGGGCTGTGGCTCCCGGTGCTGGAGCGGCTGTGGTCCTTCAGCCCCACGAAGGAGAGCTGCTGGATGGTGTCTGCCTCCACGTGCAGGACCACGTCTTTCATCCCATGGGGGGAACGTTCCTTCGGCAGCCAGGGAGAGCGGCCGTTCAGCAGAGATTGCTGGCAGCCAAAGAGAGAAGAGGCTGGTGAAGTCTTTCTGGCCTCCCTGCACAGCTCCACACTGTGGGGGCCACCGCTGGTCACTCCATAACCAGCCCTCAGAGACCAAAGTGGGGAGACTTGGCACTGTCCATTCCCCCCCACTGCAGTTCTCTCCCACCAACTGGGGAACAGACACTCCCCCTGCCCCCACAGCAGAAGGAAGGCTTCAGGCAGTGGAGCATCAGCAGGCCTGGGTCCTGGGAGCCTGGCTTTCAGCCCGCCTCCCCCGCCCCACCCCAGCTGGGCACTCCTATGGTTGTGTATGGGGCACTAAGTCTCAGCCTGCAAAATGGGAGTAGGAGCAGCTTCTTTTACAGAACTGGTGTTTGTGAGAATAACTTGCCCCACAAAGATCTGGTCTTGATGTGCACCCAGAGGAGAATGGGCAGAGCCCTGACCCTCTGAGCAAACAGGTGGGCAGTGGGAGGTGCAGAGAGACCCTGCAGGTAGGGTCTCTCTGGTGGCCCTTGACCAAAGGGCAAGGGGCAATGGAGGAGGCAGCTTTCTCTTCAGGATTTCCCTGAGGCTGAGGAAGGTGCCCCAGGATGCTGGCACCACCTCAACCGGCCCAGCCCTGCCCAGGGGAGGAAGTGGCAGCTGACTCTGGGTGGGAGCACTTACCAGCACATTTGGAGTTTCTGTGGGCTTCTTCACATAGGCACAGGCCAAACGCAAGACCAAACCCAAACCCAGGACTCCAAGCACTGCCAGGCTGAGGAGGGACAAACTGGGGGTAGCAAGAGTGGCTCCTGCACAGTCTGCAAAGGAAGAGCCCCCCCCCACATCATAAGGGTCATTTGCCTGCATGGCCAAATCACACCTGCCATGGTGGTGGTGGTTATGTTCTCATGTGCTGCCGCCGGAGGGGCTGTGATCATAGAATCATAGAATAGCAGAATTGGAAAGGGCCTACAAGGCCATCGAGTCCAACCCCCTGCTCAATGCAGGAATCCACCCTAAAGCATCCCTGACAGAGGGTTGTCCAGCTGCCTCTTGAAGGCCTCTAGTGTGGGAGAGCCCACAACCTCCCTAGGTAAATGGTTCCATTGTCGTACTGCTCTAACAGTCAGGAAATCTTCCCCTGCAGGGGAACGAGGGCCACAGGGGCAACCTTGTGAAGGGAGCAGGCACACCGGAGGGTCAGAACTACCTGGGGAATCAGTGGCAGGAGTGGAGACAGTATGGCCGCACCTGCCACTGCTCCCCTGCTCCTGGCTCTGCCCCCTTCTCCTCCACCTCTGGTCTTTAAGGCTAGCAGGAACACAAGCAATTTGTGCCCGATGGATATGGGCCGATGTGCAGGGACCCAGGAAGCTCTGCCTTCCATTTATGGAGAAGGGCTGGAGCTCCGTGGCAGACCAGCTGCTTTGTGTACAGAAGCTCCCATCCCCCATCCCAGGCAGGCTCTCCCGGTGAGGCTGAGAAAGTCCCCGTCTGAAACCCTGGAAAGCCACGGCTGCCAGGCTGTGTCCCACACAGCAGCCACTGCCACGACCAGTCATGGCCGCACCACTGCAGGCCCAGCGCTTTTGAGGGTTATGGGGGAGCATTTCTCAGCAAAAATGTTGGGAACCCAGTGGTATGGCAGCAATGGGTCTGCAAAACTTCCTGCCCCTCGGTGAGGCCACATGTGGCCCGTGTCTTGCCTACCCCTGCTATGGACAAGGGTCAGACCAAGACAGCCTCCATTGCTGGTGGCATGAGAAATGGCAGCGGCGGGTGGGGAGAAACACCCTTGAGTGCAGGTGCTACAGAGGAAAAAGAATGGCTACTGTCTACATGGCCAGCATTAGCCAATGGGATGTGCCCACTGCGAACCCCCACCTCTCTGGGGGGTTTCATCTCAGCCCTACCTGTCCTTCCCTCGTCCTCCATGGCCTGCCCCTTCTAGGATCAGCCTGTCGTCATCCAGGACGCTCTCTGTCGCAGGGGGCTGGGAGGGACAGGGGGAGGGAGGGACAGGGGGGAGGAAGGGAGCCCCCCCGCTATGCCAGGGAGAGCAGGGCCAGATGTGGGGGTAACGTGTGGAGGGCCTGCAGCCTCACCTTCCAGCGGGGGGGTCAAGATGCACTGCTCCTCTGTCCGCGTGGTAGGATTGGGCTGGGAGGCCACGTGCGGCTCCACGCTGATGCAATAGCACTCGCCTGGCAGCAGCGATGGCAGGTCAAACTTCAGGCCGGTCGCCACATGCACGGCCTGCAGAGCCAAGTGAGGATGGTCAGGCTGGGCACAGCCTGGCTGAAGGGCAGCTTTTAGCACTGGCCACCAGGGGGCATCTGGCCAAGAGCAGAGCAGAGCACTGCCGTGAACCAAAGGGCCTAGTTAGCCCTTCACAACGTTCCCACAGCATGTCAGTGAGTAGGAGGCCGGCCGGGGCTTCCAATGGGAAGAGAAGAAGAGGGCGCCTAGGACGGGGCCCAGGGCAGAGGCTACACTCCCCCACACCCACACAAAGGGAGCGCTCTGGGAGATGGCCACCCCTGAGGCACAGTGCAGTGGAAGGAGAGATGGGTGTCAGAACTGCAGCTGGCCCACTCCCCTTCCCAGCCCAGCCCAGCCTTTCTCTTGGGGTCTCTTCACCTGGGGTCCACCACAGGCTCACCTGAGCATTGTTGGAAACCCTGCGGATGTGGGCATGGTATTCCCTGTGCCCAGTGTGGATGTCTTCATAGGTGATGTTGTCCCATGGGCTGATGGGAAGCTGGAGAGACACCTGGATTGTTCCGCCCTTGAGAGACAGGCTCATGTTGGACAAATACAGAGTTGCTGGGGAAATAAACCGCAAAGAATTCATGGGCATTTAAGTTCCACCTGGAATTTATTAGGAACATCAGAAGCTGCCTTCTTCCCAGTCAGACCTGGCTTGGTCCATCCAGCCCAGTATTGTCAACACTGACTGGCAGCAGCAGCAGCTCCTCTCCTGGGTTGCAGGCAGGGGCTGTCCCAGCCCTACCTGGAGGTGCTGCCTCTGCAGAGGGGGCCTCCACCCCCCAGCTGGGCTTCCCACCCCTCTGTGCCCACCTGAGTGGCCGTTTGAGGTGAGGAAAGTGTCCCTACTTCCAGGAGGCACCTTTGCCCCCTCCCTTCCCACACAGACGTCTGTGTGTATAGGGGAAACGGGGCCAGGAGTGAGTCACTCTTTTCAAATGTGGCAGCCTGGCTTGAAGCTAGAAAAGCAGAAGAGCAGCTCCCCACCCCCACCCCATGGTCCAGCCACTTCATAGCTCCCCCACCCACAGCTAACGCCCAAACGGTTTTCCAAGTGTTTGGGAAAGGGTTAGGAAGCCGCTAGGTTACTCCACAGCTGGGGGAGGGTGGTGGGTGGGGAGGCTGAACACCCACCCTACAAATGGGAGGATGACGAGATGGGGTGGTGGGCACACCATCTCCTTCCAGACAGGGCCCTGTCTCCTTCCAGACGTGTTCTTCAAAAAGCTAACTGGCCTTGTTGCTGCTGCTACTGCTGTTACTGCTTCGGGGCGGGGGAGGCGTCCTACCTTCCTTCAGCACGAAGACGATCGGCTGGGTCCAGCTGGAGGTGCGGCCGCTGGCCACGGCCCGGACCCTGGCCAGGTAGCGCCACGAGGGGTCCCGCGTCTCGTAAGAAAGGTCGCAGGAGCGGCGGGCGATGCGCGTGCAGTTCGGCGCGGGGGTCCAGCTGCTGTTGCCGTACCTGCCGGGAAGACGAGCAGAGCGCCTGAGCGGGCTTGATGCAGGCGGAGACCCCCACCCCACCCCCACCCCTCCTGCCCCCCCCGCGCCGTCTCTTACCTCCGGTACTGGACGTCGTAGAGGAGGCGACCGGCGGGGCGGGGTCCGGTGCCCGGCGGCTCCCAGGACAACACGTGTTGGAAGAGGCGAGCCTCCTGGAATCCCGCGTTCGCGGGCGGCGCCGGGACGCCCCCTCCTGCAAAGACACGCGGCGGGAGGGGCCGTTAGGGCGCCGCTCTGGGCGCCGCCGGGCGCGGAGTGTGGAAGGAGAGCCGCGTCCCCAGCCCCGCCGCAGAGGGCGAGGCCGCCCAGCGCGTGGAGCGGCTCCCCGCCCGCCCGCCTCACCGCACCCACCGTGTCCGCGTAGGCAGCGCGGGAGCAGCAGGAGCAGCAGCGCAGCCAGCAGCATCGCGGCCTCCGCGCATTGCCCGTCCCGTCGAGGCGGCCGCCGAAGAAGGACTGAGGCGCGCTGCCCGGAAGGGGGAAGGGAGGCCGGTGGGCGGGGAGGGGCGTCGGCGTCGGCGTCGGGCCGCTTTCGCTTCCTCAGGGCATTCCCCGCTGGCGCCGGGCCCTGGGGGATCTCCCGCCCGGGCCTCCCCGGGAGAGCGCCTCTTCGGTGGGACTGGAACCCCACCCCACCCGGGCAGAACAAGAGTCGAAGGAGCCCCCTCCCCGTCGTATTTACAAGGGGCATTGCCCCCTCCCGGGGGGGGGGCTGTCTGGCGCCTCGTCGGTTGCCAGGAGCGAATGCTGCGAATTCGCGGGGGGGGGGCATTGGGGGGGAAGGAACGCACATTCTCAGGTTTCCAATAAGGCCAGGTGTGTGTGTGGGGGGGGAGGTGTTCTCGACCCGCGGCCGCCAGCAGAAGTACAGACGATTGTCAGCAGGACGGAGACCCTTTCCCACAAGGGCGGGGTCCTAGCTTTGGGGCTCTTTTCTTCCGTTTTAGTGAAGGGGGAGGCCTTTCCAGGGAGGGCGGATAGAGCGTTATAAAAGTAGCTGAAGGGAGCGGGGTGGGAGAAAGGTCCCCTTCTCTGCCTCCCCCGTTCCCTGACCCTCATACGTGCTCGAAGTGGGGCGGGAAGGCGGTCAAGTAGTGAAGCTGACCAGCAGGTTACTGAAGGCCGGCCAAGGCAGGGGCTTCCGAGGGTGGACGTGGCCCTGGAGGGGAGGGGCTCTGCCCGGGGAGCCTTGAACAGGGGGTCAGACCAAGTCGAAGAGGAGGGGCGCGCGTCTCTCAAGGGCTTTGATTCTCCGTGGTCGCCAACACCAACTGGCGGGGGGGGGGGGACAGCAGAAGGGGTCCTTCCTTGCTCTCCATGCTGACTACGGGTGCCAAGATTTGGAGGCCAACCTCGGGAGGGCTGCAGTTCTCCCATCCGCGGCCTACAGGGAAAGACTCTGCGCCTGTTCGAGGTCTGAGTGTTGGCTCAGATGGGGCGTGGGGGGGGGGGGAGGCAGGGAGTGCGTGCCTCACTTCTTCTTCGGAAAGGCCAAACAGTCACAACAGATGAAGTGCCATGTGCCTTGCCCCCCTTCCCGCCCGCCAGCCAATGTTTGGTCGGCCAGCTGCAGTTTCTGTTTCTCAATCTGGAAGTGAGAAGATGCGGGGGTGGGGGAGAGCGGAGTTTCTCATGAGGAAGTGACGCTCGCAGATCCCCATCCTACACGGGGACAGGGGGGGGGCAGAGGAAGAGCCCGTAGGATCCCCGGCCGATGCGTCAGGTGTCGGTTTTGTTTCAAGGAGGGAGCGAGAAAGGGGGGAGGAGACCACGCGCTTCCTTGTCCTGCCCCCTGAAAGGCACTTTGCGTTTGGGGAGCAGGCGGTTTCCCCTCTGTGCTGGACAACCCCTTCCGAGCTGGGGCCCAGGCTGCGCGGGCGGAGGGGGGGGCGCCATCGTCAATTTCGCTTGAAACCTCAGGAGAAAAGGGCAGCTGAAATGGGGGAAGGCAGGGAGGAGGATGGGGTGGGGGCGAGAGGGAGATGGTGCGGCGCTTCGGAGCGGAGCCCCCTCTAGCCTGGGACACCTCTTTGGACCCCACCCCAGCCAGGCAGGGCAACGCGTGTCCCGGGGGAACCAGGCCTGTGGCCAGTGGGGTCCGTCCCATGTCCTTGGATCCTCTCGGCCCCAAGGGTGGGGGCGGGGTGCCATGGAGAGCCCACCCACCCACTCACCCACTCTCCACAGCTGCCCTCTTTTGCCCCTCCACCCACCTTTGTTCCTTGGCCAGCCCTCTCCAGCGCCTCCATGGCCCCTCCACCCACCTTTTCCCCTTGGTGCCGCCACGTTCCTCCTGCCTGGACCCTCCACCCCAAAGCAGCAGGGGCCCACAAATGCTTCTGGGCTGGCCTCCCCATCCTGTGCCCTGCTCAGCTCCCAGCTCTCTTCTGGAGTCATGGTAGAGTTTCTTCCCTCTTTTAAAGGGATTTGTGCATTTATAATGAGGCTGCCTCTGCTGTGTTTTGTTGGTTTACTGTCAGTTTTGTTCGTTTTAACCCCTGAAAAGCACCCCGAGGCCTCCAGTGATAGAGCAGCCCCATACACTGAGTGCCTGCATGTCCCTGGTGCTGAGGGTTTCTTCCTCTGGCACCTTCTCTTTAAAACCATCCCCAGGACAATTTGACGACCAGAACAGGGCAAGCAAGGCAGGCGCCTCGTGCTCCCATTACATGGGGGGGGGGGGCTCATAAAGCTCCGCGGGCCCTTGGCTCTCAATGCCATCCTCTCTTGGAAACTGTGGCCTGGCAGCACCTTATTTCTCATTTCTGGGCACCAGGAAGGCAGGCAGGGAGGTGGCGGCTCAGACCTGTCCCTCCCAATTGCCAGAAACCCAGGGGCCCCTGGGCTCAGCTTAGGGAACTGGTTTGCACTGCAAGGCTCCAACAGGTGGTGTCCCTGTGAACACGTGCAGAGTGCCCAGCCCACACACCCCTGGGGCTGGGAGGGGGAGAACACCCAAGGCAATGAGTGGGATTCCCTGGCACTGTTCATTCTCAAAGCTCCCACCCCCTCCTCCTCCTCCTCCCTGCCACACACCCAGAGGGAGAAGTGGCTTGGTGCCACTTCCTGCAGAGCAGGCTGGCCGAAACCCTCCCTGCGATTGCCTCTTCCTTGGATGCTCATGATCTCAGCTCATCAGTATGTTGAGTGTTCAGGCAGGCAGCTCTGCTAATGGCTCTGCCTCTGCCCTGGCTGCTGCCTCCGCCTCTGCCCTGGAGCAAATGTCCTCCTCAGGCACTTCCTGCCTTCCTCTGCGCTGCCAGATGATCATCTGGTTCTGTGAGGCTGCCGCTCGGGAAAGGCCGGCCAGTGCCTCAGAAAACACCGCACGGTGCTCGGACCTTCCAGTGGAGCCTGGACATGGCAGTTAGGGCCGGGGCTCACGCCTCCCCCGCAGCCCCCCTCCCTCCCCCTCCCACTCCAGTCAGTCCACATTGGGGATGGAAGGGGCCGCAAAGGATGTGCCTGAAGGATGCTGGAGCTGCTTCCACAGGAGGTCGTGTTGGCCTTTGAAAGCCATCCAAATTGCTTTCAAAGGCCAACACGACCTCCTGTGGAAGTGGATTCCATAGTTTATCTCTGTGCTGTGTGGAGAAATCCTCCCTTTTAACCATCCCGAATGGCCCACCAATCGGATTCATGGGATAACCTCATTGGGTCCTAGTATTATGGGACAGGGATAAAAACATCTCCCTCTCCGCTTTCTCCACACCATACATAACATCGTACCCCTTTGTCATGTCTCTCTTAGTTGCCTTTTCCCCCAGCTAAACAATCCCAGGTGTTGCCACCTTTCCTCATAGGGGAATTGTTCCAGCCCCTTGGTTATTTTAGTAGCCCTTTTCTGCATTTTACCAACTCTACAAAGTCCCTTTTTAAGTGCAGTGACCAAAACTGTACACCTATGCTAAATACACATCTTCTACACGTATTCTCGGTTTCATTTTCAGTTCCTTTCCTATTTATGCATAACATGGAATTTCCTTTTTCACAGCAACCACACACTGAGCTGTCCAGCACAACCCCAAGGTATCTTTCTTGGCCAGTTACTGTTAGCTCAGATCCTATCAGTTTTTTGTTTTTTTAAAACTTATCCCTCCCCCCTGTTCCCTCCCCCACCCCTGCCCATCTCACATAGCTTCCCCCTATTTTTCTTTCTAGGGTGGTTTATCCTTTTTCTTTATCTCTTCCATTTTATATCTATCTATCTATCTATCTATCTATCTATCTATCTATCTATCTATCTACTACTTTTTTAGGAGTCCCAGAGAGTCCTATAAGCTTCTACTGAAGTTGTTCTATTCTTTTGTTTCTTCATATATTCTATATATTTTTGCCAATCATTCTTAAAGTTACCTTTTTGCTTTATTCCTCTTTGAAAATATAACTTCTGTGTCAATTTTTCGCTAATTGCTATTTCCCAAATTTTCCTTTCCCACGTGCTCAGTTACTGTTAGCTCAGATCCTATCAGTTTATACTTGGGCTTTTTTTTTGCTCCAATGTGCATCATCTTACACTTGCTGACAATGAACCCGATTTGCCATCTTGATGCCTGTTCTCCCAGTTCTAAGTGATGCTTTTGGAGCTCCTCACAATCCCTTTTTCTTTTAACCACCCTAAATGATTTGGGGTCAACAGCAGACGTGGGCACTTCTCTGCTCACTCCTAATTCCAGATCATGTATGAACGATTTGATGAAGCATTGGTCCCCCATGGGAAGCTTGTTACATCTTTTCTGGGGACCGGTTAGGCCAGCAGAGCCAAATGGAGAGTGTGTGTGTGATGGGGGGCAGCCGCCTTTGTGCAGGGTTGGTGGTAGCGCAGGGTTCCCAGAGGGACGCAATGGCCGTCCAGGGACACCATGCTCCTCCTCCTCACCCCGCCCTACTCCAGCATCCTGCAGCCCGGTGGGGTCCAGATCTGACTGGTTTTCCCAGTCCGGTAATTGGGCTGCCAGGTGTTTCTTCCACCTCCCTGGCTGTCACCTCTCCTGAGTCAGGCACGCCTGTCTCCTCCCATGAGCCTCATGACCTCCCCTGGGTGGAGCTCCTCTGCTTCTGCCGGCTGCCACAGGAGTCTTGCCCAGATCCCCGACCAGAGGGGCTCCAGGTGTGGGGATGCACTCAGGGAGGCCGCTGTGTGTGATGGCCCGACCAGGCAGGTAGCGAAGGTGCGTCTCTTCCCGGCCTGTGGGGCTCCTCGGGACACCTGAAGAGCGACACCTTCCACCTGCCTTCTGGAATCTGGGAGGAAAACTGCGGCGCCAAGTAGCATTTCAGGTCAGTCCAGTTTCTTCCATGGATTGCACCTCTGCTTGCCACACAGCTAGCAGGGAGGTTGCCAGGCAGGCAGGCAGGCAGGCAGGCAGCAAGACTGAAGGGAACTGGTAGCCCATGCATGCGCAGGAAGGATGGCAGCTCTTTGCACCGCTGGAAGGGGGGCTGCACAGACCCCAGGCCTCCTCTGGGGCAGAGCAGAAGAGCCCATGGATGGGGGTCCATGCCTGGTGTGTGAGCCGAGGCAAGGAAGGTGGTACCTTGGGAAGGGGGGGGGAGTCAGGGGAGGAGAACGGCCTGCTGGGGTCTGGCTGAAAGAGGCGCAGTTTGTGGCGCATTGGATGGGGAGAGAGGGATGGGGGGGAGGCTTTGATGCCTAGTTCCCACAGGCCCTGGCAGGAGAACTGGGTTCCCCAGGCGTCCCTCGCAATAATGTTTCGAGAACTGTTGCTGTGGGGAATCCCCAAACTTTCATACCCCAAATTGTCCCTAGCTGGTTCTGGGTCACCCTGGAACCTGCCAGCCCAGAAGCCAAAGCTTCTTCTGCTGCTGCTCCTCCCCCTTCCCTGTTTGGTCAACAATGACTGTTTGCCTCTTCCTGGAGCTGAAGCAAACAGGACGCGGTGGTGGTAGCGGGGGCGGCAGCGGCTGTTGCCCAGCACCAGACCCAAAGAGCAGGAAGGGCGCCCTGGGGCAATGACCCTGAAGAAGGCCCACAGCCCAGCCCTGCATGCCCACTACCAGGCCAGGAATTGGGGCTGCTGGCCCTTGGCTCAGGGCAGCTGGGAGGAGAAGCGAAGATGGGCTGGATCCTGGGAGGAGCGGCAGGTCCAATGTGTGCCCAGGTGCAAGGCGAGGCATGGTGGCAGCGCCTGCAAGGCTAGGAGGGGACTCATGGAGTGTGGGAGGCGGGGATGCTTCCAATTAGACTGAAGGGGACACGGACACACACACACACACACAGTGCCAACAAACTCCTCAGGCCTGTAACCTGCATGTTCCTCAGGAGGGAGGAAGCAGCAGCAGCCAGTGCAGGGTGCAGAGGTGTGCCCCTTGTAAGCCTGTGCCTTCTGTTCCTGTTGCAAAATGGGCGGTGGGGTATGTGCAGCACCAGTGTGCAACTGGCCCAAAGAGCAGAGGCTGGAAATGCCAAGAAAGCATGAGATGCAGAAGCAGTCCAGGACATCTCTGCCAAAGGTCTTGTGCTGTGCTGGGATCCAGAAGAGCAACCCTGTGGGTCACGGACAGGCCTTGTGCTCCTTCGCCAAAAGCTTCCGACTCAGAAGGGCTTGGCTGTGCCTCATTGGCACGAGGAGGAGCAGCTTCCCCTTGGTCGAAGGTATGAACCCGCGCTGCGCCTTGGGCTGACGGCCTTTTGTCGTGTGCTGCCTTCATGGCTGAGATGCCCTTCTGGAGCGCACACGGCTGAACAAAGTCTGCCTTTGGGCTGAAGGACACCTGACAGGGCAGATTTCTCCTGATAACCCATTTTTTTTCCTTTATAAAGGCCATGGGGAGGGGAGTCTGCTCCAAACTGGGTTAGCGCAGCAGCACGGGGGCAGTGAAAGCTCACCCGTTTGGGCCTTTGCCCCCCCTCCCAGACTGCCTTGGGTCCTGCAGCAGCTGGTGGCTGGGAGGAGAGGGAGATGAGGCAGCAGGTCCATTGAAAGTGGCTGTGAGTGAGGCAGACGGAGGGAATCGGGCCCTTAGGTGTAACATGCAGCCCAGCAGCGTTCCACATCCCAGGAAGATGGCTCTGCCTCTGGAAAGGTCAGGGTAGCCAGGCTGGAATGGGGGGATCACCTGTGGCTTGGACATGGCCAGCTTCCTGCCTGTGGAGGGGGCTATCGGGGACTGGTCTAGCTGCAGCACACACAGAAGAACCCTTTGTCCTGGGAGGCCAGGAGATAGGAGAGGGCCAATCGAGGGCCCCTGGCTGATAAAAGGACTCCTAGAACTGCCTCCTTCCCTCCCTCAGGCTGGGCAAAGTGGGGCTTGCCTGCTGGGGTCTTTGCAAAGGGCCCCCATGTCTTTCTCCCTCCAAGAAGAGGCTGAGAAGGCATTTCCAGATGGCCCAATGCAGCCCCCACACCTGCCCTACGGAGGCATCTCTGCTTGGCTGTGGCTGTGGCTGTGGCCATGAAGGGGGAGGGGCTCCCCTGTGCCCCCCCCCAGCTTCCCCTTGGCTCCTTCAGAGGAAGAGCCATGACTACTTCTGCCTCGGCCTTCTTTGCCCACAGGACAGTCCACCCCCACATCATGGCAAGCTGACTCCTGGTCCCTTGGTCTTGCCGCCTGCTCCGCCCACCGTCACCCCATCCGAAGAGCCAGTCCAAGGAATTGCCTTTCGAGCTGACCCTGCAGAGCCCAGAGTGGGTCCTCTGCCCCGCATGGCTCGTGGGAGTGCAAGGGGTAAGATGGAGCCCAGGGAGTAGCAATGCCGGTGGGGAACACCTGTGGCTGTGGCCTGCAGGGAAGTGGCTGGAGAGGGTCACCTGGAGGGGCTGCCAGGGCCCTTCCAAGCTGACGTTGGGAGAACGTGGGAGCTCCACTCCCACCCTGCTGCTTTGTCTAGGGCAGAGCCAGTGGCCAAGGGGAGGCCCCAGAAGAGAAGCTTTATTTCCAGAGCTGCGCCAACTGGGCAAGGCACCCCTCACTTCCTAACCAGGTTGCAGGAGGGGTTTGTGTAGGAGCAGGGGGGCCCTGGCAGCCTCCTGTGCCCCTTTGGCCAGCAGTTGGCTAGAGCACCCCTGGGGCTCTGGCACCTTCCTTCTGCCTGCAGGCAGCTATGTATTATCCCGCAGACCCATTAGAGTGGGAGAGAAGGGCCCTAATAAAACCTACAAGGCCCATCCCTGCCTGTTACACAACCATGCTCCTGTCTCCCAGTAACCTTCTAAACCAGCAGCTGCAGGGGATTCTCCAGAGGTGTGGGGCGCAGCCTTCTCCACCCCTCCCCCAGGCATTTCTATGGCACCGTGCCCCTCCCAGGAGAATGTCCTTTGGTGTGGTAGTGGTGGCCAGTGCTTCTCCACCCCTCTGCACCTGGACCCCTGAGTAACCGGCCTGCCTTTCTCCTTCTCGCCCACCCACAGCCGCTGCTGCTGCTGCCGCCGCCGGCTCCTCCACCCCAACTTTCAAGGCATCGTGGGGGATGGGCCAGAAGAGGGTGGCCCTGATTGCCTGCGTGCTGGTCCTCATTGTGCTGCTGCTTGGCGTCATCCTGCTATGTGAGTGCTCCGCAGCTTACCAGGTGGGAGGGGGGAGGGCAAAAAGGATGCCTCTGGGGTCCCTTCAGCCCTGGAAGAACCATTTTGCTGGCCGGTGAGGCCAGACCTCATGGAGGACACAGAAGAGTTCAAATATCTGACAAAGCAAAATAGCAGCACTTCCCCTTCTTCTTTTTGAGAAATCTGGCTCTTGGAGGGGAAATAACGTATGCAGCCCTAACTCTTAGTTTTAGCTGCATGGTGTTGGCTTGAAAATCGGTGTGTGGCTTACAGGCGACTGTCTCCCCCGGCCTCGGAGGCGCTCGCTTTGGGGGATCGGGATCTCTGTGGAGTGGCTGAGTCCAGCCTGTGGCAACTCTGCCCCTCCGCTCTCTCTCCTCTTCGGCTGTCCAGCTGTGGCTGTGGCGAGGGGCTGTGGTCGTGGCATGGGGCTGTGGTCATGGCAAGGGGCTGTGGTCATGGCGAGCTCCAGGGGCGGATCCAGCAGCCGAAGGCTTGGTCTGTTGAGATGCCCATATGTGCTGGCCAATGCAGCACTTGAGGGCACCGCACACAAGAAACAAGGCCTGACGTCATAGTTGTGGCAGTGGGGTGGCGGCGGCTGGCTTGCCGTACCTTCCACCTGGATGTGTCCTTTCCATTCTTTTTGCTCACTCTAAGCCACACACAAGCTATGATTTTAAAATGTGAGAATTTCATTGTCAACAAGTGGTCTGAACAGACGATGCCAGGGAAATACATGCAAATGGTATGGTGTAAACAGGCCTCCCACATTCTGGAATTTGGGCTCTGTCAAACCCGGATGAAAATTCCCCGCCCAGCCTTCGTTGCTGTGACCTTGTTTCATGGCTCTTCCCACTTCATGGAAAGTTGGCTGAGGGCCCACGTTGCTCACCGGACATGCCAGAAATGTTGCCTGGAAATGCCGCTCCTTCCTTCCCGGTTGTGGCTTCTGAAATCAACCCTAAAGAGCAGGAATGGGGGGTGGGGAAGAGGTGCTCTGGTGCCTGGCTTCCTTCCCATTTCTGGGCCCCCCTGGGTGCTCCTGGCCAAATCCATTTCTGGCTCTCCCACTGTCAGCTACTGGTGGGGCTGCAGCTGACCCTCCACATGAAAGTGAATGGCCCAGTCCTTCTGTGTCACCAGGATCCCCCCAATGTTCTGTCCAGGCAAGTGGGTGTGAGTAGAAAGCGGGCAGGCTCACCTCAGCCAAGTCATTTTAGCAGGGCAGGTTCAAAATGTTGTTAAAGGCCCCAGTGCGTCCATCAATAACTTTCTCTCTCTTTTTTTAAGTAGGTAAAATGTTGTAGCACCAATTAAAAGAATCCCAGACTGCTAAAATAGTGCCAATGGGAATGGTATTTTTAAAAAATAAAATCTTAAATTATAGTGCTCTGTTGTGCATTTAACCTCAATTGTGCACATGATAAAAAATATAGATGAAAACATTGAAATACAAATTCAAAGATTGATTATTTAAAAACCTTCTGCCAAAATGATGCCGACTAAGAAGGTCATAGTCATAGAATCAGAATAGCAGAGTTGGAAGGGGCCATCGAGTCCAACCCCTGCTCAATGCAGGAACCCCTCGCAAAGCATCCCTGGCAGGTGGTTGTCCAGCTGCCTCTTGAAGGCCTCTCGTGTGGGAGAGCCCACAATTGCCCTTGGTCACTGGTTCCATTGTCGTACTGTGAAAGTGTGAGGAGATGTGTTGCTCCACCCCACTGCCCAATACGTCTCCGCACCCGCAGGGACCACACCTCTCGAGAAAGACAGCAGGGCAGCCCTGAGCCAGCTGTGCACATTGGCGAGTGCTTCTGTTCTTTAAGAAGGAAACAAGGTTTCCTGTGGTCTGGAGGAAGCAGGGAAAACGCAGGAGACCAACTGTTGGATGCCCTGTAAAAAGGGAGTGGAAAACGGCGTGCGGCTCTCAGCCCATGCCTAGCGCGGGCGCAGCGGGGGTGTCCTTTACAAGGGATGCCGCGCGCTTCAGCTAATAGCTCCCTCCCCTCCTCCCGCCGCGCGCCTTTTCTATCTCTGTGAGGGGGGAGAGACTGGGCGGGCTGCTGGAAGGGGCTTTGACTGCGCCATTGCCCCGCCTCATCCGCAGGAATGTCGCCGCCGCTCCAGACCTGGTCGCTCTCCACGAGGAACCTTCCCGTGTCTTCCCGCCGCTTCGCGCACCTTTGTCTTTCCGCGAAACCATCCCTGGGGAGGGCAAGGCGGGGAGCTGCGCCGGGCCTTTGGGTGGTAGCGCCGGAGCCCTCCGTCCGCCTCCCTGGAAGCGCCCCGACGGCGTTGCGCCGTTGGTCCCCCGGGCGCGCTGCCAGGGCGGCAGCTGTTCCTGGAGGCTGGAGCCCGGAGCTCCTCCGACGGAGGGCCGGAGGGCCGCGCTTCCCTCGGCTGGCGCCTGCAGCTCTCCTACCCCCAGGCGGACCCGGTGCTCCAAAGGACATGGCAGCCTCTGGATGCCACGCAGCTCCAAGGACCCGTCCTAGTGCAGCCCTGCTACGCTGGGGGCGGGGGCGGTGGCGGCCGGGGTGTGTGTGAGGGTTGCAGCCACCTTGCCTTTGGGGCTGGAGTGTGGCGCATGTGAGGGCGGGGCGCTTTCGCTGCCGCTAGTGGGCAGCTCCAGCGTGGCGTCTCCGCGGCCTCCCTCAGACCAAATCTGGTCCGGGGTGGCACCTTTTCAGCCCCCAGATCCGGGGCGCTTGGCTATGGGAAGGGGCGCTTCTGCTCCCGGCGCACAACCGGCTGGGTCCCGCGGGAAGCAGGGAGACGCGGCTGCCTTGCCTTGCACGTCGGGGAGCGCACTGCCCAGCCGGCCGCGGACTCACGGGGAAAGGAGCTGCCTGGGTCGGGACCGCGCCATGGCTCCTGCGCTGCGTTTTCTTCACACCTGTGCTTGGGGAGTGGGGAGGAGGGGGCCTCGCCTGCCATCCCGTATCCCCCTTGCCAATGGCTCACCAGGGGTGGGTGCGTGCGGGGTATGGACGAGCCCTTTCAATAGCACCCGGGCCGTTCCCGGCCAAGCGCGGCGTTCCCTGGTGCTCCGCGTCCAGCCCTCCCCGCTCTCTGTGTCACAAGACAACCCGCGGCAGCCTTTTCTCACCCACGTGCCCCCTCCCCCCCCTCCAGTCTTGTTCTGGCGATCCAGCACCGGCATCGTGTACAAGGAGCCGGCCGAGAGCTGCGATGAGCGCGCCGTGCGCTGCGACGGGGTCGCGGACTGCTCGCAGAGGAGTGACGAGCTGGACTGCGGTAAAGGACGCGGCGCGGGCCGAGTCTGCGCGCGGGGGACGGGACCGGACGGGACGGGCTGCTGTGGGTGCGATGGGCACCGGGGCTCAGCCCTGCCCGGGCGGGGATCACAGCCCCGCGGTAGCGAGGCCGCCTGCTGTGAGAGGAGCGGGCCTTGCTTCGGATGCTGCGCGCCTTCCCACGCGGGCCCTCTCGCTCGCCCCCCTCCGCCCCCCCAGCTCACGCCTCCCTCTTTCTCCCCCCACCCGGCAGTGCGCTTCGGCTGGAACCAGTCCTTGCTCCACGTCTACTCCGGGGCCGAGAAGCGCTGGCTGCCCGTGTGCAGCCAGGCCTGGACGGAGGACTTCTCCAGAATGACCTGCCGGCAGCTGGGATTCCTAAAGTAATTCCTGGGGCCAGGTGGGGGGGGAGGTGGGCAGGCGAGGAAGGGGGCGACCGGCCTCCTGTCCTCTCCCAGGCTCCGAGCTCTCCCGGGCTGGCCAGCTGCATTCCGGGCAGGAGGAGGAGCAGCTGGAGGCGTGTCCTGCCAGCCAGCCAGCCAGGGTCTCACTACCAGCGGAGGAGCAACTGGCCTGCGCTGGCCATTCCAGGCTGCGGGGTGGGGTGGGGGGAGGATGGAAAGCTAGCTAGTATGTTGGGGTGGGTGGGTCAGGAGCCTTTGGGGTAAGGGAGAAGCTTCCCTGTGGGAACCCGCGGGACAGGTCTGACTTGGGTCGAGGAGGAGGTGACCCTTGCCCTGCCATCAGGTCAGCCCCCCCCTCTGCACCCCACCTCACCAACTGCTCCCTCCTCCTGGACAGCCATGTGTGCTCCACATGCCACGCTCTCCAGGACTGCTTCCTCTGTGGCCGACCCACATGGGCAGTTGCGGCTTTTGGAACAGCAGCAGGTTGGGCCAAGCATGTCTCCAGACTCAAAGAAAGGGATCCCTGCACCCCGACTGCTCTCTTCTCCACCCAGGCTGACTGGGAACCTCTTCTGTCCCCGCAGTGCCTCCCAAACGGAGTATGTCCCTCTGCCTTTCTCTGGGAAAAGCCTTGCGGCTGGACAGCTGCACGACACCATACAGCAGAGTCTCAACAGGTAATGGCACTGAGCTGGTGGGATGGGATGGGGATCACAGAGGGCTTTGGGAGGGGGGACCCCCCTACTGTGCCCAGGCCACTGGAAACAGGCATGAGCTGCTCTGCAAGCTACTGCCCTTGTTATTAAGTAGTGAGTAACTTTTGAGAGTGCTTCGCTCCTGAGAAAGACTCCGACTGAGCATGGAGATCAAGGAGCACTCCAGGAGGCATCACTCATGTGCTGCGCTGCTCATAGGACTCATACTGGTGCCTATGTGGTTGCATTGCCACACTGTGTGAGTGGGCAGTGAGCAGGTGTCAGGTGGAGGGTTGAGCATGTAGCAGAGCATGGTGGAGGAGGATGGAGCGATGTCTCCCCCATGCCCCATCTTATTTATCTATTTGTTTGTCTGATTTGTACTTGACTGAGGAGAGACATGATAGCACTCTTCAAATACTTGAAAGGTTGTCACACAGAGGAGGGCCAGGATCTCTTCTTGATCCTCCCAGAGTGCAGGACACGGAATAACGGGCTCAACTTAAAGGAAGCCAGATTCCGCCTGGACATCAGGAAAAACTTCCCGACTGTTAGAGCAGTACGACAATGGAACCAGTTACCTAGGGAGGTTGTGGCATTCAGTCTGTTGGGGATGCTTTAGGGTGGATTCCTGCATTGAGCGGGGGGGGGGGGTTGGACTCAATGGCCTTATAGGCCCCTTCCAACTCTACTATTCTATGATTCTATGATACTCTGCCTTTCTAACCAGGAAAAATGGTACTCAGTGCAGTTACTATCATAAATAAAAATTGATTTAAAAAATCAGTAAAACAAATACATGTAAATCACAATGAAAAACTACAATTACAGAATAAAAATAGCACCCAGCCTAACAGGCTTGCTTAACCGCCAAGGCCAGCTTTAATAAAAAGCACAGCAGAGATGGAGTGACCCTTGCCTCCCTCAGCAGGGCATTCCACAGCCTGGGAGTGGCTACTGAGAAGGTCGTCTCTCACATCGCCATGCAGCATGTCTCTGAATGTGGTGGACTCAAAAGAAGGGCCTCTCCCAATGGTCTTAAGACAAGGGCAGAAACGAGGGAGTGGCGCTCTCCCTGTCATCAGCCTGGCCAAAGCATTCTGGGCCAACTGAAGTCTGCAAAAAGTTTTCAAAGGCAGCCCCACATAGAGCATATTACAGCAGTCCAAATGGGAAGGGACTAAGACTTGCATGACCATGGCCAGATCAGACGTCTCTAGTACAGGCGCAGTTGGCGCATGAACTTCAGCTGTGCGGATGCAATGCTGGCCACTGTTGAGACCTGGGCAGCCAGGTTCAGGGCTAAGTCCAAGGTGCACCCAAACTCTGAGCCTGAGACTTCAGGGGAGGGGGTGTAGCCCCACCTAGCACAAGTTGAGATCTATTCCCTGATCTGCCTTTCAACTGGCCAGGAGCACCTCTGTCCCTTTGTTTGCCCTCATCCCGTCCACTACCAATGTCAGATTCTGATTTAGAACCAGAAGAGCTTCCTTGGATGTAGAGGGAAAGGGGAGAGGGAGAGAGAGAGAGAGAGAGAGAGAGAGAGAGAGAGAGAGAGAGAGAGAGAACCCTGAGAGACAGGCATAGTGTCTGTAGTGAATCCCCTCAGTGCTACCTTCTGAGATCGCCCCTCCAAGAAGAACTGGAACCACTGTATAACAGGGCCTCCCAGTCTCCCCAGACAGATGCCTCAGAAGGCTACCATGGTTGATGGTTTGGAAAGCCATTGAAGGGTCCATCAGTATCAACAGGGACACCCTCCCACTATCCAGTTCCCAGCATAGATCATCCATCAAGGTGACCTAAGCAGCCTCTGACCCATGACCAGGCCTGAAGCCAGTTTGAAATGGACGTAGATAATCCGTCTCATCCAGAAACCCTACCTAGCCCTCAGGTGTGCTGGATGGCAGTCAGTGCTGAAGTAAGACACTATTATTTGGCTAGAATTGGGGGGGAGGTGTTCTGCACTCCAACCAGGCCTCCTACCTCCATGCTCCTCCATAATTTGAACATTGCATGTGGGATGGAGATGGGGTGGGGGCTGTGTAGGAAACTGGACTGAGTAGGATTTCAGGTTGCTCCCCTCCTGCCCAGCTTGCCTACCCAGAATGCCAAGGGGCTCCAGCCCTTCATGGCCACAAATCCAGTCAAAATCCAGGCATCCCCAGACCTTTCTGGCTGGAGGGTTTGAGGAACAGTAATACCAACCTGATAAGAGATGTGATCCCAGGCATCAGGCCCCTGGCCATGCACAGTAATCACTGCTTTCCCTTGGCTTGGCCTCCTTCTCCCCCCCCCCCCAATCATGCACAAGATCAAGAGCATAGTGCTGCCAAAGAACAGCCTTGACTGACAGTGGGGAGAATCCGTAGCACACTCAGGTCAGCATGCCAAGGGCCCAAACCACATCCTGTTTTGGTGGCATGAAGCCAAAACTCCTTCAGCCCTTGCCAGAGTCAGCCAGGAGTGTGGCTGCAAAGGCCAGGAGAAAGGGGAAGCCAGTGTGGTCTTCCCAGCCCTCCTCTGCACATGTGAGGCCTGAGCCCAGTGGGTCAGTGGATGAGAAATGCGGAGCCCTTGCGCAGCTTCAGTGATGAAGTGGGCGGAGGCAGAGGACATGGCCCAGCGGGAGAGGCAAGCCCACCTGCCTCGCATGCAGAAGGCCCCAGACTCCGTCCCTGTCCAGAAGACCAAGTGGCAAAGGCCCTTCTCTGCCCGTAGGAGGAGGGAAGTCTGACTAGAGCCGGAGCTGCTCTAAGGCTACCTGCCCCCCGTCTGCGCCTGGATGTGTTGGTGCACATTTTTGTGTAACATTTGCAATGTGTTTAATAAGTGTGTGTGTGTGTGTGTATGCATGCGTGTGCACGTGTACACACACACATACACACACACACATACACTACTGCTGTATTTCTTGTGTCAAAAAGATCCCTTACATTTGTGAGTCTCTTCCTGGTCAGATTAAAATTACATGATTTGTCTGTTTTCTGAAGCTGTGATTTTCACAAGATCACTTCACCATGTGCTTTGTGACAATGGAGCCATCTGCTGTGCAAGATTATCCAAGGCATCAGCATCCTTTAAAGAGCAAGATTTCCTTACATCAAAGGATGTGAGAGATGAGATCTTTCACACCTTACGGTGTCTGAGTCCCAGGACAGAAGTGAACAATTAATGCTTAGGCTGGTGTTTTGTGGGTCCCTTGATGGCCTTTGCTGGTGGCTTAGTTGGACTTGCCTTTTCCGCCACTGTGAGGAAATGGCATATTGTCTTGACCCCGTGAAAATCCATGTTCAGCCATGGTTCACACCCAGGCTGCTCAGACACAAGGGAACTCATCAGGCCGTTCTCCCAGGGCTCCTTTGCCTGTGTTCCTTTAGCTAAGGTCTGGAAGCATCTCGCTTGTTCGCCCGCTGCCTCATGCCGATTGGTTATGGGTTGGCTGGTGGCAAGTAACCCTCAGTAAGGAAGGTCTGATAAAAATGCAAAGAGCCAGGGAGGCCACGGATACTGTGGCCCAGTCCACACTACACAAGGATGGGTAATGCTCATTTCCGTAATCACCCTCACCAAGCACAGGCTGTTGTGACATCCAAACCCATCAAGGGTGAGTGGTTGGTAAACCACCCAGCAACCCTGCAACAGACCATGGGTAATTAGGCGAGGGTAGTTAAGGAAATGAGCCAACATTTGACCAGCATATGCCCAGGGTGGGGATGTTAACTAACCACCATGGCTTGTTAACCACCTTCATGTCATGCACACCTGGCCAGTGAGTCCCAGTCCCCACTTGGCCCTGAAGGTTTCTTGCTTGGTGACCTTGGGCAGCTCTCTCTCTTTCAGGAGGATGAAATGCAGCCAGCTGAGGGGACCCAGGGTGCTCCATGGCCAAAAGGCCCAGGGCAAGGCTCACTCTTAGGTGCAGGAGGGCCTTCTGGGCGACCCAGCACCAGGCCCAAGCGATGAGGCTGGGAGCAGGCTTCCCTGGAGACACACTGCTCCCCTCTCTTGCCCCCATGACCAGGGGGCCATGTGCTGGCTAACACTAGAGGCAGCATCTGCTAATGCTTCACTTTCTCTGTCTGTTTTGGTCTCTCCTAAAGCTCCCAGTGTCTCTCTGGAAAATACGTTTCCCTCCGATGCACAAGTAAGGAGACTTGAGGGTGGTAGTGTGGAGGGGTGGGTGGGGAGATGTTCTTCCCTCAATGTGGTGAGGAATTGCCCAAGGGACTGAGCTGGGGGATGCTCTGGAATACACCCCCCCCCAAGTAAGTAGGGAGGGTGAGATGGAGGAGGGGTCGCACATCACATGGCCCCTGTGGCACTTTATGCCAGTCCCCGGCCTTGGCATGGGCCAGCGTGGGAAGGTGGCTGTGGGCTTTCCAGGGGTCTCTGTGGCTGCCACTCCAGCCACAGGGCTCTTTGGCATCTTCTCTCCCTCCAGGCTGCGGCCAACGGATATCTGGCCGCATTGTTGGCGGCACCGAAGCGTCAGCCAGTAAGTGGCCCTGGCAAGTGAGCCTCCAGTATGGGTCAACTCACATCTGTGGAGGAACCATCATTGATCCGCAGTGGGTGCTCACCGCTGCCCACTGCTTCTTCATGTAAGTGGCGCCTCTGGTGGAAGCCTAGCATTGGGTAGTTGGGAGCAGGAGAGGGGGAGGGGGAGGGGGAGCAGAGACCAGCACCCAGATTTCTGCCAGGGCCACATGTCGCCTTTTGGTATATGAAGTCAGGAGGAAGGATGAGGGCTAATTCATCTCAGGAGCAGGGAAGGAAGGAATCCAGAGAGCCACCTTGTCCAGGGTTGGGCAGGCATTAGTCTTGTGGGGTGTACTCTGTTTTTCACTAGGACCCCAAGATGCCCCAACCAGAGTCTGATGCAAAAGACACACACTTAGAAATTAAAACCTCTGAGCCTAGGAATGTGTTTTGAGTTCCAGAACTGAATGGAGCTCACTGACCATCTCTCCACACACAAATCTATGCCTGATTACTCCAGGCTTTCTCTACTACAGCAGTATATTTTAGGGAGGGGAGCCGTTCTGTTGCTGCTGAACAATCGAGAGCCAAACCCTTGCTAATTGACTTCAAATCATCTGAGATCTCCCACTACCTCCTGATCTTCCTTCTGCTCACCCTTGATCCATTGTGCACTGAGGCAGGCTGCCTCATGCCTGCCCGGCCTTTTCACACAAGCCTTCAGGGAAAGAGATCTGCAGCAGCCTCCCTTCCTGGGCAGCCGACTCCACTGTGTGATGATAAAACACTTTGCTTAAAGCCAGCCCCCTGCAGACTGTCCCTACCCTGTCCAAGCGCTGCCCCTTGGTTCTTGCCCTGCCTTCAGGGGAGAACAAGCAATGGTTTGCCCCCATCCCTCTCCCCTTTCTGATAGCTGTCAAGTATCTGGATCATATTGTTTCTGAGGCTGGACTGAAAGGGTGCCCTTCCAATTGCCATGCACGCCATCCTGATTGACAGCTCTCTCGCTCTCTTCCACTCCCTCCTTCCCTCCCTGCCTCCCTTGCCATCCTCCATTTGCTCTCTCAACCAATGTGCCTGCCTGCAGAGAGAGGGAAGGCGGGTTGGGTGTCCCTGCCCCTGGGCAGAAGGTACCTGCTCTGCCCTTACCTCCTTCCTTTGGACTCCATAGGAACAGTGTGAAGATTCTGGATGAGTGGAAGGTGTATGCTGGGGCCTCCGATCTCAAGCATCTGACGGAGGGCATCCCTGTTGCCCAGGTGATCATCAACGCTAACTACAGCGATGACCACGATGACTATGACATTGCGCTGATGAAACTCTCCCGGCCCCTGCCCCTCTCAGGTGAAGCTCCTTCCCTTGCTGGCCCTGGGCTGCCCTCACTTGGGAAAGAAACAGGCCCACCGCTTGCCCTACTAGGGGAGAGGGCTCATCTCTCTCTCTCTCTGTGCTCCAGCTCACGTGCGCCCGGCCTGCCTGCCAATGTCTGGCCAGAGGTTCCTTCCTGGGAGGACCTGCTCCATCACGGGCTTTGGCAAGGTCAATGAACAGGAAGGTGAGCTCATTGGGCAGGGCATCTCATCTGCTAGGCCATGGATCTTGGGCCAGTCCCACACCCCCAGCCAGGCCTACAGGAGGTGGTCTGAAAAGTACTGCAGGAGGGCGGGAGGCTCCCTGGTAGGGTGGGAAGGCTTCTTTCTCCCTCTCCTGATAGCGAGTCTGTTTCAGAGAACACGTCCCCCAAGCTGCGGGAGGCAGAGGTGAAGATCATCGACTACCGACTCTGCAACAGCCAGAGTGTCTATGAGGGCTATCTGACTCCCCGCATGATGTGCGCGGGCTACTTGCAAGGTGGCCGAGACTCCTGCCAGGTAAGGCAAGCAGAGAGAGGGGGGGGGAGAGGAAGGCAATTCCAGGAGCACAGAGGAGCCTGTGAGAGGAGGAGGAGGAAGATCAGGAGCATCTCCTGTCCTTTCTTCGCTGGCATCATGACCCATGGGCCAAATGCTCAGGGCTCCAGGGTATTGTGAGAAACCAGTATGTCTGCACCTCCACCCTGTGAGGTAGGACAGGCTGCAAGTCACCCTTTGCCTCTTCTCCTCCGAGGTAGGCTGCCACCACCCACATAAGAATAAGTGTTACCTAATGCTCATATTTAATAACTATTTTAATTTCTTCATGAATATTACTATTTGGTAACTCATAACTTAAATATATGGGATCCAAGCTTGTGGCTTTTCAATATGGAGAAGGAAGAATAGGCCCCTGTTTAAGCTCCTTTAACAACCTGTTTGCCAAGGAGTCCACTTTCTGCCTAGGCAAGAGAATGAAAACAACTCATCTTTCAGTATATAAGAACCAAGAAGAGAAATACTTTGTTGCTTTTAAAAATAAGATAAAACATCAAACTCACTCAGTAAACCTTGCTTATGAGGATCCTAAGCATAACTCACAAAACCCACTTATGGGGGGTGGGGTGGGGTGGGGTGGGGTGAGGTGAGGGGTCCACAGCATGGAAGAGTTTTGCCAGAACCTGATGATGTGCTGGGATCCAGGTGATGTCTGCAGTGCCTACTTCGCATACTGCTGAGTCAGTATGGGATGTGTAGAGATGCCACTGCAAATGTGTCTCTGGGCTGGCTGGGTTCTTAGTTCAGAGATTTCCAGAAAAGGGAAGATGTGTGTGTGTTTCAAGTACACTGATCACAAGCAGAGTGCTTTGACCAGGCGTGTTTCAAAGAAGCCCCACTTACGGGCAGAAAAGGAAGGCCAAAGGAATCAACCAGCGACATGCGATGTCCCAGTTTTCAGACCTTTGGGACAGGTGGTCACCTTGTTGAGCTCCTATGCAAAGAGGCTTCCAGGGTACACATCCTGGCACAAATTCTTGGGTGGCTTCCAGACGGGTGGCTCTAACACACCACCAGCCTTTGCTGTTCCACAATAAGCTACAAGAAAGATTGCAGTGGACTTTCCACACTTGATAGCTTTGTTGACAAGCCTCAGTGGCCAACAGACCCTGGGAGGCCCAATTGCTGGACGGCTTCTGCAGCCCTCTTCCCAGTGGCTGGATCTTCTGCCCTGCCCTGTTGACCTTGTCTCTCTGCTCCCCAGGGTGACAGTGGTGGCCCCCTGGTCTGTCAGGACAGCAACCGTTGGTACTTGGCTGGTGTCACCAGCTGGGGGACCGGCTGCGGCCAGAAGAACAAGCCAGGTGTCTACACGCAGGTCACAAAGCTACTCAGCTGGATTCACAGCAAAATGGAGGTGAGGGGCTTTGTGGGGGGTCTGCTGCCAGAGGCTCCCTTACTTTGGGAGACTTGGAAATGGTGGGGAGCAGAATCCAGGCTGTAGGGCAGCACTGCCAGAAACAGGGGCAGAGCGTCTCCTCCTCCACACTTGACAATGGACTGGAGGCACTGGCAGCATCTCCTGCACCAGCCAACCTGATACTGAAGGGGGCCACGCCCAGCCAGTGGGAGGAGCCGGGTTCTTGCTCCTTGACCATTTTATGGCATGTATTATTAGGGGGCAGGTATAAAACAGGTGAAATAGTCTTCTGGTTTTGTCACTGGAGGTGTTTCCAGATGAGGCTTTTATTCTGCAATCGCTCTGCCTCAGTCATGGAATTTTGCAGGGATTCCAGATGATGGCATTGTTTCCTTTGTGACCCTTCCATGTTTTTCCTCACTGCTTCCTCTGCCTTTTCTCCTCCACTGTAAACCCCTTAAGGAGGGAAAGACAGAAGAGTTGCACCATGCCTTTCCCCAGGTAATGTGAGGAGCCATCCACCTGGAAGCATCCTAGCTTTTTAACAAAAGTTAAGCTGTTTAAATTTACCAGTGGCTTATATTGCAGAGAAACATCCCTTTCCATCTCATGGAAGGGAATGCTCTGTGTGATTCCAAAGCTTGTGCACTTGAGTATCCACAGGGATTGGTCTGTGTAAAAGAGGATTCCTTGTTCATCTCTCTTGCACCCTGTTTTCCCAGTGGGAGGGGGCAGGGTCTGCTCCCCCAAGCTAAGCCTCTGCATCTCCCCCCATTTCTCCCCAGAGCCAGAGCAGCTGATGAGAGGAGGGCTCTTTGCTGCTGCACCTGTGTCCCTGATCTCACGGAAGAGCCCTCGTGGAGCTGTGGGATCCTTGCTGCAGCTCGCTCCTCTTTAGGCATCAGGATACTAGTGTGGCAGAGAACAACTGTGACCTCCCCCTGGCCTCTGGGCTGCTGTTGCTTTCAGTCTAGGCCTCAAGCCACTCCTGCAACTGTTGAGGCTGGAGCAGAGCATCTGGGAGGGATATTCCAGGACATGTAAGCATGTGTTTGATGGGGGAGGATGTGATGGTGTCCCTCCCCAAAGAAGTGGCTTCACCGGACACCTCTTGGGATCAAACTGCTTTGGCCAAAGAGAACAGGCCTCCTCACTGTCGACTGTGGCTGGACAGGAAATGGACCAGAGGGGCCCTGGGCCCACCAGCCTCCTGGGCCCCTGATAGAAGAGGAGCCCTTGGCTGGCACCCACCTCTCCTCAGCCCCTTGGCATTTCAGGGTCTCTCTGGCAGACTCACAGCCCCTTGTGGCAGCCT
Source organism: Elgaria multicarinata webbii (assembly GCF_023053635.1). Taxonomy (NCBI): domain Eukaryota; kingdom Metazoa; phylum Chordata; class Lepidosauria; order Squamata; family Anguidae; genus Elgaria; species Elgaria multicarinata. The sequence continues at coordinate 37,333,923 of NC_086182.1, forward strand.
GGCTTCCCCACCAGCCTTTGAAATGAGTCAGGGGGACCACAGGCTTCACTGGTTTAGGGTTGCCCACGTTGACTGTCAGTTGCAACAGCCCTCCCTCCCCCAGCTTCAGGTAGAGATTCCAGGCAGGCCCTGGATGTGGCATCTGTGTGGCAACCAGGGGCTCTGCCATGAAGTTGTGGCCCCTCCCTTTGAAGTGGACCAGGTGGGGACAGGAAAAAGCCTTTGCATAAGGCAGAGAGGGTCTTATTTGCTGCCACCAACCAAGAAGGGTCAGCGCAGACCATGAGCCACCGGTCACCAGCTAGGCACAGTTGGCGATTCACTGTGGCAACTCTTCCACCATTTCAGTGCCAAAGTCCAGGGGGTCTCCTGGCAGAAATGAGCTACATTAGCTTGATGGTAAGAGTTGGGCGGTTGTTTCTTCTGACATCACTTTTCTGTAGCTCCAGACATAGACATTTCTGGTGTTCTGATGCAGCTTCTTCTCCCAGTGCCAAGGGACTGGCTGAAGGGTGAGGTAGCCTCCCTTAAGCCCCATGCTCTGGAGCTAGCCCCTGAAGCTGGTCCTTGGGGGTAGACTTCTTCTGGACTGGAAGGTTCTATTTTGCCATCACCAGACAGCGATGGGTTTCCTCTGGTTCCCCCACCACCACCTTAATACTTTTACCATGGATTTGCTGAAACCTTTTAAGCTGCCCAAGCTGGTAGGCATCATAACATCTTGTGAAAATGAATTATATTATTTAATTATGACTTGGGTGAAGAAATCCTTCCTTATCTCTCTCTTGTCCAGCATTTCTTTGCACACACACACAGAGTTCTAGGACTTCTTTGAGATAGAAAAATCTTTCTCTGGTTCAGTTTCCCCACTGGAATGGGCGGAAGGAGGCCTAGCGAGGCTCTCTCAGCCCCACAACTGGAGGCACCTTTGCTGCCACCAGCTGCCCCCATCCCAAAAGACACAGCACACACACCCCCAAGGTGCTTGGAGTGAAGCAATCCCCAGGGACGGACTGATGAGGGCGGGGCGGGGCGGGGCCGCCTAGGGGCCACTCCTCAGCAGCAGCGCCTGCCAGGCTTAGCAGGCAGAGAGCAGCTTAAGTTGTCCACGTCTGTCAGGATGGGCTACGGAGGCAGAGGGTGAGCGAGGCCAGGCGCACTCTGATTTGACCCCGCGGCGAAGGAGACGGGGGGAGGTGCGGCCAGCAGCGGAGGTGGGCACTGAGAGCCTGGGTGGGCTCCACGGTCCCTTCCAGCTGGCAGTGGCCGAATCCTGCTGCTGGTGTCCTGCTGCCGTCGCCTGTTGCGATGCGGAGCTGCCCGGCTGCTGCTCGGCCCTTTGCCGCGGCTGCCGCCTGCTCGCCTCTGGCACGCAGTGAGGAAGGGCCCGCCGGCCCGTCCGTGGGCCCGGCCCCTGTGGACGGCGGGAGGGCGCGGCCACCGCTTCTGACCACGCAGGCAGGGGACTGGAGGAGGCCCCTTCTGCTCTGGGCGCCACTCAGGGCGGCCGCTGGCCCGGGCCACGGGGCGGAGAGGAGACGTCTACCGCTCTCTGGCGCCGGGTGGGGACTTGGGAGCGCAGCTGCTGTTGCGAGGCTCTGCCCAGCGGTTGCAGACGCACCCTAGCCTCTTCTTCGCCCCCTGCCGCCAGGCTGCCCGTCCCATCCCACGGCGAGGCGGCTTCAGCCGGGGGGCTCGGCTGCCCCACTGAGTTTCCTCCGCGAGCCCCCCGCCCGTGTTCTCTCTTTGAAGGCCGGGGTGTGTGGAGAGGGGGCGCAGTCTGCAGAGCGGGTCGGAGCGGCCCCCGCCTCTCCTTCCAAGGCCGGCCAGACGAAGTCCGTGGCGGTCATCGTGCCAGAGGCGGGCGGGCTCTGAGCATGGGCAGAGTGTACGGGCCCCGTAGTGAGCCCCTTCAGGCCGCTGTCCCCTGGGCAAGGGGACTGAGCCCCGGTATCTCTTGGCGAAGGGGGGGCGGACGGGCGGGCGCAGGCTCTACGTCCGGCGGGGCTGCTTCGACGATCGCGCGGTGACATCAGCGCAGCCCCTGCCCGCCTCCCCTCTCCCTCCCCCCTCCGTCTATCTGTCGGCGCCGCCTCCCTGGCTCCGCCGCGCTCTCCCCCTCCCCGCCAGCCGAGCCGAACCGAGCCATGCCCGAGCCCGTGGCACGCCCAGCCCGAGCCAGCCACGCGGGGACGCGGGCTTGAGCCGAGCAGCGCAGCGCCCCGAGGAACGGAGGCGGCAGCACAGGAGGGACGTGCCGCGCCTCGACGCCTCTGCTCCGCCAACGCCCTCCGACCGGCCCTGCGCAGCTCCGCCCGCCCGGGGAGAGCCTCGTCCTCCGCTGCTTTCCCGCGCAGCCTGCCCGGTAAGCAGAGCCCCGACGGGAAGGCAGCAGCGTCGCGCCGCCTCCCCGCCCAGCCAGCCGCCTCCGAGGCCGCGGAGACGCGACTGGCGAGCGCAATCCGCGGGCCGGAGGGCCGCGCCCCAGTCGGCCCCCCGCCTCCCGGCAGCCCCCCGCCGCGATCGGCGGGCCCTTCCCCCAACCCCACGCCGCCCCTTCCTCACACGCCCCCTCCCCCTTCTGGGCTTCTGCCGGGGTGGCGGCCGCAGCGACGGGACAGCCCTCTGCCAGCCGTGCGGGGGCGACTCCCGGGGCCCAGCCTGCTCGCCGCTTCTCCTGCCCCCGCCGGGACACAGCCCGCCTTCTGCCCGGTTGCCAACCCGCAGCAGCTGGGCTGAGCTTTGGGATCCGATTGGCTTTTTGGGGCTCCCTTCTGCTATGAAGGAGCCTCCCCACCACGCTCCTGGGTGTGCTCCTGGGCATATGCAGAGTGCCCCTCCCTCGAGCCAGCCTGAGCCGAGCTCCAGCCAGCTCCCTGGCCAGGAAGAGGTGGGCTCCTGGGCAGAACGGGCGGCCCAGGTGGGCTCCAGCACGCCTTTCTGGGTGTCTCCTCCACAGGCGCGCACACACGCACACACCTCGGGCCTGCTTGCCCGGGGTGGGGCTGCGTAGTTGGGCGCTCCACGGGCCCTCCTAGGGGGCGCAGGGCGTCCACCCTCCTGCTCCTCCCTCCGCCCCCGACTTCTTGGGCGCTGCACATCTGTGGCTGCCCGCCCAGCCGCCCGTCTTACACATCCTGCCATTGCAGGTTCGTGATTGGCCTTGCTGTTGCCGTGCCAACCACCTGCTTGCACGGCTCTCCTTTCGCTGGGTTGCCTAGTTACCAGTTATCTCCCCACATAGGCTGGGGGGGATATTTTGCCTTGGCTAGCCCCCCCCTCCTCCCCACACTTGTAGATGGAATCCCATCAGACAGGGCTGAGCTGAGCGGTGCCCGTTTCCCGCCTCCTTCCCGGAGGGGACGTTGCGCGCGGATCTTGACTGGCCGCCCAGCAAGTCACTCAGCCACGACGGAGGGGGGTGCGCGGTGTGTGAGGGAAGGGGGGGACACGGGGGGGGGGTTGCGCGCGCGCGCATTCTCTCTTCGGGCTGAAATATGCGCTGGCATTCTGAACGTGTTGCATGTCGCTGTTTGGATGGCCCTTCTCTAACTGGAAGACGAGAGGCTGTCGGGCAGGAAAATGGAAGCCGTCCGAGTCGGGGGGAGGGGAGGGGGGAGCAAAACAACATGGACGAGAGGCAATGGGGGAGAAGGAGGGGCGGGCGCTGTTGTTTAGACCCTCTCGGAAAGGCAGCCCTCGTCTCACTGGCCTGCCGGTTGGAGGAGCGGATTCTGGGGGCGGGAGGCGGCGGGGAGGGAGCGGTGGAGGAGGGCGGCCAGCAGGGAAGAAGAGCAGCGCCGCCGCCGCCGCTGCGCAGGCATCTGGAGGGAGGGGGCTTTGGCGGCTGCGGCCGACAGCTGACCCAATGGGAAGCCCCCAAGCAGGACGGGGGGGGCATCAGACCCTCCTAATCCCTCCCTGGACAGCGTTTGTACACTGCCCAAGAACCAAGGACTTTGGGTGGTCAGCAACAAAATGTAAAACTGGAAATGGCGAGAACAAATCAAACAGAAGAAAAGGACCACTATGCACGTTAAAATTAGCGCAACCTCACCAGCAAAACAGGACTACAGCAGAGCTAAATGCCCTGAAAGGTCTTGAGAGTAAAAAGCTCTTCACCTGGCTCTGAAACGGCTGTCGCTGGCGACCAGGCGAGCCCCTCCGGGGATGGCATTCCACAGCCGGGGACCCTCCCCCAAAAAGGGCCGGATGAAAAGAAAGCGCAGAGGTGGGGCTTCAAGAGAACAGATAGCTGAAGAAGTGTGGACATCCTTGCCACGCTTGGGCCACGGGGATTCCTGGCATCGTGCTGGAAAGATAACAGATCTAAACTTGGGGTGGGCAGGAAGTAGAACTTCAGGTGTTTGGACTTCAACTCCTCTTCTCACCTCTTCTTTGATTTACAGGGACTGATTAGACTCAAAAGTCAGCTGAGACTCCAGAACTGATATATGTTTGTTCAGTAATGTGTTTCTATGCAAACCGGATTGCACACTAAGTAAGGGCCAAGGCTAGGTATAGGAACCTAGACGTCGCCCTGGGTTAGGAAGGACAGCTCCAAAATGATGGGGATACTTACAAAGTGCAAGGAGAGACCCCAAATGTATAGCTACAACTCACATCATTCTTTATTTGCCGTTTAGAGGTGGTCCTGAAAGCCAAATGAAATTGCACATGTTTGCCAGACTCCGATAAAAGATCTTCATACAAGTTCCTGGGTGTATATTACTTGCTGGATCAGGAACTGCTACTATAGATCAGATTTGCATCCAAGTTCACACGCTGTCTGTCCGCACTGCATTACTTGCCCTGGAAAGCACATACCTATATCTATCTTCCAGTGCAAATAGCCATGCATAAATACCATCTTTACTTGTGATCAGAGCTGGATTAGGGTGTTAGTGTAATTTTGAGGAATGTGCAAATACTCTGGGCTGCTGCGTTTGCTTTTTTCTGTTATGAGAAGTGGTGGTTTGGGAGAGTCTTCAGTAAATAGGGTTCTCTGTGTCACCAGTGGGAGTAATTCTGAATACCAGAGAGAGTAACTTGGGAATTTTTGTGAACTGCCCAGAAAGCTTCGGCTATTGGGCAGTATAAAAATGCAATAAACAAATAAATAAACTCCCAGCATTCCTGACCAGTGGTCAGTCTGACAGGGGCTTCTGGATACTGAATTTTATTATATTTATTTCATTTATATCCCTTCTTTTTTCTTCCAAGGACCCAAGGCAGCATACATAATCCTCCTCCTCCTCTCCATTATATCCTCACAACAACTACCTTATGAGGTAGGCTGGGCTGAGAGTCTGTGACTGGCCCAAAGTCACCCAGTGGGTTTCCACGGCTGAGTGGGGACTAGAACCCGGATCTCCCAACTCCCAGTCCGACGCTCTAGCCACTACACCACACTGGCTCTCTTAAGTCCTAAATCCATGGCGATCTCCCTTCTGCGCAGCTGATCTCAGCTACCGGGGACCACTGAGGATGATGCTTTTTTGTGTGTGCAGGCTGGTGCGGCTTGGCCTGTTGATGGCCTTTTTAGCCATGGTGTAGCCATAGAGGGGTGGGATTGTGCTCGGGTCCCCTTATACAGCTCTAGCGTACGATAGGGGGCCCCCATGTTATGGTCTTCTGCCAGGGAAGCCTCTGGCTCCTTGCTTGCTATCCCTAGCCGTGTCTTCATGGGCCACAAATCAGAGCATCTCTGCTGTTTCTGTTTTAAGTGCTGGGGGCCAACAGAGCAGTCATCTCCCCCAGCCCAGTGCTTTTGCTGTGGCACCTGGGACTCCTGCTGCTGCTTGTAGTGGACTCCACTTTCTGCTTGTCCCAAGTCAGGCGCTTGAGCGACCACAGCCTGTTTGCCCTGGATTGGGCATCCAGTGATTTCTGCAGCACAGTCCCTAGCAAGCCGCTGATGAAGGAGCCAGCCGCTGCCTCTGGGCTGTGAATGTCAACAGACCCACCAGCTGAAGTCCACAGAATTTGTGGAAGTTGAGCCGCACCCGGGTTCCCACATTTGTCTTGTCTTCTCCAGACAGAAAAAACAAGAAGGCAAACGGGGATCCCTGAAATCAGTGAGCAAGTGAGCTCGTGTCTGGATGATCAGGCAGCAGGACTTTCAAAATCCACCATGAAAGGTCACAAATCAATGTGCAGAATTGACTTGGTTACCTCTGTTGTGCACAGAAAATCATTTAAAAGCAAAAAGAGAATGGTGAATGTTTGCAAATTACAAAAAACACACACAGCCCATTTTCTAGTTTATATTTTAGAAAAGGAGGCAGAAGATGGATTCTCAGAATTATTTGACAAAATCCCTTCTGATTAAAATCCTGTGCTAAGTACATTGTCTTCCTGGGTGGTGGGGGAGATTTCTCTGTGTCCTGGAAAGATCTGGTTTTAATCGACTGAATGCCGAGCAAAGGACCTGTGTCCCAAAGCTCCAGTCAGTGGCCTTCTGACTAGTGGCCTCTGCAGCCTCATTCAGACTGACTGAGGGTGCAATGCTGAGGCCATCCCTGAACAGGCACAAGTGCAATCCACAAGAACCTCACACTGGGGGATGAGCAGGACACACTGATGCAAGGGGAGCATAGGAAGCACATGCATCCGGTTGCTGGGGTGGGCTACCTCCTCCTTTCCTGTAGCCACTTGCAATGCCCTCCTGTCTGGGCCCAAGTGAGCCCTAAGTGCAGTTTCATAGGATCATTGAGTGAGAAGGGCTCTTGGAGGTCATCTAGTCCAACCCCATGCTCAGGGCAGGCTCTGCACTACAGCACCCCTAGCCGAGGGCCCTCCTGCCTCTGCTTGAATGCCTCTCACAGAGGAGAGGCCAACGCCCAAGGTGGGTTTCCTCTGAGGCTGACTCTGTTCTGCTGTCAAACAGCTCTTACTCTGAGAACGTTTCCCTCGTGTTTATCCAAAGTCAACCATCCCTGCCCTTTTCTCTGGTTGTTCCTCTGCCCTCTGGAGTGTGTGTGTGTGTGAGAGAGAGAGAGCAGGATCCGTCCTTCTCAATGTAGTCTCATGTGTGCAGCAGTGGTGTAGTGGAGTGAGGTCTTGCAGGGAGGCAGTGCCGGGACTTCTTGAGGTTCAGGGATGCTGAGGTCCTTGGGCTCCAGCGCTGCTCAGGAGCTGGGGGTGGGGGGGATTTTGCCAGCAACAGTATATTGTCTTTGGACTCTCCTTGGGCACATAGCTGTGGGGACCATCGTGAGGTGTGCTTCCACTTCAAAATGCACCACGGCACCACTGGTGTGCAGGCTAAGAGCTATTGATGACATGAGTGGTGGTGGTGGGCAGCCTCTGAGGAGTATAGGCAAAGGGTGTGGTGGAGCCTGTCATACATCACAAGAAGGTCTAAAGGCCCGGCTCACCAGAGGTACCCTGTACAGTCCGATGGGCTTCTGTAGACATCTCCTGTTTGTCCTTCTCCTGGGACTCATTTGCATTTGGGACTCCAGTATTTTGCTTTTCAGAATCTCTCCTCCCCTCCCTTCCCCCTTTGCTCTGCTCCTCCTTCTTCTCCTTCTTCAAAATGCCCAGCCATTGATCCCGCCCAACTTCTCCCTGAGCTCTTTGAACTCTGCTTTCCAGGCTCCACATCAAACTGTGCTCTGTTTACACATCCGTTGCTATCTCAGATTCCAAGGTGATGCCGTTACTTTCCCCTGGGGCTCCTGCCACTTTCACTTCATCAGCCAGTTCAACCCCAGTGGTCAGTTTAAGTCCAGGAGAGTGGATCCCGTGCTCCTCCCTCCATCTTCCAAAAGACGACGTTGTCAGAGCAAGAAGGCAGGAATATATTGGACGCTCCACTCTTAGCAGAGCTCTAGGCTTCTAGCAGATGACAGGAGAGTTGAACCCCCACCCCACCCGTCACTGGCATGCCTGGCTTCTTTGGCTGGCTGGCTTGGTCTTCTGTAGTATTCGGCCACAACAACATCCCTCTTGCTTCTCTCTCCTTCTGTCGCCACCGAGATGCTCTCCAGGGCTTCCACTCTCCGATTCATGGATGTCTATGCAGGTGTATATATTCTTTACATGTGGCATTACGCCCTTCACTTTCTGATGGGTCTGTTGAACAGACTGAACGCTGCAGTACTCTGTTCCAGTCACGCATTCCATCAAGGCTCTGTGAGAGCCACCAGATTACTTACCGTCTTGTATGAGGAGTCCAGGTTCCTCCTTTTTCCTTCCTGTGCAACGTGCATTAGTAGACTGCCGCTGGGGCCCATGGGCCTGGCACCTTCCCGGTTCCCCTGCAAACTTCCGAGCACCACTTCTGCTGCCTGGCTTCCTCCTTTGCCCCTCACACTTGTCTCAGTTCCTGGCATTGGGCTTTTGCCTCTTTCCCCACAGCATTTAGCTTAAAGGGGCCCCCTGGCCAGGCTCCTGCCAGACGCGTCCTTGCCCGTCCTCGTGTGGGGCACCTGCTCTCCGGCCGGGATTCTTTTGTTTTGCTAACCTAGGCCAAGGCCCAAGGAGCCTCTAGCACCCTTTGTGCAGGCAGCTGTTGTCTCCAGGGAGGTGTCTGCCACGGTTGGGGCTTCCATGTGTGGTTTGTTTTTGCAAACCTTTGCTGTGGCCTAGTTTCGCTGTGGCCTCCACCTACACAGGCTGAAGCAGGCACAAAGACATTTGCATGGGCACATGACTTGGAAAGGTTGTTGCTGAGGCCTTTTCAGGGATTCTGGCCCCAGCTGGTTGCTAGTTCTGTATTCTGAGAAGAATCTCTTTCTTTGCATGCAGGATGGGCCTGCCTGGCCACAAAACGACGTCATCCCACACAGAGCTCCAGCTGGACCGAGCGCAGCAGGCGCCTTGGCTTGTTGTGCTGTGTGCGGGAGACTGGCACGGAGGTGGCATGTGGGGACTGGCAGCCTTTTCCCTGCTGTCTGTGGCTGGCACAACACAGGCAGGCGGCCGCCTGGGCCCTGACTGCCTCTCTCCTGTAAGAGGAGACTCCTCCCTGCCAGTGCCCTGCCTGCCTATGGGACTCCCCCCTGCCAGGCTGGGGAACGGTCCCAGGGCCAGGAAAGGAGGCTTCCCATTCTGGGGCAGAGAGCTGTGCCTGTTTATTTATTATTTATTTATTTATTACATTTTTATACCGCCCAATAGCCGAAGCTCTCTGGGCGGTTCACAAAAATTAAAACCACAGTAAAACACCCAACAGTTTAAAACACAATTACGAAATACAGTATAAAAAGCGCAACCAGGATAAAACCACACAGCAAAGTTGATATAGGATTAAAATACAGAGTTAAAACAGTAAAATTTAAATTTAAGTTAAAATTAAGTGTTAAAATACTGAGTGAATAAAAAGGTCTTCAGCTGGCGACGAAAGCAGTACAGTGTAGGCGCCAAGCGGACCTCTCTGGGGAGCTCGTTCCACAACCGGGGTGCCACAGCGGAGAAAGCCCTCCTCCTAGTAGCCACCTGCCTCACTTCCTTTGGCAGGGGCTCACGGAGAAGGCCCCCTGTAGATGATCTTAAGGTCCGGGTAGGTACATATGGGAGGAGGCGTTCCTTCAGATAACCTGGCCCCAAACCGTTTAGGGCTTTAAATGTCAATACCAGCACTTTGAATTGGGCCCGGACCTGGACTGGCAGCCAATGAAGTTGTAAAAGGACTGGCGTAATGTGATCTCGCCGGCCAGTCCCTGTTAATAACCTTGCTGCCCTGTTTTGCACCAGTTGAAGTTTCCGGACCGTTTTCAAAGGCAGCCCCACGTATAACGCATTGCAGTAATCCAAACGAGAGGTTATCAGAGCATGGATAACTGTAGCTAAGCTATCTCTGTCCAGATAAGGGCGCAGCTGGTATATCAGCCTGAGCTGATAAAAGGTGCTCTTTGCCACTGAGTTCACCTGTGCCTCAAGTGACAGTTCTGGATCGAAGAGCACCCCCAAACTACGGACCCGATCCTTTAGGGGGAGTGCAACCCCGTCCAGGACAGGGCAAACATCACCTCGCCGGACAGAAGAACCACCCGCTAACAGTACCTCCGTCTTGTCTGGATTGAGTTTCAGTTTATTAGCCCTCATCCAGTCCATTACCGTGCCCAGGCACTGGTTCAGAACAGCCACTGCCTCACCTGGGTTTGATGAAAAGGAAAGGTAGAGCTGGGTATCATCCGCATATTGATGACACCTCAGTCCACATCTCCGGATAACCTCCCCCAGCGGCTTCATGTATATGTTAAACAGCATGGGGGATAAGATAGAGCCCTGTGGAACCCCATGGCTTAGGAGCCACGGCACAGAGCAATAATCCCCCAGCACCACCTTCTGGAATCGGCCATCCAAGTAGGAGCGGAACCACTGCAACGCAGTACCTCCAACTCCCAGCTCAGACAACCTATCCAGAAGGATACCATGGTCGACGGTATCGAAGGCCGCTGAGAGGTCCAGGAGAACCAACAGGGTCGCACTCCCCCTGTCTCTCTCCCGACAGAGGTCATCCCACAGGGCGACCAAGGCAGTTTCTGTTCCAAAACCAGGCCTGAAGCCCGATTGAAATGGATCTAGATAATCCGTTTCATGCAAGAGTGCCTGGAGTTGTCCTGCAACCACCCGCTCAAGCACCTTGCCCAGGAAAGGGATATTAGCCACCGGCCTGTAGTTGTTAACATCTTCCGGGTCCAGATTAGGCTTCTTCAGGAGTGGTCTAATTACCGCCTCTTTTAAAGAGGCCGGCACCACTCCCTCTCTCAAGGAGGCATTTACAACCTCCTGGACCCAGCCGGCGATCCCCTCCTTATTTGATGTAATGAGCCACGAGGGGCAAGGGTCAAGCACACAGGTGGTCGACCGGACTTGGCCAAGCACCTTGTCCACATGCCTGTTGGTAACAATGCATCTCTGGGTGCCAGCAGGCCCTGCTGCTGGGAGCTGGGAGCTGGGCCTGAGCCCCAGGGGATGGAGAGCAGCCAAAGGCCTGGCTTTGCCTGGGGGTGCTGGGCCCCTCAAGGCCAGGCTTTGGCAGGGGGGCCCTTCCTGAGTCAGGCCAGCTTCCCCTGGGAGCCCCCCCTGCTACTGCTGCTGACACTGCTTTGCCTCAGCGCTGGGGGGGGGAAGCGGAAGCGGCTTCCCACCGACTCCCTTTCTGGCCTGTTCTTTGTCTTCCTGTCAGCTGCCTGGCTGGCCCCCAGTGGGCTGCTTGCCACAGGAAGGCAGGAAGGCTGCCTAGCGAGGTGGTGAGGAGGGGAAAGCACACGCAGCTGCCACGCGGCAAAACGGGGGCAGACAACGCCGCTGCCCAAGGGCTCCTCTTGCCCTCCCCTGCGCTGCTCCTGCTTGCATTGGGGCAGGGGGGCTGCCGGATGGCTGTTCTGTTTGCATCTGGTCCCCAAAGAGGGAGCCGGACCACCCCCACCCCCACCTCCTGCCAGATTAGCTGCCTGGTTGTTTATGCTGGGTGGGTGTTTTATAGCCCCCGACAAGAGAGCCTTGCCATTGCGCCTCAGGGGATGGAGGCGGTGCGGTGCTGGGCTGTTGGCCCTCCCCATGCCCCCTGGGCCCCCGACCTTTCAGCCTGAGCTGCCCCACTGGTGCTTAGCTACTGGCCCCCCTGCAAAGGCAGGGCAGGACGGAGAGTACAACCATGGAGCCTCCTTCCCTCCCAGGTGTTGAACAGTGTTGGGCTTCATGCCCATTCTCTCTCTCTCTCTCTCTCTCTCTCTCTCTCTCTCTCTCTCTCTCTCGTGTGCCAACTCCGCCAGTGGGGGCTGAGAGAGGTGACATTTCCAGCTGACCTTTTGCAGATCCCCGGGCACCTTTGGTTGGCATAAGGTGGCCTCCTCCATGATGGCCCAATGCCATAAAACCCCTAACCTTGGCAAGCACCCCCGGGTGTGTGTGTTGTGCTCTTGTCTCCTCGGCCCCAAAGGTTGCAGGTCAAAGCATTCTCACCTTTTGGTTTCACACCTCTAAGAGTTCCAGCTGCAGCAGCCCCTCCTCTCCCTGGGCTGTTGGAAAGTTTCTTGGGCTGGTAAACTCCACGTCCAGGACTAGCTGCAGTTTGGTACTTCCCCCCCACTTGCAAAGATTATTTGGAAGTGTGCGGTGGTGTGTGGTTTTTTTTATACTCCACCCTGATGAAACATTCTCTGCACAAACACCCCTTTGCCTGATTATCTCCAGTTGGGAGGGTGGGATGGCTGGCTGGCAGGAGAGGGCTGCACCCTTGAAGCCAAACAGATCTGGGCCACCCAATTTGGGGCAGTTCACACCTCTCGGAGAGTGTCCCCTATGTGATGGCACTGAGCCCAGTGTGGTCCAAAGCTGTCTGTACCCAGAGCGCTCTTCCAGGCATGGCTCGCTGCGTCAATATTAGCCCAAACACTTGAGAATGCCCTGTGCAGACACACTCCCTTGGGATGGACTGGACTCCCATCTCCTCTTGTAGAGGACACTTCCTTGACTTGGGGTGGCTGTATGTTGTTGGGTGGCCCAATGCCTCATTTGGGGCACACAGCACCAGTCCTTTACTCGTTTCTACCTATGTGGGCTACCGCTATCATGACTCGCCAGGCTTGGCAGTGCCCTGGGCATGCATCAAGTCTTGGGTCAGACTGGTCTCAGTGCCATCTGATGGAGGGCACTTCCTTGGGTGTGTGGATGTATGATTTGGGGTGGCATGGAGTTTAATTTGGGGTGCACAGGGCCTATTCCTTATTTGCCATGTCATCAGAAGTTGTGACTCAATGTGTTTTGCATGAAAATGCCTGCTTTGACTTGGAGAGAATTGGCGCTGATCTTCAAGGGGGGAAAGCCTCCTGACAGACCAGGGAGATATGTGACATGAAGTAGCCCTAAGCTTGCTTTTGGGATGCAAGAACATTTCAGCATTAGGGCCTTGTTCAGTTTGCTGACCGAGCGCTCCTGACGTTTCACACTCATCACCCCAGCCTGGGCTACCAGCCACCAACTTCCGCCACTTCCCTTCCCCCATCATCTAGTCACTGACTGGTGAAGTGTCAAACAGGCAATGAAGCCAGCAGGCCGTGTTTCTCTCAGGGAGGCGAGGCGAGGCAAAGCAAATATGGGTCGAGGCAGGGTGGGCAGGCGGGCAGAGCCCCTGAGCAGTGCTCCCGCTCCCTCCATGGAGCCTGGAAATGGGACGGAGGCTTTTGAGCTTGCTGCTGCTGCTGCTCCTCCTCCTCTGTGAGGCCCTGGCTCGGCCCATCTTCATCTCACCGCATTGGAGGAAGACGGCCCTCCCTCCCAGGGGAGGAGGAGCATGGCGCATGCGCTGCCTGCCTCTCTCCCAGAGCTTAGCGGGAGCGAGGCTGCTTTCCACCTGGCTGGCTGGCTGAGCAGGGCTGGGGCATGGCTGGAGGCCAACTGAACGCGCTCTCCCCACTCTCCCACCCTGCTGTCCCTCCCTGCAGCATCAGGCCAGAGTCCAGGCCAGTGCTGCTTCCAAGCCCCGACCCGGCAGAGCAGGAAGGCATCTGGTGCGCTGCTCCACCGTGAACACGAGGGCCAGCAGGGCTTCCCCTGGCACAGCCCCCCCCCCCCGCTGGCTGGCACTTATCGAGAGTAGGATAAGTCCCCCTGAACATGGGCCTGCCACAGAGGCATCCTGGCTACCAGCCCTAGGTTGCCCCCCTCCTCCGTGAATGGATCTGCTCCCCCTTTAAAGCCACCTCAACCATCGCCGCATCTTGCAGCAGCAAATTCCTTCCTTAGAAGTCATCAAGTTAGATGAGATGGCCAAAGTGCTGTGAGCAGCAGATCTTCCAAGTGTTTTTTAAATCATGGAAGCAGGGTGAGGGATTTGGGGGTTTGGACAGGTTGGGCAGCTTTAACTCTGTTCCCTGCTCAGTTTCCCCAAAGTAGAAGCTCCTCAGGTGTTCTCTGCCCAGTAGGGTTAAACAGGAAGGCATCATGGGAGCAGGGGGAGAGAATGTACTTGTATGCTTTGCCTTTATGATGCACCCCAGGGCATGGTGTGAAGGTGCATGAGGAGGCAGCCACCTTGCGGAAGCTAAGCAGGTCTGCCTCTGGTCAGTGCTTGGAGGGGAGACCACCTGGAAAAAAGGTGGGATATCAATGCAATAAATAAGAGAGGGGTGGGGTGGGGTGGACCACAAGTGTTTTGCCTAGTTTGGCGCAAAGGCAGTGGCCATCACTACATGGGGTGTCAATGTGTCCAAGGAAGGGACTGGGCAGGGAGGCATGACATGTGGCTAGATCTGCAGGGATGGCCCAAGGTAGGCTGACACCCAAGGCAAGGAATAAGATGGGGCACAACCTCTCTCCTCCAATGCTTAATTGCACCCCCCCAGGTTCTGCTACCAGAGGGGGCTTCTTCACTCTGCCTAATGCTAAGGCCGGCTCTGTAGATCTAGCTGAGAAGGAACGGCCTCCCGAGGAAAGCCGGCAGCTTTCCCTGGGACCCTCCCCACTCTGGTCTGGCTGCAGCCCAGCTCCACAGCAACACAAAGCTGGACCCAGGAGTGGCAGGTCCCGCGTGGGCTGCCTTGCCGTGGGCTGCCATGTCGCTGCCCGGCCTGCTCCCCTTTGGCCCTCGCCTCCCTCCCTCCCTGCCTGACGCCTTCTGCTTTCTCCCTTTCCCAGCCGCCATGGAAGGGGGGCTGTTCTTCCTGTGCTCCCTGCTGGTTCCAGTGATCTTAGCAGACGGTAGGTACTGCTGCTGCCGTGGCCCCTCCCTGGCCCTCTGAGCGAGCCCGGCCCTCGTGGCGCCACCCCTCCTCGTGGCTGCCACACCCGAGGGGAGGGGAGGGGAGGGCCAGCTCAAATGCTGGGTGGCTTAAGAGGAGACGCCTTGGCGGGCTGCAGGGACAGAGCCCGGTGCGTCGCCAGGCGGAGGATCAGCCCGTGGCTCCTGGCGTCTTTGTGCAAAGGCGTGTGCCTGGCATCCTCCCCATTGTTCCTTTGCGGGATGAAAGGGTCCTGGTCAAACATTACCTTGTCAAAGGACTTAAAGGTGCATTTACTGCATTAATTGTCTTGGCTGGGTAAAAAGGCTTCCAAGGCTAATGAGCCTGCTTCTCCCTCAAAGAGGAAAGCCTCCGTGAGCCCAGGGCCATAAGGACAAGGGCTCCCCTCCCACCCGTCGAGCCCCATCCAGCCAGAGCTGCTCCTTCCACCAACTCTCCCCCCCCCCCGGAACTTCCCTCTGTCCTCAGAGAGCCAGTGTTTCTGGCTGCCTCTGCCTGCACACCTCAACATGACACGCTCTCCATCTCTCTCCCCCCACCCCCACCACACACACACACACTCCCCCGGGGCAGGGGGCTCTCAAGTCTTTTGGTGCCACAGAGGCCAAGGCTAATGCATTTTTCTTGTTTGCTCTTTGCAGTGACTGATCAGGAGAAGGAGAAGGACCCCTTTACCTATGGTGAGCCCCACCCCCCTTTCTGGGCACCCCTGAAGGGCCCTGAGCCAGCTGCACTGGGCATGGACCTGCCATCTCTCCCTTTTGTCTCCCCTAGACTACCAGACCCTACGGATCGGCGGCCTGGTCTTCGCTGTGGTCTTCTTCACTGTTGGAATCCTCCTCATCCTGAGTAAGTGAGTGGGTCGCCTGCCCAAGGCCTGTGCCTCTGAAGGAAGCACCCAGCTGGTGCAGCAATGGGTCTTGGTCCGGCCCCAAATGGTGCCACTGAGATCTGGGTTTGAGGGGCAACTCAGGAGGCGGGGGGGGGGTTGAGCACAGCAAGCCAACAGCCCTCTTTCCATGGAAAGGCTCCCAGTTCAGGGCCCTCACCCCAGCAGGCAGGTCTGGAGTTTCTTGTGGCTGGTGTCCGCTGGGAGAGAGATTATTTATTTATTTATTTATTTATTTATTTATATAGCACCATCAGTGTACACGGTGCTGTACAGAGAGAGAGAGAGAGAGAGAGACACCTCTGGCTTATGTTCCTGCGCTGCCCCAGACCCCACTTCGTTACTGATCAAGGGAGCTCTGCAAGCCCCTTAGGTCCTCTGGGGGCCCTGGGCAACTGTAACCCCCTGGCAGACGATGGGAAGGGCGGGGGGTGGGGCGGGTAGCAGCCAGGGCTGGGCAAAGCTGTTCGTAGGCCCAGGCCAGATGGGAAATGTAGGCCCCATTTCAACCTGCTCATTAAATATTTTTTAATCAGTTCTAAATGCATATGAACTAGATCGATTTATATAAAAAAAAGGTAATGGCAAGCACTTTTATTCAAGAGGTATATAAGACATCACTTCTTCACATTCAGAAATGCTTTACGTGCTTTTCTTTGGGCAAATTCATCAACAACAACAGAAAAATCAAGCAACTTTGCTCAGGGGGACTCAGAGTGGCCCCCCTCAAAACCATAGGCCCATGCCAACTGCCCCCCCCTCTGCCCAGCCCTGGAAGCAGCCAAACAGCCCCTGGAAAAGAGCCCTGTTAGGAAGGATGTCCTTGATGGGACAGGACAGGGGCAGCCCGGTGGAAGGAGCCTGAGCTTTCTGTTGCCTGTTCTTTCTTTCCCCAGGCAGGAGATGCAGGTGCAGTTTCAACCAAAAGCCCAGGTACGTGATGTGGAGGGCGGCACCTCCTCCCTCCCTCCCTCCCTCCCTCCCTCCCTCTCGTGACGGACTGCCTGCCCTTCGCCAGCGGCCCACTCAGCCGCACGCTTCTTTCCCTGCTGCAGGGGAGGCTTTTCTCTGAATGGAAGGCCACGCGGGAGCAGACGGGGCAAGGGGCCATCCCGGGGCAGGTGCACCAGTGGCCCTTCTGCTCCTGCTGTTGGCCTCCAAGGCTGCTCTTCAGCCGAAAACACCTGGCTGGCCATGTGCCAGCAGAGCACTGGCCCCGTGGAGCAAAGTTATCCATCTGTCTCTAACTCAACGTGCTTAAGGGGTGGTCTGTTCTTTGAGGCTGGGGGTCGTACCCAATCGATCCTCAGGCAGTTTACAGTGCACTGCCATTCGTAACCTTTTCAAACACCAGTGAAACTGTAAAAGTAAAAAGTAAAAACAGCAGAATGCCCTGTGCACGACTGGAATGCAGCCAAATATTCAAAACACTTCAGCACCCCTTGAGAGCCTGGAAGGACGGGTGATTTCTATTTATTTATTGTGCTATCAGTGTGCCTGATCCTTACGATCTAAAATACGTTACAAGGGAAGCAACAGGGGAAGTGGAGGCAGAGGCCAAGAGGGCAGGAATCGGTGGTCGGTTCCGTTACACGGGCTGAGGCTGTGTGGCCGGTGTGTGTGTGCAGGGAACTCCCTGGAAAAGCTGGCTTTTGAGGAGGGAAGGGAAGGGAGGGGAGGGGAGGGGGTGGGCTTCACGCAGGTGCCCTGGGAAGCAGCTCCAGGCAGAGGGGGCAGCAAGGGAGAGCACAGGAGACTGGTGCGAGAGCAGGCCATTGGAGAGCCACGGGTGAGGGGTGGAGATGGAGCAGTGGGAGTTCTGGGCAGGGAGAACAGCGGTGGCTATGGCCAGGCCGTGAGTGCCCTGGAAGGCAAGGGTGAAGCTGGATCCGGGGATGGACAGGAACAGCGGGTCGTGCCCACAGGTCCTGAGCAGCGAGCGCTGGATGGTTCTGGCAACAGAATGCTGCATAAAGGGGAGACCAGAGAAAACTAGGCCAAAGATTGCAGTAGTTAAGGCAAGGGATGGCAGGATCTCTCTCTCTCTGTCTCCCACCCACCCACCCCCTTCTCAGGACCTCGTCCTTCTCAGCTGATCGATGCAGATCAGCTGAGGAAGGGGGCATTCTCACTCACCCCCCCCCCCACTGTGGTGCGCTGGCTGGGAAGCCTTTAACCTCCTTGCCAGTGTGCCGTGCTGGGCTTGAAAATGGGGTTCTCTCCACTCTGGCTGAGGTGGATCAGCGGAAGAGCAGAGATCACCCGATTGTAATCCCCTTTGCGGTGAGCTGGACACAGAGCGCTAAACCTCCCTCCAGCAGGCTGCCATGGGGATGAAAACCGTGGCCCGGGGAGGGGGAGGGCCATGACTTGGGAGGGTGGCACAGGGTGCAGGGTCCCCAGCCTGCTCTGCCTATCTTGAGCTACACTGTTAAGGTAATAATAAGAACCCCAAGTTAGGAAAATGGCAGCCTTAACGAAATGGTGGCTGGAGTGGGTAGTGGCACCTCCCACAATTCCTTGGGGGTGGGGCGATGGGCCCCTCTCCTCCTGCTCAATGCTCTCTCTCTCTCTCTCTCTCTCTCTCTCTCTCTCTCTCTCTCTCTCTCTCTCTCTCTCTCTCCAGGGCTCCCGGAGACGAGGAGGCACAGGTGGAGAATTTGATCGCCTCAAACGGTAAGGGTCTTTCTACTCGCTGTGCCACGTCTGCGTGGAAGCACCCCTCAGCATCCGGCTCAAGGGCTGCATTGGCAGGAGATAG
The DNA here is from genome assembly GCF_023053635.1 of Elgaria multicarinata webbii. Classification (NCBI taxonomy): domain Eukaryota; kingdom Metazoa; phylum Chordata; class Lepidosauria; order Squamata; family Anguidae; genus Elgaria; species Elgaria multicarinata. Next base: position 37,352,269 of record NC_086182.1, read on the forward strand.
GTTCTCCCACCATGGGTCTGAAAGGCCTGTTTCCCTGGGCGGAGAGAGGGCCTGGGGCCAAGAAGCAGCTGCCGTGCTTTGGCTGAGGGCAGGGTGAAGGCCTACAGGAGCAGGGGCCCCCTCCGCGAAGGCCCTTGGAAGTTGGAACAGCAGGGCCAGTGGTTGGAATTGGAGGTGCCCCTGCCCTGTCTGCATTTGGCCGCCATCCTCTTCAGGCACTTCCAAGGGGGAAGCTCACCTTTTGTGGCTGGGATGGGCAGTGCCAGGTTGAAAGGGGGTGGGGTGGGCAGCCCCAGTGCCCCCACCACCACAGCCACTCCTCTAGCGAGCCTCTTTAGGGAGAGAAGCCTGTTGTTTGCCGCTGGAGCGGGGGCTCTCAGGAATATTTCCCAATCGGCCTTGTTTTGCAGCGACAGGAGCACAGAAAGCGGAGAACTGAATGGAAGACATGAGGTGAGCTTTCCTGTAAGGGAGGGGGTCTGTTCTGGAGGGGCACGTGGCAGCAACGGGGTGTCCCTAACCTCCACCCCATTTCTGTTCTCTGGTGTGTGGTCATTCCAGGGTGTTCTAAATGTGTGTGTGCGTGTGCGTGGGAGCTCTCGGTTTTGGCTGCTTGCCAGCAGGGCCTCTTGAGGGTGGGGTCATTTCCCAAACCTGTGGCTACCCCGCATGGCTGAGGGTGCGAATCTAGAGCTTCTTGGCCTGGATCTGCCCAAAACAAAACTTGGAAATTAGCAGGAAAATGGGGCGCTTGATTGGAGTCTCCGTGGCTCTGGACAGCAGCCAAGGAGCCTTCCTTCCGGGCGGGAGCTGCACCCCCACTTCTGTTCTAGAGACTGCAGAGTAGGAGTGGGGGTGGAATGGGGGGGGCTCGGTGGGCAGCAAGAAGGCCCTGCTCTGGGCAGGGGCTCATTCTTCTTGGGCCCCATCTGTGTGCCCCCGCCCCCGTGCCGGCGCTTGCCACCCATGCCTGCTCAGCCACCACCCGCTCTGCCTTGGGAGAGTGTGGGTTGTGAGCACACGGCAGCCCGTTCACAGCCGGAGACCCTCCTCACATGCCAGGGTTTGTGTGTGTGTGTGTGTGTGTCCCATGAGGTTCCCTGGTTGTTTGGAGCGTCGCTGGGGCAAGCATCGAAATGTTGGAGCAAATCCCTTCCCTCTTTGAGATGGGAGAGCTGGGGCCCCAGGCGGATTCGGTGCCAAGCAGGTGCGCCCCGACCCAAGAGGCCCCTCCTCCAGGCCGAGTCTTTGAGCTCGCCACATCCCTCCCTCCCTCCGTCCTGCAGATCTAGAGACCAGACAACGGACAAGTCGACCCCAGATGCAAATACCGTGAAGAGAGGCTGAGGCGAAGGCTGGGGGTCCCTGCAAGGAGATGCTGAGCGCACCGCCTGTGTCCACGTTGGCTGCGTCTTGGAGCATCAGTTCTCTTTCAGGTCCCCACTGGACTCCGCCCTCCCCTGCGCCAGTACTGAACCACTGTGTCATGTTCATCTGTGGTGACCGTGGAAGCTCACTTTGATGTTGTTGTCGTGTGGGTGTGTTTCTCTTCTCCTCCCTCTCCCTCCCTCCCCCCCAATGTTTTGACGTGATGTGCCCCTCCTTGGAGGTCGCCTTTGCCCATTTATTGGCTGTGGCGCCTTGCTCAAAGGGGAACATCTCTTCAGGGGGGGGGGAGCACCTTTGTAGCATAAAGCCTCTTCCCAAGACCAATGTTGGTGAAAGCAAGGAAATGGGGTGGGGGTGGGGTGGGGGGTGGGGGATAGAGCCTGTGCTCAGCTGACGCCCTCTCCAGCTCACGCTGGCCCCCTCCCCTCTCCAGTTCACACTGGCCCCCTCCCTCCTCCCCTGCTTTCCAGGCAAACCTGTGAGATGGTGCCTCCCCTCTCCCTCATGCCACTGTGATGCCAGCCAAGGGGGTGGGTGCCCTATTCCTCTGGTGAGGGGCCAGAAAAGGGGGTTCTGTGCCTGGGTGGTGGCGGTAGAAGGGGCAGCTGCAGGGCCGGCACTACCATTAGGCCGACTAGGCAGCCGCCTAGGGCACAGACCTCAGAGGGGCGCAGTACTGACCTTTGAGGGTCACAGTTTTATAAAAATTAGCTGTTTTAAGAAAAAACATAATAAAAAGAAAATATAAGTTCAGAAACTCTTCTTCAACAGCTGAATCAAAGTTGGCAATTTGGGGGGGGGGGCTGTGGTGGTGGTGCAAGCAGCTCGCCTTGCCTAGGGTTCAAAATAGTCTGGCACCGGCCCTGGGCAGCTGTCCCTGTTTCGAGCACCCCTGTTTCAGCCCCCCACGTGGCTGAGAAAGGGAAGCAGCACTGCCTGGGGTGGCAGGGCAGGGGGGTTGTGCCTCTGATAGTCTCTGGCTTCAAGGTGCCACATTTTGCAGGGAGATGCCCTGGAGGCCGCAGAGTGGCCAGTTCCTTCTGCACAGCCGTGGGAGAGTGAGATCCACGCTAAGGGGGCTGACTGGGCTGTGCTGAGCAGCTCCTCCTGTGCTCAGGGTCTGAATGGCCCACAAGGCAGGAGTGGGCCATTACTAAGCCTCGCCTGCCCATCCCTGTCAGCAATTTGCAGGATTCTGGCTGCCACCAAGTTTGCTGCCGCTGCTGCTGCTGCTTTTGCACAACCACCATGAGAATCTGGATTAGCCCTGGGAAGAATGGAAAATTCATTTAAATGCAAGGATTGCTCAGTGTCAGATCCAGGTCTGACAGATGACAGATCCAGGTCAGTTTCCTGCAGACTTAAGGAAGCAAGTCACCTGCTCCCACCCACCACCCACCACCCACTGCCGGCCTGCATCACCTGGCCAGCAGGGATTTGCAAGGGGATTTGCCCCTGCCTAAATGCACCTCCTCCAGCTCTGCATAGCCCCAGGAAAGCTCCCCCCCACCGCCAGCCCAAAGGCTTCTGTTTTCCTGCCTAGAGGGGCCCTGGCCTCGGGTGCAGGGCTGGCTGTGGAGAGCCAGTGCTGGGCATGCGACCCCTGGCAAGCCGCCTTCCCCTCGCAAGTCGTCTTGTCCCTGCTCCCAGTCAGACTCCACCAGTTCAAACGAACTGACAGGTGCTCCTCTGCCCCCGCCCTGCCCTCTGCCCCGCCCACATCTTTGCTCTGTGTGCGCCACCACGTCTGTGTTGCCACGTACCTCTCCGTTGTGTCCGTAATGTGCCGTTGGTAACAGCCATTTAACACTCCTGGTAGAAACTGCCCAGCCGTAAAAGTGTTGTGACTCTGAAAGCCAAACCTTCTGTTGTGTGTTCATCTGAAATAGGCCACCCCGCTGTGCTGCTGTGATAAAGGACTGTTGCATTTTTGTGTTGTCTCCCCGAACCCAAGAGAGAAAAGGAATAAAATATTGTTTCTAGTTCAGTGGCTCTGGCTCCTCTCTGCAGGGCGCCTCCGCAGGGCCTCGCTTGTCAGAAGAACACCGGAAGAGCCCTGAGGCTGGATCAGACCCAGGGCCCATCTAGTCCAGCACTCCATTCACACAGTGGCCACAAGTGGTGTAACAGCACCCTCCCACCCATGTTCCCCAGCAACTGGTGTATGCCGGCTTACTGCCTCTGATACTGGAGGCAGCACCTAGCCACCAGGACTAGCAGCTGCCCTCTGTGGGGCCTCCAGAGCTCTCGGCGGGGGTTAGGGAGGCTACTGCTCGGGGAGTGCCCCCAGGCCAGGTCCCCCATCTAGTCTGGAACTCTGCAAGGAGCCGGGGTCCAGGGGAAGCAGGGTGGCTTTGGGCCTTCTCCTCACTGGGCAAAGGAGGACCTGAGGTGCAGACCCTCTTGACAAGGCTGAGCCGGATTGGCCCATTGACCAGCACGGGGGCGGGACTCCTCCGCCCCCCTGTTCTTCCGTGCCATTCCTTTTAAACTGTTGGGAGTCTGGCAAATGGCCCGAGAGCCACCCAGTGATTCAGCTCTACCCTCTGAGACCCCGCCCGGCGCTGTCCCTGCGCGCTGGTGCCACCTGCTGCCACTTGGCTGCTTCATCGCTCTTTTGCTGGAGCTGGTCACAGGACGGAGCCTTTTCATGTGCCCTGACCATGGTGGATGACCGGATGTTCCCTAATGCCTTGACCCTGTGGGGTGGGGGTGCCTTCAACATGTGCAGTGACGCTCACTGCCCTTTCCTCCCCTCCTGCGTTCACTCCCCTGAGCAGGAGGGCAGGAGTTTCACATGCCTTCGTGCACACCGTTTCTTTTAAAATGTGTTTTAAAACCAGGTTTCTGGAATTTATTTTATGTACTTATTTATTGATTTGATTTTTATCCCCACCTTTCCAGCCAAAAAATGGTGCTTGAGACAGAATGTCAAACCACTCAGAGTTGCCGCTTGCTCCATGCCTTGTGTCTACCTATCTTCCTGCGTTTTCATTTTTCCTGTAAAAGGAATGTTTTTTGTTTATGTACAAGTGGCTGATATACCTGCCAACACCTTTCCTTTATTTAAAGAAACATTTTTGTGGCATTCCACAAGCTCGAAATGTTTGTGTTTTGGCATTTAACAAAATGGAGTCTCTCATTTTGTTCCTCATGCTGGAGCTACACAGCGAGGAAGGGCTTGCCGGCCCCCTCCCCAATCCCAGGTGAGTTTGAGCCCCCCTCCCCGCCCCAGCACCAGCTCTCCATGGCGGCAGCGGCTGGTAAAATGCTTCCCATTTGGGAACTAGCAGGGCAAGGAGGGCAAATGGGGAGGGTCTTCCTATTTGACCACCCAGATGGGAGCTGGTGCTGCTGGTGCTGCACTTCCCCTGCTCCTCCCTGTCCAACGCCTGCAGCCTGAGCCAAAACGAGGCCACGGCAGCTGGGCCCATTCTTTCCACAGCCTGATTTTTTTTAACATTGTCATTTGGCCCCATTGCCCATGAGACTGGACAGGTTTCGGAGCCAGCATGAAAGCCTCCCTGCTTCCCACACACTTTGGTGCCTGGTCTTGTCCAGCGTCACGTGGCCAAGACGTGCAGATGCATTGCACTGGCCCAGGGCCAAACCCTCTGGCCCACATGGGCTATGCACAGCAAGAAGGTACATGAGGATGAGCGGGTGGTGATCAGATACGAGTGGTGCTCGGCCTCCCCAACGTGCCACTTGTGGATGTCCGCTACACCCACCACACAAGCAACGTGCCCTGGCTGAGATGGGGTGTGCCATGGAGTCCTCTCCAGCCCCCTCGGAACAGGCCATGAGTTTGGGCCGGGGGGACTGGGGAAGGAAGGAGGAGGCAGACCAGCCTCAGTGCTGGAACAGCCACTTGGCAGGCAAGTTTAATTTGCTGTCACAACAAGGCTAATGGCAAAGTGTTTCCTGCCTTCTCTCGTGCAAGAGCACTGGGGTCACTGCACATCCTTGTCTTGAGCTGATCCAGGCCAGAGGTCAGCCATGAAAGAGTCTCTTTGTGCACTGCAGTGGCTGGTCTGAGCAGGCCGGTTGAATATTAAACCCCAGCAGCCAGAGGAGCAAAAGCGGTGTGTGTGTGTGCGCACATGCGTGTGTGCATGCGCTCTTTCACAGAAGGGGGCTGGCTTTTTCCCCTGGGCACGGCCCCGAATGCAGCCAGGTACAGAGCCTCCGGCCTGGCCAGCTGGGAATGCTGTCACACCTCACTGCGACGGTCAAGGCCGAGCTCAGGTGCTGTGCGTCTCCCCCACCCTTGAGGGGGCTGCAGCCACAGCTTTCCACAGCCTCCCACCAGGGCCCCCAGGAAGCACAAAGGGTGCACCCCCCACACACAAACACAGGAGCCACACTGAGCAGCCACATCAGGGCTCCTCATAAAAGGCAGCATCCTGAATTTGAGTGTGGGGCTGGCGGCTAGGGTCATGGCGGGTGCTGGCTGAGGGGGATGGAACACTTTCCTGGGACTCCTGGTACAGAGAGAGGTCTCCGGAGCCCTCAGGCTGATTTTGCCATAAAACTAATACTCTTCTGGTGCCTAGCTTGGACAATCAATGATTGACAAACCTTCAAACTAGTTTTTAACAGGCATTTTGACATCTGGGCTGCAAGCCATCCGTGGCTGCTCCACGGTGTGGAACTCCTTCCCAAGGAGGGCTCATTTTGCTCCCTCTCTGCTCTTGTTTGGACAGCAGGCAAAGATTGCTCTCATCCAGAAGACCCTTGGCCTGTAAGCGCGTCTGTGGGTTGGAGATTTTATTCTGTAATTGTTATGTTTTTATTCTATTTTAATACATTTTATTGTTTTAATCTATTTTAAATTATTTGTAAGCCTCCTTGAGTGCCATTTTTTGGTAGAAAGGTGGGGGTAAAAATCAAATTAAAAAATAAAAGTGTTTGGGAGCAGCATGGTTCCGGTACTTGGTATCTGCTGCTATCCAGGCCAGTCCCTGACAGTGCCTGGGACTCAGCACCACCACAGCAACTGCCAGACGGATGATGAGACCTCTTGCTGCCATACTCTTCCATTCTCTCTTTGCGAACAAGAGAGCAGCCTGTCGTTCAACTTATGCCATCAGATGCCACAGGCAACTACAGCTTCCCCTCTGGAAGTTGATCATAGAATCATAGAATAGTAGAGTTGGAAGGTGACCATAAGGCCATCTAGTCCAACCCCCTGCTCAATGCAGGAATCCACCCTAAAGCATCCCTGACAGATGGTTGTCCAGCTGCCTTTTGAAAGCCTCTAGTGTGGGACAGCCCACAACCTCTCTAGGTAACTGGTTCCATTGTCGTACTTCTCTAACAGTCAGGAAGTTTTTCCTGATGTCCAGCCGGAATCTAGCTTCCTGTAACTTGAGCCCATTATTCCGTGTCCTGTACTCTGAGAGGATCGAGAAGAGATCCTGGCCCTTCTCTGTGTGACAAACTTTCAAGTATTTGAAGAGTGCTATCATGTCCCCTCAATCTCCTCTTCTCCAGGCTAAACATGCCTTGTTGTTTCAGTGTCTCTTCATAGAGCTTTATTTCCAGACCCCTGATCATCCTGGTTGCCCTCCTTTCAACCCGCTCCACCTTGTCTGTATCCTTCTTGAAGTGTGGTGCCCAGAACTGGACGCAATACTCAAGATGATGCCTAACCAGGGCCGAATAGAGAGGAACCAGTACCTCACGCGATTTGGAAGCTATACTTGTATTAATGCCGCCCAAAATAGCATTTGCCTTTCTTGCAGCCATATTGCACTGTTGGCTCATATTCAGCTTGTGATCTACAACAATTCCAAGATCCTTCTCATTTGTAGTATTGCTGAGCCAAGTATCTCCCATCCTGTAACTGCATTTGGTTTCTATTTCCTAGATGTAGAACTTGGCATTTATCCCTATTAAATTTCATTCTGTTGTTTTCAGCCCAGCACTCCAGCCTATCAAGATCACTTTGAAGTTTGTTTCTGTCTTCCAGGGTATTAGCTATACCACCCAATTTTGTGTCATGTATGAATTTGATATTATTATCATCATCATCATCATCATCATCATCATTTATTACATTTATTTACAGCCCCATAGCCAAAGCTCTCTGGGTGGTTAACAGAAGTAAAAAACAGTGAGCATTAAAATTTAAAACCATAAAAAGCATAAAATACAAACAAAAACAAACAATATCCATTCAAAAACAACCATTCTGGGGTCAGTTAAAAACACTCCGCATATGCTGTTAAATGCCTGGGAGAAGAGAAAAGTTTGACCTGGTGCCGAAAGGATAACAACGTTGGCGCCAGGCGAGCCTCATCAGGGAGATCATTCCATAATTGAGAGGCCACCACTGAAAAGCTTCCCGCAACACTTTAGATGTTGAGCATAGTGTATGGGTAGGTTCATGTTGGGAGAGGCATTCCATCCGTCAGGTATTGTGGTCCCAAGCCGTATAAGGCTTTATAGGTTAAAACCAACACCTTGAATTGGGCTCAGAAACATATAGGCAGCCAAAGCAAGCAGGCCAGAGTCGGTCTTATATGCTCGAATCTTCTGGTTCCAGTTATCAATCTGGCCACTGCATTTTGCATAAGCTGCAGCTTCTGAACCATCTTCAAAGGCAGCTCCATGTAGAAGGCATTGCCATAATCTAAATTGGAGGTTAACAGAGCATAGACAACTGAAGCTAGGTTATCCCTGTACAGAAAGGGGCATAGCTGGGCCACCAGCCGAAACTGGTAGAAGGCAGTCCATGCCACCGAGGCCACCTGGGCCTTAAGTGACAGAGATGGCTCCAGGAGAACCCCCAAATGATGAACCTGCTCCTTCAGGGGGAGTGCAACCTCATCCAGAACAGGTTGAACACTCACTGTCCGGTCAGAGGAACCACCCACCAGCAGCATCTCAGTCTTGTCTGGATTGAGTTTCAGTTTATTAGCCCTCATCCAGTCCATTGTCGCAGCCAGGCACTGTGGTTCAGCACATCCACAGCCTCACCTGATGACAATGAAAAAGAGAAGTAGAGCTGTGTGTCATCAGTGTACTGATGACAATGCACTCCAAAACTCCAGATGACCGCACCCAACGGTTTCATGTACATGTTAAACAGCATGGGGGACAAGACTGACTCCTGAAGAACCCCATACTGGAGAGTCCACGGGGCCGAGCAATGTTCCCCAAGCACCACCTTCTGGAGCCGACCCGCCAAGTAGGAGTGGAACCACTGCAATGCAGTGCCCCCCACTCCCAACTCAGCCAGACGTTCCAGAAGGATACCATGGTCAATGGTATTGGAAGCCGCTGAGAGATCAAGGAGAATCAACACAGTCACACTCCTTCTGTCTTTCTCCTGACATAGGTCATCATACAGGGCGACCAAGGCTGTTTCTGTGCCAAAACCAGGCCTGAAACCCGACTGAAATGGATCCAGATAGTCTCATCCAAGAGTGTCTGGAGCTGGCCCGCCACCACCCACTCAAGGGCCTTGCCCAGGAATGGAACACTTGCTACCGGCCTGTAGTTACTAAGATTTTCTGGGTCCAAGGAAGCTTTCTTCAGGAGTGGTCACACTACCGCTTCTTTCAGACGGCCTGGGACCACTCCCTCTCGCAGAGAGGCATCAATCACTTCCTTGGCCCAGCCAGCTGTTCCATCCCTGCTAGCTTCAATTAGCCAAGATAAGCGTTCCCTGCACCTCCTCGTCCAAATCATTAATAAAAATGTTGAAGAGCACTGGGCCCAGGACTGAGCCCTGCAGTACCCCACTCGTTGCCTCTCCCCAGTTTGAGAAGGTTCCATTGATAAGTACTCTTTTGAGTCCGATTCTGTAGCCAACTGTGAATCCACCTAATAGTTGTTCCACCTAGCCCACTTTTAGCTAGATGGGGGAGTGCAGACAGATCATGAGCTGTCTGCATTCCCCCCCCCCAGCTCCCTGATGGATGTGGATTTTGAAAAACAGAAAAATGTTTATATCCCACCATGCTGTTCATCCCAGCAGTCAATGCCATTTACAAATAGGTAAACAAATACAGCTACAGCCATGGGAAAGGCCAAGGAAGGCATTCCACCCAGAGTTTAGCATGGTCCCCCAATGTGCCTTCACATGCTGTGGAAAGGCCAGAAGGCTGGGCGAGGTGAGCTCCCAGGGGAGGGGAAGTTCAGATGTCCACCCACCCCGCCTCTGAGAGCTCAGCCAAAGGTGGCAGGAGGGGCAGCGGTGCTTGTGCTTGGCTGAGCCCAGGCTCTTTGGGGCTCAACAGCACTGTGAGCTGGGCTATGGCCACTGGCCAGCAGGGCCTGGAATGTTCCCATTTATTTATTTATTTATTTCATTTTTATACTGCCCAATAGCCGGAGCCCTCTGGGTGGTTCACAAAAATCCCAAATCCAGGCTGGAGTCCAGACGGAGTAGGATCCAGAGGACAACAATTTGCACTTGCTTACTTATTTGCAGAGATGCAAATTTAGAAATGATTATATTTTCAATAGAAAGACGTGCATCTCAGTGCAGCCTGGAAGCCTGCGACCAGCCCGACCTGTGTGCCCACCAGCTATGGATGGGCCTGTCAGGGCTCTGTGGGCTCTCCCTTCTGAGGGGTCTTCCGCTTTACACGTGACCTGGACTGGAGATGCCTTCAAGCAGAGCACAGGCCTCTGTCAGAGGGCCGCCCTAGGATGGCCGAGCTCCACCTAAAACCAAGACACGGCTGTCAAGGGATCCCGAGCTGCACCTGACAAGGGGGCTGAAATGCCTCAGCTGGGGGGGGGGGCTCCTCCTAACACCCCCACCCACCAGCGCAGGAAAGGAAACCCACATGCGCGCCTGTTTCTCCACCAGAACCATTCGTTATTTATTTAAAACATTTGTATCCCGCCCTATATCGTAAGATCTCAGGGTGGAGTACAGAATCCTCGCTGCCTCTGCCTCCAGAACGCAGCAGTGCGTACCGCTGCAGCTATGCTGGGGCGAGGGGCTGGAGGTGGCAGCACTGGGCCCCTGGTTAGGGGAGGTCCCAACGTGGACCCGCCCAGCGTCCCCACCGGTGGCCACGCCCCTTTCCTTGCTCCCCACAGCCGTTAGGGGTATCCCCGGCTTTTGCGCCGCCCCCCACTCCCAAGGCTGAAAGGCCTCTCTCCCGGGCGGTAAGAGCTTCGACCGAAGGGCGTTGGCTGTTTTGGCCCTGCCCCTTGTCCCAGCACTGGGATGCGCCCCCGAGAGCCTCTGCGAGAGGGCAGGCTGCCCCCGGGGTGGATGAGGGCAGCGCCCGCTCGACGGCTGTCGCTGGGAGCCGGCTCGGGGATCACCGGCCAGGCCATCAGGGTCTGCCGAAAGCGCCTCCCACCCCCCGCGCCGCCCCGGCCCCGTCTCCCATGGCCTGGCGTGGCCTTCCGCCCAGGAGAACGGTTCAGACCGGGCGTCCTTCCTCGGGAGGGGAGCAAGGGCTTGGCCCCGCCTGCCTTCCCCAGCCCTGTCCGGGCCCACCGCGCCCCCGTGCTCAGGAGTGGGCAGGCGACCTCGCCCCGCCATGGCCATGGACAAGGGGGAGAGCGGAGGCCCCCTCCTGCCCTCCAGGCTGCCCCCGCCACCCCCGGGCCAAAGGCAGCGTTCTGCCTGTACCGCCGCCGCCGCCGCCGCCGCGCTGTGCCTCGCAAGGAAGGCGAGGCGAGGGGGGCCGGGCGGGAGGCTTGGCCTTGCGACAGGGGTAAACATGACAGGGAGTCCGTTAATGTTTAATGGGGAGGGGGTGTTGTTGTTTTGCTGCCCCGCCCCGTCTCTCAGCCCGCCCCGGCCCCTTAAGCTGTGTGCACCCCGGCGCTCCGCCTCAGAGCATCGCAGGCGGCGCAGGCACGAGCATGGCAGACGGTGAGCCCCGTCCCACCCCTTGCTGGCTGTTGGTGCAGGGGGCGCTTCAGGCAGGAGCTGCTGGTGCCCGGGCCCAAAGGAACGATTGGAAAGGCCGGACCTCCGTCCCTGGGCCCTGGAAGGGGCCCTCAGCACCACCCTGGCTGGAAAGCGCCTGAAGCAGCAGCAGGCGGGGCGCCGTGAGTTGCAGGAGGGGGGTGGGAGATCCAGAAGGCAGCGTCTCCCTGCCTCCCTCCCTCCAGCTGCAGCGGGGGACATGCGGCTGCCCTGGGAGGGTTCCTGCCCCCTTTCCCCCAGGCTGCCCCCTCCTCTGGTTTAGTCGGATGGAAATTTCCGCTCCAGCTTCTTCTACACCCGGAGGCACCGACCTGCTAAAGGTTGCGTTTTGCCCTGCTGGTGGAGTCCTGGCCTAATTCTTCTGTGGCCCAGCTAGGCAAAAAAGAGGGGGTGTCAGAGGGTGCCAAGGGGCCCGTTCCTTTCCACCCACTCATGTGGCAAGCGGGTCCATCCCTCTCATTTGTCAGAAGCAGGGATGGGCAGGACTGGAGTGGGGTGCGCACCTTTCCATTTGTGGCTCATGCCAGGGAGCCTCTGGGCCTCAGGAGAGTTGCTGGGCAAAACCGGCAAAAACTTCCCCTGGACCCTGGCAATTATTGCCACAGGCCGCTTGCCATGAAGAGGAGGGGCTGTGGACTGGAGGAGTCCGTGACTACCACTGTCCCAAGAACAAGCCGCCACAGGCATCAGCCCTTCGCCAAGAGCTGCGTGACCAGCCCTTTCCCAATGGCACTTCTGCACTTTCCACGGGCGGAAGTTCCACTGTGCTCCCCGCATGCAGAAGCGGCCATGAAATGTCTCCGCTCCTGAAAGTTCCTCTGCTAAAGCTGCAGTGGGAAACTCCAGCATAGCCAATGGCCTACATGTCCCATCATTCCTCCCCATCAGCCTCTATGCTGGCAAGGGCCGATGGAAGTTGTAGGCCAAAGCATCTGGGGGCCCACCTGCTGCCCACCCCTGGGTTAATGGACGCGTGTCCAGAAGCGCCTCGCCTCTCCCACAGCCACAGCCCTGAGCCTGACAGACGTCCTCTCCCCCTGTTTTTTTCCTCCCAGAAAGCTTTCCTGAGGCCGAGATGGACAGATTTTCTTATGGTAAGGAATGTGCATGCGTGTGGGTGGGTGTGGCAGGCGGGCGGATCCCGTCCTGGGAGGGAGCAGGGAGTTACACACCCACACACCTCTGCCCTCCCACTGTTTGCTTGCAGAATGAGACCCTGGGAAGGAGTGGGGGCAGGATTTGCCCCATCTGAGCTGGATGAGAAGCAGAGCAACAGTGACTGTGGGAAAGGGGGACTGGGGAACCGGAGCGTGGCTGGCCACGGGCCACAGCTGCCTCACAGCTGATATCAGAGCTGCTTGAGCTGGAGACAGGATTCCCCCCCCCCCAGCTCCCTCCCTGCCCCCAGCCCAGAACCCAGCATCTTCCCAAGGCCTCAGTCTGAATGTGTGGGGTGTGTGGGTGAGGTTGAGCAGGCTGGCTCTGTGCCCACAAGGGTGCCCAGTTATACCTGGAAAGGGCCAGAGGCAGAGCAGGGAAGGGTGTCTGGGGAGTTCGGAGACATTTTTTTGCTGTGGAAAATGGGGAATTCAGGGAAACGTTTATTTTTATTTTTATTTTATTTTTATTTTTAAGCATTGAGCGGGTGGGTGGGCGGTTGGGACCTAGTGAGCAATTCTCTGTTAGGATGACGGGTGAAATGCATGTTCAGGTTGTGCCTAATGATAACACTTTTGCGAAGCCCGCTTCCATTGCCCCCCACCCCCCCACCGCCCCACTGCTTCTAAGCCCAGATAACGAGTGTGGGATTAGAAGCACTTTCTTTACAAGCATTTTAATTGTTTCAGTTTCCAAGTATTTACACTCCCTGCACCCCACATCCCCAACTTGCAGAATCTGTGTTCTGCTTCGTTCGGGACTCTTGCAGGTGTTGCTTGAATAACAAACAAAGGCATTGCTGCTTTCTGAACTGCAGAAATTCACCAAAGCGTGCAATGTTCCGTCTGTCGTCAAAATTATACACAATATATTTCCTGTTATTAAGTATGTGTGGCTTGATAAGCAAATTGTGTCTAATTTCTATTCTCCTCCCACAAATGGAACTCCTCCCCCACCGACACCCCGATCTCCCCCCCCCCGCGCACACACACTTCAACATGTGTGGAATTGTGGCATCTGTACGTCCAGTTGGACCACCTCATGGCACTTCCAGGTGGGTGGGGGCTCCCAGGCACCTTCCCCAACCCCCCCAATTGCTGCACAGGCTTGTACTGACATTTCTCCCCCTCCTCCCCCGTGTCCTGAGATTACGAGACCATTCGCAATGGCGGGCTGATCTTTGCTGTGGTGGCCTTCCTGGTGGGACTTGCCATCATCCTGAGTAAGTGCCTGGGATTTGGAGGTGGGGGTGCAGGTGTGGGGAGACACACCAGGGCCCCAGCCACTAATGCTGGGCCAGGATGTTGCCTAGAAGGGAGGGAGGCTCACGGGGGATGGAGGGAGGGAGGGAGGGAGGGAGGGAGGGAGGACCCCTGTCCTCGTCCAGCTACAGGCCAGATGAACCAGAACTCTGGCTAAGCTGCAGCCCAGGAGGCCGGCTGGCCGTGCCTCCCCACCCCCATCCGCCCATAGCCCTTAGTGTCGTCATCCCCCCAGTGGCAGGTGAGCTGCCTCCCCTACCCCCCCCACATGAAAGCTCAGAGAGAAGGGGTGTGTGGGGCACCCTGCCCTCTCCCTGGAGGGCCTGGGGCCTGCTCTGCCCTTTTTCAGGGTGTACAAGGTGAATCAAGCAGCTCCTCTCCCCTGGGCCAGTGCCTTTCGGAGCTTTCTCCCCCATCTGCCCCACTCCCAGGAGCCTGGCCTGTGGGGAAATCCCAGGCCACCCGGGGACCCAGGTGAACTTCCCAGGCCAAAGGTGCTGCCGTGAACCGACCTGTCAGCTCCACTCCGCTCCGCGTGGAAGGCCCTCCTCTAGGTGCTCCACCCCCTGCATGCACTTCCTCCCCTGGCCCTGCTCTGGAGTCTTCTGCAGCCTACCAGGCAGAAGTTCAGCAGGGGAAGCTGAGCCACTCCTCCTCACCAAGCCGGCCCAAGTGCTGCATGCCCGATTCCTTCTCAGAAGGCAGATATCCAGAGAGCAGGGTGGGGGCTTCCCTGGGGCAGCCCTTTCTCCCCCGCCCTGCTCTCTGGACATCTCTGGATGTCCTCTCTGGATCCTTCCGCCCGCCTGAGCAGTGATGTCTTGTTTTAGCCCCCAGGCCCAGAGGCATTCCAGTGCAGACATGGGGGGGGGTGTCGCCCTTCCATCTACAGAGAGCCCCCCCTTCCCTGCTGTTAATGAGTGAACTTTTCCCTCCTCCTGCCGCTCTGCCCCCGCAGTCTTCTCCGCTTGGCTGGATTTTTATCTCTGTGGAAAGTTCCACCTCCTCAGCCAGCAGCAACACAGTGTGTGTGTGTGTGTGTGTGTGTGTCCCCACCTCCAGAGGACTCTAGTTTCTGCGGGTGATGTGGGGGTGGGGTGAGGTTTGTCAATGGCAGAAGCAGGGCTCTGGCAAGGGGATGCCCCCCCTCCCGGCCTGTCTCCACCCCAGCGAGGGCACCCCGTTACCTGGGCCTCATCTGGTCTCCCTGATTCTAGGTCGCCGTTTTCGCTGTGGAGGGAAGAGGAAGCAAAGGTGGGTGTCCTTTTGTCAGGAACTCTTCCTCCCCTCCCCCTCCCTTTCCTGGGTATGGCCTGGCGGGCGCTGGGCATGTGAGACAGATGCTCACTGATGGCTGCGCACTCTCCCGGCTTTCTTTCAGGCCTGCTGACGAGGATGAGCTCTGAGCGCCACAGGTACGTTGGGCGGGCGAGCGGACCGGGGGCTTGGCCGCGCAAGGAGTCGTCTGGCCAGACCACAGTGGAACCCAGCCAAGAAGTGTGGAGAAGCTGCCAAGGAGGGGCTCCACCAGGAGCCCACCCCTCCCCCACCCTGCTTCGACTGCCTCCCGTGGCAGAGGCTGCTGTCCCGGGACCCCGGGGCAAGCTGCACCCCATCTCCTGGCCACTCTGGATCATCCTAGGCGGGGGGAGAGGCCCTCCCTCCCTCCCTCCCTCCACACACCGCAGGCAGCTCTGGAAGGACAGGGCCGCCTTCTCCTCGGCAGCACCAGAGCCTTGTCTCAGCTTGCATGGATAGCATGCCTCCTGCACTGCGTGACGGGCTTGTGCAGGCAACCGAAGCAGCTCCCACCTGCCAGGCCATGGACTGGGAAGCTGGGTTGGGCCAGCAAGGGCGGCCAGAGGCCCTTCGGTCTGAGTGGGCCGCTCACCCTTCTCCCTGCCCTTGTCCCCTCCCCCTTTCCAGCCCTGCTCTGCCCTGCCCTGGAGGGGTCTGCTGGGCCAGAGGGAGCGCAGCCTGGATGACGGCCCAGCCCTCCACACTCCAAGGATGGACGCCGCACCCCTTTGACTCCTGCGCAGCACCAAAGTCATCCGCCTGGCGTTTTGCTGCTGTGAAACGGACTGATTGCTTCTGTGTTTGAATAAAGTGCCCCACAAGGAAAGATGCCTTCTGTTGTGCTGTGGGTGGGGGAGGGGGGAGAGAACCCCAAACTGCTCTTGGCCTGCTTCTCCGCCCCCCCCGCCCCCTTTCCTCCAGGCATCCAAGCTGGAGGCCACCTCTAACCCAGCTCTTCCTCTGCCAAAGTGATGCTCACAATTGGACTGGGATTCTTCTGTCCAGGCCATGGGGGTGGGGAGGGAGGGTCATAGAATCATAGAGTAGCAGAGTTGGAAGGGGCCTACAAGGCCATCGAGTCCAACCCCCTGCTCAATGCAGGAATCCACCTCAAAGCATCCCTGACAGACGGTTGTCCGGCTGCCTCTTGAAGGCCTCTAGTGTGGGAGAGCCCACAACCTCCCTAGGTAACTGATTCCATTGTTGTACTGCTCTAACAGTCAGGTCACTGCATTAGCCTATGGCAGCAAATACGAGGAAGAGTCTTGTAGCCCCTTTCGAATGATGGCAGAAGCGTTTGTGGAGTGCAGTCAGAAGATGTGGCCTCGAGTCCACATCTTAGCCCATAATTTATCAGTTAGTCTTTACATTGCTAAAGGATTTGCACTTGTTGTGTTTGGCCTGAGTAGATGCACCTCATAACGCTAGAATTTATGGAAGACACAAGGTGGCGATGGGGTGGGGGGAGAGAATTGGCCGTAGAACTTCAGAGAGCTAAACGCACTGGCACGGCCACTGACCCAGGCCTCACGGGGTTTCCAGCCTGAAACCACCTCTAGGGCCAAGGCGAGCTGTGGTGTGTAGAGTCACATTTTGGGGGGGTGCAACGGTGCTGCGTTTTCCAAGGGATTGAGGATTAAGCACCCAGGATTTCCTCCCAGCAAGGAGGAGCTGGAGCCACCACAGGAAGCCCTCCAGAAGACGGGGAAGACGGCAGGAACCGGGATCTCAATGGAAGAGCAAGACACGTGGGGCTGTGCTTCAGGCAACAAACTCTCTTGGATGGGTGTGGCAGGAGTCTGCCAAGGGAAGATGGTCTGGCAGCCACTGGGGGACTTCCAGGCCCTTGAGGTGAATGTCCCCCACCCCACACACATCAGCTGCGCTCCTGAACTTTTCCTGGAGCAATGATGCACTTTAGTGGAGGCACCAGGAGCTGTTGGTGTGTGAGCAGAGCTTTGGGGGCCACTGGTGAAGCACCCTGGGGCCCTGTTCCCCAAGCAGGACCCCTTGGCGTGCCAGCCCCAATGCTCAGCTTAGAACCTGCTAGGCCCCCTCCACGAGGGCTTCCTGCAACCCTACCCCACCCCCTGCTTTAGAACCTGGCCTGCTTGGTGAAGCTGGGGCAAAGGTAGGCTGCTGCTGCCACCTGGTGGACCCTCCTGCTCCCTGCAGTGGCGTTGGTAGGTTTGCAGGCGGAATGCAGAAGGCCGCGCATTCTTTGCTCTGGGGCGCTGCTGGTGCATCCCTCCCAAGGGGGCTGGCAAGGAGGTGCCCCTTCCCACAACCTTCCCTCTCAGGCAAAGCATCATGGGCAGCTAATCATCACTCCTCTTGCCAGGACGCTCCCTCACCCTGCCGCGCTCATGGAATGCCACAGCGGGGGGCGGGGGCAGACCAGGATGTCTTCCGGTCGAACTCTCCTGCATTTTCCCACCACGTCTTCCCTCTTTTCTCTTACAACGGAAAGTCCATTAAGAAGGAAAAGATGGAATGGCTGCCAAGAGCCCGCCCACCGCCTGGGTGACACACTTTGAGCTGGGCAGGAACACTGCCTATGCGCCTTGGAGGAAAGGTGGGATAGGTAGAAATGAACAAGGAAGCAAAGAAATACCCCTCTCTGCCACATTGCAAATGTCAGTGCTTAGAATTAGCGGTGGTGGTTGTGATTTTATTCTTTATAAACCATAACAAAAGCTGAATGAACATTCAGG